>NC_064423.1:18417500-19733000 GCF_023375975.1 Astyanax mexicanus | reverse complement strand
AGACAAATTCTAACCATTACTGTGCAAAGCATATAACACTGATGTGTTATTTGCACAAATAACACAGGAATGAACTGCCATGAAAACTACTTCACGAGTTGATGTAGACACGGTGCCTTTCCTGATCAACTCGTTTATCTGAATAGTTTCTTTAACTAGCTACTACAGACAATGGAGGATTGGAAAAGGCTCTGCCATGTGGTTTTTTGGATGTTGGATGTGGGTGAAAGGATTTATATTAGCAAATGAAACATAATTTACCCGACCAAACATAAGATATGCTGAGTACGTACTGTAAAACTAAGAAATGCAGTTTTAATATATTATTGCATTTTCCATACTCTCCCACATCCTTGTATTTTATACTGTATGTAATAAAACTGTGATCCTCTGACTCCTCTGTCACAGTATTGATCTAGGGACCACAAGAGCCCTAAATCCATGTGCTGAATGGTAGTGGTGGCTTGACCTAGTTTCAGTGGATCATTAACATGACCAGTCGAACGCACAAGGTGAGAGAGAAGGGGCCGCAGGAGTTATTTTTGCAGGCAGTTTGTTTTTTTCTCTCAGTCATGTGCACGAAGAATGTCTGGATTCGACGTCAAAAGGAGCAGAAAGAAGATCAGATAGCTAATCTGTGCTGAGATTCTCCTCTCAGGCACAGATGAAGCAGCATCAACTGCAGAGTTTATTAAAAAGTGAGGTCAGTTTATGAGAACTTTTCAAAAGACGACTGAATCAGTGGATTTGGCTCTTTTTCCCCTGAGTGGTGATGGCAGTCTGAATGCAGCATCTTGGTATGCAGTAAATAAACAAGTTTTAATAAACATTTTACGTAGTTCTTGCTCATGTTGATTGCAGATTGGGCGGTGCTGTCCATTTCAATTTTAAGAAGAAGTTCTTATGAAATCACATTTGGTTACTGTGTACATGCAATGTTGTTTTGCAATGTTGACCAAATGCTTTAGGCACGTCAGAGTATATTGACATTTACAGTCATGGGATAGCAATATTTAGGTTCAAGATCATGTGATTCAGGTGTTACCTCAGGGGACAGCTTGGGAACATCCACAACTGACACAACTGAGTTGTGAGGTGTTATCTTGTGTCATTCTGTCATAAGCACACTGGCCAAAGTTATCAGTTTCAGCCAGGCCTGGTAGTGTGAGCCAGATGGATGGAAAATTCAGTTTCTGAAACTTCTGGTTAACAGAATGCAGGATGGTAATGGCACCAAAGTCTGACACTTTTAAACTGAACCATCATTTCAAAATACAAAGATTCTACTGCTCAGCAGCCTAATTCTGGGGGTGATTGTACCTCTCTAGCTAACGTCTGACATGGTACCATGTGGAGGTTATGTGCAGATCAGTGTAAACAACAATGGGTTTAACCTAAAGTAGCCGAAGTGAGTAATTTCATTAGGAGGGATGACCAAAAACATTCGGACATCTAGTGTGCAGCTGTACAGCTCTGAAAACATTGTTGTTTTATTCTTTAAACTACGTACAATATTTCTCCCAAATTCCAAATAAAAATATTGTCATTTAGAGCATTTATTTGCAGAAAATGAGAAACGGCTGAAATAACAAAAAAAAGATGCAGATCTTTCAAACCGCAAATAATGCAAAGAAAACAAGTTCATAATCATAAAGTTTTAAGAGTTCAGAAATCATTATTTGGTGGAATAACCCTGGTTTTAATCACAGTTTTCATGCATCTTGGCATGTTTTCCTCCACCAGTCTTACACACTGCTTTTGGATAACTATATGGCACTACTGGTGCACAAATTCAAGCAGTTCAGCTTGGTTTGATGGGTTGTGATCATCCATCTTCCTCTTGATTATATTCCAGAGGATTTTGATTTGGTAAAATCAAATAAACTCATCATTTTTAAGTGGTCTCTTATTTATTTTTTTAGAGCTGTATATTTGTATGTATATTGTAACACTGTTTGTTTCAGCAAACACATGGCAAATGTTTCTGTTTCTCTCGGTCTTATGTCATGTGTGGTATTGCGACGCTTTGGTTTTACGCCCCCGTAAGTAAACTGTTATTTAATTTCTCCTCCCACTCTCTATGAGGTCCACATGCACTGCAGTTACCACATGGTGCATGACAATCTGTCACTGCTGGCTCAGACGAAGATGCTGAGAAGCTTTCTGCTTCTTCAGCTTCTGCCTCTCGAGTCACTGTGTGTTTTGCAGCACTTGCAGTTTCATCTGTGACCGTAACAGATGGTACGCGTGGACGGCTGCTGGTTTAAGTGTAGGCCTGATCCTAATGCTGGATTGATGGAGTATTTTTAAGACCGGTAGCCTTCGTCTCCAGAAAGGACTTGGCTCTCTGGAGGTGGCTTGGGGTTTCTTTAAGGACCGAAATGGACTCACGGACACAGCCCACGCATAGCACAAATCACAGCACACACCAGGCACAAAAGCATTTTAGTGCATAATACTCGCCAAATCAGATAAACAGGACGACCCAAGAGAAACACTCAAACAGCATGTTTACTTTAAGTAGAGCACGGCCTCCATTATCAATGATTAGCTCTGGTGTCATAAAAGATAAACGGAGCATTTTCCTCTTAAGGAGAGTGCACAAACGGAGCTAGCCGTAGATAAACACGGGTGAAGCGAGGCTATATAGGTATGTGTTGGCAGCTGGCTTCTGTCAGGCAGGAAGGCCTGCAGATAAGAAGATTCACCTTCCATGTTCAGAGCCCTCGCCTGGAAGGCGCTTTCTCTGCTGATAGCCGAGCAGTGCTGCGCAACCAAAAGCGCATTTACATAGAGGGTTCATACGTGCTGTGTTGTCACACAGCTCTCTGCCTCAGGCTTCATCACATGGTGTTATGTAATCGGTATGAATAAATAGTTGTACGCTGGCAGCCAAGGATTGCTCAAAAAATTGCCATTTTTGTAGTGATTACCAATACCCCAAAGCAAGTAAAACTGACCTTTAAAAAAGGAAATAGTACATAATCAGTATTTTGTAGGCCCTGCTCTGGTCTTGAAGGTTGCTGAACTGTGAATTTCTAAAGGGGTGTGGCCACTGTGTTGTTTTGTCTTGTCTGCAAATTTACAAAAAAATTAAGTAATTCTCCACAACAAAGAAAAAATAAAAGAAAAATAATCGATCAGTTCCATCAATTTTAATTGAGCCCATCAATTTAATCGATCCCATCAATTCTATGTTGCGTGATCATATCATTTTTAAAATTGTCCTCCAAAAAGAAGGCTTCAATCCAGTCATCTATCACAGGGGTTCTTAAATGGTCTCAGCTCAGGACCCACATTTTCTCATGGTCATTAAGTCACGACCCACCTGAATAGGGTACAAATCAAAGTAATTTTGAAAAATAGCCTTCTAAAACCCATTTAGATGCATACGCATACAAAGTGAATTTAAGAGTAAAATAAAAATATTCTGTTTACATTCTACAAAGCTATTCAAAGGGCATTCAGACACAAATAGCATTTCAGTATAACAGAATGAACAATAAGAGCATTTGTTTAAGAAACTGAGGAGGAACATGACATCTACATGTATAAAAGTTTCTATCAAAAATATCAAAAATACACAAAATAAATAAGGCCACAAAATTAGATATTTCACTTCTCTGCATATCTCTGCATTCAGAGAAAACTAGTAATAAACTCTCCCTGTCTCTTTTTTCCCAATGTAAAAGACAAGTTCAAAATAACGTTTTACTTTTTTTTTTTTTTTTTTTTTTACAAGCCCAGAAGTTGTCCATGACTCACTTTTGGGTCCAGACCCACCACTTGAGAATCGCTGATCTATCAATCAACTGTGACATCGCCTGAATTTCCACACTTCTTCATCTTTTCAGTTTTCTGACCGCCATCGTGTTCTGCATGGAGTCAGATGAAAATAAAACTTTTTATCTAAAGACCAAATAATGAACACCAAACATGGGTTTTCTCAGTTATTCATTAATCTTGTCGCTGTTGTATTTTTTCCTATTATTGAATAAATAAAAATGGCCTAAATGTATTTTTTCCTTGCTTTAAAAAAAAAGCTGACAATCCAACAAAGCACTGTCAATTTCCATCAACAGTGCAATTTGAATGATGAGTTTACTTTAGCAGTGCTTTTCTAATCATAAATATACCTCAGAAGTGCTTTTTTAATGCTAAATATAGCTCAACACTGCTAAAATGGAGGAACTCCTCTGTTCTTCCATTAGAGAACACACTGATATAGGACATAAATTAAGCTTAGCTCATAATGTCATTGTGCGTAGTAGTTATTTTGTCTTTTCACTAAGTAGGCTGAATATTTTTGTTGCCAAATATTCTGTGCATCTGTAGGATTATGTATGGCACCTTATTTCAATAACAGTCAAAATAACATGATAAATAATTTGTATAGGCCTTTTTATCTAATAAAACCTGTATCATCCCACCTTCAAAGATATAGAAATAGAAGCAATTGAGTGATTAAATTATCAGTTAATCAGTTCCATCAATGCATATCCATGACATTACCTAAATATCCTCAGCCCTCATCTTTTTCTATTCCTTACTAGATCCCTCAAAACACTTCCAAAATAAATTATATACTGTATGTGTTTTCATGTAGACTTAGATCTGTTTTTTTTTCCTTCTAGTGGGTTGCATCTCTATGTTTATAATTGTTTCTGCTGAGGTGGCTTTAGAAAAACAGCCCTCCCTTATTTCAACCATCACTAATCTAAATAAAAGCTGTAAAACTGCTCTCAAAAGCTCTTTCTCAGATCTTTCTGTGCAGGCCATAGATTAAGCCTTTCATAGGTTACACAACTCAAAGCAGTTGGACCCAAGCTTCCAATCCATGCCACGTTTGCTATCATATTGTAATTTAAATTTAGTAAACTTTTGATATAAAAAAAGAAACAGGAAATGAGATACCACTGATACGATACAAGTTATCAGTATCGAGATAAAATCAGCACGGATGAATATGTATTGAAAGTAAAAAAAGAATGCGTCTGATCCGATAATAAATCTAGCCTGAAGTGACACACTTATGCTGTGATGTGATTGAGTTAGTTGTGTGTTTTTTCCTGTGGGGTTGTAAAGTGGTTTAAGTGGTTTGAGCATGATAGCCTACTTTTAGGTGCTTGTCTTTAGAGAAGTAGTTCTATTAAAAACAGCTTATTTTGAAGCTTAGTATTTTTTAAAGAAAACCTGTAAGATCAGGAGATTTTATATTTATATTTATGGTTTAAAAATAATATAATATAATACAATAATATCACTTTTGGAAAAGTATAATTACTACAGAACAATCAAATGTCAAATTGTTATATGCTCTAAGGACATAACTTCAATTCATTCAGATATTTTACTGTTTTTACACTGTTATTTAATGTAGAAAAAAAATATTTTATTTTCTGGCTCAGTATGCCAGAAACTGCCAAATGTAACTGTGCTAAAGCAGGCACATGCTTGTTTTTTACTTTGATTGATAGATCTGTGTCTTACAGCTTGTCCGGAAAAGGTGTCTTAAATCTTTGACTGCTTGACTTGACTATAGGTGGAGCCCTGAAGCAGGGAATAAAAATCTCTATAGTACTGCTTTAAATGAGTAAAAAAAATCCAAAACCTTTTATCAGTGTATGTCCTCACTGTGAAATTATTTTCACCATGTGTTTTATGGGAGAGGTCTTACAGGGTTACCTTCTAGACTAAGTTGGTGCCTCAAGATGTATTTATACTCACTTTATGTACTAAAGTGAATGCACTTCTAACGCTAAAGATTGTGCAAAAATACAAATAAAATGATTGCTTTTTCGAATACCGTCATGTAGCTTACCATCAGCTGACGGAGCCCTGAGAGAGCACAATTGGCCTTGCTCTTTCTGGGTGGGTAGATGGTGCTCTCTCACCACATCACTCCAAAGGGTGATGTCGCTCAGCACAAGGCGTCTGTGAGCTGATGTATCAGAACCAATCGCAGCGTTTTCCTCTGAGTGCGCTGTGATGCTACTCTGCAATGCTGCATCAGCAGCAGTTCGAACAGAGGCGGTGGCTGACTTCACATGTATTGGAGTAGGCATGTGCTAATCTTCCTCCTTGTGGTGTTGGGGCATCACTAGTGATGACTAGATAGAGTCCTAATGAGTGGGTTGGGTACTTGGCTTTGTACATTGGGGAGAAAAATGGGATGTTAGTTAGAAATAAATGTATACAAATACAGATTAAATACTTACAGAGTATAGACAGTATTTAAAGCAACAGCCTGGTCATTTTTGGTGAGAATGTGTGAAAGACAGAAGAAATTAGTTTCTCAGGGGGATGTCTGTGAAAAATATTTCACACTTTTACTCAGTGATAAAACTCTTGCATCTGAACTGCAATTGAAAAAATATGGCTTTCTCGGTCACATGACATCTCGTCCAGTAGCTCCTGCCTTTCCACTCGCTGTTGTGTTTACTTTGATCTCCATGGAAACGCGCACCCAAAGTGTAATTACGGTGCATGGCAGTGGACAAATAGCTATTTTATTAAACGTAAGTTGACGAAACTCAGAGATGTGCTTCTGGACGGGACTAAAATTAGCGGAGGACCATGGAGTTCAGTAAAAAACAGTAGATCATTCAGCCTGTAATTTTCTCAGAGGACATCTGAGAAAAACACATACATAGTCGTTCTGGATCCCCCCATAAAAAAAATTCCCTAGGACCCCCTGAGGATCTAATCATGTCTGGATAGGGTGACAATCTGATATCCCCATGTTTAATGTTAAGCATGAATCATTTTATTCTCTCACTGGTTATGTACACGTCAGGTTTACTGTCTTAGTCATCTATTCTGATTCACAAAATAAAAAGAGCTTCTTTCGGGAACTCAGGTCTACTTCAGGTGAGTGAGCATGCTCAGTGCGGACAGTGCAGACAGCCCTGTTGGTGGCTGAGTAAGCTGTGGTAGAGCTGAAGACAAAACACAAGGCCTCCCTCCTCTCTAGAGCGGGATGACGCAGGAGAGGGTTGAGAAATGGAGCTTGTCAAGGTTTTCCATGTAACTCAGTGAATGAGTAAGATGGAGGTGTAGGAGGAGAGCAGCTGTAGACTTGCACTCTGAGTGTGTGTGTATGTGTGTGTGTGTGTGTGAGTGTTTATGTGTGTATGCATGTCACAGCAATGCTCCGAGTGTATGTTTTGTGTGTGGAAGATTCAGGGGTTGTTATCGGGTTACACTGAGCTTCTTTAGCTTTCTCTACTCCCCCTTTCTTTTTTACTCTTTATTCAGCCCACCATGTTCCCCCTCATCCCTTATCAGGGCTAACAATGCACAATGTGGTTTGTGTGTGTGTGTGTGTGTGTGTGTGTGTGTTGCTAGCGCCTCATGGGGATGCAGTGTGCTTCCACGTGTTAGGCTGGGCCAGTGCAGGCAGGCAGAGAGGAGACACCCAGTGCTAGCTCCAACAAGTCAGGATGCACACACACTCGCTCACACACACACATTCACTCACACACACACACACACCGTCACAGCGTGTGACTCTGGACCACGCTTCAGGCTGACTGTGTTTCTTCTGGCAGCTTCACTCCTTCTCTTTTGTACGCTACTGGTCCCGGGCAGCACAGGAATCTTTGCCTTCTTTCTCATGTTCCCACTCTGGTCCTCCTAGGCCTTTCACTCTCCTCTTTTCCAACTTTGGACACGCAGCCAAAGCAAAACAAATATGGAAACTTAGCGGGACCTCATTCCCCTAATGCACGTCTCCTGGGACCCCACAAGAAAGGTCGACGCTCCGGCAACTCTTGTTTTCCCTTTCGCTCGCTCTCCCAAACTTCTCTCATCGACTCACGCAAGAAGGAAAAGGTCCATTTCCTCGCCGGGATTGGGAAGAGCAAGTTCTCAAAAAAGTGCTGAGCAGCTTCTTGGAGTTCATGGCAACCAACATGTGAAGATCAAATGATCTTCAACCGAAGCTTGGGTAGCAAATGGCTGAGACTTGTTCAGGAAGTTCTCCTCACTGCAATTGTTGACTGCAATCAGCGTGACCTCTCTGTGGAGCTGGAAGCTGGAGTGTAACTCTCCGCAGTGAAGCCTTGAGAATACAAGAAGTTCTCACCCGTGTTTTCTGGATTACGAGGTTGAAGATCAGGATACAGGACTTGGAGAACCGGAGGCCTTGCTAAGATTTATTTATTGATCAATTCATTCAGCCGAAGAACTGAACTTTCTCTCTGCTGCTGAGCAGGTCGTCTGACTGACTGCGGACTGCATACCTGACCAAAGCTTCTCAGCCAAGTTTCTTCTTGGCCACCCTTTCAAGCTCTTGAGTTACTGATGATTTTTACTTCCTGCAAAATGTGCCTTTATCACTCGAAACTTGTAAGGCGAGTGCTGCTCCAGGCTTTGCGATAAAACGGCTGTGGTCTTCTCCACTGCGATCTCCACTGAAATCATGCACAAAGATCACCGCTTGCCCCGGAAGAGTTCGTTGTTCAACTTTGGTTCAGGTCGGAGAAGGCACTCCTGCATTGGGTATAGTATATGTTTAGTATGTAATTTGTATATTTGCCTGCTGAATTGTGTTAATTAAGTTCATACTCCTCTACATATCTATTAATTCTTAATATTGCTAAAGTCTCAGGTAGTTTTATTTACGTGATCTCGGAACTTGCCCTATTTTACTAAGTGTCTTCTTCTTCCTTGTTGGTAAATAGAACCTGTGGAACCTCATGACCACTTTTTAGCAGTTTTGTCACTGTTGCCCGAGTCAAGGGATCTGTGAATGTGTTCTAAAAGGCTGTTATGCAGCCACTTAGCAGTCAGTCACATCATTCCTGTGCTGAGGGAGCGAAGGGCAAATTGAGTCTTGTTGCAAATCACAGCCCTGTGGCAACGTTTTCTCAGTTTGCTTCATCAAAGTCAGGCAAGCTGTGATGTCACAGTAGCTGCTGGTGTAATTCTAGGTTTCTGCTCTGATTGATTGACGGATATTGAAAATTGCAGTGCTTTTGAACATGCTCGTGGGTTGTGAAGGGGAATATCTGGGTTTGAATTATCATGCTTCACTGTGACACAATAGAGATTTGCTATATATATATATATATATATATATATATATATATATATATATATATATATATATATATATATATATATATATATATATATCCTGTAAGGTTGCTGATAATGTTTTTATGTTTATCATTGGACATCAACAATTTACTCTGTACAGACTCATAATAGAATAAATACAAATAAGGTTCATTCCAGAAAGTTGTGATTTTATGTCACTGTGTTCATAAAAACACATTAATATCTCTCCTTAAGGGAATCTGGTATAAATCACTTTATCATTATTTTATTTATTTATCATTTGTCAACTGGTTTGGTTAATTAGTAATTTATCAGGTGAGCTAATGAAGAATTTGATAAATCCTTACTTTCTTCAAAATTTGATGACTTTCATTACTTATCACTGCTGTATCTATATGCATTGTTCTATTGCATTTAGAAAAAAACAACTTAAAATATAGTCTTGTTTGATAGTTTTTTATTCTATTTTTACAGTTTTCACATCTTGATATATTGTACATCTGACAGCCTTTACCTTATATTTTGTTAATTATATTGTTAACACAGAAATGTTTTTAGCTTGACTTCTTTTGAGAGTTTAGAAGGTTTTATATGTCTTCTGTAAAGTTGGCATTTTGGATATACAAGGTGGTTGTCTGACAGTTTGTCTGTTTTTATAAGTGTATGAAACGTGTATAATGTCTGACCTGACATTGCATAAAATGTGTGTGTGTGTATACACTGTGAGATGTGTGGGCTAATGGGGAGATGTGGGATCAATGTTAGGCAGCTTTCAGCACCAATTGTGTGTGTATATGTGTGTATATGTGTGTGTGTGTGTGTGTGTGTGTTTGTGTAAGTGAGTGAGTGAGTGAATGTGTGTGTGTTGTGGCTGTGTGTGTGTGTGTTGGGGGAAGGGTTTGGTTTGGATGAAGACACGCACCATGGTCCCACTGTCAGCCTGGCACAGCAGAAAAGCAGTGATGTCAGAGTATGACAGAATATCCAGTGCACTGGTGTTCACATTATTATAGGACACAAAGCGCAGTGTGTCCCGTTGTCTTGGCTTAGCTGGGGTTCGTTTTGTGGAATAAACAGTCTTTGTAAAACGTGTGTAAATTAAGCTTTAAAAACACATAAAATATCTTTTAGTATACATTAGCCTGAGGAAAAATTAGATTAATTCATATTTTGTGTGTATTTGTGTGTATATTATCGTATCTAATGAAATGTGTATCTCCAAAACAGCAGCTTTACTGGAGAGAGATAGAACCTTTTTAACTTTCAGTGAAAGTAAATGTAAAAAGAGTTTTTTTCAGATAATTTTTGAGAATTTCTACTTTTTTTTATTTTGACACAGCGTACGGGACAGTTTACATGTATATATATAGTAAACTACAAATTGACCAAAATGATTGAAGCTTTTCATTGGACCGGGACGATATGTAGGTTTGTGTATTATACAGTAATAGTACATTATATTATAATTACAGTGAGTAATCACTACTATTACTTATTGTAGTAAATTTACTCTATCATTTACCTTGTATTCTCAAAATTCAACCTAAAGACATATGAACATGTTTTTCAACTTTGAAAGCAGGTCTTTCTGTCATAGCTACATAATAAGATAAAATACTAAAAAATATAGAATTGATTTATTTTATTCAAATGGCATTATTACTGTATCACATGAATGCAGAATTTAAATAAAAGGTAGGAAATAGATTTACAATACAGAGTAAACCATGGTAGCACAAAAGAACTTGTATGAAACCAATATAAAAACAAAAGTTTACTTTAGCAAGCAGATCCCCTACATTTTTATTAAACAATGTGCAAAAATAATTAATATGTTTCAGTCAATTCAAATGCAAAATATGAAATTTACTGCTGTATCATAGAGTTCTTTACAGGATTCCTGACAGAAGCAAAACAGTTCAATATCGATATAAAAAGGATAAACATGCAGTGAAGATTATTGGTTGTCAAGTTCTATTTTCAGAGTATTTTATCCTTTTTAGTATCACAGATGCTGTGAAGTGTCATAGATGCTTTAATTTTTGCACTAGAAGTGGCATAAAGGTATCCAAAAGCAGTGTGTAAGACTGGTGGAGGAGAACATGCCAAGATGCATGAAAACTGTGATCAAAAAACTGTATTATTCCACCAAATACTGATTTTCCTAAACCCTTAAAACTTTATGAATATGAATGTGTTTTCTTTGCATTATTTGAGGTCTGAAAGCTCTGCACCCTTTTTGTTATTTCAGTATTTCACTAGACAATAAAATATTGCTATGATTGGCAGCTGCAGTCAAACAGGGCTAATCAAATGAATTAGACACAACACCAATCTCCCTCTGTTATTCCTAAAGTAAAACAGACAGATGTAATAATAAAACTGGACACGGCCAGCTGGGTTATTATTAGACGCAGCCTTTTTTAGAGTAAGGCGGGCCTGCTCTCCCCAATGGACCCGGTTTCCATCTCTAATCTCTTCCAGATGTGCTGATGTCACAGGCACATGGAACCATCAAAGCTGGAGCCCTTCAAAGTCCATGAGCCTGAGCATGAGGGGGCTGTGATTTGATTATCCACCCCACAAGAGTCCAGCAATTCCTTCAGAGGCCAGGCGGCAGCCTTCAACATCCGCCCATCCACCCACCCCCCATCCCCTTCAAAAAAATCCATAACGCCCCCCATACAGCCAAGGAGTTAACAACTACAAAGAGGTCCAGCAGCTGATGGGATTTGGAGATGCCGTGTGAACTTGGGGAAAGGCTGCTTATGGATCAGACCCCACGCTCCACTGACGTCAGCGAGGCATACGCACATGTCAAGAGCACGCAATGGTTCAAATATATTAGCATTTAAATTGCTCACCCTCTGACTGGAAGCTTTTTACCAAACTTTATTGTAGGCCTGAACATGTCTTTACTGTCTTAAAAAAGACCCGTAATTCCGTTCCAAAACCTAGACTACAGTCGACGTGAGGCAGGTCCTTGTTAGGACTAAGGGTGTTTTCACATCAGCATTATTTGGTCCAGTTAAAACAGACTCTGGTGTGAACCAAAACCACCAAACTGAGACCTGTGAGAGGACATGTTCTCAGGTCTAGTCACAAATCCAACTCTCAGATATATTTCTTATATTTGAGCTGAATAGCTGTTCAGGTGCAGTTTATCCTGATTTATTACGCAAATAATCAGTGCAACTATGATCAAACACTGTCCGTACTGCTGCTCCAAGCTCAGTTGTTTTCACATTGAACATGATATAAGTAGCACTGCCAGCTCATGCTCGATTTGTTTATTTACTAACTCCCACACTAGACAGCTTTGACCAATCAGCGGAGACAACGTTTGTACCTCGTTTGTTGCGACACATTTTGTTCCACTTGTGATGTTCCTTGTCTGAAGCAAAACCAAAAAAAGGTGTGAACAAACTTGTCAACTAATTCGGAGCAGAGAAAAAAACTACAGGTTTGCATTTTCAAACTTCTTAAATTATTTACTGATATTAAAATACAAATAAAGTATCGTTAAGTGAAATGTACGCTAGCTTGGTTAGCATTTGCTATGTAAAATGGCTCATATTCCAAAAAAGTACCACTTAGTACAGTTAAAAGTCTTTCCCCCGCAGTCACTCCTAAATGTTTTAGATTATAAACATTTTAATATTAGTAAATTAGTATTTAATATTAATAAAGACAACACACATAAATACAAAATGCAGTTTTTTAATGAAGGTTTTTATTAGTAAGGGAGAAAAAAATCCTTACCTTCACAGTCCTGTGTGTAAGTGTTTGCCCCCAGTTAAAACATAACTTAACTGTGGTTTATCACACATGATGAGTTTAATTCCTCTAGCCACATCAGGCCTGATTACTATAATTTATTTAGCTACAACTGATATTAATCAAGATATCACTTAAATAAGACCTGCCCGACAAAATGAAGTAGACATGAAGTAGACAAAACATATATCCAAAGCAATTCAGGAACAAATAAGAAAGCAATTGAGATCCATCAGTCTGGAAAAGATTATAAAGACATTTCTAAAGTTTTGGGACTACAACGTACCACAGTGAGATCCATTAACCACAAATGGCGAGAACGTAAAACAGTGGTCAACCTTCCCAGGAGTGGCTGCCCAACCAAAATTACCCCAAGAGTGCAGCGATGATTCATCCAAAAGGTCACAAAAGACCCCACAACAACATCCAAAGAACTTCAGGCCTTATTTGCTTTAGTTAAGGTCAGTGTTCATGACTTCGGCACTAAGAAAAAGCAAAATAACGGGCAAATGGCCTGTATGGCAGAGTGCCGAGATAAAATCCACTACTGAGCAAAAAGAACATTAAGACTCGTCTTAAATTTGCCAGAAAACTTCTTGATGATCCCTAAGGCTTCTGGGAAAATACTCTGTGGGCTGAAGAGTATCATACTTACAGTAAAACATGGTGGTGGTAGTGTGATGGTTAGTTTTGCTGCTTCAGGACCTGAAAGACTTGCTGTGATAAACGGAACCATGAATTCTACTCTGTCTACCAAAAAATCCTGAAGGAGAATGTCTGGCCATCTGTTTGTGACCTCAAGCTGAAACGAACTTGGTTTGTACACAGAGTACAATATATAGATAAAACAGTAGAAAATAGTATATAGAATAGAACAGATAATAAAATATACTCTTACCTTATTGCACAGTCAAGGCATCTAAGGTGTATCTTTGGTTTTCACCATTAGTAGGACAATGAAATGGCGTACAGTGGCAGTGTATGACGCATCTATAATACATGTAATTCCAAAAATGCACTCCATGTACAAAACACATGACTGTACACACATAACACACAGGATTGATAATGCAAATGGATGCAAATGACAATATGCAGTGACATAAAAACAAATGAGTACAGCACCGTAAATAAATAAATAAATACACACATACATACAACCAGACTCCAAGAATAACAGTGGTAAATACAGATTGAGGTTAGTGAAGGTAAATATTAAAAAATATACAAATGTGTGTAATGCAAAAGAGTAAGGGCCTAAATAGACAAACTTTGCAAATCTTATGTAAACCAAAAAATACATAGTACAGGTCATTTGAGGCCCTCAAAAAAGGCCTGAAAGCTTACTGGAAAATAATGCATTTATCCAAACCTGTCCTAGTGGTTGGGATGTGTTAAGCAGAAATTAAGTTAGAAAGTGAGGTTGATTAATCAACCAACCATAATTTAATTTTCCGATTTTTTTTGCCTAAATTTGACAGATCAGATAAGGACAGGTCAGATTTGTTCAATGCTGTGTGGACATGTCACTTTTAAATGTAGTTCTACATCAGGTTTAATGCATATTTATGATAAAGTCTGTTCATTCGGTAGCCATGTAAATACGTTCTGCATCTAATGCCACTGGACAGTATTTTTTAGCCATATTCTACACTGATGAAATCTAATAAAAATCTCATGAACAGTTTGTGAACTTGTGTGTAAACAAACCAAACAAAAGGGGGGAAACACTCCCAAGTGAAGAAACTCATTAACAAATCGTTCACAGATGAACTACATCTGTAAAAAAAATACACTTCATATATAAATCACATCACTGTATACACATAACAAACAGGGAGGGTAATGCAAATGAATGCAAGTGACATAATGTTACAATATGTAGTGAAATTAAAACAAATGATTAAAGTACAATACCAGAAAATGGAAATAAATAAATAAATAAATAAAACCAAATTCCAAGAATAATAGTAGTAAGAGTGAGGTCAGTGAGGATAAATATTTAAATATACCGCTCTGGAAAAAAATAAAAGATCACTTAAAAACTATTTATTTTCTTTGATTTCACCAAATTAAAAACCACTGCTTGAAATTTTGCACCAGGTGTGGCAAAAAGTTATATAAATCAGTGTGTAAATCTGGTGGAGGAGAACATGCCAAGATGCATAAAACGGTGATTAAAAAACAGGGTTATACAACCAAATATTTATTTCTGAACATAATGAATATGAACTTGTTTTCTTTGCATTATTTGAGGTCTGAAAGCTTTGCATATTTTTTTGTTATTTCAGCCATTTCTCATTTTTGCAAATAAATGCTCTAAATGACAACATTTTTATTTGGAATTTGGGAAAAATGTTGTCTGTTGGTTGTAGAATAAAACAACAATGTTCATTTTACTCAAACATATACCTATAAATAGCAAAATCAGAGAAACTGATTCAGAAACTGAAGACATTTTTTCTTGTTTCTATAAATGTATTTAATGCAAAAGTGTAGGGCACAAAAAGTTT
Source organism: Astyanax mexicanus (assembly GCF_023375975.1). Classification (NCBI taxonomy): domain Eukaryota; kingdom Metazoa; phylum Chordata; class Actinopteri; order Characiformes; family Acestrorhamphidae; genus Astyanax; species Astyanax mexicanus. Next base: position 19,717,647 of record NC_064423.1, on the reverse strand, counting down.
TTTTTTTTCAGCTTAAAAACTGACTACTGTTCTGATGCTTGCATTAGATCTCATCATCAAGGGGGGCTTTTCCCCTAGCATGTTGACCCTGTGTAACCAGCAAGCTGAAGCTTTATTTATAAACAGATGCCATGTTGAGCATCACAAACACTCCCATTCATATCTCATCTGGTGACTGGTGTCCCCTGTGGGGGTGACATGCATTAACAATCAATGTGTGTGTATGAGTGTGTGTGCTGTTTTAGGGTCAGATTCATTCACTTTATAGACATATACACGTCCGTAACATTTATGATTGTGAACCATCAAGATCCGATCAGAGCAAAAAAAATGAAATTGAATAATAAGGCTTGTAATGTGAACACAGCCTATCAATATTATTCAGATTTGTTTGATTGTGATATTAATAGCTTTAAGTGATGGCCTAGGACTTACAGGCATGGTTCAGTTAAATACTTTATTGAAAAGTCTTAATTAACACCCCTGTAGTTTCTAATGGCCTTTTAACGCCAATTTCACTGCTAATCTGTAAAACACGTTCAAGGTCACCGTTCAGATTCACACAGGGAGAAAAAGACATGCCTATGGTCCTTAGTGAGAGACAGCAGCCTCTGTTGTGGGACTCTCAGTGCTTAGCTCTCTCCTTATAAAGATCTATGCTGCTGGGTACCCTTCCATCAGATAAAAATGATTCAGAACATGAGGTCTGGCGTTATTTGGATAGTCCCTGGTGGATGGTCTGCAGATGCTTGGACTGTTAATAAACTATCTGATGAAACGTACTGTGCTTGACTGATACAAATATATTACCATAAAGGTTAGGGTCGTGATCAGAGGCAGGAATTAGATCAGGATCAGGTTTGGGAGGAAGGTTTCTACTGCTTTTTACTGTTGCATTAAAAAAGGTTAGTGTCTCCTGCTGTACTTTACAAAAAACAGTCAGAAAAACAGCTGCAATAAAAGCAATTTGCAACTAAATCACGTGACTGGGTATAAAACAGCATTTTATAGAGGTAGAGTCGCTAATAAGCATAACCAATGATGGGCAGAGATTCATTAGTCTGTGAAAAAAAAAAAATTAATAAATCAAGATAAATTTGCAAAGTTTTAGGATATCGCATCATCTGCAGTCTTTAGAAAACTTAGAGAAATGTCTGTGTATCACTGTGTATCATTAAAAACAGGCTGTACTGATTCTGGGCTGGAAATAACAAACTGCATGGGCTCAGAAACACTTCCAGAAATCATTATCTTCGAACACAGTGTGCCGTGCAATCTCCAAATGCAAGGTAAAGCTGTAATCAGGCAAAGAAGAAACCATATGTCAACACCGTCCAAAAACACTGCCATCTTCTGTGTGCCAAAGCTTTTGGATGCAGTTTGTCGCATTTGTTGAACCTCTGCCCATTTTTACTTCGGAAACACTCTGCCTCCATAAAACGCTCATTTTATACCCAGTTGTTGTGTGAGTTAGTTGCAAATTGCTCTTTTTTATTAGCACCACTTACTTTTTCAGCCTTTTGTTCCTTGTCCCAACTTGTTTTATGATGCGTTGCTGCAAAATAAGTTCAAAAATGAGTTAATGCTTTTAATGAAAGCTGATCTGATCATCCGATACGTGTTCTGTGTTCTATTGTAAACAAAATAAGGGTCCATGAGATTGGAATTGGAATATAAACATAAAATATACTTACTGTACCAGTCAAAATGCAGACACACTATTATTTTCTTCATTACACAACAAAACTATGAGAGTTGAAAGTGTTAAATAAGCCAAAATATGTTTCATATTTTACATTCTTCAAAGTAGCACCTTTTGCTTTGATGCAAACTTTACCCATTCTTGGCATTTATTCTCTCAGTCAGCTTCATGAGGTAGAACCTGGAATGGTCTTAAAGGAGTTGTAGAGGTGCTGAGCTGGTGTTGACTGCTTTTCCTTCACTCTGAGCTTCAACTCATTTCAAACCACCTGGACTGGGTTTTTATATCAGATGTTTGTGAAGAAAAAACACTTTTTGTCTTCCTTTATAGTTTTTAAGTCTTTACTATTAATATACAATGTAGTAAGTAATACAAGTAAAGAACAATTATTAATAAGAATGTGTAGATGCATTCAATCCTTGTATCTATTAGAGAGCAAAATCAAAATACTAGTTCACTAATGGATAATAGTTCAACATTTGTTTTCATACTTTAAAATAAAGGGTCTACAGAAGGTTCTTTGGTTGGTGTCATAGAAGAACCACCTTTGTTTTCTATACATCCATTTTTGGTTTAAAGAAAATCATGAATGTGTACAGCCTCTGAACTGGGAAAGAACCTTTACATCTAGTGAAATGTTCTTTGAATAAGCCATTAAATTAAAGTTTATAGACAGAGTTGTTAATGGAGCAAAAGGTGGTCCTTCTAAGGCAGAACTCAATGAACCTCTTTGTTCAAAGCACCTTTATTTTCAAGAGTGATGAAATCTGTATTTATCTTGTCTATTTGTCATTTTATGTAACAGGTTTATTGCTTTTTTTCCACTGGTTTGCAGACTCATTAAAATTCCAGGTGAATATTCTTTCTCCAAAAGTCTGTTGATAAAATGCATTCCACAATAGTGTCACTTGTATAGACACTTGTAATAGTAATGGAATCGTATGCAAGTCGTGCTCTATTTGTCTTTCAGTCAACACAAACACACACACACACTCTCTCACCAAATGCATGCTTCACTGGTGTTAGCATGTACTGGAAAAAAGGAGTGAGACAATTAATAAAACGATAACAGACTGTGTGAGAGGTCCCAAAATAACATCCAGAGTCTGGAGCGGATCCCAGAGTGCGCGCAGCAGTCTGATTACGGCATCTGCCTGCGTCAGTGCCCCATCCCACCACAGCACGCCTGACCTTCCAATCAATCCCCTAATGAACAAATCCAATTCAAACTATATCATCCTGTTCCCGCTGTCTCGTATGGCCACGTCTGTGTAGGCCTGCATTTATAAAGCGTGGTGCAGCGTAGACTGTCTCCGCTCTAACTGCTGTTTAAAATCCCTGAGAAAGCACAGTGTGTTCCTGTAGACTGTGTGCTAATAAACACAGACAGCATAAGTGCTGCATCTGCAAGCGCTGACGTCAAGGGAAAGCGCTCTTTTCGGGAAAGAGAAAGTGTTCTAAAACGGCGGAACCTTTGAAGCCTGATTTAAGTTAACTTTCTTGGTTTGGAGTTGCAGTTTACTCGGTGAGGAATTTGTACTTTGTAATAGTGACCCCTTCTGGTTGAATTGAGAATTCTTCAGTGATTCAACAGTGATGGACAAGCAACCAAGGCAAGGTGTTTATCAGCTGTATGAGTAATATGTTGAAGGTCTGAGTCAGAGTTGACGCAGTTGATGAATGTACAGATATACCAACTCATACAACCCATATACCAACTCATACTTTTTTGTTTTACTGCATGGATTGACTTTACTTGGTTCAGAGATTGACATCATGTTCAAATGTGTCAAAATTAGGTAGAATTTCAGATACTGACTAGGGTTTAAAATACTTCTGTAGAAGTTCCGTAGATGTATAAACTCAAGCTTTTTACTCAAGTAAAGAAGTGCTTCTTTCAAAACTACTTAAAGTATAAAAGTAAAAGTAATGTAATTAAAGAAAAAATGGCATTAAGCACAAAAGCTTAGGCTGCACCACACATTTTTTTCTAAAAGCCATAAGGACTTTAATGTTCTATTAAAATGTTAAAAGTTAAAAAATTTGGGATGCAAAAGAATAAATGGATGAATGGATTTTAGTACAATGCAAATATATTAAGGAAGCTTAGTTGGGACATTTCCCTCGAGTTCTCTTGAGTCTCTGCTCGGATATAACATCTTCATACTAGACTACATACTACATACATCTGCTATGTTCTTGCTATGTGAGTGTGACATAGCGTGATGTGCAGGTGTGATGGATCAGTATAAACCAGTAGGGTGTCAGAATGGTATATGTTTATACTTGATGAGTGATATTGCCCTAAAATAATAATAATAATAACTTTTGTGACACCAGAATTCTTGGCGATATGATAAGAATCGAAGTTTTTCTTTAATACAACAGTTACAAACATTTGGTAGAAACAAAAATCTGTAAACTTAAATAATAAGGTAACAAAATAAAGCACTTTAAAATCTTTCGCACTTTAAGGCGCACTTAAAACCAAAACTCGTCAGTGCACCTTATTATCCTGTGTGCCTTATGTATGAATTTTACCAGTCAGGTTGTAAGGAGTAGTAAAGCCACTCCGCTGAAGTGCACTACACTGTTGAAAATTTTGTAATCTATCTACAATCTATCTAAGCTTACTGTAAATAATTAGTATTCTTATTATGTTTTTCTGAATTTCAGAAATTATAGCACAATTACTGGTATTGTGAACATTACAATATGTTCATATCCCTAAAAGAAAAAGTTTAATGTATTACTGCCTGTTAAATCTAACCCCAAACGTAACTCTAACCTTAATATCAACTCAAAATCTAAACCTAATTTACAACGTTTTCAGTTTGCACATGATTCAATTATATATTTTTTTAAAGCATTTGTAGATTATCTATAGGGAAAATCAAAACCAAGCATAACTATATTCTAAATGAATTTTTATTTATTTTTCAGCATGATATTGTAATGTAAAGTAGTTGCTGGGTTGAGTGTATGAGCTGTGAGTGTGGGCTGATGCCTGGGCAGCTTGCTGGTTAACAGAAGTAGGTTAAGTGTGGGTTAGTATATGAGTATACTGATGAATGATGGGAGGAATATGTTTTCATTTTAATAAAGAGCCTTTCACATGGCTCCGAAGTGTTACACGTTGGGTGAATTCATTATTTTGAATTGGGTCAGGCACATGAGAGTGTTTCTCAGAGCAGTGGGTTGATCCCATGAATCACTGAGACACAGGGAAACAGCTGATGTATGTAGCACACACTGGGGGGCACTGTTCCCTTAGCCAGGGGAGATCTGTACTGTAACTCCTGCCTTTTACCTTTCAGCACTATGCACTTCAGTACTGTAGATTCTACAGCTTGCGTTGGGACATAAGATTGTGTACACAGGTTACATCTGTACATGTACTATAGCAGCAGCACATGAATAGGGTGTAGAAACAGATTTAAACTATCTGTTTCTACACTCTTTAAAAAAAATAAGAGACCACTTCAGTTTCTGAATTTTGCTATTTATAGCTATATGTTTAAGTAAAATGAACAAATAAAAATATTGTCATTTAAAGCATTTATTTGCAAAAAATGAGAAATGACTGAAATAACAAAAAACATGCAGAGCTTTCAGGCTTCAATAGTGCAAAGAAAACAAGTTCATAATCATTTATTTATCAAGTTTTAAGAGTTCAGAAATCAGTATTTGGTGGAATAACCCTGTTTTTTAATCACAGTTTTCATGCATCTTGGCATGTTCTCCTCCACCAGTCTTACATACTGCTTTTGGATAACTTTATGCCACTCCTGGTACACAAATTCAAGCAATTTAGCTTGTGATCATCCATGTTCTTGATTATATTACAGAGTTTTTCAGTTTGGTAAAAACAAAGAAACTCATAATTTTTAAGTGGTGTCTTATTTATTTATTTTTTTAGCTGCAGCCAAACCAGAACCTTGTTTTACACTGTGTGACCCATTTATTCTGTTTGGATCAACAGAAATGACCCAAAATGGCATATGGACATTAAGTGTGAATGAATGAATGTTTTCACTTCTCCTCTATCATTATCATTTCATAGATGATTTTATAGTTTTGTGACATAATATTTCTTTATAGTTTTGTAGTGTCTGGCACTGAACTATATCATTCCATACATTCAGCTCACTGAACTGTTAAAGCTACAGTAGTTATGAGGTATACTGATTAACTCTGAGAGAACGTAATTGCAACACTGCAAAAAATAAAGGTGAAATCTTCCTGAATCCAGGCTAAATTTCCAAATTTAAAAACAGTAAAAAAAAATTATAATTTTACTTATTTCGGTTAAGACATAATTACATTACATTACATTACATTACATTACATTACATTTGGCAGACACTTTTGTCCAAAGCGACTTACAATAATGAAGTACAAAAGTAATATGAATTAAGATAACCCATTTTTAGATAGGGCTTAAAGGAGGTCGAAGGGAAATAAAGGGATAGAGAAGTGAAGGAGGGGAAGAAGGAAATGGGGTTAGAAGTAGTTAGTGTGTTAGAGGTGTTAGGAGAGTAAGTGCTCTTTGAAGAGCTCTGTCTTCAGGAGTTTCTTAAAGATAGCGAGAGATTCTCCTGATCTGGTAGTGGAAGGTAGTTTGTTCCACCATTGGGGAACTCTGTATGAGAACAGTCTGGATTGCTTTGTGTGAATGTTTGGCAAAGCGAGGCGACGTTCATTGGAGGAGCGCAGCGGCCGGGAGGTAGCGTAAGCCTTCAGGAGTGAGTGCAGGTAGGAAGGAGCCTGTTCTGTCATCACCTTGTAGGCGATTGTAAGAGTTTTACATAATACATACCGGTACATAATAAATACATGTACCATTTTCAAGTTTTTTTCAAGAAAAAAATACAGATACACATAATCTTTAAGCCTTTTTTCATTCAATTGAACAGATAATGCTGCTCTTTCTTATGCAGAAATGCAGATAATTTTGCTTTTCTAAAAAGTAGTGTAAATATTTTAGCTTTTCACGTGTAATAGTGCTTTAGTTTTCCCCATGAATTTATGCAGATGTTTTATTATTTTCTTTCAAGAGAAAGTGCCAATAAGTTTGCTTTGACCATGATTTAAAAATTCAAAAGTTAATGTGTGTAAGTTATTTTATAATTATAGTATAATGTACAGGAAAAATAAAAATATAAATATCTTTTTTTTTTGTGAATAATGCAAGCAAAGTTGTGGAAAACATCTTCACTACATGTTGTACATGTCTAGAATGTTTAGAACGAAGTTAAATAATCTTGTAATATTCTGCGTTTAAGTTGTTTTTTATTATTTAGTTGTTTTTTGAAAATGATTGTTGATATTAAAATTATGTTTTTCAATACCTTTTTTATACTTTAGCTAGATTTACAGGATTTATATGATTTCTCTAACCAGGATATAACTTCTACAGTGTAAATCTTCTAAATCCAATTGTAACAGTTACAAATAGGATTAGAAATGCGCAGTAAACTCTGAATTGGAGTTCTTTGGATATGGAAAATGTTAGCTACTGCCACTCGGCCCCCTTTTCTCTGAATCTTTCTGAAATGGAAACCTAGTAATAGTAGTCTGTGTGAAGTAAATGACCTGTGACGGTATAACCCGTGTGTGTGTGTGTGTGTGTGTGTGTGTGTGTGAGTGTGTGCAGTATGCGAGAATATTTTTACATGCATGTATGAGTGTATGTGTATGTTGTTCATATTAATGTGAGCTCTTCTTAGGGGGTCTGTCCCCCTCTGCAGTGTGTGGTTGAGCGTGAGCCGGACGGGGAGAAAGGCACCCCTTCAAGCCCCCACTAACACTTCTGCCTAAGCAAATATTTATCCTCATTTCAGCAGCGCTCCGTTTCAGCCCTGGGGGAACTGGCAGCTAAAGTCCAGTGGTGTAATTAAAGCGGCCGGCGGAGTCCAGCGCCTGCTCTCGCCACTCATCGATTTCACATGTATCTCAACCCAGGATGAAGGTGACCTGCACTGAGGTTGATGATTTTGGTTTTTATATTAACCAAATTAACATATCGATTGATGATTGATCAGAGTTAATCTCTGGGGGAGGCATGTTGTTTGTCTGTCACTTAGAGCGTGTGTATTGAAACAAAAAAAAATACTTGTGTAAAAACATGTATACAATATTGTTACCTGAATGAAATAGAATATAAGTATAAAAATATACAGTAATATAAACAAAACAAATGATAGGTAATCCACTTGCAAATTACAAGAAAATTCAAAGACAAAATAAGCTTTTACAAAGCTTCCGTTCAAAAATTGGTTTAAAAGATCAAGTACTGGCTACTGACACTGTAACTTCAATTACCATTCATTTAGGCCTAGTTCATGATGCTTCAAGAAGCTTCACTATAGTAGACACAAAACAACATTTAAAGTAATATTTTATGTTTCTTGTTATTCCTTGTTCACGGTTCTTTTAAAGGTTTTAAAGTTTTGGGATTTTGGGGATTTAGGGCCCTTTCTGGTGAAAATAGGTAATTGCCCCGAGCATGCAGAAGAATCATTTTAAACTGGGCGGGTGTGATGCTGTCTCCTTTCAGAGCGGATGAATCTGATTCCAGCTTATGTTCAATCAAAGACAGAGAGCACGCTCAGTCAGAAACTTCAACTACACACTTTGCTTTTATTATGAGTGAATAAGCTACTGAGGTCTGGGTTTGCCCTTCTGAAGTCTCCATTGCTCCACCAGCTGCTCACGTTCAATAAAACTGAGCCGGATCCTCTTTCAGAACTGTACTTGTGACCTAAGTACATAAAGACATGTGACGTGGCCAGAAGAACTCCTGTGAAAAGCGACCGACACCCCAGTTTTTAGAATAAACACAATATTTCCTCCCTTCTGCCTTCAGTTTAGAAACAAAATAATATGGACTGCAACTTAGTTTATGTTTGGTTACTTCTTGTGACTTGTATCTGACTTGTAAATAAGATTTTTACCCCATGCCTTTTTAGCCATGGTTGTCAAATGTTTCTCCTGTTACTCAAACTAAAATCCGATTGTGGGATGAACTATGCAAATTGATGCACTTTTGATTCTTAATTGATTCTTAGTGTTTTGTTTGTATAAGGAGGGGTCTAGGAGAGACAGATGTCTTGGCAAAATACCGACTTTTAACTCAACAATGAACAGAATAAAGAATAAAATAACATTGCTGCTCCTGTAAATGAGCTACTGGTGTTCCCTCACATCAGTTTACTTTGCTGAGGCTCACAAAGAGTCACAGATAAATGCGTCAAAGTCAGAGCACACCTGCATCTTAAAGGGAATGGCAACTGGCACACTGATTATTTTACGTAACACCCAAACCACATCCATAATTTATTAAGAAAATCATGCATTTTCTTCGTTTTGAGCCATGCATGGCGTATTTTTGGCGCCCTCACGATTCCGAAGACACGCAACATTAAATTCAGCTGTGCGATCCTCAACTATAAATCGTTACAATAGGGCCCATAGTTTGTTTGTTATTTATGTGGCTTGGCCTTATCCTGATATAATCTGCCATCTTTTTAGATGAATCAAGAAGCACTTACTATAAAATAAAGCCAAATTGATAAAACTGCTAGTATACTCAGAAAAGTGGATTATCCAGACCTCAACATTGTTGAATGTGTTTGAAAAATTCTTGCAGCCTCTATGTAAATTTCTGTTAAATATGTTTTGCATTTAAACATTAAATAGACATACATTTGCACAATGGTGTACATTAAAAATATATACTAAATGAGAAATGCCAAATGTTATGGGTCTAATATCATGTCCATTAGACTCACTAAAGCTAAAGAACGGGGCACTGACCTGCAGGAAATACGCGTGGGGCCTCCTTCATTGAGTGTGGATGTGATTTCTAGATTGTGAAGATTCTTGCCAGACTGCTCTGTCCACTGAGGATGGAAATGTAATGTCCTCTGTATTTTCAGAATACTCATGAGGAATGTTAAATACCTGTTAAATACCTGCAGAACTGGAATTTCAGCCTCACTTGCAAAATAACACCTCACAGTGTAAGCAGGTGTGGGTGTTTCCAAACCATCCCCTGAGGTTACACTTCTTTATGATAAGTTTATGTACTGTTATCCCGTGACTTTTGGGCTGTCTGTGTGTTTTGTTCACTTTAAGTTAGTTTAACTACACATGATGTCTTGACGAGGCAAAATCATCTTAACTTATTTATTTCACAGTTTTCTTTGCATGCATCTTTGCGTGTTCTCCTCCACCAGTCTTACACACTGCTTTTGGATAACTTTATGCCACACCTGGTGCAAAAATTCAAGCAGTTCAGCTTGGTTTGATGGCTTGTGATCATCCATCTTCCTCTTTAGTATATTCCAGAGGTTTTCAATTTTAAATTTTTATCTCATCATTTTAAAGTGGTCTCTTGTATGTGTGCACACTAGTATAGGGTAAAAGTCTATACATATGACCACATTCAGAGACTTGTGTCTGTTTATGTGTCTGTTCTATATATCTGTGTGTGTGTTGTTTATGCTGTCCCTAAATGCATTGAGTATGTGCGTCTGGATTCTCGTGTGTGTGTGTGTGATTGTTTTGTGGCCGGGGTGGGGATTTCTCTTTTTCTTTAACAAAAGACTAAAGAGTTAATATGCTGGAGACATTCCAGGAAGACTGGAGCCATTCATCCTGTGGGGGTCCACCCCCTTCACCCCCCCTAGGGCTCACTGACCTCACTGTGTTCAGTTGGCAGTTGTTCAGGAACACATGAACACACGTGCACGCAGCCGCAAACAGACACACACACCCACATACACACACACACACACACGCCCGCTCTTGCGAGCACACGCATGCATACACTCCATATCGGGTGAGCGTGCTGGCAGGAGAGGCTTCATTCGCTTATGAGTTCAGCTGTCAGAGGCAGCCGGAGCTGCGAGAGGGAGCGGAGAAGGGGGCGGGGGGGGCCATTCAGGGTAAGACAGACGGGTAAGACGTAGAGAAAGAAGAGGGGGAAAGAGAGAGAGAGAGAGGGAAAGAAGAGTGTGAAGCAGCTCTATAGACTAGCACTATTAGAAACACTATGGACGACCGGCAAGACAACACAGGAAGAGAAGTGACCAAGAGGGAAGGCAATGCGGCTTTCGTTTTCTTTCCACTTGTGTCTGGATGGTGTTAGTTCGCTTGCCCTTTCGCGCTCGTCAGAGGCATGCGTCTCGCCCTGCACTCGTGAAGCCCATTGTGCCAGCTTGTGCTTGTTTTGCAGTAGCTTGTGCCACAGGAATCAAAGGGAAATCCAAGCATCTTTTCAGGAAGAGGAGAAAAAAATACAATAGAGTAAAAAGGACATGTGACACGACGACACAGCACTAAAGCAACAAACAAGAGTCTTAGACAACCTGCTTTCCTCTGAGGATGAGCGCCAAGACTGAGACAAACTTCTTCTACTTCAAGGTTCCTGGGCTGACTCAAAGTGGACTGACTTACTCATGCCACTGTGGCTCGCCTCCTTCGTTCTTGTTTCGTGACTTGGGAACCGAAATGGGAACCACATGTGGCTTGGATCGGGCACGGGCACATGAAAGGAAAAGGTGAAGAGCCGTGCCGCGAAAAGGAAAAGGCTGGAGAACAAAAGAGAAAGGAGATAAGGACATCATAGTCCGTGGAGACAACCATGAGCTTGCCAACTAACTGTGCCTTTCTCCCTCCTGCCGACCGCTCGTTCAAAGTGCGGAACGGCAGCATCTGCGGGTCCCCGTACGCCGTCAACCGCCCCATAGACATTGTGCAGAAACGCAGGCGGTAATTCCATTCATTCCTTCTTTAATTCTTTCTTTTTTCCTTCATGTCTTGAAGAGAGTCATGTTTCTGAAAAGAGAAGCAGGAAAAAAAGGAAAGGATATGTGTCAGGTTTAAGGCCAGCAGATGGTGTTCCTAGAGGTACGTCAGAAGGTGGCTTCAGTGGTGTCGCCTCACAGTGTATCGGCTGTTCTTGAATGCCGCTTCTGTGGTTACTTCAAATTCCAAGTAGTACAGGTGTTGTATTTCTGTCTAGAAAGCTTCGTTCTTCCTCTTCATGCATGTGAACATACACAAATTGGCTCTATAGCACAGGTGGATGCATAAACAATTCACTATTCCAAGAAGAATGCTTTGCATCTCCTGTTTTTTTGCATTGCTACAGGTGCACAGTTAGTAAAGTGCATACTATTGGAGTTACAGTGGGAAAAAAACTAACAAAAACTGGCTGAAAAAGTAATTCCTAAACTGCAACACTTGAGATAAATTAGATTTTATTGCCTGCTATGAGCTTGTTCAAATGTGCTAACATACCAATAGAATGCCATAGTAAGTTAATTCATCTAAAAGATAGAGCATACATTTTGAACAGAAGTTGTTGTTGGTGTTATTATTATTTAAAGAACAAAAGAAATTCATTTTAATGATGAAAAAAAAAACAATGGCTCTTCACAGTGTGCGTCTAGGTTGTATAGGTGCCGTTTCGCTTGATTGTTTTCCTTGTCCGCAGGCTAATTTTCAGATCCTGCTACTAATTTGTATATTTACATTAGCCAACACTGTATCTCAGTGCACACTGCTCTCTACTCTCTACACTGTTCTGTCCCAGTAAAAGTGGAGTATGTCCTAAGGCAGATCTAAAGCAAGCTATAGCTTGTTGATCTGAGAAGATACTAATTTTAAGACCTCAGGGACAAGCAGGAAGTGAGACTTATCCTGCCATTTCTAAAGCACATTTTACAACCCCCTCTCTTCCTGTCTAATGAGTGAGGGTCCATCTGGTGTAATGTTCTTTGGATTAGGGACAGTTATTTTGTCTTTCTAAGTGATTTATCTGAATTTCTGAGGGTGTTGACAGATAAAGTCAAGCCTAGAAACTGTAAGACCTGTAGGATAATAGATACGGTTATGGGGACTGACATGAAAGCAGGAATTAGCATTTATTAAATGTAAGCAAGTATTAAATGACTAACTATGCATTTTGTGGAATTATCTTTTGAAGCTTAATTAAGATCCAGATCAATTCCAGGCTTTATTGATTTCAGGTTTCTAAAACTACGATACTGAACTAATCAATGGAAAATCCTTGCAGTCTTCTTAGAAGGCCTGATTCATTTTAGTTCATTTTTATTTAATATAATCATTCTTCTTTTGAAACTGTGAGATCACAGTAAAAAAGACAAATGCAGTGACATGCAAAAAGTTAGCAACATGTAAATCCACCATCGACCAAGTTTTATCTGAGAGGATGGCTTAGAAACACCCGCTAATGTAAGTTTAATTAGGATTAATAGTGGGTGCAAGACGGATAGGACATTCCAAGTTTTACAGGCATTTAGCATTCTCCAATCCATAGTGTGTATTAGGAATATGTCATAAAAGGTATTACTAGCCATAGTGGCAGTGCAGTGAGTGGTAATGATCATGACCGATGGCATCTGGCTAGAGTTGTTCATGCAACAGGATAAGTGTCAGGAATCACTTTCAGATTCAATGCAGGAGACCCCATACATTTATGTTGCAGTTCAGTTCTGCGTTCTTTAGTTTCTTGTTCTTATGCTTTTTGACAGGTCAGTATATGTCATTGTTAACTTAAGATTGTAAATAAAATGATTAATTGGGAAGTAATTGATTAATCTGATTTTCCAAGTAATTGATTGATCTTTTTTTTATTTCAAATAATTTTTATCCCAATTTTTTCCCCAATTTACACAGCCAATTACCCAACCCACTCATTAGGACTCCTTCTATCACTAATGATGCCTCAAAACCAGGAGGGTGAAGACTAGCACATGCCTCCTTCAATACATGTGAATTCAGCCACCTCCTCTTTTCGAACTTTGCCTCTTTTCGAACAAAGCCAAGTAGCATTACAGCACACTCGGAGGAAAGCGCGGCGACTTGGTTCCGATACGTCAGCTCACAGATGCCTTGTGCTGAGCGACATTACCCTTTGGAGTGATGAGGGGAGAGAGTGCCATCTACCCACCCAGAGAGAGCAAGACCAATTGTGCTCTTTTAGGGCTCAGGTAGCCGATGGCAAGTTGCATGAACAGGATTCGAACCGGCGATCTCCTGATCATTGTGGCAGCGCCTTAGTCAGCTGGATCACTCAGAGTCCGTAATTGATTGGTCTTAGTTGAATCAACTGTACAAGCTCTCTTAGTGTTTAAGACTTCACTTGTAAAACTGAAGGTGAGAAATAACAGAGAAATCAATCGATAGTGTTTCTATTTCCAGTTGATAGAACCTGTTTCAAATGAAAAACGTCATTCCTGACCTTCTGGATGACTTATATATACATCATGAACATTGTGAATATGAGTAGTAGCTTAATCATTTTCTGATAAAAAACAGAACAGAAGTGGCAGCCAATTGTTAAAACTGAAAAAAGTAATTCCTAAACTGCAAAACATAGTTAATTTTGTGCTATCGTACGAATAGAATCTTATAGAAGGTCTATCACATGCTTGCCTCATTATGCTGGTATTTTATTCCTCTTTTTATATTATGTCTGACTTCTTAACAGAGAGCCTCTAATAGTTGCTCTAATAGTCATGGTTCACCACAGTAACAGAGTGTATGTTCCGCAAAAGGCAATATGATTAATATCACGACTTCTTAATTAAGACAGTGACGGCTTATAATGTGGATTGACATATTTGAGAAGTCATTTCCACCAGAGGAAGCTTTTTAGATCAGACTCTGACGAGACTTACCGAGCGTGCCATCTCTCAAACTCAAGAGCCTCTTTAAGAAATGCAGTTATATCATTTCCTGTTGTTGAAGAAGCCTTTACCCATGCTATATGAGAGAGAGGCACCGTAGGGAGCCATTTGGGCATGGGATTCCTTAGCAAATACAAAGTGATTGTATTTTTTCAATGGCAGGAAACTAGCGGAATAAACACCAGGATTTGTCTGTGCGTTTGCTCTTTGCGTAGACATCAGTTTGCACCCCTGATGGAATGCCTCAAAACCGCAGGTGCGCAAGTTTTCGTCGGCTTGTTGAAACAAGGCCGTGACTATGTGCAAAAACCCAGTTCTCACTGAAAACTGCTGTGTGAAACGAATGTGAAAAGAGAGCAGCACCCTGGAAAATACTGCTGATTGCACCTCAAGAAGAGTTATGGTCTCAGTATCAGCTCAAATATTCCACCCCTGATAGACAGATGGGCTGTTTGCTTTGGGAATCGAGTGTGTTTTTTAAGTCAGAGTTAATGCGAGATGAAATAAAATATTGTCTTGGGCGTCGAGACCTCAGAATCTTATCTATATACATCAAACACCGCTATGCTCATTTATCTCTAACGAGAGTGCAAACTGAGCCGCAACTGACGTCAACCCCAGAGCTGTGCATGGTGACACAGGCGTCTGTGGTCGGCAGCTTCTGTTAGAGGACTTAGAAGAAGTGTGTGCGTAGCGCGTGTGTGTGCGTGTGCATTTTTATGAATCTAGCATTTTGGGCAAGCCGCAGTTCAAAGACTGTGTTGCCCAGAGTTTTACAACCTAGCTAGCTGAAGCTATTAAGAGGCCAGGCTTGTAGAAGAAAGAAGAAGAGTAGAATTCTTACTGTTTCTCCCCTTTTGCTCGTAATGGCTTAATTCAGAAAGGAAGTGATAGAACCTGCTTCACCCCAGGCCCTAATCACTTGTTTATTGAAATGTCCCTATTAAACCCACATCTGCAGCACAAAATCAAAGGCCTACCCTATCTGCTCCTGACACTTACCCCAGCATGTGCATCGAGCCTCCATGGCTGGGCACTTTGCTGCTTAATTGCTTTTGCTTGGCAAGTGATGCGCGCTGTCCTGTCATGATCGATTGGGCGCTCCAAATAAAGCCTCGATCTGCTGAGGGCTTAATCAGGCCCAGCAGTCGACAGAGTGGATCCGGGAAAGAGGCCGAGCTTTGGAAAACGGCTCGTATGGAGACACAGAAGAGGACGAGTCCTTGTGCGCTTCTCGTTTTGAGGAGCGCTGCCCTCAATTATGCCACGCTCCACACAGCGGTACATTCAGACCACCGCTGGAGGGCCTATTGATTGAACCATCTCATCACTACTTTCCTTGGCCAAGCACCTGGTGCACGGAGGCTATTTGTGACCAGTATCTAAGGACTGCGAGGGTTTCTACCATCCTTCAGAACCACTTTCTACTGTAAGCCACCGGCCAAATGGCTCCTTCTTAAGCCGTCGCAACCAAGCCAGGAAGCGTTGAAACGTCTTGACTAGCTTTTAAGGTAGCATTTGTTTGCTTTGATTTGTCCTTCTCTCTCTATTTCATAGATGATTTGATTTGATTTGATTTGATTTGAAGCAAATGTTTTAATTCTGACCTCATTCCTCATTCCCGTCTCATTGCCGTCATCCGTGTATAAAATTGTAGCCGACACGTTTTCAGCCCTGAACATAGCAAGGGTCGCCCACCTGCCGTAGATCACCGTGTCAGATTGAAGTAGGAGACTCCAGGCCATGCTCTAAAGATAATAAGGAAACATGGCATGAAGTAAGAGTCAAATACCACAGCAGACACGGGAGTGATCCCCTGACAGATTTGTGAGGAAGACTTGCAGGCCGTGTGGGAAAAGCGAGAGCGAGCACCGTCTGAGGCCTGTTCCAGGACACACACCTGGTCGCAGTCCATCATGAACAGGAGAGGTCTGCTTGCGTTAGCCGCAAGCTAGCTTAGCGTTTTCATTTTAACCCTCTGTTGCTTAATCCCCTACAGTCTTGCTTTCTTACAGTCTTTCCTAGTTAAAATGCGTTTGAGGAAAAATCTATTGCTACAAGCTGCAATATTGTGCTAAACTTACTGTACTAACTTAGATGAATCTAATGCTGCGTTTAAAGTGTAAAAAAACACTGTTTTTCAGGAATGTTTTTCAGCTGTAAAGCAACATGCTCAACAAATAAAAAACACAGATGGCAAAATTCTTAAGAATGTCCAGCAGTGCTACTGCACGTCTCTCTGTTCATGTAAAGCATGTTCAAGCTTGCATTTCTGAGAAGTTTAGCAGTTGTTGATGAGGTAAGGGAAAGGGAAACTTTGCAAATTTTCCACTTCAAGTATATTTGTACTATTTGTTCAAGTATATTTGTTCTACATTTCTTCTACATTTTTTTACTAATTAAAAGTGAGAGTTGATATTGTATTGTATCAACCAGTAAGCATTTTATTACCCTGGTTCAGAAATTAACATCTGCATTGTGATGTTCAGAATAAAACATCGATTTAAAATCTGTTGCAAAAAAAATCTAACTGAGGCTCATAATGTGTTTGTTGTGGCTTTTTGTATGGGTGTTTCCACTCTATCCTTTATTATATATATAAAAAAATATATAATTCAGAATGTATTGGACATTTCCCCGTTTTATAATTCTTCAGCTCTGGTAAAAATTAAGAGACCACTTTAGTTTCTGAATAGGTTTCTGTGATTTTATATAGGTTTATGTTTGAGTAAAATAAACATTGTTGTTTTATTCTATAAACTACTGACAATGTTTCTCTCAAAGTCCAAATAAAAATATTGTCATTGAGTAATGTATTTGCAAAAAATGAGAAATGGCTGAAATAACAAAACAAAACATGCAGAGCGTTTTAGACCTCAAATAATGCAAAGAAAACAAGTTCATATTCATGAAGTTTTGAGTGCAATAACCCTGTTTTTTTAATCACAGTTTTCATGCATCTTGGCATGTTCTCCTCCGCCAGTCTTACACACTGCTTTTGGATAACTTTATGCCACTAGTGGTGCAAAAATTCAAGCAGTTCAGCTTGGTTTTGTGGCTTGTAATCATCCATCTTCCTCTTGATTATATTCCAGAGGTTTTCAACTTGGTAAAATCAAAGAAACTCATCATTTTTGAGAGCTGTATAATTAGACAATAACACATGACATTCTGATTCTGTACATTCAATAGTCACATTATATAATCGCTGTACGTACATCTATTTATATATCTATAAATGTTTGCGGACACCCGTTCTAATGAATGCAATGAGCTAATTTAAGTTGAACCCATTGCTAACACAGGTGTGCAAATGTACACGCACAGCTAGTCGCAGGAGAGAAGAGAAGCATTGCCAATAAAATAGATTGCAGCAATGGGTAGAGTGGAACTGGATTCCACCTTTTAATACCTTGTTTTTGAAACCTGGTTTTGAAAGAAACAAGTAAATTATTGAATAGTTTGTTCATATAGATTAAATATGTTTTATATATTATCCGACACCAAGCTAAAGTAATTATAAATAGATTCTGAACATTTTTCTACACAGTAGGATATGCAGACCATTGACCTAAAAACCCAGTTGCCTCATCTTTTAATATATACAACACTTCCAGTCAGTGGTGAGCCTGGTTCTAATTCGCTCACTGTTGTATTTCTTACGACAGCTGATTTTATTCTTTGCTCTACAGCACATTTAAAGCCTTGAAACCCATAGTTAAAGAGTAAGTAAACTTTATTTACCGCACTTCGTTTAGCTGATAGTGTTTTTTTAGGCATACAAAAAGAGGCCACATATTTTTCTCTGATACGGTTTGGGGTTATCCCCTGGAAGTTGTTCAAGTTGTTTTTTCTTGATAACAATCTGTGTCTCAGACCGAGACACAAACACCCGTCTGTCACCCCATCCTCTGCACCATGCACTTGTATTACTCAGCTGCTGGCAATCGCCTTGGAACCAGTGAGATTTCAGAAGTCTCACTGCTACTGATTAGCAGTGAGGAATTCCTGAAAAGCCACTGGATGAAGTTGGACATGCACTTGAAGTTACAGTACCAGTCAAAGTGTGAACACATGCTTGTCACGCTGGCCAAAGGACAGACACTCGCAGACGCCAAACACACAGGGTCAGAAACAGTAAGGCAGCAAACTGGGTCATACACAGGTAATCCAGCAGAAAGAAGGGCAAGGCAAAAAAATAGTCAAACATACAATAATAAGGTCGGCAACAGAAAACAGGAATTCCTAGAGCTGCTGAGCTCTTGTTAACTGCTTTTCCTTCATTCTGTGCTCCAGCTCTCAAACTTTGTCAGGTGTTTGTGATTATCAAACGCTTTTTTGTCTACTACCTAACTGAATAAATATTAATTAGGATGTGTTGATTAGAAGAACTTTTGACTGGTACTACACATGTGCTTTTGTTTTATGTTATTGGTTCGATTTCCTCTGTTTGTGCTAGAGGTAGAGAATGCTTAACATTTAGCACAGGAACTATGGGAAAGAGAAGTGTGACTTCCTCTGATGTCAAAGAAGATTTAGACCCTACATAACACTGCTTCAGAGCTCTCACAAATATAAACAAATACATAAATAAAACCAAATCAGACTCTTGCAAAAAAATTAGTTTATTCTGTGTTTGTTAGAGTAGCAGTCTCTATTGTCCAGGGAAAGCTTTTTCCTATATATTATGTAGTATTGCTAATGTTTGAAAATTTAATTGCATTCAGTCACAAGAGCGTTAGTGAGGTCAGAATGTTGGGTAATCACCTCTTACCTCATCTCCAGCTCCCCAACTCATGTCAAAAGTCCCATAATTCTTAAGAACGCAGTTCCACTGCCCTTTATACATTATACTTATTCTAGCTCTACTTACCTACAGGGACTAGACATGCTCTGTCTGTGACACTGAATGCTTTCATTAGAATGGGAGTCTCCAAACCTGTGGAGATGTAGTGTATATATATCTTGTGGATGCTAGTTTTAAGGTTATGAAAATAATGTTTTTTACTCATATTTATCGCTGTAAAGTTTGTAAGAGGGTTTACAGAAAAAAAGCTTAATTTTACATTATTCTACAACATACAACATACTGTGATCACAGTACATCTTCCAGTATATTAAATCACACTGGTAAATTCTTGACCTTGGCCTTTGCAAATAGACAATTGGTCATATTTGACATACTTATGCAAATTGACATCCACATAATACAAACAATTGCTGATAGAAATAAATTGACAAAATTCATTAAAACACTGTAACTGCATGTTTTGTCAAATTATTAATTCTTCTAAAGCCTAATTTTTTCAATTAAAAATAGAACACCAATAGCTGAAGCACTAAAAAGTTCATACAAATGATTTGGTTAGTTTTAATTATTAAATTGATTTAATATAATTTATTTTTAATAGGATAATCAAGGTGGGCAATTCCATCTTTATATATAAAGAACCTAAAAAAGGTATATAGTTTCAATTGTAAATTGAGATTTTTTTTTTACAATATTGCCCAGCCATTTAAAAAAAAGGATCATTTTTAATCTTGTTATACCTCATTCAGTTGTCAGGAATTCAAGCCATAATTTATCCAAACATTAATGATACATTTATTACGTACTTCTTCACATTTACAATAATTAATCTCATTGGCTGTCTCTGTAGTTAGATTTGTATGCCCTCATGCTTGTTAATATTAGCAACAGTGGCCATATGGATCAGTACATGTATTCTGAGCTTTTTGTGCAACATTTAATGTTAAATGCACATATTTTTAGATCACCAAATCATTATTAATAATTTTCTCTAAGAGCTGACTGAATTGTTTGGTACTTTTTTTTCTTCCTCAGGATATAAACACATTTTCATTCCTGCACATGAAGCTCATCATGCCTCTACAGTGCATGATTAATTCAGTATACAATGTAGCTAAATATAGAAGGGTAGGGTAAATATAGAAGCGCAGGATAAATATAGAAGCAGTTCAGTTCAATGCATCTGTAAATGTGAATGGGGAAGACACTGCATTGCCAGTAGGGCTGGAAGATTGCTTCACCTGAGCTATTTATAGCCCAGGCTGCTGTGAGTGCTATTTATAGCCCTCCTCTGTCTAACCATGTGACTTCTACTGTAGCGCTGTACTGCACTCCACCATCGTCATCGTCGTGCTCACATCCCCTTCATCAGAATTCCCTTTCAACAGCAAACGAGCTCCCCTCAGGAGGCTGAGGAGAAACGGGACTCGTTTGATTAAAGCCCGTCCCCGTTTCGGAGAACCCCGGCGCAGTCCCGGCATACGCCTACGCACGTCACAGAGGCGACACCGTCCTCCCCACCACCTTCTCATTGGCTCATCACCCAGCCACTCGCTTTTCTCATGAATCAAGTTGCCTCATTCAGCATTGATTATGTAACATCCACATTTCATTTAACAGCGGGTGCCACTGCTGGACCTCCAGCTCTAAAGATAGATCGTGTTGCGTGATATGGTTGATGCTAATGCAGGACGGGCTTGAAAAGACAGCTAGGAGCATTACATTCCATTCTAAAAACTACAAAAAAAAATGTAACGCAGTGTTTTTTTACAATGACTTTGACTGTTATGCTTAATAAAAAAAGCCTCTGCTTATTTTAAATGCATTTGGTCTAGAGAAGAAGGTGGCGTTTCTGGATAGTGTTGACATATGGCTTCTATACAGTACAGTTTAAACTTGCATCTGTGGATTGAACTGTGAAGCGTGTTCTGGAAGTGTTCCTGATCCCATTCAGTGATTTCCAGTAAAGAATCAGTACAGACTCTATTTAATGCAGTGCCACCTGAGGGCCCGAAGATCACCAGCATTCAATACTGACCACCTGCCAGGGATTTCTGTGGATTCTACGTTTTTTTGATTGATATTGAGTACTACAGATTTCAGATGATGGGTATCCAATATTTTTGCAATTTTACATTGATGAACATTTTGTGTGAATTTTATTTCATATTTTTCTGGTGCAACTTTTCTCAGATTTTCCATATTTGCTTCCACTTACTTTTTGTGCCTTTTGTTGTACCATCTCAATTGTTTTGTAATTTGTTCCAGGGCTGAAATATAGAAATGGCTGTTTATTGATAAATTAAATTAAGTTGAATAGACACAACAATAAATATCTCAGATTTATACTGTCTGCAAAGCAATAAAAGCTAAAGTGAACGATAGAAACACTGTATTTTAATTTATTTGCTTTTTCCATACCATCCCACCCTTTTCTGCTTTGGGGTTGTACATGGTAGTACTGAGTGCAGTATGTTGGCGTACAAACACAGCATTTTCCAACCCTCCTATTAAGGAGAAAAATGCAGCATGAAAGTTTATGGAAAGAATAAAATCAGCAAACGGAATCAAAATTAACCCCTTAAAGGCCTGATGGGAATCCACACAAATGTACAGTATGTTCATATCCAGTTCTTTTCAGTGTAACAAATCTTTGTGAAGGGTCATGATCTTATTTATCTTTCTCTCTCTGTTTCTTTCTTTCCATCTCTCGTTCTTTCTGCCTCTGTTCTTATGCAGTTTCGATGTGGAGAATGGCCTGTCAGCAGGACGTGCGCTGGACCCTCAGGTCAGTCCCAGCTCTGGCCTGGTCCTGCAGGCTACTTTTCCTCACAGCCAGCGGCGCGAGTCCTTCTTGTACCGCTCCGACTCGGACTTCGACCTTTCGCCCAAGGCGATGTCCAGAAATTCCTCCACTGCCAGCGAGCTGTGAGTACCACACCTTCACCTCCACCTGCTGGTCTTTTCTACTGATTCCTTATGCAGTATGAACCCAGTTATGAGCACTATACAGTATGATGAAGAATATTTGAAAGTCCTAAGCAGTTACATTGGGACAATTAAGATTTTTACCATTGTTATTATATATATATATATATTATATATATTATGACCTGTATATGAGAATATTAAACTGATTATTATATTGAATTAATTAATGCTTTTATACTGACAAACAATACCACTCAAAGATTTGGACACGCCCCTACTCATTCAATATTTTTTGTATTTTTTGTAATGTGTACATTGCAGATTACTAGACACCACAATGAACGAACATATGGATTTATGTAGTACCGTATTTTTCGCACTATAAGGTTTACAATCAATAAATGTCTATTTTCTGGTCCATTTTTATACACAAGGTGCACAGAATTATAAGGTGCATTTTATGCGACTCTAGTAAGGCACAGGAGTGTTGCAATGTTTTCCTTCTAATTCAGCAGGTCTCACCACTGGTAGGCAAGACCTGTAAAGCTAAGCTAAGCTAAGTTAAGTAAGACAGGTCAAACGAGTGCTGGACCTTAATTTACACATATTTCTTTCCTTAAAACTTGGGTGAGTTAAGCGCTTCAGTTTATTTACAGTAAGCTTAGATTTCCAGATTTCCACTAAGGCTGGAGCATTAGCATTAGCGACTTACTGCTAACGGTATTGCCAATGCTAATGCTGCTTCAGCAGTGCTAGCCGAAGTTAGAAGCAGGGTACAGGCTGATAATACTTACTTCTGAACGGTGAAAGAGCTAGCACTTAGCGTGGTTAGTGGCTAATGCTAATACTGCTAAAAAAACTAAAATGAAACTCCAATATAAAGCTGTACTTCAGTGTAGTGGCTTTACTACTCTTTACAACCTGACTGGTAAAATTTATACATAAGATGCACCGGATTATAAGGCGCACTGATGATTTTTGGGATAATTAAAGAATTTAAATGCACCTTATAGTGCCAAAAATACGGTAAACAAAATATTTCTAAACAAACCAGAAAATGTTTTATACTTTAGATTCTTCAAAGTAGCCAACTATTGCTTTGATGCCAGGTTTGCACACACTTGAATTGCATTTCCTTAGTCAGCTTTATCAGTTAGTGTAAGTTTAAATGCTTTTCCAGCTTTCCTGAAGGAGTTCTCAGATGTGCTTGTTGGCTGCTTTTCCTTCCAACTGTGATTGTAGATTAAAAATGAACACATGTAATTATGCTGTAAACAAAGTAGGGACTATTTAAACTAAAGAAAAACGTTGAATGAGAAGGTGTGTCCAAACTCTAAAGAGTGCCTTTATGATTGTTCTGTTTTCTTATCCTCTTCATCTTTGGCATCACGCTGACGTCAATGTCGGTTTGCCCAGTCGCCCCAGTTAGGTCATCAGACTCTTTCCTTTGTTTTTTTTTTTTCTGAAGGGAAGAGGGCTTGAAACAGTGGGAAGTCAGTTGCCTGCCTCGGTGAGATAAGCGTGTGGCAACTATAACTTTACTTTAACAAGCCGCTCCAAACGTGTGTGTCCCCATCCCCACTGTCCCCACCATCCTCAACTTCCCCCAGACCCACTCACACACCCCTGTTTTTTAAACACATGTACCTCACCAAAGCTCAAATGATGACATCCTAATTCAGGAGGATCTCATATGATGCATGGACCCTGGATTTTCTCCTTATTCTTAAGGAAAGCTTCCATGTGCATGATCCACAGTTTAAACAGTATGAGCCAAAAGCTTCAGTTTACAAGGCAGATAGATTTATGCATATAAGAAAGCATTTCAGACAAGATTATTAAAAATAAATAATAATGCCCAACTGCTGTATACATATCTGTATCAGTCCAGCCAATAAGAAAAGATAAATAAGAAAAGCTATATATTGAGTTTGTGTGTGTCAATGCTTTTTACACGTTTTCTTACACATTTTATTTGAACTATTTTAATAGAAAGTTCAACATGCTTGAAGGAGATCACTAACTGTCAGTTCTATGACCTGTTGACCTGTTGGAACATATCACAATTAAAATAACAAAAACATCTGAGCACTGTGATTCTTATTGGCTTTTATTTAAAATCATGGGTTCAATTCCATGTGATTCTAAAGCCATGCGTATCCTGGAATCAAAGAGAGAGTAATTCATTGGTTTTGGTCTGTCTGAGTGAGTAGGATGGCCCTTCCTCTCCCCCATAACACTGTGATGCTAGCCAGTGCTTAAAGTAAAAAAAATCTTTTCCAAGCATCTGACTGTCCTTGCTAGTGCAAATAAAATGTGTAAGATAAGAAAATGTGTAACAAAAACAATCAGATCTAACTTAGACCCCGTTTACCCCTGATCATAGAGCTGTTTCAAGGCACTTGGTGACCCCAAACTAAATTCATCCCCCAATATCAAGCATAAGTTAAGGTTTTGGTGTGTTGTTTCCATGATTTAAAAGTTAAACTAATGTCAGTTAGTCAGTAGCTTTGTCCGTTTTAGTGTTAAAGACAGTGATTGTTAAAGCGGATGTGCATGGATACTGCTGAACATGTTCCAGTCTGGTTATGTTCTACTGTCAGTAACTACTGTGAGTTTTGGTTGTCAGATGTGTCTTGGAGGGACAGATGCATTTCCATTGTTATGTCGCTCAAATGCTTCTTAGACCTCCACCTGAATTGTATTCAGATTTGTATTTGTTTTAAATGCGTCTTCATTTAATTATCCAGATATAATCCTGACACGGATTAAATGATCAGGTGTGAATGGGGTTTTAGACATTAAGATATAACATCAACAAACATTTTTAAGTTTAAAAATATAAATTACAATTTACATCTAAAATGATATACAGTACTTTTGACTATTGGACCCTTAAAATGAGTCAGTTACACCACATTCATATTAGTTCAGAATATGTAGAGTAAAACTCTACAAATACATTGTTATGCTTAACTTGAGGGTGTGTTTGTGTATCATGAAGGAGGAATGTAATGTCTATGACTTATGTCTTGTAAACTGAAGCAGTCCATATGTTTGCCCCTCACCACTCCCCCCTGAACTTTGCAGTTTGCACAGGGAGTCCAGCCGTGCTGCAGTGCTATTGGATTAGTCATATTCTGAGCCTGTGGGAAAGATATTGTGTTGTGGTTTAGAGTATAAACTCAGCCTCGGTACATGAGGTCGAGCTTTTCTCCATAATTCCCTGCTCAAAACAGTATTTAGAACTGCTGGCCCTGTGAAGCTGAAAAACACCAAAACATCCTCAAACTACTAAGAAACAGAGCGTCATGCTCCTGAATGTTCTTAGTCACCTTTTCTCTCTCTTGTTTCAGACATGGAGAAGACATGATTGTAACACCATTTGCACAGGTTAGTAAGGTTTTAGGACATCAGTTGTTTTCAGTTGTTTGCTATGGTTCAGTTATACACCACATAGTCCACACAGTGACAAAACACACAAAAAAAGGCTGTTGTATTTACATGAAAAAAATATATTTACATTGGTTGCACATAATGAAGGCGATGTTTAATACAAATTAACATTTTTATGCTAAACACTTATTGTATTTTTCGCACAATAAGGTGCACTGGATTATAAGGTGTATTATACAACACTAGTAAGGCACAGGGGAGTCAACATCATTTCGATCCAATTCAGCAGGTAAAGCTGTAAAGCTAAGTTAATTAAACAAAACTGTAATTCTTAAAAAAAAAAACATTTTCTTTTAAACTCAAATAAGCGCTGGATGTTAAACTACACAGATTTCTTTCCTGAACATTTTTTATTTGGGTGATTAAAGCACTTCCGTTTATTTACAGTAAGCTTAGACTTCCAGATTTCCACTAAGGCTGAAGCATTTGTATTAGCAGCTAACTGCTAGTGGCTAATGCCATCCGACAGCGCTACACTGAGGAACGCGAAGTGTTCTGGTAAGTCAGATACTCACCTCTGAGCAGTGATTGAGCTAGTTTTGGGGTTAGCGGGTAATGCTAATGCTGCTACAGTGCTAGCTGGGGTTAGTACTTACCTCTGAACAGCAAAAGAGCTAGTGCTTAGTGTGTTAGTGGCTAGTGCCAATAATGGAGAACTGAACTGAAACTCCTGTGTAACGCTGTACCTCAGCGGAGTGGCTTTACTTCTCCTTATAAACTGACTGGTAAAATTCATACATAAATTACACTGATTTTTTGGAAAATTAAAGGATTTTAAGTGCGCTTGTTAAATCAACTTGCTTTTTATACAAATTTTAAGCTATTATGAGCTATAGTATGAAGATCATTTATTAGGGTTGAAAAAAACACTATTGTACTAATGTACTTGATCTGTGTCACACCAGCATATTTTCTTTATATAAAACCAACAGCCACTCAACAACATTATTTTCAGTGCATTATTTTTAGTGTTGTGCTGGCTGAACTAAAACACAAACTGTGTTTTTTTTTTTGTTGTTGTTTTTTTAGGTTCTTGCCAGTCTGCGGACAGTACGGAGCAACTTTGCAGCTTTAACTCATCTGCAGGATCGGGGCGGCTGCAAGTAAGAAATTTGTCAGCCTGGGGTGTCCAAGCTCTCTTAGCCTCTGACAGAATGGAAGGAATTCTGGAGATTATTGTGCCAGCAGTGGCACTAGACCACCTTCATTATGGAACTCACTGCCTCTTTTTTCCTCTTTTTTTTTTTCTCTTTTTTTCCCTGTTAGGCGGCCGACGGGCAGCAATCCTCCCTCCATGTGCAAGCCAAGCTTACCAGGTCAGTGCTAAGAGATTTGGCACCATTACTAGATAATAAGACTGGAAGGCTGGACCTGTTTAGTAAACAGTGCTGGTAGGTTTGGGTCAAAATACCACACCCCTGCAGTCAGGCAGAAAGTGCACTGGAGTAGTAAACCCTATAATCATATAATTGGCTCACATGAATCAAAAGTAGCGCTTATTCACGCTTATTCATTCTTTTATGGGCCCTCTTATTCTTCCCGTATTGCGTCGTGTGAGGTTGAGGCCGGTCACAAACGTAAACAGGGATTGCGGTTGCCATGGCAACTCAGGACCGGTCCGGTGTTAGGATACCCACATGTTTTCTGAGGCAGTCAAAAATGAAGGAAAGACTGACTGAAAAAAAAATTATATGCTAAAATTAATGTATTAAAAAAAAAAATAGGCCTGTCACAAAAAAAATATGGTATCAATTTATTGAACAGTGTCACAATATGTATTTTTTTACTGAATGATACATTGTCCCAGAAATGAGTGATATTAAAAATGTTTTTTTAATTTTAATGCCAGTTTGTTCCAGCAATACAGAAATAAATTAACAATACAATTACTAGGCCTGTCATGATGAATTGTTTTCATTGGATGATATATTGTACAAAATATAATTGAGATTAATTGTATTGTAATTCGCCTACGACTTCTTTCCATTGATATAATAATACAAATAAAAAAATATAAAAAGTATATATAAAATCATAATAATGCAGTTATGTCCTTACACAAAAGCAATGTACATTTAATCATAAAGACTATTCAGTCTACTTTTTTCTAAATAAATAAAACATATTAAACCAAATAAAGCCACTTTTTTTTTAAATGAAGTTTACGTACCGACTCTTTATTGTTAATGAGCTCTCCTCACTGACAACAACATAATGGGCAATATTGAGGTCATATTCAAATACTGTATACTGTAAGTTGATAATGTAATTATGGTTACAGGCCTAAACTATCTAAATTATTGTCGCTGACCTTAGTATTTTCAGTTGTGCTCCCTAGCATGTTTCTTTGGATAATAATGAAAGAACATCACTAATATATTAATATTGTAGCCAGTCACATAATGACCAATGCATTAATAATAACACCTCCATAAACACAGAGTGCATTGCAGAAGGTTAGACAAGTTACTCCATGCTGGTAGGTGATTTTCTTTTTAAATCAGCATTTACATATTTGTTGCAAACTTATGGGACGTATAGTAGTGTGAATTTCCCCCCAAAAAAGTATACGCCAAAAAAAAAAAAACAATTTTTAAAAGGGTGTAATTGGAGAATAAAGCTACTGTATCATCACTATATAACTGGCATAACATAGTCTTAAAATGTCAATAACATTGTTTATCACAATTATTTCTGGGACAATATATTGTTTACAATATTTCCATAATGTGTCACACATAAACCCCTGCAAATATCATATTATTTCATATATAACTGTTCAACAAAACATTGCATCTCCCACAATAATATAGAGAACTATAGACAAGGCAAGGAAAAAAAGCCTTCTTAACTTCAGATCAAGTCAGTCATTAAATTTTGACACAATGTAAAGAACAGCTGTTATATTCACATTGTGTCAAATATTAAAAAAAAACAGCAAAAACGTAGAGCAACAATATATTGAATTAAGCATGAAAGGCACTTATTTCAATGATGCTGCTTTGATAAAGTGCATCTTCATTGGAACAAGGTGAACCTTTAGGATTCTGCTGTCTAACTGTTGTTCAGATCAGTATCTGTCCTTTTGCAGATGACACATATCCGAAATTGGCCATTGAGACACTGGAGGAGCTGGACTGGTGTCTGGACCAGCTGGAGACCCTGCAGACGCGTCACTCAGTCAGTGAGATGGCCTCTAACAAGGTAGATTTGCATTTAATTATATGTTCAGTAAACACAACTAAGTCTAAGCTAAGGTGCCTTACAAAATGTGTAAAACACAGGTAAGAAGTGATAAAATACATTTTTGTTAACTTGGTTTAAATGTGTGCTTAAATAATGAATAACGCTGTGGGCACTATCTTAGCAAGCCATCAACTGCAGACCATGCAGCTTGATTTTGGGCATGTCAGGGTGTCTTTACTATCATAATGACGGGAACAGTACATCTTGTGCGGCTCAAGACGCCCAAAAGGCATGTGCTAATTCTCTCAATTTATCATGGCTGTGTTTTGGGCATAACATAAACTAAGCAAATGAATGTGTGATTTGCCATTCCCTTTAAGAGTACGTTCTGGCTTTGTTGGATTGCTATTTCAATGGCACAGCTACCTGGACGCATCCAGCGTTCTCAGCAGAAATAATATTTACAGAAACAGTGGCCAACAAATGGCACACACTATGGGTTTGTGCACTGCTCATGTCCGTGTGTGCAAGGGACATGCTATCCACCAAGATAGCAATGAACGTCTGACTGTTGCTGTACGCCTAGGTTGTTTTCAGTCAGTGGCGCACCTGTGTTTTCCATTGCGGAGATAGCAATATTCCATAAATGTACCTAAACACTCCTCATTTCGAGACCACCACGCCCATCAGTGAAGATATATTCAAAAGCATTGTTGCTATTTAAATTACCCCAACAGAAGGCATGAAAATAGACTGTTGGTAGGGTGTAAGATAGCAATTAGCATTGCAACGTGCCTTTGAGAGTGCCAGTTGAATTGCTCAAAAATTTAATAATTTAGAACTGGAACAAAATCTTTTAGGCTATGTACTTTTGACAGATAATTAGTTTAATAAGTGTAAGTCTGGCGATCTAAATCAACACTGCACCAGTTAATCTGCAGTGTTTAAACACTGACGAAATTCAGTGAAATCCATATATTGAGATTTTTGGATATTTAAAATGTAGACATGGACTTGGACATGCATGCAGCTATTTTTATCTCTGGTAACATGGTATCTATTTTTGGATCAACCCCATTTGCATTGGCTGGTCTCCTCTCATGCCCATCCCCCTCCACGCTTCCTTGCACATGCAAATGCTAACACACTACATACACACACATGATTTCCCAGTCGTGTGCTGGGGAATGTGAATGAGCACAGCAGTGTGGATCTGATGTCATGAGGGACCACCACAAACGCTCTGATTGGCTGTCTCAAAGACTGCATGGCTCCTTGACTGGACGAGCGTGAGTCTGAGGAACTCCTTGAATCGGAGGCACACACTTTCCACACATGCATGCATGTAGTGACGTGGGAGGGCTGAAATGGAATCACTGAAAACGATTTGGTGCTATAAATAGAAACCATCACAACAGTCTCATTCACATGCACCCTGAATCGCATACAAACTGTGTCAAGCACCTTGAACACATCTCAAGCCAACACAGTGGAAATGCTAAATAGGTTCTAGGTTGTTCTTCATGCATCAGCTTATTGTGCTGGGTTCCCAGTATTTCTATTGCAGTAATTTGGTAATCTAGTTAAGGTAGCATAAAATTGATAAATACCATATTGGACCCTGGTTTTTACACACTGCTTTTGGATAACTTTATGTAACTTCTGGTGCAAATATTCAAACAGTTCAGCTTGGTTTGATGGGATGTGATCATCCATCTTCCTCTTGATTATATTCCAGAGGGTTTTAATTGGGTAAAATCAAAGAAACTCATTATTTTTAAGTGGTATCTTATTTTTTACAGAGCTATATGTCAAATAGACAGAGAGTTATTTGACTACTTGTCAGTGATTGACAAGTAAAGTAATTCAATGATGCTTCAAAGCTGAGTATTATTTTATATTATTAATACTCAAGAACATATTTTTTAATTTTTAGATCATGATGTTTATTAACTTTAAGCTTATTCTTACAGCAGTCTGTATGAGGATACATAGATGTATTAGATGCATTGTATTAAAACGTAGATTATACTAATTTACACTCATTTATAAGCATAAAACATCTGCAGGAATATTTGCCTACCCACACTTCTGCAGTCTCAGTGTTGTGAAGGCTGATTTCATGAAAAGATTACGTGATATGGTGCATACCTTTCCACCGTATTCATCTTTTCTTTATTCTTATTCAGATCATGGAAGCTGTTGTGCGGCTTTTGCTTCTTCATCACTTCATCAAAACCTCCTCTAACATTCATTCTTATTCCTTTTTCCACTCTCTCTGAATGGAGCTGCGCTTCTGCTTCACTCTGCCCATTTTACACACATGTATGCGAGGCACGCACATACACACATGCACACACACAGACACACACACACCAAGCCCCACGTGCGTATACTCACCTACCTCCACGCTCAGCGACCAATCAGATGCCGACTTCAGGCTCAGCCTCTGTTGTCAGGAGCGGCTGATTGGAAGCTGTCCAGCATGCGGTGTAAAGCTGGGGAGGAGGGGATGGGGGTCTTCATAGTACTCCCTCACTCTGTATTTACACACACTGCAGGGAGGCACGCGCTGTTCAGCATCATCGTATCTCCTCACACTGCCTCACTGTTTGCGCTTTTGATGCTTGCGTCCATTCATTACCATTATTCATCACACGGCTGCAGGAGCACGTGCCATTCAGCTGGAACTGCCTTTACGTTGGTCTTGGATTACATGCTCCGTCAGACTGCAGTGGAATTCCAGTGATCAGACTCTATAGACTGTTCCTTATGTGTCCAGCATGGCTTCACACGTGCCTGAGTACCACAGGCTTACCTTTTGTTCTCTGCCAGTCAGACTTTCACTCTGGTAAGTGCAACAGCAGCATCCATTCGTGCAGCCTTTTTGTAATAAAGTAAAGTAAAAGTCAGGTTAGAAAAATAATCATTAAGCTCCTTTTTTAATATGAGTTGTTTTTCAGACCAGAGATTGATTTGCATATCTTCTGTAAGCTTTCACATTGTTGGATAGCCAAACATCACAGGACTGGATTGGATGCCGCACCCTTGAAGCAGACCCAAGGGTTGCTCAACAAGTCGAGCATCACAGCATGCAGAGCTTTAACTCACAGAAAGACGTCTTGCAGTATTATTGTTCTGCTTATTTGCTAATTACTACTTATACTACTTCGTGTTAGTTTACAACAAATACTATGTGCAACACATTTTTAATATACAGCTCTGGAAAGAAAAAAATAAGAGACCACTTAATGATGATGTTTTTCCTGGATTTTACCAAATTGAAAACCTCTGGAATATAATCAAGAGGAAGATGGATGATCACAAGCCATCAAACCAAGCTGAACTGCTTGAATGTTTGCACCAGGAGTGGCATAAAGTTATCCAAAAGCAGTGTGTGAGACTGGTGGAGGAGAACATTCAGAGGAATGCTTGAAAACTGTGATTAAAAACAGTGTTATTCCAAGTATTGATTTCTGAACTCTTAAAACTTTATGAATATGAAATTGTTTTCTTTTCATTATTTAAGGTCTGAAAGCTCTGAATATTCTTGTTATTTATGCCATTTCGCATTTTCTGCAAATAAATGCACTAAATGACAATATTTTTGGGGGGATTTTGCTATAAATAGCAAAATCAGAGAAACTGATTCAGAAAATAAAGTGGTCAAATTTTCCAGAGCTGTATTTGTATGTACAGTCGTATTTGCACTATATAGACTAAAGTAGTAGGATGCATGCTAATTGATTGTTTATTCTGAACAAACAAATAGTCATAGATTTTTATCCTGCTTCTGTTGAGTAGAGTAACTGTCTCTACTGTGTAGGAAAGACTTTCTACTCCATCTTGGAGCATTGCTTTGAGAATTTGATTGCATTCAGTGACTAGGTCTGCAATAGTCAGGTCAGCACACCTCCCACCACGTCATCACCAACTCCCCAACTGATCCCAAAAGTATTGCATGGAACACAGTTAATGCTGGGGCTGTTTGTTTGTTTGTTTGTTTGTTTGTCTATTGGCAGTACAGGGGTTGGAGAAGCTGCATGTGTGTGTTTGTGCATTTGCACATCTGTATCAACAATGGTTGTCACCTAAAATAATTGAGTGCATTTATTAGAAGGATTGTCAACAATCATTTGGACATATAGTGTGTTTGTAGATGCATGTTTTCAGCTCTTTATAGTAACCAAGCTTCCTTGGTCCCTATAAAGCGGGGAATGCTACAAAATCCAGACTTTGACAAAGTCTTATACAGCTAATGTAACTAACAACTAATGTTAGATGTATTCAATGGTAATACAGCACAGAGGATGAGCTTCAAACTTGTGTGTGTGTGTGTGTGTGTGCGTGCGTGCTCGCGCTCCTAGTTGTAAGACTTCCCCTCTCATAGCCACATGCCTGATTACATAACAGCCTCTGCATAGATGCAGAAGGTTCATTCATTGAACAGGCATTCCTCTCAGACGCCTGTGGAGTCTTAATCAAGGGTCCTGCCTCCTCACACAGCATCCACTGTGTACATGCGGACAGCAAGAGCTCTGCTGCTTTTTCTTATAGCTTTACATGTAAATGTAAGCCTATATTCACTGTTCAGGTCACAATTCTCCTGAACGCACTTATAGTAGAAGCCAGTTGACAGATTGGCATGTGTCCATTTGCTGATATATATATGTGTTTTCAGTCAACACAAGTATCTGTACAAGGATCTAAGTACAGGGAAATTATCTATAGGATACAGATACAGTAAATAGAGATCAGGTTACAAACTGCAAGGACATTCCTTTAATGGTAATAGTAGGAGGTTTTAGATGGCCTAAAGCTGTTCCATATAAAAACACTGACCAAATGATTGCGTCAGTGTTGAGTGTTGGAGAGTAAAAAAAAAACTCATACTGAACACAACATTTTGTATTCTTTGTGTTTTTATCCATTAATGTATGCTCACTACAATACCCAGCATTCTTTAGGTGCTTTATGTGATTTATGTACATCAGACAAAATTGGGAATCCCCTACACAGGGATGAAGATATACTTACTGCTAGAATAGCACAGCTTTTCATCAAATGTTTGCTTCACGGTGCTTATAGTTTTTCAGAAGCTCCTCCTACCTTCAAGCTGCATCATTAGTATGGGGTTTCCTGTTCTTAAACCTAGAAAACCATGCACTAGAGATATTATTGCACCACTATAGACAGTGAATGTCATGTTTACCACATATGTAGCATTAGTTTAAGGTCTCATCTGAGCCAGTGTCTATTTTAATATGTGTATTTTATGTCCTGTGTATTTTATGAATTTTAAAAACTGTGTACACATTGGAGTTAATAAGATAAGATTAATACATATGTTTTGTTTTGTAACTGTTGTGAAGTTTAAAGATTGTTTTTGAGATCTGTAATAGAGCATAATACAGTATAGCAACTAAAATGTCCTCTGATTTTGTATTATTCTATTTTCTTGTTCTTTTTGTCAGCTTTTTACTGCAAAACTGCCCACATTTTTTATATATTAACGCAGCTCCATCAATAGTTTGTTTGGTCTGACTGTTATTAAGCTGTTATTTTGCTAACGTTTTTCCCACATGATTGATTGTGCATCCTCAAGTTGTCATTATGACATTAGTAAAGTTTGACTAACCACTTGAAGTACCACAGCAACCACTTGGCAACACCTAATCAACCATTTGAGTCACAAAAAACAACCATCTTGCATACCATAGCAACATTCTTGCAACCAGTTAGAAAAATCACAGTAACCATGTGGGATGATATAGCAACCATTTGTTAACACCATTTCAGACACCTAGCAACACTACTGCGTCTACCTAAAAGCACCATAGCAACCAAATCTGTTACAGAAACAACCACCTAGCAACACCACGTTAGAAACAACTACTAACTAACCACATGAAGTACCACAGCCACCACTTGGCAACACCTAATTAACCATTTGAGTCACAAAAACAACCATCTGGGATACTATAGCAACATTCTAGCAACCACCAAGCAACCAGTTAGAAAAAATCCCAGCAACCACCTGGGTTAGCAACCTAGCAATACTACTGCATCTACCTAGCAGCACCAAAGCAACTAAATTTGATACAGAAGCAACCACCTTGAAACACCAGATTAGTATTGGTTGTCTACTCACATGAAGTACCACAGCAACCACTTGGCTACACCTAATCAACCATTTGAGTCACAACAACAACCATCTGTGATCCTATAGTAACATTCTAGCAACCACCAAGCAACCAGTTAGAAGAACCCCAGCAACCACCTGGGTTGACATTTATAGCATCCACTTAGTAACACCCTTTCAGCCACCTAGCAACACTACTGCTTCTACCTAGCAGCACCATAGCAACCACCTTTGATACAGAAGCAAGCAACACATAGCCAAGCAACCCCACAGCAACAGCCCAGCAACTACCTACAAAGTGGGGACTGAGATTCCTACAGGAAATGCCATTTTTTTGCTTACAGCTAATTGGAATATTGTTATCACTTTTTACTACCTCACTGTCGTAACTGAACTGTAACTAATCCACTGTTGTGTTGTGTCTTGTGTGCAGTTTAAAAGGATGCTGAACCGAGAGCTGACGCAGCTGTCAGAGACGAGCCGCTCAGGAAACCAAGTGTCAGAGTTTATAGCAAGCACATTTTTAGGTGAGTCTCAATTTGACTTTGACTGTAATGATCATTTTAAATGCTCATTTAAAAGTCGTTCTGTATTAGTATAAATATTGACAAACTAAAAGGAATCGTCCAATCATAAAACAGTAAATAAAAACAAATCTTTACTAAGTTACTAAGACTACTGTTCCCATTCACAGTTTACTATTTGTTTATTTGAAATATTATATGACCACATACATTACTATAGCTTTAGTAAGCATACCCTAGTATCACTTTATATATAGTGTCTCAATAACCATGTAATTACACAATAACAGTCAGGTAATTACAGTGTAACTACTATTAGTGTGTTTACTGTTACAGCTGCTTTACAGTAGTAAAGCCTGTGTGATTACACACACAAAGTGTATTTTAATAGTTGTGACAAAAGAAGCAGCAGGTTATATAAGGGACAGTATTATTACATTATGCCTATTTGTATTTGCAGAATGGTTGTTTAACCTTATATAAACACTATGTAATAATACTTATATATACAGTTCTGGAAACAATTAAGAGACCACTTCAGTTTCTCTGATTTTGCTATTTATAGGTACAGTGCCCTCCATAATTATTGGCACCCCTGGTTAAGATGTGTTCTTTAGCTTCTCATAAATTGAGTTTTGTTCAAAATAATATAGGACCACGATGGAAAAAAAAGAGTAAAATACAACCTTTAACTCAAGTGAATTTATTCAGTAGGAAAAAAATCCCACATTAAGAAATAATTATTTAACATCAAATCATGTGTGCCACAATTATTAGCACCCCTGATGTTAATACTTTGTACAACCCCCTTTTGCCAACAAAACAGCACCTAATCTTCTCCTGTAATGTTTCACAAGATGGGAGAATACAGAAAGAGGGATCTTTGACCATTCCTCTTTGCACATTCTCTCT
Organism: Astyanax mexicanus; assembly: GCF_023375975.1. Classification (NCBI taxonomy): domain Eukaryota; kingdom Metazoa; phylum Chordata; class Actinopteri; order Characiformes; family Acestrorhamphidae; genus Astyanax; species Astyanax mexicanus. Next base: position 19,681,262 of record NC_064423.1, on the reverse strand, counting down.
AAATCATCCAACGACCTGGGTCCTCTCCTCTGCACTCTCCTCTTCAGCTCACCCCACAGGTTTTCAATGGGGTTGAGGTCTGGGGACTGAGATGGCCATGGGAGGAGCTTGATTCTGTGTGCGGTGAACCATTTCTGTGTAGATTTGGCCACATGTTTAGGGTCATTATCTTGCTGAAAGACCCAGTGACGCCCCATCTTCAGCTTTCGGGCAGAAGCCACCAGATTTTGTTTTAAAATGTCCTGGTATTTTAGAGCATTCATGATGCCATGCACCCTAACAAGGTTCCCAGGGCCTTTAGAAGAGAAACAGGCCCACAGCATCACTGATCCCCCGCCGTATTTCACAGTGGGCATGAGGTGCTTTTCTGCATACTCAGCTCTTGTGTTACGCCAGACCCACTTAGAGCATTTGTTGCCAAAAAGCTCTATCTTTGTTTCATCTGACCAAAGCACACGGTCCCAGTTGAAGTCATAGTACCGCTTAGCAAACTCCAAATGTTTGCGTTTATGATTGTGAGAGAGAAATGGTTTCTTCCGTGCATGCCTCCCAAACAGCTTGTTGGCATGTAGATAGCGCCTGATGGTTGTTTTGGAGACTTTGTGACCCCAAGAAGCTACCATTTGTTGCAATTCTGTAACAGTGAGCTTTGGATAACTTTTTATTTCTCTTATCATCCTCCTCACTGTGCGTGGTGGCAAAATAAACTTGCGTCCTCGTCCAGGCTTGTTTACCACTGTTCCAGTTGTTTTAAACTTCTTAATAATTCCTCTGACAGTAGATATGGACAGGTGTAGGCGAGTAGCGATTTTCTTGTAGCCATTGCCTGACTTGTGAAGGTCAACACACATCTGCCTCACTTGAATGGTATGTTCCTTTGTCTTTCCCATGTTGAAGATAAATGGCCTCTGTGTCACGTCATATTTATACCCCAGGGAAACAGGAAGTTGTGAATTACTAATTAAATGTTCCTACATACTCTGATCAACTTCGTAAACTACTGTAGAAGTGACAGAAATACTTTTATTAAATTTATTTCCTAAGAATTGTTAGGGGTGCCAATAATTGTGGTACAGGTGATTTTATGAAGAATAATTATTTCTTAGTCAGGGATTTTATTTCCCCCTTAAAATTTACTTGAGTTAAAGGTTGGACTTTACTTTTTTTCCCATCGTGGTCCTATATTATTTTGAACAAAACTCAATTTATGAGAAGCTAAAGAACACATCTTAACCAGGGGTGCCAATAATTATGGAGGGCACTGTATATGTTTGAGTAAAATGAATATTTTTGTTTTATTTTATAAACTATGGACAACATTTCTCGACATTTCTAATCTTTAAGTGGTCTCTTTTTACAAAAATTGAGGAATGTTTACTTTCTCTTCTTTTTGATGTCAAAGTTTAATTTCTTTAAGACATCACAGCTGTTTTATTTTCTATGGACAAAATACACAAGCTGCATGTTCAGCTAATAGTATTAATTTAGACATTAACAATGCATGTAATAACAGTGTAACTACTGGTAAAGTGTGCATTGTTACAGATAGCAGATTTTGTGTATAGCGGATCTGCAGAATATGTTATTCATCTTCCCATAATGAAATCTAAATAGTGATTTTAAGTAATCAAAAACAATCACAGCCAAAATTACACAACACACAAAAGCTGTTGGGAGAAATACACACTTTATAAACTTATTCTACACACACTGTCCATGTAAAAATTCACACACACTATGCCATAGTAAACGCAAGTCAAAATTGATGCTGACACATCAATTGTAATAAATATGTAACAATGCATAATTATACTTTAACTATATGGATTGTTAATGTGTTACTACACAGTTGCTAGAGACACTTATTAAAATATGGGCCCAATATCACAGTAATCAAATAATTTTAGAAAATCAAAATATATATGTAATGTCCAATCAAAAAACAAATTTTTTCATCAATTGCCAATTAAGATTCAAATTTTCCAACCTGTCATTTTCCACCCTATTGTCAAAATAATTAAATATCAGTCTTTAAAGTTCAAAGATATAAGACACTGACAGACACAGTATCCTGGCAATGACCCATGAATACCAACAGTTCCACAACATTTACACGTTATAGTAATAATCTGATAACTACTTTGTGTTTGTTCTGTTAGGTGTTCAGTGAATGTGTGTGTGTGTGTGTGTGTGTGTGTGTGTGTGTGTGTGTGTGTGTGTGTGTATTGAACAGTGCTTTCTTAAATTACTTGACAATAAAATTTCTTTACACAATCTGAATGATCTTGCTAGAAGTGTTATCAGCACATATCATGAAGCACGTAGGTGTGAGTAAACAGAGGAGCGCTCTGGTAACATTCCTCGACACATTGTCTGTCGTTGCCATGGGGACTGTAATATTGCCTTCAGGCTGCGTGTGCGTCAGTGCGTGTTTAAGTAATATTGTGACAGAGGCGAGCCGTGCTGGACAGAGAGCATCCGTACATGATTTTACCATTACCTGGATACCAAAATCCGTCGCACTGGTTTATACAAAGAGGAAAATATACAGCTCTGGTGAGAGGAATGAATATATGCTGCTAAATCTATGGCTTTTTACATATTTGCTACTGCTTTGTGACTGCCAGCATTCTGTGAATGTTTCTAATGTTATTTTAACAGGGTATTTGCAGATCCTTAAAATGTTAGAAATTCTCAGGTAAATTCATGACTTGCTTTAATCTGGCAGAGACAATTCTGTAGGCAGAGGAGCTGTAGTAATGGGGGTTAGATAACCCCAGTTTTACACTGGACCCTATTTCCAGTGTTCAAATATGAAAAAAAAAAAACTTAATAATGGTGCTGTGTGCTTTGTACCATTTTGTTACTTGTTATTTCATTTTGTGTGGGGGGCAATCTTATTTTTTTTTAAACAATTAAGTGTGTTTTTCCCCAAAGGTCTTACTGCAGACAGTAAATATAAATGTAGTATTATGTTTGCACCAGTTTGTTATTGCATAAATCTACTCATAACTAGTAATACAAAATGTCTTACATTTAATTTCTACATACCTGCAGATACCCTGCAAATATTTCAGTTTTATTGTTTCACCTTTGGATAATGGCAGCTGCTTTTAACTTTGCATGATCATTATACCACAAACAGAAATGGTTTAGACTGACCTACAACTCTGGGAAAAAAATAAGAGACCACTACAAAATTATGAGTTTCTTTGATTTTACCAAATTGAAAACCTCTGGAATATATTCAAGAGGAAGTTGGATGATCACAAGCCATCAAACCAAGCTGAACTGCTTGAATCTTGGCACCAGAAGTGGCATAAAGTTATCCAAAATCAGTGTGTAAGACTGGTGGAGGAAAACATGCCAAGATGCATGAAAACAGTGATTAAAAAACAGGATATTCCACCAAATATTGATTTCTGAACTCTTTATTTCTGAAACTTTATAAATATGAACTTGATTTCTTTGCATTATTTGAGGTCTAATAGCTCTGCATCTTTTTTGTTATTTCTCATTTTCTGCAAATAAATGCTCTAAATGACAATATTTTTATTTGGAATGTGAAGGAATTGTTGTCTGTAGTTTATAGAATAAAACAACAATGTTCATTTTACTCAAACATATACCTATAAATAGCAAAATCAGAGAAACTGATTCAGAAACTGAAGTGGTCTGAAATGTATAATGTATAAATTGTATAATTAAAAAAAATTATAATGTTAATTTGGCAGTACTTAAAAAAATAATTAAATGCTCCAAAGTAACTTTTAACTGAATTCTATCTCTCTTTTACATTAGCAACTAGGATTTTTTTAAATACATGTTAGAGGGACGACTATAAGCATGTGGGGGCAAGTCTTAATGAAAAGCACACTCCAGTTCAATTGTACTTGTTTTGGGGGTCCCTACCCACTACTGCTTAATATATAGGGTAAAAATAATTTTACAGATGCAGCTGAACTCAGAATTTCACCTCTTGGGGGCGCACTCCCTCATGGTTGAGCCAGCAAATGTATAGCAGGAGTGTGTGTGTGTGTGTGTGTGTGTGTGTGTGTGACCAATGTGTTAAACTATACAGAGTTTACTCTGATTACTAGGGTTGCATATGCAAATTAATAATGTATTTTTTCTCCTTTTTCTTAGTAAGATATGGAGAGTGATCTCTGATCATTGCTGTGTGCTTGTGTTTGAATGTGTTTTAGAGAAACAGCACGATGTGGAGATCCTGTCTCCACCACCGAAGGAGAAGGAGAAGAAGCGGCGGCCCATGTCTCAGATCAGTGGTGTGAAGAAACTGACTCATAGTCCCAGTCTGGCCCCCACCTGCATCCCTCGCTTCGGGGTCAGCACTGAGCACGAGAGCCTGCTGGCCAAGGTCAGTCACTCATTCTCCAGATACTACACAGATTCAAAACAGATTCAAAACATTCCTCTTCCTCTGCCAAAACCTGTTTGTAGTCCGCCGTTTTAATGATTAGTTAGGCAGATGTGGGAAAATTTGAACACAAAAGATGTTTGACCACAGGCTTTCTGATTTTAGGAGGTTGAAGACATTAATCGATGGGGCTTAGATATCTTCAAAATAGCACAGCATTCAGGGAATCGCCCACTGACGGTGATTATGTACAGCATTTTTCAGGTATGGAGTTTTCAAGTTTCAGCACTATTGTACTATGTTTGTTTTATTTATATTTGCTTATTGTAGTCTTATTATATGCCTTATCTCATCTACTCTCAAGGAACGAGACCTGCTGAAGTCCTTCAAGATCCCAACAGACACTTTCATCACCTTCATGATGACTCTAGAGGACCACTACCATGCTGATGTTGCCTACCACAATAACATCCATGCTGCTGATGTAGTGCAGTCCACGCATGTGCTGCTCTCCTCACCTGCTCTAGAGGTTCCTTACGTTCTTTACTGTTTAATCACATAACGTTACGTGTTACTGCGACCACATAATGTTTACCGTTTACTGCTCTTCATTTCAGGCCGTCTTCACTGACCTCGAAATTATGGCTGCTCTGTTTGCTAGTGCCATTCATGATGTTGATCACCCTGGAGTGTCCAACCAGTTCCTCATAAACACCAGTACGTTTTTTTATACGTTTTGTTGTTGTCTTGTGGTCATTTTTTAGCACTGGCAAGAAGTTTTTGTTCAATAGTGATTAAGCAAAACACTGCCTGGCCAAAAAGATAAATATATATATTAATATTTTTTGGACCGCCTTCAGCTTTGATTGAGGCGCACATTCGCTGTGGCATTGTTTCAATAAGCTTCACAAGATTTATTTTAATCCAGTGTTGCATTAATTTTTCAATAAGATCTTCTAGCTTTGATGATGGTAGAGTCTGACCACTGCACAAAGCCTTCTCCAGCACATCCCAAAGATTCTCAATGAGGTTAAGATCTGGACTCTGTGGTGAACTCTCTCAATCCATGTGTGAAAATTATGATCTCATGCTTTTTGAATCACTCTTTCACAGTTCAGGCCCAATGAATCCTGATGTTGCTATCTTGTAATATGGCCGTGCCATCAGAGAGGAAAAAATCCATTGATGGAACCTGGTCTACCTGGTCTATATTCAGTATATTCAGGTAGTCAGCTGACCGCATTCTTTCAGCACATACTGTTGCTGAACCTAGACCTGACCAACTGCAGCATTAACCACATAACATCACATCATTTGCTTAGTTAAATCCAGGTGGCCAGGCAGTGTTTAATCAGATTTATGTGACCTACATGTGACAGTTTACTTCAAGTAGCTTAACGTCCTCTGTTCTTTGTCCCTTCAGACTCTGAGTTGGCGCTGATGTACAACGATGCATCTGTGTTGGAGAACCATCACCTGGCTGTGGGTTTCAAATTACTACAGGAGGAGAACTGTGACATCTTCCAGAACCTGAGCAAGAAGCAGCGACAGTCGTTGCGCAAGATGGTTATCGACATGGTGAGACACTGACCGAGACCTGATTGAGGCCCTGTCCACATCAATCTGAGTATTGTTTATTTTGTGTGTATATTTACTTCTTATCCACATGTAAATAAATGTATATATATTTTTTGGTCTCTGAACACAGGGCTCACCGGGAGATTTTTGAAACCTCTGATTTCAGTGTTGTCATGTGAATGGTTAAAAAAATGGAGAAAAAAACATGTTAAAATGCATGCATATTTCTGGCTGAAACAAGCATATCTCTCTACACCCTATAAACGTAATGAACTAGATAAAATGACAATGTCTACATGCAGATAGCTCTAGATTTTAGATTTCAACCTGTAAATACTGTTATATTACAAATATATAATGCTCTGTTAGATCAAGAATCCATAATTTCCCAAATGTCCTAAATTTGAACATTTCTTAATTATATTTTTATGTCTCTACCATAGTTATGAGGTACCAACACACAGATGATTTTATTTATTTATTTTTTTATTATTAGAAAAGCTTTGAAAAAAAATTATCTGTATATATGTAGACAGGGCTAAACCTGCTCAGAGCCACTAAATCTTTCATTATTCTTACCATACGGCTGTGATGTATTTTCGAAAATCTGACATTTGACTTCATTGCAGGTGTTGGCCACAGATATGTCCAAGCACATGAATTTCCTGGCAGACCTCAAGACCATGGTGGAGACCAAGAAAGTGACCAGTCTTGGGGTGTTGTTGCTGGACAACTACTCAGATAGAATACAGGTCAGATGTGTGGCTCAGATTGGTGACTTTACATACTCTGATGTAGCTTTTGTTTTTTGGCCACTATTGTCATCATTGTCTCTCCACCATTCTGTGGCTACAGGTTCTCCAGAACATGGTCCACTGCGCTGACCTGAGCAACCCCACCAAGCCTCTGGAGATCTACCGGCAGTGGACTGACCGAATCATGGTGGAATATTTCACGCAGGGTGACCGAGAGCGAGACAGAGGCATGGAGATCAGTCCAATGTGTGACAAGCACACTGCCTCAGTGGAGAAATCTCAGGTACAGAACAACATGACTGCTAACGGTCCATCTCTTCTGTTTTCTTCACTGTTTTATAAGCGCCATTCACTTTATGAACCCAGAAAGAAACAACCAACACTTTAATTGTCCAGTATTACTTTGATAAGATCCTGCAGCTAGTGGACATACATTCCTCTGTGCTATTCTTGCTTTCAGAATGTGTAGCTCAAGAAATATGACTATAAGATTGCGAGCGTTAGCATAACAAGCTAAAACTGTAGCAGCTCAGCGGAGCCTCATGCTGTCCTGCTTGGAAAAACATAAGAACAGAACTTCTGGAGCTTCTGCTGCTGCTGCTTACAATATAAGTAACTATAGCCCTGTTTAAATATATTAATACTGTAACTTGAAGGATAGTTTTAATGCACACTGAATTGCACTGTCTAACATTTGAGAAATATCTCTTTTGAATACCTAAACATTGAGTCTAAGGTCTAATAAGGTCTATTGTTTTCATTCTTTAGCTGTATTTCTGCTAATGAAGTCTGATTTCTTCATATATTGTGTAATTTTGTGGGACAAAGTAAACCCAATAGTAATCAAAGCCTTAATTTAAACTCAAAAACCTATATTTAAGCCCTGTCATACAAAAAAAATGATAATAAATAATAATAATAATAATAAATACTGTGGTATACCTTGAAACTGTCAGAATCTTGAATAATACTGTGATATGCATTTTTGGTCTTATAGCACAGCACTAATTTGAAATAAATTACCACTACAAGAAAATGCTAGATTCATGTATTTTATGAACATGAATGAATCTTTATTAACTACAGTACAGTCTTTTCTCTGCAAATTTATCACTGTGCCTCTGCCTGTAGGTGGGCTTCATTGACTACATTGTGCATCCTCTGTGGGAGACGTGGGCTGACCTGGTCCACCCCGATGCTCAGGACATTCTGGACACACTGGAGGACAACAGAGAATGGTACCAGAGCATGATCCCCCACAGCCCCTCCCCCACGCCTGAGGAGCAGGACTCGCAGGGCGGCGGCAGTGGCTCTCTGGGAGCTGGAGGAGCCGGAGGAGAAAAGTTCCAGTTCGAGCTGACGCTGGAGGAGGAAGGCGAGTCGGATGCTGAAAGCCCTCCAGCAGCGGAAAGCTCCAGGAACCCAACGGACAGCCTTAATCGAGCCCCATCGCCTCACCCCAGCCAAACTCTCGGCCTAGCCGCCATGTCTGTGCGGAGCCCGAGCCATAGGACGTTATCTCCCGACACAGCGGACAGGGACAGCAGCAGAGAACGCGATTAAGAGACTCCAACCAGGCACGTAGCATGGCCTGAAACCAGCACTGCTGTCCTCCTAATTACGTGTCTCCAGAAAAATGACACGCTCTGAATCTGTGACGGCCCGAATGTGGCTGTAGCCACCTCCTCCTAGTGAACAACTCACACAATACAACACCAGAGACAACTCCTCGTTTCACTTTCTCCTCGTCAACTAGTTAGACGCTTTCTTTTCAAGCCAAAAAAGCCTTTTTAGTCCTGGTTTCTTATGACGCATTCATGTCTAGACTAGGGCGTCCTGTAAAAAAAACCCGACTTGACCATGCTGTGACTGAGAGACTGCTGACCGATGTTAAGATGAACCAGCCTCTTTGTGGTCTACTGACAAAAGCAAGGAGTCCCTCTGAGAAAGAGTCTTCCTTCAAACGATGCACACAGCGTCTGTAGAGGAAAGTGCTTGTGGTATTTGTGGTAACCTTACAGGGTCTAGGATCTTTTGCACCGTACGGTTAGTTTAGGAATATAAGATATTCATTTACCTTGTGAATAATTCATTTAGCACTCATTTGTATTTTTTCGATACTTTTTAGCCGCTTGGAAGTGATCCGATGAATGAGCAGTGACAGTCATACCAAATAAGAAATTGAGAAGAGACAAAATTATGACACTAATAACCTCAGGATATATGAATAATGATTTCATTTTTAATGTAGCAGGGTACCCCTGTATGTTACCCAATGTGATTTTACTGTCGTAAAAACGTTTTTAAAAAAATTACACGTAGGACTTTGCATAGTAAATTGGACACATTTTTATGTATGAGCGCTTAAATGTCTTTGGCTTTGTTAAGTGAATGGGGATGGTAAATAGAGCCACTGCATTAGATGGTACAAAAATCATGCCAGGAGAGCTGCTTGAGCTATTTAATTTTATTTATTTATTTATTTATTTTAAGGCGAAAATGTTCATGGCATGTAAAGCAGATCGCATTTTTTTTTTACATTTTATTTGACTCAGATTTTTAGAATTGTGAGTAGTAGTAATAGTTTAGTTAATAATTGAGTTATAGTAATGTAATTCCTGGGTGGCCTGGTGGTGTAACAGAGTTGGGGGTTCTGGGTGTTCCTGCCTTTCACCCAGTGGTTCCGGTAAGGCTACTGAACCCACAACTACCATGACCACGAGCAAAACAGATTAAATAGAACATTCATAAATGAATAAACAGCGTAACAGCATATTAGTTTCACTTATGTTTCACTATGTCACTGATTAACACGGATATGGATATCACTATCGTTTGAAATGGCTAATCCCATTAAAACAACGGTTCTTTTGTTTCTTTTTTGCATCAAGAGCAGATTTGCCAGTGGACCACTATATCTAAAGCCTGTGAAAATATGATCTACTGTCTAACAGAACAGAGCAGAGTTCTGTGGACTAATGAAATGGCCAGTACTGGTGCACAGACGTACATTTATGATTTATGTTTGCATACAATGAATATTTTCACCACAGTTTCCTCTGATATGATTTTGGTGCTCTCTGATGCAGTGACTCATACAGGACTGTGAGTGGGGTTAGAAACTCCATTGAGTTCTCTATGGAGATCTCTCCGTGACCCATTTTACACCTAAAGAATCTGCCAGTGATAATTGTTTGTGTATAGCTGGGGTGAATATCCAGGGGTACCAGTTTGTGTCATTTTCTCAACTTAAAACACCACTTACACTCATGTTTGTACGGTTTGTTTTATTGTTTTACCTAATGTCCAGTTTTGCAGTTCTAATCAGATCGGATGATTTAGATAAAGGTGCGTCAAAGGGTTCTTTCAAAAAACAAAGAATCATATTTGGTTGCAAAGGAGTTTTAAGAGTGTTGAGGACCTTTGTTTGCTCAATAATCACTGTTCTTTTCTGAATTGTTCACTTTTTATAAAATCAAAAGTGGTTTATTGGGGGCTTCACGTGGCTTAGCGGACCATCAGAAGCCTGAAGTCTGAGACAGCACAAATGGCTATGCTATCTTTTTGTGGGTGGATAGTGTTCTCTTTCCACATCACCAACATTGTGATGCTGGTCAGCACAGGCATCTGTTGGCTGTTGTATCAGAGCTAGGAATCTGATGCTTTCCTTAGAGTGCGTTGGCTACCAATTAAAATTTGGTTCATACTAAGTGGGTGGGTTAATTGGCTCAGCTAAAATGGAAAGAAATTGGGTTTAAAACAGTTTTTTTTTCTATGGCATCACCCAAAGAACCCTTTGTAGCACCCTTATGTATTTTATTATCAGGAGTGTGCACTGAATCTGATTCAGATGTGTCCATCCAGACGCATGCCATCACACACTGTCTGTTGTGTTTTTGTTAGTAGTACTGTTATTTTTGTAACAGTAGCTGTTTCAAGGTAATATATTTTATTCCTGTGGAAATGACAGTACATTCAACGCATCACTTACACTGCCTCGACTGAGTGTTGGCCTCGGTTAAGTGTTGTCAGATAGTGGCTTATGATTTGATCTCACCAGTTTGTTTGTTTTGCTTTGTTTTTTATATGTAATCTAGGACTACTCTAGGCATCTGAACCACAGATTATTACAGTGCTTTTAAAGGGCTAGAGACAAACCAGGATGTAAGAAACAGGACTGAATGACTCTCTCCCTGCTGTCTGGTAATATCTATACTTTTACACCAGGTTACCAGGTTAGTTATTTTTTCAGCACACACACATGTAAGAATTTTGTCTTTTAACATATTTAAATAGAATAGAAAGATTTGGTCTTCCCTTGAGCAATATTGAGAGATTAGGTAAAGACTAAGGTTTCGTGGAAAGCACCTAGACAGAAAACAAGAACTCCTGAAACAATGTGCTTTGACCTTAATTGACGTTAAGTCAAATACAAAAATGCATATAAAGATATTTTAATATTTTTAGAGACTTCTTCACCGATCTTGTGGTCTGCTCTTTGACATTTTGATTAGTATTAAACTATTTACCAATCAGATTGGAAAATCTGCTCTTTTAACAAATAACATTATATTATCCATCTCTTTTTTATTCTTATTTTTTTTTATTAAAATACCTAAAATTGCTTTATTTTATCTGATTTTTATTTCTTCATTCATGAAAAGCCCTTTAAAAAAACAGGGCTCCAACAGGGTCCAGCAGACTAAGGTGCTGCCACTATGGTTCGAATCCCTTGACATGCTGCTTGACATCAGCAGCCAGAGTCTGAGAGAGCACAATTGGCCTTGCTCTTTCTCTCCCCACATCCACATAACTTCCAAGGTAATGTTTGTCAGCACAAGGCGTCTGTTAGCAGATGTATCAGAGCTGGGGATCTGGTGCTTTCCTCTAAATGCACTAGATACTAGTTACAATACTAAAGAAAATAACTGATTATCACAATAGGAAGAAATGGTTGGTAAATGGATATTTGTTAGAAGATTGTTCAGTTGTATGTCCTTCATCTCTCAGTATTGTTCAAATGAATGTCAAAAAATGGGGGGAAAAGACATAATTAATTGGGGTGTCCTAATTTTTTCACATGACTGTGTCACATGGGAATTTCTGGCAAATTGTGCATAGATGTGAGTAAATAACTGTGTGTGGCTTCCTGCTCAGTGATTCTGGATCTACCACAACTCTGACCAGTAGATAGAGACAAGAAGCTAAATTAATTAATTAATTAATAAATACATACATAAATACGACACACAAAATCTACACATAACAGCATAAAAATCATACTTTTTTTGTTAATAACTAACACATGGTTATTACTGTTATTTAAAATGGTTACCACTTTTCTTTTCATCAATAAGAGCAGGAAGCCCTTTTGACTTTAAATACAGGAAACACTAAACTCACTGTTTAATCCAGAGCCTTTGCAAACTCAGCACACTACTGTCTTCACTCAGCTAAGACCTCCTTCAGCCTTAAAGCAGCACAGTGGGAGAGAGCTTCAGAGCCAGGGTTCAGAGGGCACATAGGCTGCGCCGTTTCTCTAGTATTTATTTTTTTTTTTTTGCAATGTCGCCTTTCTGTCTTTTTCATCTTTACTGATGTGCCAAGCGTGCTATTTATTCCCTGTGCTGATAACGTCCAAACCAAGGCCTGTTCCTGTTCCATTCATTTGTCGAGGAAATTGTGTCTTTTGATCCGGGGAGCCCGAGTGCTCTCTTAGATAAAGGTGTTTTTGCCACTCCTGTGCGTGTCCACGTGTACCTCTTCATTTGCCACTTTTTAAAGCCAAAACCTCCAGATTAATTCAGGTTGCTCTCTAGAAACCAATGTCAATAAAAAAGGTTACTCTGACGGCTGTGTGTGTGTGGTTTCATTAAGATGTAAAAAACCCAGATTTTAACCAAAATATTCTGATATCAGGACTTTATTAAAACTGTTTGATACTGAAAAAAGAAAAAACAAATGTTAAAAATGTATGTATCAACATAACAAAATGGATGTTTAATTTTCTAATAAGCATTAAGAATACAATTTTTATATGAACTGCTAAATCGTGTTTTTGGATCATCATTACAAAGTTTTTTTTTTCTTTTTTTTAAAGAAGACCTATTTAGGAAGTAGGCATAGAACTAGAGTGTAGTATTATGGGCCAATTCATTTTGATGGGACAAAACAGTTACAAATACATAATAACATGAGCTCCTTTAATTTGCACAACAATCAAATCACATCTTGAAATTGGAATTAGCACATGTTTAAACAATGAAAACAGCTTGTTATAAGATTTGTATTATTTGATTCTATTTATTTGTTCACTAGTACATCTATTTCCACTTTCATGAATTTTCTATTAAACGTTGGATTTAAAACTATAATGTCTTGCTATAATTGAGACATCCAGATACAAAGCCGGCCTTTACAAGGCTTATATTGTACTTTTTGCTGTCCACTTACAGTCTTAGTCTCTTCGGGTTAAATTATTTTGATTTTCTTAGGTAAAAATAAGTCAACAAATCTAAAGTATATTTTGAATTGGAAACGTATCGGAATACAAAACAACATTTACCTACAGTTTAATGCAGTTCATATTTGAGCACTACTGCTTACATGTTTTTTATTATAATCAGACCTGCCAATATATACTCATTTTGCGTAAGGGGTATGCATTTTGACCCCCTCTCTCCCTCTCTTTGAGCTGAGGGTAGAGTCAGCAAAAATCAGGGGGTTTAGTGTCGGGGTTTAGTTGTTTGTTTTAAGTAAATAATAAATGCCTTGAATATAAAGGTTCCATTAGTATATTAAGTAAACAAACTTTATCCTTTAAGAAGCGCAGGCTAATACAAAATAAGACATTTTAGAATAATAGAAAATCGCTTATTTGTGTCAAAATAGTTGTTTGTTGTGGACTGGACTGTATAGTTGTTGTGGTTGGGGTGTGTGATGATTTGTACTCAAAAAATTATTTCAGTGTTGGCAGATCTGTATAACTAGAGTGTATTTACATTCCTTATATCTTAGACAAATAAAGAAAGTGTTGCATTAGCCTACATGGGAAGGCCGATTTAAACACTGGGTGGCGCCAAATGCTCACACATTATTTTAGATTCGGTTTTGTGTGTCAATTGGAAATGGTTTCCAACTTTCAGCCTCTCAAATATTTTTTTTGCCCAGAATTATAGAAAGGGCATAAGAGAAAGAGGAGATAATGAGCCTGCACGATTCCAAAACGGTCAGTGTAACGTTTATCAGTTTAATTTTCTGACCGTGTCAAGCTAAATTCGAGAATAGAAAATTGGATATAAAACATAATCATTATATATATATATATATAAATATATATATATATATATATATATTGTTATTCAGTAGAGTGAAGAAGAAACGTGTTTTATCCTTTTTTTTTCAATTATCAAGTTTTTCATATCGGTCTTTAACAAACAGAATTTTAAGAAAAATGAAAAGTCTTCTCTCGATTTTCAGATTTGTCTATTTTTGTATCTTGCAACACGAATCTGGTGGTAAAATCCAACTTGCAAAATGCAAAAACTGAAAAATCAGAAAATAAAGACTTTTATTTTTATTTTTCATGAAATTCCGATTGTGAGGGACTGAGATGAAAAAAATGGATGAAAACTATTTCTTGTACACTGCACTACATTAAAAAAAATTAAATAATGAGTTTTTACATCAAATTTTCTCTTTTTGCATTTAGCTTAAAAGATTCAGGAAATGTAATTTTTAATAATCGTTACACTGACCCCAAAACACACACGCATACAAACATCTCAAAATACCCTGTACTAAACGTGTGCCTACACTAAAACACACACACACACCATTCATAAAAGCACTCAGAACTTTTTTTTTCCCATATGTTTCCTTGTTGTATTTCCACGTGACTCCTGCTTAAACATGATCTTTCTGTTCACCTGGGCTCACTGTTCACCTTCGCAGCCTCACAACACGCGACTGACTACACACGAGTCAACAGATGATTTTCTACGACTGTTCAACTGAACTGATGATCAATAATACAGTGGCTCCAGCCAGGCTCCACTACATAATGCATGACGAGCCTGCGGCGCTACCGCTGTCCGAATAGCTCCTCACATCAAGAGGATCGCTTTAGAGAGCCGTGCCGAGACGCGATTGGCTCGCCGGCGCTCCGAGCCACGCCCCCCGCGCTGCCTGCGGCTCCGCCCGTTCGGTGCGTCACACGCCCGTCAAGTGACGTCGAGGGTTCTGCAGGTGCTGGAAGAGGCGCAGCGTTGGCGTAATTCACACGTTAAAACATCTCCAGCGGTAAGGAAACGCTGTAATATCTCGATATTATTCGGTGTGTTCGGTCTGTGGGGGGGTCTGCATGCGGCGAGGGGGTGGTTTGGGATGGTGGTCGAGCTAATTTTCGATTTAGAGGGAAGAATAACCTTCATTTGACATGGAGAGAGGAGCATCCTATCGGGCTGTGTTGGGCTGTATCCACATCTGCTCCATCCGTATAAGCGCACTGTGTGCTGTCATTGGATAGGAGCGCTAGCTGTAGGTGTAGCTATAGCGTATTTATGCTTTTTCTAATAGTTCTCGTCGTTTTTTATTGGTTTATTTAGCAGTGCTTATGTGTGTGCGTGTTTTGTAACCTGCCTGGTCGATTATTCGAGGTCCTGAATGGGATTGGGAGCAGAACCAGGCAGAATATTGCATTTTGCCATATGTTCACTTGCTTGCTGTTATATAAGAAACACCAGCAGGGTTTTTGTGTTGCTGCTACCGCTGCTCTTATCGTTATTTGTTGAATTAGCTAAATGGGAATGCAGTGATGTGTGTGTGTGCGTGTGTGTGCCGTAAGGTGCCCGGCCCAGATGAAGATTACGTGGAGCGACCCCCACCGCCATCATCCGCCCTATAACAGCTCCATTTTCAAACGCACAGCAAACGCAGCTCCTCTCCCTGACAGCCTGCCTTTCTCTATTTTTCTATCATCCCCCTCTCTCTTCTTTCCTCTTTCTCTCTCTCTCTCTTTCCCTCTTTTCCATTTACCCTGTATTAAACTGCATTTCCTGTCTTTATAACTGCTGCAGTAGCTCTTTTTCTCTATTGCTCTGCTTTAGCTATAAGGCCTCTCAGTAATAATCCTAATAATATTAATATTAAAAAGCACTAAAGCTGTAGATATATATCCCCATGTAGCAGCTGCTTATTGCACATCAACGTCCTTCCAAGGTAGCTCATCAAATTGGTTGGATGGATTGGTTATATTAACCTGATTCCGTCTAGCTAGCTGCTATTATTAAGGGTTATGTGCTAGAAAACTGTATGCTGTTAGGGGGAGTGGATGTATAAAGATTTATAGATTTATGGTGCACTATGTAGTAATAATGACACTGAGAGAAAAAAGGCTTTAAACATATTCGCACTTCAAATTATCTGTGTATTTATGTTCATTAATGTTTCGTTTCCCTTTCTTGAATTGTCTGCTGTCTGCAGTCCTTTTTTTAGGCCTTTACCTTTAAAAAGGGTTGCACTATACATTGTTTCAGCATCGTAATCGCTGAAGGTGCAGTCACTGTTCTCACTGTTGTCTATTTTTCCATTCATATCTGATAGCGAAGATAGATTATACCTGGACAGAATTAAAAATGCATTATTAATTAACATGGCATGGATTATTTCAGATTTTTCTAAATATCACAGATATTTATTTTAGGGTATATTCTTGGTGATATGACAAAAGATTAATATTAAATTTTATTAACATTTATGATACGACACCTCTAATTGAGATTTTAACCAGATTGTAATAGAAGAAAATCCAACATATCATGATACTAATATTGCACTCCTTTTATCCAGAATTGAAGTAAAATAAATTATACTGGACATATATAATCTGTCTTTAGTAGATATTTAATGGAAAATGAGAGCAGTGTGAATTTCCCTTGTGCTACAAAAAATATACTACTACAAAAAATATTCTGCTACAAAAAAAATTCTACAATGATATCACAATATTTCAGGGTATTTTTGCGATAATGATATTTTAAAATGTTGGTGATAATATTGCATTTAATATTATATGGCACACCCTTAATCACAGTGTATATTGCAGAAAACAAAATATTAAAATGTCAGTTATTTCCAATATTGTGCAGCCATACTAATATCCATTTGCTACTTACACAGTAATTATTTTTCTCCTGAGTGTAAAAACAACCAAAAGACCATTGACTCACAGTGTGAGAATTTGTGCGGATGGAGGCCAGTCAACAGACACACGCTTCAACATACAGTGGTGTATATTCTAATTAGGCTAAGAGCAAAAAGATTTAAAAGGAATATCCTAGATCGTTGCATGCTAGTAGCAGTCATCTACTTTGGCTTGACTGCATTGGTCAACAATTGTAGTAAATTTCCCTGTATGTAAAAAGAACCAAAAACCCACTGACTCAAAATACGTTTATGAAGAAAGCCAATTGGCACGTTTTCCAGTATCTGGTTCATGTGTAATTATGCTGTGTTCTATTTATCTCGGGTGTCGGAACTGGGAATGACGACACAAATTAGTTGACCATTTTATTGGCAAGGTACTTTTGTTAATGTGCAGGGTTTGCTTGTAGGGACATTCCAACTGAAATTTCCTTGTTGGAACTCAGAAGTGCCAACATCTGAGTTTTTTAAAAGAAATAATCCTGCATCTTTTATTTTATCTTTACCTGACATCATATAGCCAGTTACTAAGAATAATTTTACCACACTACCCTGTGCAGAAAAGGAACATTCAGTGTAATCCAATGCGCTGGTGCTTCATCATCTGCCCACTGGCATCTATTCTTAGAGTATTAAGAGGCTAGTCAAGTTTTTTTCCCAAAGGAATACGCTAGAGATTTTCAACTATGTATCTGTCTGCTATGGCTGTATTATAAATGCAGTTACTGCAGTCAATAATTTAGATATGCCTCTATGTATGTTAATAACTCCAACCTCCAACTCACAGAATGCTTACAATGCAATGGAAGCAAATAGTGAGGTGCTTTATCTGCACACTGGCTGCTATTTTTAGAGTATTTTAAGGTTTTCAAGGTTTCCAAAGATTTTCTAGTTTCAAATCTCTGTCTCTAACCAGTTACTTTAATCAAAACATTTAGATCTGTTTCTACTTATGTCAGAACCAGCTGACATCTGAGCTAGACCTGGGCGATATGACACCAAACAATGTCACGATTAATTGAACAGTTCTCCAACATGTTCTTTCCATGTCTCAGACTGGATAGGGCGGAGTCACGTGACTACAGACGTGTTGAGAAATGCTGCTGACACATTGATCAAATTGAAGGCCACAACTGATGTATCATTTGCGGCACTCTGTTAACCACAGTTCTCTGCACACAAAAAAGAAAAACAGTAAAACTGTAAAAATGAGTTTAAATTTAAATAAATTCATTGCCTAGCCCTAGTAGTCTATGCACTCTAAAACAAACGGAACAGACAGTCGAACTTTTGCATCATCACTCTCCACTCTGCATTATCCAAAACCTAGGGGGTTCATTGCTTTCCCCATCTCCTCACAAAATATAAAGAACCTTATCCTTTCATAGTACAAAACTTTACTTCACTTAGCTTCTTCTTAGTGCTGAAAGGCTTTTGGTAAAATGCACTACGACACTAAAGCTCCTCATTTCTCTCATCCCTGAAGGAACAGTGCTTCTCTGCAGCAGCGTTTTGTCTCACTGATAAAGTCGCTGGCTCCACATTGTGTGCGCCTCAAAGTGAGCTTCTATTTTTAGGGTGCTCCAGCCCTCTGTTATCTAGAGAAACGCAGAAATCTGAAGCACTTTGATGTTGTGCCGAGCTTTTCAACATACCAGCTCATAGTTAACTTGTTTTCTGATTTCTTTTTGTATAATCAACCATTGTGGAGGTTCTGTGGGTTTGCAATGTCAATTAGACATTACATATCAGTATAGTTGGGTGTCAGTATCAAGCGGATATCAGCAGAAAATGCTCAGATCGGATATCAGAGAGAAGAAAAGAATGAATCTGATCCTGTAACAGATCTAGACTCAAATTGCACGCAGAAACACTGTGTCATTACATGTTGTTAGCTGTGTGTTTTGTGAGGTAGTGGAGTACTTGTGTAGTTTGAGCATGATAGCCTACTTATAAAGGCTCATCTCTGAAGAGTATTCCTCTTCAAAATGTGCTGTTGAGTCCAAACGCACAATGATATCAGAATTATATTGTTATTGGCCAACAATTGATTTTTTTTATAATCATCTGCATCAGGCCGGCGCCTAAATTTGCCATATTTATTATATGTTGGAAACGTATCAAGCAAAACTGGCTGCACTAATACAATTGCTACAACTACTACTACTTTAAAATCCATTGTTTTAAGCTCATTTCATTAAATCTACTCTTTTATTAACCTGAGAGCAATCTATGTAGGACAAGTTAGCTAAATGGGAAACCAAAAAAGTTTCTCAGGAGAAACATTTTATTAAACTTTTTGCATTTAGTATGATTTGTAAGGAAAAATAAATGTTACATTGGTTTTTAAAGTTACCAGGGTGGCTAGTCTTTCTGAAAGTTATAATTATGTATATTGGCAGTGGTAGATATATAAATGTGTAACATGCAATATTGTCATCGGCCCAGAATCACCACATCATTGCATACTTACTGAAAACCAATGCATTTATATTAGAGGTAAGTAAACCTAGACATATTGAACTAATGCAGTATTTTTGATTCCCACAATACTGTATCAATTAGGGATGCACTGAATATTTTACAACCGAAATTATGCACAAAAAAGGCAAAAAAAATACATTTGGTGATGAGATAATATGCAAAAATGCCAGACTTATGTATTTGTATAAGAAACACATAGTACATCTCACTGGAGAAGATGATTTGGGACTGTTCCTGAGACCTGAGACCTAAGTCACATGCGAAACATCTGACAGCATTCTACAGAACAGTTAATGTGACATAAAAGGAGACACAGCCAGTGTAGGTTATAATGTCAGGACATAAGCATCTTCTTTATTCCACTCAGTAAAGTGCAGTGTAAATCCAAAATAACCAGACAGAATATATACTGTGCTACACACACACACACACACACAAACCTTGGTCTGGACTATGGTCCAGACCTTTAGCAGTGAAAGCACCCTGAGTGAGAATCATTTAAAAATTATTTTTTATTTACTGTGGATTTTCTGTTCAACTTACTTTACCACTCAGTCACTACCTTTACATTAGGATACATGGTTAGTAAAATGACCAATTGCTATAATTAATAGTAGCAGAAGTAGTGGTAATATCTCTGTAAGGACCTCTGCTGTTGCTTCTTGGCACATCATCAGTTGTGTTCTTTCAAGCGCCAGATAAGGTTGTTTAAGAGATAATAGTAATAGCAGCACTTATTCTTTCTATTTATTTTCACACAATTCATAGCCCTTTAATTCAAGAGACTATAAATGTAAAATTTAATGCAGAGGAACTGTAAACCTTTGACTTTTTTGGTTTTAACACTGAGTTATATAAGAAGAGGATTTTCTCTCTTAGTAAGAAAAACAATAATTCCTTAATTGTAAATAAAGATATTACAATACAACAAAAAAACAACGTAATTAAACATTACTTGTTCATTCAGGATTTAATTAAAAAATATTGCATTAACACTCCATTACAATCCATTAAAAGATCAAATTTATCAGGAGCAAATTAGTTTGCCATCTTAACCGAGCAATAGCACTGCATTACATGGGTGCAGGTATGTCCTACTTAACCTGTATTCACCTGCCCAACTCTGAGTAAGCAAAGTGTGTTGTTCCACTTTGCTTTGACGCAACCTGGTGATCACGTTTCTTTGAAACCCAACACTAATTTACTTAGCTGACCCACAGCATCTCTGTCCAGCAGTTATAATAAGCTTCCAAAGGTCCACAAAAAGTTGTTTTGTTTAGAGTGTATTTCTAGATATCAGTACAAGAATTACAAAATGACTACAAGCACAACTAGACAAGACTGTTTTGCACTATATGCAGTACTCTACAGTAGGTTTAATGTCTAGTTTTACCCATATGTCAGCCCAAAAAGATTAGATTAAGTCATGTTAAGCACTTTTTATTAGAAATTCGTATTGGAATGGCAATGACATTTGCCCTACAACTTCCTCCAATTTTGGATTGCTTCAGCATGAACCATGAAAATATCATGTTTCAACACCTCCTTCTTCCACACCTACCTGTCATTGAGTGAAATGACTTAATTTAGCTGGTTTCCCTCAGAATTATGTGACGGTAAAAAGAAAAATGCTTCATGATTTCAGGTTTACAATAATCATCACAATATTTCATTAGTATAACTATATCAATTGATAAATGCATTAAGTCATCTATCACAAGGAACATTATACCACACATTTCACTATACATGTATCAAGTGACAGTTTTTACTCTGAAATGAATTAGAGAAAATAGCCTATAGTATAAATATATAAATACAACAGTTGCTACTAACTTAATTATCTGTAAGCAATATGGCCAGACATTCATTGCCAAAATCATTTCTAATTAAGGAAAAAAAAATGAAAAAGTTTGGGTACCCCTGATAATTTTCATGATTTTCCTTTATAAATCATTGGCTGTTCTGATCAGCAGTTTCAGTTAAATATATCATATAGCAGACAAACACAGTGATATTTCAGAAAGAAAAGAAGTTTATAGGATTTACAGAAAGTGTGCAATAATTATTTAAACAACATTAGGGAGGTGCATAAAATTGGGCCCTGAATTGCAATTTTTTCTCCTCTTTGCATCTTCTTTGAAGAGTGGCAACATGGGAGCCTCAAAACACAACTCTCAAATGACCTGAAAACAAAGAATGTTCAACATCATGGATTAAGGAAAAGATACAAAAAGCTATCTCAGAGACTTTAACAAGACAACAACCCTAAACACTGCTCAAAATATACTAAGGCATTCATGCAGAGGAACAACTACAACATTCAGGAATGATCATCTCAGTCCCCAGACCTGAATATTATTAAAAATCTGTGATGTGATTTAAAGCGAGCTGTTCATGCTCAAAAACCATCTTTTTGTAAAGAAGAATGGTGCAAAATACCTCCAACCAGAAGCCAGACTCTCATTGGAAGCTATAGGAAGCTTTTAAAGGATTTGCTAAATATTGATGTTTTTTGGGGGGGTGCCTAAATTTATGCGCCTGCCTAATTTAGTTTAAAGAATTATTGCATATTTCTGTCAATCCTATAAACTTAATTTCACCTCTTACAAAAAACTGTGTTCGTCTGCTATAGGATATATTTAACTTAAATTGCTGATTTGAACAACCAATGATTTATAAAAAAAAAAAAATAATAAATAAATAAATAAAATTATCAGGGATGCCCAAACCTCTAGACAAGAGTGAAAGCTTTCCCAAACATACATTGATAAAAATCAATATAGCTACATTATCTGTATGTATATTGCCACAAGCACGTATGTGATATTATGGCATATCAATATTTTGAACACTGTTGTAACACCGAGGAACGCTACCTTCTAGGACAGTTCCCTGAAGCCATGTGCATTAATATAGATATTTTATTATATTTTATACATTATAATGTATACATTTTTATATATACCCCTCCATCCAATCTAACAACCTTTAAGAGTTCATTTCTCCTTTCTATATTGCGCCCTACCATCACCCCAATTTCTTTCTTTTTTTTTTTTTAAACTGTGGCCTATTTCTCAGCTCTGCCTCTGTTCATCAAGGGATGGCCAGGCCTTCTAAGTCAAAAAGTCAAAGCAAGACTGACTTAGAGTTTTTACCACTTCGACTGCCATACATTCTCCTCTCATCTTCTCAGACTACAACCATAAGTTAGAGGCTTTGTCTGATCCCATATCGTATTGTATTAGAATCAGTTGTATGACATCAATGCACATTTTCATTGATAGTAAAAACTAGTGTTTCTCAACCCAGTTCCCAACATTAGGCCCATGTGTTTAATTTAATCTTGTGGTCTGTGGACAATATCTACAATACAATTGAAATAGGATGTATTTATATATATATATATACACAACAGATCTTCTGGAACATCAGCGGAATTTAATATTCTTCCTACAAAGCCTGTTATTCATCAAGGCCATGGAGGTTAAGGCTGAGTCAGAGGTCCCTGCAAACGTCTGCTGGTGCAGGAAGCCTTACAACCATCTGAATCATCCTGATTATGATCAAGCATCCCTCCCTGTGGTGGCTTTTACTATTGCCGCCTCATCTCTACGTGTTTTGAGCAACTTTTTTGCAATGTAGAAGATAGTATTGATATTTAGGGGGAAAACACATATTTTCAGTATTTTCAGTAACTCATTCTACTGCTAATACAGTGCAGCTTCATCTCTTCCATCCAAAACTCATAGCATGGTGCTCATGCAGTCCTATCCTGTTGTACCACATGCCTTTACTTTACTCGTAACTCGTGTGTTGTATATCCTGTTTCTGATTCAGTTGTGTTAGAATTGCTAACTTCTCCAAAAAAGGCAAAAAAAAGTCATTTCATATATTCACCTATTGACTGCAACAGACCTGGTCAAGGCTTTGTCAGTGTTTTACACCGGTCCAGTGTCAGGCATCATTTTTAGCACAGTCAAGCAGAGGTCAAAGAAACACTATCACAGGGTCTGTTTTTAGATTTCCGCTGGTGAGACAGATTGGGACGGAGCCAATGGCGCTGTATCAAATATTGATCCTGCACGGCAGAGCTAGCTTTGATTGATGCCAAGCCCGGGCATCTGCGATCTCTTTTACTCAACCCTGGAAGAGTAATGTTTCCATCTTGCTCCGCTAATTTTTGTTGGTACTTGACCTGGTGGCATGTTGTCGTTACTCCAGCATGTACCATGTAACATGTACCCTGCTGCTCTCTAGTTATTAGAGCTGAGGTGTAAGTTAGCATAGCTCCTAAGGATTTGTTTCAGTTTTAAGTTGTCCCCTTTGATTAACATTAATATACATGTGATTCAAGGGTGATATGTATGTTCTGTATATTTTAAAAATAACTTAAAAACCTGAACCATGCCTTTTCTGCATGTTGGGGCATTTTACAAATTACAG
This sequence comes from Astyanax mexicanus, assembly GCF_023375975.1. Taxonomy (NCBI): domain Eukaryota; kingdom Metazoa; phylum Chordata; class Actinopteri; order Characiformes; family Acestrorhamphidae; genus Astyanax; species Astyanax mexicanus. The sequence continues at coordinate 19,657,418 of NC_064423.1, read as the reverse complement.
GTGCAAAAATAATGATATTTCATTAGATTTTCAGTGTGTTATGTGTTAAAATTGTTAAGTGTTTTTTTATTGTTTGAGATCAGGTTTTTTTTTTAAGTGTAGCCATTTCCAGCAATCATCCCAAGGAAGACCAGTATATTCAGTATATAAACATTATCTAATCAGTCCTTTATGCAAGAAAATGAGATGAGCTGCTGGTGTCTAGAGTTCACAGAGAAGTTAGCAACCAAGCCTGTGTTCTCCTCTGTTCTTCTGACCAAATTGTGACCACTGTATTTATTAAAATGTTATATAGTGTTTTAATGGCATACCTACTGCTGAGATCAATGTGTTCAGGACATAAGATGTCATGTTATTTAGGTTTAAACATATAATACACACACCAAAGAATCCCTAAATTTATAAGCATATCAGCATTTTTAATGAAAAAAACCCTTATATCTTTTTTCGTTCTTTACATTGTGTTAAAATTCCATGATAATGGAACCAACAGAAAATGGTTCTGTAATGTTTGATATTCAAGCCGGATGCTTGCAAATACAAAAATATACTTTAAGTTTAGTAAGACAAAGTGGCTGAACAAGATCAAGGTCATAAACAAACCAGAGTGCAAGAATGATAGTGACAGTACCTGAAATAGACACAATCGAAGAGAAAGCATAGAAAAATCTAAACCATAGTTCAAAACCAAAAATCTTCCACAACGAGCAATCCAAAACACTGGGGTAATGTAAAAAGACAAAAACAGGATCAGGTAGCAGAGAAATGAACAACGGAATAAAGATCAGTGTGCAACGGCTAAAATTTGGCAATACTTTGCAAAGTCAGTAAGGTACAAACATGTTTAAATAGACAGAGGTCATTGAAAAACAGGTGACAAAGATCAGTACTTAGAAGATAATGAGCTGGTGAAAAGTGGTGACCGTGTTGTACCCATAATTTTGACAGGACTTGATCAATATTTAATTTTTCAGTGCTGTATTAATATTGTCACATCCTTTTTATGACAGGTTAATAATTGTTTGTTTGCTTTTTTGATAAACAAAATAGGTTACTTTGCAATCAAATCTGTTAGATGGAACAACCATAAAAGCTTTTCTTTTAAAATGTTCTGCTGATTCATTCATTATGAAAAACATAAAACATTTCACGTAAAATAGTGGACACAAAAATATATATATATATTTTACGCTAGAATTACATTAGTTATTAGTATTTTTAGAACCGTAGAGAAAATCAATGCTTATGTATGAAAATGGCAAATGTAAGTGATGGACTTTCTTATTCCATGGCGCTTGGTGATAATTGATTATACAGAGTGTTGCATCAATTTATTGCTCTCAGCTACGGTAAAGCCTGATTAATAGCCCTAAAGATTGATGGAGGTGCTTTTAGATTTAATAGTTCACAGCAGGCAGTTTTACTCCAGCTTTATTCAGCCTCTCAGGCTGCTAAATCACAATCTGTGGCCTGACAACTGCGGCTGCACTGTACATGCTGAAAATGTCCATTCGAGAAAAAGTGTTATCCTCTTGGATTGGGCATTATGATGCTATGACATTGTTATTATTATAGCTTTTCTGATCCCAGGAAGCATGAGCACCTGTAGATATCTGAAGTGCAGATATGCATTCTGACTCATTTTAATATTTGAGTATGCATAATACTAAAGATAATAAAAGGATGTTCAGTTGACCTCTTTACAGCCACATTACCTATGGCTTCTTTATTATGTCTTTAAACACCACATCCTTCTCTCTCACATTGACATTTATGCTTTGTAGAAGCAGGGTACACTATGCGTACAAAATGATTAACATAAGCAAAATTATTGTTTTCTGCACTCCGGTTTAAACTGTTGGATTGTATATTTTTTCCTGACTTTCTCTGGTGCAGCATAATAAACACATGAATCATTGGCTGGTGCAGAATGCAAATTGTTGAATGTTAAAAAATAAATCTCTGTACTTGTGTTTTCGAATATAATTTTTTAACGTGGCCCTTTTGATGAGTTACATTTGTTCCAACAAACTTGTTATATCTTCTATCTGGAATCAGCATTTACCCACACTATTTTAGACATAAAATGAAGAAGCTTGTAACATTAATGTTTTTTTTAAAACAAAACAAAATATATAAGTATAATATACCTAACAAACAAGTTCAAACCACAAAGATTGATTTAACACTGCCAAATATACAGTATTTTATTCACTACTATGCTTGAAAAACCTGTAATGTTTTTTGAATCAATATCATTATACATATTCTAAAAAGCAAATAACAAACGGACATAATTTGATTGAGTTGATTAAGCTGAAGATTGTATACCGTAATATATATAATCAACCACTGAAATAATAAACCTCTAGGGCTAAACTTATGAAGAGTTCACTTAAAGAAGTACTTTTAAAACACTCGGGTCAGGTTATTCGTTAATTTGCAATCTTTAATTAATGATCAATCTTAAGTATGAGTTAACAAAGTTCTTAGCATTAAGAAGCTTTTGGGAAACGCATCCCATGATGGTTTCTTAAAAAGTTATTACTAATTTGTCCTGCCACTTTTTTTTCTGTATGTTCTATTTGTTTTTGGGTTTTGATTATTTTTTTAATCGCCTCCAGTTTAGCGCTTCCTGTTGCATGAACATTTTGTAATAATATAATAATAATAATAATAAATAAATATAATAATGTGTTTTGCTATTGTTTTATCATTTCTTCTCAGATGGCTTCAGCTACAGATAACCGCTATGGCCAAAAGGAGTCTTCTGACCAGAACTTTGATTACATGTTCAAAATCCTGATCATTGGCAACAGCAGTGTGGGAAAGACCAGCTTTCTGTTTCGTTACGCTGACGACTCCTTCACTCCAGCTTTCGTTAGCACAGTAGGCATCGACTTCAAGGTGAAGACCATCTACAGGAATGACAAGAGGATCAAGCTGCAGATCTGGGTGAGATTTCCTGTCCTAGTACGAGATATTTAATAAAACTGCTACTTATGACCTGCTTTAGAATTGCTATTATTACCATTTATTTCTATTTAAAGCACATAGAATACATTACACTCTCAAGATCAACAGAAAGCAATATATACCTGTTAGTAACATTAGGTGTGCAAATGATGGTCTGTATGATATTAGAGGGTCAGTAACGTAGCAGTCGTGAGAGATTGGTGTGATCTATAAGGACAGTGCAGAGTGTAGCACGACGCACCCCAGGGTCCTTGGCAATGGCCCCTCCTCCCTGGCATTTCAGCACAATGTAGTGTAGAAAGAGCTCAGCAAAGCTACAGAGCTGTAGAGCAGTTCTTTAAGAGCTTTATTGAATGTTTATCACTGTATATGGTTTTAAACCAACATGATGTGGTACATACAAATACAGCTGTTTATTAACCTTCCTGTGTCCCCCAGTGGTGTATGCACATTAACACATATTTTCTACAATTTAATCCAGTTATTTCTCACTTCAAAAATGAATACATCCCTTAAAAACCTTAGTCTTTTTGAATACATTCAAATATTTGGTCATTTGAACAATATTGTGAGATGGCGCTTATATAACTAAACAAATAGAGTTTAAAATGTAATGAATAATAATTGTTATAAAAGAGACGTGTATGTTCTAACCTATCTTACTTCAACTTATTATCAGATAACTAATGTGATAAGTAATAGGGATGCACAATGATATTGGCATTATATCTGATAATAGCTAATCATTGCTTTTTTCCCAATTTTGATATTTCTAAATGGTTTTTGCTGCTCTATTTATTGTATGCCAAAAAATAACCAAATGATCCTGGCAGCAATACTTAACCCTTTCAGACCCTGCATCCATTACAATGGACATCATGTATGTTTATCAGAATAGATCACGAACAAGCCAATAAAACAAGTTTATAAACCAGTTAAACAGTAGCTTGGCCCCACCCACTGCACTGGAAAAAACAGTAGTAGTAGAAGAGCCCTTGAGGCAAAGCAACAGCTATTTTTTTTACATTTACTGTGATGTAGTAATCATGTCTTTTACTGTTTAGAGATAATTTATGAAAAAAGATCAATTTAAAAAATAAAATATTGTACACAGGCTTCCAATGCAATGGAAAATATTTTAGTTAATGGGATTTATTTGCTATATAGATTTTCTAGTATAATATTAGTCTTCTTTTCTTTGCATTACAGACAGAAAACAAATTCTTCCATTTTCTTTTTCAACACAGGAGATAATTCAGGTCTGAAAGTGTTAAAAAGTGATTGATGTAAGGTTAGACATTGGCAGACATATACATGTGTAATATCGGATATCTGCATCGGTCCATAACTCCCACATCAGTGCATCCCTACAATGTAATGTGATCATTACAGTATATTTGGAGATTTTGTAGAAAGCAGTGAGTGTTTGCCAATTTTTAATCCACCTCCTACTTTTATCTCCTTTGTAATGGCTCTCCCCTAAAACACAAACATGTATATATGTCTGACTATCACGACAATATGGACTAACATCAGATAAATACCATTAAATAATACTCATTCAAAACTGCAATGTAGAGATTGTTCTACTTATATATTAGCTATCATTACCTTTGGAATTATAGAAAACACATTCCATATATTACTTTGCTGGCTTATTACCTATTTCACCTTTCTTTCAAATAAGTATGTAACGTAAGGAATATAAACCATAACACTTATAGACTTCCAAGGGTTAATAATACAGCTGTATGGACGTGTATGGCAGAGACAGATGGGAAATGTATTCTTTTATCGCAGGGCTTGTTTATGAGGTACTGAATTGCAGTACAGGGCTCAGTATCATGGAGACAGGAAACAGTCCTGCTCTTGTTCATTACAGCTCTTGTGGTAACTTAATAGGTCCCCTTAGCATTAGTTGCTTACCAGCATGGGATCTGTAACCTTGGACGGCACAACAGACTGAAAGAGTTGCTGTGTTGATAGCTTAGAGTTAACAGCTGCATGCTTAATCGACACTCGGTTAACCGATCCATGTATTAGTGTTTGACCTGATAATCATACGTATAAGTAGTTAAGATAATTAGGTGGAGACAATATTCCCAGATGTCAACTCACATTATTTTTATGATGCAAAATGTAATGATGAGATGACTTACTGTACTGTAGGCTACTCATTGAATATGGTGCTTCCGCGTTGTTTAATGTTTTTCGGTCTGCATCATCTACTATTTTTTGATTATTTTGATTGGCTACATTTCTTGGTTTATTGACTAGTGTGTGTTAAGCTTCTTCGGAGCTGCTTCCTGCTCTTCGACCACAGTTAAAAAATAGAGGTGCACCTTGGTTGTCATTGTCCTAGAAATTCCTGTGTGTGAGAGATTCAAGGTGTGGTGTGTATGTGTGTGTGTGAACTGCTTGAAATGTGTGTGTCTTATGTGAAAATATGGCCTCTACCGTTATTACCTCCTAGCTTATCAGTTAGCTAAAGTTAGCAGGGTAAGGTTAGCATAATGCCCTGTTTTTACTACAGACATACTATTATTTTAAGTCTTGAGTCTGTTTTTTTGCTGTTTTAGTGTTAAGTAAGTCTAATCAATAATAGCTGCAGGTATACAAAATTAGGTCTTACTGAAAACATGTTGGGTCTGGTACAGCTTCAGCTAAGTAGCTTTGTCTGTGAAAGCTCAGGACCTTTTGAACACAGGCTGTGGCCTGTGGCTATGAGATACTTTCTATTTTATTGTGCCTTGTGGACAATAAGAGACTAATGAATTCATTCTTTATTTATTCATGATTTTAAAAAACGTTTACACGGTAAAATATATAAAGTTAGAATCAAACAAAAAAGTGAATTTTGCAAATAATTGCAGAAAATAATATAAAATATATATTTTTAAATATGCTTGGTTACCTTATTATTCTTTGCAGTTATTAAAAAAATATTTACGTATGGATTTTGCTCGTCTTTGCTTTAATTTTTGTGTTTTTGTGGATTCTTTTTTTATCGATTTTGCTGCTACAGCCTTTTAATTTTGGAATCTGTTGTTTGCTTCTGCGCATTTCATTATATATTTTTGCTTCTATGTGAATATAATTTTATTTTAGATCCATTAAACTGCAGTACATGGTACCAGTGATTAAATCACTTTCTTACTTTAACAAAAAATGTATTTCCTACCTTTGCTAAAAGTGGCTGGTATATTGTAAAAGCTCTACATTAGAGACATAAGGCATATTCTTTTACATGTAGCCTGTAACAGGGTTTTTATTTACATTTTTAGAACATTTCAGTTCACTATATCTCTATGTTACTTTTGTCGAACCTATAACAGGATAAAGCTGTAATTACAGAAAATTCTATTGTTCTCCATTTTGTTTTTTGTTCTTTTCTGTAGTTGATATTTATTAGTTCTTACAGATTTTTATAGGAGTCATTTAGAACCCTGTTGATTGATTTAATCCAGTCTTGTTGATTGTATAAATTCATCAGCATTGTTATTTTAATTGAATACATTCATAATAAATTAAATCAGATTAAATGAGCACTTTTCTTGGCCATGTGAGGCGAGTACAAGTGCATAGAACAAGAAGTTTGGTGCAGAGTTTATTTAATTGGTTCCCTGCATGGTGCTTTTTAGAGCCATTCAAATCAAATTAAACAGCCTGAGGTGCAGCACATTAAATTAATGTCTGTTTTAATGACATGACCATAGTTCCACACTGAGATCAGTCTTTTGATTTAATCACACTTTTTTTAATGAATGCCTCTTATGTGTTGTGTTGTTTGGCTGATTAGGACACGGCAGGGCAGGAACGCTACAGGACCATCACTACAGCCTACTACAGGGGAGCCATGGGCTTCATCCTCATGTATGACATCACCAATGAAGAATCTTTTGCTGCTGTTCAGGACTGGTGAGTGATATGTTTCCAATCATTGGCATTTCAAAAACAAATAAAACGAGTTGTCCCCCTGTCACAGGGGGACGTAGGGCCCTCGCACAACAGCGTAAATCGTACCGGGCCAAACCGAGAAACCGGTAAAAGTAATTTTGAGGTCTTAATTGAGTGTGCCAATTTTCAAGAGTTTTCTATCCAAATAAACATGTGAAATATCCAATTAAAATACAGGTGGCGCTATACCGCTGTTAAAACACATGTATTTAAAATTCTAATTCTAGATCAAACAACAGCCTCAGATAAGCAGGCCAGTCAAATTTTGTGAGCTTTTATCTCTTATAACTTCCTCAAAACACCTAGCATTACCTAGGTGTCAACCTCCTGTTTTCATGTGGGATTTCAAAAATTCAACCATCTGCCATTTCCTCCTCGTTTGAGATATCGACTATTCCTTCACAATTTATCATCAGATATGTTCAATGTTTATTTTTACCAAATACCAAGAGAATTCATCAAATTTGCTAGGAGTAGTTTGACAATGTACACAAAAAATGTGTGTAAAATGCAGATATTTCAAAATGGCCGACTTCCTGTTGGGCGGAGTCAGTCCTACCAATGCTGAAAATGTGTGTAATGATGTCTTTTGTGTTTTTGCCAAGTTTCATGAATTTTCAATAATCTGTTTTCTGACCATGTCATGGTTTCACTTTGGTTTAGTGTTGCATCTCTAGTGACTCAATTGCTCGCCATTGGGTCACCGTTTTACCGATCAACTAATCCTTTGGCAATTATCATCAAATATGTCTGTTGTTCATTTACAGCGAAATAAGAGGTAATCTGACAAAGACTTTAGGAGCAGTTTAAATGAGTTTGTGAAAAATGTGCAAAAATATTACAAATTCCAATATGGCCGACTTCCTGTTGGGCGGAGCTAATACAAGCCAATTGCAAATATGTGCAGGGTCATACTATCTACGATCCTACCAAAATTTGAGAAGATTAGACAAATTTTGACACATCCACAGCTAATTTATTAAATGAACAAATTAGGGGGCGCTGTAGAGTCCGCTAGCTATACATGAAAAAATTGTCAAAATATTTGTAAAGTGTTATGAGGTCTTATGCAATCTGTCAATTTTCAAGAGGTTTTGAGCATTCCCGTAATGTCAAATATGCATTGAAACCTAAGTGGCGCTATAGAGCCAATGAAATACGTATATATGAAATTTTAATTTCAGATCAAACTACTGCTTAAATCAAGCAGGCCTGTAAATTTTCAAGAGTTTTCAACCTTTTTAACCTCCTCAAACACCTACTAACACCAGAATGTATTCACTTCCTGTTTTAACGGGGCATCTCAAGCAATTCAACTGTCCGCTATTTCGTCCTCGTTTAAGATATCGACTATTCCTTTGCAATTTACAATCAAGTATGTTAGTAGTTTATTACAGACAAATATCAAGAGTATTCAACAAATTCCCTAGGAGGAGTTCGACAAAGTATGCAAAAAATGTGTGTAAAATGCACTTTTTTCAAAATGGCCGACTTCCTGTTGGGCGGAGTCAGTCTTACCAATGATAAAAACGTGTCTTATGATGTCTCTTGTGTTTTTGCCAAGTTTCATGAATTTTCAATCATCTGTGTTATGACCGTGTCATGGTTTCACTTTTGTTTAGTGTTGCTTCTCCATTAAATTAATTGCCTGCCATTACGTCATCGTTTCAGCTATCGACTATTCCTTCGCAATTTATCACCACGTATGTCTGGAGCCTACCCACGCCCAATTTAGAGATAATCTGACAAAGACTCTAGGAGGAGTTTGAATGAGTTCGTGAAAAATGTGTAAAAATTCCACAAATTTCAAAATGGCCGACTTCCTGTTGGGCGGAGCTAATACCAGCCAATGGGTAATATGTGCGGGATGATACTCTCTATGTTGTTGCCAAAAATCTAGAATATTGGAGAAATTTTGAGACAGCTACAGCTAATTTAATGGCCTAAATAAAATAGGGGGCGCTGTAGAGTCCTCTAGCTACACATGAGAAAAACGACAAAATATTTCTAAATCATTTCAAAGACTTATTGAATCTGCCAATTATCAAGAGGCTGAGAGCTTTTTATAAATGTGATATAAAATAGGTGGCGCTAGAGAGCTGATGAAACACGAATTTACGAAATTCCAACTGAAGGTCAAAGTTTGGCCTAAGCTAAATAGCTCTGTAAAATTTTAGGAGTTTTCAAACATCTTAACCCCTCCGAAACCCAGCGGGAAACTTTTTATTTTGCAACTTCCTGTCAAAATGGCCGACTTCCTGTTGGGCAGAGTCAAATAAATCAAATTGATCCTTGTTCTTTATGAGGAGGTCAATGAGCGTACCAAAGTTGGTGTACATTGGACAAACTTCATCCCAGACACTGCTTACGTTTGGGGGCGCTATAGAGCTCCTGAACCACGCCTAAGTCCAGCCTCTATGGAACTTTAAAATTTTCACCGAGCTTGAGGCCTGTGCCAAAATGCGTGAGTTTTCGAGTATCGGAAATGCCTCAAAAATGGACGCAAAGAGGCAGAATAATAATAATAACGAGTTGTCCCCCTGTCACAGGGGGACGTAGGGCCCTCGCACAACAGCGCAAATCGTACCGGGCCAAACCGAGAAACCGGTGAAAGTAATTTTGAGGTCTTATTAAGTGTGGTAATTTTCAAGAGTTTTCTATCGTGCCAAAAATGTGAAATACCCATTTAAAATACAGGTGGCGCTATAGAGCTGTTAAAACACTTATATTTGAAATTCTAATTCTACATCAAACAACAGCCTCAGATAAGCAGGCCAGTCAAAGTTTGTGAGCTTTTCTCTCTTATAACGTCCTCAAAACACCTAGCATTACCTATGTGTCAACCTCCAGTTTTGATGTGGCATCTCAAACATTCAACTGTCCGCCATTCCCTCCTCGTTTAAGATATCGACTATTCCTTCACAATTTATCATCAGATATGTTCAATGTTTATTTTTACCAAATATCAAGAGAATTCAACAAAATTTGCTAGGAGTAGTTTGACAACATACGCAAAAAAATGTATGTAAAATGCAGATATTTCAAAATGGCCGACTTCCTGTTGGGCGGAGTCAGTCCTACAAATGCTGAAAATGTGTGTAATGATGTCTTTTGTGTTTTTGCCAAGTTTCATGAATTTTCAATAATCTGTTTTCTGACCGTGTCATGGTTTCACATTGGTTTAGTGTTGCGTCTCTAGTGAATCAATTGCTCGCCATTGGGTCACCGTTTTACCGATCAACTAATCCTTTGGCAGTTATCATCAAATATGTCTGTTGTTCATTTACAGCGAAATAAGAGGTAATCTGACAAAGACTTTAGGAGCAGTTTAAATGAGTTTGTGGAAAATGTGAAAATATTACAAATTCCAATATGGCCGACTTCCTGTGGGACGGAGCTAATACAAGCCAATTGCAAATATGTGCAGGGTCATACTATCTACGATCCTACCAAAATTTGAGAAGATTAGACAAATTTTGACACATCCACAGCTAATTTATTAAACGAACCAATTAGGGGGCGCTGTAGAGTCCGCTAGCTATACATGAAAAAATTGTCAAAATATTTGTAAAGTGTTTTTAGGTCTTATGCAATCTGTCAATTTTCAAGAGGTTTTGAGCATTCCCGTAATGTCAAATATGCATTGAAACCTAGGTGGCGCTATAGAGCCAATGAAATACGTATACAAGAAATTTTAATTTCAGATGAAAGTACTGCTTAATTCAAGCAGGCCTGTAAATTTTCGAGAGTTTTCAACCTTTTTAACCTCCTCAAACACCTACTAACACCAGAATGTATTCACTTCCTGTTTTAATGTGGTATCTCAAGCAGTTCAACTGTCCGCCATTTCGTCCTCGTTTAAGATATCGACTATTCCTTCGCAATTTATCATCAGGTGTGTTAGTAGTTTATTACTGACAAATATCAAGAGTATTCAACAAATTCCCTAGGAGGAGTTCGACAAAGTATGCAAAAAATGTGTGTAAAATGCACATATTTCAAAATGGCCGACTTCCTGTTGGGCGGAGTCAATCAATCCAATACTAAAAACGTGTCTTATGATGTCTCTTGTGTTTTTACCAAGTTTCATGATTTTTCAATAATCTGTTTTATGACTGTGTCATGGTTTCACTTTGGTCTAGTGTTGCGTCTCCATTAAATTAATTGTCCGCCATTACGTCATCGTTTCAGCTATCGACTATTCCTTCGCAATTTATCACCATGTATGTCTGGAGCCTATCCATACCAAATTTAGAGGTAATATGACAAAGACTCTAGGAGGAGTTTGAATGAGTTCGTGAAAAATGTGTAAAAATTCCACAAATTTCAAAATGGCCGACTTCCTGTTGGGCGGAGCTAGTACAAGCCAATGGGTAATATGTGCGGGATGATAGTTTCTATGTTGTTGCCAAAAATCGAGAATATTGGAGAAATTTTGAGACAGCTACAGCTAATTTAATGGCCTAAACAAAATAGGGGGCGCTGTAGAGTCCTCTAGCTACACATGAGAAAAACGACAAAATATTCCTAAATCATTTCAAAGACTTATTGAATCTGCCAATTATCAAGAGGCTGAGAGCTTTTCATAAATATGATATAAAATAGGTGGCGCTAGAGAGCTGATGAAAGACGAATTTACGAAATTCCAACTTACGGTCAAAGTATGGCCTAAGCCAAATAGCTCTGTAAAATTTTAGGAGTTTTCAAACATCCTAACCACTCCGAAACCCAGCGGGAAACTTTTTATTTTGCAACTTCCTGTCAAAATGGCCGACTTCCTGTTGGGCGGAGTCAAATCAAACCTAGTGATTCTTGTTGTTTATGAGGAGGTCAATGAGCGTACCAAAGTTGGTGCACGTTGGACAAACTTCATCCCGGCCACTGCCGACATTTGGGGGCGCTATAGAGCTCCTGAACAACGCCAAAGTCCAGCCTCTATGGAACTTTAAAATTTTCGCCGAGCTTGAGGTCTGTGCCAAAATGCGTGAGTTTTCGAGTATCGGAAATGCCTCAAAAATGGACGCAAAGAGGCAGAATAATAATAACGAGTTGTCCCCCTGTCACAGGGGGACGTAGGGCCCTCGCACAACAGCGCAAATCGTACCGGGCCAAACCGAGAAACCGGTAAAAGTAATTTTAAGGTCTTATTGAGTGTGCCAATTTTCAAGAGTTTTCTATCCTGTTAAACATGTGAAATATCCATTTAAAATACAGGTGGCGCTATAGCGCTGTTAAAATACATGTATTTGAAATTCTAATTCTACATCAAACAACAGCCTTAGATAAGCAGGCCAGTCAAATGTTGTGAGTTTTTCTTCGTTATAACCTCCTCAAAACACCTAGCATTACCTAGGTTTTCACCTCCTGTTTTGATGTGGCATCTCACAAATTCAACCATCTGCCATTTCGTCCTCGTTTGAGATATCGACTATTCCTTCAGAATTTATCATCAGATATGTTCAATGTTTATTTTTACAAAATATCAAGAGAATTCAACAAATTTGCTAGGAGTAGTTTGACAACATACGCAAAAAAATGTGTGTAAAATGCAGATATTTCAAAATGGCCGACTTCCTGTTGGGCGGAGTCAGTCCTACCAATGCTGAAAATGTGTGTAATGATGTCTTTTGTGTTTTTGCCAAGTTTCATGAATTTTCAATAATCTGTTTTCTGACCGTGTCATGGTTTCACATTGGTTTAGTGTTGCGTCTCTAGTGAATCAATTGCTCGCTATTGGGTCACCGTTTTACCGATCAACTAATCCTTTGGCAGTTATCATCAAATATGTCTGTTGTTCATTTACAGCGAAATAAGAGGTAATCTGACAAAGACTTTATGAGCAGTTTAAATGAGTTTGTGAAAAATGTGTAAAAATATTACAAATTCCAATATGGCCGACTTCCTGTGGGGCGGAGCTAGAACAAGCCAATTGCAAATATGTGCAGGGTCATACTATCTACGATCCTACCAAAATTTGAGAAGATTAGACAAATTTTGAAACATCCACAGCTAATTTATTAAACGAACCAATTAGGGGGCGCTGTAGAGTCCGCTAGCTATACATGAAAAAATTGTCAAAATATTTGTAAAGTGTTTTTAGGTCTTATGCAATCAGTCAATTTTCAAGAGGTTTTGAGCATTCCCGTAATGTCAAATATGCATTGAAACCTAGGTGGCGCTATAGAGCCAATGAAATACGTATATATGAAATTTTAATTTCAGATCAAAGTACTGCTTAAATCAAGCAGGCCTGTAAATTTTTGAGAGTTTTTAACCTTTTTAACCTCCTCAAACACCTACTAACACCAGAATGTATTCACTTCCTGTTTTAACGGGGCATCTCAAGCAATTCAACTGTCCGCCATTTCGTCCTCGTTTACGATATCGACTATTCCTTCGCAATTTATCATCAGGTGTGTTAGTAGTTTATTACTGACAAATATCAAGAGTATTCAACAAATTCCCTAGGAGGAGTTCGACAAAGTATGCAAAAAATGTGTGTAAAATGCACATATTTCAAAATGGCCGACTTCCTGTTGGGCGGAGTCAATCAATCCAATACTAAAAACGTGTCTTATGATGTCTCTTGTGTTTTTACCAAGTTTCATGATTTTTCAATAATCTGTTTTATGACTGTGTCATGGTTTCACTTTGGTCTAGTGTTGCGTCTCCATTAAATTAATTGTCCGCCATTACGTCATCGTTTCAGCTATCGACTATTCCTTCGCAATTTATCACCATGTATGTCTGGAGCCTATCCATACCAAATTTAGAGCTAATATGACAAAGACTCTAGGAGGAGTTTGAATGAGTTCGTGAAAAATGTGTAAAAATTCCACAAATTTCAAAATGGCCGACTTCCTGTTGGGCGGAGCTAGTACAAGCCAAAGGGTAATATGTGCGGGATGATAGTTTCTATGTTGTTGCCAAAAATCGAGAATATTGGAGAAATTTTGAGACAGCTACAGCTAATTTAATGGCCTAAACAAAATAGGGGGCGCTGTAGAGTCCTCTAGCTACACATGAGAAAAACGACAAAATATTCCTAAATCATTTCAAAGACTTATTGAATCTACCAATCATCAAGAGGCTGAGAGCTTTTCATAAATATGATATAAAATAGGTGGCGCTAGAGAGCTGATGAAAGACGAATTTACGAAATTCCATTTTACGGTCAAAGTATGGCCAAGGCCAAATAGCTCTGTAAAATTTTAGGAGTTTTCAAACATCCTAACCACTCCGAAACCCAGCGGGAAACTTTTTATTTTGCAACTTCCTGTCAAAATGGCCGACTTCCTGTTGGGCGGAGTCAAATAAAACCTAGTGATTCTTGTTGTTTATGAGGAGGTCAATGAGCGTACCAAAGTTGGTGCACGTTGGACAAACTTCATCCAGGCCACTGCCAACGTTTGGGGGCGCTATAGAGCTCCTGAACAACGCCAAAGTCCAGCCTCTATGGAACTTTAAAATTTTCGCAGAGCTTGAGGCCTGTGCCAAAATGCGTGAGTTTTCGAGTATCGGAAAGGCCTCGAAAATGGACGCAAAGAGGCAGAATAATAATAATAATAACGAGTTGTCCCCCTGTCACAGGGGGACGTAGGGCCCTCGCACAACAGCGCAAATCGTACCGGGCCAAACCGAGAAACCGGTGAAAGTAATTTTGAGGTCTTGTTATTATTAGTGTGGTAATTTTCAAGAGTTTTCTATCCTGCCAAAAATGTGAAATACCCATTTAAAATACAGGTGGCACTATAGAGCTGTTAAAACACATATATTTGAAATTCTAATTCTAGATCAAACAACAGCCTCAGATAAGCAGGCCGGTCAAAGTTTGTGAGCTTTTCTCTCTTATAACGTCCTCAAAACTCCTAGCATTACCTATGTGTCAACCTCCAGTTTTGATGTGGCATCTCAAACATTCAACCGTCCGCCATTCCCTCCTCGTTTAAGATATCGACTATTTCTTCACAATTTATCATCAGATATGTTCAATGTTTATTTTTACCAAATACCAAGAGAATTCAACAAAATTTCTAGGAGTAGTTTGACAACATACGCAAAAAATGTATGCAAAATTCAGATATTTCAAAATGGCCGACTTCCTGTTGGGCGGAGTCAGTCCTACCAATACTGAAAACGTGTCTAATGATGTCTCTTGTGTTTTTGCCAAGTTTCATGAATTTTTAATCATCTGTGTTCTGACTGTGTCATGGTTTCACTTTGGTTTAGTGTTGCGTCTCTATTCAATCAATTGCTCGCCATTACGTCACCGTTTTAGCGATCAACTATTCCTTTGGCAATTTTCATCAACTGTGTCTGATGTTCATTCTCAGCTAATTTAGAGGTAATCTGACAAAGACTTTAGGAACAGTTTAAATGAGTTTGTGAAAAAAAGTGTAAAAAAATTACAAAATCCAATATGGCCGACTTCCTGTTGGGCGGAGCTAATACAAACCAATTGCAAATATGTGCAGAGTCATAGTATCTAAGCTCCTACCAAAATTTGAGAAGATTAGACAAATTGTGACACATCCACAGCTAATTTATTAAACGAATGAATTAGGGGGCGCTATAGAGTCCGCTAGCTACACATGAAAAAATTATCACAATATTTGTAAAGTGTTTTTAGATATTATGGAATCTGACAATTTTCAAGAGTTTTTGAGCATTTCCGTAATGTCAAATATGCATTGAAACCTAGGTGGCGCTATAGAGCCAATGAAATATGTATATATGAAATTTCAATTTTTAATCAAAGGACCGCTTAAATCAAGCAGGCCTGTAAAGTTTCGTGAGTGTTCAACCTGTTTAACCTCCTCAAACACCTACCAACACCAGAATGTATTTACTTCCTATTTTAATGGGGTATCTCCAGCAATTCAACTGTCCGCCATTTCGTCCCCGTATAAGATATCGACTATTCCTTCGCAATTTATCATCACGGATGGTAGTAGTTTATTGCTGACAAATATCAAGAGTATTCAACAAATTCCCTAGGAGGAGTTCGACAAAGTATGCAAAAAATGTGTGTAAAATGCATGTTTTTCAAAATGGCCGACTTCCTGTTGGGCGGAGTCAATCATATCAACACTGAAAATGTGTGTAATGATGTCTTTTATGTTTTTGCCAAGTTTCATGAATTTCCAAGCAGCAGTATTCTGACCATGCTAATGTTTCTATTTGGTTTAGTGTTGTGTCTCCATTAAATCAATTGCCTGCCATTACGTCATCGTTTCAGCTATCGACTATTCCTTCGCAATTTAGCACCATGTATGTCTGGAGACTATCCACAGACCATTTAGTTGTAATCTGACAAAGACTCTAGGAGGAGTTCGAATGAGTATGTGAAAAATGTTTAAAAAATTAACATTTTTCAAAATGGCCGACTTCCTGTTGGGCGGAGCTAATACATGCCAATGGGTATTATGTGTGGCATCGTAATATCTATGTTTCTACCAAAAATTTTGAACATTGGGGAAAATTTGAGACAGCTACCGCTAATTTATTAGCCTAAACCAAATAGGGGGCGCTGTAGAGTCATTTAGCACCACATTAGAAAAATGATTACATTTCTCGAAATCATTTAAAGGCATTATTGGGTCTGCTAATTTAGAAGAGGCTAAGAGCTTTCTATAAATGTCATATAAAATAGGTGGCGCTAGAGAGCTGATAAATTATGAATATGAAAAATTCCAATTTTACATCAAAGTACATCCTATGCCCAATAGGCCTGTGAAATTTTATGAGTTTTCGAACATCGTAACCCACCCAAAACACCACGGGAAACTTTTTATTTTGCGACTTCCTGCCAAAATGGCTGACTTCCTGTTAGGCGGAGTCAAATAAATCCAAGTGATTCTTGATCGGTATAATGAGGTCAATGAGCGTACCAAAGTTGGTGCACATTGGACAAACTTTATCCCGGCCACTGGCAACGTTTGGGGGCGCTATAGAGCTCCTGATCCACGCCCAAACCTGTGAACAATGTAATTTAAATTTTTTCACCGGCTTTGACGTCTGTGCCAAAATGCAAGAGTTTTCGAGTATCGGAAAGGCCTCAAAAATGGGCGCGAAGTTTGTAAATAAAAATAATAATAAACGGACCAAAAACAATAGGGCTTTGCACCTCCGGTGCAGGCTTCGCCTGCGCCTTCGGTGCTCGGGCCCTAATAAACGGACCAAAAACAATAGGGCTTTGCACCTCCGGTGCAGGCTTCGCCTGCGCCTTCGGTGCTCGGGCCCTAATAATAATAAACGGACCAAAAACAATAGGGCTTTGCACCTCCAGTGCAGGCTTCGCCTGCGCCTTCGGTGCTCGGGCCCTAATAATAATAATAACGAGTTGTCCCCCTGTCACAGGGGGACGTAGGGCCCTCGCACAACATCGCAAATCGTACCGGGCCAAACCGAGAAACCGGTAAAAGTAATTTTAAGGTCTTATTGAGTGTGCCAATTTTCAAGAGTTTTTTATCCTGTTAAACATGTGAAATATCCATTTAAAATACAGGTGGCGCTATAGCACTGTTAAAATACATGTATTTTAAATTCTAATTCTACATCAAACAACAGCCTCAGATAAGCAGGCCGGTCAAATTTTGTGAGTTTTTCTCCGTTATAACCTCCTCAAAACACCTGGCATTACCTAGGTTTTGACCTCCTGTTTTGATGTGGCATCTCACAAATTCAACCATCTGCCATTTCGTCCTCGTTTGAGATATCGACTATTCCTTCACAATTTATCATCAGATATATTCATTGTTTATTTTTACCAAATACCAAGAGAATTCAAAAAATTTGCTAGGAGTAGTTTGACAATATACACAAAAAATGTGTGTAAAATGCAGATATTTCAAAATGGCCGACTTCCTGTTGGGCGGAGTCAGTCCTACCAATACTGAAAATGTGTGTAATGATGTCTTTTGTGTTTTTGCCAAGTTTCATGAATTTTCAATAATCTGTTTTCTGACCGTGTCATGGTTTCACTTTGGTTGAGTGTTGCGTCTCTAGTGAATCAATTGCTCGCCATTGGGTCACCGTTTTACCGATCAACTAATCCTTTGGCAGTTATCATCAAATATGTCTGTTGTTCATTTACAGCGAAATAAGAGGTAATCTGACAAAGACTTTAGGAGCAGTTTAAATGAGTTTGTGAAAAATGTGTAAAAATATTACAAATTCCAATATGGCCGACTTCCTGTTGGGCGGGGCTAATACAAGCCAATTGCAAATATGTGCAGGGTCATACTATCTACGATTCTACCAAAATTTGAGAAGATTAGACAAATTTTGACACATCCACAGCTAATTTATTAAACGAACGAATTAGGGGGCGCTGTAGAGTCCGCTAGCTATACATGAAAAAATTGTCAAAATATTTGTAAAGTGTTTTTAGGTCTTATGCAATCTGTCAATTTTCAAGAGGTTTTGAGCATTCCCGTAATGTCAAATATGCATTGTAACCTAGGTGGCGCTATAGAGCCAATGAAATGCGTATATATGAAATTTTAATTTCAGATCAAATTACTGCTTAAATCAAGCAGGCCTGTAAAGTTTTGTGAGTTTTCAACCTTTTTAACCTCCTCAAACACCTACTATCACCAGAATGTATTCACTTCCTGTTTTAATGGGGCATCTCAAGCAGTTCAACTGTCTGCCGTTTTGTCCTCTTTTAAGATATCGACTATTCCTTCGCAATTTATCATCAGGGATGGTAGTAGTTTATTGATGACAAATATCAAGAGTATTCAACAAATTTCCTAGGAGGAGTTCGACAAAGTATGCAAAAAATGTGTGTAAAATGCACATATTTCAAAATGGCCGACTTCCTGTTGGGCGGAGTCAATTATTCCAATACTAAAAACGTGTCTTATGATGTCTCTTGTGTTTTTACCAAGTTTCATGATTTTTCAATCATCCGTGTTCTGACCGTGTCATGGTTTCACTTTGGTCTAGTGTTGCGTCTCCATTAAATTAATTGCCTGCCATTTCGTCATCGTTTAAGCTATCGACTATTCCTTCGCAATTTATCACCATGTATGTCTGGAGCCTACCCACGCCCAATTTAGAGATAATCTGACAAAGACTCTAGGAGGAGTTTGAATGAGTTCGTGAAAAATGTGTAAAAATTCCACAAATTTCAAAATGGCCGACTTCCTGTTGGGCGGACCTAGTACAAGCCAAAGGGTAATATGTGCGGGATGATAGTTTCTATGTTGTTGCCAAAAATCGAGAATATTGGAGAAATTTTGAGACAGCTACAGCTAATTTAATGGCCTAAACAAAATAGGGGGCGCTGTAGAGTCCTCTAGCTACACATGAGAAAAACGACAAAATGTTCCTAAATCATTTCAAAGACTTATTGAATCTGCCAATTATCAAGAGGCTGAGAGCTTTTCATAAATATGATATAAAATAGGTGGCGCTAGAGAGCTGATGAAAGACGAATTTGCGAAATTCCAACTTACGGTCAAAGTATGGCCAAGGCCAAATAGCTCTGTAAAATTTTAGGAGTTTTCAAACATCCTAACCACTCCGAAACCCAGCGGGAATCTTTTTATTTTACAACTTCCTGTCAAAATGGCCGACTTCCTGTTGGGCGGAGTCAAATAAAACCTAGTGATTCTTGTTGTTTATGAGGAGGTCAATGAGCGTACCAAAGTTGGTGCACGTTGGACAAACTTCATCCCGGCCACTGCCGACGTTTGGGGGCGCTATAGAGCTCCTGAACAACGCCAAAGTCCAGCCTCTATGGAACTTTAAAATTTTCGCCGAGCTTGAGGCCTGTGACAAAATGCGTGAGTTTTCGAGTATCGGAAATGCCTCAAAAATGGACGCAAAGAGGCAGAATAATAATAATAATAATAATAATAAACGGACCAAAAACAATAGGGCTTTGCACCTCCGGTGCAGGCTTCGCCTGCGCCTTCGGTGCTCGGGCCCTAATAACGAGTTGTCCCCCTGTCACAGGGGGACGTAGGGCCCTCGCATAACAGCGCAAATCGTACCGGGCCAGACCGAGAAACCGGTGCAAGTAATTTTAGGGGCTTATTAAGTGTGGCAGTTTTCAACAGTTTTCTATCCTGTCAAATATTCATTTAAAATATAGGTGGCGGTATAGAGCTGTGAAAGCACATGTATTTCAAATTTTAATCCTACATCAAAGAACAGCCTCAGATAAGCAGGCCGGTCAAATTTTGTGAGCTTTTCTCTGTTATAACTTCCTCAAAACACCTAGCATTACCTAGGTGTCAACCACCTGTTTTGATGTGTCATCTCAAAAATTCAACCGTCCGCCATTTCCTCCTCGTTTGAGATATCGATTATTCCTTCACAATTTATCATCAGATATGTTCAATGTTTATTTTTACCAAATACCAAGAGAATTCATTAAATTTTCTAGGAGTAGTTTGACAACATACGCAAAAAATGTATGTAAAATTCAGATATTTCAAAATGGCCGACTTCCTGTTGGGCGGAGTCAGTCCTACCAATAATGAAAACGTGTCTAATGATGTCTCTTGTGTTTTTGCCAAGTTTCATGAATTTTTAATCATCTGTGTTCTGACTGTGTCATGGTTTCACTTTGGTTTAGTGTTGCGTCTCTAGTCAATCAATTGCTCGCCATTACGTCACCGTTTTAGCGATCAACTATTCCTTTGCCAATTTTCATCAACTGTGTCTGATGTTCATTCTCAGCTAATTTAGAGGTAATCTGACAAAGACTTTAGGAGCAGTTTAAATGAGTTTGTGAAAAAAAGTGTAAAAAAATGACAAAATCCAATATGGCCGACTTCCTGTTGGGCGGAGCTAATACAAACCTATTGCAAATATTTGCAGAGTCATAGTATCTACGCTCCTACCAAAATTTGAGAAGATTAGACAAATTGTGACACATCCACAGCTAATTTATTAAACGAATGAATTAGGGGGCGCTATAGAGTCCGCTAGCTACACATGAAAAAATTATCACAATATTTGTAAAGTGTTTTTACATCTTATGGAATCTGACAGTTTTCAAGAGTTTTTGAGCATTTCCGTAATGTCAAATATGCATTGAAACCTAGGTGGCGCTATAGAGCCAATGAAATATGTATATATGAAATTTCAATTTTTAATCAAAGGACCGCTTAAATCAAGCAGGCCTGTAAAGTTTCGTGAGTGTTCAACCTGTTTAACCTCCTCAAACACCTACCAACACCAGAATGTATTTACTTCCTATTTTAATGGGGTATCTCCAGCAATTCAACTGTCTGCCATTTCGTCCTCGTTTAAGATATCGACTATTCCTTCGCAATTTATCATCACGGATGGTAGTAGTTTATTGCTGACAAATATCAAGAGTATTCAACAAATTCCCTAGGAGGAGTTCGACAAAGTATGCAAAAAATGTGTGTAAAATGCACGTTTTTCAAAATGGCCGACTTCCTGTTGGGGGGAGTCAATGATACCCATGGTGACAATGTGTGTAATGATGTCTATTATGTTTCTGTAAAGTTTCATGATTTTTCAAACACCTGTGTTCTGACCATGCTAATGTTTCTATTTGGGCTAGTGTTGCGTCTCCATTAAATCAATTGCCCGCCATTTTGTAATTGTTTAAGCTATCGACTATTCCTTCGCAATTTAGCACCAAGTATGTCTGGAGACTATACAAACCCAATTTTGAGGTAATCTGACGAAAACTCTAGGAGGAGTTTGAATGAGTATGTGAAAAATGTGTAAAAATTTCACAAATTCCAAAATGGCCGACTTCCTGTTGGGCGTGGCTAATGCATGCCAATTGGTAATATGTGCGGAATCATATTTTGTATGTTTCTACCAAATATCAAGAATATCAGAGAATTTTTGAGAAGGCCACGGCTAATTTATTAGTCGAACCAAATAGGGGGCGCTGTAGAGTCATCTAGCTACACACGACAAAAATGACAATATATATCTCAATCATTTCGAGGCCTTATTGAATCTGCTAATTATCAAGAGGCTGAGGGCTTTCTAAAAATGTCATATGAAATAGGTGGCGCTAGAGAGCTAATTAAAACTGAATGTACAAAATTCGAGTTGATTATCAAAGTACGGCCTGAGTCAAATAGGCATGTCAAAATGTATGAGTTTTCGAACATCATAACCCCCCCAAAACACCACGGGAAACATTTTATTTTGCGAATTCATGTCAAAATGGCCGACTTCCTGTTGGGCGGAGTCAAATAAAACCAAGTGATCCTTGTTCTTTATGAGGAGGTCAATGAGCATACCAAAGTTGGTGCACATTGGACAAACTTCATCCCGGCCAATGCCGACGTTTGGGGGCGCTATGGAGCTCCTGAACCACGCCCATGCCAATGCTCTATGGAACTTTAACATTTTCGCCAAGTTTGAGGCCTGTGCCAAAATGAGTGAGTTTTCCAGTATCAGAAATGCCTCAAAAATGAGCGAAAGGGTCAAGAAGCGTAATAATAATAATAATAACGAGTTGTCCCCCTGTCACAGGGGGACGTAGGGCCCTCGCACAACAGCGCAAATCGTACCGGGCCAAACCGAGAAACCGGTGAAAGTAATTTTGAGGTCTTATTAAGTGGGGTCATTTTCAAGAGTTTTCTATCGTGCCAAAAAAGTGAAATACCCATTTAAAATACAGGTGGCGCTATAGAGCTGTTAAAACACATATATTTGAAATTCTAATTCTACATCAAACAACAGCCTTAGATAAGCAGGCCGGTCAAAGTTTGTGAGCTTTTCTCTCTTATAACGTCCTCAAAACTCCTAGCATTACCTATGTGTCAACCTCCAGTTTTGATGTGGCATCTCAAACATTCAATCGTCCGCCATTCCCTCCTCGTTTAAGATATCGACTATTTCTTCACAATTTATCATCAGATATGTTCAATGTTTATATTTACCAAATACCAAGAGAGTTCAACAAAATTTCTAGGAGTAGTTTGACAACATACGCAAAAAATGTATGCAAAATTCAGATATTTCAAAATGGCCGACTTCCTGTTGGGCGGAGTCAGTCCTACCAATACTGAAAACGTGTCTAATGATGTCTCTTGTGTTTTTGCCAAGTTTCATGAATTTTTAATCATCTGTGTTCTGACTGTGTCATGGTTTCACTTTGGTTTAGTGTTGCGTCTCTATTCAATCAATTGCTCGCCATTACGTCACCGTTTTAGCGATCAACTATTCCTTTGGCAATTTTCATCAACTGTGTCTGATGTTCATTCTCAGCTAATTTAGAGGTAATCTGACAAAGACTTTAGGAGCAGTTTAAATGAGTTTGTGAAAAAAAGTGTAAAAAAATTACAAAATCCAATATGGCCGACTTCCTGTTGGGCGGAGCTAATACAAACCAATTGCAAATATGTGCAGAGTCATAGTATCTACGCTCCTACCAAAATTTGAGAAGATTAGACAAATTGTGACACATCCACAGCTAATTTATTAAACGAATGAATTAGGGGGCGCTATAGAGTCCGCTAGCTACACATGAAAAAATTATCACAATATTTGTAAAGTGTTTTTAGACCTTATGGAATCTGACAATTTTCAAGAGTTTTTGAGCATTTCCGTAATGTCAAATATGCATTGAAACCTAGGTGGCGCTATAGAGCCAATGAAATATGTATATATGAAATTTCAATTTTTAATCAAAGGACCGCTTAAATAAAGCAAGCTTGTAAAGTTTCGAGAGTTTTCAACCTGTTTAACCTCCTCAAACACCTACCAACACCAGAATGTATTTACTTCCTATTTTAATGGGGTATCTCCAGCAATTTAACTGTCCGCCATTTCGTCCTCGTTTTAGATATCGACTATTCCTTCGCAATTTATCATCACGGATGGTAGTAGTTTATTGCTGACAAATATCAAGAGTATTCAACAAATTCCCTAGGAGGAGTTCGACAAAGTATGCAAAAAATGTGTGTAAAATGCACGTTTTTCAAAATGGCCGACTTCCTGTTGGACGGAGTCAATCATATCAACACTGAAAATGTGTGTAATGATGTCTTTTATGTTTTTGCCAAGTTTCATGAATTTCCAAGCAGCTGTATTCTGACCATGCTAATGTTTCTATTTGGTTTAGTGTTGTGTCTCCATTAAATCAATTGCCCGCCATTACGTCATCGTTTCAGCTATCGACTATTCCTTCGCAATTTAGCACCACGTATGTCTGGAGACTATCCACATACAATTTAGTTGTAATCTGACAAAGACTCTAGGAGGAGTTCGAATGAGTATGTGAAAAATGTTAAAAAATTTAACATTTTTCAAAATGGCCGACTTCCTGTTGGGCGGAGCTAATACATGCCAATGGGTATTATGTGTGGCATCGTAATATCTATGTTTCTACCAAAAATTTTGAACATTGGGGAAAATTTGAGACAGCTACCGCTAATTATTAGCCTAAACCAAATAGGGGGCGCTGTAGGGTCATTTAGCACCACATTAGAAAAATTATTACATTTCTCGAAATCATTTAAAGGCATTATTGGGTCTGCTAATTTAGAAGAGGCTAAGAGCTTTCTATAAATGTCATATAAAATAGGTGGCGCTAGAGAGCTGATAAATTATGAATATGAAAAATTCCAATTTTACATCAAAGTACAGCCTATGCCCAATAGGCCTGTGAAATTTTATGAGTTTTCGAACATCGTAACCCACCCAAAACACCACGGGAAACTTTTTATTTTGCGACTTCCTGCCAAAATGGCCGACTTCCTGTTAGGCGGAGTCAAATAAATCCAAGTGATTCTTGATCGGTATAATGAGGTCAACGAGCGTACCAAAGTTGGTGCACATTGGACAAACTTTATCCCGGCCACTGGCAACGTTTGGGGGCGCTATAGAGCTCCTGATCCACGCCCAAACCTGTGAACAATGTAATTTTAAATTTTTCACGGGCTTTGACGTCTGTGCCAAAATGCAAGAGTTTTCGAGTATCGGAAAGGCCTCAAAAATGGGCGCGAAGTTTGTAAATAAAAATAATAATAAACGGACCAAAAACAATAGGGCTTTGCACCTCCGGTGCAGGCTTCGCCTGCGCCTTCGGTGCTCGGGCCCTAATAATAAACGCACCAAAAACAATAGGGCTTTGCACCTCCGGTGCAGGCTTCGCCTGCGCCTTCGGTGCTCGGGCCCTAATAACGAGTTGTCCCCCTGTCACAGGGGGACGTAGGGCCCTCGCACACCAGCGCAAATCGTACCGGGCCAAACCGAGAAACCGGTGAAAGTAATTTTGAGGTCTCATTGAGTGTGCCAATTTTCAAGAGTTTTCTATTCTGCCAAAAATGTCAAATATTCATTTAAAATATAGGTGGCGCTATAGAGCTGTGAAAACACATGTATTTGAATTTTTAATTCTAGATCAAAGAACCGCCTCAGATAAGCAGGCCGGTCAAATTTTGTGAGTTTTCCTCAGTTATAAAATCCTCAAAACACCTTGCATTACCTAGGTGTCAACTTCCTGTTTTGAGGTGGCATCTCAAAAATTCAACCGTCCGTCATTTCGTCCTCGTTTAAGATATCGACTATTCCTTCACAATTTGTCATCAGATATGTTCAGTGTTTATTTTTACCAAATACCAAGAGAATTCAACAAAATTTCTAGGAGTAGTTTGACAACATACGCAAAAAATGTATGTAAAATGCAGATATTTCAAAATGGCAGACTTCCTGTTGGGCGGAGTCAGTCCTACCAATACTGAAAACATGTCTAATGATGTCTCTTGTGTTTTTGCCAAGTTTCATGAATTTTCAATCATCTGTGTTCTGACCGTGTCATGGTTTCACTTTGGTTTAGTGTTGCGTCTCTAGTCAATCAATTGCTCGCCATTCAGTCACCGTTTTACCGATCAACTAATCCTTTGGCAGTTTTCATCAAATATGTCTGTTGTTCATTTACAGTGAAATAAGAGGTAATCTGACAAAGACTTTAGGAGCAGTTTAAATGAGTTTGTGAAAAAAGTGTAAAAATCTTACAAATTCCAATATGGCCGACTTCCTGTTGGGCGGAGCTAATACAAGCCAATTGCAAATATGTGCAGGGTCACGGTATCTACATTCCTACCAAAATTGGAGAACATTAGACCAATTTTGACACATCCAGAGCTAATTTTTTAACTGAACAAATTAGGGGGCGCTGTAGAGTCAGCTAGCTACACATGAAAAAATTATCACAATATTTGTAATGTGTTTTTAGGTCCTATGCAATCTGACAATTTTCAAGCGTTTTTGATTATTCCCGTAATGTCAAATATTAATTGAAACCTAGGTGGCGCTATAGAGCCAATGAAATGCGTATATATGAAATTTCAATTTCAGACCAAAGGACCACGTAAAACAAGCAGGCCTGTAAAGTTTTGTGAGTTTTCATCCATTTTAACCTCCTCAAACACCTACCAACACAAGAATGTATTCACTTCCTGTTTTAATGGGGTATCTCAAGCAATTCAACTGTCTGCCATTTCGTCCCCGTTTAAGATATCAACTATTCCTTCGCAATTTATCATCAGGTGTGTTAGTAGTTTATTGTTGACAAATATCAAGAGTATTCAACAAATTCCCTAGGAGGAGTTCGACAAAGTATGCAAAAAATGTGTGTAAAATGCACATATTTCAAAATGGCCGACTTCCTGTTGGGTGGAGTCAGTCCTACCAATACGGCAAACATGTCTAATGATGTCTCTTGTGTTTACGACAAATTTCAGGAATTTCCAATTATCTGTGTTCTGACCGTGTCATGGTTTCACTTTGGTTTAGTGTTGCGTCTCTAGTTAATCAATTGCCCGCCATTACGACACCGTTTCAGCTATTGACTATTCCTTCGCAATTTATCTCCATTTATGTCTGGAGCCTATTCACGCCCAATTTTGAGGTAATCTGACAAAGACTCTAGGAGGAGTTCGAATGAGTATGTGAAAAATGTGTAAAAATGTCACAAATTCCAATATGGCCGACTTCCTGTTGGGCGGAGCAAATGCATGCCTATTGGTAATATGTGCGGGATCATATTGTCTATGTTTCTGTCAAAAATCGAGAATATCTGAGAATTTTTGAGAAGGCCACGGCTAATTTATTAGCCGAACCAAATAGGGGGCGCTGTAGAGTCATCTAGCTACACACGACAAAAATGACAATTTATATCTAAGTCACTTCGAGGCCTTATTGAATCTGCCAATTATCAAGAGGCTGAGCGCTTTCCAAAAATGTCATATGAAATAGGTGGCGCTAGAGAGCTGATGAAACATGAATATACAAAATTTTAATTTACGGTGAAAGTTTGGCCTAAGCCAAATAGCTCTGTAAAATTTTAGTAGTTTTCAAACATCCTAACCACTCCGAAACCCAGCGGGAAACTTTTTATTTTGCAACTTCCTGTCAAAATGGCCGACTTCCTGTTGGGCGGAGTCAAATAAAACCTAGTGATTCTTGTTGTTTATGAAGAGGTCAATGAGTGTACCAAAGTTGGTGCACATTGGACAAACTTCATCCCGGCCAATGCCGACGTTTGGGGGCGCTATGGAGCTCCTGAACCACGCCCATGTCAATGCTCTATGGAACTTTTACATTTTCACCAAGTTTGAGGCCTGTGCCAAAAGGCGTGAGTTTTCCCATATCAGAAATGCCTCAAAAATGAGCGAAACGGTCAAGAAGCGTAATAATAATAATAATAACGAGTTGTCCCCCTGTCACAGGGGGACGTAGGGCCCTCGCACACCAGCGCAAATCGTACCGGGCCAAACCGAGAAACCGGTAAAAGTAATTTTGAGGTCTCATTGAGTGTGCCAATTTTCAAGAGTTTTCTATTCTGCCAAAAATGTCAAATATTCATTTAAAATATAGGTGGCGCTATAGAGCTGTGAAAACACATGTATTTGAATTTTTAATTCTAGATCAAAGAACCGCCTCAGATAAGCAGGCCGGTCAAATTTTGTGAGTTTTCCTCAGTTATAACCTCCTCAAAACACCTTGCATTACCTAGGTGTCAACTTCCTGTTTTGAGGTGGCATCTCAAAAATTCAACCGTCCGTCATTTCGTCCTCGTTTAAGATATCGACTATTCCTTCACAATTTATCATCAGATATGTTCAGTGTTTATTTTTACCAAATACCAAGAGAATTCAACAAAATTTCTAGGAGTAGTTTGACAACATACGCAAAAAATGTATGTAAAATGCAGATATTTCAAAATGGCAGACTTCCTGTTGGGCGGAGTCAGTCCTACCAATACTGAAAACGTGTGTAATGATGTCTCTTGTGTTTTTGCCAAGTTTCATGAATTTTCAATCATCTGTGTTCTGACCGTGTCATGGTTTCACTTTGGTTTAGTGTTGCGTCTCTAGTCAATCAATTGCCCGCCATTACGTCACTGTTTCAGCGATCAACTAATCCTTTGGCAATTTTCATCAACTGTGTCTGTTGTTCATTTACAGTGAAATAAGAGGTAATCTACCTAAGACTTTAGGAGCAGTTTAAATGAGTTTGTGAAAAAAGTGTAAAAATCTTACAAATTCCAATATGGCCGACTTCCTGTTGGGCGGAGCTAATACAAGCCAATTGCAAATTTGTGCAGGGTCACAGTATCTACATTCCTACCAAAATTGGAGAACATTAGACCAATTTTGACACATCCAGAGCTAATTTATTAACTGAACAAATTAGGGGGCGCTGTAGAGTCAGCTAGCTACACATGAAAAAATTATCACAATAT
Source organism: Astyanax mexicanus (assembly GCF_023375975.1). NCBI lineage: Eukaryota > Metazoa > Chordata > Actinopteri > Characiformes > Acestrorhamphidae > Astyanax > Astyanax mexicanus. The sequence continues at coordinate 19,628,779 of NC_064423.1, read as the reverse complement.
TTGTAATGTGTTTTTAGGTCCTATGCAATCTGACAATTTTCAAGAGTTTTTGATTATTCCCGTAATGTCAAATATTCATTGAAACCTAGGTGGCGCTATAGAGCCAATGAAATGCGTATATATGAAATTTCAATTTCAGACCAAAGGACCACGTAAAACAAGCAGGCCTGTAAAGTTTTGTGAGTTTTCATCCATTTTAACCTCCTCAAACACCTACCAACACAAGAATGTATTCACTTCCTGTTTTAATGGGGTATCTCAAGCAATTCAACTGTCTGCCATTTCGTCCCCGTTTAAGATATCGACTATTCCTTCGCAATTTATCATCAGGTGTGTTAGTAGTTTATTGTGGACAAATATCAAGAGTATTCAACAAATTCCCTAGGAGGAGTTTGACAAAGTATGCAAAAAATGTGTGTAAAATGCACTTTTTTCAAAATGGCCGACTTCCTGTTGGGCGGAGTCAGTCTTACCAATACTAAAAACGTGTCTTATGATGTCTCTTGTGTTTTTGCCAAGTTTCATGAATTTTCAATCATGTGTGTTCTGACCGTGTCATGGTTTCACTTTGGTCTAGTGTTGCGTCTCCATTAAATTAATTGCCTGCCATTACGTCATCGTTTCAGCTATCGACTATTCCTTCGCAATTTATCACCATGTATGTCTGGGGACTATCCACTGACAATTTAGAGGTAATCTGACAAAGACTCTAGGAGGAGTTCGAATGAGTTTGTGAAAAATATGTAAAAATTCCACAAATTCCAAAATGGCCGACTTCCTGTTGGGCGGAGCTAATGCATTCTGATTGCTAATATGTGCAGAATCATATTGTCTATGTTTCTGTCAAAAATCGAGAATATCTGAGAATTTTTGAGAAGGCCACGGCTAATTTATTAGCCGAACCAAATAGGGGGCGCTGTAGAGTCATCTAGCTACACACGACAAAAATGACAATATATATCTAAGTCACTTCGAGGCCTTATTGAATCTGCCAATTATCAAGAGGCTGAGCGCTTTCCAAAAATGTCATATGAAATAGGTGGCGCTAGAGAGCTGATGAAACACGAATATACAAAATTTTAATTTAAGGTGAAAGTTTGGCCTAAGCCAAATAGCTCTGTAAAATTTTAGGAGTTTTCAAACATCCTAACCACTCCGAAACCCAGCGGGAAACTTTTTATTTTGCAACTTCCTGTCAAAATGGCCGACTTCCTGTTGGGCGGAGTCAAATAAAACCTAGTGATTCTTGTTGTTTATGAAGAGGTCAATGAGTGTACCAAAGTTGGTGCACATTGGATAAACTTCATCCCGGCCAATGCCGACGTTTGGGGGCGCTATGGAGCTCCTGAACCACGCCCATGCCAGTGCTCTATGGAACTTTAAAATTTTCACCAACTTTGAGGCCTGTGCCAAAATGTGTGAGTTTTCCAGTATCAGAAATGCCTCAAAAATGAGCGAAAGGGACAAGAAGCGTAATAATAATAATAATAATAATAATAATAATAATAATAATAATAATAATAATAAACGGACCAAAAACAATAGGGCTTTGCACCTCCGGTGCAGGCTTTGCCTGCGCCTTCGGTGCTCGGGCCCTAATAATAATAAACGGACCAAAAACAATAGGGCTTTGCACCTCCGGTGCAGGCTTCGCCTGCGCCTTCGGTGCTCGGGCCCTAATAAACGGACCAAAAACAATAGGGCTTTGCACCTCCGGTGCAGGCTTCGCCTGCGCCTTTGGTGCTCGGGCCCTAATGACTGGTCAGATTTGACTGACAGATGATCCCAGACATGCTCACATCTCCAAAACACTGGTAGTTTTTTGTTTTTTTTCCAACAAGCTGACTGACTTATTGTATTTAAACACAGGCCTTCATATTATGCTGTATCAATTTTACCATTTATTTTAACAGTATCAACTTTCTTATTAATGTAATTCATAAGCTAATTATGTTCTGAAGAAGAAGAAGCTGCATTGTACTGAAAAGACATGTACTGACAATTTGCATGTTGGTAGTTGTTTTAAACTATGTCCTTAAACTAAGCAGCACAAACAGCATGCTTTGGATTTATTTATGGTTAAAATGTCAGACCCATGAAAGTAATATTGAAGCTGAATAGAATTCTGAATACAGCCTTTAAGATAAAACTAACTCATTTAAAGTGATTCACTGTTAAATGGTTAAATGTTCACAGGCTCTGACTACTTTACAGTGGTTTAATGAGAACAAGGGTTGGGAATATGTACCCAACACAGTTTTGGCCATTTAGTTTGTAATCACAAATAACCAGTAAACCTACATATATCTAATGCAGGGGTGTCAAACTCATTTTGGCCGAGGGCCACATTGGCATATTGGCTGTCCTCCGAGGGCCAGATGTAACTTATAAATATAAGAAAATGTAACCAAATGTAATATATGTAAATGAATGTAATTACTCCTCTTACTGCAGAAGCGCCCTCTAGCGGGCCCGCCGGCGGGCCCGTTCTGACTATGTAAATTAGAACGCTTAAAAGCGTCAAATATTCTAAACATACCGACCAAATAACCGACTCATATTCTTTAGTACTACTTTAACTACCTGCATGCAAATTTACAGCCATCTACATGAAACCAGTCGCCAGAAATCGCCAACTGAAAACAGCCTGTTTTTTCACATTGTTTACACGAGAAACACGCCTCCCCAACAAAATAGCCTTATAAAATAATATTAGTGTATAAAATAACATCATATTATATTATTGAAAATTCACTTACTATCACAGCATCCACAATACAGCACTGAACCGCAGGTAAAATATCCATAAAGTCCTTTATTTGCCTGCTCACGGCTCCTCAAAAACATGCGTTTAGTTTCAGCGCAGCCGTAACGTCGTATTCTCAAGCTCCCAGCGACTACACAATGGAATATTTTCCGTAAAGTTGTACGTGAATACAAAGCTAAGGGTGTCCTCTTCTAGATTCAGTGGTTTTTATTGGTCTACAATCCACTACTTTTCTTGAGTGATCGTCTTTTGAACCAATGGCGTGAGCGCTGGATCGCGCTGGTGTTCAGGGCTGTCCAATCAAATCAGATCATAGGCTTTTTCCAGCGTCACAAAAGTGATTGACACCTATTTCAACCAATAGTCCACCCTTAGACGAAAACACTGAAACGTAATATGCCCTGATTGGTCTCCGAATGGCTGGGGGAGGGGCATGCCAAACCGTCACCAAGTCACAAAAAAAACACCCCTCTCCAAACGCTAAAACACACAGCGCACACAGCGCGCAAACATGTGATTTTATGTGTCATTTCATCAAAAAAATATTAATATTACCCTGAGATGGACTCACATTAATTTATTTTATCACAAAGAAACAAAAAAATATTAAAATGTTGTTTTATAGAGACAGATTCACCTCTGTATCAGACTGGGGCGCTCTGGAGAGGTTTTTAAGCCTTTGGTGACGCCTGGTGGACACCTTATATATAATGCAGTATAAATTCCCATGCTGTTAAAATAATGTTTTCAAATTTTGTACTTTGTTTGACAAGACCCTAATAAACCAGGAAATGTAGAGAATGATTAGCTAATCATCACCAACATCCATACACACACTATAAACTCAAAATATAATAGGCGCTTTTTGTTTTTTTTACATTTTCCTCTGCATTTAATGTTCTCAAATAGATCCTAAATAATGAAAATTACCTCTTGAAAGTGAATTACTGTTTTGTCCCAAGTGTCTACTTCAGTTTAAGCCCTGACTGGTCATTGTGCTATATGTAAAACTTAAGATATCCAGTGTGATAGCATAGTAGTGCAAATCGCATGAAAATGAGCAAAAACATGGATCAGCAGTAAGGGGTTAATGTTAAATAACTCTCAATATATTATTTATTCAATCAAATATTACAGTTGCATGGAAAAAATGTTTGCTTGTTGCTCTATTAACATAAATCCTGTTATGAAATCCAAAAACTCCATCAATCAAGAACGAAACTATACAAGTGAATAGAAATGACATAAAATACAAGTTATATTAACTTTGATCAAAACGTTTGATACTGAAAAGAGGCTTAATAAATATAAAATCAAAAATTGTGAGCTGTGACAGATTTAGCATTTCCTCATCCAACCACTAGTGGGAGCTGCAGCAGCACAAGCCCACAGTCTTTACTGAGTCGGAGCTACAGCCCAGCCACGGGCTACAGGATTTTAAGTTCTTCTGTGTATGAAATAAAATAACCCCACTAACCGGATAATACAGCTCTCTACAGTTCATATTTCAGCCCAAGCAGCTAACAGCAGCAGTTTAGAGCAGCCATCCCGGAGTCACTGCTCGGATTACATTATAAACAGGTCAGTTAGCGCGCTGCTAACCTCAGGATGTTTATAACTACGGAGTTTAGAACACACCACGGCTGCAAGGTTACTGTACGTTCACACCGAACGCGATAAAATCGCTCTGTGTCGCCTGTGCAACAGGCGATGAGTCGCTTGTGGGCGTGTCTCACTCAGAACGAGCTGTCGCTGGTGGGCGTTTTCCTAATACGGCACGTACAGAAACAAGGGTTCAGCCTATCTACACAATTCCTAAACCATAAACAGTCGTACAGACGTTTCACAAACAATAAATCTTTATATATTTTATAACTATTATTAAGTACAATTATTTAACATAATTATTTCATATTACAATAAATGGGTTTACTTAAATATAATACATTATTTTCCTTAATGTAGTAAATCATTCTCTTACAATATATTATATAATATAAATATATTTGTCCATAATTTAAAATAGTGTTGTTAGTAGTATTGTTGTATAGTATTGTTAACTTAATGTAATAAATTATTCCTTGGATGTAATTAATATGTTTACTTAAATATATTAAATAATCCTCTTGATTTAATAAACAGTCTTTCTCTTAATTTAATAAATAATTCCCTCAGTTTTAATAAATCTTTCTGTAAAATGTAATAAATAATTCTCTCAGATTTAACTAAATCGTTCCAAATTCCATACCTCAGTTTGAATAAATCGTTACGTTAAATGTATTAAATACTTTCTTCAGTTGTAATAAATCGTTATGTTAACTTTAATAAATAATTCCCTTTGTTTCAATAAAAGGTTCTGTTAATTTAAAAAAATATTCTTTAGTTGTCATAAATCTGTTAATTTAATAAATAATTTCCTCAGTTTTAATATATAGTTTTCTATTAAATAAGGTAATTCTGTAAGGATAGTAGTATAGTGGGGTAGCTGCTGGTGTAGTGGAGTATTTTACCTCAGATCAGCTCAGTTCAGTTCAGTTCTGTTCTCTCCGTTTTGCTGGCGGAATAAATCTTCAGTAGGAACCGACAATCAGAGCAGCGATTTCAGGCCGAACATATGAGAATCTGTTTCTGATTGGTAGTCGCCGCCGCGCGTCGCTGCTCATTTGCATAAAGTTAAGTTCTGGTCAACTCTCTCGCGTCGCTCAAACCGCCCGCTTCGCATCGCGTCGCGCCGCGTCGCTGCCTGTCGCCCAGTGTCGCTCGCTCTCATTGAAAATGAATGACTTCCGGCTGCTTTGTCGCTCGCGTCGCGTTCGGTGTGGACGCACGGTTAGACTGTTGAAGGCTACTGGAGACTATTAAAGGCTATTGGAGGTTATTGAAAGGGTTATTGGGGGCAGAAATCAGTAAAGGCTGGTTAGATAAGTGATTCACCTCCTCGTCCTTTGCTGAGGTGAAACTGCGACTAGCGATGTCACAGTGATGTTTATTAACCTCATTAAAACAGATTTTATCAGCTATTGTCTTATAAATATTTACACATAATTTATATCTCTTCTAAAAAGCGTTTATTTTGGTCAGTAACACAAAATGCATACCGGTCTTTCGCCTTGAAGCACAGCCGTCCGTCTGCATCAACTTTTCTTTTTCTGGATATTATGGGATAAACATGTCTCAATTCCACCCGCGAAGTTACACCTTCCCTCCGGCAGGGTTTCCACATCAATGACTACACTGCCGTGTAGTGGCAGTAAGCCGTAACTTTGCGGGTAATACAATCGACAAGCATTGTGGGAAATGTATTTTTTGGTCAAAGAACGCTTCTGACCTATTTATTATAGACACTAAGATTTTACAAGCTCTCGCGGGCCACATAAAAAGACGTGGCGGGCCACATTTGGCCCGCGGGCCTTGTGTTTGACACATGTGATCTAATGCATTATACGTGTTGTTAAATCTTCCTGCCTGTTGTGACAGTCTTTGGAAGCTTGATTGTACATCTCCACCATAAAGTGTTAAAAATAATACACTTCTGTCAGGGATGCTGATATCCGATATTACACATACAGAGCGAATAGACCACTTAAAAATGATACGTTTCTTTGATTTTACCAAATTGTAAATATAATCAAGAGGAAGATGGATGATCACAAGCCATCAAACCAAGCTGAAGTGCTTGAATTTTTGCACCAGAAGTGACATAAAGTTACCCAAAAGCAGTGTGTAAGACTGGTGGAGGAAAAAAAATGTGAAAAACATGGGTTAAAAACAGGATTATTCCACCAAATATTGATTTCTGAACTCTTAAAACTTTATAAATATGAACTTGTTTTTAAAGTAAGACCAGGCATCCTGGCATAACTTTAACTTTGAAACGAACCACTGAATTTTAAATTAACACAGCAGATACATTGTAGTAGTTGCTTATCCTTTTCTGGCATACAAAAAAAAACATGCCGGCTTGAAATAATAGACAAATCTGCCGATGCTGCTGTTTCTAAAAAATCTGTTATCAGCCAATTCTGGTATCCGATACTGATTCTGATATCATTGTGAATGGCTAGTTTCAGAGCAATATATTATTATAAAACTGTCTGTAAACTGTATTATAAAAAGGTCTGTAAATATATAATTATTTTCTTTCTCAATTTCAGTTGTTTCAAAGGAAGCATTTAATGGCATTAAACTCTTAAACCCTGCTCTTATGCATTTATTACTAAACCATTCTAATTAATTAGATGTCCACAAAAATATACAAGTAAAACAGTAACAAAAATAGAAGTTTCATTATATATATAATTTATATAATGAATTATGTATATAAAATCACCTAAATGTGTTATAGTTTATGAGTTAAATATCATTGTGTTTTATTGAACAGGTCTACACAGATAAAGACATACTCATGGGATAATGCCCAGGTTCTTCTGGTGGGCAACAAGTGTGATATGGAGGACGAGCGGGTGGTCGCCGCTGAGAGGGGCAGGCAACTCTCTGAACACCTTGGTGAGTTTTTTAGAATTCAAGGCATTTGATTAACCATTTAATTCTACATCAGATACATCATTCTATTAAAATCGATTGCCTGTGGTTTTCTTGAATGTGATGTAAATTCCATTGAAAGTCTAGTAATTGCTCCTTTTTGAAACCGGTCAGATATTCACGTGTTTTATTGTAGTTTTTAACCCTTTTTTTTGTTTGTTTTTTAAAGGCTTCGAGTTTTTTGAGGCCAGCGCCAAGGACAACATCAACGTAAAGCAGACGTTCGAGCGGCTGGTGGACATCATCTGCGAGAAGATGTCCGAAAGCCTGGATGCCGCTGACCCCGCCGTCACAGGGGCCAAACAGGGGCCGCAGCTGACCGAGCAGCCTGCCGCTCCACACCAGGACTGTGCGTGCTAAAAGCTAAAATACCCCCTCCCCCAACCTTTCCAAATACACTGCCCTGCGCTACCACATCCAGGAAAAAAAGAGTTTAAAAAACATATAAAGGGTTAGAGAAAAAAATATAAACGTCTAAGCTCCTCCCACAATACACATTCCTCAACTGTGTTTTTGTTTGAGATTGTTGTTTGAGTTTGTGAGATCATTTCGTCCCCGTGACACTATTTTTATCAGTACGTCCACTTTGCTACCCACCGCTGTCTCAGACGTGGTGAGGGAAAGCCATATTACACTTTAAGATTCACTTTACGATACGGTTTTAAGATTATGACCTAAGTTTTGCGAAGCACAAATCATGACTTTGTGTGTTAGCTTCTTTGCTGAACCCTCTGTTTCTTCTGGCCTTTATGTGCCATTTTTTCACCTGTTCTTTTTTTGTTTTGTTTTTTTAACCTTTCTTCCATTTCAAAACATTTGTATACTTTTTTGTCTTTTTATTTGTGCTCATGCCCTCTCCTTTTGTTAAATGAAATATGAACAAAGAATAGAGGAGAAATTTCTGTATATTTATTCCAAATGTGTATATAGACAATGTGCAGTATTTAATTGATACAGATATAGTAACATATTCAGAAAAAAATGTTTTTGAAAATGACATCATTCAGAAAATTATGAAGAGAACAACATAAGTCATGTTAATGTTTTTGTGGTAATCCTTTGCATCGCTCCTTACAAACCTCCCCTGTAGCCGAATTGAAACCGAATTGTAGGTGTACCTTTAGTCACTGGACTGCCTCATCTTACCTCCTTCATGAGACTTGTGAAATTCAGATGTCATCCACAGATATTCCTCAGTGTAAAAAATGCATGGAAGGAAATGAAGCCATTTCGGCGAATAGTTTTAAGATTGCACTGTTGATTTAGATACAAACACTTCAGTCTGTGTTCTTGCAGTCACACTGTAGTAGCAGCAGGACTTCTCTTCTGACACTTTTACATGAATAGTTCAGCGTTTTCAGTCCAGTAGTATTTTCCCTGTATTTAAAGAAGAGAAACTATTCGAAATGCATTTGTGGTAGAATCCAAGAATAACAATTTTAAATATGTTTTGAATCAATGTCTTTTGCGAAATACAGGGCAACATGCAAAAACATATGTCTGCATTAATTAATAAGTGATAGATAAAGATTAAAAAGCTGGAATATTTTTTAAAATATTCCAAACCCCAAAACCACACTGCGTTTTATGATCCTTTTAATAAGGTCCAACCCAGTGCAGGACGTTCTTTTTTCCTCTGTAATGTAAAAGCCAAGTTGAGAGCATTTTCTCATGTTGTAAATGTGTATTTGTAATGTTAAAAGGCTGATAGTCAGGACTGTTAAGAAACTTACGTAATCTAGGCATTATTATTTAAAAAAAAAAAAAAAAAAGGCGATGATGGCAAACGAGAACCCAGTGCGCCTGAATTAACACTTTTGTGACTTCAGTGAACTTCCCCTGTACTACCAACCAGACAATTCCCAGCTTTTTTTTCCTTTGCTATGCTGTCTTCCTGAAAACTACTGTAAATACGTTGGAGTCTTTAGTTTTCTGTGTGGACTGTGCTGTATTGACTCTGGGTAAAACAAGAAGAGATAAGAAAAAAATATTTAAAAATTATTTATTAAGTATGTGCTTTATCTGCTATTGTGTATGCCTGCTTGTGAATGAATGTGTCACTTTATTACAAAGCAATATTGAAAATATGTTTTAAAAGTATTATTCATTTTATTGTTTTGTTACATCCTTCGTAGAATGAGAAGAATATCTAGGAAATGCAAAAAATAAAAAGTACATGGAATTCTCACAAATTTGCAGGAACGCTTCTTAAATGTGTGTGTTGGTACGTCATTCAGAATGTCTGATCCTTCTGTCCCAGTAACACAAGGATAATTGAACAGAAGAGATAATGAAGCCACCAGTTTGACACCAAAAAGCAGACCAGATTTCCAGACAGACCCTTTGTGTTCTTGGCCTGTTTCCACTTCTGTACTTTGCTAGAATCACAGCAAAGCTAGTGAGCGTCATGTGAAATTGATCTACAACATCAACACATCAACAGGAACCCTGCTGGTAGTTTCTGTAGCAGAACTCCTGCTCGTTGCTTTAGCGTCTTACTTTTGTTGGTTTATTTTACATGGTTTTTCTGCACTCTCTGATTTCTATGCTTCATTGTGATGCTTTCTTTTCTACTTTCTTTTCTAATTTTCTTTTTCTAATATGGAACTTCAGTGTATGTCAAGAAAATGATCAACTATTATGCAGTAGTAAATTTACTCGAAATACAATAAGGGGTATTGGTGTCAAATGTTCAATGGTGAAATTTACCAAACCAACTGTCTATGTTGTGAAATTTACTGAAATGAAAAAAAAAAAAACAATAAATAAAGGTTTGTGCTGTAAAATGATCTTGCATTTTCTGTTATTTCACACTTCTGGATTATAGATATAAATATACATATGAACAGAGCTGCACTAGAGGGCACCAGAGGACAAGCTTTTCTTGGCGGTGATCTAAAAATAGCTTATTCCCTTTGGGGGAAATATGACGTAAAAACTAGGCCTGTATCAGCTGTTGCCATGGGAACAGGAAGACAGGGTGACTAATGAAGGAGGATGAGTCTTGGCTGGGAAAGAAGAAAAAAGGAATGGACTGTGTTGTTTGTCTCAGAGCACAAGAAACATCCAGCTGATTCTTAGAAACTCAGTGAAAAACATTTTTACTAAAGGATCGCTGTATATTTCCTGTTTATTGTGTTGTGGGCCGGTTCTTTTTGTGCATCTGTAAATAGTGGCATATTTCTTTTATTTACCTTTTTTCAAATGATTTATACCAGAAATGCAGGGCATGATGACTGGGAGGATAAAATATAGGTTAATATCTGGGTTAATATTTGGGTCACTGCAGCCAAAATCCAGCATTTAATGTTAATTGTTGTGTTAGGGACTAGATAATAAAAATAAATATAAGGTATGTATTGCATCATCTACCTCTGGTAGTTATGTGGAATTGTGCGCTCTCTTTCTTTTGTATTAATTTAAGCAGAAAAAAACTCCAACATTCAATTATATTTGCCTAATAGCTCTCATATAAGCATACAAGCAATTAAAAGCTGTAAACTCATGATAAACAACATATAGTTTCAGCATCTGCATCACGATGGGCTCATGTATAAGTCACATCACAGGATATGCATCACAACACATTAAATTATATTACAACTTTTTTTGCAAAAGGAAACTGCACTGTTCACCTTTTTCATGACATAGCTACTTGAACAGAATTATATTTAAGTTCATTTTACTTCAATATTCAATACAAAGAGGACATTATTCATATATTTCAATACAAATAAAGTAAACTATAAACTAGTATTTACTTAAACTTAAATAGTTTAAATTCATCTAAAGCCTATGATATGAACTACATGAACATATGAACTACAGGCAGCCATTGGTCAAAACCCAAAATAAACCATAAATAATACCTATATGTAGCTACAGAAAACATTTGCCAACACTTGAACACAATTGAAAAGGTGGGAATGTCTAGATCGTTTTTACAATTTCTGACTAGACAGTTTCTTAGAATGCTGCATTTCACATCAAACTGCTCTAAATACCTTTGTTTGCATCATAGTGCTTTGCATCATGCTTTCAGGATCCTAATATGTATACGCGGCATTAAAAATTTCATTCTTTCAGCCAATAAAGTATCATAAACAAAACTTAACAAAAAATGTTTATTGACATCTTAAGTCCACTGCATATCATATGAAAACAGACAAATCAGGTGGTAAAACCGGAAACCAAAACACTTAAACCAAGACTAGTTACTGTGACAAAAAGGATGCCATTTTGTGTATGAAGTGATGAACTTAAAATCTGAAACATCTACGGCATCCCAAACTCAAATTCAATTTAAACAAAATTATTTTCTATAATGAATGCCTGTGAAAGGCGTTGAAACCTGAAAATCTTCTTGTTTGCATATCACATGAACTACGAAGAAACTAACATTTTTATTGTCTAAAGAAAACCCCCATGATACATGTGATGCAAAAGTATCTTTTATACGGATCTGTACCAAAAAGAAAACTGCTGCATTAAAATCAGACTGTGGGTTCTGCAATGCGATGAGAAGTTAGACGGAAGTCGTCGGGTAAGAGCAACAAACTACAGCGAAAGACAAAAAAAGAAAATGATACTGTGTGTTCAGTGCTGGTTTTTGACTCCCTGTGGTTTACCAGGCTTTTTGTCTTGCTGCTGTCCACGGCCAGTGCCTGGCATCCCTCTTCCACGGCCCCCGAACACACCTGAGAAAACAAATTACACTTACATCCACTGTACAAATGCTAAATTATTTTGTACTCAATTGTTGACCAACAGCAATTCTTCTAACATTTTTTGGGCCATATAGCCATTTCTGTTTACCTCGGCCAGCACCGCCTCCTCTGCCCTTTCCCTGCTGTTTGTTCTGCTGCATGCCACCCCTGCCACGGCCTTTAGAGAGAACCTCCTCTTTAACCATGTCAATGATTTCATCAGGGATTCGCAAGTATTTGATCGTGCTTCCTCGGATGTAGCATTCAGGCATCCTCCAGAACTTATCTCCATCCTGCATAAAACAAATGTACAAACACTAATAAAAAAACTGTACATAACCTGACCCATGAGTTTGGTATACCTAATTAACTGTTGACTCTACTTACCCTTGAGGTACAGATGACTTCTCGTAAATTAATGTTCATCCAATTGTCACAGCTGACCAGATGACCGTTGTACGTCTCCCCATTCTTCAGCTCCACTAGCTAGAAATAAAAAACACATTACACATATAGCCAACAATACTATACAAACAATACTTTTCTAAATAACATTTAGAACATTTAGTAATCTCATGCAACCCAGAAAAACAATTTTTCCTTTCCTTGTTTAAAAGTGCTTAGCATTTCAAGTACATGCAGTCAGGCTAAACAAAGGCTAGACACATGTTTTTAGGTTATAACAGACTATTACATATAAAAATCTATTTGGTACATACCATTGGGTGGTTTTGTGCTGTTTTCAGTAAAGATAGCGGAAGCTGTAAGAAAAAAAACAATTTACTCTTTGCTAACAGTAAGATAAACATTTTTGTAAAAACAAAAAAAATTCTAGTCAAAATATGTTGAAAAACATTACATTTTTCAATATTCTGCACTGCAATAAATTAAAATCAATAGGACTAATAGTGAGACCTTCAGATGGTTATGGTACTGAAACAGCTATGTGCAACATATTACAACAGCTAGAATGCAATGCTGCCTCAAACTCAAATTATATTACAGTACTTGCAAATAAAAAATCCTTACCACATAATTTACAAAAATGAAAACTGTGAACCACTTAATACACCCCACTAATGCACTTATGCTGCGTTCTAGTCCTGTCGGAAATATTGCATTTGATGTTGAAACTGGGGTTTTCATCAAAGGGGCCCCCTGATTTTTGCTGACTCAACCCTCAGCTAAAGCTGGGGGTAGTTAAGGGGCATTGGGTGATGTATGGGTTTAGAAACAGGGCAGGAGAGAGAGCTGATTGGCTGAGCAGCAGTGTGCCCTGCAGACGTCAGCAGGGATGGTGTGGTATTGACTGATTTGCATATTGCCAGGTGTCTGAGAACCAAAGTACACTTTGGAAAGGTTAATTAAGCAGGAGTGGTAGTTTTCATTAAAAGGAAAACATTTAAGCTATTAATATAATATAATATTATATTATATTATAATATATTATTCATATAATATAATATAATATAATATAATATAATATAATATAATATATATATATATATATTCAGTATCCACAACATTGACGAATCTTTACCTCCACTCCAGCGCTCACAGAGAGTTTATTTTAGCCTGCAGTTTACAGCTGGTAGCTAACCTATGTAGCTTAGCTAAATACAGTGGCATTCGCATTATATGTAAACATTAACATCTGCAGAACCTGTTTCTCGATTATCATGGTTAATTTAAGAAGCTGGTTTGAATCCTGTAAAAACGGAGAGCTCAGTACGCTTTAGCTCATGTTACTGAACGGCGACTCGCTAAGTTAACTATGCTAAGCTAACCTAGCTAAGCTACTGGAGCAGCGGTGCAGTGCCGGCGGATGGTGTAAATTAACTGTGCAGCTAAATGAGAGTATGTACTTACCATGTCGGCAGGCTGAACGAACTATATAGTTATATAAATTATAAATTAAACCGCAGTAACTAAAGGAAAATAATCTGTTATAAGTTTCAGTTCAACAAAAAGCGGCTCAAGCATCATACTCTGCCAGCGCCACTAGGCTTCATCCGGGTTATTAATGCGCTTTCCGGCAAACTTCAAAATAAAAGCTCAATAAAGTCGGTCAGGATAAATATGCAGCTCTGGAAAAATTAGCAGACCACTTCAGTTTCAGAATCAGTTTCTCTGATTTTGCAATTTATAGGGATATGTTAGAGCAAAATGAACATGATTGTTTTTCATATAAACTACGGACAACATTTCTCCCAAATTCGAAATAAAAATGTCAATTTTCGGTGAAATAACCCTGGTTTTAATCAGTTGTCTGGCATCTTGGCATGTTCTCCTCCACCAGTCATACACACAGCTTTTGGATAACTTTATTACCACTTCTGGTGCAAAAATTCAAGCAGTTCAGCTCGGCTTGTGATCATCTATTTTCCTCTGTTATATTCCAGCTATGTTCAATTAGGTAAAATCAAAGAACCTCGTAATGTACACTTTGTTTTGTATAAAAATCTACTCTTTTGTCATTATGCACCCATACATATATTTTTACCTCCCCTTTACATCACCCTTATCAGCTCTACCTACAATATCCAGGTAATTTAGGCAATGGCTGTGCTTTCTTGCAGAATCTCGTCAAGGTGTGGAAAGGAAACTAAAATAATTTCTAATTCACACTACATCCTTTTAATTAATGGCAATTTATTGTGTCAACAAGTAAACATTTACAAAATGTTAATTAAAAAATACATTTAATACAAATTAAACCTTTGCAAAAAATGATCCATTTATTCACATATGCACAAAAATGTACAGCGGTCAATGCTAAACATGCAGATTTATGACTGTCTGGGAAGTGTGGCTTTGGTTTTCTTTCCTTTCTTTTTAACAAGCTTTCCTTTCTTCTTCTGATGAATAATTTCCTGAATTCTCCCCTTTCCTTCTGCTTTTCCCTTTTTTCTTTTAGCAAGTTCATTTTTTCTCTTCTCTTCAAAGTCAGGATCCTGCGGAAAAAAACCCACAAAAACAGCATTAAAAACGAAAGCATTTGCTGACAACCTGTTTTCACATTATTATACCATATAGTGTGGAAATATCAGCTCTTTGTTCACAAAACGGTATCCTTCCATTTCACTAACAGTAGTTAGAGC
Source organism: Astyanax mexicanus (assembly GCF_023375975.1). Taxonomy (NCBI): domain Eukaryota; kingdom Metazoa; phylum Chordata; class Actinopteri; order Characiformes; family Acestrorhamphidae; genus Astyanax; species Astyanax mexicanus. Next base: position 19,613,663 of record NC_064423.1, on the reverse strand, counting down.
CTACTTACTTTCCCTTCTAGGATCATTTTCTTCTTTTTGTTTATTTCCTTTTTCTCCCCAAAGTCTGTTGACTCCAATTTCTGCAAACAACAAATAAATACAGCTTTAACATTTATTCATCATTGATTTGACTCACATGTGTAAAAAAAGAAAAAAGAAAAGAAAAATAACATACAATTTCACACTGTCGTCGCGTCACATTCACTTGGGTAAGGATCTTTAGCACCTCCTTCTCTTCCACTGGGTACTCCTTTAGCTTGGTCTCTAAAAAAAAGAAAAGCAGATATCCACATGCAGGTGTCAAAAATATATAGAGCATCTGCACTTTGTAGTCCCTATTTCAAAACATTTAAATAACTAAAACTCTATGCAAAGGCTGTGCATAAATGCTTTTCTGTAATAGCTTAAAAAAAGGATCGCTACTATGTGTCCAAATTTGCTAAATACTTTACTTTTAAATACTCAGCAGAGATTGGCTTTACTTAGTATGTCTATGTAATACTGATTCATATGAAAATAATTGAACAGACAAAAAACGTATTGCTTTAACTGTGCACTTACGGATCTGCTCCTCAATAGCATTGACCAGATGAATGTCATACTGTGTGACCAGTGTAATTGAAACACCATTTCTTCCTGAAATCCAAAATACATCAATTAAGGACTGCTTTTTAATGCAAAACCAAACATTGGACTAATCCTGGAGGAAAAAACATACACACCGGCACGGGCAGTCCTGCCCACTCTATGAATGTAGATTTTAGGCAGTCCTGGAGTATTATGATTAATGACAACCTGCACTGTAGGAATATCCAGACCCCTGAAAAAAATAATTAAACAAACACAGTTTTATTGACATTTTAGATATATTATCGATAAGTTAATTAAAAACAGACAAATTTAATAGCACTCAGGGTCAAAAAGTACCTGGCAGCAACATCTGTGGCTATCAGGATCTTGAAAACATTGGACTTGAACTTGGCAAGGTTTGCAAATCGTTGTCTCTAAATAATACAAAAGTACCAATGACTTAAATACATTCATATAAAAACATTAATATTAAACATACTATAAATATCCTTATTAGTGTATAATACAATGCATATATCTGCTATACCTGTTTCATCATGGAATGCAGGGAGATTGCGGGAAATTTAAATTCACGAAGCATCATTGTAAGAATTTGGCAATTTCTAAAAAGGAAAAAAATCAATAAAATCTCAAATTAAATTAAATACTTGCAGTTTGCAAAACCTTCAGTTTTAAATACCCATACATATTAAATAGGAGAACTTACTTGCATGTGTTGGTGAAAATCATGACTGACCAGTCATCATGTTCATCTTGGATTTTCTGAATAAGATGCACCAAGTAAGCATCTTTGACTTTCTCAGGTGTAAGGATGTATCTTTGATCAAGCTCATCCACTGTTCGGACCCTAGAGAGAGAAATGCATAAATAATATTTGTATCAATTTATGCTCGTTGGAAATGTAACTACTGACAGAAGTTAAAGTAGCAATAAACGAGAATTTGTATTTCTTGTTTCTGGAATCCACCTAAAGTCAGAAAGTGTATTCTGCACTTTAAGCTGCCTCTCATGCCATATTTCCTTATTTGTTCTTTGAAAACATATGGAACAGAGCAATACCACTTATTACATAGGTACTGCAGCATTACACAACTGTCACAAATATTGTCCTGCCCACTGCACCATAATTACATAATGCAGAAACCACTGTGGCAAGCCCAGGGTGGCAGTGAGGCAGACACTATTCTCACTACTACAGGCATTAGTATTACAGCTTATTTTCAGGTAACAAATGATACATAACACTACCTAAACTGTGTTTTCTAGACAAATATTTGGTTGAACATGAGGGATATTATAGAAAACAATTTGAAATGATACAGTATGTTTATATTATATACAATCAAGTAAAATTATATATGTTAGATATTTCCACTACCAGATCAGGAGAATCTCTCGCTATCTTTAAGAGACTCCTGAAGACAGAGCTCTTCAAAGAGCACTTACTCTCCTAACACCTCTAACAAACTAACTACTTCTAACCCCATTTCCTTCTTCCCCTCCTTCACTTCTCTATCCCTTTATTTCCCTTCGACCTCCTTTAAGCCCTATCTAAAAATGGGTTATCTAAATTCCTATTACTTTTGTACTTCATTATTGTAAGTCGCTTTGGACAAAAGCGTCTGCCAAATGAAATGTAATGTAATGTAATGTAATATTTAAATATCTAAGCATTAATTACAGAAATCTTTGAATTTAGGTTTATATTTCCTTTGGCAGGAAGCATTCTAACAACATTAGAAGAAAATTCTCCTGATTAACTTTGTGAATGTGATTCCTTACTCTGACTTGTTCTCCCAGAAGAAAGGCTCATTCATAGCAATGGTTTTTAGCTCCTGCAGTGTGTCCGTTAGTGTGGCGCTGAACAACAGCGTTTGCCGTTTTGCTGGCACAACACTGATAATAACTTCCAGGTCCTTGGTGAAGTCTGTGCATCCCTGCTCAAGCAAACGATCTGCTTCATCCAAGATCTTAAGAAAGATGTTTTAACAACAAATCAATAAACACATATTTTCATTTACATGGAACAATTGCCACATTCCATTTTTAATAGAAAAACTGCACAAATGCATTCATGAGTGTGGATCTTACCAAAAATTTGATTCTCTTCATGTTGAATGTGTCAGAACTCCGAATGTGATCTGCTAATCTCCCCGGAGTGGCAACAACAATGTGTGGCTTTTTAGACAGCTCCAGACCCTGGGCCACCATGTCTTTTGGGGGGGGAAAAAAAAGTCTTTCTTACAAACTCTTTCAAAATTATTACAAAATACATTAATAAGGACAATAAATAGATACAACAGGGCTTTAATTTTATTTCCCAGCTAACTGTGGTAGCTTTATTATTTTCAATGTCATGCATTATTTCAATATGCAGTCATACCCATTCCCCCAACTATGATGCAGTCTCTCAAACCCAGTGGTTTCCCTAGTGCCCGGAACTGTTCAGCTATCTGGTAGGCCAGTTCCCTAAAGAGAAGAGAAGAAGAGAAGAAAGAGAAGAAAAACACATATAGCATAAGCACATATAATCAATATGCAATAATTATAGTCATGTAATATTCCTGTTTTTCCATTCTTATTAAAAACTCTCTCTAAAAGCTTGTATAGCGGCAGCCAACCTTGTGGGTGTCAACACCAAGCAGAAGATTCCATAGGGATCCTCCGCCAGTTTCTGAAGCACTGGTAAAACAAAAGCTGCCGTTTTGCCGCTTCCAGTTTTCGCACAGCCCATACAATCCCGACCTGCAGAAAACAGAAACAAAGTTACTATGGCCCTTTAATAATATTGTGGTCCTTTAAAAACAGTGGCAATTAAGCAACTCTGATTACTCAGTAACTGTATATATGATTTACAAAGTAGTGGCCATAAAACGTTTTCAGTTTGTCAGTGAATCAGGGCATTTCAGCCAAATATTGACCACATAAAGGGTTTTGATCAGAGCTATTTAAACCCTGCTTGCACCTTGCGAAGTGAATGACCGCATCAAGTATTTAAAAGAAAAGGCCAGTAAAGCATGTTAACATAAAGATATTGCAAAGGTTTTGATAAACAGGATAGTCAAGATTGTCTAGTAGTACAGTTAAATGTATTGTCATTTGTATGGAGTCACGGTCACATAAAAACCTTCTACAAATTAGCTACTTTACAAGAAAAAGGGAACTTTAATCCCAAAAAGACGTCAGCCCGAGTTTATCGTCACACACCAAACAAACCAATGGCAGTATAAGCAGTTTTGCATTGGCAAAGAGAATGTGGACATTTTTTGTGGACAAATTCCTCCCCATACTCAGCTTACAAATGTGGCACATTTAAAGAAAAATTAACAGGCTTTCCAACGGTCTAATATTTATTGTCAAGGAGCATTGTTACAAGTAAATAATCTACCAAACACAGATTTCCTGACTTTGTGTGGAGTATTTATTTAGTTGAATCGTTGACTGGTCCTACCTGCTAGAATGGCCGGTACGCAGCTCTGCTGGACGGGAGTCGGCCGGGTGATGCCCATTTGTTTACACTGCTGGATCAGCCAGTCGGACAGGCCGAGCGCCGCGAAAGCCTCCATTACTGATTTAACTTTAATCGAATCGGATTATAACCCCACCCTACACACGCAGTCCGAATCCGACTTGCTTTCAACCGCGCTGTTTTTCTGTATTTACAGCGCGAGACAGGAGAAACCGAGACCCGCGTGCAGCCTTCAGCCGGGCGCGTGGACAGACTACGTCATCGAACTGCGTCTCGAGACGGGGCTCGGTGGGCGGCTCACGCTAAAGGGGCTGCGCAGGTTAAAATAACCAGGGGTTTCCAGACTGAACGCAGCCTGGAATGACCTGTGATTATACTGTACACTTTAGACACATTTAACATGTTAGTGCACGTCCCTCTAGACTGCGTTTTAATCTTATATTTAAAACGTTCTTAGGCTATATCTGACCAGCGTCCACGCAACGCGAACGCCCCCAACGCTTTACGACATTACGTAACTTAGCGTAATGTGAGAATCTCTAATAAAGAGGAGAGAATACCCACTTTATAATAATTTCCTGATTTTTTACCACTATGGGGCGCTCTCGGGTGAGTCCAAAATGAATGGGTTCTTATGGAGCAAAATCAGTGTTTTTATATGTTTGCTTATTTTAATACAAAAACAAATCTAATGTCTTCAACACAGAACAATATCAGATGTTTCAGCAATAAATACATCACTTTAAAAGCTTTTAAACTCCAGTTATAAACCTTTTAAACTCAGTGCACTGGTTGTTACTTTCATCCAGCATGCATTAAGCTATAAAGTGCTAGAGACACAGATTTAAGTAAAAGTAAAAGTGCGTAGAAGTTGAAGAATTCTTTTTAAGTAAAAACTTAAGTGGAAGTTCAAGATCGCTTGATTCGTTCTATGATGAGGAGCTTCATCAAACCCGGTGACAGTGCCATCATCTACCGCTCTGGCTGTGATAATGTGGCTTTCAAAACATTTTTGCACTTTTTGCAGCACATAAAAAATGTATCGGAGTATGTACTGAAATATGTAGTGAAGTAAAAATTGAAGAAGGAGAAAGCAATACTCCAGTAGAATCGAGATACAGCATTTTAGTACCTAAGGACAGTAATGAAGATGTTCTCACTCAGAACTTTGGTGAAAAACAAAATCATAAAGGTGCGTTTTCTTTGATTGTTTAGCAAAATACTGTTTAATGGTTTGTAAAATTAAAAGAATATGCAGAATAAGTGGTTCATTTATCATTTTAATTTGTTTAGCTCCATTACCCTTATTCATTGTGGACTCACTTTTGGGCTCCCTCTAGAGGTTGTGCAGTCATTGTTTGTTTTTTATATTACTGTGGAGATAAGGGAGTGTTCAGGCTCTCCATAACCCGGTGTTCTATCGAGTTGTGCCACCTATCGATATGTGCTACTTAGCGGCTCTGTGCATGCGCAAAACTTACCTTTTTACTGTGTGTGTGTTTTTTACAGCGGTGGGTAACCCAGGTGCAGAAAGTAAAAATCCAACACAGGGTTTTGTACCAACAGGCTGGGCGGCTCTGCAGTTAGTACAATAACCCTGGGTTTGGATTTTTACTTCCTGGACTTGGGTTACCCACCTATAGTTTTTCCTGATAATTTTTTTCCCGGGTGCATTGAACAATCTGGACTCTCAGTCATCGTTTGCTTGAGTGTTACAACCGTGTAAAAATAATAAAAAAAATATATATAGTGTTTTTTTAATTACATATATTGCCTTAACGTTGTCCTGATGTAGCGGTCTAGGCTATTTAAATATCATGCCGACACTTCTACTGTATGCGGCATGTTCTAATAAATTGTATTTTTACAGTAACATACACTAGGGTGGCACGGTTTAACAGGGTGTGTAAATCTGTGGAGAGCATAAATCGCTGTTTAATTGTACAATTGTAATTAAAAAACTATTTTGTAAAATTATCATTATTGTATTTATTATTATAATTATAATTATAATTCATTTGCACTGTTTGCAATGGCATATTTTTTTAATGCAAAAAAATGTATTACAAAAAAATCACGACAAATAATTAATAACTGAAGGTCAGCGCATGCGCAGTGCCTTTAGGAAGCACGTATCGCTGGGTAGCGTTACTCGACGAAACACCTGGCGCTGGTATAGTTCAGTTTAGACTGAGGGAGGATAAATGGCAGGTGAGGTGTTTGCTGGAGGAGGAAGAGGAGAAGCTGTTTAACTTCTATTCTAGTGTGTTGTGTAGCGTTAGGTGGATGAGTAGCTACATTTCGTGCTGTGTTTTTAATTATGAGCGGGCTCGTGTCTGACTGTCAGTCAGCCCAGCAGTCGGAATGTGAGCGTCTGTCTCCCCGGTCGTTTGTGAAGAGCTGCGGGAGGACTGTGGGGTACGGCCGCTGCTGCTGCTGCTGTAATATGAGGACTGACTGGCCCTGTGTAATCAGGGGACAGTCAGCCCACGCATGATGCCCCTCATCCTGAGTGCCGTGACCGAAGATGGCGGAGTTGGATGGTGGGGAATTCTCTGCGAGTCGTTCACAGAGCAGGTGAGATCAGGAGCCCCTCAGGCGGACTGGAACCGCTGGCTGTGTCCAGTTAAGGTCACTGCTCTTCAGCTATAGCTGAATTGGTTATCTGCTCTGGAGTTCAGATTTTCATACTCTGTTTTGGTGTTCGAAAGTTGTTAGGTTAACTAGGTTAAGTAAGCTGACAGCTAAAAACAAACATAAATAACAGTAAGAGTAGCAGTAACAGTGAAATATTGCATTAACATTAGCTACATGTGAGGATGACTATGAAAGAGCAGTTCTGCACTGTAACCAAATGGACAAAGTTACATAGTTACATAGCTAAGCTAGTTAACTAGGTTTGATGCTCTGTTAGTTATCTAGCAACAATTTCCCAACCCAGGATAAATCATTGGTTAACTAAAACACTTAACCTTAACTAATATGCTAGCAAGCAAGTTTTCTTATTAAATCAGTTAATCAATCAGTTAACCTTTATTTAAACTGAGGTTAAACTCATGTGCAATGTAGGCGAGTCAATACATAGAGTAGGGGTCGCCAGAGAACAAAAACAAAACACCCTGTTTTTTTTTTTTTTTTAATATATTTTGTTTAATACATTTTATAAAATATTATAAAACAAGAAACAACATAAAATAAAAATAAAAGTTTAAGAGTAGAAATGATAAAAAACTAAAAATGATACACCACAAGGCAACAACAGATAAATAAATAGCACTAACTTAACACAAATACAGTAAAATATACAACTCTGAAAAAAATTGAGACCACTTCAGTTTCTGAATATTTTTTTTCTGATTTTGCTAATTATAGGTATATGTTTGAGTAAAATATACACTGTTGTTTTATTCTATAATTTACGGACAACATTTTTCCCAAATTCCAAATAAAATATTGTCATTTAGAGCATTTATTTGCAGAAAATTAGAAATGGCTGAAATACACAAAAAGATGCAAAAGTTCATGTTCATAAAGTTTTAAGAGAAATCAATATTTGGTTAAATAACCCTGGTTTTCAATTTGGTAAAATCAAAGAAACTCTTCATTTTTAAGTGGCTCTTATTTTTTTCAGAGCTGTATATATAAACAACTAAAAACAAAAGAAAAAAACAAAAAGAACCATAAAGGAAAGGTAGGACTGGAAGGTTAATCAAATTAATTTAATTAATTTAATTATTTTCAATTTGAATGTCATTTTCAAAACAGGATAATTGAGATATGAGTTATTTCTGTCAGAAACCCTGTTTAATATAAAAGCTAAAAAATAATAATATTAATGAAATGTAAAGGCAGCAATAGCTTGTGCATCACTTTGAAGGGTGCTGTCTGTTTGCAAAACAAAACTGAAGTTATGTAAGAACTAAACATTTAGTTCTTATTAAACATTAGTATTCATGCGTCGCTCATATATTTGAAAAATATTGAGGTTTTTAATTGTTTATTTTTTTACAATTTCGCCCAGACCTAAAAAAAAAAAAAAAAAGTAAAAAGGAACAGCTGATTTATACCAAAATAACAAAAGTTAACTAAAAATTAAATTAGGCCAAAAACAAAGATGACAAAAATATATAAAAATAACAAATACAACTAAATTCAGCTAAAATAGTGGCAGGCTATTCGAAGGTGGATAAATAGTAGGAGTTTAAAATGCAGATATACCCAGTTCATTAAAAGCTCTTGGTACCTAGAAGGTACCAAGATCCAGTCACTGAAGCGAGGCTGGCAAGTTGTGTTTCAGTATAATGCAGTATAATTTAGACAAGATATGTATAAAAGTTTACTTCTTAATACAGAGCTCTGTTATATAGGTCGATGATAGTTGGATTGGGCTAAGCAGTATACAATTATTAGATGTGGCAGTATGGCAAAATAAATATTGCCGTAACTTCGGTTTTTACAAGCATTAAAAAACTGTCACAGAGATTTTTATCCAGTATTTGACTTGGACATTGTTGCAATTAAACAGAACAAATTGTTGCCTTTTTATAATTAAAAACACACAGTAGATCAGTGTTTATAATATCCATGATAAATTCACTAAGCGTATTGTATTGTATTGTGATGATATTGTATATTTTTCTGACCCCCACCAATCAATACAGTACTGGACCTTTTCAAGAACTGATATGCACTCACACACCCAGTACCTGAACTACTCCGTATACTTGCACTGTAATACCCACTTTAAATCCCCCATCACAGTGACCTTTAAAGAACTGTATGCACTCGTTCACTTTTAACAGTCTTAAGCTTTTATACCTCTATATTTGCACTAATATTTATACTGGTACTGTCATTCTCTGTTTAATCCCTACTCATACCTAACTAGTACACTCTTTTGCACATCTTGTGTCTCTTGTCTCAGGTATGCTGGGGCGGAATTTACCACCCCTCAAACCATCTGCTCCATAGAGTCTTTTTCTGTTGAGAGTAGTACTTTCCTTCAGGAAATTTGATGATATTGTATCTGTATCAGCAATAAGTGCAATTTAAAGTAGCAAGAGTCTTCATTAGAAGGGGTGTCCTCAAACATTTGGACATGTAGTGTAGCTTATTTCTTTGATAAATTATTGACTGTGGATGAATAATTAAAAGCAGAAGTGCAGTTACCAGTATCACGCTGGCTAGCGCTTAGAAACTGAGAACTGTTGCTGGGGAATTGTAGTACACCAGACCACTGAGATGGATTTCTGAAGTTTCATGGATTACATAACCAGAGATTATTATGAGTCGGGAGTGGTAAGAGATAAAATACTCATGTAAACTGATTCCTTTTTTTCAGCATGGCTAACAATAAGAACAGCTCCCTCCGCTGCACATTCTCAGCCCCTAGTCACAGTAGCACTCTTCTGAAGGGGTTATCTGCTTTAAGAGAGCAAGGCCAGTTGCTGGACGTGGTGCTCGCTATTAACGAAGAACGCTTCCAGGTTCATAAAGCCGTTCTGGCCTCCTGCAGTGACTACTTTAGGTAAGATGATACTTTAAAATGCTTCTGGTGAAATAATACTTTTTATTAGAGCATATGAATATGAGTATTGCCAGAGACGACTTAATGCTTGTTTGGAGTGTATGAAGGTAGGCATTTGTTCCTGAAACCTAATATACCTCAATCAATAATTCAAGCAATTATCGCTCTAGTGCTTCCTTTCCAGTTAATAGGTTGTTTAGCATTGCTGCATTTAATGGTTTGAGTTGTTGATTCAAGTGGAAACAGAATCTCAGCTCTAAACATATTTGGTCTAATTGGTGAGCGCAATGTTTTCCACTGCTCTAGTACAATTATAGTGACATACACTTTTATGTTTTCCTGAGTGCTTATGTTAATCATCCATCTCTTACAGAGCTATGTTCACTGGCGGCATGAAGGAATCAAACCAGGACACTATTGAGCTAAAGGGCTTGTCAGCTCGTGGACTGAAGCACATCATCGATTTTGCCTACAGCTCCGAAGTCACTTTAGACTTGGACTGCATTCAGGATGTTCTTGGTGCAGCTGTCTTCCTCCAAATGGTGCCAGTGGTGGAGCTTTGTGAGGAATTCCTCAAGTCCGCCATGAGTGTGGAGACATGCCTCAACATTGGCCAGATGGCCACTACCTTCAGCCTGTCCTCCTTGAAGGAATCTGTGGATGCCTTCACTTTTCGCCACTTCCTGCAGATCGCTGAAGAGGAGGACTTCCTTCACATACCCATGGAACGCTTGGTGTTCTTCCTGCAGAGCAATAAGCTGAAGAACTGCAGCGAAATTGACTTGTTCCGCGCAGCCATCCGTTGGCTGCAGTATGACGAGTCTCGCCGGGCCGGGGCCAGCCAGGTGCTCCGTCACATCCGCTTTCCTCTCATGCGTTCCTCAGAACTCGTAGACAGTGTCCAGACGGTGGACATAATGGTAGAAGATGTACTGTGCAGGCAGTACCTTCTTGAAGCTTTCAACTATCAAATCCTTCCCTTCCGACAACACGAGATGCAGTCTCCTCGCACCATCATCCGCTCAGACGTCATCTCACTTATCACTTTTGGTGGGACACCTTACACTGACAATGATCGTACTGTGAGCAGTAAAGTATATTATCTCCCTGACTGCGCAGCACGGCAGTTCAAGGAGCTTACCGAGATGGAATCTGGCTGCAGCCATGCTTGTGTGTCAGTTCTGGACAATTTTGTTTATGTGGTGGGCGGTCAGCACCTGCAGTACCGTAGTGGCGAAGGTGCGGTGGACATTTGCTTCCGATATGATCCCCACTTGAACCAGTGGTTGCGCATCCAACCCATGCAGGAGAGCCGCATCCAGTTCCAGCTCAACGTTCTGCAGGGTCGACTGTACGCCACAGGGGGGCGCAACAGATCCGGTAGCTTATCTTCTGTAGAATGCTACTGTCCCAAAAAAAATGAATGGACTTATGTTGATTCGCTAAAGAGAAGGATATGGGGTCACGCAGGGACACCCTGTGGAGAGAAACTCTACGTCTCTGGTGGATACGGAGTTTCTGTGGAGGACAAAAAGACCCTTCACTGCTACGACCCGGTCACAGACCAGTGGGACTTTAAGTGCCCCATGAATGAACCACGGGTGCTGCATGCTATGATCAGTGTAAATGAACGTGTGTACGCTTTGGGAGGCAGGATGGACCATGTGGACCGCTGCTTCGATGTGTTGGCGGTAGAGTATTACATTCCAGAGACAGATCAATGGACGACAGTCAGTCCAATGCGTGCAGGCCAGTCTGAGGCTGGCTGTTGCTTATTGGACCGAAAGATCTATGTTGTTGGAGGGTACAACTGGCATCTAAATAATGTCACAAGCATTGTCCAGGTCTATAACACTGAGACAGACGAATGGGAGAGGGATCTACACTTTCCAGAGTCCTTCGCAGGCATCGCTAGTACTCCCATCATACTGCCACAAACTGTCACTCAGCGATGAGTGTCTTGGTTTTAACATTTGCCCCCTTGCCCCATTTGTGTTTGTTTGATCTTCCTTAAAGGAATGGTCAGATTTTTTTTGTGGCACTTCTGTATCACATGGTAGTTGATCACCACAGACTTTACATCACAAAAAAAATGATTTAATTTTTTTGTCCCAACAAATAGGTATTCAGGGAATGTCTTACCTAATTAGTTTTTAGAATGTCTTATTAAGGTTATAAAACACTGGAACAACATGATAAAAAGCATGGTCAGTTACGTTCATGCTCTGTAAAGGGAACTTTAAAACTGTTAAAATGTAAGCAAAATCATTCAGATTGATTTGATGTTAAATTACATTTGTATACGTGTTTAAGAATCATTGAATCTGTAGTCATTGTAACTAAAAATCTGCCACAAATGCTGCAGAAAGAAGAGTTAGGGTAAATGCTGCTCATCTTTATTTATTTAAGTTGTTTAAGACGACCTTTGGTCATCTTGTCTTGGTTAGAGATATACTTGCTGTTAACTATGCATTGTCATACAGTATGCTTGATGGCTGCCTCATGTATCTTGCGTTCATTTACTGAGTCAGTTGTGCACACCATTAAAAATGAACACGACACATCCGTAAGGTGCAGTGCACGCACTCAGCAACATCAAAGGGGAGGAACATTTTGAAGAAAGTCTGCCTGCAACTGTGTGATGTATCCATGCAGCTGTGGCAGGTGGAAGATGAGTATGTGAACAGCAAGTATATCTAGCCTTATTCCTGCGTATTGTGAGTGTCTATTACACAGTGTTGTAATTATTCATATTTTCACATGTTTGTCTCAAGTGTAAAAAGATGAAACTTCCATGAATGACTCATCCAAAAATCCCATAATGCAGGATTTAATGTATGACAGTGCAGATAAAGGCAGGACACCTGTGAGTTGCATTATGACCCCCTAAAAGACATGCAACTATGCACCTCTTCCTAAAAAAACTTAAATGAGTAATGTATTGGATCAGACATGCTGGAATCTGAACTCTGTAGCAACTAGAGTCCTGTTTGCTGCATTGATGTCTCTAGTCTATTCCTAGGAACCCAACACTCTGCACATTTTACTTTTTCCCTTGCCTACTGGACTTGATTTTGCTCATCAGCTAATTAATCTAATTAATAAGCCCTTCACAAGCAGGGTCCGGTGCATCAGGCCAGTGAAATTACAAAATGTGCAGAACATGAGGTCACCAAGACTTCACAAGCCTCATTACCTCATTAGCGCTCCAGGGGTTGCTTATGTCTTCTATTCTTACATGTGCATTGAAGGGGAAGTTCAAATGTTCACAAGTTCTCCTCACCTTTTCCTAAAATTGACCCAACATACTGTACCTAATCAAGACATTTGCCTGCTTTACATACTTTTGTCGATTTTTGTCCATCATACATAAAACAGTAGCTGTACAATGTCAAGATAAACTACACAACTTCAGTTTAAGGCAAATGATGATTAATACTAATTAAGGGGTTGAAGATAAAAAGGAATAAAAAAATCTTTTTATTCACCAATGTTTTCTAATCCTTCAAATTTGGGTTCACTTTATTTATCTGCTGAACAGCAGATGTTTTTACTGAAGCACAATTTAGAGCTTGATCAAAATTTTATTGTGTATGTATATGTGTGTAATCACACACACACACAGTGGCACGTAAAAGTCAAAATATCTGTTACTGTGAATAAGCAAGTGCAATATGGCCTACATACTTTATATAGTCCATCAAGATATTTGCCGCCATTCCTCTGTCATCTTGAGATTTTTACAGATGGCATGATGTTTGCTTCCAATATTTGCTGGTACTTATAACTTTTACCTCTAGCAGTAAAGTTTTCCGTGTGCCAGTGGCTGCAACATGATCCATCCACCCTTATGCTTAACAGTTGTATAGGTGTTCTTTAACACCTCACTTTTAACTTTACAAGTTCACAGGATCCAGAATAGATCAGACATGTCTAGTTGTTCTTTAGAAAAGGTCTGATACAATTTTTGTGGTAAGGACAAAGGAGAGTTTTTTTTCTTGCTGATGACTCTTTCATCAAGGTCATTATTGTGCAGGCATCGTGGCACAACATTGTACCACGACTCCAGAGTCTGCTAGACCTTTTTAAAGAGTAATTAGAGTCTTCCTTATCTCTAATGTTTCTTTTAACTGTCGTAACTTTATTACATTGCAAACTACATTAAAATACTTCCTACAATTTTTATAATGCACTGCTCAGCTTATTTGGAGGACCATCTATATGGTGATTGTTGTGATTGAAGGTTTAAGGAGTCAAATAATTAATAATATTTGTTCAACAAAGTTTGCATTTCATAGCCTTTCCTAACTATGATTGTGATAACACCATGGTCGAAACAAGCTAATTAGGGTCTGACACAAAATTGTCTTTGTGGGCTCAAACGTTCGCATTGTGATCCATTCCCTGTTTCGCTATAAAGTGGTACCAAGCAAAAATAATGCACAACTTTTGTTTAGAATTTTTTAAATAATGTTTCATATGTCTTTATTAGATCAGTTTATTTTCTGAACTATTCTCAGTAACAGAAAGTTTGACCAGGGGTGCCCAAATCATTGCATTCCATTGATGCACAATAATGTATTGCATATAAAGAAGTTTGACAAATTAATATTTCGAGAATTTAGCTGGGTTAAAGTACTTAATTATATCTCTTTTACAAAGTCAGCAAGCACATTACTCTTGATCCAAAATGCACTTTAACCGAATACAACGTAGCAAGATCCAAATATGGACTAAAGTGAGTGTGTTCACTGTGATTGCTTAGTGGAAAAGTACACTGGATTGACTGAAAGTCTGATATGATTTATATAGTATTACTGCAGAGTGACCTGGAAGAAAAAAAAAAAGACGTGGTCTTATATAAGTGTGCTGCCGTTCCCACAATGTAATTGTAAGACTGCATTGGCATGCTTTTCTCCCTATATATGAATGTATAAAGATCACCACAGTCTTAAACACAGCAGCATTCAGTCTTTACATTACATCACTGAATGCTGCTGGAGTGATGTGTGTGTTTTTTCTAGTTTTGGTTTGTGTTTTGTATAATTTTAGTTGTATAGTGTGATTCTGTGTGTAATGAACAAGCACATTATATGGTATGATATGTGTATTAAAATTAGCTGTGATAAAAAAAAATATATATATATATAATTTGTGTCCATGAAATGTAAACTATTGGTACTGTCAGCTCAGGACTTTTCTAGGACAGCAACATATTAACTCGCCTGCCTTTTTGTCATGCAACACAAAGGCAATCTCCGAATCCTCTAAATCTGGGTAGATTAAAACAAAGTAAACTTGACTAGCTTTTTGTATATATATATAATGCTAGTAACAATTGTTTTAGTCATCTTTTTACATTTATTTTCTGCCTCACACTAATATTAATTTAGCATCAGTAGATACATTTTAATCCAAAGATTTGTACAAAGGATTTAGCTCATGTTAGCTTTCAAAACAGAAATTATCTGTAGTATTAAGTGAATGTTATCCGTTTTAGGACGCAGAAAACAAACACATCTGGGGCAGAGGAGAAATGTGTGAAAGTGTATTGAGAAAGGGGTTTAGAACTACAGAACACTGCCACTTTCAAGCTCTTACACTGAGAGGTCCAAAAAAGTCTGCAGCCACTCTAGATGGAAAGTTCTCAAACAGTTTAGACAGCATCTCTCAACAATCAGCATTGTTGTAAAGAAAATAAACTTTTAAGGCAAAAAATGGAAACAAACGGAATTTCAAATAAATTAAAATATAGCTATTGATCTATCTTATGAAACAATATTTAATTTTAAAGGTCAGCCACTAGAATCCAATCTATATTATTTAAGAATTGATATTATTTTCAGCATATACCAATAAACCTTTTAGGTACAGAAATAAAAGCCAAGGTTTCATCTATGAACAATTTAATTAGCACTTAATGGAGGCTTAACTGAATATCTAAACATATAATAATTATTTATTCTGTGCGAAATCAAGAACCAATAAATTAGTTGGCTTATAATTTTGACTGAAGGCTGTTATGTGTGACCTATATTTTTATCTGTGTCCAAATGTACTCATCATAATGCAGAATGGCCCCACCCCAGTACTACAATAATTAATTTAGGAATAGGAAATAATTCTTTCAGTTTAGCAAATAAACATTTATTTCATGATTAGATGATTTATTGTACTTTTTTACAGCTGAAGTCTGGCTAACAGTTATGAGCATGTTAAAGAATAACATTTTTTGTTGTTGAAGATTGCGAGAAGAGCACTGATCTCCAAAAAAATGCTGTTAAATCTCAGGCATTGGTGCAAACAATTCTCAGTCATATTTTTTTTTTACCTCACATTAATTTACCTCACCTCAGACTTTTTCATTTTAAATTCTTCTTCAGAATTCCCTGCATACTATGAGATGTATTGTTGCAAATGCTTAAGCAAAAGGAATGTACTTAAAATCCACGTTAACAAGTGATTTTCATTTTTGTCAGTGTATAAATGCAATGTTATTGTGTTCATTATTAAAATAAATCATGTGTGTCAGGAGTCAGCATGTTATGTAACATCACATTTCTGCTTTGCTTTGATGTGTATCATGTTAAAAGCTGTAAAAGAGATCTACTATGCTTGTTAATTGTTCTATGATTCTGAATGTAATTGCCCTTGGTAGCACTTTTATGGCTCTTACCCATTTGTTATTGCTCACTTTCCATATGTGTGGTCCTTTTTACTCCTTTTCCACCCAGCTGACATATTGTACTAATACATAGTGTTGTGAATAAAAAAATAAATGGATATGTCTTTAGTCTCACCTCTGTGTAACACAAAGAATCACCTGCAGGCAGGCTATAAAATCCTGACAGGCAATCTTTTCTTTAGTCATCAATGGCTGGATGAGAAATGCATGTTTTTCTGCTGTTTCGAAAGAAATTAATATAGCCAGTAAAATTATTTGATTTAAGAGGTTCAAATGTAATTATTAATTTTAAATCAATTTCTTGCTAATGACAACAGATTGATCCATGGAAATATCAAACAGTATATTCTTAAATGTTGGAATATATTATAATAATAATAATAATAATAATAAATACAGACAATATATAAATATTTAATGTAAGTAAAGTTACAAGTCAGCATTTTTTTGTGTTTTAAAGCCTCTTTACTTTAAAACTACTTATACTTTAAATGGTTTTGAAACCAGTACTTTTACACTTTCACTTGAGTAGCCAAAAACCATGAGTTGATACACTCTAAAAAACAGAGGTACGATATGAGTACTTTTTTGTACTCGAAGGTACATTCTTTATAATTGTACCCTCAAAGGTACAATATTGGTCTTTACAGGGTCAGATTTGTTCCCTCTGAAGTACAAAGTCATTTCTAACAGCATTAAGTACAGATTTGTACCATTTAACCAGCCAAAAGGTACATTCAGAATTCTGCATCACTGTACTAATGAACAGTATATATTTAAATTGCACATTTTTTATTTGAAAGCCAGACAATTTTGTATCATCAAGTTTTTGAGCCATTTTTAGTTGATGACAATGTTTATAATCTTTATAATCTATACTGGCACAAAAACCATGGGTACAAAAAAGGACTTTCACTGAAAGGTACTTTTTTGAACCTTAATATAAGGTACAGCCCCAGCGACAAGCTTTGTACTCTTTTAAGTACAAATCTGTACTTATATTTCTTAGAGTGTACTTTAACTTCTACAGAAGTATATTTAAAGGCCAAAAAATGTTACATAATTCCATATGCGTCCCTTAATTGGTTTATGCATTTGATATTAATCTACAATGTAAATTAAATAGTGAAAAATGAAAAACATTAAATGAGGTGTGCCCAAGTTTTTAAATGGTAATGTATAATGTACAAAGGTTAGCTGTTTAGCTAGCATTTATTGTAAGTTATCTTAGCTAGTTAGCTTACATTTGCTGCCTTTAAGTCCTCCTCGGAAATTCCAACTTACAAGATTTGAGGTCGTAATTACAAGCTTTCGAGTGTTTTTTGGTCGGGTGGAAATGCATGCCATTAGGAAAAATATTTTGTTTATACTTTTGGTCTATTATCATAAAAACAGGAGGTTTTTTTGCCCTTTACCAAGAGAATGAATCGAATAAAGCCCTATCCCGACGGGATTAGTTTCTTTGGGGGACGTCTGTGAAAAATATTTCACACTTCTACTCAGTTCTAAAATTCTTGCTTTTTTAAAACCCTTAATGTTTTTTGGCTTTCTCGGTCACATAACATCAGGTTCAGTAGCTCCTCCATTTCCACTCACTGTTGTGTTTACTTGGATCTCCATGTAAAAACATGCACAAAGTGTAATTATGCTGTGTGGCAGTGGACAAATAGCTATTTTATTAAACGCAAGGTGATGACACTCAGAGATGTGCATCCGGACAAAACTAAAATTACAGAAAAGGCGAAAAACAGTAGGTAATTCAGCCTTTTTTTTTTTTCAGAGGACGTCTAAGAAAAACACATACATGGTTGTTCCTGATGGGAATTAGGCCCCTAATAAAAGAGAAAATGACCCCATAATCCCATCCGGATAGGGCTAAAGACACACATTATTTAAGTGATGTTTTCATCCCATTAGAACCGTCAATCATACTAGACTAGAAGTTTTTTCACGTATTGTTAGTGATTTTATTAGTTAGCTAATAACAACCTGCAAGTGTTTAAGTGTTAAGCATTTTACAATACGAGCTGTCTGCATCAATTTATTGAATTTAGTTATCAATTTAAATAAACGTAATTAATTTATTGACTTCTTGTTACTAACACGCCCCCAACTGTGAAACTAGGGGCTTATCTAAAAATCCGTGTTTCACACTGGTAAATACGAGTTTGTGGTGGCGTTTTTGTGCTCTCATCTCGTAAATACGATATTTCTAACAGGACTTGACGGCAGCAATTGTTTTGGTTCGGTGAAACCATAGCTACGCTCACCGACGGACTCCAACCCCCATAGTCCTCCGCGCGGCGGCGGCGACGCAGCGGCGCCACGTACGTCTGGCGCAAAAAAAGAGGTCTGTTTTGGAGAAGAACGGAAGATGGCGACCTCAAACAATCCGCGAAAATTCAGCGAGAAGATCGCCCTGCACAACCAGAAGCAGGCGGAGGAGACCGCGGCGTTTGAAGAAGTCATGAAAGACCTGAGCATTACCCGGGCGGCGCGGGTACGTGTGGGTTTATCCTTTTCTTCATGGTGTTTTCAGGGAGGAGGAGGAGTGGTGGTGGTGTTGAGGTGGGAGAGGAGGAGGGGGGTCTTTAGCCGAGTGGCTAAAGCTGCTTTAAGCGGAACACACACACACACGACTCAACGACCTTCCCGTTGCTCACTGACAATCCCGATAAAAACATGTCGAGGCGGGAAGCGCGCGAGGGGCGCATCGTTCCGGTGCATTGGCGCGCGAGCAGCGGCGCGAGCGAGCCCGAGAAACGATGCGGATGCGGAGAGAAACGCGAGGCTGCTCGACAAAAAAAC
The DNA here is from genome assembly GCF_023375975.1 of Astyanax mexicanus. Taxonomy (NCBI): domain Eukaryota; kingdom Metazoa; phylum Chordata; class Actinopteri; order Characiformes; family Acestrorhamphidae; genus Astyanax; species Astyanax mexicanus. The sequence goes on along the minus strand of NC_064423.1, from coordinate 19,594,583 downwards.
GGGCAGCCTGCCTACAGATGTGCTGCACATCTGCTCCCAGATCCCGCTGTCTCCCTTTTACTCTTAGTGTTACTTTTAATTTCATACGTGTGTTCAGAACAGTCACGTGCAGTGTTTTTAATCCACTCGTGCTCGTGTAGAAATTCTTCCAGCTGATAGGTCTGAAGTGGTTTTCAGGTTGTAGTTATAGCTAGATTAGGTTCTAGCTAAGTGATCGAGACTGCCATATCTCCTTCGTGCCTGGCAAGGCCAGGATATTACTCTGCCCACTCTCTTCCTCAACTTTGCCAAAAATCCTGACATGCTTTCCCTCTGAGTTGATTCGTGCTCACCATAGCGAGGGAGCTGTAACACAGCCAAAGCCTCCACAGGAGTCTTGATTGGTCCTTCAAATATAAGCAATCCTCCACTGATCTGCTTTTTCTCGTTGAGCATCAGATTCTTTTGTTTTGAAATGTTTTCCCCCTTTATGATACTTCAGTTAAGTTTCACCCACTCATGCCTTCATGCTGTCATTCACTCTGTCACTCATCCATGCACTTTTATTTTGCACAGCTGCAGTTGCAGAAGACCCAGTATTTGCAACTAGGCCAGAATCGTGGTCAGTGCTATGGAGGTTCACTGCCCAATGTCAATCAGATTGGAAATAGCAACATTGACCTGCCTTTTCAGGTGAGCCCTTAGAAACTATATCGGTTAAAAACGTCTTTTTGTTTGTCACTGTTTTGGTGGATTTGCCCCATTTAGTTTTCCTCACTATTATCTGGAGTTGTTACAAATGCAATTTTATTACACTTGTTTTACACTTAATGTTTTACTGTAATATCTGTATTATTACAAATACCTGTCAATTCTGCATCAGTTTGAGTTTTTTTTCTGTGATTTAATGTTATTTTGTTTATACAACTTACAAAATGCTTTTTAATCCAAATCACACATCCAGATAAAACTATTAAAGACAATTCTCAATACTTTAAACATGTTCCCCCTTGTGTTGCTCCTGCCAAACATGATATTTATCGTCGTGTGCGTCTTTCATGTCTTACTTCTTTTGGCAGCAATCCATTTAAAAAAATGCATTTTAACAGTTGCACACCATATAGTTCACCTCAAAACACCCCCGCAGATAATACCGTGCAGCAGGGTGTGAGAAATTTAATTGCTTCCCACCTTACTTCTTAGCAGACAAAGGATCCGTGCATCATTATTGTTGAGAAGAAGTGGGGGTGCCATCACTGCCTTTGTCATTGCTTTTCATTTATGAGACATTAGCAAAACTAAATTGAGAACAATCTGATGGTTTCATTGCTTTTATGCTTCCATATTGCCAGTCCATCTTTGATTAAAAGGCTGCACTATATTTTTATTTCCTTAGCAGTGCCTCAACATTAAAGTGGAAATAGAAATAATGGGTGTTTGTTTTAAGTTCTAATAGTTTCAGGGTTGGGACATGTCTGAAACTTGTGAGATTTCTTTTTTTTAGACCACAGTTTTGGATACCAGTCGAACGACCCGGCACCATGGCTTGGTGGACCGCGTGTACCGGGACAGGAACCGGATAACATCTCCACATCGCAGGCCTCTGTCTGTGGACAAACATGGGCGTCAGATATCCTTTTCTTTATAGTGGTGTTTTTGGAATAATTGATTTAACAACTTTAAAAACTTTTTTCACATCTGCACTTTTTAGTCTGGTTATGGCAGGTGTGATTACAATAATGAGTCTGCAGGTGTATTTTGACCGGGTATTATGGCTAGATAATTGGTGTTGCTCCATGTAAAATAGGACCTTTTTCCTTATTTTTTCTTGCTCCTGCCCCAGAAAGGTCCAACCAATAAGCAGAAAGAGTTTTAGTGTGGTCTATTGTGGTGCATTTTGGTGCATTTTTTTTTCCTTTGTGAAAACAAATTAAGGGGAAAGCTTTCAAACCCAGAGGCAGAGGTGTTTCCATTGGCACTTTTGTAAAATACTAAAAGAAGGGGAATGTTCTGTTTCTAAACTTAAGAATCAGCATTTCAGACAGTAATCATATTTAGATGTTAGAAGATATTGTAATATCGGAGTCAAATGTAATGAGGGGGAAATCGTTACAATGCCCTGGTGATCAACATATTTCAAATGGCCACAAATATCTTAAGGAATGTTGTAAATGACTGTGAATGTAATGATTATACTTACTTTAGACCTATGGGTCTTTAACTGCCAGCATTTACCTCATTAACTGTATATTTAAAGCCCAGTGAAGGCAAAATTGGCCCTTAAATTATTATTTCCTTCCCTACTCTATAAAAGCTATTCTGTTTTGTTGGCACATTTGATGTTGCAGTTTCAGGTCCTCGGGTGGCTTATTTTCGTTTTGAAGCAATAAGTTGAATGCAGCAGTAAAAAACGAAATGAACAGTAGTATTACACTGTGTGATTACAACACGCAAGCAATAACAGTGCATCATCACAAAAGTGCTACCTAGAGAGACTAGGGCTGGTTATTGTGCATATAAATATAGGGAACAATGATGATTACAGCATGTAATAGCAAATGAAATTGCTTAATTGTAAGACAGATTGTTTCACAGTAAATGAAGCTTTTAATCAGCACTGCTGACAGTGAGCTGACCCAGCTAAACACTATATCAAGGATGCCCCCTCCTGGAGTCATTTGTTAAAGGCTCAAATACATCCAATTCCATGTTGCTATTCTAAGTGTTATTAAATTGTAGATCATTAGGGGGCTTCTTTTACTACTTCTACTGGTAATAATGAATGGAAAACTGTCCTGCACATATTGTTAATGAAGAAATATCACTGTGTACTTGTGCCCATATATAAACGACATACGCCAGACCAGACTTTTAGATGTTTGAAACAAATGAGGCATTGTCTTTAACAGCGTTACATTGACAGCTGCCCTTATGGTTCAGTGTATCTGTCACCTCCCCCCGACACCAGCTGGAGGAGGTAAGGCAATGTTTGCTGTTGGGAATTGAAAACTTTGTTCCAAGTTGACGTGTGCAGATTTCCCTGCAGCACCCTTTCACCGACCTCATGCGTCTGTTCCAGGACTAATTCTGACTCAGCCTTACATCAGAGTGCCATGAATCCTGCTCCACCAGACACATTTGTTGGAGGTTCCCAAGAGCTGCAGCCAAAACGAGGTAACGTGATTAAAGTTTTTTCTTTTTTCCCTTTCCTGCATTGGCCAGTTCGAATAAAAGAAACAAGGTTATGACATTTTTTTCTTTCTTTTTCTAGTCTTATTGCTCACACCCCCAGATACAGAGGAGCCTGAAACAGAAATGGAGAATGACGACCAGAAGGCATCAATGCATCCTAAATCACACGATGTTCCAGGGATTAAGTGAGTATGGTTTTGATGTAACACTAGAAGCTTGGAAATCACAGGCCTTCTACAAGGCAGCTCAGTTAACCCCTTAAACCCTTAAAACGATTAAGTGTTCACTATGAGTCTTCTGAAAACCAATTATTGTCTTTTAGGAATTATTTAGTATCTGTTATGGGTTATTCAGAATCCACTGTGAATGATTCAAAATCGAGTTATTTAATATCTACTATGAATTGCTTTTTTCCACTAGGGGTTATTCAGTATCTGTTATGAATTACTCATTTATCTAATATCTATTAATCAGTAACTACTATGAATGCTTACTAATACTTATACTATGGATTATTTAAAATCTGCTAAGAATTGTTTAGTATCCACCATGGATAATTCAGTATCCACTGTGTATTATTTACTATCTAGTGTGAATTATTCAGTACCCACTATAAATTCTTCAGCATCTACTATGAATTCAGAGCCTGACCACAAATTCTGATCAAGCAATTTGACCTCACTTTGAGCTTCTCAGAGAGTTACATATAGTTTGATTCTTGGTACTTAGCACCGTTTTCATTTTCACAGCATCTTCCCCTCACCTGATCAAGAAGTGAACACCTCATTGATGCCAGCCACACACAACACGGGTGGCTCCCTGCCGGACCTCACCAACATCCAGTTCCCTCCTCCGCTGCCAACACCCCTCGATCCGGACGACCCCGTATCCTTCCCCACCACCAGCACTTCCAGCAGCACCGGCAACCTCACCACCAACCTCACCCACCTAGGCATCAGCGCCGCCAGCCACGTCCCCCCATCTCCACCTGCCCTGAGCCAGACCCAGCCCGCTCCTGCACTCACGCTCAACATCGATGTTCAGCAACAGCAGCAGCAGCCGTGTCCCCAGCAGCTCTCCCCCACACTCTCTCCCACTCTCTCACCTCAGATGTCCATTTCTCAGGTAAGATCAAAGTAAAGCCCGCTTCACACATTGACATCAATTCCTGCTTATGCAAATAATACAATTTCTACATTAATGAGAATCTGTTTTTGGATACTGAGTTTGATATGCTATTGTGCCTTCTTCGGTTCCTCCCTGCTTTCCAACTTAACCATCAAACACAAATCACCTAAGAGCTACCTAGTGTGTTAAAAAGAATGAACTCATTTGGAATAACTACATGATCCATAAAGCACTACAGTGTTTACAGCTGTCACAGAAGTTCAGGGAGTCTCCTGCATTTTATTAGGGGCTCCAAGATGCCCACAAATTACATACAATATCCCCAAATTCAGGAGGAGTGAAGGAGAAGGAGAAGGCTTATTATTATTATTATTATTATTTTTCTTATAAGCAATACATCATTAAAGATAAACAGTCAATGTCATGTCTTTTTCAACTAACACAAACTTTCATGCTGAACTTTGTTGACCAGTTATTTTTTGGAATGCACTGAAATGCATTTTTTTCCTTCAAAATTTGACTGAGTACTGTATTCCAAGCATGTTTTTCACAGGTTTTCATAACTGTTGCCATTTTTTAACCATTGCATAAGTTAAATAGCCTAAATGTATTTTTGTCTTGCTTTTCAGAGGTAAATTACTTATTTTTTTCACTCAGTCTTTTTTTTAATTAATATTTCCAGCTGCCCAAATTTCGAAGGCACCAATTGTATTTCTTTATTTCTTAACCTTTCACTGAATGTAGAAGCAAAGTTCAAATGCTTACTATTTCATGTTCTGTGATTCACAGCCAATTACAATGGACAGCATGTCGCTGGAGCAGCAACTGTCTCAGTACTCGCTTCTCAGTTTGCTGAGTGACCTGCAGAAACAGCAGCATACCCTGCCCCAGAACATCCGCCTCATTCAGCTGCCACCCCTCACTGTTAGCTCTTCCTCCAGCACGCCACAGACCTCCCTCTCCACCCAGTCACCAACGGCCACCAGTGCACCAATCAGCTCGGTGAGTGCAACCTTCGTCCTTTTTGACCATATAACAACCGTAGCTAAGTGGCACAAAGGCTGCTGCTGTAATTAAATAGAAATGTGAAGAATTATGCTTTCAAGTTCAGATTTCTGTGCTCTAGTAGAGCTAAGAGCACTACTAGACCACTAGGGTCAGGTTTGATCAACACAGTGCTTTACGGCACGTCAGTCTGGAGCAGTCTTATTTTAGAAGTGCTCTCACTTGGACTGGTGTCGTAGTGGACCTGTGCTGTCATTCTGAAAGGCCTCTTCCTTCCAGCAGTATCGCAATCAGACTGGGTCTCCTGCCAACCAGTCTCCAACCTCTCCAGTCTCCAACCAAGGCTTCTCGCCTGGAGGCTCGCCTCAAGTAAGGGCGGACCCACCCCGCTGCTTGTTTTGCTTTGGCCGCTCATTTGCTGTCCCAGTTCTCTGTTCTCCTTCCTCCACTTCTCTTTGTCTGCATTTCAACCCCTCTTTCATTGCTCAGATGACACTGAGATTTTTCTAGGTACCATTTATTGTGTTATCTGGTCCCATTGTATTGGTCTGAATGAATAGTTGGGTGACAGCTTAAAGTGTCTCCCACATATTTTGGAAATGTACATTACATATCAGGGTGTTGGTTTTTTTATCTGGTAGAAAGAAAGTAGCAACAAGCTTGTCAGCTGTCTGCATATGATCAGGGATATGTTTAGGGGGTGTATTATGTATACATATAGCTCCATTGCTGAGTTATCAGCATCATTATTCAACTCAGAGCAATGCAGAAGTTGCTTTGTTTTCCCTGTGTAATGCTGACAAGGTGGAAGTGCATCGAAGGCTGTTTAGTCTGTGGTGTTTTCATTCAACAGCTAAATATAATAGAGCTTCAACCTATAGCTGTAAGTAATGTATGTCACAAGTGTTACTTGCATGGTTGTAAGTTGTTATAGCACATCAGTTAAAAAAAATCATGCTGTGTTAAGGATTATTCAGGATTTGGCCATACCTATTTCAAATAGTATATAAATTTAAGTTTACAGATCTACACTTGCTGGCTTGGAGTAATGTAATGTAATGTAGTCTTAGCGTGATAATCTCAGTAATACATACGCATTTGGAACGCAAGTGTAATCTTGCTAAAATGGGCACGAGCAGATTATTGGTGATGAGCCTGCAATAATAGAAGTGTCCTTGTAGCTGCCTGCTTAATAATTTCTTTAGTCAACTATTGCAGCGTTTATGAAAACTAGGGTGAACCTGCTCAATAGAAACTAGGGATGTCACGATTATAGAAATTTGGTAGTCATTACCAATACCACCGAAATTCTTTAAATCTTGATATAAGTTTCTATACCACAACAGAAAATTTAAACAATGAAATCAGTCAATCTTGACATACACGCTTACTTTCCTTTAAAGAGTTCTGCTTGGTTGCTGGGTTGAAATCTTCAACCTTTTGTTTGAGTGCACACACACAAATTCAGCACCTTGTGAGTTGTGATATTTTCTGTGAAAAATTGTCTTATCTCATTCTGATTTCGATTTACAATTCAGTATGGATACCAGCAAGTCCTTTAACAGATTAACCCTAGATAACAGATACTGAGTAGAATTATTTAATAATTTAATGTACTCAGAGATCACCAAAATATTCCAAAGAAAACCACAGAGTTGCTACACACACAGAATGCTAATAGCCTACTAATGCAGTAAACAGGGATGTGGTGGAGAGCAAAAGTCATTTCAGGATGTGAATATATCTATGCCATATTAATTTATATTAAACTAACTTACAGAATCTTACAATGAGGTGGGAAGTCCATAATAACATACATCATAAGCACCTTCAGCACACTTGTCTTGGCGTCACCCATATAAAGATATAATGGCTATACAGATAATGCTGCTGATTTAAAATGTATCCATTCTGTTTGTTTTAATGCCACTTCTAATCCTGGTAGCCTACACAATCTAAAAAAATTGTGAATGAAAACACAACTTATTTAGCATTTTTTTGTCAAAATTTTCAAATTGCACATATTATTTGACAAACGTTTGAATAGAATCATGGCTATTAACATTATTTGCGTACTGGCTTTTGGTTAAATATCTTGTTCTAATAATTAGACTAAAACACTAAATATCGCAAAACACGACTTTTGCAACAACAAAAAAAAATCCCCACAAGTTGGTGCTACAAACCTGTTGCCTCAGGTGCCGTTCTACATGTTGTAATGGTTCTCTCACTAGTTCTAATTCCCAGTACGGTTGTAGGATTATTATTCTGCCCCCAAAGTATCATGCTATCAGTTCTCGTGACATCCCTAGTAGACGCCGTTTCGCAGTTAAAATGATAATTAGATAATGATTTTAGATAAGATTTGTATTGCCCACAAATAAAGAAAAGGCCTCTACATTGATATTTAACTGTTGATTTCATTTCCCAAGTGTGTCAGTAAAGAGCTGTTTGTTTTATTACTGTTAAGCTTTGTCACTTTGAGATATGTCGCTGCTTCTTAACAGACGTCCCCAGATGTTTTTTTTGCGTGGATGTCTTATGCTAGACATTCCCGCATATGTCAGTGTCTTGCACATTTGTCCTGCTATTTACACAAACATTCACACACTGACGCTGCAGCCTGATAGAAATAATGGAGGTGTCTCTTGCTGTATTTGTAGCACATTCCGGTGGTGGGCAGCATTTTCGGAGATTCGTTCTATGAACACCAACTCGCATCCAGACAGACGAATGCCCTGTCCCATCAGGTTAGTGCTTGTTTGTGATTCTGAAAGCTGTCCAAAACCTTTGGTCCTCCTAGTGAATCTGCTAGTTGGTCATTATCTGAATACTGTGCCTTGTGGCTCTACAAACTTTCAACAAAATTACTTTGTTGGGTATGGCTGGGTATTTTTTTGCGAGAACGGTAGACAAGAATATCCTACTGCAACAAAAAGTGTTAGTTTTATTAGTTTTATGTAAGTATCAAGTTTCAGTTTCATACATTTATTTAGCAGAAGCAACCCTTGTAAATTTTGTAAACAACAGTATGACAAAATAATGAAAAATAATGTGACACAAAAATAATGTAATGTGGCAAAATCTACCAAAATACTAAAGTGCAGAATATTTAGTACATACATATAAACTGCAAACATAAACATTCATACCAGAATTCCCTTAAAGCTTCACAGTAAATATCAAAACAAATAAAAAATAAACTGCTTACAGATGGTCAATGCAAACTTTTTAACTTTTTCTTTTACGTTTTTTTTTTCATGGTGACTTTATTTTATTCTTTTTGGATTTTAGTTTTCTGAAATTATTTTAATTGATATTCTACCATGACAGGGTGAACAGCTTAAACTTTACCTCAGCTAATTATGGAGACTATTGTAAATATTAAGTTTAATTAATATTATCAATGATGATTAGTGATGTCACTAATGTCAAAGGTTACTTTCTTAAAGGGGTGGGGTTATCCCAAGGTGACTGGGTGGACAAGTAATTCTTGGAGAGTGACAGGTCAATACAGGTGACAGATCGTATTAATGTATTGATGACATTCTCCTTTTGTTATCTTCTAGCTTGAGCAGTTCAACATGAACATGATCGAGAACCCGAGCAGTTCTAACAGCCTTTACAATCAGTGCTCCACCCTCAACTACACACAGGCAGCAATGATGGGTCTAACCGGGAGCCACGGCAACTTGCAGGACACACAGCAACTAGGCTACAGTAACCATGGCAACATTCCCAACATTATTCTCACAGGTATATGTTTTTCTCTGATTCTTATGATGTAAGTCCTTCCAGGAATCTGAATGTGTCAGTGGCGCACAACAGTACAGTTTACCCATTAATAACTACAGGGGATCTGCACACCCTTTAAAATTTGTTCATCTAAAAAAATATTTTTCTCCCAAAAGTCCTTAAAAGACAGTAAAAACATTATGTGTGACTGAGAGGAGCGCTATTTTTAGGTACATTCTGTAATTGATTTTAGCTACTACAGACAGTAGGCCAGGGGAAAACCGGACATTTTAAAGAGGACATATTATGTAAAACTAAACCTTTGCATGCTTTTGCATACATTTCAAATTGGGTCTCAACTGCCCTATAAACACTCCAAGAGTGAGAAAAAAATCCATACATCCGTTTTCTGTAAATCAGTTGAGGTCACAATAAGGAAACTTGCATAGAACAACCCTTCACCCATCAACCCCCAGAGAAGATCCGCCAATTCGGTTATTTTGTTTGAGAACCTCAGGCCTGCAAGAGCTTGTTTGCATGAAATTGACAGAGCCTTTAAACGGCTCATTCTGAAAGCGACTGAAACTGGCAAAAAGGTGGCTCCAACTGGTCCAGCGGGCTAAACGCTGCCACTATGATCAGAAGATCGCTGGTTCGAATCCTGTTCATGTAGCTTTCCATCGGCTAACGGAGCCCTGAGAGAGAACAGTTGGCCTTGCTCTCTTTGGGTGGGTAGATTGTGTTCTCTCCCCACATCACTCCTAAGGAGGATGTCCGCAGCACAAGGGGCCTGTTGCTGCGCTTTCCTCCGAGCATGCTGTGATGCTACTCAGCAATGCTACATCAACGGCAGTTCAAAAAGAGGTGGTGTGGCATGTGCTAGTCTTCACCCTGTTGGGGTATTACTATGGGGGACAAATTTGGGCAGAAAAAGGATAGAGCTGGTGAGGTCCCTGTATGTGAGAGTGATTTTCTGCAAAGAAATTCATGAATATGCTGTATAGCCCATAAACCTATTCTAATTAGTTGTAAAAAGAGGTATAAACATCCGAGGGGTGGGACTTTTGGTAGACTTAAAAAATCTTACATTTAATTTCCCCATACCTGCAGATACCCTGTGCCTATATCTCATGAATCTGCTTGGCAACATGTAATTCCTGTGGTTTGTGGTTGTGGTTTTTAATTTTCTTACTCTACATTTTAATCACCATATTCTTAGTGACCGGGGAGTCCCCTCCTAGCTTATCCAAGGAGCTGACCAGCTCACTGGCTGGTGTGGGTGACGTCAGCTTTGACGCAGACTCTCAGTTCCCGCTTGACGAGCTGAAGATCGACCCTCTGACCCTGGATGGACTGCACATGCTCAATGACCCGGACATTGTCCTCGCCGACCCGGCCACCGAGGACACGTTCCGCATGGATCGACTGTGAAGGGAGCAGCAGCTGGAACTCAACAGAAGCTCTCTTGAGAGGAAGAGGCTGGAGACTACTTATTGTGCAGCTGCATGGCCACCCAGTTTATCATCCAGTCCACGGCCCTCCCTGCCTCCCCCACATGGCATCTACAATAGCATGCTGCGAAAGCCTTTTGGGGAAGGGAGGTGCTTGAGCACAGAGTTGGAAGTGGCATTGCTGCATCCACGCTGGCTTAGTTGTTTGCGAGGTGGCTACTTTTTCTCGTCCATTGTACAAGTGTGTGCGCTATGCCCCTCTTTAGGCTTACGTGTTGAGTTGCTGTTTTGTTGTGTTTTTACTCGTTCATTTGTTCGTTTGTTTGATTTGTTTTTTGTTCTCATGTTCGTTCTCATGTCTTTCCAATCTGAAGTGGTGTTTGTCTTTTTCATGTCCTCATTTTTGTTTTTCAAGTATTTGTTGTTTTCTGTGGAAAGCGTGTGTGTGTGTGAGAGAGAGAGAGAGAAAGTTTGTGTGAGAATGTGAATGTATGTTTATACAAGTTAAATTTTGAACCACCTGATTATAACCCCCAATCCCTCTCCCCTAACGACACAGCTTTATTTTTTACCATTCTGTTTCTTTAGTATGTTGCATTAGTTTATGTCTGTATTTATTTGTATATGGTTTTTATGTTTTCATACTCTTATATTTGGCATGATGTGTGAATTGCCAAATCTGTCAGTTGTTTTTAATGTTTACGTAATGATACCATGTGTCTTTTTTTCTTTTAAAGTTCTTCATTTTAGTCTTTGTGTTTTGTATGTTTGTGTTAAATTATCTATATATTTAAAAAAAATCACCTATTTATTAAACCCCTTTTATTTAAAACTAAGGAGTACTACTCCCCCCCAAAGCATCGCTTGCTACTGTATGTACTTTATTATTGCTAAAAGGTCTAATGATAAAAACAGGCTTTCTCTAAAGAACCTTTTTTGTTTTTTTGTTTTGTTTTTTGTTTTTTTTTTACTTTTGTTTTATTTGTTTGAATTTTTGCTCCATAAACTTTAAACACTTTACAGTGGAGATCTATGTGCTGGCATTGTTGTTTTTACATGTTTGCCGGCAGACTCTCAGATTTAATTGTGTCAAAATGGCAGCGTTGCCTCTATTTTTGGTATTGTTATTGTAAAGTGTCTCTAAAATCTTTAAAAAAAAGAAGAACTGGACGTTTTTCCCTTGTTGACTGTGTTGCTTGTTCAGTTGCAAATTGAATAATGTTAGTGCTGTCATTGACTTCTGATTTGCATCAAGTGGCTGTCATCACGCAGGGCCAAAACCGTTAAAGGGAAGCTTCAGAAAGCTACTGAACTCATCACTGTGAGCTGACCTGATTTTGCCTTATGAACAAAAAAATGCTGTTTTTAAGCTGTCAGTGTGACAAGTTTTCTAATCGTCCTGTTAATGTTTATTCCCGTATCTGAGAAGATTTCTGATCATGCACAATCAGTGGCAGTATTGTGTTTTTATAAATGCAGTTTTTTCAATTAAGTACTGTATGGCATGTAGGTTTAAGTGTCCAGCTTAAGTGGTGGTTCCGTCCTGAAACCAGATGTCCGTCCGTCTGAGCTGCTAAAGTGAAAGTAAGGGGAGGGTACTGCTCCTTATTCTCAGTGCTGTTTACCAGAATGTTGTTCTTGTCTGTGTTCATTTATATTTGTATATTTGTTTCAGTCTCGTCTTCTTTTCATGTGATGTCTCATACGTCTTGTTCCATGTTAAGGAATCACATCTTTATATTTATGTACACTATGAAATACAGTAAATCTACTGTTATTTGCTGTTTTAATGCTACTTGGAATGAATGGCCTAATTCAGATAACCCGGTATAATCCTGATTTAGGCGGCCTGGAAATGAAGGCACTTGGTCACTGCACAAAAGTATGTTTGGTGCCAAATCCAGTAGTGGCAAATGATGGGCATGATGCCATTTATTATTGATTATATTTCTTTTTTTTTTTTTTTTTTTTTTTTTTTTTTTACATATATGTTTTATTTTAGTTTTTTTTAACCAACAGTATGGTTATATCAGTTTTAATAGAATTCAGCCAAGAGTCTTGATTTTGGTATATAGAGAGCAGTCTGTATGTGTTTGGACAGTGACTTTTGTTTTGCCTCTGCTTTTCTCACATTGGGTTTGAAATGAAAAGTAGCTGATTTAAAACTTAGCTTTTGAAATTCTGAAGAATGTCAGCTTTTTGAATGTCGGTCATATAGAAGTCACAGCCAGTTTATACATATCCTCCTCCCTCCCCATTGTAGGGACTATAAGTCAATGGACAAAGTTACGTCAAAAGTTTTGGTACTTGGTTTAAGACCTTGTTGTCTTTTTGCATATGGTCTGGTCTTCAATCAGTAAAATTTGTGCTCAGTCATGTGGATCAGTTTGTTGATGATTTGTCCATTAGGAGCATTCTGCTTTTTTTTTCTGTTGATAACTTTTAGTTCTTTTTGTTGACTCTAGACACTAACACCACATTGTCGTCTTTAGGTGGTCCTTTGGGGCAATGCCACGTTAAACAATATTTAGTTCCCTGGCTCTTACAAAACTAACTTTCTACACTATATGTAGTTTCCTAGAGTGTATGTTTTCCAATTTAAAGCTGACATTGATATTTTATTGATATTTCATTCTTTATTTCAAATCCAGTGGTCATGGATTACAGTGTAAAACAAAAACACTGTCAATGTCCAGTTACTTACAGACTGTGCTGTATGTGGTCTTGGATATAAAGCCGGATAGGTTAAACCTTTGTAAGGGATATGACTTATAAAAAAAATTGTAAACTGTACAGATTGTGTGATTCCTATGCAAACCAGAGAAATCTGTCAAGTCTACAAATTGAAATATATCTTGTTGAATTAAGTGAAATAGTTTATATGGTGTAGCTGTAAAGCTTTTGAAATAGATACGCACAGATAGCGTAGATGATTTATTATTAGGCATTTATACCAGGTCAAACAAATAAACAAAAAACAAAACAGTACTCACATCCAGCAACAGTTTACAGTGTGCAGTGTTGACAAGGCCACAATTGCAATTCTATAGTGTCCGAGCCCCCTAGCCTCCTCCTCAAACCTTTTGCCATTCACAATCACTTTGTTTAAAGAAATGTGTTGTTTTGTTTTTGGATGTTTTTTGATGATTTCCTCTCCAACACTTGTATGGTAAATACTGTACATAGAGCTTCTCACTAGACTACGATATGTGCATGGCTGATTTCATTATAAGATGTACTGCACATGATACACTATGGACTTTTTTAGTGAGATGCAATGCATGCATTGATCAAAAAAAAAAGAAAAGAGAAGAAAACAACAACAAAAAAAAACAAACAAATGTGGTTTCATTTGACTGAACATCACTCATGTTTGTGTATATTTTGGTAGATCACCTCTAAAAGTATAGTGTATGGGGCTCCAGTGTATGAGATGTTGTGCGTCACACCAAATTACCTATTGCTTGACCAAAGCAGTTTTGTTCTTGTGTTATTTTTCCCCCATATTGTGATTGCTAGCTTCTTGTGAGGATTTTTTTAACCTTTGATTGACTGACTTTTTATTTTTGTTTGTTTGGATACTCATTTGTTTTCTTTGGCATGGGGTGGTTATTTTATCATATTTTTTGATGATTGTAGCAAGCTGGACCTTTGTATGTTTGTTTTGTTTGTTTTTCAGTTAAAACACTTGTCAGAGCTGTTGCTTACCTTTCCCTCATGCATCTCGACATTACAGTCCCTTTTCACAATCACTGATATATATCACAACACAAGTCACTGATATATATGGCAGCTTTTGTGCTATGTGTGTATGTATGCGTATGTGTGTGTGAGTCTGTGTGTGTGTGCATCTTCCTCTTTTAGTATCTTTTTTTAAGTGTGTTGCTTCGCACTTTAACAGTGGCTTTATGGCATTAGATTTGGACTGTTTTACCCTCTGAGAACACTGACTGTTTAGCTCTGTAGATTTTATTTTATTTATTTTTTTGTTTGTTGTTTATTTTTTTCTTACTAATGGCTACTGGTCCCTGTAATCAAGATTATATATTTTTTTCCCTGATGTGAAATTTTTCTGGGTGAATTCTCCATTGTATTGCACTGATAATGTTAAGGGATAACACTTTTGGGAGCAAATATGTAACTTCTCAATGCAAACTTAAAAAAAAAACAAGGGCTCGGTCTTTGTGCTTAAAGTTGTGTAAAAAAAATGGGAGATGCAGCCAGAATGTATGTTTTATTTTTTTTTCTGTCCTTAAATCTACAGTAGTGGTAGTTTTCCACATGCATGGTGATAGCAGTTTAAACAGGTTGTCCTTGGCTTTTTATTGAATCGTTTCAGATCTCAGCATAGTTTATTTTGGACGTATTTCTTTCCGAATGCAGAGCCCCTTTAAAGGAGCCTCCTTCAAACTCCCCTATAAGCCTTAAGAGGACTGCTGGGCAGTTGCTGTGGTTCTCAGAAAGAGTTCTCCACCAATTTTCCACCGTTCTACTAAACTACCGAGGAAGTGGTTCTCTTATACCAGAAATATTTGTTGAGAAAAACCTTTAGAATAATAGAGTGTGACCTATATGAAATAGATTATATATATATATAAATATATATAGATAGTATATACACAATCCGCCAAACATAAGTGCCATCTGTATTAAGTTCCTCTATCAAGATCATTTTTAGTTCATCAAAAAATAATAAAACAGTGTTTGTGCAGACGTACGACTTAAAAAAAAAAAAACTATGATTGTCAAACTAAAAGCTGCTCATGAGAACGTTAGACTAAAGAAAACACTTCAACTCTGCAGTCACTCAGATCAGAAACAATGCTGTTTATAAGCATTTTAACTACATATACTAAGATGAAAAACCATCATCAGGCTGGAGCTTTTCACCAGCTGTGTTTCGACAAATTTCCATTACTCACAGATGTAGAACTCCCATGTAACTGTATAGATCTTTCTGGTGTGGTCCATATTTTGACTCATGTTTGTGGAAATTGGTTGTAGAAGGCCACTTTCTCTCTGTACATAGTCTCAGTGATCGTTTCATGGATGTTTTTTCCGTTCTCAAAGTATGCTAAATATGGATGTGCATGATGTCTCAGCTACATATATCAGATCGTTCTTATTACATCATTTATATTTTGTAATCTGTATTTCTGTACGTGTTTTTAAAATATATACATTTAAACTGCTGTTTGGTGATTTCAGTGCTGACATGTTCTCATCAACAAGTTTTAACACTACAAGCAACGCACTTAAAAGGCACATACTTTTTAGGTTTGTTGCATTTAATTAATACTCCTGCAGATTTTAACTATACATGGGTTATAGATCAACAACATTGTGGTTGAGGGGTGTGTAGGTGTTAACGACTATACAGTTTCCTGAAGATACTGTTGCATTTTAACAAGTTACAGATTTTCTTTTTATAGGTTTTTGGACCGGTGGTATGTAAATGAATGGGCATAAATAAAATGGGCCATTACTATTATGTAATAGATTTAGGATGATTGAATTGGCTCACATTACACCTCAGATTTAGTTACTCTCAATGCTTTAGTTATCTCCTCAGTGTAGAGTAGGACTGCAGCTAATAACTATTTTAATACTTAAATATCTGTTGATTATTTTTTCGATTATTGAAATAAAAAGGAGATTTATTTATTTAATTAATATAACATAATTTATGTAATATATTTGATAAGATATTGGAGAACTAATATAATTGAATAAAAACACACACAACCTACCATTGTTTAAAATTTTAGTGTTAAGATTAAGAATTAACCAGACAGATACATTCATTTTATTAGTATAATTATTTAACAACCCAATAACAGTGTATGTAATGTAATTATACACTTTGCTGTGATTCACAAACACTCCCACGCAATGTCAGTCAAAAAACTAACATGAGTGTAAGGTAAGGTAATGTACTGCCATACTTTTATATACTGGCTCTGTTATTGTGACCTTCCTTAGACCCAACAAGTTAATTATTTATTTAAAAACTAGCTATTTTAATAATATATTTTTATGGTTTTAATCTATAAGTTGTTGCAGCTATCATGTATGAGCCTTTTTTTTTTAGGTGTGTTAACGTCCATGTAGTGAACGCTCAATATTCACGTTTACCGTAGCAAATACATTTTTCTATTGTAGGACACCTTAATATATATTGCTGGATTTTGTATGTGCTAAGATTTTTGATATCACATTCTATAAAGAAAACAAGGATAAACAATAGAAAATAGAAATATCACACATTTTTAAAGATGCACACGATTATTCCCTACAGATTATGAACAACTTAGACTCAAATCAGTAGTGCTACATCCAGTCCAATGTGTGTTATATATGTTTGTTGTTTATAGGCTTTCGATAATTGGTCTAATTCTGTCTTTCTAGATTTTAAGTATATACCTTCTGGATTCAATTTGTGGTTTGCTTACTCTCACTGAAGATCAATCTGAAGATTAACATCACTAAGTCCGTTTACATGGATTTACCGTATTTTTTGCACTATAAGCGCACTTAAAATCCTTTAATTTTCCCAAAAATCATTAGTGCACCTTATGTATGAATTTTACCAGTCAGGTTGTAAGGAGCAGTAAAGCCACTCTGCTGAAGTACAGCTTTGTACAGGAGTTTCAGTTTAGTTCTCCAGCACAGAGACTCGAAACAGAAATAGCATTAGCATTACCTGCTAACCACTATTTCCCTGTCGAGAGTTGAGTATTATCAGCCTGTAGCCTGCTGTTAACCCCGGCTAGCACTGCTGGAGCAGCATTAGCATTACCTGCTAGCCGCGCTAGCTCTTTTGTCGTTCAAAGGTGAGTGTATCGAACAGTAGCCTGCATGTTTACTGTGTTAGAAAAAGTTATGTGAGATGAGCCACTAGGTAATATCGCCCTGGCTTACCAGAGCACTCAGTTCCTCAGTTTAGCGCTGTCGGGCTAGTCTTAGTGGAAATCTGGAAATCTAAACTTACTGTAAATAAATAGAAGCGCTTTACTTACCCAAATAAAACAGTTTTCAGGAGAGAAATCAGTGTAGATTAATTTCCAGCGCTTGTTTGACAAAAAATACGGTAATCTTATAACTGCAGAACCACAGTTCTGTGGGTCAGTTGTTCACATGAATTTGGGTGATAATTATAAAAGGAAAACTCTGGCTCTATATGAGTCAAGCAATAATGTTTTTGTCACTCTACAGCCAATCAGTAACCTCCTAGATGTATGTGACATAAACTTTACCATTCCTGTTGCTGCTTTTGGTAACATTCTAAACTCACTTCTAACCTCATTTCCTTCTTCCCCTCCTTCACTCCACTATCCCATTATTTCCCTTTGACCTCCTGTAGGCCCTATCTAAAGATGTTTTTACCTTTAACTTCTATTACTTTTGTACTTCACTATTGTAAATTGCTTTGGACAAAAGCGTCTGCCAAATGTAATGTAATGTAATGTAATGTAACATGGACCCACTGTGCTATCTTCATTTATTATGGTTTCTAATAGTATGCAAGACTAGACTCTGGCCTTCTTCCAAGTTTATCTGCACTGCTGCAGAGACAAGCCTTTTCTGAAAAAGAATCTGTCACATCTGGTAACATTTGCAGGCATTCACAGCCTGAGAAAACCAAAAGAAAGAAAGCTAATAAAAATTATGCTATTTCTGTTAGCTTTCGAATAATCAGATGCAGAAATTTGATATGGTCGGATTATTAAGAGCATGTAAACAAGCTCCTTATTTGTACATCTGTTCAGTGTCCTCAAAGTACTAATGATGCCCATCATAAACTCATGTTGACATGTTGAGCTAATTGTTAATAATAACAAAAGGCAGTAATGATAATGTATCATATTGTCCTCCCTTTAACCTAAAACCAATGTTTATTTATTGTAGTTGTTAAAATATTGCCCCAGTTTCACTGCAAGGAACTCTCACAACTGGCCATTAAGAATTTTCATTTCAGTTTTTACAGTTAATGATGACTTTTATTTTGACACCTTACCAAAATATAATAAACTATCAGCATCCGTCTTCATTTTGAAGTCTCTAGAGGTAAAGAACATGAATAAAGTATACACATAAGGCATATGCGCTCTTATTTTTGTACAGCTTTTGTATAATGTGATCACCATCTTTCAGCTATTTACAGATTGTTAATGTGATCTAGAGAAGTCATTGCGAAGGTATGGGCAGAATGACTTTGGGACTGTGCCTGATGTTAAATTTAAAGCCTGATTTGCTGGGCTCTGTATGTGTCGAAGTCCTCTGGAAGGGTATCTGGAGACACAGACATGGTCATTAGTTACAGTTGTTGAGGACAGTTATACTCAAAACAGATTATGCACACAAACTGTATGTGTTGGTTTCTCAGACAGGGATTAAGACTAGTCATAGACTATGTATCTTTTTTAATAGGGAATCACCATTTACAATGCTGTATAGTCCAGGACTAGCACTAATCCCTGTCCAGGAAACCAACTGTGTAATGTATATATTTATGTATATGAGTGTTTTATACTAAGCAACTTATTCTATGTATATTAATCATTTTAGAAATATTCATCTACACCTCTGAAAAAAGTAAGAGACCACTTCAATTTCTGAATCAGTTTCTCTGATTTTTTATTTATAGATATATGTTTGAGTAAAATAAACATTGTTGTTTTATTCTGTAAACTACGGACAACATTCCAAATAAAAATAGTAATTTTAAGTATTTAAATTACTGAAATAATAAAAAGATGCAAAGCTTTCAGACCTCAAATAATGCAAAGAAAAAAAGTTCATATTCATAAAGTTTTAAGAGTTCGGAAATCAATATTTGGTAGAATAGCCCTGTTTTTTAATCACAGTTTTCATGTATCTTGGCATGTTCTCCTCCACCAGTCTTACACACTGCTTTTGGATAACTTCATGCC
This sequence comes from Astyanax mexicanus, assembly GCF_023375975.1. Taxonomy (NCBI): domain Eukaryota; kingdom Metazoa; phylum Chordata; class Actinopteri; order Characiformes; family Acestrorhamphidae; genus Astyanax; species Astyanax mexicanus. The sequence continues at coordinate 19,575,160 of NC_064423.1, read as the reverse complement.
ACTCCTGGTGCAAAAATTCAAGCAGTTCAGCTTGGTTTGATGGCTTGTGATCATCCATCTTCCTCTTGATTGTATTCCAAAGGTTTTTAATTTGGTAAAATCAAAGAAACTCATCATGGTCTCTTGTGGTCTTTATATTTTTTTTTAGAGATGTATATTTGCAATTAGAACAAATCCAACAATTAGACTTACCATTGCATCTGTAGCGTAGGTTGGCCCAGATGATGTTCTCCTGCGAAAAGCAGAATACTCCTAGTCTGCCGCCTCTCATGGTTGTGTCAATTATAATTCCTGTATCTGCAACCATCTGTGGACCCTCATAGAAACGAACCCTGTCCAAATAATGAAGATTAGATGAAGACCCATAGTGACGTGCCATTAAACATTCAGCTTTGTGGTTGGAGCACTGTTCACTGCTGCTGTACCTGATGTACCCATCATGAGGTCTGTGCTGCAGGAACCAGCGGTAAGATGTCTTGTCCTTCCAGCCTACATTTCTTGGATCTTTCCACAGCAGCTTCACCTGGTTCGGGGTGTCACCTGTGTGCCAAAGTGAGTTCCGCAGGTTCTCTCCAGGCCCTGTGTCTGATTTTACAGCCTACCAATAGAGAATCAGTGTGAAAAAACAGATTCAGTCGACAAATTACAAACTAAAGAATAAAGACTATATACATGTAAAATGTACACTTTATGGATAGAGGTATTGGGACTTACACTTTTGTACACTATTTTAACTATGTTTACTCGCCAAGGAAGACTTTCTACTTGATTTTGGTCCATGGTCATGCCAACTACCTAACTCACCAAAAGTATTGGATGGATCTCCTTGTAATGGATCATTACAAAGAACACAGTTTTGTTGCTCTAATGTTAAGGGGCATTGTACAACTCCAGTGCATGCCTGGAATTAGGTATGATGACAAATGGTTTAGTATTTGTCTAATCGCTCTATGGTTTAATCACCATAGAAATGTATTAACAATAAAAAAAGGATGCTGTAGGGCAGCTGCGCATGGGTCTAATGTCACCATGCTCAGTGTCATCCTACCGATAGGGGGATATAAAGACCTGCAGCAGGGATTGGAGCAAAGGAACTGGCTGCTCTAGAGTTCTGTAGCTTCAGCCAATACCTCTAGGATGTTTAGTTTATCATCCTTAGCAAGATCTAGTGCAAGGCAGAAGAACAACTCTGGAGAAGCAAGTAACAAAAAACATTTGTACATATATATACATATACATATATAGATTATAGATAGAGTTGGTTTCCCTTATCATAGCCTAATCATAGACTATTCTTTCCTTCCGATTAAATAAAATCTCCATTCAAAATTATAGTATGTATTCCAAGACCACTATATCATGATTAGGAACAAATCTATAGCAAAACTGTCCCATAGAGGAGAAAAAAACATATGCAGTCTCTCTGTCAGTTGTATTATAATCAGTGGCAAGCAAGACATTGTGGAGTTTGATGCGTAAATCACCTTGAGTTGGATCCCTGGTTCAGCCACGGCTCGGAAAGGATTAGCCTGCCAATAGATCTGCTCAACCTGTTTCCACATTACCACATAAAAACTGGAGCTGTCCTGATACCCAAAGATAAAGCCAGCGTAGTCGTCATCCGTTACTGTATTTACATGAAACGTCCCTTCAAAGTCCACTCCGTTGAAAGCTGTGTAACCTAAAGGGAATTACAAAGCAAGATTTGTAGGTTATACAACTAATTGTCACCACAAATAATGAGTTATATTATGGAACAAGTTGTGGTAAGTCATGGTAGACACTTACCAACAGCCAGTCCAGGGTCACTGTTCATAGTTTGAACGATTTCTTTTCCCTGTTTGAAAACAAAAAACACATAATGCTTGTGTTATGAGGCTCATCCTTTAGTTTTTTTTTTATTTACCATTTTCAAAACCCAAGACTTATCTGACCTGATTCAGCACCTCCCAGTTTGGATCTATCTGTGCATCTCCCTCTGGATCCAACACCACAGTCTGGTAAGCTCTGAAGTCAGTAAGGGTGACCTCGGCATTCTCAGGGCACACATCAATTGTGTCAATAATTGTGTCATTGTCAAAGTCCCTTTCACAGGCATTTCCAATCCCATCCCCTGCAGTTCACATTTGGAGGAAAAAACAATGTGTATAAGCCAAGTAAAGGAATTTTAATAGCCTTGTCAAGTGGTTAGTTGCTAAGCGGATAACATTTTTGAGAACAGCAGCTTTTTTTTCAGAGGTATTACATAAGTTTAGAGATCTATGCCTGACAGATCAAGCCAGAGGATTCGGAGGAAGAAACCTTAAGAGGAACCATTTCTCCTTTGGTTGGCACTGGATGGCAAAACCAATGATTGCAAGCCAAGGGTTTTTGTAATTGTGATTAGAAATCATGAGATACTGACCGTCCAAGTCTTCCTGTAGTGGATTGGGGACGAGCCTACAATTATCTGGCCCTGGAGGAAGAAGATCAGGGATGCCGTCATTGTCATCATCATCGTCACATTCATCCCCCTTGCCGTCTTTGTCTGTATCCAGTTGAGAGCTGTTGATGACTGCAGGACAATTGTCTCTTGAGTCCTGATGACCATCTCCATCACTGCAGACAAAGAAAATTAGCATTTAGACATGCACATGTATTAGGAACAAGCCCATAATAAGTTCATAGTGCTAAGAGAATGTGATACCTATCCTTGTTGGTGTCGCATGGATCACCAATCAAATCGTTATCCATGTCCAGCTGTAAGAGTGAAAGAAAGGATTGTGAGCTTGTCTTATTAAGAACTAAAGCGTTTTCAGAATGGTCTGAAGAAAAATACAGAACCTGGTCAGGATTGCGAACATAAGGGCAACTGTCGCACGCATCCCCAACATTGTCACCATCTCGATCAATCTGGTCTACATTGGGAACCTTCTTGCAGTTGTCTTTGTCATTTTTAATCCCTAAAGAACAGAGCAGATGCCTCAAGAGCAGAAATCCCATGGACCAAAGCTTGTTTACAAATTGGATTGCCTAGAAAAAGATCCTCGTCATTATCAGACATACCATCACCATCGATATCATCATCGCATGCATCACCCTTTCCATCGAGGTCTGTGTCTTTTTGGTCATTATTTTTAGCCAGCCGGCAGTTGTCACAAGCATCTCCATAGTCATCCTGGTCTGCATTTTTCTGGTTCACATTTGGGACAAGTACGCAGTTGTCCTAAAGAGGCAAACAGTAGTATGTAATTGAGGTATATCAACAATTAAGGAGACCAATGGTATTATTGGTAGTTCTTGTAATGCTTAACCCAGTGGCTGTTTAAAATAAAGTCCTGCCCTTCAATAAAAAGAGCCAGTTAGCTTGCTGCTTACTTGCTTGGCCCATATGAGGCAATATACATCTTTAGGCACATCTTGAATTGGAGTTGATTAACTCACCTCAATATTTAGAATTCCATCTCCATCTGCGTCATCATCACATGCATCTCCAATGGCATCTCTGTCAGCGTCTTCTTGGCCAGAATTTGGTACAGTAAGACAGTTGTCCTGCAAAAACAGTGTTAGTAAGAAGCTTGAGTTTGGTTAGCGCCTGTAGATTTTAGTTTAAAATATCAGTTGAATAACATTTTCATACCTTAGCACAGTTTCTTTCAGGACATTGTAGTTTCTCATCCGGGAAGCCATCGATATCTGTGTCTGGTCCACAAACATAGCCATTTCCAGCCCATCCAACTGCACACTAATTACAGAGACAGATTAATTTTGCTTAATTTGGACAAATCGATTTGCACAACATGCACTTGCAATACAATCAGTAGTGTTTTTTGTCATGCAGAGTTTGTAACAGGCTCCTTACAGCACATTCTATATTGCCATCCCTGTGGATGATACACTCAGCACTGGGATGGCAGGGATTGGGCTGGCCATTTCCACAAGCCCTCTCAGGTTTACATCCCCGGGTCTGATCTCCAACATAGCCTGGCTTACAGGGGCCACAGCGAAAAGATCCCTGTCAAAAACAGATGGACACATAAGCATATTTTAACATTTTAATTCTCTTTGCAGAATGATGGGTTGGTTGAGGAAGTCTAATCCTCAAAAAATTCAAAAGCAACGGAACATCTGCTCATTCATTGTTTTCAGAAGTAAAGGGTATTCAAAAGTTTATCCTGCTTTTATTGGAGTAACTGTCTCTACTGTCCAAGGAAGGCCTTCTACTGGATTTTGGAGCACTGCTGTGAGGAATTTGTTTGCATTCAGTTACAAAAGGATTGGTGAGGTCAGGATATTGGTTGATTACCACCCAAACTCACCTTACACCTTACCCACAGGCCCCCATCAAACTCATTCCAAAAGCCAGAGGCATATTTTCTATCTAGCCAATGCTTGGCATTAGGCATGCTGCCAATCGTTCATGTTTATACATGCTCCGCGGTCCTATTCTTTTTGAAATACTTCTCTAAAGGAACAAGAAAAGCTGTGTGCATGCATTTGCACACCATTGTCAGTCTGCCAAGGCTGCAGCTTAAAGCAGCTGAATGCATTTATTAAAAGGAGTGGCCACAAACATTTGGACAAATAGTGAGAGTAAGAGTTAGAAGTGAGGTATGATAAAACAGATATGTACTTCATTCAGTTTTTTATAATCTGTGTCTGTTATTCAATATAAAAATACTCACCGGGGTGTTCTGACAGATGGAGTTTACAACACAGCCTCCGTTTGAGGTTTCACACTCGTTTATGTCTTTACAAACCTTTGAGGCATGACAAGATAGAAAAAGAAGGTGTTATGTTTCCGGCAATGGTTTGTGACTCATTCTAAGGCTGACACATTGATGTCCAACTTTCTGAATGTCAAGATATGAATGAAGATCTGAGAGTAGCAACCTGTTTGTTGGCTTTAGCGTAGGCGAGTCCGACTCCTTGTACCTGAGGACCTGTATAGCCAGCGGGACAAAGACCACAGCGGAAACCAGGAGAGGTGTTGATACATCTCACACCCATGTGACATGGTTGTATGGTACACTAGAAGCAAAAAAAAACAAGGGTCAAATAAAGTGTATAACTGGCTGTATGTTGCTGGGGCATATCTAGTAAGGTAACATTATTTATTAATTTATTTGTTTCATTTAGCGTTGATTAGCTATATCAGCTTTTCCTCTGGTGCCACAGGGTTTTTTTTTCCAAATGACCACTCTGGCTTTGTTTTTGTTTTTGTTTCTAGTTGTGCCTTTAATACTTACATGCAAAAATTGAAAGGATAGCAGTACAACTGATCACACTGTATAAGTTGTAAGGTGTTACCTTGTGCATGAGGTCCTTGAGGTCAAACACTGGCCAGCATGTTCATGGCAAGGCAACATGAATTACCAAAGTTTAAAAAAAGGCCTGATAGTAAGTTCCAGATTGATGGTACATTCTATTTCTGATGTTTTTGGGTGTTTTACATTCCACATCTTTCACATCTGTACTAAGAATATATCATAGAAGTCATTAAGTGGTAATTATTATGACTGGTGACATCTGGTACTTTCTGTCTGTTGTTCAGTAACCTTTCAACTTACTTTTAGTTAAATTCATTTTCCAGTTCATCTTATAAATGTTAAATCTTAGTCACAGATTAAAAGACAGGAACAATCAACATTGTTTCTGATTATTCTACAGACCATGTTAAGAAGCTGGAGAATTTCCTGTATTTTTTTTTACCCTAAAATAAACAGCTGGAGTTGGAGATACATTTCTATTAGCTTTTCAAGAAATCGTCTTCCTCTTTGCCCCACCTCATCTATGTCTGTGCAGTGGGTGCCGTTGCCCACGGTGCCCTCTGGACATGACCCACATTTGATTCCATTGGCTGTCTCAATACACTCCACACCTGGGTGGCAGGGATTTGGAACACAGGACGGCTTCGGTTTTGGTTCCACAACGTCTGAACGCATTCCTACAGGACGAAACGTTAAACAACATACCATTAAGACACAACACAGTGCAGTATGATTCTCCATTCTACCTGTGAACATGTCATTAATGATGCATAATAAAAAAACATTATGCATTCCTATTTTTTTTTTCTGATCATTCTATTTATTCATTCATTCATTTATTTATTTAGGTCATCTAAAATTGTTTTTCAATTGAATACTATTGAAATAGTTTTGAAAATTCTGTCAGTACTGAATAATAATACTTATTATGTTACTTTTCCTCTATTAATAATGTTTGACATATACTTTAAAATCTAACTATTAACTAAATGTTTACCACCACAGTTAATTAATCTCCTAATTCATTCATACATTTAAATTATATTTACATGAAATTACTTAGAGAATTGTTTTTTCGTTCTCAATACTCAAACCGTTACATAGAATATCTGTTTTCTGTAGAATATGTTATTATATTAATTTAAATTTATTCTTTATGTCTGTCGAAATTGTTCTGGTCAACTCTGTTCTGGTTACTTCTTAGTTATAAGCTTATAAGTTATAAACTTGCATAAAATAGTGCTAACCAGTGCTAAAAATACAAAACATGGAAAACAGTAAGAAACGTCTAATTTCATTATTTAAAAAAAAAAGCTATGAATACTTAAACAGCATACTGATTCAAATTTGTTATTGTGAAATTGAGTATATTTCACATTGACATTTTTATTAACTATAATGTGTAAGGTTTGAGGTTAGCACCTGGAGTTATAAATGAAATTTATCAATAGCCTGGTGGCACTGTCAACTTGAAAAGTACCTGTAATGCTACAATGGGCCAAAAGCAAAAGTAATATTTTGTTTATAAATTGAATATATATAATGCTTTTGGCAAATTTTTACCAGTGATTTTTTGTAATACTTTATACTATTTCTATTACATTATTTAAAAAGAAACATTCTGGTAGCAAAATGTCATTAATGAGTATTTGTAAAATCCTCTGTTCTATTTCAATTATTAAATTGAAAAAAAGGGGAGGTTTCTCAGTGTTGCAATGCTCACGTGGAAAAGCTTAACCATTAACCTCTGTGTTTACTCAGTGCTGCATTACAGGCGGTTGCTACTCTATAAAAGCTCCCACCAGGTGTGTGAACATCCAAATTACTCACCGCAGGCCTCACACTCCATTACTGTGTTCTTTAGGAACACAATTTCTTCTATCTGCATGAGGAAATATATACAAAGCATGAATAGTAATTAGCAATGCAGAGTTATCGACATGGAAATATGGCTTTAATAATAGCCTATGGTCTTGCTTCTTTCTTTACCTGTTGTTTCAGGAGTTCCTTGATTTCTGCCAGGGCCTGGTTTGTGCCCTTTATCTGTTTTATTATCTCTCCATCTGTGGAAAGCAGATAGCATTCAGATTGTATTTGAAAAACAACAGCAAGTCACCTTTAGAAATCATTAATGGTTTTATAATTAGAGCCGTATTATGCATTGCACGGTTAACGTGAGAGATCTATAAGGCTGTGTGTATAGCATATGCTGGCTTTAACTCATGTTGTAATGAGTTTACCACAAGGCCCGTGTCAGCGCTCTTTGATGGATGATTGTTTGCTGTTTGAAAGTAGCAGTAGCGACTGCACTTGGAATTTACAAGCAGCTTTACATGTCATTCCTACACATCTTTAGAACAATCTGGCATCAGGTTTCAGCTTAACTGCTACTGTTCTACTGTTCTTACCTGTTCTGCTCAGTCGTTAGTTGTGTGTTTGTAATAATTACAGTTTGTCTCAGTGTTCCCCACTGTTTAACACTGCACAGAAGTTGCTGAAGCATGCAGGATCATCCAAGCCCATAATTAGAAAAGCAGTGAGAGAAGAACCTGAAGATTATTATTCTGGTCTTGATTTATGAAGACTGTAGCAGGATACATATATGCAGGTTAAATGCACAAAAAATAAATTTCGTCAATTAATATTTTCAGTTTTAAGTAGTAAATAATGCTTTTATGTAATAGGACTACAACTTCCGTCGCTTTTGGAAGGGCATGATGTTTGGCCTAATTTACCTGGTTATTTAATTAATCCTGCTTTGGGATTGAATCCCCAGTGCACATAGGGCAAAAGGGCAGCAGTTGAACCTCAATTCCACTTCCACTTCCACTCTCCTTCACCCCCTTTCACTAGAAAGCTGATCTCAGATCAGAACATCTTGGGGCAGCATGTGTGCGGAAGGTTGCTCCCCCCCCAGGGGTTGTTTTGCCTCCCTTTTTTTGGTGCACAAAGGAATGTAAATGTGGTCCTTCCATTACCAGCATCCGTGTTTTTACCATGCATTCCCGGTAAAATCTCAGGAGATTGGAGAACATGGACTGCCCCATATGTAATAATCATCAACAGGGCTAAATCACACACAGATATTTGATCTGTCTTTTGATAGGGTGAAGAGTGAGGTGGCCCTAATGAAGAACAATACTGGCAATATGATTCACAAACCACAAAATATACAAACCACAGCCTCAGTGATCACAGAAAGACTTGCTCTGAAAAACGGGTTTTGGAATTAAGTGTACATTACTAGCTTTATGTTAAATAGAAATTTTGAAAATTGTCTTTTTTACAACAATATTTTGCTAAGCAAAATTCACAGAAGCATTGAATGATATTTTAAAAAGAAAAACAAGAAATACAATGTGTGCTCGCCCCTACATTGCACACTATTATATTCTTTCTTCTTTTATTTTGTACATTTAGTGTAAATATATATATATATATTTTTTAGTAACTTTCTCTTTCCTCTTAGCCACGTATCTTTCTTACGCTATTTGACATATTTTCTTTATTATTATATTTTATATGTATATCTTAATTTGTATCTTATTGTGTTCTTTAATCTGGCAGTCATCAAAGCAAACAACAAGTTGAGCCATGTATGATTTATAATGTAAAAAAATAAAACTACAATCAGATTTGAATTTGAATGCTCTGAACAGTATTTTAGATTATATTTACCAAAGAATAATCATATGGATCTAAACAAAAATTATGTTTTATTATTATTTTTATACTCTCAAATGCTATACAGTGATCAATCTTATACTTTTAATCTGCACTACCAACATATTTACTCCACTTTTTCTCATTCTGTTCCGTTCAGATCAGAGAATATAGAGAATTATCTCTGTAAATGCATCTTACCTCTTGAAGCTGCTTGCCCGGACACTATAGTTACACCCAGATTAAGAAATCCAAATAATAACACAATCCAGGGCATTTTTGCAATGCTGTCCTCTAGGATGCCTGGTTTACTGTGCAATTCTTCCAGCCCACTACTCTGCTTTTATATCTCTGGACCTCTGACATCACCAATGGCAAGAATTTGACTCTTTCTTACTGTGGAGAGCCAAAGTTTCACTGCTTTGCTCCAGTTCCAGATGAAGCACAGCTAAGGAAGTTAAGATATTTGATAAGTACTTGCCCTGATGTTGACAATATACTGTTCACTAGAAGTTGTAAAGATTAGTTTAGATGTTTAGATGTCATACACTTGTGCTTAGCATTTTCCTTTTTGCTGAGGAAGTAAAATTGCCAACAAGACAGTGTGAGATGCCACACTGATTATAAGGTGATGGATTGGGTAGAGGGATTTCAGGTAGAAAACACCTTTATGGCACACAGAAAGTAAAGAAAGCAGAAATTTCTTTGATGTTGGAGGAAGAACTTTGGGCCCTCACCCAAACTTTGGTTATTTCACAACTCTATTGAGAACTTGTGGGTCTGTGTTGGGAAATGCGTGGAGAAGAAAATAAAATCCAATCCCAGTAAAGAATGTGTGGGAAGCAGTTAATATAGATCAGTGGTTTTCACACTGTGTTTGTCACATGTACTCCAGGTGATGTGCCAGATGATCTCCAAAAATGTTCTGCATGTATGTATAAATGCAGTATGAATGATTGAAATCTATAAAGTTTAATCTGTAATTTTGTTTAGTACTTAATCCGATAGTCCACACTTCAGTTCATTTTTCTATCATTTTTTTTCTATTTTTGTCCCATTTTCTTCCCTATCACTAGTGATGCCCCAACACCGGGAGGGCAAAGACTAGCACATGCCTCCTCTGATACATGTGAAGTCAGCCATCGCCTCTTTTCAAACTGCTGCTGCTGCAGCATTTCTTAGTAGCATCACAGCACACTGAGAGGAAAGCACAGCGACTCGGTTCCGATACATCAGCTCACAGACGCCTTGTGCTGATCAACATCACCCTTTGGAGTGATGTGGGGAGAGAGCGCCATCTACCCGCCCAGAGAGAGCAAGGCCAGTTGTATTACACTGAAAAAATTGACGAGTAAAATTTACTTTAAAAAAGTTTTGCAACTTTCTGAATTGCTTTTTAAATAAATTTAAATTTAAATTTAATTTCGGTTTCAAGATTTAAATGTTACATACAGTAAATAAGTGAACTGAACTTCAGTCAATCCTTTTAGTAAACTTTACTTAATTTATTTATTTAATTTATGATACATATAAACATATAACATACAACATATAAAAATTCAAATATTTTTTGTTAAAACACTTTTTAGTATACTAGAATGTATTTCATGCCATCCATGTGTTGAGACAGTGTAATATGTGTGTTTTAACTAATAATATTTAAATTTCATGAATTAAAATACATTATGTATCATAAATTATTTGAGAAATATTGTATTAATGAATTAATTGTAATTAGGTAATATTGCATTCAGAAATTAAGTAAACGTTACTAAAAGAAGGGATTGATTCAGCAAAAATAAATTAAGTAAAGTTTACTAAAAGAAAGGATTTACTGAAGTTCACTTATTTACTTTATGTAACAGGTAATTATTGAAACCAAGTTAAAGTTACTTAAATTGATCTGAAATTAAATTTACTTTGAAAAAAGCAAATGCAGAAAGTTGCAAAACTTTTTTTTACGTACATTTTACTTTTTTTTTCAGTGTAGGATTAATAGCTAAGTAATAACATAAACTACACTGTAATCTCATTGGTTACAGTGTGTAGATTAACTCTCAAAGATCAGAAATTATGCAGAGTTATGTAAATGATTGAAGACACAATCTCAATTTGTGTTGGACACAGATGGAATTTGACTTCTGCTGTTAAACTCATCCATGCAGTGAACATACACACACACACACAAACTAGTGAGCACACACACACAAAGTGGACAGTGGGAAGTAGCCTCTGCTGCAGCACCCAGGGAGAAGGGAGGATTAATAGCCTTGCCCATGGCCCCAAGATTGGCCCAGCAGAGCTTGGCAACCTAGGTACCCAGTGAACAAACTACTGAAAAAAAAACACAATTTTACTTTATTATAATACAAAAATTGTAAAGAAATATCAAGGGTGTGTAACAGGGATTACATTTAAAGGATACACACAGAGCTGAAGGTGCTATATATGAGTTCAATCCATTTTTTTTTGTAAAATTCAGCAATGGTTTTCTCACAGTTTGTTCAGCAATAGTGTTGTTACCTTTAAAGAGTGAGAGAATATAGGCGGAAAATGAATGAATCTTAATGGTGCAACGAAAGGTAAGTGTCATGAAAATAATTAAAGAATGAATGTGTCTATAAACTGCAGGCTGTGGATGAGCTGGCAGATGAGCTGAATACTTTCTTGAACAGGCTTGATTCTGGGCCATTCACCAAACTAATAACAAAACAGTGACCATACCCTTGTTTCTCAACATTCTCCTCCTTATCCAGACATCCATATTGCAGCTGACGAGATGAGAAGAGAGCTGTATCAACTAAATGCAAGAAAAACAGTGAGCACTGATGGTGTGTGGAACATTTTAGTACATGTATAACCAGAGCCTAAGACTGCTAAGGGTTCCATTGCTTTGGAAGACCTCCTACATTGTCCCAGTTCCAAAGACAATGTCCCCAAGGAACTGAATAACTACCGAACTGACAACCACATTTCATGAAGTAACTGGAGAGGCCTGTTCTGGGTCACCTCAGTAACCTCAGGGGTGGGATGTTGGACCCCTTACAGTTTACTCATTGACCTACAACCATTCTTGGGTGATCCTGTGATCGTGGGGTGTGCAACTTTGTGACTAGTGTCTGTATAACCATATACAAATAAATGCTAGTAAGGCAAAGGAGCTTGTTGTGGATTTCCCATTTTTTATCAATTTATTTCTAATTTAATTTTATCCCATTTTCTCACTAGTTTGGAAAACCAATGTATTGACTGACATCACCTTGGGAATGATGTGGGAAGAGAGGGCCATCTAACCACCCAATTGTGCTCTCTTTTAGAGTCTGGCTGCTGATGCCAAGCAGTATACCATACTATCCAGGGTGTGAAGAACTCTGATGTGTTTAACATTGTTGTTTATCTGTGTGACAAGTTGGCATGTAAAGGCACTTAAGGCTGAGGTCCATTAAAGGGGTTCAAGTGCTGTGTTTGACAATGTTGTGTGTTGGAAAAACAGTATTACAGAAAAGGGCGCTGACAGAGTAAGCTAGATTATTAGAAATGCCGGCTCAGTTCTTGGGGCTACATTTGACACAGCGGAGAAGATGCCAATTATCATAAAAACCCCACTATCACCCACTGTATAAAACACAGCATGGACAGATAAGTACACTGAGTAGCAGAATGTTCCTGTTCTGCTGCAGGAAGGAACGCTTTGTCCCTGCATTAATAAGACTGTACAATTCTGCATTTTAATCATTATTCCCCATTAATGTATTCCCCAGTACACATATTAACTGCACTAGACACTTTATTAATGCTTATTTAGCCTTTGTCATGCTCTATTGCCCAATACTACATTAACAAATATCTTGAACAATTACTTCTTATATTGTTGCAGATTGCAAAGGAGTGTTTTATCTACATTTTCTGACAAGTTTTCACTACATATCTACATAAAAAATGCCTGATTTGGCAACCTTTAATAACCAACCATCTGCCTAGGGTACAACAGCAACCACTTGGCAACACCTGAGAATTTACTTGACGCACCAAAACAACCACCTAGGATACCATAGGTACACCATATCAACCACTAAACAACATCAGAGCACTGTAGCCACTCATGCCCCCTTATCAACACCACAGCAAACAGCTAGCAATTACTCAGAAACTTTAAAGAAAAAACCCTTGGGATATCATAAATTTGGTAACCACCTATTAATCACTTTGCAACAGCATGGTAACCACCTGGGATACCTGCATAATATGTACACCATATTAACCACTTAATACCACCTTAACAATCACTATACCAGTGACATAACAATACTCTGCAAACTTACAGCAACCAGTAAAGCAATTGCTTTGCAACAGCATAGCAACCACCTGAGATACGATATTAAATACCTCTCAGACACTTATCAACCCACCTGGCGAGCACTTAGCAACACCACAGCAACCATATAACAACAGCAACTGCCTGAAAATGAAATCCATCTTAGCTGTGCAGCCAATCTGTGTTTACATTTAAGCAATAATAAACTAGAGGGTGTGCTATAATGTATAATAATGGCACTGCTGTGCTGCGCTCATAGGCACGAGGCCGCAGGCCACAGTTCCACAATTATACATATAGATACAGTATTATATTCATATTTCTTTTATTTTCTTTCACCATTTTTATGTGAATTCCGTGTTTTTCTGGTATGTGCTTAAACACTAAACTAAATAAGTTGCCCAATCTTCTCATATGGAAATTTGATAAATGGCAATTTACTGTATAGTTTTCATGTATATTACAAATATTACAATATTATATATTATATGGAATTCCATTACCTCCAACATGTTTCAGTATTTGAAGCATATGCTAAAAGCATATTTGCATATGTTTATTCTAAGAAACTAAACCTTTTAAGTTTACAATGTGTGAAGCAGATCTACACTCTTGTTTGTCTGTTGAATTCTTTTGATTTGTTGTGATTTGTGTGAAAGCATGTGAGCTGTTTTTTAACTGCCAGTATATAAGTTTATTCTGTCTTTGGATTTGTCTTCAAACTGGAATATCTTCAGCACATGAGGATAACACATGCAGCATGTTTGTACTGGTGTGTTTGTGCTGCGCTTTTTCAGGTTGCCAGTGATTGAAACCACAGATGTTGGTTCCATTCGAGTTGATAGGCCCTTGGAGTTTTGAGGTGCACCTTGACAGGCTTTACTGCTCAGCAGTCCATTTAGCTTACCTCCCCTCTCCCGACAGGATATTAATGAATGGAAAATCAAAGAAAACTTTTAAATCCTATTTTTCTGTTCAGTGTGTATGATTATAAAGGTCTACATAATACAGCACGCAAAAAACACATTGAATTGGGATGTTTAATGTTGTATGAAATATGATCAACCAGGAATATTTTTAATACTTTAATTCTATAACAAGAGGTTTCACAAAAATGAGTTAAGTTAGTCAAATGGATTAGTGTTATCACTGCATATTGGCAGAACCAGATATTAAAATTTGATTAAGCTCATTTTAAATCTATTCTGGTGATTGTTTGTCTAAGTTCTGAGCATTCTAGAAGTCATTGTTCAGTGGTGGTGATGGGATCCAGATGTCTGAAGAGTTTGAAAACCCTTTTTTAAAGCACAAAGCGGTTATGCACCCACAATACAGTAAGATAAAGAAGTTCCCACACACAAAAACAAAATTCTTTATATCTGACACTGGTTACCCCCAATAATAATGAATGTATCACTTGAAATGATAAATAAAATTGTTATTTTTAACTTTGAGGAACCCCATAGTTTCTATCACCACCACTGTAAAAAAAAAAGTCAGACAGTTTCTCTACAATTAACCATTTATTTAACCATTATGCTTTGTTTTAAGATCAAAGAATTGTCCAGAATTTTAAAATTTTAATAAAGGTATTGTCTTAGGAAACAGTATCAAAATCAAGGTATTTGTTTAAGTATTCATGTAAGTATATTTATACCAATACAAATATAAGTCATACATAATTAATGTGGTTTAACATATGACCCTGGACATATTGGATCAAATATTTTAATAGGTACCATCCTCTTTAAGTTACATTAAGAATGAGCTAAATAAATCAGGAGCATGGACCTCGAGTCTAGAGTTTCTTGCAGCAGGACATCAGCAAGTACTCGATAAAAGAAACTACAACACATCTGATTGGAAAATAGATTTATTTTTGAAAATACTGTATTGTCAAATGCAATATGACATAAAAAGCAGCCAAGTATAGTCAAATTTAGGTCCTAACTTTGGCGGTTCCTTCTGATTTCCCTTGCTGCCTGAAATGTGCTTTTCTGCATCTAAATGGGCTAGGGCAGATTCACCAATCATTGGGCTTATTAATCCAGTGATTTAATGTCCATACTGTAGATCACCACACACTTCTGGTGACAGGAGAATGGAGTTCCACAGATGAAAAGCAATGTACATAATAAATAGAGACATACACTTACTGCATATTAACAGGAAGAGTGGGAAGTGTTGGTGAGCTATTTACAGAGTCCCTATGTAGTATCTGTCACTTTAAGCACCATTAAGAAACTTGCATTGGTTACCATCAGACTCCTGAGACTCCGCCTCCCCTTTTCTGCAGACAAATGAAAAACCTCTGTATCAAAAATGGCCTGAGAGGGGACTTGAGACACCAGTAGCTGGTTAGATGAATTTTTTGTTTGTTTGGTTTCCTTTTAAAAAGAAGTTGTGTGTCTACTCTGCTTTCTTGGACTTCCTCTTGCGTGTGGCTTCGCTCAGTTCCTCCTTGGTTTTGGCTGGAGATGCAGGGGCAGCGGCAGCTGCGGGGGCGGTGTGATGATGGTCATGATGATCTTCGCCACCAAGAGGAGAGCCAAACAGCAGGTGGCACACCCAGGACTCAATCAGAGCAAAGGGAGATCCGTGAGAGTGGCGAGCGGTCATTATCACCTACAAAAGAGTTTAAAATGTAATCCAGTAAATAGCATGGCCAGCATAGAAAAACCTTGTATCTGACAAACGAAAAATTGTTTTGTGATCGTACTACTGTATTAAAATCTCAGAACACCCTTCTTTGGATGTTTGACCTTGTTCCACTTATTGAATAGGGTGCGATGTTGATTGTACCCACTGGGTGGGTGGATATCATAAAATAATGGCACATTCTGGAACCTAAAAAATGTATTGGAGTTCACCCATCAGATGTGTACAGAATGGAAAATGGATGGATTTTTTTCAAATGCATCTATGTGTTGCTGTGTTCAGTTAAGTTGCTCAGTTTAGGTAAACAAAATTGGACACTTCTGTTAGCTCAAAATAAACACTACATAAAATCATATTGCCAAAATTATGTAATTTATGTATCGCATTCATTTTATAGCTATAATTATGTAGAGGTAAGTGGCTATAAAACATTCTTTTTTATTTTAAAATGTATATGAAGATGGTTATATTCTAGTTCTGTTGTATTACAAAGCTAGTACTATTTAGTTAAATCAACAGTTCAAACAACCTGTGTTTAAAATACATTAACCGGCCATGAACTGGTTTTAAAAATAAGTTTTAGGCCAAATTCTTACATTTTGTGTAATCACTTTTGGTGAGGTAGCTGTTAGAAAAAGCATTAAATGGTTCAAAGGTTTAGTTTATAAAAGTTCTCTAGTTCTAGATTTACTTCTACATGTACATTTTTCTGTACCTCCTACTGGATAGCAGTCTTCCTACAACCCAAATCTAACCCAATTAAGGTCTTCTAAAGGCAGTAATTAGTTGGGTCAATTAGTGGGGTGAATTAGGGTTGGAAGCAAAGACTGTGGAATGGGAACTTTCCAGGAGAAGAAGGTTTGGAGACGACTGTTCTAAAGGCTAGAAGCTAGGACATTTTACAAACCAGTTTGAACCAGTGAATTATTAAAATGCTAGGTATATGGGTTTGCTTTTGAAACTTTCTGTTGGTTAATTTAGTATGTATATGAAACAGCAAAAGAAAAATATAACCTGCAAACAACAGGAATCATAAAGAGGAGATACTGTACCTTGGAAGTAGCCATGAACAGAGTGAAGATGCAGATGAGGGTGCTCTTTGACACAGGAAGCCAGTGGGACTCCTGGAGTGTAAACAGAATGGCTCCGTACAGACTGGCTTTGGTAGGGCTGGGATGAAACACAGCATGGGACTATTAAAATCACCAACTTTAAAATAATGCTTTGTAGTGTGTTTTGAGTCAGTAGAGACTTTAAACAGCATACATATTATGTCTTAAATAAAATGATATTTTAAAGTTATCATATTAAAAACTTTAGAGTGCAGAGTTGGAAATGACATAATGTCCACAGAACTGAGGAATGAGCACTTACAATGACATACTGAGAATTTCATTGGTCTCTGGCCTCCACACGCCACGCAGCAGTTGCTCGAAATTTGACATGAGAGCTACTCCTGACCCTACAAGGACATTAAAAGGAAAAGAGTTAGGTGAGAACAGCTCATATGCCTCAGCAGCCACTGACCTGCACAACACTGCACACTGTCTTGTGCTAAGATCATCAGAACTTTTATAGAGTGCCTAAAGTAGTACTGTCTGTGCTGTCTCTGGATGATCTTGGCTTGAGGTTCTGGCACTGAATCCACTAGAAATGTTAAGGTAACCTGCAAAGAACAAGTAACAAATGCATGTGTGCACCCAGTACAGAGTGCTAATGCTGTGCTAAAGTAAAGAAAAAAATCAATTAAGTTTGTATGCCATACTTTGGAAATGGACAAAAACATGTCACACAATTAAAATAGGGGTTGATAGCCATCTTCAAACCTAAATACTGTCAAACTTTTCATAGTCCACTTGGCAGCTATGCACGTCAGCATAACAAATTAATTTAGTCTATGTCAGCGTCTTTATTTTTTCAGCAGTAGCACTAAATCTCAATGCAACCACTTGTACACACTAGAAGACTAATCTTCATCAATTGTGTTTACACACAGCTTTTAGATATTATTCTGGGCTGAAAATAATGGGAAATTCCAACCAACTTTTAGTTAGTTTCCCTGCACTTACATGTTTCTGCATACACATGGTCAGAAGTAATTTTATTATTGCAAACAATAAAAAGCATAATTAAGTTTTATACATAAAAAGATCAGATCGAATTAGCCTTTACATTTAAACCAATTCCCAATATTGTGTCCCTATCTTTCCACTACAAAGCATTTTTTGTGACCTTTAGTGCTATAGCTGTTCTATAATATTGTGAGCTTTACCACAAAAATGTCCACTGATATTCTGATTTTGTCTTTAGTTAGATAAAAAAGGTATGTTACAGAGTGTCAGAAGCCACAAAAGTCAATCTGTAAATTCATTTTGTCAGTAAAGTGAACATGTCAACTGATTTTTAAAGAAAATGCTTTTCCATTTGTAATCATTTTCATTTTAATTCTACTGTATGAAGAGTTATACGTTTACACATATACCCTCGCTGTGCATGAAGACATGATGCAGCCCTGTCCTGAAAGTACCTACTTACCCTTGACATAGCCAGTAATAACCATGATGAACCAGCCATGGTGATAGGCGTGGTGAGCATGGTGAACTCCAGCAGCAATTTTGCGAGTGCGGACCACCTCTTTCATGGCCACCAGCACCAGCTTAATGGGCAGGAACGCGACACATTTGTAGAACAAGTTAAAGGGACAGAAAAAGATGAGATACCTAGAGAAAGATAAAACAAGAGAAACTATAAAGATCATTTACAATGACTACATTTACATACTTTCGTAGACTTTCAGCATTATCTTGTTAAGTTACTATAAAAACACATTCTGTGGTTAAATTAAGAAATACATTAAGAGAGATATTTTTTCTCTTATAAATGTATTGGTTTGGAGTTCATTGTTTTTTATATCCAATACAAACATACCTACACCTGGCAAATACTGGTTATGTAAATTCTTATGAAAACCAGTCTGTTCAGTGCAGAAGCCTGTGAGTCTTACCAAACAGCTGAAGCCAGGAGGATGTGGCTGTTATTATGGAAATAGTCGATGGGGGAGTGTCCGAGCATGATGTCTGCGAGGATGTAGCTCCCGAAGCAGTAGAGCATTGCACAGAGCCAGGAGGCTACAGGGCTTTTGCGGGACACCTCCACTGAGCCTGCAGAGAACACACACTCTTATACACTGAGTTTATAATATCATGCAAAATGACACAGTGTAGCAGGCAGATGGTACTTATGTTTGTAGGAAATTTTATGTGTTTACTTGATGTCCTGTTCTTATATCAGCATTTGTACTGATAGACGTGTACATCTATTAAGACTACCAAATCATCACTACACAATTACACCTTACCATTATCATAGAAATCTACATAATATTGTGTCTTTTGAAACATAATAAGAAAATATGGCGCCCAACAATATGTATATATGTACAAAACAGGCCAAAGTAATTGTAACTGTCTGCATCATCAATACTGCTCACCAACAGCTGATCAAAACAGATCCTGCCAAATTCAACTAAGTGTTTTTTTTAGGCAATTATTAAGGCAAATGGCAAATATCAAGTGTAACTTAAGACCTTGGAGGCCTGTCCATTCTTTAAAGCTCCATGGATGAAGAGATCTTACGGAACAGGTGTGGCCTGAGCAGGAGGGGACATTTGCTGGACATTTTGACGGACAAGCGATCCTATCAAATGTTGACTAAAAATAAATGCTACCCTCATTCGTAGCAGCTGGCAGTCTCCCTTCGATCTTTGACCTCCAACACGCCCAAAATGTCGACGCTCATTCATGAGACTTGTCAAGTGGGGCAAGGAATGTGAGAGCAACTGTCACATAGACCATGGACATTAAAAGGAGCATCTCTGAGTGCAAACATTTAAAAAAAAATTATCTTTATTTAAAATGTGTCCTGAAGAGGCAGTTTCCCAGATAGGGATTTTGATTTTTAAGTAAAGTAAACTTGCTTATTCTTAAATTCATTAGAGAAATTACTTACCACTTATAAAAATCAGTATAACAAATAACTTATGTGAACTCTAAAACAGCATTCTAAGCAAAACATAAACTACCAATAATTTTCTAGTATTTTATTTTTTCTCTGAGAGATGTTGTTTAGAATATTTTCATGGGATTATGTACCAAAACAACAACGTTTATCTTCATGTCCATTTTCTAATCTTTTTTATTGCTTACAAACAAGCAAGCTGTATATTTACTTGCGAAACATGTAAATGACTCCTGGTTTGATTGGTTGCATTTTTGTATTGACTGCCATGTTCAAAAACAGTTTAGTAACTTTATTGTTATTGTGCAGGGCTCTATTGTATGTAAATGTGCTTGTAGGGCAGGGCTGTTTTAGTAGTTTATTTATACAGCTCTGGAAAAATTAAGAGACCACTTCAGGTTCTGAATCAGTTTCTCTGTTTTTGCTATTTATAGGTATATGTTTAAGTAATAATAACATTGTTGTTTTATTAAATAAACTACTGACAACATTTCTCCCAAATTCCAAATAAAAATATTGTCATTTAGAGCATTTATTTGCAGAAAATAAAAAATGTCTGAACTAACAAAAAAGTTGCAGAGCTTTCAGACCTTAAAAAATGCAAAGTAAACAAGTTTATATTCATTAAGTTTTAAGAGCTCAGAAATCAATATTTGGCTTTTTATGTTGTTAATTCATTAGATTGGGTCACATTTTACTGTGCAGGTATATTTTTGCACTGCAAATGCTCCCTCAAGAGCACTTTAAAGTGGCACAGGGCAAAACAGCTGCAAAGTATACAATGGTACAAATATGTCTCTTTACTCAAAATACTGAAGACAAATCCTTGAGGGGACAACCACACAAGTGACAAGTGGGGTGTACCACCCTAGAGACAGGTGCTACTAATATAACAGTATAGTCTACATTTGTCTGAACTTCACAGCCACATAAGGGAATAAGAATCATGTCAGTCATGGGCTCTAAACCTTTTAAAGTCTTTTAATTTAATTTAGGTCACTCGTTCATCGATACCACTCTAAGAGTGTGTATTATTACTCGGTGCCATTATCATATAGACACTTGCTATAGGTGCTAAATAGCATTTCTGCTGGCTACTCTCATTTTTAATGCGTCACCCACCTACAGTGGTTTTAATAGGCTACAGTGGAGGCGCTCTTGCTGTTGTCTATTTAGGGCGAGTCTATTTATTGCCCTCTGCTATGTGCCCTCCTCACTCTATCAGATTTCGAGTAGGGGGCTCGGAGAGTGGCCTGAAATGTTTAACTTAAAAAAAAGAAAAAAAATGAAAGAAAAATAGCCCATAATATCATGATATCATTGCATATAATTAATGTAAATACCTTTACTTGATTTAAACAGATCCAGTAAACAGTTTTGCTTTTTTGCTATAGTCTCAAATAGCCCAATATCAGAACACACAGTAAATACCCCACAGAGAATGAATTAGAACAATAACACAGTCTCAAAATATCCCTCCTGAGCATCCCGCCCCAAATACATAGTCTCTACCTGTCACACACATCTCTCTAAGTAATGAGGCAATAAATAAGACATACATGCAGCTCCTTACATACCTGGTTCATACTTGAGGTACAGTATGGATACGATGTAATAGGCGACATCAAAAACTGGAAACATGGCCATTTTTGAAAAATACTGGGCAATTTCGCCCAAATTTAGGATATCCAACACCTCCATGGTTGTGCTGCTGGTGACAGTGCTGTACTAGCACATGAACAGAAAGCTGAGTGTGTGCAGTGTCAGACTGAGGCGGCTCGCCTCAAGCCCCCCGTGTCCGTCTCCTCGAGTAAAGCAACTCTGGACACATAAACCCTCCTATTAATACACAGCAGCACCTACCTCATCCACACCGCACAGCTGAACGCACTGCTTCAGGATAACAGCGAGCACACCACACCCCCCCCGGAGCTGCGCACAGAAGCGCAGCGCCTCCTCTTGGACAACCTGCAGAGAGAGCTAATGCTGCCATCAGCGGCAACCTGTGAGACTCTAAATAAAAAAGAATGCTTATACAGCTCTGGGAAAAAAACACTTTAAAATGTATGAGTTTCTTTTTTGATTTTACCAAATAAAAAAAAACTATGGAATATAATCAAGAGGAAGATGGATGATCACAAGCCATCAAACCAAGCTGAACTGCTTAAATATTTGCACCAGGAGTGGCATGAAGTTATCCAAAATCAGTGTGTAAGACTGGTGGTGGAGAACATGCCAAGATATTGATTACTGAACTCTTGAATGAAATGAAAATTTTATGAGTATGAACTTGTTTTCTTTGCATTATTTGAGGTTTGAAAGATCTGCATATTTTTTGTTAATTTGACCATTTCTCATTTTCTGCAAATAAATGCTCTAAATGACAATATTTTTATTTGGAATTGGGAGCAATGGTGTCCATAGTTTCTAGATCAAAACAACAATGTTCATTTTACACAAACATATACCTCTAAATAGCAAAATCAGAGAAACTGATTCAGAAACTAAAGTGGTTCTAGACGATCTAGTGGTATAGTAGATGATCCCATAAATAGCATAGTTCAAATATAAACAGGGTATTCGAATATTGTCACACTATTAAAGATTAGACAGATGGCTAGCAGGCTAACTCATTTGACATAATATACAATCACTGCCTGGCCAAACAAAAAAAGTCTGAATGACCAACTTTATAACCACCTTGACTATCAAAGGCCAGCTTTTACTGCAAAAAAACTATTGGCAGAAACTAGACCAAATATATACAAATTGAAACACAATTATATATTATGGCAAAAAAAAGCCAATGGTGTAAGCAATTTTTTGTTCATATTTCTTAAAATGAGGCTTTAAGTAAAATTGATTAAGGTCATTATTCTTGAAATAAGCAAAATAATCTTACACTTACTTAGTGTAAGCATCTTACACATGCTTAGTAAGACAAAAAATATTTTCATGGAAAAAATAAGATTTATTGCTTTGAAATTAGATAATTTCACTTTCTAAGATTTTGTGTTTTGCAGTGTAGGCCATCCAAAACCATGAAGTTACCAAAAGAATAAAACACTGGTCATTAACTATATTTTTTTCTGGGTTCCTTTTAAAACAGTCATTAGGGTCTTACTTTCCTTTTCAAAATGACTTGATGGGGTTGCGGAAAATGACAGAGATGGGGTTTAAAGGTGCCTTATCTAACAATTTAAACATTAATATAGCAGCAAACAACAAATTTCTATGTTAAGACGTAGTGGAGTAAAGAAATTCTCAGCAGAGAATGAAGCAACACACCCTCTGTCTTACTCTCTACTTGTGTTTTTAGCCAGTCCGGCTGTGCACACATATTAGTCCCGCCCTGTGACAACTGGCCCTCCACGAGAGATAGGACAGTGACACACAGCAATGTGCATGCAAGACAGCAGAGTACAAGACTAAACCTTTAGGTAAAAGCAACCATATAAATATTATGTAAATATATAAATAAGACCAATTGGTACTTTTGGCAGTGTGAGCAGTGTGCCAAGTCCTGCTGGAAAATGAAATCCACATCTCCATAAAAGTTGTCAGCAGAGGGAAGCATGAAGTGCTGTAAGTTTTCCAGGAAAACACTGCACTGACTTTAGACTTGAAAAAACACAGTGGATCAACACCAGCAGATGACATGGCTCTCTAAGCCATCACTGACCATCAGTAAATTGTATGTTTCATTTGGAAATCAAGGGACCAGAGTCTGGAGGAAGAGTGGAGAGACACACAGTCCAAGCTGTTTGAGGTCTAGTGTGAAGTTTTCACAATCAGTGATGGTTTGGAGAGACATGTCATCTGCTGGTGTTGATACACTTTGTTATATCAAGTCCAAAGCCAGTAGAGTGTCTACCAGGAGATTTTACAGCACATCATGCTTTGCTCTGCTGACAACTTTTAATGGAGATGTAGGTTTCATTTTCCAGCAGGACTTGGTACACGGCCCAAACTGCCAAAAGTACCAACTGATCTTATATAATATTCAAAACTTCTGAGATAAGCCATAATCATTAACAAAAAAAATAAACATTTAAAATAGATCACTATGTGTGTAATATATCTATATAATATATGAGTTTTATATTTTGAACTGAATTATTAAAATAAAGTAACTTTTCAATGTTATTCTATTTTTTAGATGCACTAGTATATATAAAGATGTGTCCTTCATACTAGTGTCCTTTCGTGCTTGTTTTTTTTTTTTTTTGCTGTGTAAAGTCTGTGAGGTCCAGCAGGGGCGGCAGTGAGTTTCAGTGTTCTTCCGCCCCGATATATGTACATGACGCGCGAAGGAGACACAGCTGTGTGGCAAAATGATCGGAGATCTGCTGATATTTGGGTAATTTTTCTCTTCTTAATGAAATTGATATATGTTTTATTGTGTATTAGAAGTGAATCCGTTTATTCCTGTTATTGTTATGTTATGTAGCAGTGTGTGATTGGCTGTGTTTAGTATAAACCGGATAGCAGGCTAGTGTAGTTAGCTGGCTAGTTTAGCAGGCTAGCTGATCAGCAGCGCTTCCACGTCACTGTGTTTGTGTTGGTTTCCCTGCAGCACTCTGCTGATGAACGCTGGAGCGGTTTTAAACTTTAAACTGTGAGTAGAAATCACGATTAACACCATAACTGACTTAATTACTACTGTTTTTGTTTTCAGTTTTATTTAATGTTTTATCTTCACTGGCAGGAAAAAGAAAGAGTCGCAGTCTCACGGGTTCGGAGATGAAACCGGTGGATCAAGTACAGGTAAAGCTCTGGAAAAAAATAAGAGACCACTTCAGTTTCTGAATCAGTTTCTTTGATTTTGGTATTTATAGGTATATGTTTGAGTAAAAAAAACATTGTTGTTTTGTTCTATAAACTGCTTTACAACATTTCTCCCAAAGTCTTCCAAATAAAAAAAATATACATTTAGCTCATTTATTTGCAGAAAATGAGAAATGGCTGAAATAACAAAAATGATGCAGAACTTTCAGACCTCAAATAATGCAAAGTAAACAAGTTCATATTCATAAAGTTTTAAGAGTTCAGAAATTAATATTTGGTGGAATAACCCTGGATTTTATTAACAATTTTCATGCATCTTGGCATGTTCTCCTCCAGTCTTACATGCTGCTTTTTGGATAACTTTATGCCACTCCTGGGGCAAACATTCAAGCAGTTTAGCTTGGTTGGATGGTTTGTGATCATCCATCTTCCTTTTGATTACATTCCAGAGGCTTTCAATTTGGTAAAATCAAATAAACGTATATTTAAGTTTATTTATTTATATAAACACACACAAAAGTTAGGACACAAATTATTGTATTTTCTTAATTGTAGACTAATAGTAAACAAAGGAAAACAATTAGGGGAGACATTAAATTATGCAGTAAACAACGAATGTGTTTGTCCTCCACAATCCACAAAGGAACTCCTTCAAGATTCAGAGAAAACTATTGTAGGTGACACTAACTCATTAAATCACTAAGAAAATTCCAAAAGAGTGCAAATCTATCCTCAAAGCTAAATGTGGTTACTTAGGAGAATCAAAAGTAACAAATATATTCTTATAAAACTTTTTGATTACAAAAACTCCCTGTGTTTTCCTGTATAGCTTCAATGTCTTCAATTTGACATTTACAATGTAAAAAATTGCAAAAAGCAAGTAAACACCTTGAATGAGAAGAGGTGTGTTAAAACTTTCGATTTTACACTACCCACCTCTGCTTGTAGTAAAATCATTAGTGATCTCACTGCAGCCCATACATGTATTGTGACATTCTTCACACCATAGCCAGGTCATAGAAATCTGTAGAACACTGTTTAACTGACCTATTATTAAATGGAACAAAATAAATGTGTGAGCTGGCTAGGAATCTCCAAGGCCTTACTTGAATGTAACTTTTCCGCTTCTCATACACAGGTGATAACATCAGAGAGTTCTTACTGAGTCTGCGGTACTTTCGCATATTCATAGCTTTGTGGAACATCTTCATAATGTTCTGCATGATCTTGTGAGTATCCATATTGGAGTGAACAGATCAACAGAAAATGTTGTTTATATCTTATGTTTACTATATATTTGTAATTTTCTTTTCATTTGTTTCAGGTTATTTGGATCATAACCCACAACATTACCAGACTGGAAACCAAGACAATCCTCTGCACTTTTCTTCTTGGATATTATGGCGTTGGTTTAAACTTAAAACTTAAACATAAAACTTGTGTTTCCAGTAGTTTTTAAGTTTTGTTCACTTTCAAAAAAAGTAAGCCACAGTCTGACAGGTCAATATTGTCTTTTTCAGTATCAGACTGACATCTCTCCTGAATTTGAATGGCAGTGTATGTGTTCATGTACGCAGGCAGATATGAAATTTTTTGTGAATATAAGGCTCACACTTTGTTCTATATGGATTAATTCAGCAGTGCAATAATGTACATTTTTGGGTAATAATTCATTAACTTTTGGCAAACTTGGGTTTTTTCTCTATGTTTTTGCCTGTTTTCTCAGTGGAGGTTGTTGCAAGCTGAATATGTAAATTATATTAATTCTTTTATTAAAATGTTTTTTTAATATGTGCTGATTATTGTTTTTATTTAACATTTTATTTTAACAATTGTTAAGATTGTATATCATAGCTTTAAATTGATGCTATAAATATTACTTTTTTGACTGTTCAAATTAGTTTATCTTAAAAAAATGATTTGCATTTCTCCTCAAAACATGATCTCGTATCACTTAATAAAATGCATTTGAGGATATTTTTAAAATAAATAGTATTTCTGAAAAATGCTTAAGTTAATTTAAGATTACCAGTCCATTATTTCTTTTTTATTTAAAGGGTTTTTCCAGTCCTTGGTTTGCTTGCAGCTGTGACTCAATAGGGGGAAGCCCCTACAAAACATTGAAATACTGAGGCCCCAAATTTAAGGGGAGTTTCAGTTAAATGTGTGATTTAGTGTGCACTGCCCTTAGCATGTACACATTCTTATATATATATATATATATATATATATATATATATATATATATATATATATATATATATATATATATATATATATAATTAACATTACAGTATATTTAGCAAGTTTGCATTACTTCAATGCATTACTCATCCTTAATTTCTTAAAAAAAAAAAAACAAGTGACTTTATAACATTTTGCATAGATGTTACCATGTTAAAATTTTGAGTATTTTTTATGTTTGTGTTTTCTGTAAAGGGGCTGCTGAATCTACTAAACACTTATTTTATTATTGTGTATATGTATATATCTTATTATTTATGATGACCCATTATTGCAAATTAAGGAAAGCTTTATGATCAGTTTGATAAATTAGGTCTTTAATGAACCAGATGAAATTTGAAAGAAAAATATGTAACTATATGCAGTGCATACATTAATAATAGTGATAGATGACGTGTGATAGATGAAAAATATGAAATGTTATGAATCCATTTCTGTCTTAAACCTTTTCTGTTTTATTTGAATACTATCAATGTTTTGATTTATTGCATTTCAAAGATATGAATCTTATCCCACTGCTGTCTGTTTGACTTTGTTTAATAATCTGGAGTACATTTTAAACAATTATTTTATTATTATATTTCATAATACTGCAACACAGTTACCATGGCAACGTGGTTCTAGAAGTTCCTTGTCTCGCTCCCGTTGTCTGAAATTTCCCGTGGTGCGCGCGGCGCTCGACGGGGATTGGTGGAGCGCGGTCACGTGGCTGTAAAGGGACGGCTGGTAGCGGCCCTGTGTGCGTGGTCGGCCGCCGACAGCACAGAGCGGCTGTGTCTCCGTCAGTCTCGGTCCACGTCTGACAGTCCGGCGGCTCGGGCCGAGTTATGTAGCGGTCGGTGCGCTTCTGACCAGCGGCTTCAGTCTGCTGCAGGATTCAGTCGCAAGTCGAGATCCGCTGATTCTCGGTTCGACCATGACAACAGCCTCGACTACCCCCCAGCAGCTGAGAGACAGGCTGCTGCAGGCTGTGGATGAACAGAGTCATGTAAGTACTGAAGAGGGTCTGTCTAAAACAGAGCACTCTGTCACCCACAGCGCTCTGACTCAGGGTCTCCTGTTAGCTAAGGAGAAGTTAGCTAACTAAACATTCTCGCTCTGTCCCAGTTTTTACTCCAATGCTTCAGATAACACTTCCTTGATGATAGCTAATCTAGTTACCCTTCCAAAGCCAGCCTTGAGTGTCAGTAGAGCTGAACCTCCTGTTTGTGTAAACAATGAAAGGTCTTGGTCATTATAGGCAATGTAGCCGCAGTCCACCTAACATGTATATACCTTTTATAATGTGTACTTGGGCACAAAAGATTTACATGAGCAGTGTAAGTTGGTAGTGTATAATTCAGTCTTGTCCATTGTAAAGCCTTATATCTTATGAATCCATTGTGTTCCATATGTTTTTTTATTGTAGAACTATTTTATTGTCTTTGTGTGTAAATAGCAGTAGCTAGCTTTCACATTTCCACAAAGAGAGAGGGAGCTTTTAAATAATTAGCACATACACTGTACACTCTCAGCTGCTTACTTTTGCAAAAGCTGTTTGATGTTGTTTGTCCTCTTGGCACAGCTTTTAGTTAACATAGTTTGCCAAGCTCATGTAGTTCATTAGATCAGGTAATTTGACCTGGAACACATCTCAGCTACCAAAGTAAATACATTAGTGCTAAAGATGTAAGAAATGCACAACAAAGCTGTAACACACGTTTTATATTTACACCACATACATATGTATATCATATCTATCATATCTATCAGATGTATATCATATCTACATCTACATTTTGGAAAAGCTTTTATTTTGTGAGTTAATTCTTCCAATCCAAAGAGAAACATTTACATACCTCTCACAAACTGTCTAATTCCTGGAATGTGAGACTCGCATTTGCATGTTTGTAACAGAGTGATGAGCAGAAACCTGAAATGATGTTGGGAACACTTTGCAGGTGCATATTTGAAAGTTAATTCAAATTTTATGAAACTCTTCAGCTTTCATATCTGTGACTCAGAAAGATGTCAGCCAATTTGTGTCAAGGCACAAGATCATTTCCTGTGATTAATGACCTTGAGTGAAAATGTGCCCCAGGCATGGAAAACTATTTTGTGGCCAACTTTAACTTGTGGAAAGTAAGTCTAAGTTCTTAATGTTTAAATCATTTGCCGATTTACCACACTTGACGTCTCAGTTCAAAAGATGGTGGGAGTAATGTGAGTTGTGTGTTTAGTTTTCAGCTTTTTTTTTTTTTTTTTCATTAAATTTGATTTATGTGCCATTTTTTTATGATACACTTTGTAGACTTGAAATGCAACAATAAAATAATAATAATAATGTAAAAGGAAGTTCCATATTAGACTTTTATATAGGACTGTTATATTCAAGGTCAGTTCTAACACTATCTCTGTGAACAGCTGAACAGAAGCAAATGTTGTTTTGTTTCATGAATTGCAATATGGGAGTTTTCATCAATTCTATCATTTTGCAGATCCGCAACATGGGGGCAGTTTTGGATGTTATATCCAACCTAGAGAAATTTCCAATAACCAAGGAGGCACTTGAGGTAAGTAATGTTTGGGTGGTTACTAAATTCAAGTTTGTTTGGTTTTACACTTTAAAAGTGTTCAAACACCCAATACAATGTATATGTTATAGAGTCATTACACTTACAAATAAAATTGTTAATATTCATCTAAACTAGTTGTTATTTTTACTTCTGATTCTGCTTGCATTATTCGGCCTATAGAAATATTTGTGGTTCGTTTTCAGTCAGTTTCATGTGACCAACAAGCCCCCCATAATCAAATTTAGTTATAAACACAAGTAGTTATCTAGTGTTCTCCAACAACCTTGTTCTTTTAAGTCTTCTTGAAATTCCTTTAAACAGTTACTATTAAAAGGCATGTTGGGAATCTCATTGTATCTTTGTATTTTATTTTACATTTGCTAAAGTATTCCAGTTAATAAATTCCAATAAAAGCACACACAGATCAGGAAAAAAACATGATTATGTCTGAAGCTCTGCTATGATTGTGTTTATTATTGACTTTTAAAGAGACTGGTTTAACACTGATCATTTTAATATAATAGTTTAATTCAGGGACAATTAATGTCTATAGAAACAAGTGCAATGAATTCTGATTATGTGAATAATCAAATAATCTTATTCGTGTTCTTTAAATGCCAAACCATAAATACATTATCATTAATTATATTTTTAGGTTAATTGTGTATTACTTTTGTGACATTATTGCTGTATAAACTGTAGTTGAAGACTGACAGCCTGTGATTTTATGATTAAGGAAACCCGGCTTGGGAAGCTGATAAATGACTTGAGAAGGGGCACCAGGGATGAGGACCTAGCTAAACGTGCCAAGAAACTTCTGCGTACCTGGCAAAAGCTGATTGAGCCTCAACAAAATGAAAAATTGCCAAAAGAACTTTTAAGCACAGCTAATGGATGCATCCACGCTCCATCGTTGCCTGTTACCAGATCTGTCCAGGGTGCCACAGAGATGGACAGAAAGCTTGTTTTGCACAATAGCTACACTTCTAACACTGACAGGGTTCAACTTATTAATCACAAATGTGAGCAGAAAGCAGAAGACAACCCAAGCCACAAGTTAAAGGTTTCAAAAACATCAGCCTATGGACAGATATCTGCCCTATCGTCAGCCAGTGGAAATGTCGGCTGTCCAGACACTTTTCCTGGTGCATCTCTTCCAGTGAAGGCCAGTACTATCAAGTTTCAACTCCCTTCTCCTGATCGCAACAAACAATCTAATGCTCATGCAGTCCTTAGAACTTCAGTATTGCAACAATATGGACAAAGGGACAGAGCTGTTACAAAAAAGGAGCAGCAAAAATTACAAAATCACCACACTGCTTCTAGTCCTAGAACAGCAAAGCCAGTTGGAGCAACCAAGCGGCCAGCACCGTTTGCTGGATCTGACTCTGAAATGTTTTCTGCTCTTCCGTTAAACTCTTCTGTCCATGGTATTCACACAGAGAGTCAGCAAACAAAAGAGGCCATTCCGCACTATAATGATAATGAACCTCTTGAAAACAAAGAGCGAGCGCTTGAACAAATGCATAATTTGCAAAATAAGTCCAAAAGCTTAAAACGGCCTCACCCAGGCTTACTCAGCGAAGTCACTAATGTAGAATCTGAAAAAGACGTCAAACCCTTCGAGGCAAAGAGGAGGAAACATCAGTCGAGAGACTATGCTGTCAGTCAGGAAGGGCATTCAGCAGAGGACAGCAAGTCTGCTCGCTTAAAGAATCGTACATTAACATTTGACCCCTTTACACAACAAATTAGACCTTCAGCAGTCAACCAGATTGAGGAGCAGCACAGTTTAGTGGTGGATCTTGGTGAATCTGACTATCTTAAGCAAAGTCCTTCTGCTGCATCACCCAGCACTTTACACAAGACGAACTGGAAAGACCTATCCCAGAATGAAATTGTAAAATATTACTTAAACCTCCAAAATAACTTGCTAAAGACTTCTGGAAGTCAAACCCCAGGGTCACACACTTTTATGACTGAGTACTTGAAACGTGAAGAAGACCATATGATGGACTCCAACAAAGTCTGCCTTTTAGTGCCAAGTGTCTCCGAGACAGACCTTCCAGGAAAAAGCCGAGACGTTGTGCCTGAAGACCTCAACAGAATACATGATCAGCACTGGTCAGGTGTTAATGGATGTTATGACAGTAAAGGCAACTGGTATGGTTGGACAGACTGCATATCATTGGATACATATGGGGATGGAAGTAAACTAAATATTCTGCCCTATGTTTGCATAGACTAAAATCACTTAGTCACTAAAAGATAAGTCTCAGGACAAAACTTTAGACCTGGTCCAGATTTATGTTTATGTATTAACTGTTTTCTAACTTTTTGTATCTATTTATTCTCACTGTTTGTGTTTGTTTTGGGTTGTTAAACCAGGTAATAAGAGAGGGGGAATTGGGTTGTTTAAGCAGATATTTGCCTCTGGTACACTTTGTTTGGCCCAGATTTATGGCATAGTGTGTTGTTTTTCTAGTATTTTTATCTATTTATTCTGACTTTTTTTGGATGTAAGCACTATTGTATTGGTATAAAAGAATCATGGGTGGGTATGATGTGCAGGTGTTTTTCTGGAAGAGAAAACCTATGATTTAAACAAATCCTACTTTACTGTAGTAAATTTAAGTAAATTTAAGTATGTGAATTGTTACAGCTGCTAGCAGCAATAACAGTGGTCAAACAGGGACACCACATGAAGAGTGCAATGAAAGTAAGATTGGTGCAGGTTTTCTAAAATAAATCATAATATATGGAAGGTTACTTTAGTTGCATTTACAGGGCTGTTTTCTTTCAATGGTCTATAATAGGAATGTGATCCTTTAAAAGTCTGTTTGCATGTATTACTAAATAATTTTCAAAGTATTTTATTCACAATAAGATGTAACAGAATTTACTAATATGATTTGTATAATTTTTTCTGTCAATAAAGCGGCTCTCCAACATCCCTACAAATATAATCCTGTGTGGTGTTTATTTTGTTAAAGGGAAAATTTACTTGATTTTTGAGCTACTTGTACTATTATTATTCTAAGCAATCAGTGAAACTACACGTGTCTTCTCAGTGTGTTATACAACAGTGCTAATGGTAAAATAGTGAATGAAATTCTGAGAATAATTTACTTTGCATGGTATCACAAAATGAATAAATCAATTAACAAAACTCAAGCTATTATTGTCTAAACAGGCAAATTGTGCCCAATTAGCCATTTTCCCTGATTGGTGTCATGAGACTAGTTAGTGTTACAAGGCCTCAGGTGTGAATGTGGATCAGGTGTATTGAATATAGTGTTACTGCTCACACTCATACTGGTCACTGGAAGTTCAATGTGGCACCTCATGGCAAAGAACTCTCTGAGGATTAAAAAAAAAATGTTGCCCTAGATAAAGATGGACTAGGCTTTAATGAGTTTCAGACTCAGTTTGTCAAAAAAAAGTATTGTACTCTAGAAGAGAGTCTTCTCCTCTGCCCTCTCCTCCAAAGATTAGAGGCCATGCCACAAAATGATTTCCTCTCTGTAACGAACAATGCAGAACATAGATCATACTGGTTGAAGACATGGTCGTTTCAGGGCATTTGGGGGCAGCGCCACTATCCTCGCAGCCGAGCAGCTCAACCCCCCCTTTCAGCTAAACTAACGCTACTAAACTCTTATTTCAGACTTGGTGAATAGGTTCTTGGGCAATTTCACCACGTCGAAGCTCCAGAGTCCGCTTTATATCATAAAATCCGCTTTGACCGGTGTTCTGTTGAGTTGTGCTGTCAGACCGTGTGTACATTAGTGTACATTTAAGGTCTCGGTAAAACATGGAATCAACCGGAGATCAAATTTAAACCTATAGTTACTAATAGAGGTGGGCGGATCGATCCAAATATCGATACCAACGCTGGTATTGGTATTGAGCAATACTCGTGTAAAAATATCGATATTCAAGCTTTTTTCTCTGCCGCACGCACTGACTGCTGCGCACGAGGATTCACCACAGTCTACTCTCTGGTCTCTTGTTGTTGCACATGCGTCACATGGCTCAGCAAAGCCAGCCAAACCCAAGCAGGTAGGCTCAGCCTGGCCCCGCCCACTCAGCGCTCTCCTCGAGTCCACACGCCTCTACCTCAGGAGATTAGTGTTGAGTGATATTTTTTTACACTCTGTTTATTTAAGAAAAACTTGCATTTGAATTGCACTGAAAGGAAGACAATTCCTTATTTTTTTTTTTGTTTTTCCAAATGCCAATTCTATTAAAAAAAAAAAGAAACAAAGAACTAGAAAAGATGTCTAGTGAGGGGAGAATTTTTATTTTATTTTTTAATATTTTTTTACTTTATATTTAAACTTTGTTTTGTTACTGTTCCATTGTTTCTAAACAAAAAATGTTGATTGTGATACTAAAGTATTTTGTTATCACTTACAATGTTTGGTGAAATTATATCCTAGGTTTTTGGATCATTTGGATCTATAAAGCTTAAATATTAAAAAGTATCGGTATCAGTATCGATATCGGCAATACTGGCCCTGCGTTTACTTGGTATCGTATCGATACCAAAATTCCCGGTATCGCCCACCTCTAGTTACTAACACAAGATAGCTAATGCTAACTGGCTGGTTTAAACAGAGCTGTTTAACCTGTGCTGCAACCCTCTGTCCGTGCGCTGTCTGAGCCAAGGTGGGCGAGGCCATGAATACTATTTCAGGAGTTGACATAGACACAGAGCTTTTTATGATTAACTCGTTTTTCTGAATATTTTCTTTTACCAGCTACTGCAGACAGTGGAGGTTGAGGAAGAGTTTCATATGCAGCATGCATATACAACTCAGAGATACCTATTGTATTTCCCAAAGAACAAGAAAAAGTGGATTTTAGCCCTTTAAAGGGTTGCTCTCACAGAAAATAAAAAAAATAATACACAGTGGTCCTTTAAAACTAAACTCTTAGCTGCCTGACACACAGGGAGAGAACATTTAGCAACAGATGAGTGTCTGAGTCTCTCTTTCTCTCTCTACCTCCCCTTTCTCTCACTCCTCCCTCTCTCACTCCTCCCTCTCTCACTCCTCCCTCCCCCTCTCACTCCCTCCTCCCACTGCATTACGAAGTTTGAGCTCCACGTATGAAGCTGCAGCCGCCGGTGAGCCGACACTGGGAAGATGGCTGCGGTGGAGCGTCCGCCCGTGAAGGAGGGAGTGCGGATCGCTCTCCTGTGCCTGTGCTGGTACACCGTCAGCTCCGGCGGGAACGTCATTAACAAGATCATCCTGAACAGCTTCCCGTACCCGGTCACCGTTTCTCTCTTCCACATCATGTCTATCGTCCTGTTTCTGCCGCCGCTGCTGCGAGCCTGGGGAGTCCCTAAGTCTGAAGTACCTGGGAGATACTACCGGTGGTACATCCTTCCGCTCGCTTTCGGGAAATATTTTGCCTCTGTTTCGGCTCACTTCAGCATATGGAAGGTGCCCGTGTCCTACGCTCACACTGGTGAGTTCCCGTTTCCTCACACTCTTCCCCTATTTAGGGGTTTCTTCTCAACATAAACCTCTGTTAGCTAGCATGTGGCTAACCTGACGACGGCAATTGGAAACCGGTGCTACCAATTTCGAGCCGCTCGCTGATGTTCTCTAGTTGAATTTGGCCTTAGATTAAATTCACTAATGTTGGCAGGGCTATTTTAGCTCCTGCTGAGGAGTACTGGTTAACTAATTTTGTGGTCTGTGGTCTGTAGCAGAACCTGAGGGAATTTTAGCCTGTTTGCTACCAGCTGTCAGGAATAAACTCCAGCGGTTAGCGTTAGCTTAGCTTAGTCAGTTAGCTTAGGCAGCTAATAAACCTGAAGAAAGTGGAAACACAAGTTCCGCCTCGTTGAGCTACGTAGCCAAAAAGACCTGGGCCTGAATTCATGATCTAAAACTGAACTGAAAGATATCCATATCAGAGCATTTATTCGTTAACTCTGCCCTCAGTGCGCACAACTAAACTAAATTTGACACCAGGATGTTCATGGGCGGTACAGTATTATTAATAACGCGATATTTTAGTAAGTTAGTTAACTTAGTTATCCTAACTAATTAACTAGGTTAACCTGACTAAGCTAGGGTATTTAACTAGCTAAGTAGTTAACGTTGAGTTATAGAGGTTGGGTTATGTCACGGCCAGTGTAACGTTCAGTAGTCAAATTAAATTCAGTTTGATTAGATTTGAGGCTAAAATTGAGTGGAACAACAATTTTTTCCTCTTTTTTAAATTGCATTTTTGTTTAACCCTTTTTCTAATTGCTGCCCTTCACAATACAGCTTTTTTTGTTTCATTTTATAACATGATAGGATGGTATAATGGCCTGTCACAATAACCGTTTTATATTGGACGATGTATTGTGTCAGAAATAATTGTAAAGAACAATAATATTGTCATTTTAAGACTTATTTGTGCCATTGATACAAAAATAAAATGTAATAGCATAATAATGCATTAATACAGTATATTTTAAAGAGCAGTCAACCTATAGTTAGCAAGACATTTTAATTGCAAAACAATTTATAAAAAAAAAAAGAAATATTGCTGAAATATCTTTAAACAAATTAAACCTACAAATAAAACAAAACTACTGGTTTTGTGCAAAGTGAGCAAACTAGCTCATTTACGTTAATGGGATCTTGACTTAAGTAAATTCCCAATAAGCAATATTAATATAAAAAAAATCTGATTTAGTTTAAGTACATAAATTATACAATGAGTTTGATAATACAATAACTTGGACACACCAAATACTTTTTGACTAGTAAGATATCTCTTACTGAATTGCTGAAATCATAAAAAGCAACATTATGGTGTGCTTTGTCTGACCATGCATAAGCTAGCAGTATGTTTGTCATTTTAAAAATGTGGAACATCTGAAGAATTTTTTTTAGGTTAATTACACTCTGGCCAATTTAACATGAATAGGAAGCATTTCTGATATTTAGGTGTGGTCATATACGTTAACAATATTTTTGTGAGCAGTAAAGCTCTCCAAGGCCACCATGATATTTTATATTTATTCTAATCTGAGTCAATCATTTGGAATATAAGATATAATGGATGCTGTTGGTCTCAAAGATTTGTGGGCATGCCCTGACTTTCTCTCTATTTTTACAGTGAAAGCCACCATGCCAATATGGGTTGTGTTGTTGTCACGGATAATTATGAAAGAGAAGCAAACCACAAAGGTAAGTGTTTTAAAGTTTTGTTTTGGTACACTTTTGTTTGGTCAGTGCAGTAGATGATATACCATGCCAGTTTATAGTGCAGGTTGATGAATTTGTCCTCATTTTCTCTTTGTAGGTCTATGTGTCCCTTATACCGATCATAGGTGGGGTCTTATTGGCTACAGTAACCGAACTCTCTTTTGATGTCTTGGGACTAGTTAGTGCTCTGGCAGCTACACTTTGCTTTTCATTGCAAAACATATTTTCAAAAAAGGTAGGTGCTTTATTGTAATTGTTTGCAGTCTTAGTTCGTGACGTGTGTGTAAAGTAGTATTAAGACATCCTTGAGATTTTATTTACTTAAGGATAAGGAATGAGTCTGAATATACAGCTTTGGCTTGCTTACGGAGGACTCAGATGTGGATTTCTGCAAAGCTGACTTATGACAATACCAGCTGTAAAAACAATATACAAATAAAATTCTAATTGACTGGAGGGGGTGCAGTACAAACCACTAGTGCCCAGTTCTGACTGTGGAGTTTCACAGCCCTGCATACTCTGTTCTATAGTGATTTACCTGTTGTAACACACCCAGTTAACTTCAGGATAGATTAACTAGTTTGTTTAGAGGAAAAACTGCTCAACAGACAAAGTGAGTTAAATATTACAGCCTATTGGCTGTGACTGTTGAATAGAAACAGTCAGAAGAAGCATTCAAAAAATGTCAGGCAACCCCCTTTCCCCGGGACTAAAATGAAGCTGTGCAGTATGTCTTGATTTTTTTTAGCCTCAAGGGAAATGCAGCATGAATCCTGCATTAACATATTTAATAGCAGGAATTTAATTGGAGCACTGAAGGTTGTCTGGCACAATGCCTTTCTTCTTGAGAATCATTTGGTCTTCAGTTATTGCTGTAGCTAAAAAAGTGACACCAGATGCTGCTATTAACAAAACTGAATGGAACTGTTGGGGAAAATGTAACTGAATGAAGATTACATGAGTGAATTGACGTTTTTTGATTTGACAATATTCAGAAAAGGAATAAAAAACTGTTGCTGAGTTGTGGTAGCTTAATTACTATTTCTATTCTGTACTGTATGTTTTTTTTTTATTGTTCATGGCTTATTTTCCAGCCATACTAAACACAAAATGTATTATTCAGAATGCAAATTCTTTTGTTTTTTTCTGTGATAGTTTTTTAGCATCTTACATTGTCACATAAATGAGCCAGGTTTAGGATTGATGTTAATGTACAATATATATGTCTAGGTTTTGCGTGACACAAAAGTCCACCACCTGCGTCTTCTCAACATCCTTGGCTTCAATGCAGTTCTGTTCATGCTTCCCACGTGGATTTTAGTTGACTTATCTTCATTTCTAGTCGACGGAGACTTGGTAAGTAAATAAGCTGGGCTGTTGTTCATGCACAAAAAAGTATAAATATTATCTGTCAATCTGTAATTTGTTAAATGCTAAAGAGATGGAAATGGTTGCACATGAGAGGTCAGGGGGAAAATACATTAATGGTAAATTAGAATCATCTGTTTAATAAAAGCCCTGTTTACACCTGGACACATACATCTCATTATAAGTGGACAGCATTGAAAACAGGTATGAACATGTCCAGTGCTTTTTGAAGACTCTCTGTGATTCAGTTATTTAAACAATCTTGGGTGGTGGTGTTCTGGAATTCCAGCTGCCCACCCACCAGCACTTGTTGTGTGAACACTGAAGCCCCCTGTTTCTTTTCCTGCAGTTAGGAAGTAGCAACCATTAATTTATGCTGTTAAGCAATAGAGAAAACATAGATGAAAACAGGGACGCGAAGCAATGATTTGTTTAGAGACAAAATTGACCCAGAATGATTTGCTAGCTGTAAACAGCTGAATATCATAAAGTCAAGTTAAAATCGGGGCAGTCAAGAGGGATGGTAATACCAGGTGTGAACAGGGTAGAAATGTGCAGTGAAGTGAAAAAGTACAAAGACTGGGAATTGAGTTGATTTTGATTCTATTTTTGTTTGTCCTTGTTTTGTTTTTACATGTAGTCTGAGGTTTCCAACTGGACTGGAACATTAGTGCTGCTTGTCATCAGTGGCTTCTGCAACTTTGCACAAAACATGATTGCCTTTAGTGTGTTAAATCTGGTCAGTCCACTTAGTTATGCGGTTGCCAATGCAACCAAAAGAATCATGGTCATCACTATATCTTTACTGATGCTGAGAAACCCAGTCAACCTCTCAAACATCATGGGAATGTTGACAGCCATCCTGGGTGTCTTTCTGTACAATAAGGTAGGTAATTTATATATATATATATATATATATATATATATATATATATATATATATATATATATATATATATATATATATATATATATATTTTTTTTTCTCTGCTCTGTTGTTTAGACCACATATTGTGGAATTCATGAGATTTCATGTATTTCTGATCTGGAAGTCAAAATCAATGTATTTCTTTCTGCTCACCAGGCGAAATACGATGCTAACCAGGAGGCCAAGAAGAAACTTCTCCCAGTCTCTGAACAGGATATGATTTCATTCGACAAACCCCAGTCCAATGGCTCAGCGTCCTTCAAACAAGTCTCAGACTTTCAATATGGCCGGAGTAACGTTCTCAGTGACCACTTTCAGTACAGCCGACAGGCCTACACGATGAACTACGGCTCCAATCAGTATGTTGTATAAGCTGAAAAACTGATTAACAAACCTATTTGAAGGTGAAATGAGACTTTGTTTTGTGTAGACCTGAAGTATTGGGGGAAGTATTTCCCTTCACATTTCAGGTTTTCTGGGCCATGTCCTCATATTTATTTCACTCCTGTTGGTTTTGTTTTTAAACGGCGAATATTTAAAAAGGAGAGAAGTTTATTTGAACCATGTTGGAATACTTTTAAGTAGAGCAGTGGATTAGTCCAAATCAAGGTTTTTGTTTTGCACCAGAACATTTCAGCATTATAATTATTAATTTATAATGTCTACTGTCACAATACTACAAATCTATAAGTGGAATATCAAGTGATTGTTGCTCTCAGAGTCCCTTGGAAGAAACAACAGGGATGTCAGAAGTTGGAAAATTTTAATAACTGCCACACACTGGGACTTCATGCATTGTCATTTAAACTTCCTGATCGTTTTTTTGAATTCCAAGATTGGAATGTTGCTTGTAGTTTGTAAATATTTTCATGTATTTATTTTATAGTTTTTTTTTGAAGTTCTGAGCAAGGCATAATCTTGGTTTTATCATGAGTGGAAACCTTTATGAATGTGTAATCTTTTTCCCATGCTCTTTTGTTTAATCTAGGGATGCACCGATGTGGGAATTCTGGGCTGATGCAGATATCCGATATTACATATGTACACACCCTGGTTTAATTTAATAACTTTAAAACTAATAAAGAAATGACTTTAAAGTTTGCCTAAATCAATGGATATTAAAGTAACACAAACAGTGTCAGTGTTATTGTAGTAGTGCTGTCCTTTTCTGGCATACAATAAATATGTCTGCAAATTTTGTTGTGAAATATTGGGCATACAGATGTAATTCCGATATCATCCTGCATCCCTAGTTTAATCGGTACTTTCTTGATGATCAGTGTTTAACGGTTGGTCTTAGGCCATTATCCAGACCCACATGAATCATGGTGTAGTTTGATTTTGATGTCATTATTCAGGTGGGCTTTAGGTTATGTAGGGTAAATGTTTTTTTTTACTGTGTTTTTGAGCCAAAACCAAGTGATGCTGATTTGCTGTGCACATTTTAAAAACAAAAACATTTTTGTAGCAATATAATTTTTACATGCTCAGCCCAGACTACTCCTTGATCGAATGGACACAACCCCTCAGTATCAAGTTTGTTTTTCAGAGAATGTGATTCAGGTTTCTTCACAAGAAACATTTTGAAATGTTTTCCTGTTTTAACCCACTGTCAAAGGAGCATTCTGGTCTAAAACTGTCAATTTGTTTCACAGCTTTGCAACTCGATCAGCTCATCAGCCTCATCTGGTTGCCAGAATGAACTAATTAGTAGATTTTCGTGTTATCATTCATCAGTGTTCCCATTAAACTACCCAGTACACATTACATAACATAGTCATACAGCCAAAGGGAGTTTCCACAAATTTCTAAATACGTTTTAACTATCAGCCACTTGTACTCCAAAATATAGATGTCATATTGGGCTCTCTAGGAGCAACTTCCTCCTGCTTTAACCAGCTAGCAGAAGGAAAACAAAACATTTCAAATGCTGCTTTACGGTGTCCAACAATTATTATACATTTAGAGGTTTTAAAAAGTTACTCCTATCTTCATGATTCATTATCAGAAGGGGGTTCCTCATCTTTACACCTAAAATCTCTACCGAGGCACCAATGTAGAAGTTTAGTAGGCATGTGTAGAATAGATTTAATTTTAACTGGAGCTGTTCCTTAAGTTTCTTTGGTTATTTAAGAGTAAAATACTGTGTGGGTTACAGCTAAACAATTCCCACAAATGAGTTGGTGTCTAGAACCAGAGCCAATGGTGTGAAGTTCATTCAGACAAGTCTGTTAGACATAAAGAATTGTGAATATTTGTATATTTTGTTTGTTTTTTTCTTTCTTTTGTTTTAGAAACTACTGGCAATATCTACTGTTTAAATTGCTTGCCTCAGAACGTTGCCTGTCTATCATGGCCTTGTGATGAAAGGTGCAATCCAGGAACTGTCCTGTAGTCAATTAGCTTGTCATTTGTGTTTAACAGATGATTTTATTCATTACACATTTTATAATTTTGCTGTTTTTAAACAGTGACTCAGTTTTGTCTTGTGCCGTCTGTCTTGTTTTCTCCTTCAGCTTTTCAGAGGTCATTTTGAAAATGTGATGGAGATATTTGTATGTGTTTTTTTATTTGTTAGTTTAGTTTCTTTTCCTTTGGGGGAAAGAGTTTGTCTGTTAAAGCTTCTGTCTGACTGCGGGGAAGTTAAGACAGAATTTTAGAGAAGAGCATGTACATTCATCTCTGCAGCCTGAAAAGGGAGAATAGTCGCTGCTCTTGTGTGATTTTACTAAGTGAATATAAA
Source organism: Astyanax mexicanus (assembly GCF_023375975.1). NCBI lineage: Eukaryota > Metazoa > Chordata > Actinopteri > Characiformes > Acestrorhamphidae > Astyanax > Astyanax mexicanus. Next base: position 19,533,412 of record NC_064423.1, on the reverse strand, counting down.
TTTTTGTAATTATTTTTGGAGTCAATGCTAATGAAATTAGAGAACCTGCATGCATTTAGCCTTTTAAAGTCTGTCCAACTGGTACTATAATGCTTCATAAAGAAGATAAGATGGGTGATTGTGGGATTTTATTTTTCTTTCAGATATGTGAGAGTGCACCAATTAAAAGCACAGCCATTAAGTCTATGGGGGGTTGATATGAAAAGACCCGGACAAATAGTTTTATAAATGAAATCTTCCTTTTTCTGTCTAACGTGAGCTATGATGAAGAGTTTATGGCTCTAAATGTGTTCTTATTATTTTTTATAGAATGGAAATCCTACAATCTTGTCTCCTACCAAAATGAATCTGTTATTCAATTTTAAATTAAGTGGTCTTACTTGTACACATTAACAATATTTGTTAGATAATACACAAATCAATAATCCATTTATTTGAATGGCAAGAAATGCTTCCTTGCAGCCCACACTATCTCACTTTGCAGGTAGTGTGATTCAGTCTCTGTATCGAAGGGAAAAACATGACATTGGACAGTTTACTGATGGATATAAACGAGTCTTTAGCTGTGTTGTCATTAGAAGTCAAATAGAAGCATTTTCAAATTCGTTTTTGTAAAACGGAAGGCTAGATAAGTAAACCTAGATTCAGACATGACTGGCTGCCTTCCTGCCTCAGAAGCCTGCCTCAGTAGGCAGCATTTCTTACGTTTGAGACAGACCCACTAACTTGATCAACCCATCATATACACAGATATCTTTGTTTTGTTTCTACTGGCTTTTTGTTCCTGATCTCAGTGAAGTGGTGCTAAACAAGGAAAACAAACTCATCTTAGTTTATGTTAATTAACATAAGTAATCAATTTTGACCTTAAATATAAAATAAATGATGAACATTTAGTTTAAATTTTTAGCTTTAGTTTTAGTCTCTTTTAGCTCATACTTTTCAGTCAGAAAACTGTTAAAACTGTCTCGATTAGGAATTATGAGCTTGTGACAACACTGGAGTGTAAAAAATATTACTGGTCACTGACTGGGATATAAAAAAAATACAACATATAGCTAGATCTGACATGTCCTGTACATTTAGGCCTGAATCCTGGAGATATAAGTGAGAAACCCTGGATGATAGAAAGGATGATCAATGATGTATCCTGATTTTAATTGCATTATGGTGAAACATGTTATGGATTTGTGTATTCAGAATGCTTCTCTAAATGTATTTGTTTAGAGGGAAAACTGATTGGATGGTTATGTTATATAACAATTATCTTGGTCAGCAGCAGAGGGAGACAACCCCCTCTTTCTATTTGATGGGCGTCCAATACAGCATATTTTAAATTCTATTTTATTTTATATGCGTTAAAGATTTTGGCCCATGACTAAGGTTAACCCATAGAAGCCCCGACCTATTTCTGAATATTGATCAATTTAAATTTTTTTCCTTTATTCGCATTCATGTTTATGTCATATAGTATAGGTTTTTTTTTAATGAAATCCTGATGTAACACAAATAACACAACATCAATTTCCTAACTTGTATTTTAACATTTTGACATTCTAGAAATAAGCTCAGCACTAGTTATGTGGGACATAAAACATTTAATTAAAGCATTTAAATAATTTGATTGTTGGAACGGAACTGTAGAAACAGAAAATACACTTTTAAAAGGAGTTTTATAGGAGTTTTATCTCCAGCACTCTGATATTCTGTAAATAAGGTCAGATGAACAAACACACATTCACACACTGTGCTGTGATGCTTTCAGTATGTTTAGTATATTGTATGTCTGTTAGTTTTTTTGTAAGTTAAAATGCCTGATAAAGTGCTGTAAGGTAGAACATTCAACATCTTTTATTTGACTTGACACATATTTCAACATAAGCTCTTTTGGGATAAAATGGCACTAAATACATCGTTATATTGCTTAAATGATCAAATCATATAAAACTGAACTAATTTAATGCTATTTTAAATTATAGCAAACCTAGTAACATGAAAAAGTCAATTATTATTATTATTTTTTTTTAATGTTTAAATTGTTCTATTTGTATTGTTTTAATTTATTTCTGAGGAATGATAGGATTGCAATTATGTTTCTTCCTGCTTATGTACAGAAGAGGCGCTTTATTTCTGTTCACATTCACATTCTGACAAGTCACGCCCCTATGATTGGTTTGTAGCCAATCGTAGCGTCTTCAGGAACTGTCAGCCAATAGTATCGCAGGAACGGTTCTGTGAGGCGGGACCAGTGCGAGTACTGGTGGGTAAAGGTGAGGCTGTAACAGTGTGATGTTGGTTATCCATCCAGAGAGATACTCGATCATCAGGAAACTACGGCGTCAAATTTCCCCTCCACTAAAGATGTGATGGAAGTTGCGTGAAACCGAATCTCTGCTCTGAAATCCATGGTAAGACATTAACTTATTGATTCTGAGACTGTTTTCTCTTGAGAATATCGTCCTAAAGAAAAGTAATGTGACTTTAATGATATGCTGACTCAGGTAGAACAAAAGTAGCTTCCAAAAATAATGCATGAATATGAGAACTAAATCAGCAACCCCAACAAAAGAAAAATGAATGACAAAATTAAGTAAAAAATGTATTTCCTTCACTGATCATTAATATACTCAAGTAGTACAAGTCTAATATACAAATGTATTTATATCACTATTATTTAGTAATCATTGACTCTTCAAATAGTAAATAAAACCAGAGTGAGCTAGAAAGAGAAAAAAAAATATGGATCATAAATGCAGAAGGCAGTTTTTCCTGTTGTCACACAAACTTCTGTTATTCGGTCACTTTACATATTTTACACTGATGTTGCTATTTTAGATATGAGGGGAACTGCCTTTTCCACAGAAAAGGGTTTTACCAGTCAGAAAAGGCAAGGTGCCACAGCACTTCACACAGTGGCTTGAGGAAGTTCAGTTGTTAAGTCATAGTTAACACAGTAAGCAGTTTTATGTATTGTCAACCTACAACCTGCTGCACTACGTTGGGGACAGATTCAGGTTGATAACTGATATTATGGAATTTGAAGATAACTAATGTAAAAAAAACAAAACAAAAAAAAACATAACTATAAACGTCAATCTTTTTATTTACTGGTTTTGGTTATACTAATCAGTGCGCATTTGAAATGTGTAAACAATAGAAAAGACATACTGTGAGCACTTATTGGAAATAGTACAATGTAGATTTTCTTAAAGCTGCATTTTGAGCTAATGTAATACCTGAGATGTACTCTAATTTCAGATCTAACATAGCTGTGTCTAGAATATTCACATGTACCTGAAGGGCCTTATTACCTGGATCTAGGGCTGCAACGATTAGTCGATATAATCGAAAATGTTGATTATTTAAAATTGTCGACTGCAATTTTGATTGTTGACTCATCGTTATTTTTATCAGTACCGCATTACACAAAGTGCTGGGCACAGGAAAGCAATGGGAGATGGGTAAATGGCTCACTCACAGGTTACTCTCAACTTAGTCTGTCTTTCGAAAAGTGCCCGAACACAACCAATTTAATATTTACTCACTATTTAATCAGTTCTTTCTACATTTTAATAACATCTAGACATTTCAATGCCTTTAAATCTCATGATCAGCTGTTTCTATAATTTTCAGAGAGGGAAGACCTAAATAGAAATAATCGTTGACTAATAGACTAACTAAAAAAATAATCAGCAGATTAATTGACTACCAAAATAATCATTAGTTGCAGCCAGGGGCGTAGCAGCAAATTCTGGGCCCTGTACACCCTCTATGTTAATGGGCCCCTATCCATGCCAGTAAACAAAGGAAAGTGAGCGAAAAAAAAATCAGGATTTTCATGGGCCCCTCTCCCTACTCGGGCCCTGGGTAGTCAGGTCCACTTTTCCCCCCACTACCACGCCCATGGTTGCAGCCCTACCCAGATCAGGTGTGTGAGATTAGTAGGAGGAGGTAAACTCTTCAGGGTGTAGATCTCCAGGACCAGGAATGATGAGCACCCCTGTAATAGAGTATAATGGTTAGGCTTGGTTAGGAGAAGGTTGGCCACACACTGGTATATTAAATAGTAATAGAAGTTAGCTCACTCTGTAATTATGTGGCAATTAAACCACCAACAGGGAAAATTGAGGATATATCATAGACGTGATATATATGTTTATGATAATTTGTACTACAATAATTATACACATACTGTACACATACAGTATCCGATGCTTTTTATATAATATGCATCTTAGACCAGAGAGGGCAGCTAGTCCGTATTTGTTTCTCTGTCCATGTCTTTCTTTTGTTTCCATCCAATGATCAATTGGCTCAGGTAAGTAATGGAATTGCATGGAAGCTTGCATGTTGGTTTGGATCCCAGTTAAAAGGCATTAAACTAGAAAAGAGATGAAATACATTTAAATTACTTTTTACACCTTACTATAAAAAAATATACAGTATTACCTAAGTTCTGAAATGTAACATTCATAGTGGTCAAATGTGACATGGTGCACTTTAGCAAATCCAAACTACAAACTCTGAATCCTTTATTCTGATTGAAACCAGAGCCTGCAGTATCTAAGCAGTAAGCAGAGAACCTACATGTCTTCTGAGATTTTGATATTTATATTGATTATAAATGTTCCTGTGTTAATTAACAATGATTGACATTTACCTTTTCAATGTAAATGTGCTTTAAAAGTAATTTTATGCCAAAACAGTTTCAGCCAACTATTATTAAAGATACTTAATGTAAGAAATGTTCTGTTAGTGAGCTTTTAGAAGCACTAAACCCATTTGACGTTTGGTTCTGCTCACCACCAATGTGAACAGTTCTAAAATATCACAGTTCACAATAAACAGTTCTGAATTACTTTACCTAAGATTTATCTTAACTATTTAACTATTCAGAATAAATCAGTTTCTCACTGATAATTTTACACAGGTCCTTTAAGGTCCCGTAACCTGTGTGTAACAAATGTCAAATGTTTAACAATCGGAGACTGTGATCTGATTCTGTTTTATATGTGAGAGTATATTGTACTGCAGATAAAAGGCTTTACCATTTCCTTTGTGTCTTTGTTACAAAGCGTCTTTGTAGCAGAGCATGCAGCTGATTGGTTTATCGTGGACTCCCACTTTGTGGCAGTCTTTACTGAGTGATGCATGCAGGGTAGTGTAAAGGTGTGTGGTTGGAGGCACTTCCTGTGTCTCGCTTTTGTTCTAAGCCTGCACTTAACCTCTTTATCATCACGAAAGATGTCTGGAGGAGAACGCAAACACTGCCAGTGACATTTATGCTAAAGTCTCACATTCACAAGGTTTCATTGCTCAATAATAATGAATATGAAAGTTTTCGGGTTGTTGTGCCATAAATTCAGGAAAAATGAGCCAATTGTATAAAGCTACACGGCTCAAGAAATACGTTTGTGGTAAGTTTGTAGTGTCCAGTTTAACACAGTGCAAAGTGCATGGTTAAGCCGCTAAACGCCCTGAAGTATGTCATTTTACATTGTACTTGACTATTGTAAGTCGCTTTGGACAAAAGCGTCTGCCAAATGTAATGTAATGTTGAGTAATCTCAAATGTGAGGTTCTGTGGTTGTTGACGCTGTATGACATACTACTATCAAGGACATTGACATTACAAAATATTTTCTGGTACAGATTACAGATTACCTGCTAAAAAGGCAAATATAATGTAATCTAAACGACTACATTAGGATATGTTTTTACATGAACATTACAATAATTTAATCGATCAATTATGTTAAAGGAGTGCAGTGCATAAAATCATGCAGCCAGAAGGTAATGTTTATTGTTTAATGTTTAAGATGGCATGACATCTTATTTGTTTTTCGTATGGCATCAGTCAAAAAAACATTTGTAGCATTTTTTTTTTTCTAAAAGTGTGTAACAAATATTTTAGTTAGAGACGCTGTTATTCAATATGTACCTAGTGCACTATATAGATAAATAAGTAGCTGTTTTAAATTCATTTTCCTAGTATAATCCTTTGATCCATGGGTGTTTTTGTGAATGATTTGGGAAACATTTTCACCAAGTATCACCAAATACAGGCCTATAATAATTGTACAGTTAATGGACATGACTTTAATCATTTTTAATAATTGTGATATTGTCTATTGTGTTTATTTGTATGTTTATAAACTTACAGCTGTGGGAAAAATAAGAGACCACTTCAGTTTCTGAAGCAGTTTCTTTGATTTTGTTATTTATAGGTATATATGTTTGAATAAAATAAACATTGTTGTTTTATTCTATAAACTACAAACTTTATATGCTTTCTGACTTCAGTAGGTAAAGAAAAAATATATATATTTCCCAAACAACTGTGATTTCATAAAAAAAATGTTGTCCTTAAAAGAGTATAAGTGCTTTGTTATGCTGTTATATTATCATTATGTCAGTGGAATTTAATGTGCATAAAATGACAATATTATTGTTTATCATAATATCGTAATCATTTCTGGGATGATATATCATCCACAAAAAACTCTTTTAGCGACAGGCTAACCAAGTATTCATTTAATTTCAATCAGGGACAATAGAGCAATAACAATAGACAAATCCAAAATGTTCTTAGACAGAAAACCTAATTACTAGGAATTAAGTATTCACCCCTTGTACAGCATGTTACTAATAGTTCAACAGTTAAAAAGTGATACATTTAGAAAAATGTGCAAGATCAAAAAAGCAATTTTACTGATTTATGCACCAAACCCCCACATCCACCACTATATCCGTAAATACCCATCATGTGTATTGGAGGTTTCCTTACAAGGTTGGGCGAGAAAAGCTATTTTCAGCTGGCAGCTTTGCAGGAACAGTTGTATTTGCGGTAAGATGTGGTGGAGAAGACACACTTCTGCATTTATCACACCACTCGGAACAATGAACCATGTCTCGCATTGTGTGTATGAATAATGTACTGTTTGTGAAGGAGCTTCTTAAGACATGCTGTCCAATTGGCTGCCACTTTGTACAGGTCTGGAAAAAACAACTTCATTTTCTGAATCAGTTTCTCTCATTTAGCTGTTTATAGGTATATGTTTGAGTAAAATAAACATTGTTGTTTTATTCTATAAACTACAGACATTTTTTTCCCAAATTCCAAATAAAAATGTTGTCATTTAGAGCATTTATTTGCAAAAATATAAAAAATAGCTGAAATAACAAAAAAGATGCAGAGCTTTCAGACCTCAAATAATGCATAGAAAACATGTTCATATTCATAAATTTGGTGGAATAATTCTGTTTTTTTAATCACAGTTTTCATGCATCTTGGCATGTTCTCCTCCACCAGTCTTACACACTGCTTTTGGATAACTTTATGCCACTCCTGGTGCAAAAAAGGTGATCATCCATCTTCCTCTTGATTATATTCCAGAGATTTTCTGTTTAGTAAACTCAAAGAAACTTTTTTAAGTGGCCTCTTATTTTTTTTCCAGAGCTGTTTATTACTGAGGCTGCGAGTCCTTTTTGCACTTTTATATTTGTGTAGGATCTTTATAGTCACCTTAAGCTGTTAATGCAGCTGTTTAAAGCAATTATTAGATTATAAAATGTATTTATGACTAAAAAGTTTAAAATGCCATAGTATAAAGTATGATATGCTTATATTCTAGTTTCTTTCTACTTACCCATGAACAGATTAGATAGAATGTCAGAAGTACTGAAACCTGTTTTAACATGTTTATCTTCTCTAGATTTAAACTTGTTCTTAAAAGAGTCCTTAAATAAAAAAATCCTTAATAAAAAAAACGTAGTTGTTAATAAAAGCATTGTTACTGTTTCAAAACATTCTTCTCCATTGTCAGTACACATATGAAAATTAAGGTGTTGATTTAAATTAAATTTGCATATTTTCAACGATTGAGTCCTTAAATCTCTCCATTTCTAGGTTATAAATTGTGTATTAGACCATTCACTTATCCATTTTTATTTTTTAATGTTGTGTAAATATTTTATGAGCCAACAAACAATCTACAGAATTTCCTGACATAGGCATCTTGTCATATTAACATAGCTTACATTATAAATATTTTGCTTTCCTTTTTAACATGACCAGTCTGAAAACATTATAACAAGACCGCCTGTTTTATTCTAAGATATAAAGGTAGTCAGTAAAAAGGTCATATACGTTTATTAAATCACACAAGGGTTATAAGTAGATCTAACAGGGAATACAAAAGAGATACAATGGTTTTGTATAACAGTGGTTATTATAAAAAATGGCTTTGAGAGGCAAATTGAGTTGTTCTTAAAAACAAAACAAAGTCTTTTAAAGCCTTTCACAAAAACTGTTCTTAATAAATAATTTTATGTATACACTGTAACTAAAATACTGATAACAGACATCTTAATTAATATCATATGAATATCAATACCATAATAACTATATTATTCAAAAGGGATAAGGGTTTTTAGATATGTTGTATTTTTTACTGTAAAGTTTTATGGTTTAATTGTATTGACTGAAAATATGGGTGGCGTCTTGTCAAGATAAATTTCCTTGATTTAAAAAAAATAATTTCAAGTTATTAGAAAGTGATTTTTAGACTATAAAACAAAACTGAAAATTAAAATAAAAAAAGATACGGATCTAAACTTGTGTTTCTGGGTTTTTTATAAACCCCCTAAACCACATAGGTCACACCTGGTGCGATCACATGGTTTCCACAAGTTCATGCAGTTCTACTAAATGGGAGAGAAGCTCTGGCATTAAAATAGATGAAATACTGTGTCAACATAGAGGCATGTCCCAGATATTTTACCCCCTGTAGCTACAGCTATGGAGCATCATAGCTAATGTTCACGGTAACATGTGGAGGTTTGAATTGAGGTATAGTGTTGATTTTGTTCTGTGTTGTTGCATGTAAAATATACAGTTGAGTTGCAACATGGATAAAACTAAGCCTTTACTGCATTGAAATGTATTTGTGCTTGGGCTGTTGGAAATATAAAAAAGGTCAACGTACAGTAGGTCAGTACAGTGGGATTTTACTCGAACTGTAAACTTATACTGTTAAACACAAATTAAGCTAGGTAGGAGATAAAATATGGGAAACTTATGCTTCAGAGAAGGAGCAATGGTGTGTGTGTGTGTGTGTGTGTGTGTGTAAGAGAGATAGATAGATAGAGATAGAGAGAAGTTTGGAGATTAATCATGCATGCTAAGGTGTTAACATTCACAGCTCTAATTTATTTGTATCCCAGAACTCAGTAGAGTAGAGTTAAAGTCTTTATGCAGGTAAATGTAGGTCTCTATCAGCTCACTACTTTTATTTACCACTCTGGTTTGCGCTTGACCTCAAAAGCTGCTCTCGGGGTAGATATTTAAGAGCTCATTCACACTTTTAAAAATACTCTGAATAGTATATAGTGAGAAGAGAGTTCTTACCACACTGTAAGCTAACGACTCTTAAACTGTAAGCTAATCCGTACTCTTTTTTACATGTACATACCGTGAATATACAGCTCTGGAAAAAACACTTCTGTTTCTGGATCAGTTTATCTGATTTTGCTATTTATAGGTATATGAAATAACAAAAAAAAAATTCAGACCTCAATTAATGCAAAAGAAACAAGTTATATTCCTAATATAATATTATATTCCTAATTTTTTTATTAAAATAGTTCAGAAATCAATATTTGGTGGAATAACCCTGGTTTTTAATCACAGTTTTCATGCATCTTTCTCATGCATGTTCTCCTTGGCATCAAGCAGTTTAGCTTGGTTTGATGGCTTGTGATCATTCATCTTCCTCTTGATTATATTCCAGAGGTTTTTAATTTGGTAAAATCAAAGAAACTGCCAAAAGAATTCACTTACCCCTCTAAATGACTGAACTCTGGTTCCAATTACTTACATGACCACAAGAGAATAAAACCAAGCAGTTAGTGACTAGCAACTTCTACTAACATTAGTGAAAGAATGTATTGCTCTGTGAGTAGCTCAGTGAATTCCGGTGTGGTATCCACAATCAACTTTGATATTATAACAAACTGAATGTGACCTAGAACGAAAGCAGCTCACTGATATATAGTGCGAAGAGTTACTTTACGTTTTATTCAACACACACTGTTAAAAATAATTCACGTGGTAACAAGCAGTTTAATTATTTTTTAAAGACTATTAATAATTAAGATATTTACAGTGCATAGTTGTATAAATGTTAACATTGTACATTACCATTTTTACTGTTTGTGTGATTTACTGTTCTTGTCTTCATTATGTAAGACACTGATGAAGCATAACTTTATGATCACCTCTTTGTTTCTACACCTATTATCTATTTTCCAGCCTCATTGATCACTCTGAGCCACTCATGCCAGCAAAACACTAAAACACTGCCACCATGCCAGTGTCACTTCAGTACTGAGAATGACCAACCCCCTTATGTAATACCTGCTCTGTGGTGGTTCTGTGGAGTTCAGATCGTTTAAGAACAGGATGAAAAGGGAATAATAAAGTATACAGAGAAACAGAAACAATGCAGTCTGTAAATAGAAAAATACAGAGTGCACCTGTATGAACAGTGAAGCTGAAAAAAAGAAATGAGCATTATAATGTTATGCAGGATCAATTGGACACTTGTTTCTATTATAATAAAGTAATGCCTTTTTTGCTATTTAACAGGGGGAGAACGTGGATGTCAAGGCCCTAAGGGCTAAATTTGCACAGACACAACTAGAAAAGGCCATCACTGGAGGTGGACCTTCTCCACGATCTTCTGCGATTGGCCATGTGTCCTCATCACCCAACGGAGTGGTCCGAAATAAACCTTCACCTGTAATGCCTCCGAGGCAAATTCTTCCAATGAACTCCACTGGAGAACCCAAGAGGAATGTGCAGCCTCCACATGGAGTGTACCCCAGACCTCCGCCTGCTCACCGTATGGGAGCCAAGGAGGAGCATATGACACCCCTCATACAGCCTGAGGTCCCAGGCAGAATAAAACATACAGGGGAGCTCCTCCAGAACAGGATGCTCAAGCACCATGGCGAGAGGACAGTCCATTCATCTCCCAGACATCCACTGCCCAGCCAGAGGAGCATTTCTGAAGTGGCACCCCTGAGAAAGCCCCTTCCTGCTGTCGGGCAGCGACCTTCCAAGCCCAAAAGACCTTCATCTGTCAACCTAGATCACTGGCGGAAAAAGACTGCATCATTTCAACCACCAGTACAACAACAGGCTATAAGTTCTAAAGGTAGATATAACTTTTTTATTTTTAGCACTACTTCTAGGGTCAGTAAAATCATACTGCACAAAATAAAACATTTCAGAAGGCCATTTTTGAAGGCTGAAAAATGTTAATACCCTCACCAGACATACCACCAAAGAATAATATATTTACCTCAGCAGTGCTATTCCAATCATCAATTTATTTTAGCAGTACTATTCTATTCATAGACTTGTTTCAACAGTGCTGTTTAATTATGATTTAGTTTTACAGTACTCATCTATTTATTGACTTAATTCAGCAGTAATGTTCTAATCATAAATTTACTTCAGCATTTCTACACAAAGCAAGGCAGCCACTCTATTAATAACAACCTAATGCTAAGTTAGCTTAGCTAACGTTTATATCCTAGGCCTGTACAGCTCGTATCTTTCAGCTGGAAAAGCAGCCAGTTTTTGAAAAGATAGGAAACTGATGACAAGCTTTACACTTCTCACATTATTTGATGTGAGAAGTGTAAAAAAATAGGGGAGTAGAGGGGAGGAGTGTGAGCCTTCTGCTGCTGCTTTAAAAATCATAACGTTAATGGAAACACTACAATAACCTATACAACATTCCCAATTTTAATCGTTAATATTAAGTTAAATATATTATTAGGATTGCTATTGCACCTTATTTACTCTTACTTACCTTATTTCAAACGTACTTAAGAATGTTGGGCAGAACACATTTATAATGTAGTGGTCAAACTGAAATGCTGTATTGTTGAAAATGGTTTTATAATATATATTCTTTTAATGCATAAAGGATCATAAAGGAACAAGAATCATAGAAGAATAAACTGCTGATTATCAGGGCATCTAGGTTGGTGTTTACTAGGCTGCACAATTAATAGTGTTTTTTATCATTACCATTAATTCACTGAGTTTCTTAATTCAATGAAGTAAATTTTGTAATGGGCTGTATTATGGGCTGTATGGGCAGAATGGATCAAAGAAAATAGAGGTAACAATGCTTAGCGATTTACTGTTATTGCCCTGATATAAAGCATTTGCATTTTATTGGCAAGAATACTGTGTTCTATTTTTAGTTTTTAAGTATTGATTGACCAGATACATTCACAGCCATACATGTCCTTGCTATAGCAGTGCTTCCACCATGTATAACTGATGATGTGGTATGCTTTGTATCACAAACCCTTACTGTCTTTTTAAAACTCAAGGTAATCTTCATTTAATCTGTACAAAGAATCTTGTTTCAGAACTGCGCGTGCTCGTAGAAATGCTTTCTGATCAGATTATCTTTCTATTAGTGTTATCAGTGTTATATTATTTTGATCTTGACGATTTATAAAGCTGTCTTTTGATTATAGACTTTAAGACAGATTGCATTTCGTTGAGGGTACATCCACTGCAGTCATCCACTTTACTTGTCTGTTTAACTGGAATTCTAGGCATTTTTGACATTGCTGAGCTTGCCACTCCATTCTTCTACACTGAATCATAACTGATGTTGTTTACTTTACTGGTTTTGAAAAAAAATACTATAAGACTAATCGTACAACATGGGACAAAATAAGCACGGGAACAATTATTATCTGCCTCAGTTCTTAGAATTGGTCAATTTACATTCTCTATGAAATTAGTTTTAATTATAGTATTTTTACTTCAAATTGTCATGCTGCACTGTAGCACCAACACACAATCTGTGATTTTACCTTGTTACATTTTGCAACATGAGGGTTTTTATTGATTGCAGGTGGCTGGAGTTTTAAAATCTTCAAGTCTTTTTCTTTAAAAGCTAGGAGATTTTTTCTAGAAACATGATAAGAAAAATACAAATATAGTTTAATATGCTACAAGAAACAAGGAAATGTAGATAGGGGTTGTAGACAGAGGTGCAATCAAAAACCAAAATATTATTTGGAAAAAGATAATAAAGGTAAGAAAAAATGACCAACCTATACTATCGCCAAAAGAACTCTTTACTCAGTTTAAATATGACAATAGTGCATCATCTCCTGGCTTAGAATTTGGGCACAAATTTCCTATTATTAACTTAAACAATATAAAATATTTTTTCTATAAGTGTTTTTCATAAAAAGACATTATCACTCCAACACTATAGCAAGTTGAATGGCCTGCTTTGTTCCTGTTGTATCTGTCTTTTATTTATTTCAAATCTGTCTATACATATTTCCATTGCCAAATGTATGCTATTGTGTTAATACAAATAATTGAATTTTTGTTTGAATTTACAAGTGTTTTGTTCTCCGCATATTTACTACTTTTTGAAATTTGTGACACCATCCTCAGTTCATTTGTGCGTGTGTGTTTGTGTTTGACAGCACCAGGACGGCCACCAAATAAACCCACCATGCTCACACAAAATAAATCTTCATTTTCAAAGAAGTAAGCATACATTTTTTTTCTTACTGTGTTTCACTGATTGCAAAATAAAATGTAAAATTTGAAAACAATAAAAAACAATAACAAGCAAAATCATAAGACACAGGCTTACCAATATATGAAATGTGCTTACAGTGCTGATTAGATTTTTTAATCTGACAAAAAAAATAATAAATGTAAGAAATAATTAATGGAACTTATGAATATCATGAAGCTTGCTTAATTATGTCGCAAAGAATCACTTAAAATATGAACAGTTTAGTTCGTAAACGCCTCTGCTGTGTGGGTGCATTCTGCAAATTGTGGAATTTCCTGCGAACAATGCAGATCAAAAACAAAGCTTGATTTTGATTTCTTTTCAAAGAAGCGTTGATCATGAAGAGGAGACATATGACGACATCGATTTGCCCCCACCTCCACCTCCTCCTCCAAAGATGTTCTCTAGAGGTAAGCAACATAAAGTATCTTGACTTACATAATAACGTCAGATTAGATAGATCAGTGTCCAAATGCAAATTCTATAAACTTTATTAATTAATTCAAAATCTATATTATCCCTGTTGCACAAAACTTTCATAAAAATTCCATCTTTACAGGAAACAGTAAAAGCTAATGTAAAATTATTTGTTTTGGAGTAAGGCTGGGAGGTTAATCAAATTACTGTTTTAATGCAATTTTCAAAATGGGATAATCAAGATTAAACATATTTACATATATAAGCTGCCAGAGTGAATCTCAGTAGGTAGACATTTGTTTCTGTCAGAAACCTGTAAATAACATTTTTTATGTGGCAGTGATTTTTTTATTTTACACTTTTTTTCCTAAAATATAAGGAGGTAATGTTTAAAAAGCATAAAAGCATCTGTATGCAAAATGTCTGATTGCAACAAACAATGTTGGTGTTTATGGATTTATTTAAATAAATGTACCATAATATAATGTTGTTGTTATGTTGTCTTTATTTTTTACATAATCTGTTGTCTTAATGTTGTGTTAGACTGGTATATTAATGGACCAATATTTGCAGTTTTACCTGACAGTGATGGTATGATAAGGAAGCAAATAGGGTATAAGATGTGTTTTTGCCAGTAATTTTGTTGCACGTTTGAAGGCAATACATCATTATATATGTATATCTATTTATGTATATCTTTGTATATATACTTTGCTTGTACAGAATCAGGAACTGACAGTTTCTCATCTCTGGCTGAAGATGTGAGTTTGTTTTGTTTAAGATTTTTATGTTACTTTGTGAATCCTGTAAATTTGATACTAAATTTGTTTCTTGTGTTTTTTTATTCATTTGTAGGACAGTGATCAAAGTGAAATTTATGAGCATATTGAGTAAGTCAATGTTCTTAATGCCATTTATTGTTATAGCAATAGTCCATCTCCACATTTAGTTATACACTTCAGATTTTACAATCATACTAAATACTGAGTAATTCCTAAAATACTGAAAATACTGATAGGTCTTATACAGATTACACCACACTGGCTGGACAAACAGATTGTACAGATTTACATCTTCAGATAAACTGACAAACAAAATAATATAAAGTGAATATTTTACATTTTTTATCTATTAAACACAGGTATAACATATCAACCAAGTGGTACATGTTAGTTTTTAAAATGAAGAGTTCTAAAATTAAATCAACTCTTTCCTTTTATCTGTTTTACTGAACTGCAGTTTGGATGAACCGCCGCCCGTCTCAGAGAATAAGAAACCAAAGGATCTTAAACGACAGCAAGAACTGGAAAGGAAAGAGCAAAAGGAAAAGCTGAAAAAAGAAAACGAAAACAGAAAAAGATTCAAAGTAGGTTGGGATTTGTTCTCAAGGCAGTCATGGTTTTCAACTTATGTTATTGAAACATTATTGTTTTTTCTTAGTTATTCTGAATGCTTCAGTCTTTCCACATGTTTTTCCTTATTTGTAAGCGTTTATATTGTAAGCTGCCAAATGGGTTCTGTTACTGAAGAACAGAAAAGCAGTCTGGCTGCTGAACCAACAGAACATACATTAAATTAAACACAAAAAAGAGCAATACTTTCCTTTTCTTATAAATAATGTGATTCAAGAGTCTTCATGTGATGGCCAAAAACAGGTCAGCTGTCCTCCAAACTCAAAACACCAATGTTTAGTTTAGGATGTGCATGTGTAAGTTGTTAATTTGATGTCATCTGATTGCTGATACTCTGTGTTTGTTCTTGACTGTAGCTGACTGGAGACGTGGAGGTGCTGCACATGGCTCGGGTGAGGGAGGACTGGCAGGGAGGGAAGAATGACCTGCGTGTGCGGCAGGGCGAGAGCATAGAGATTGTCAGGGTGAAGAATAATCCGGAGGGAAAGTGGCTGGCACGGAACATGAATGGAGATTGTGAGTTCAGTGAAACAAATTGGTAGAATTACAGATTTTGATGAAATTTTAACATGTTAAATGTGAACATAGTAACTAAATAGTAAAAATATGAATGACAAAAAAAATTATATTAATATAAATAATTAAATAATATTCCTGCAATCTACTGAGTTAAGGGTGCTTGCTGCCAACCAAATAGAGATGTACACAGCTTGTGCTAACTCAATGAACAAGTACTGATAACAGAATCGAATGAACTGGAACAGCCACCATTTATTCCTGAAGAATCATTAAAAATTTTAGTATTTACAGCTCTGGAAAAAATAGACCACCTTAAAATTAACTGTTTCTCAGATTTTGCTATTTATATGTATAATTGAGTAAAATAAACATTGTGGTTCTGTTCTATAAACCAATGACAACATTTCACCCAAATTACAAATACAAATATTGTCATTTAGAACTTTTTTTTTTTCAGAAAATGAGAAATGGTCAAAAAAGGTACAGTGCTTTTAAACTGTAAATAATGAAAGAAAGAAAACAAGTTCATATTCATTTAGAAACAACAACGCTAAAGTTTTAAGAGTTCAAAAATCTACATTTGGTGGAATTTCCCTGATTTTTAATCACAGCTTTCATGCATCTTGGCATGCTCTCAACGAGTCTTTCACACTGCTTTTGGGTGACCTTATTCCACTTCTGGCAAAAAAAAAATCAAGCAGTTCAGATTTGTTTGATGGCTTGTGACCAACTTACATCTTACATGATTTTTGGAATTTGTGGAGAAATGTCTTCAATAGTTTATAGATCAAAACCACCAGGCTCATTTTATTCATGCATATACCTATAGACAGTTAAATCAGATAAACATATTATAATAAAGTGGTCACATATTTTCTCTTGATTAAATGTCTAAATGTATTTTAAGCTGTGTTTTTTTTTTCTTTATTCCGCAGACGGTTACATCAGTAACAGATGTGTTGATGTGGATTATGAAGAAGTAAAGAGGAAGCTGCTGCTCAATGCCACACCCTCTTCCTTTTCTCCTCAAGTTCACGAAGACGAAGAGGTTTATGATGACATCGGCGCAGAATCCCTGAATAGGTCGGACTCTGTTATTGATATTGCTGATTAGATGCAGACTTTTCTATAAAACAGAAGATGTTTATGCCCTAACTGTTGTGTTCTCTTGTTTTCTGGTTATATCAGCTTTTCTATGGGTGGTGGTAAGTAGTTTCACCATGTATTGTAATGTACTGTATATCCACTTCGTTCTGTATATATTCACTTACCGGTAATTGGTGCACAAGTTAAATGTGGTCATTCTATCTCTCTCTCTCACTGTATCTCTTTCAGAGGTATATGATGATGTAGATGCCATACCAGATGAATTCCCCCTCCCCCCACCTGAGATATGGTAATCATAAGTCATAGCTCATGTCTGTATTTACTTTCCATGCTCAGTCCGTCCGGCATTTTGTTAATGTAATACACAGTGATACAATAAGTGCTTAAATTCTTGAGAACAAAATAAGAATAAAATTTAATAAATAAATAATTTAAATTGAATAAAAAGAAACAAACATTTCCAGGTTTCAAAAGGCAAATTTACAGAAGTTAATCATTTAATTTTTCTTAAAATAGCTTAAACCTGTTTACATGACCGTCACCAAATCAAAGCAACAAACAGGGAAAGAGTTGGAGGATCACTTTTAAAGAATTTGGAAAACTCTTTTTTTTGCAAGGGTTTGATGTTCATTTATAGATTTTAAGATAAAAACTTAAAACACTTAAAAAAACTTAAAGCTTAAAAAGCAGTTTATTTGTTTAGCCACATTCCACAAGGTAAAATAGTTCTGTTATATCTCACTGCTACCTAAAAAAACATTATCTTATTATACCCTTCACTCATAATTGTCGAGGAACAGATTATAATTTCCCAATCATCAGGATTACAATCAACTGCTAGAACATTAATCAGTGTTACAGGTTATATTAATCTCATGGCTCACACATTACATTACATTACATTTGGCAGACTCTTGTGTCCAAAGCGACTTACAATAGTGAAGTACAAAAGTAATAGAAGTTAAAGGTAAAAACATCTTTAGACAGGGCCTAAAGGAGGGCAAAGGGAAATAATAGGATAGAAGAGTAAAGGAGGGGAAGAAGGAAATAAGGTTAGAAGTTTAACGGGGGTGAATAAAGTAAACGTTACTATTAATATTTTCCCCTCCCTAAACAAACCTGGGGAAACTTACCAAAAATCATTCTGTTGTGTGTTTGTTCCTTTGTTGGTTTTAATAGTTGTTTTTCTACTTCTTGCATTTTGTCATTTTAGTGTCAATATTCTTATTGCAGTGTCACAGTCAAGGTAGTGTGTTTTATGCAGCAAAACATTAATATGAATATTAATATGTATTAAAATACTACCATGCATTTCTACAAAGCCTATGTTCAGCCAAAAAATAAACAATAAAAACATTAATAAATAGTGTCATAGTATATCACTACATAATCTCACATAGACAAAGCAGTTAAATGATAAGAACTTACTTTAATGTGAATTTTAATTTTTATGTAAACTTTATTTATATACTCAAATTATCCAGTCCACCTTAAATGGTGCAGCAGCTCATTCTCCCTCTGACTTGCTAACTGAATTCTGTATTTAAATCACTAACTAAACATAATGGACTTTACCTACCTACAAAGGTTTTGCCCTGTTTTAAACTTACAATGTACTTTAGGATGTACTTCACCATCTATAAATAGGTGCATAATCATGCATATCTATATAAAGCCATATTCCATTACTATTATATCACCATAAAACAAAACCACACATTTCAATAGCTATTTACATGATCACATAAAAGTACATAAAACAATACCACTCATTTAGACAGGCTCCTGCTCCTCTTATTATGTAATAAAAAATAACACAGTATTTATTGAGGACAGCCTGTTAACCAAAGTTATGTTGACAGCTTCCTGGTTAAATTACAGCTAAATTCCATTTCTTCTCTCACTACCTGTTAATGCTTAACTTTATGGCCACAGCTCAGAGAACAAAGCTTTGTTTCATGTCCTGACATTATTGACATACAATGAATTTGATGATTGATACCAGCCATCATACCTATGTTACAGTATAAACATAACCCCAATTCCAAAACACTGTGTGAAAAATAAATATAAATAAAAACAGAATGCAGTGATTTTGCAAATCTCATATATCTATATTTTATTTAGAGAAGAACATAAAACACATGTAAGATGCAAGATTTTTATAACTGTTAGCAACAACACATCTCAGAAATGTTGGACATGACATTAAAAGGTAATAAAAAATGGTACTGTTAAAAACAGTTGCAACAGCAGATTATAATTGGGGTTGTATATATATAGGTCATATACTTTATAAAGTGTTGCTTTCCACAAAAACCCTGTATCTCAATTTGGACATTATGTGAATATATCAGTTGATCTTTATCTACATTGTATTACAATTTAATAATAAATCAATAAATAGTACTGCTCCAAATAAAATAAGCTATGTTTGCATTGACTTGCATTTTCCTTCACAAAACGTTGTCGTTTTTGAGACCCACAATTTGTGTGTGACAGTTAGGGTAAATTAATACTATTCTTGACTCTTCTGATCATCCCTAGCCCTGATCCTAAGAAGAGTAAGAAGCAGGAGAAGGAGGAGAAGGAGTTTAGGAAAAAGTTTAAGGTAAATTTATTTTTATTGAGTTTTTCTGTTTAGTGAAAATAATAGTAATTACATTTACATAAAACCTTTAAACACTTAAATACAATGAACAGTTTTATTAAATTAGGAAATTTATTAAACGTGAATGTGCTTTGTATTTTGGTGACGGCAGTTTGATGGGCCCATCAAGGTTCTCTGTTGCATGATGGTGGACCCGAATGCTAATATAAAGAAGGGCAGTGGAAAGGACCTGCCTGTCAGTCGGGGAGAGATTCTGGATGTTATTCAGCAGACCAACGAGAAGAGAGTGCTGTGCCGCAACCTACAGGGCAAATGTATGTGTGGTGCGCCCTCTTGTGAGAAACACTGTAACACTGAATTACTTTTACATTTTTAATTAATTATCTTACTAAGAACTTACTAATTCATGGAGAAAAGTGTTTGTTTATTAAACTGCCATATGTCCCTTAATTTATGGGAGGATTTAATTTAAAATTTCAGTTTAAATGGACTGATAGAAATGGTTGATTGCTTGATTCCTCAATGAAATGCTTGATTCCTCAAAGATCTGTTATAACGTACACTGACTCTGGTTTCTACTTTCAGATGGATACGTGCTCAGAAGTTACCTTCTACAGGAGTACGTATTACCCTGTGCTCACTGTAATCATATTTTTTCAGATTTATATTATTTCAAACAAAGCTGACAAATGTTTTTTTTTTTTTTTTCTGTTTCAGTGAAAGTGAAATTTATGATGACATCGACAACAGGACAGGTATGGTTCACATTTAGCATTTGGATAAATATTTTAATGAGTATATTATAATATGAAGGGTTAACTGTTGGCTGAAAAACTTTACCACTGCACCATCTTTCTATTGCTACTTATTATTTATACATTAGCTTTATTGGCAAGGGTTGGTTTTACGTTAATTTTGCATGACATGTTTATATGCACATTTGATGCTCTGTTTGAATATTATTTTTTTATCTGTTTCAGATATTTATGATAATGATGCAAGCACATCTGGACATTTTAGATCATAACAGCCCGGAACAGAACACTGTACAGAACCATTCTCGAAAAAGTGGACATAAAAAGGAACTCAAACAAAGCTGAGATACACTGAGACAATGCATACTTCAAGAAATTTCTCACTCCAGACAGGAATGACAAAGAAAATGGAGTGACCATGCTTGGCCAATTAAAGCTTTTTGTATATGAATAAATAAATGCATATTTTAAATAAAGAACTGGCCTTTTTCTTTATTGCTAATACTATGTTAGTATTTACTATTGAGTGAGAGCTTTTTTTAGCGTTTTTAAAGTAAGCCAGCTCTGGTCACCTCTCCATGGGTGTGGGCTGTGGAGGCCTGTAAAAGTGCCCAGCTGGGCTAATCATTCTATTTCACTCAGCTGGGCAGCTTTGAGCCAGGCCCTGTGGTGTCATGACGTGGATTGCAGTTCTCTGGCCTCGATCCATGACAGTACATCATTGTAACATAATTTTTTTAAAGCAGTTGTGTACCATTTCTGTTTCTACAATTAAACTGTTTACACCAGCTGGTGTTTTCTAATAAATCAGTAAATACACTGTTCAAAATGTTAGCTATTCCTTTGTTGGTATGGTGGCTTTTAACTTGAGACTCCATCTCCCAACACTGTCCACTAAGATTTAAAACTAAACCTGTTTGTTTGGTGTTCTGGCCTCTGTAGACCGGCAAAACACAAACGCTGACCCACACAGTGACATAGTAATATTGTGGCATAGTTGTGCTCCCATGATGCTTTGGGGAGGCCTTGATATTTCAGGTTTTGTTTTGTTAGTTTGTGAGATGTTTTTGTGTGGTTAGTTTTGCAGACATCCCAAGTTGCAAAAGTTGATTTCAGGGAGGCCAATCTGTCTAATTTTCCATTACATCTTTGTCATTAGCTCTTTAGTGAGTTAGTTTAGTTCTCTTGTGTCACTGGTTTTGTTCCCATTATATATATTAAAAGGTACACAGTAAATACCTCCACAGAACAACCTAAAGAGAAGGTTGGGTAAGAAAATTCCCCTCCAACTTTTTGATGACTCTCTATTTGACCACAAGGGGGAAAAAATAGTAAATTTAATTAGAATTTTAGGTAAATTTTATATACACAAAACTAAATTAGCTAAAAATATACACTTATTCCATTTTTGTTTATTCAGACTTAAATAATTATATACACTTAATGACTACTTTTCAATAATTTAAATATAACAAAATGTCATAAATACATCAATATTTTGAAGCTTTTCAATTGTATTTGAATCCCACTTTTCTTTTTTTCTGTTTGTTTTGCTTGTTAAGATTTGTTGTTTGTTTTTGTTTTGATCTGCCTGTGATTTTGGTTGTATATGATGTGTATTTGACCTATTATTGTGTCTATTTAATGCTGTTGGATTGTATTGTATACAAAATAAATAAAACAAATATTATTCAATTAAAAAAAAAATGTCATGTGACACTGTGACATAGGAGTGTTCCCATATGATGCTTTGGGGTGGCCTTGATCCTGAAGAACTAATTTCACTACACTGTGTACCTGTACTCAGTTGTACTGACAATAAAAGCCTCTTGACTCTTGATTTATTCTTTTTTTTTTGGCTAATAAGTAACGATTTTTAAAATGTATAATAATTTCTCTAAAAAAAAATCACAAAGAAATGTACAATTTATCTACGATAAAGAGGCTGATTGGTTGGTGAGCTAATGTTGCAGATAAAAGGTTTAAGTGGAGTTCAAAGTTTTTACATTTTGTATTCAGTAATGGACATTTGATAATGTTCGGTGTTGGGAAAATTAGAAAATTTTTCAGTATAAAAATTTACAAATATTTTTACACTATGATTTTTTCTCAAATGCTCAATATAAACCTATTATTTTTGGACTCTGGTATATAGAAACCTGGGAAACTATTGTTTTTATATATTTTTATTATAGTATATTTAAATTATATTATTATTTAAAATATGATGAATAGTAAAAGGGATTAAAATTCTTAAGTAATTTTAAAGGTTTTGAGAGTCAACAGGCGCAGTATTCTGATAGTGACCCATGCTCTACTTTTGAAGGTCCGCCAGGCTCATTGGCGTTCAGTGTGGATGTGTAATCGACTGGTTTGGTCTAGAGGAACAACCTCCTGGCCAAAGTGCAGCCAGAGCTCAAACAGAGCCTCTGAAAGCAGCTGAGCTGTTTTAATGTGTGAAAGTCAATTCTAGTTATTCTAGTATTTTGGTAAACAGCGGGGATACATGCTGTAAATGCGGTGTGTTCTCAGTAACTGATGTAGAGCTGCTCATAGTTCAGCATGCAGAACTCATTTGAGTCGGTGGTGAATGTACTGGAGTCCTACAGAGGGAGAGATAAAGTGGTAAGAGTCTTTATATCAGCTCCGTTCACTCTGGTAGGCAAGCATATTTAAAGTTACAATATGTAATATTTTCTTATATGTTTACCATAAACAACCTATTACTGAAAAGCTGCAGACCTTAGGCATTTTACAGCTCACAAACTGCCTTATACCCTTACAAAAAGCCACTATGTAAGATTCAGGTAATATTTTTATTTTTTATTGTATGTAATATTTTGGTTAACATCATTATTATACATATACTTTAAAGTCAAACCAATTATTGCATACTAATCATCTATTAATAGAAATAGCATGTCTCACATATTGTTGCTCTAAGGATAACTGCATTCTAAAAAATACAGTGATATAAAAAGGTTTGGGCACCCCTGGTCATTTTCATGATTTTTCTTTATAAATCATTGGTTGTTCAAATCAGCAATTTCGTTTAAATATATCATACATCTGACAAACACAGTGATATTTAAGAAGTAAAATTAAGTTCATGGAGTTATTTCTGCAAAAGAAGGATCTTCTAAATTTATATGTCCTTTTTCTGTTGGGGGTCCCCAAATTAACACACCTGCCTAATTTAAATCCTTTAAACTTCATTTCACTTCTCAAATATCACTGTGTTTGGCTGATGTATGATATAGACTATACTTATTTAACTGTGCCAAACATTAGTTTGTCCACGTATTGGCTGCAATATTTGTCCCCTTCAATCTATCAGTCAGATTCCAAAGAGTTGGAATACTACAGCAAAACACTGGACCCCTTTTCTGTGGTGTTTCATTTGGTAATGTCTTTATCTCTGTCTTTGTTTATGGGTTAGATACGAACACTTTGCTATGGATCACAGCTGGTTGGTGGAGTTTTGTCCCAAAAGACTGGCGAGTCCTCTCAGCTTGGAAAGAGTCTCCTGCTGTTCTCTGCTCAGCTCAGCCACTGTCGCACAGTACTGAGGCTGTTTGATGACCTTTCTATGGTCGCTTACTCACAGAGCTATGGTCTAGGAGCCACGGTAAAATAAACGTTTGTTTTTGCTGGGTAGCAAATATCCCTGTCTAAACATTTATTCAGATATATAATACGTTGGGTATTTTATTTTGATGGTCTACTCCAGATGCTTTATAGATAATAATTCTGTTTTTAAATCACATTTAACTAAATGTATGTTTGATTCAACTTAGCCTTTAACCTAAGACTCACACATACAATTACTTCACAGGAGCAGGATAAAGTGGTACGGTGGATGTCAGTTCTGATTAACGTTGCTGACCAGCTCTATTACCCCTGTGAGCATGTTGCATGGGCGGCTGATGCAGAACTCATTAAAGTCAAATCTGACAAATGGTGGACGCTGAGCTGTATCCTTTGGGGTCTGTCCTTGCTGCTGGGTGCTCTCAGGTAAAACTAGTTTAGACTACATTTTTTCTTGAGCCTTTATTAGTCAGAAAATTGAGGTGCACGTGTTTATAAAATATAACATTAATCATTGATATTAGCAAAACTTTTAGTGGCAATAAACGTAATTAGAAAAACTTATATTTTTACTTTTGGGATAGAATGAAAAATATTTTTTTGTATTTGTTGTGTTTTTGGAGTTTATTGCTTTACTGGGTGTAGCTGATCAGGTGGATTATGTATGTCCAATGTATTTTAACAACAATTCTAAGTCTGACCTACATTTATCATTATTAATCATTATAATCATTATTGTATCATTATAAAAATAAGATAATCAGATCTTTCACGTCTTTATTTGTTTACAGATCTCTCAGAATAATTATGAAGTTAAGGAGGAAGGCACGGAAATGCAGAAGGACGGGACAAGCAGATGGCAGGTCAGTTGATCTTAACACAAACACATCTAATTGTTCAGACTTAACTGAATTAACCATGCAAGTAGTAAAGTTACAGAATACGCTTTTATTAAATGTGTTCATTTTCTTGTAGGGAAGATGGAGTTGTCATCACTGCTGAAATTCAAAGGCAAATTTTGGGAGAGGTTCTGAATGTTCTGAGCAGTCTAGCAGATCTGAGCAACGCTATTCATTGGATGCCACCTGGATTTTTGTGGGCTGGCCGGTTCCCCCACTGGTTGGTCGGACTAATGGGGACCTTTTCATCTCTTATCGGAATGCTGCAGATGTGTTCCAGTGAGCAGAATGCCAGTGTCTGACATGCTGGATTTTAGGCCTTTAAATGCTTGGCCACCTTCGTTTGCAAACTTTATTCTCAGGCTTCATAATACTTTAACATAGTGCACTATAAGTAGCACTTGACCAATCCTGGTAATAACACACAGATTAATTAGTCCAGTACACAGTGTAGAAGTATAGTGTTTTTATCTGATGCTTTCTTAAGTAATTTTCTATGTGAACTGCTTTTGCCATGTTGTGTATACTGTTATCACACATGTACACCTTGTATGAGGTTTTTAAGCTTGGAAAGTCACTTTGGCTTTAGGCACAGCACTGCAGGCAGGCACATCTAATCACATTCTAAACACTGTCAACCTTAAATTATTGCAGTGTTAGTTGGTACAATCAGCAGATAATTCAGGACTAACAGTATGTGTATGCGAAGAATACACAGCATGCCTACTTTTGTGTGCATAGATTGATGAATCTAAGATTAATGAATGTAATGTGGAACCATGTTTTACCTGTTTTGTGCTGAACTCAAGTGTGTTTGGTCAGGGCTGTACTTGATGCACCTGCCAGAGTAAATAACCATTTTGCTGCGTGCAAAAAGCTCCATGCTACTGGAGTCACATCAAAAATGATCCTCATCGTCGGAAGTGTCTGGATACTTCCCTGTAGCATACCAGTGAAGTGAATGCCGACATTAAGGGTGATCAGATACAGAGCAATCTACTGACCAGGCCTGTTTCAACAAGGCAAGCAAACCAATCAATTTCCTAGGGTCCCGAGGTGGGCTGAGGGCCCCCAGACATTGACTGGTTATAAATTGAATGCAACAACAAAATATGTGAGCCCCTTTAAATTCCTTAAGTTGCTGACAGTAGCCAGCCAGGTTTGTGATTCCTGTAGCTGTGAGTTCTGTGCATCATCACTTTTGTTAATTTTTCCCATAGACTTGTCATAATGAGAGTGCAGGGATTGAGACGGATTGACAATGAATGACAAACACTCATAAGTAACACATTTTAAAAACTGATTGTATGTTACACATGCATAATTTACTTTATTTTACAAATCTTGATTTTGAGGTTTTATAGAATATCTTTTGATTATTTTACAGATAATGTGTAATTAGGTCATTTAATAGTGCCTCTTCCTTGTATTAATACATTCAAACAATTCCTAAAACACCTCGGCAGGTTAAATTACTTTTTTTTTACTTCTAACTCATACAAGGCCTACTGATACTTGTGTAAGATAACACTGAATGACTGCATTGACTGCATGTGAATTGTACATTCATAAATAGCTAATTAACAAGATTGAAGGTGACCTGATATATGTGAACTGAATTTTGTGATTTATTATATTGATACTGTATAATGTTTACTACACATGATAAGTACATGACATAAAAAATAAATTATTTTATTAATTACATTTTGTGTGTGTACTTTCTGCAGACTTGTTAGGAGTGTTTTCAGGTTAAATTTTGTATCGATTTACTCAAATATACAAATATACAAATACACAAACGGGTATACAAGATAAAAAAAAAACACATTGACATTATAGCATTGAAATACATTTACCAAATTTTAATTTGTGTAAATATTATTTACAGTAGAGACATTAAAAATAAAACCAAAAATTACATTGTAATATTTCATAGCTACACTGCAACCAGCTTTGTCTGATAATTAATGTATAATTGGATAGATCTTTCCAAAGATATGTACCTTGTTTGGAAGTAATTAAGTTGTGGTATGTGTCTAATAGAGCTGTCAGTAGAATGAGATCATCTCACTTATAACTTATAACTAAAAGGAAGGACAGAAGCTATATTCCTCTCAGACCTTCATATACCTTGTGGAAAGGCACATAATTTTTTTTATTACTAAGACATTTAAGAAATTCAATATTCCAAAATTCAGTTTGATTAAAAGAAACTTAAATTATGGATGAAATATGGATGAAGTATTATTTATAAATAAAGCCTATAATTGTAATATTTTATATCCACTCTGTAACCAGCATTTACTTGCCCAACAAATGTATATTTGATCTTTCCAAAGATTTTCTGACAATATTCAAAAAATACATATATAAAATAAAATACATTTTCTATTCTTTTTATCTTTTGCACATTATGAACTAGCAAGAGTTTTGTCGGCACCCGGCAACACCGTATTGTGTCTATGACTGTCTAATAAAGGTATATGTATAATTTGATGGGTGTTAAATGTTAAACTAAATATTTAAAGGTACTTCTCTGGGAAAGTTCAAGATGTGGAGATTATGCACTCGATTAGTCACGCCTTGGCTGTGCGCGCATGCGCGTTGCAGAGTGTAGGTTGTAGAAATGGAGCTAAACTATGCTGAGAGTATTTACTTTATTTATGTAGGTAAAATCCTCTCATCAGAGCCTCGCTGCTGAACTGTGCTGTGTGATTCGGTTTTATGAGAAAACAAAGGATATACAGACCGCTAAACGGAAGCTTTAGACCAACCTCTTCAACTTTTCTTTGGACAGTTGAAACTTCCAGCTCGTTGGTGAAGGTGAAGCTTTTAATGTGATTCTGTTTATTTTCTGCGATATAACTTAGCTTTAGTAAGATAGATAAACAGATACAGATAGAGATATCAGAATTCAGCAGAAGCCGTTTCTGTTGTTTTACATTCAGTGCTGTTCACCTAACAATGACATCGACTGTGACTGATCTTTACTGCAGTCAGAAAGAAATACATTCCTTACGTGTTAAATTAACCACTTCCTTTTTATTAGTATTAGTGAATATTATCTAGGTTAAATATACACAGATAAATAGCTATGTTTATGGTATTATAGAAAACTTGTCTGGAATTGTCTTTAGTTTAGTTTAACCTGTAGATACTGGACTTGTATACAGCTCTGGGAAAATTAAGAGACCACTGCAGTTTCTGAATCAGTTTCTCTGATTTTGCTATTTATAGGTATATGTTTGACTAAAATTAACATTGTTGTTTTATTCTATAAACTACAGACACCATTTCTCCCAAATTCCAAATAAAAAATTAGAGCATTTATTTGCAGAAAATATGAAATGGATAAAATAGCAAAAAGATGCAGAGCATTCAGACCTCAAATAATGCAATAAAAACAAGTTCATATTTATAATGTTTGGTAAAGTAACCCTGGTATTTAATCACAGTTTCATGCATTCTGGCATGTTCTTCTCCACCAGTCTTACACACTGCTTTTGGATAACTTTATGCTATATCTGGTGCAAACATTCAATCAGTTCAGCTTGGTTTGATGGCTTGTGATCATCCATCTTCCTCTTGATTTTATTCCAGTTTTCAGTTTGGTAAAATCAAAGAAACTCATCACTTTTGAGTGGTCTCTTTATTTTTTTTCCAGAGCTGTAATGTGTATAAGACATATCTTTTATATCAGTTATTTTCATTTAGGAAAAATGTATATATTATTAAAGAATAAACATTCTTTCTGACAATATATTTATTTATTCGTTCATTAACTGTTAATTCATTAGTGTGATTTGTTATTTAAATTGCCATATATAATATTTATATTTGCTAATACTACTGTATGTTAAATAAATCATCATTCATTTAACTTTCAAAAGAATCCTAAACACTCAATCAAACCACAATAGGCTTTTAATCATTATTGTTGGATTTAGTGTGTGAGAGAGAAAAATACGCAACATTTAATTGCCAATTAAAGAACAACTCTGTTTCTGTATCTTTATTTTTTGGGACTGGTGGCACCCCTAGCTACATAGGTTCTCTCTGTAACCCCTCACCCCCAAATAATCACCACTTAACCCTTAAATTAATTTTTCAAAACTGGTTGTTGCTTTATTAAGCGTAGGATTGTCATAATAATTATTTTGTTAATCTTCACAGGAAATGAGAGGCTTACAAGCTCAGCTGTGACCAGCAGGACTTTAGGCTTTTACTTTCCTTTCACCTTGTCACACCTAACAGCCTGGCATGGCTACAACACAAACCAGTGCCTTGACCCTGGTAACGGAGGAGGCCAGAGGTGTTACTGCAGATGCCACAGTGGAAAAAAATAACCATCAGTCATCCACAGCTGGAAACAGTCTTAAGTCTCCTCAGCTAGAGGACCTAGATTCCTTCAACCTAATAGAGCCTCCTCCGCTAGACTGGAGGTCTGATTCTTCTAGTGAATGTTCACTTCGAGATATGGATGATCCAGGATCTTTCCATACCGACTCTACTGATGCACCATTAGAGGAATTAAGTGACTGTGGGGCATCAAATTTGGGCTTTACTCCAGCAGAAACACTGTCAGAAGATCCAACAAGTCAAAAGATGGGAATTGAGGAATCTAATAGTGAGGCACTTGAGACAAAACTAGAAGAGAAGAAGGAGAAGAGGCCGAAAGAACAGATTAGGCAACGAGACTTGGACCACTCCCATATTCATTCATTGCTCACTCAGCTTCAGCTCTTTCACCCAACACCACCTCCTACAGACATTACTCCAGAATCAAAACAAGAAAAGTCTGCGTGCAGTCCTGAATTTTTAGCTGGCCAGCACTCTTCCACATGTTTAGTGCCAGAGATTAGTGAGATATCGACCTGCACTGAAGGGAACATAGCTTCTGGCCTCCTTTTTACAGAGAGTCATCAAAAAGATCTTCTACAGCTTCTGGAGGAGCCGGAACCTGAGGAACCTCATGCGATTTACACAGCCCATTCTAATGACAGCCATGCTGGACACATACCGCAACTCAGTGACCCCCAAACAGGGTACATATCGCAGACGGGTAATGCAGATGAAATGGACTTTTATGGCCAAGATATGTGGCACAGCCCCTTCAAGGATGAGTTTATGGTCTCAGGCTACTCCAAAGACGAGGTCATGGATGAATGGCAGCAGTCCAAAGGTCTTTCCTCAGACATGGAGCCTTCCCACAGTGCTGATGTGGTAGGTGAATGTCCATTCTGATTTCATGCAAGTAGTACAAACCACTGTTATACAGCAGTTCTGTTAATGAATGGATTATAATTATTTTTATTCAACAGGATGCTGAAGATGAGACTATGCCTTCTTATAAAGATGGTGGGTACACTTAATAAAACAAAATAAAAACAGTTAGTTAAATTAAATAAGGATGAATAAAAATCTGTCAAGTATTGGATGAAAACAATTCGCTACATAATAAGCACTGTTTTGTTTGGGATAGTGCCTGGTCCTTGTGATCCTGAGGACCTTCTGGATGGAGTAATATTTGGAGCCAAGTACCTGGGATCCACACAACTGCAGTCAGATAAAACCCCCTCCACCAATGCTCGTATGGCTCAGGCACAAGAAGCTGTAGACCGCATTAAGGTAAAATATAGCATTGGTTTTGTGTTTTGGCACAGAACAAATCTCCACTGCAAATGAATTTTCAGTTCATGATCCGTTTCTGCATTAACACACGCTTTAATAATATTCTTTGTCTCTGTCTCCAAAACAGGCGCCTGAAGGAGAGTCTCAGCCGATGACTGAGGTGGACCTGTTTATCTCCACCCAAAGAATTAAAGTATTGAGTGCAGACACACAGGTTTGTGCCAGTCGTGACCTATCCCTAATTAGGTCAGATGCTCATGCCAGAATAACAGGGGTAATGTTGTTTATGAAGTGAACAGAGGGATTTCATTTACTATCCAAAACCACCAGTGAACCTGCATGTGTGTTCTGGGTTTTATGTATAATGTAAATAATAATAAAAAGTGTGACAGATAGAAATCTCCCCAACATTAAGCTGTGGAACAGAGGAACTGTGTTTTCTGGAAATATGTTGCTCCATTCAATCTTTTGGGATCAGTTGAATAGTCTGGGATTAGCGGATGAGGTTTGGTGGTGGTGATCATTTAATGTCTTGACCTCATTGACGCTCTTTCCTTTTAATTTTTTTAATACATCGATTTCAGAAAAAAACCCTGTGTCTGCATCTGTTTTTTTTTTTTTGTAAAGGAGGCTATGATGGACCATCCGCTGCAGATGATATCCTATATAGCAGACATTGGAAGCGTTGTGGTTTTGATGGCACGCAGGAAACCACCACCTCACAAACCCACAAATGCAGAAGCAGAAGCTTCAGCACCACCTAAAAAATGCTGGATGATCTGTCATGTTTTCTCTTCTGATGATGTGAGTTTTACAACCCTGTGTTCAAGTGGTGAAGGCAGTTCAAGTGACTTTAAGTACATATAAATAAAGCTTTATTCTGAAACAGTACAGCTTACAAAGCCTTAAAGACGACGCTTTGACTTTTTAAAATGTTTATAACCTTTTATATCTGTAAATTGTATTGATATATACCAATGTCCTTGTCTGCTGCAGGCACAAGTTATAGCTCAGGCAATTGGTCAGGCTTTTGGAGTCGCATATCAGCAGTTTTTGCAAGAAAATGGACTTAAAGCAGGTCAGCTACGGCCAGGGGAGTACAGCGACTACCTCGGCACACAAGAACAGTATAATGGAGACCTGGTCCACTTCTCCCGATCTGAAAACATCAGAGAAGTAAGGCATGCCTTTGCTACATACATTTAGTATATTGACCACCAAATATTTCAGGAAATACATTGTGCCCCACACAGAGAGCACTGAAAGTCTCATTCTATCTAATGAAGATACAAGGCTAAAATTTATTTCCTGAAAGTGGCAGATGTGCAAGATTATCTTATTTATGAGGACATTAATATGTTTTCTTTTTCATATGCTTTGTTGGTAAGATTTGTATAAAGAAGCAGATTGGAGAGATCCTGGGAATAGCGGTGGTAGAATCTGGCTGGGGCTCCATCTTGCCCACAGTTGTGGTGGCCAACCTGCTGCACGGAGGCCCTGCTGAACGCTCTGGAGAGCTGAGCATCGGAGACCGCATCATGTCTGTAAATGGCACCAGCCTGGTGGGCCTGCCAATCACCACCTGCCACAACATCATACGGGTAAGAATAGAATTCTGTGACAAAGAAGTTGTCTTTTTATTATCGTCATCTTCTTTAAATGCTTAAAACAAGGTGGCAGCATTTCTTCTGTTTTGGATTCACACAGAACGACTTAAACATCGAAGAGTTAAAATTCCATATAAAAATGTTGTTAATTGTAAACCTGCAAGGGATTTTTTAATAATGTCTTTATTTGAACAGGATTTGAAAAGCCAAGCCCAGGTGAAGATCAGCATAGTCCACTGCCCCCCTGTAACCATGGCTATCATTAAGCGACCTGACCCCAAATATCAACTGGGCTTCAGTGTGGAGGATGGCATTGTATGTTATACTGTTGACTTGTCTTTCTACAAATACAAATACAGTACAATACAATACACTTAATAATTAATGCATATTAACTTTATCTTCTCATTAGATTTGCAGTTTAATGCGCGGAGGCATTGCGGAAAGGGGTGGCATTCGGGTTGGCCATCGCATTATTGAAATAAATGGACAGAGTGTAGTAGCCACGCCTCATGAGAAAATCATCCAGATCCTCAGTAATGCTGTAGGAGAGGTAAGAGTACAGAATTGAACTTTTGCTGCATAACCTTTATTTTATATATTTAATTAATTATTTATTAAACACAAATTAATATGCTTTAAAGAACAAATGTAAATACCATGCTGAAATCTATAATCCTATATTAACCAGTTAGCAATGAGTCTTTGTTGAAATGCAGTAACAGCTGTACACTCAGTTCTCTGAACTCTTTGGAGTTTTTAATGAGTTTCTCAGGGGTAAGATAATTTTATCTGGTAGAGAGAAAGTGTTCAAGATGGTGAAAAACTTTATCATGTGTGCCCTAACATCTATACATACCATCACAAGTTTTATAATAAATGAGGCCTCTGGCAGGGTATTTTGACAATGGCAAGCTGTACATCCAAACTGAAAGGTTCTTATTTCATGTGGATTACAGATTCATTTGAAGACCATGCCAACATCTACGTATCGTCTTTTAACTGGACAAGAGCAGCCGGTATTCCTCTGAAAAAGATGAATTATGGAAGACTTTCTTATTGGATGTAGTTCTTCAGTTTGGAACCACTCCGACATATCATGCAACGAATATTGAGAATTAAATGTCACTTTGCACTTCTTTCCTATTTGTATGCAAGTCAGTGCTGAAACTCTGGAGCTCAGCTTGTTGCAGGAGTCAAGTTGAAGCGTAAAGATTTTAGCAAATAATGCACTAGAAGAATCTGTGATACATTTCACACAGCATGCACATATGTTTCCCACTATGCCTTTGTGAATATCCTTAATTGTGGAAATATATTTGTGTGTGTTGTTTTTAGGACAGAGCTACTACTGTAAACAGTGCAAATGAGTACCAGAACTATTTACATGTTTAAGTGATTTTGCTCATTGGTGTGCTCATTGGGGTAAGGCATTGCATGCTGTGTTTGGAAATGGAGCCTTAGTGCCTGTTTTTAAAAAAGAGAAAATCTGTGACTTTAATTGGCTCAAATGATTTTAGCAATAGAACTATTTTAACAGCTGCTGTATTGGATTTTTTTTTATTAAAAGATATATTCTCAATGATGTGTTTTAAACATGTTTTAACTTATTTGCCTGCGTTAGGTCACATGACCTGTAATGAATTTTGCACAAGGTGTAACTGATTTCAACCTGGCATTTCTCCACTGTTACAGACAATTCACTCCCAAGATTTCATGTGCTGTGCATTGTTTAAACCAGTCTGGCCATTCCCAGTTTCTGTATAAATAACTTTTTTTTACAGTAATCTGAGAGTGCACAGTGGGAACAATTATTTATAAGCTAAAGTAGCAAAACTACTAACATGTTATGGCATGGTGATCGGCCATATATATCGGCCAGAATATTACTCTGTCCCTAAAATATTTCAATATGTAAAGAATTATATTTGAAAGCCTATTTAAAGGCTAGATTGGCTGTTTGTTGCCTTTAAATCAGCATTATGAAAATAGATTACAAGTTAATCAATGAAAAAGTTTTTAAAAGATATATAAACAGGGATCCACAAGATCAGAAAATGACACGATTATTTTTTAGCAAATATAAATATCATGCAAGCCCTTAATTTTCAAGGTTAAAAGTAATACTTAAAGACATATCTAAAAATAAATTAAAAAAATAATGCTTTTATATCCTCCGTTGTGATAGGACACTTGCACTTATATATAATTAAGAGAACAACATTGTAAATTATGGGCAGGAAATAAGGAAATCATTTATTAAATTGAGGAATAGGGATATGTTACAGTTGAGTAAACTGTTTATTAAATTGAGGTACTTTTCTTGAGGAAATATAGGGATATGTTACATTTGAGGAAACTGATAAATTGAGGGTTTTTTGTAGAATGGATATGTTACATTTGAGGAAACTTTATTAAATTTAGGGATTTTTCTTGAGGGAATACAGGGATACGTTAAATAATAATTTACGTTAACACATTTGATATGCTTTATACTGTGATATTCATGCAGCCTCATTAGCCAGGTTAGCCACTGTACCAGCTCGCTAGCTAATTACCTACCAAACTAAAGGCTACACGGCTAACAGCAACGAAAATACAGCACGCTCGGTACATGTTTAAAACAGGTGTTTGGCCAGACAAGGCATTTATTTTTAGGTTTCATAAAAGTTATTGGAAACCCTGGGTTCTAGACTGCAGTGTTTGCATGGTTACCACATTGAGGCTAACTAGACAGAGGGCGGCTTCGTTACATTTCAACAGTAGGCCCCTCGTTCCCTCCTCCTCCTTCTCCTCTCGCTCTGTGAGTATTACGCGCTTCTAGGGAATGAGGGAAGTTCGCGAGGGGATATTGCCTATTATTGAAAGACGACCGCGTGTCCGCAGGCGGCTGTAAACACTATTGGGTGGGGCTACATGACGTCCGGGTCTGTGATTGGGTAGAAGATTAACGCGGCGGCGATGTTTTCAGTGTAAGCCCCGCCCACTCTGAGGGATCCTGCTCCGTGGTGCTGGTCCGTATAGAGGCGGCACTGCAGCTCGCAACCGGCAAAAGTCCTCAGAGCTGGATTACAGCAGAACATCGCTTTTCTAACGAACAGCAAAAGGTAAGTAAATTATCGTCTCCCCTTTTTACTTGCGAAATGTCTGTAGTTTGTACAATGTGGTAAAAGATTGGGGTCAAGGCACCCGTAAAGAAAAAGTGAATATCGGGAGAATTACGGTAATACATTACGAAAGCGCTGCAGCCACACCCCCTGCTCTCTCAGCAAATACCTCTTTGTATTACCCTAAACTGTGTAGTTTTTATACCTGCAGTCATGCATAGAATCATTTTAAATACTATTTAGAAGTGCACATTAAAATATAATGTATTTATTAATAAGCACACATGACTTGGTTTGTATCTTTATACTACTCATATATTTACCCATACTCCTGTGTGGTGGAAAAGTTCGTAACAATAAGTAATGTCTGTATACATATATGAAGGTAATAATTGATCTAAGTCTTTAGTAAAGATATTATGTTACATTTTATACAACATATCAAAAATATTGTTGCTCTTACTTTTAACATTCTGATGGCTCTGACTGACCAATCAAAAGTGAGATTAAGGAAATTATTTGGGAAGGACTTTATAAATAGACCAAGCTAACCTTTCCCCAACAATAAAACGTGGGTGTATTAAGAGTCATGTGTTCTGAGGTGTATCAACATAGATTAGAATAATATGACTTGTTATTGAAAAAGCAAAAACTGTGTTAAAAAGTGGTCTTCCGTCATTGTAAAGAATGTCTCAGAAAAGCAGAGTTCAAGGAAGCACACTTGGCCTTTGGCCTTGCTTGCACAGGGTGGGTCGGTGTATTGCATTTCCTTTCCACATCAATTCAAGTGTGATGTATCAAAGCTGGAAGAGAGTTGGAAAAGAGGCTGGCTTCACATGTGTCAGAGGAGTCATATGCTAGTAGTATTTACATTCGAATTATTTAGTAATTGGGTAAATGGGTAGAAAAAATGACATTTGTCCAGCATAAACATTCTGACCAGAACCTGACTAAGATGCTGTGTTAGGACCTGAGGCAGACACTTATGCCAAACACCTTTCAAATCTCACTCAGTTTACTCACTCATAGACTCGATCTTTTATTGTTAAAAAATAGTACTACTATTTTTGTTCATCATTTGGAATATCTTCTAAATAATACATTGGTGTATTGATTATGATATTATTATTTTTTTTGTGATTGATCAAAAAGTGATGACCAACCCTTTGGTTTTTACAGGTATTAAATACATAAAACACAATTATTTTTATACACAAATAAGCATTTTTGGCCATCATTTATCATTTTTGTACATTATTCTTTCATTTCATTTTTTTAATTCATTTTTTCCTTTCTTTTTTTAATCATTTTTCTTCTTCATTTTATAATTTTGTCTATTTTTGTCCATCATTTGAAATATCATTTTAAAAATAAATTTATCATAAGGTGATGACCATCCCATTGGTCTTTACACATAGTAAATACATAGGTTAGTTTAGATTACCACAGATAAGCATAAATCAATTTAGGTGTGGGCACCTGGAATACATTCAGAATAGGAGACTTTATAAAGAATTAGGCATATATCTATGGACATTGCAACAATTACAGTGTGCACTGATGTGCATAATCTATATTATGAAGCATGACAGTGTGTATAGTGGGTTTGTGCAGTGCTTTACCGTAATTCTTGTGGTATTCGCGCATAAATGGTTACATACGGATATCTTCGGAAGCTTGTCCGCAGAGCTCTGCTGCAGAGGAAGGTAAGAAGACGCTGTTAACTACCCTCTCACACATTCGCTAGAGACGTGCCTGTAATTTGTGTAGTAAAAAAAATGACATTAAATTTGCCTTTGTGGTGTTTTTGTGTTTACCGGAAGCATCATATGCTAACAGGTTTAGCTTGTTCTTGTCTGTAACTTCAGTACAGGGCGGCACATATTGCCAGTAACGAAAAAGTCGCCCGGTCGGCTGGTTTATTATTTTTTATACAAACCATAATAAACTCTATAGCTCCACGCTTTTCCTCTAGTGCTGTTATTTTTTATTTGTTATTCCTGCATAACCTCCTGTTTGTTACATTTTCTCAATGTTAGCTTCTCTCTTTTAACAGGGGCAGGGCATTGGTTTTATTTAAATGAATCTTATAGGTCAGATTACAAAAATAATGTTAGTTATTAGCATAATAGTTTAGAATCTTTAACCTACTTACAATGTTTCCAAAAGAAAATCCTACATACTAAATATATATTTTTGTTTCCATGCCCCAATGAGAGGAGATTTATTTGCTTTAATTCTTTAATCCAATTACTATAATGGGGATTTCAAGATCAGCCAGTCACAGGTAGACCTGAGCAGATCAAGTCCTTCAACCTTTCACAACTTTTCCATTCACTGCTTCTGTCTGCTTACGTGTCATCAATGATGACATAGCAGTTCATTTGTTAAATTTGTTCCATATTTTTTTCTCTTTTCCCAAAGGTCCAGCGCCAAAATTTCCTCTCTTTTAGTAGCCATGGCCATTTAGACCTGGGCATTTGACAATGGCCATAGGAACCCAGCTGTACCTCCTGCTGTGGAAGAACTTCACCTACCGCAGAAGAAATAAGGTAAGTCTATGTGCCACACTAAACTACCCATTAACATCAAGTTATGAGTGTTAAGTGTTAACCTGAGTAGCACAGTAAACTGCGCCTCCCTCCACAGTTCCAGCTGATCACTGAACTGCTCTGGCCACTCTTCCTATTCCTCATCCTCATCTCCGTACGCAACTCTCACCCACCCTACAAACAGAGCCAGTGTAAGTAAACCTGCGTGTGAACCCCACTCTCCTCACGCTATGCACTCGGCTTACTGTTAACTCATTCCACCCCCACCGAAATGGCAGCCAAATCAACTAAGCTGATTAGCTGCAACCACTGTGCTTCAGTGTGCCATTCTTGGGTTTTTACCTGCAAACTGTTTCTTGTTTTTTTTTCAGTATCCTGCCAAAGAAAAAAGTCTCAAAAATATGTTAAGTCCCAGAATCCTTAAAATGGGTTTAGTCACAAGATGTGAAGTATGGTATTTAGATTTTAGCATGTTATATATACCATAAACGTCTGTCATTTTTTTAAAAATATTTGTTGTTATAATGAATAATTTAGAATGGTTAAATGCTAATAAAATTCCCAATAACTTGACTTCAGTAGTGATCCCTTTTTAATTCTTTGATACACACCAAGTGTTGCTAAAGCCTAAAATATGTGTACTGGAACCAGGCAAATTTACTTTCTGTAATTGATTGTAATGCAGCTAAGAAGTTCTTATGACACCATCACCCATGTGCAATGTAATTAGGTCCGTCCAATAATTGTTTAAGATCACTTTTAGAAACAAGCATCTTAATTGGCTAAGAGATGCTGATAAGGCAGACTGCAATAGTGTGTATTCTATTATAATTTGATTTTGAATTACATAGAATCTTTTGTTACTGAGTAGTGTTAAGGAACAATTACATGCTGAAAGTCATGGGATAGCAGTATGTCATTTGATAATGAACTGTTACTTTAGGAAGTATCTTGATATTGCCCACACCTGTGGTGTTCTCTTGTGAGGGAGTTTAAACACTGGCCAGTGAGGTAAAGTTCCAGAATTCCAGTGAGGCCTGATGTTGGGTGGCAAATCAATTCAGAATTTAATTTCAGAATTTGTGCAGACATGTAATATTGCTCAAAATACAGGATAGCATATGTCATGGGAATACATCATAGAAGACATTGCCATGCACAGTGGAGAGCTTACTGGTTTTGTATCGATCGTGCCATGTGACTATGGCAGACATTTTATCCACATTTAATGCAGGAGACCTCACACACCCACATCCCACAGGTCAATGCAGCCTTCTTTAGCTTTCATGAGAAATGTAAAAATGATGCTGGATCCTGTCTCATAATATAGATGCAGTATTCTGCCTAGAATGATACTTTATAATGAATGTGCAGACTGCAAAATTACAAAGCAGGCAGTTGTAATGCTTAATGCACCATATAGCCAAATGTTTGCTTATCTATCGTTTTATCGAGCATCAAGGTTATAAAAAGGCACCTGTCCCCACTTTGCTACTGTAACAGTTTCCACCACTTATTCAAGAATTTAAAAAATTGCTGTAAGAATTCGATTTATTGTAGCCATTAGACAGCATTAGTGAGGACAGGTACTGATGTTGGATGATTGATTCTGGATTAAATGCCATTTCAGCTCATCCCTAGAGGAATTGGGTTTGGTGACCTTGGGTTTATGTTTAGCTCCCTTTTTAGAACATCCAGTTTTGTTGGCAATCCTTCTAGTGGAGATTATATGCAATTCGTGACAGCAGTGGGTACATCTTAAAGTAAAATGAATATACTGAAGTATATTTAATAAACTGATTAGAATGGATGTTCACAAACCATATATTATATAGTTTTAGACATGTGCTGTTTAAAAAAAATATGTTCTGCCTTCAGGCCACTTCCCCAACAAGGCACTCCCATCTGCAGGCACTTTAGCATGGGTGCAGGGCATTGTTTGCAATGTTAACAACCCATGCTTCCACTACCAAACTCCAGGGGAGAGACCGGGACAACTGGCGAACTTTGATAACTCCTTGTGAGTATACAAGATTATGGCTACCTTTATGCTACTACAGTCACTGTCTATTTGATCGGCTCCACTGACTGTATAGGAGCATTTTATAGTTCTATAATTACAGTGTTTAGTCAGTCAATTTCTCTGCATACTTTGTTAGGACCCCACAAGGCCACCACAGAACAGGAAATGACCAACACAAACTGTGCAGCAACATAAAACCTTCTAACCGTCTCTGTCTTTACATCTACAGGGTGCACCAGCTAGGTAGAAGTGTCTAATAGAATGGAAAGTGAGGGGACACTGTGTTTAAAAAACTTAAACCAGCATAACACACTCTAAAACTCCACCACCATATCGGTATCACTGCTCTGTGGTGGTTCTGTGAAGTCCTGATCATATGTTCCATATAAACTGTTTCACTCATCCACAGCTTAATGATGAGGGTGCTTTATATTTTTTAATATTTAATGGAGATTTTCGTTTCTTCTCTCATAGAATCTCTCGATTGTTAGTGGATGCTGGACATATCCTCACCAACACAAGTGACTGGACAGCCCTCACAGATGACCTTTCTCTTGCTGTTCAGAGACTGGCCGAGAGACAGGATGCCTGGCCAAGTGAGATCAAATTTTTGTCTGGCAGAGGCACATACAATCAATACATGTTTCACTGAAAGGAATAATGCTTTCACAGGATCAATACCGTGGAACTGGAGAAAACATATAATCCTCTTGAGTACGGTTAAAATGCCACATGTACTAAGTTGGCATTTGCAGCAGTTACTGACTCATAGTGTATATCCAATATAAAGTATGTTTTGTCTCCCCCCCACACACACACACACACATACAATTGATCTTATGTTGCATAATTGATTTATCAAAGCTCTGCCCTCAAAAGTATCATTTCTTGGATGCTGTTGCTGCATTGGAAAAGCTTTTAGCTAAACTGCACTGATCATTAACACCACTGACAGGTTCAACTACAGTGGCATCTCTCAAACAGGATATTTTGGACATAAAGTGAACAGTCATTGATACTGGAAGACTCTGTAGGCCCAGTTCTTGCTACATGTGGACCTAGCAGATCCATACACACAAAGGTGGGTGAAGTCAACCCACTCGGCAACCAGGCAGGACCAACCTGGTGGGGGTGGGGAGGAAGGATACCTAATGTATATCTTATAAATACTGATGGAAGCAGGGGTGAATCTGGCTGAGAAAAGAATAAGGCAGTATTTATAGTCTCCTGCTAGAACCTAGTAAAGCTTTAATTTCTTAAAGTTGATGTGATAAATGTTGGAACAGTGGGCAAGCATAAGGACTTGAGCCACTTTAAAAAGAGGCAAATTGTGATGAGTAAATGACTGGGTCAGAACATTTCCAAACAAACACCAGACAGGTTATTTTGGGGGGGGGGTTCCGGTATTTAGTGGTCAGTACCTACCAAAAGTGCTTCATGAAAGGACACTCGATGAACTAGTGACAGAGGTTCATAGATGTAACAGATACCAAAGGACACCTTCAGAGGTCCAGTCGATTTTGGTAGCGGCGCAAAATCATTGAAGGTAATAAAAGAAGTCATACTTGATCGCTTGATCAATAGAGCACAGATGTAGGCAGAACATAAATATGTCATTTTGTTATAGATAATGAGCTTTTCTGTGGGTTCTGTAAGAACATTAGCGACATGCTGCCATTAAAAGAAACTTGACGTGACCTCAAATTAAGACCAATTAATACTTTTGCATGGAATTAATGTAAAATCTGTACCACAACATGCAGGGGTTTCCTACACTATTGTGAGCATATATGCTTTTGTGTTGGTGTGCATCATACTGCCAAAACACTTGCCTGACTTAGTGGTTTCTATGCAACCTTTGACTTCATGGTGTACTGCAAACAATAGTGGATTATGTTGGAGTTGGATCTAATAGCTGTTGATATATTTACTAAAGTTTCTGCTTTGAACAAGAGAGAAAATTTCAGAGGAGATGATTGAAATAATTGAACTGATTCAGTTCTTCCATCTGAATTTATAAATGGCAGAACAATACTTTTATCTGTTGTGGTCTGTGTTAGCGCCAAACATAGTTACATTTCTGGGGAGGATACTCATATGGCATTGGCTACATAATAGTGTGCCTGTGCTACATGTAGGCTATGCAATAGATTTGATGCAGAAGCAAAAATTTGTTTTTATAATAATGAACTGTTAGAGATGTTTTACAGTGTCACATAAAATGTCTTCACTTGATTTGTTGTAGATTTCCCAGTGGGAGAATACCTCAGAGCAAACGAGACATTTTCTTCCTTCCTGCGTACCAACTGCAGCATTCCCTCCAACTCTGTGGATCACCTGATGAAGGCACGACTCAACCTCCAGGTGAGATTTCTAAATCTATGCACCTTATCTCTGTGCTGTACTGTTCCAACAATCTTCACAGATGCTATTCTCTTTTGTTTATTTAAGTTTCTTCATGTTATTCGTCTTCTGAAGGTTGCTCTGACAGGATCGGGATTACGTCTGTCTGAAATCGTCTGTAATGCCACTCTCTTGGGCCGTTACCTCACAATGGAAGGAAACACCTCCTTTACTCACCTGCAGAGAGACTTGTGTGCTGTTCCCTCAGATTTGCTGCAGCAAGCCGAACGGATATTTCTCTCACAGATGGACTTTAGAAAGATTTTCACGGTCAGTAGCCTATACATATTAAATTCTGTTGTTGCTCTTCTTTTCTTCTCTGCAGTATTTGTGTGACAAAAAACAGCCAGCCAGTGGGTGACATAACACTGGCAGTGAAAGACACAAATCAAAAACACGGGCCTATAATCTTCTACAGCCTTGTTCTTATTCCACCTTTTAGACAGTGAACACATTGTAACTAAAGTATTACATTGCATATACACAAGTTGCTGTATTATGAATGAGTAATTTTATTAGAAATATCTACCATATAAGACTATGTTGTTGGGTAATGTTTGTGTACTATGGTTTATGATTGTTTTACATTTTTGGACATAAGTTCATTTTATAGGCATCCACCAAACTGTATATTTGTCTTTAGTGTAAAATATGTTAATGCAGGATCTAAAGAAATTTAATTGGATTGAATTTTTATATTTTAGATACAATAACCATAAGAAAATTTTCAATTGTAATTATGGTAACACTTTTGTAATTATTGCAGATATTGTTTAATATGATTTTTTTTACCTATTTATTTTTGACTTATCTGTCTATCAATTATCTGTCAATCGTGCTGGAATGGGTTTCCTAAACCTTGCCTAAGATAAAAAAAAAACACTTCAAGCTCATCACAAATGAAAAGATTTTTTTTGTATGCTTTGTTTTCTGAACTGTTTACCCTAAATCACATGTCTGCGTTCTAATTTGCATTCACATTCCTCTCAGAGGGAGCGTCTCCTCTCCAGTGCTGCCGACCTACAGGTGCTCAGCCAGGCAACCGCCTCTGCAGCTCAGGAACTGGCCTCCATTATGGATAATGTAGGCACCAGTCTATCAGTCTTCTAGTTCCCTACTCCTGCTATTTGTTTGTTTCCATTCATTATTGCATTGTTAGTTTTGCCTTTATGTTTATAATTGTTGTTGTGGTCTGTTGTTGAACTTTTGAATAAGTTATTTAATTAAGCAATAATACACTTAAGGTTTGTGCTATAATGTGTAATATTGGCACTGCTGTGCTGTCGTAGGCATGCAAGTTAAAATAGTTCCATTGTTGCTTTGTTTGTAGCTGCTCTGTTTGGCTGGTAAGCACTGCATCGTTGTTAGGTTACCTGTATTGGGTGGAGTAATACATGGAGAGCTTCGGTTACAGTGGATTACCGGCTGATAGAAAGCCTTTCAGCCAATCACATTGCAGGATTGGAACTAACTGTTGTATAACATTTCATATCTCATCATGCAAAGCTGGTTGTCCACAAATTTTAATGATCATACAAGATATGAAATTCACTAAAGTAAGTATTATGGAGTATCTTGATACAGTAGCATCTTTCAAGGGGTAGATATAGTTTATTGTAGGTTTAGTACCTTTTTTTGAGTCCATGCCTGAACAGGTTAGCTGTTTTGGCTCCAGAATGTTTTTAATATTATATTTTGGCAGGTGTATTTAATGTTAAGGCTAATCAGTTTGTTTTCTCCATCCACAACATATACCTCCACCAGATATACACTCTGTCA
The DNA here is from genome assembly GCF_023375975.1 of Astyanax mexicanus. Lineage (NCBI taxonomy): Eukaryota > Metazoa > Chordata > Actinopteri > Characiformes > Acestrorhamphidae > Astyanax > Astyanax mexicanus. The sequence continues at coordinate 19,489,363 of NC_064423.1, read as the reverse complement.
AGCTTCTCTGAGCTCAACACAGATCTCCGGCTACTGCTTCAAGAGAACAGCTCGGCTCTGCCCCAAAAGCGCTTCCAAGCCTTCTCCAGGATTATGTGTGGTCACCCAGAGCAGGACGGGGAGAGCATTCCCTCTTTTAACTGGTATGAAGATCAAGACATCAAGTCTTTCCTGGGCAGGAGCCGGTCAGAGGAAACCGACTTGGAAAACGATACAACCAGTTAGTAGGATTTCAATTCATTACGCTTTTGCTTCATCAAATACATAACACAAACATTTTCTTATTTTAACATTTATGTAGCCAGATGTATGTGGACAGCCCCTGAAATTAATAGGCTTGGAAATTGTATCTATACCTTGGCAGATAAAATCAAGACTATAGCCATGCTTCAGTTAATATTGGGTTGGTTGATGTCTAGAGAACTTGGTGGAGATGCGATAATGGGCTGGGACTGTATCTCCTGTTTTGGGATGCATTCTTTTTTCCAGTGAAGGGAAATTTTATATCATGGAAATTTTTATCATAAAACTGAGGTGTTCAGCGCAAGTCTGCTAGTGTCTAAACAAAGATTTATATTTTTGTTACATTGTGTACAGTTTGCATGCATTGGACTGTGGCATGTTGGCAGTTCACCTAATTTTTCTGAATTTTGACATCTTTTAGGTGCAGATACATTCCTTAAATGTCTTTTATTTCTGTATCTAAATAAGGGTTCATCTATAATTATAGTAGATAATTGGAACAGGAATTGCGAGCATAATCTGTTGTGGCCATACTGCATACTGTGATAAGCATGCTCGCAAAAGGGGGTCAGATTTCTGTAATTGGTTTAGAAGTCTGAACCATCTAAAAAAAAGTTAAAAAGTATATAAAAAAATTATATAAAAAACATTTCTACATGTAACTTGGAAGATTAAAAAGTTTAAATATTCTGAATAAATAAAAAATCTCCTTTTAAACATAGTTGTCATATCAACTCATTCCCAAAGCTCAAAGTATTTATTGAGGTCATGTCTATATTGATAAATTGATATTGTAGTTATTGTGACAGGCCTAGTTGGACCTCATTTTATAAAGGAAATAATGCAAAGAAAACAAGTACATATTCATAAAGTTTTAAGAGTTCAGAAATCAATATTTGGTGGCATAAACCTGGTTTTTAATCACAGTTTCCAAGTATCTTGGCATATTCTCCTCCACCAGTCTTGCACACTGCTTTTGGATAACTTTATGCCACTCCTGGTGCAAAAAATCAAGCAGTTCAGCTTGGTTTGATGGCTTGTGATCACCCATCATCCTCTTGATTATATTGCAGAGGTTTTCAATTTGGTAAAATCAAATAAACTCATCATTTTTAAGTGGTCTCTAATTTTCTAATTCAAACTTTCCTGTTCATACAATACATACATGCAAACTCAGATCAATACAGCTGATTGTGAATGAATGAATGAATACATTTTTGACATTTGTTTAAACTCACCTAGCAGTTTGCCCCACCTTTTCACTCTAAGGGTAAAAGGAGTATTTCAGGACAGTCTGTCAGAGCACAGAACATTCACACATATCAATCTTACAGACTAAAAAGTAGAAATTCTTTGAGAAGAGTAAAGAATGGTAAAAACTGGCCTGCACCAAACCCTTACTCTTACTCAGCCCCATCCAGTACCTTGGATGTAAATTAAAAGAATGACTGTAAGTCAAGCCTTTCCCAGCATTAGTGGCTGACCTCACTGATGCTCTCATGGCTGAATGGGAGAGTAGTGTAGTGGTAGGCCCTCCCAGAAGATTTGAAGCTGTTAATGGCTGAGTGGGTTGTAGAATGAAAAAAAATAATGAGTCCATATACGTTGGCCATGTAGTGTGAGTAATAAAAAGGATAATACCAATGATAGATAAATGTATTAGCTGATATCATATAAAAGTATTTTATGTCATTTTCAAATAACATTTGAGTAGTATTGTATCTGTTAATTGTGTCTTTTAGGTCCATTCTGTAAAAGCATGATTCAAAACTTGGAAATGAATCCTGTCTCTCGCATTTTCTGGAGAGGTATTAAGCCACTTTTCATTGGGAAAATTCTCTACGCGCCAGATACTCCTGCTACGCGCCGTATTATGAAAGAGGTGCTTTTTTTGGCTTTTAACAATTCTCAGCTGTTTATTTTTTATTTAAGTGCAGTAACTATAGTGCTCTGGTATAATGCTATCTGCTTTATTTTTTTACATATTTTTTTATGTTGCTTTCTTTTCTACCTCATTAAACACACTAATCATTTGAATAATAAGCTCTTTGTGAGTTGAATTTAGATTGTTGGAAGAAGGAAAATAGCAAATTTCTGCAAAACAATGAACCATTTTTCATCAGATAGTGATCAAAACATAAAACATTGCTTTAAAGTCGTAATGAAAAATAAACTGAGATGTTTATTAGGTGAACAGGACATTCCAGACGCTGGACGTTCTGGAAGAGGTATATGGAGCATGGGAGGAGGTGGGACCCAGAATCAAGAGATTCATGGAGAACAGCCTGGAGATCCGACTGCTGAAGGTTTTCTGAAGTTTGAAACTACAAAATTGTTAAAAACACTGTAAAAGAACAGTCTCTACCAACATCTGATTTATTTATTCTAAAGAAAACATTTGTTTTCTCTTCTCTGTGCATCAGGATTTTCTGAGGCGGCCGGAGGTGGCAGTGGTGGTGAACCTGCGGCTGGAGAACACCTCATGGACAGCGTCTCGCCTTGCCCAGTTCCTCTCTACACCTGATCCAGACACTCCCAGGAGAAAAGGAGCACCTCCCACCTGGCTGGACCTGTATCAGGATCTCAATAGCTCTCTTAGCACCTTGTCACAAGTCACAAAGGTACCGTTTCTTATAGCAGTGGTTCAGTTTCACTTGCTCTTTAAAAGCTGTTCCAGCTCAGAGTTTTGTTGAAGCTGTGAAACACTAAATTATGCAGTCAGTAAAGAGTTTAATGGGTTCATCAATGGGATAATTGCTCAAATCTTTTCTAATGTTCACTCTGTTATTGCAGTGTTTTTCCCAGAACAAAATGGAGGGATTGGATACAGAAGATGAGATGGTAGAGCGGGCTCTGGAGCTGCTGGAGGATCGGCAGTTTTGGGCTGGAATTGTCTTCCTCCTTCCAGATCCCTCCTCCTCAAACCTGCCCCCTCATGTCAAGTACAAGATCCGGATGGACGTAGATGATGTTACACGCACCAATAAAATCAAAGACAAGTACAATTAAAGCAGTGCATATTTTTATTATTATTTATTATATATATATATATATTTTTTTTTTTTTCTTTCATGAAACAAACTTTAAATGTATGCAATGTCTGTTGTTGTGCAAACCCTGAATTTCTATGTTCTCCAGATTCTGGGACCCAGGCCCGGCTGCAGACCCCTTCAGTGACATGCGATACATAAGAGGTGGCTTTGTCTATGTGCAGGATTTAGTGGAGCGAGCAATAACACAAGTACTCAGCGGCAAGCAACCATCTACTGGGATATATGTACAGCAGATGCCCTATCCGTGCTTCGTGGATGATGTGTGAGTTTTCATAAAAGTAGCATACATCATTTTTTTTTTTTTTAAGAATTAAAGTTTTGTTTACCTAGTTTAACTTTACAGGTTTTGCCACCCAGCGGTGACACATGCTGAATTAGAAGAAAAATATGGTGACGCCCTTGTTCCTTACTAATGTCGCATAAAATGCGTCTTATAATCTGGTCCGCCTTCTGTATGAAAATAGACCAGAAAATTTATTGATAGTGTGCCTTATAATCTGATGCGCCTAACAGTGCAAAACATGCGGTAAGAATAAAAGGTCACTCCAGAAAACAAATATTTCTTTTACTGGGTCTCTTTCCCTTTCAGTTTCCTGCGTGTGCTGAATCGCTCACTCCCTCTCTTCTTGACGTTGGCATGGACTTACTCAGTAGCCATGATCATCAAGTGCGTGGTATATGAGAAGGAAGCACGGCTGAAGGAGACCATGAGGATTATGGGACTGAGCTCAGGGACTCTCTGGCTCAGCTGGTTTGTCAGCAGCTACCTGAATTTCCTCATCAGCTCTCTGCTTCTCGTCACTGTGCTGAAGGTGGGCTTGTGATACGACACAAGTAGGGCTTTGGTACTTTTAGACATTTTTTTAAATATTTTACATTTTAAATGTCACTGTGGTCAGACTTGGATAGGGTTGGGTATTGTTTAAAAAAAATAATGGTACTTTTTTCAATACCTTTTTCTAAATTGCAACCAAAAAAATACAAAAAGCAATAATTGTTCTCACACAATAGATTTAATTTACAGCCGACATGAGTAATCTCATTCTCATACTGTCACCATGAGAGACTACTATACTTTTAAATATTGTTGGAACAAACAAACAATGAGCCTGATTAAGAACAAAAACTTATTTTTTAACTGCTTAAACTACAAATGTTTGTCCTGAAGCATATTAAACACTGATTTAACACTGTTTGATCCATCATCCAAAATTGGAAAAAAGTATTTTACTTATGCAAATCTACCAAGACATGAAAAAGCATTTGCTAAACTGGTAAAGACATACCCTAAAAGACTTGCAGCTGTAATTGCAGCGAAAGATAAGGTGACTCTACTGAGTATTGATATAGGGGCGCTGAATACTTTTACACATCACACTTTTCAGATTTTTATTTGATTCGGAATTTGAAAACCATATGTCATATTCAAACTTATTCACAATTATGTACTACTTTGTGTGGGTCTATCGCTAATTTTCAATAAAACAATACATTTAACTTTGTGGTTGTAAGGTGACAAGATGTGAAAAAGTTCTAGTATTGCAGATTCTGTGAAACAGTGCAAGGAGCAATTAAGGATATGAATGAAAGGCATTTATCAGGTCTTAGCATGTTGTTTCCTTTGTTTCAGGTGGGAGACATCTTGCCCTATAGTGACCCCGCGGTGGTCTTCTTCTTCTTGTCTGCCTTTGCCACAGCCACCATCATGCTGTGCTTCCTCATCAGCACCTTCTTCTCCCGGGCCAACCTGGCAGCAGCCTGTGGAGACCTTGCATACTTCTCCCTTTACCTGCCTTATGTTCTGTGTGTGTCCTGGAGGGAATACCTCACCAGCGTACATAGGATCCTAGCTGTGAGTTTTTTTATTTGGATTCCTTTTCTAAATCTTGGCACAACTAGTAGTACTATCCTAATGGCACAACAATTATCATATTCAGTCAAACTGTGTCGTATCGGATTGAATTATGAAAATCGCACTGCCCCTACTTAGTAGGTGTAAATTAATATAAATTATCTCTCACTGAGAAATAATTGTAGGGAAACAGTCACAACTTTTACTATATACTAAATATGTTGTGTGTATTTAAGTGTTATATTTGTTCTATATGACAAATATAACTGCTTTGTTTGTCTTTCAGAGTTTTCTGTCTCCAGTAGCCTTTGGGTTTGGCTGTGAGTACCTGTCTCAGTACGAGGAGCAAGGGCTGGGCATCCAGTGGTCCAACATGTGGTCCAGCCCTACTGAAGGAGACAAATACAGCTTATCTACCTCTATCATAATGCTCTATGTGGATGCCTTTATCTATGGAGTGGCCACTTGGTACATCGAAGCTGTGTTTCCAGGTTGGTAGTCAGGTTAAGCTACAAGTTATTTTACAATACACAGTACACAGTATGCAGGCTCATACATGACTTTTTGCTCTTTAAATATATAAATATCGATATAATTGGTATGAAATAACGTTTATACGGTTGTGAAATGTCTGATTTGGATATGGATATTGTTTTGAATGTTTTTTCAGGGCAGTATGGAATTCCCAGACCCTGGTATTTTGTCTTCCAGCTGAAATACTGGGGAGGAGCTCTGATGGAGGCTGGTTTGCCCATTCCTCCTGCACCTATAGATGAAGGAGACAGTAAGAACACAGGCAAACTGTGGTCATATGGGGGAAAATTTATTTTGAATTAAATAATCTCACCAGTTTACCTGTAAGCTCAAATATAGCTTACCACGTAAAAGCAGTTTAATTCGTTTGTTTTGTACTGGAGTTATGCGGCCAGTTTACCTAAGAAGTAAAATAGGCTTCAGGTAAAGAAAAAAAAAAAAAAAAAAAAACATCAGTTTGGTTGATTTAATTTATTTGGGTGTAAGTAATTTGTTTATATTTAACAAGCATAAATCCATTAGTAGTATCTGTTTCTGTGTGTTCTGCCATTAAGTTAATTTAGGCTACTTATATGTTGCTTCTGTTGTTCTTTTGCAGATCGAATTGAAGCTGAGCCATCTGATCTAATCCTTGGTGTAGCCATACATAACTTGGTAAAGATTTATAAAAAGGGAGCCAAACTTGCTGTCAATCATCTGAGCGTCAAGTTCTTTGAGGGGCAAATCACTTCGTTCCTGGGTCACAACGGAGCTGGCAAGACAACCACACTGTATGAACCACAAGCACTACTCCAAATACACTTTATATGAAGTTAAAAATATAGATTAAAGATCCTGTTTACACCTGGTCACTTTGTATGACTTGTATCTGGATTGTATCCTGACAAGATATTTGCCACATACATTTACACATGACAGTTAAAAGTGTCTCTGGTTAGTCAAAGTGTCTTTGGTTAATCTGATTCTTGTGTGGTAGGGGTGGGCGATATGGCCCTTAAATAATATCATGATGTTTCAGAGTATTTTTGCATTAACAATATTCTTGGTGCTATAACAAAACATTGAATAAAAAATGTAAAACAATTTAAGAATACACTACTGCAACAAAATGAATATTACATTTTATTTGGCAGTATTAATGCATGCAATATTCTGCATCAGCAGCAAATTTGATTGTTACTCAGTTGTGCTAGGATTTTTTTATTGTGAAATTTATCTTGGAGAAATAGATGCATTCACATTGATATATAACATGGCTCAAATGCATCTCAGACCACTTCCTAAAGTGGTTTGGGCAATCAGATTAGTATTTTTAAAGGGGTTTTAATTGTATTTATACTTGTGTTTTTATGTGACTTGGCCTTACCTAGATCCAATCTTAATACACAAAAACATACAAAGTGACCTTTTGTGAACAAAGTGTAATTCACTAATTGCTGTATCATTTCTTATGACAGGTCTATCCTGACAGGGTTGTTTCCCCCAACTGCTGGTTCGGTGTATATTAAAGGCATGGACATCCGCACAGACATGAACGAAATCCGCAGAACACTGGGAGTGTGTCCCCAGCACAATGTCCTCTTCGATATGTAAGATGTTACTGTGTAATGAAGTTGTACATCTCTTGCACTCTGTAGGTTTGTTGCAGTAATTCTTTTATGAACTTATCATATAACATATTGTCGCTGTCCTATGAAAAACACTTATCTCCAAACTATTCCTTAAACTGTGCCAAAATTTCTTGATGAACTGACCAATAGAAACTCTTCAAAATTACCTGAAATTAACTCTTTTAACATTGACTTCCATTGAAAGTTTACAAGGATTTTTCTCCTTCCTGTTAAGTTGCTGTTTTGGAGATAAGTGTTTTTCATTGGACAGTGATGATATGGACAGGACCCAAATTTTTTGCTGAACTTATATAATATTGTGTTTCTATGTGTTCCACCGTGGACATTACAAATATTTCAGCCAGTTAGGTAGTGATCAATGTATCAATATTGGTGTATTTATACACACACACACACACAAAAAGCATTTAAGAATATTTTATAACTTTGTGACATACAGTGACCGAATGAATTGCAAAAATATATATTTTAAATTAAAAATAATTAAAGTTAATTTACCGGTACTCTTTAAAAGCATATAATTGTATTATTATGTGGCATAAAATGGCTTTAAAATAAAAATAAGTTATCTCAATTATTTCTAATAAAATCTTTTCTTCAGAAACAAAAAGTTATTGTGACAGACCTACATGTGTGCCTCAATAACAGTCTCTTTCTTTTCATAAAAATAGAGTTCATTAAAACAAGTAAAATAAAATTAAACCGTTTGTAAACCTTCAAGGAAGTTTTAATGATTTCATACACAGAATGGGTTAATAAGCATATTGTTTGCTAAATGTTTGCAATATTCCTCTGCATTACTGTAGGCTGACTGTGGAGGAGCATGTGTGGTTCTATGGTCATATGAAAGGCATGAGCAGTTCTGAAGTAAAGGAGGAGATGGCCTCCCTGCTGGAAGATGTGGGACTAACACACAAACGCCACGAACAGACCAAGAACCTCTCAGGTGCTCACCAAAACAGTTTATAGTTTAAAAAAGGGATTCTTTCAGTCTGCTTTATTTCATTTGTTTGGTCCTTATCTTCATAGGCGGCATGCAGAGGAAGCTCTCAGTGGCTATAGCCTTCATAGGAGGGTCAAAGGTTGTGATTCTGGATGAACCCACTGCTGGTGTTGACCCCTATTCTAGACGTGGGATCTGGGATCTGCTGCTCAAATACCGCAAAGGTAATTCCATTTTACTCTGATCAGTTATTTTGTAAACTACTGAAACACATCACAAGTTTAGGACCAAAGTTGCCTTCTTTTGAAAATGTAAAGTTTGATTTGTTTAATGTTATATGTCAGGTAACTGTGCTATGAGTGTATTTTTTCAGTATATTTGTTAATGAAGCACCAAAACCGAAATTTGTAGCCAAAACTGAAACAAAAAAAAAATATGACAGAATATTCAGTGCATCTCTAATATTAAGTTGATGTATAAATAGTAAGCATCTGCTCAGTCTTCATTTACAACCCTGTTATTTTGCTTCAAAATTAGTCATTTTCCTTTTATGGTGGATTAAAGGTAAAAATGACATCCTCTGCTTTTTTTGGCTGGTTTATGTCACCAAAACAGCTTGGAATAGGCGCCAAATAGCTTAGCATAGCACAAAACAGCTTAGCAAAGCATAACAACTTTGCTTTTAGAACTATAACAAAAATATTTTATATTTATTAGTTTTAAATACCTCTCTTTGTTCTCTCAGCATGATGTGTTGCCATGCATAATTTCCTTAATATTTTGTTATATACTATCTACTATGTTGCTTTCAGATCGTACAATCATTCTGTCTACACACTACATGGATGAGGCTGATCTTCTGGGTGACCGTATCGCCATCATCTCTCAGGGGAAGCTGTGTTGCTGTGGCTCTTCACTCTTTCTAAAGTCACACCTGGGCACAGGTTACTACCTCACTGCGGTAAAGAAGGAGCTCCAGAGCCGGACGCCAACCAGCGCCAGTGGAAAGCTTTTGGCGGCTGTAAATGTAAGCCCATCTTAAAAGGCCGAAGCTCTGTAATAGATGCTTGGCTTTTGGCCACAGTAACACTGTGTTCCTCTGTGTTTTAGGACACAGATTCTACCAGGAGTGATGACACTGGACTTGGAAGTGAGGTCAATAGTTCAGGTGAGAGAATAGCCTAAATATGTTATGTGAGTTTAAGCAAATACCGTAATTTTTGCACTATAAGGCACATTATCAATAAACGTCTATTGAATTATACACTAAATTATAAGGCGTATTATGTGACAATATTAAGGAACAGGGGTGTCGCCATGTTTTCTTTCCAATACAGCAGGTCTCGCCACTGAGTAGCAAGACCTGTAAAGCTAAGATTAGTAAACAAAACTGTAATTAACTGTAACATTTTTTTTCAAGTCAAACAAGCGCTGGATGTTGATCTACACAGCTTCCATTTATTTACAGACAGCATTGATTTCCAGGCAGGCAGCTCTACACTGAGGAACCCTGAGTGCTCTGGTAACCCAGGGTGATATTAGCTAGTGGATTGTCCCACGTAGCTTGTTTTAACACGGTAAACACAAAGGCTACCTGCCGATAATACTCACCTCTGAGCAGCAAAAGAGCTAGCGCTTAGCGCAGTTAGCCGCTAATGCTAATACTGCTCCAGTTTTGAGTCTCAGTGCTGGAGAACTAAACTAAAACTCCTGTATAATGCTGTGCTTACAACCTGACTGGTAAAATTTTTATGTAATGCGCACTAGATTATAAGGCGTGCTGACAATTTTTGGGAAAATTAAAGGATTTTAAATGTGCCTTATAGGGCGAAAAATATGGTAGTTACAAAAAAAGACCACACATCCCTTTTCTTTTCGAGAGAGAGAGAGACACAAGAATCATCCAGAACAGCAATGCTTTAAGAAAATGTTGTTCCTCTTAAAAACAAGAAGATTCACTGGAATCTCTGAACTTTTCTTCCTCCAGTTATAAGTGGCCTTGTGGCTCTGGCTCAGCACTACGTCTCCGGGGCCCGGCTGGTGGAGGACGTTGGCAGGGAGGTGGTCATTAACCTCCCACATGCTGCTTCTGAGGATGGCACTCTGGCCCTCTTCCTGGCAGAGCTGGACAAACGTCAGGCCGAATTTGGCATCATCAGTTACGGCCTCTCAGACACCACGCTAGAGGAGGTGAGGGGGTTAATTCTGAGCAGGAGCTTCTACCAGTCACCTTTACTTCGTGGCCGCTTAAGAGGATTTAGCCTCTCTAAATCATGAGGCGCTGAAGGGCAAAGTGAAACCGTACGTCCTGTATTGTAACCCAGTGGTCTACTTTCCTATATTTAACTTAAACCACTTTAAAGAACTCTTTAAAGAAGATCGACTGTAGGTTTTCTTTTGTATTTAAACTTGTATGGCTTGGTAATAATTTAATACCAAGAGCTTTTGTGTGTTCAACTGTTGCTATAAAATGATTGTGTCTTTCCTTGTAATTGTGGAATTACTTATTCGCTCGGTAAGCCGGAGCAGTGGGGGGAGAGGTATTGCATCTGTTAATTAAACTCCGCACGCACCTTTCAGATCTTTCTGAAGGTGGCAGAGGAGACCGGAGTAGATGCCGAGCCGGATGAGGCAGCCACCCCACCTGCTGTGTCTCCAAGCCAGCAGGGGGAGCCACCTGAGGACAGAGATGCAGGTAAATTCAACCATTCTCTGCTTTTTTGAATATGGATCTTTTAACTACATAATAATTTGACCTAGAGCAGACAGTCAGCAACACTTTAAGGTAATGTCAATATGGACCTTATGGACTTTTATGATATGCAGATCCCGTTGAAGGTCCCATTATGTCCCTGTACAAGAGCTTAGTCTTTTTTAAGTCAACTCTGACACCTTTTTTGCAATTTGTTTCATATCCCTGAATCCAGTACAACAGTAAATCAGGTTTTATTTGCCCTGCAACCTAACACTTAACCCAAAACCTTTAGCATGTTTACAATTTTAAGTTTACAAATAATAATGAGAAGTCTGCATTAAAAATCATTGGAAAGCTTGGCCGTGACATAAACATTCTCTGTTTCTGTAGACAGAACGTCTGTGGAAGCATAAATGCTAATAAACATGCTTTCATCACAAAATTGTGTGAAATATAACTAACATTTGTTCCTAGAATGCTTAAAAGCATTGCATTGTATCTTTCGAGAAGAGCAAGGGTCTTCATCCTTGCTCCTGGAAAACTACCACCTTGTATGTTACACCTCCATCCTAAATCTAACCCGTGCCCCATTGAACTGATAAGTACTCCTGAAGGTAGTAATTAGCTAGATCATGTGGGATTAAATAATGGTTGATTTTCCTTGCTTTACAGAGTCAAACAAAAATCCCTGCTTGAACCTGTGTGAGAAAAAACTAACTGTACTTTTTTTTTTTTAATTTTACTTTTTTTAGTATCCAAAGAATTTTAATGAGAAAAATAGCAGGAAAGTATAGTTCTAGAACAGAACAAATTGTACCTTATGCAAACGTTTTAAATACAGCACTGATAACAACAGGCAGTCCTTCTTCTGGCACAGATTTTAATAATAGCAAGGAGTTATGATTAAGCCATTTTTACATGACTGGGTGAAATGACTAAAAAAACTCATATCTCAGTGGGCCTAATCAAAATGCCAATATAAGATACGATAAAATTGTTAAAGAATAATATTTAAGTGACAGAACATCTAACTGTGTAATGTATATAAAGTTTCTACTGTATAATTTGCACAATACTGTACTCTGTTGAATGTTTTTCAATACTGGAAGTTAGGATTGGGTGATATGGTCCTAAAATGATTTCATGATATTTCATGGTATTTTTGTGATAACGATACTTTTGGCGATATGACAAAACATTGAATTAAAAAAAATATTTCAAGAATAAACTACTAAAACAAAATAAAATTTTAATTATATTATTGCATATGAAATTATGAAATGACAAATGGGAACAATATTATAATGGTTTTTCTTTTAGATTTTGTACAAAATAGATAAATTCCACAGCCCTATGTATGTTTTTGTCCCTGCTGTACTTTTAAGCCTTACTAAGCTGTATCCTCAAACTAATTATTCCTCTTTTAAGTGAAGTCAAGTTCTGGGAAACAACAGCACTTCCATTTCCAATTAAATATTTCAGATCAAATATTTATATGCAGAAGATGGATAGCTCATGGACCAAGTCAGGTAAAGGTGATTACTTTAAACCCAAAGACTAAAGCTAGTGATAATTGAGCTGGTAAAGATTAACAGTTAGATATATTTTGATAGATATTTAGTATATTAAAAATAAATATTAAATTAAATGGTTAAAGATAAGACTAGCATCTACAAGGCATCTACAGCAGACCATTTTGACCAAGTATTACCTGTAAAATGTAATCCTGTCTCTATAGTTGGTCATAATGCTAACAAGTCAGTATGTGATTTGAAAGCTTGCTGTGGCTGCATATGATGGTTGAAAACTATTTTTCTCATCTCCCTCTTTGCCCTCGATGACAAAAGGATGGAAACGTCAAAGCAGGACAGGTACAGATGAGGCTAATCCCAGAGCTCCAGAATGGCTAATATGCTTCCAATCTGCACTACATATTAAACTTAGTATATATACCACTATTTTATTTATGTGTGCAATATTAACTTATACAGTGTAGATTTCTATCTACAAAACTAAACTGTATTTTATTGCTTTGTTCATTTTTTGTAAAGTAATGTTTATGTAATGTCATTCTGGATGGCATATTTTTATGGAATCATCTAAAATATATTAATTTTCTACAGCTTTGTACAATTCATTTGAAACCTTTGTATGTACACAATGTCAAAATCACATTAGAATCATTTGTGATTCTAATTTGTTCTGCGTAAGAATTGGTTTTGGTGAGCTGTATAATTAAGTCTGCAGACTGAATGGTGCAGCAGGGATAATAAGTTGTATTTAACCAGCAGGTTTCTCTCTTGTACACAGAGGCCCAGGAGACGGATCCACTGAGTGGTGATGGTCGGGGCAGTGTGTCCCTCACAGGCTGGGGTCTGACCTGGCAACAGCTCAGAGCTCTCTTCACCAAGAGGCTTCTGTATGCTACCCGCAGCCGGAAAGGCTTCATAGCTCAGGTACAGAAGTCATTTGTTTACAAAATTTAACTAGCCAGCGCTAGTTAGGTAAAGCTAAGCTTAGTAAACAAAACTGTAATAAAAATCTCTCCTAACAACTGTTTATTTGCTTAGCATTAAGGCTGGAGAATTAGCAATAGCGGCTAACTGATAGCACCCTACCGTGCTACACTGAGGAACCCTAAGTTGTATACGGTAAAGCAGGGCGATATTAGCTAGCGGTTCGTCTCACGTAGCTTGTTTTAACACAGTGAACATGCAGACTACAGTCCGATATACTCTCCTCTGAATGGCAAAAGAGCTAGCGTGGTGAGCAACTAATGCTAATGCTGCTCCAGCAGTGCCAGATGAAGTTAGCAGCAGGGTACAGGCCAATAATACTCTCCTCTGAATGGCTAAAGAGCTACCACTTAGCACAGTTAGTGGGTAATGCTAATGCTGCTCCGCAAATGCTAGCCAGGGTTAGCAGCGGGCTACAGGTTGATAATACTCAAGGTTAGGTAGATTTTAATTATTTGATTATTTATTAATTAAAATTTGTTTTGTTGCTTGACTTTTTTTTAGATTGTGCTGCCTGCATTGTTTATCCTGATTGATCTGCTGTTCAGCCTCATTGTCCCACCCATGGGAAAGTATCCTGCTCTGGAGCTGCAGCCATGGATGTATGGCGAACAGTTTACATTCTTCAGGTATCCATACAGATGCATATATTGTATACTTTATATTTTATTTTGGTTTCACACTGTAGTTTAGCGAATGCTTTAAAAAAACGTACATCATGTTGTCATCACCAACGCGGGCACCTATACTCAACATTGATTGGTTTGTAGAATGCTGTCAGTTCAGTGAGTTGCTTTTCCAGATATTGTGCCAAATTTTGAGATGCTAAAAGTGCATTAGATTCAGCTTAAATGGTGCAGTTTGTGTGTGATATTATGTATTCCATTGTCATCCTGACCCTTCTTATTGTTCTCCCACAATTTCTCTTCTACCAGTAATGATGCTCCACAAGACCCGGCCATGCAGAACCTCCTCAGTGCTCTTTTGGACCCTCCTGGATTTGGGACCAAATGCTTGGCCTCAGACATGTTAGACATTCTTCATTCTTCTTATTCTCTCTTTTTCTCCTTGCTTGAACAAAGATTGTCTTGTTATGCAATATGTATGTAAATTGATGTAATACTGTATCTTTAGGGAGGCCCAGTGTACAGGGGAGAATGTCGGGACCAAGTTCAATTCTCCTCAGATCCCCTTTAGCACGTGGAAGCTGTTTAACTCTCCCAACTGGACAATGGAGCACCCTTCTCCTGACTGCATGTGCAGCACTGAGGAAGTTCGCAGAATGCTGCCCGACTGTCCAGAGGGAGCAGGAGGATTACCTCCACCACAGGTTGTGAGCCAACTGGACAGCCCCTATTACTCTGGCTAAAAATAAAGTAGCTGCACTAACAGCTACACTAAAAGCTCAATTATACTCTCTTTATGTGCAAAAATAATAAACACATACAGTTCAGATTTCATTGCTGCCCACATGCTTCTGTGCATCCTTTACTTTGGCATGGTTGTTAACTAATGCATTCACTAAAAGGCAGTTCAGAATCGAAAGTTCATGACAAAAACAAACAATGTGAGGGTGGTGTAGGCCCTGATAAATTACTTCAGAAAGATAAAAAAACGCAGCATTGTATATCTGTATTTGATGTTTAAAAACTCTGCCTTAAGTGTCTTTTCTGACAGAGTTTTTTATTTGTCGTTGCGATGATTGTGATGGTCATGTTTTTTTTTTTTTTTACTGTTGGCTACACTGCCCCATGATTTCCAGTAGTACTGCTCTGTTATGTCTGCATCCATACTCTTTCAGACAATAATATTATAAATGGGCCTTAAGGCAGTAGTTTAACTTGTGCCACACAGCCTGTCTGGCTATTGTCTTTGAATAAATGACATAAATGCTGACTACTTCAGCTTACAGATGTAACTATCATCTATTATAAAACCTGTTAAATATAGACAGTGAGACAATAATGAAATCCACATAAAATAGATAGACGATTTGTATCATCGTCCAGTAAGGCCATTAATGCTATCACTAAAGCAGCACCTAAGGACAAAGACAGGCTTTTAAGATCAAGCAAGGTTAAAGAATCTGAAAGATCCATCAGTGAAGTACAAACAGGCCACAGAGTTTCTGGTGGATGCAGCAGAAATGCAAGTAAACATTTCTCAGCTTTGTGTACTGGGCCAGGGCACAGAAAGTAGGCCAGTGCAGAGTCAGTGTTGTGTGCCCATGACACTGGTGCATTTGTTATTATGATATAAAAACTGGTACAGAGATAAAACTAAAAAACTGTTTAGAATTATTTCCCAACTAATTTGGAAACTTTGTGGTTCATACCAATACAACATTCTGACAATTCTGAATAATTCTGAATAATTTCATCAGGTATGTTTAGCATTTTAAGGTTTGTTAATACTTCTCAGCTTTAATTTGATTATTAACCCTTGATGTGACTGCTCTGCTAAAACAGTTTGTATCATTAGAATTAACTTTCTAAATAAATTTTAATGTGATTCTTTGTGTGAACACAAAATAAACCAAAAGCATCTAAACTAAACAAGCGCAGGATGTGATGTCACAAGATGGTTGTGATATTGCAGCTAGGATGACTATCAAACTTCCTTTCTCTGATGCTTTAGTTAAGCAAGGCTGTGTTCTAAACCACATACTATCACACTACACAGTGTTTCAACACTAGTCACCATTAGAACTGCATTCATTAGTGTTGCGTGCAACATGCACATTTTTTCCTAATTTTAGTTTGATTACATATATGTCAGAATGAATGCAAAGCAAACCAGGACTAAAATGTAGCCATGGATAATTTTCTACACAAGTTTTAGTTCAATAGGGTTTTATTGACAGATATGATTGTCAAAAGTCAAGCCTGTTAAGTTCATGTAGCAGAAATGTACATTTAAAATAAATTTATATTTTTTTCTACAGATAAAGAGATTGACTGGTGACATACTGCAGAATTTGACAGGGCGTAATATATCTGACTACCTCATGAAGACTTATCCTCAGATTTTGAAAAAAAGGTCAGATCTTCATTTTGGTGTATCGTCTATCGAAACAAACTTCACATTTTTTAATACACTTAACTAAACTAGCTTATTCTGTATCATTCCAGCATGAAGACGAAAAAATGGGTAAATGAGTTCAGGTGAGACCGCTTATTAAGAGATCAAATATTTACAATTGAATGTACAGTGCAGATGAATAAGTATTATATAAGTGGTTTAACATTCTGTCTGCAGGTATGGAGGATTTTCTCTGGGTGCTAAAGGTTCACAGACTCTGATTGGCTCTCTTCAGCTGGAGGAGTCTGTAATGGCTATCAGAAAACAGTACAAAATAGCAGAGGTACGTTACTAACATCTACTTTACTTATAAGAAATTAAAGTGAACAGAGTGTTTTTTTATTGCATTTTAACGGCACATTTTGAATTGGAATATTTAAAAGTGTTGTTTGTTTTAAGGCACACATATCAACATTGTAGCTGTTTGTACCATGGAGTCAAGAGCTCCTACGTTTACTTGACTTATTTTTTTTTACAGAACAGTTCCCTGGATCAGCTTCTGGACAGATTACCGGACCTCTTCACTGACCTCAATAGTCAAAACAATGTCAAGGTAAGAAAGAGGGAGAAGGTTGGAAGAGAGTGTTGGAAACTTTACTCACACAATTTGCCCAATAAAATTTAAACAAGGTGATGCCTTGCCTTTCTGCCGTTTAGGTGTGGTATAATAACAAAGGTTGGCATGCAATGGTGTCATTTGTCAACATCATGAACAACGGACTGCTGCGGGCAAGCCTTCCTCCTGGACCAGAAAGACAGAAGCATGGAATAACTGCCTACAACCACCCTCTGAATCTCACCAAGGAGCAGCTGAGCGATATGGTCTTGTATGATCATTTTCTTATCTGTCATTATTGGATGTGTGCTGATATTTAAAAATGAGATATACTTCAATATTTAAGTCACACACACAATATTGCTTCACATTTTTAGGCAGCAAAAGTTGTATTCAACGGTTTGGGCACTAGACACATATCTGAGTATTTGTGTCTGTGTTTTGGCCTCGATTAAAAAAATGCCATTTCCAATCATAAGTCAAAAAGCTCTTAAAAGGGGAATTTTAAGAAACTCTGTTTTAGTTTGTCATATTATGGGGAGGTTACTTGGGGAGAAACACTAAAATCACAACACTGAACCTCAAATACCTCCTTACTCCCTACAAAAAAAATAAACTACTTAAGGCAAAAAACAACAATCAAGTTGTCGTCAATAAGGTCTCAGACCTTAATTAACTTGTTAGGATTATAGTGTATATGTTGACAGTCATTATAGGGAAATATAGAGTGATGCTTTGTTCTATAGAGTCTTTGTTTGGTAATTTAGTGCCCAAGCTCCTATATCTGATGTCCACAAATAACGAAAAGACTCTAAGAAGATAGCAAAGCTTTTCAGGATACCTTTACTTAACTCATGAAATGGTAGTTTAAAAAAAACAATAAAGTTCAAGTTAATGCCAGAAAACCAAGAAAACATATATAGAGAACATCAGGAAAGATTTAGTAGAATCTGAAGTGGCAGTGACATCTGCACATATGTGACCTTTATTTGACAGTCATCAAAAGGAAAACTTTACCCTCACCATAAAATTCAGCTTCAGAAATTTTCAAATGAATATCTAAACAAATCTAAAGCATTTTGTAAAAATGTCCTTGGGATGGATACATTTGAAATACCATAGAATATAAACACTATATATTTTCTAATAGGAGTACCGTATTTATTGCACTATAAGGCGGATTATTAGGCACGCTATCAATCAGTCTATTTTCTGAAAATTAAAAGAAATTAAAGCATTTTTAGTGCACCTTTAGTGTGAAAAATACGGTATATTGAAATGTAATCATTTTAACTGATGATGTGTGTTGTCCAGACTGGTTCTTTTTTTGTAATATTCTCTTTCATTCACTCACTTTCTCTTTGTCTCTAGAATGACCACCTCAGTGGACGTCCTGTTGTCCATATCTGTGATTTTCGCCATGTCTCTTGTGCCAGCGAGTTTTGTGCTCTTTCTGATTGAGGAAAGGGTCAGCAAGGCTAAACATCTCCAGTTTGTTAGTGGGGTCAAGCCCATTCTGTACTGGACTGCAAACTTTGTCTGGGACATGGTTAGTTTCTGCAAGACTTCTAGTACCCAGTGCTTCATTCAGAACACTTGAGTTTTCTTTGTTTAATGTCTGTTTTTATCTTTCTGAGCAGCTGAATTACACTGTGCCAGCCACCTTGGTGGTTCTCATCTTCATTGGCTTCCAGCAGCAGGCCTATGTATCAGAAAAGAACCTTCCTGCGCTAGTGCTGTTGCTTCTGCTGTATGGGTAAGGAGTAAGGACTAGTAGAGTTGAGCAGATGATGGTTGTGTATCACAGGAACTTGTTGAATTGTGTAGTAATTGGCAGTGTGGCCCATAAGGACGGGCATGTATGATGTCTTAAAGTTTTGAAGCTAAAATATAATAGAGCCTTATAACTTACGGTGTAATTATTTTTTTAAACAATTTTTAGAAATCAATATTTGGTGAAATAACCATGTTTTTTAATTATATTTTTCATACATCTTGGCATGTTTTCCTCCACCAGTCTTACACATTGCTTTTGGATAAATTTATGCCACTCTTGGTGCAAAATATTCAAGCAGTTCAGCTTGGTTTGATGGCTTGTGATCATCCATCTTCTTCTTAATTATATTCCAGAGGTTTTCAATTTGGTAAAATCAAAGAAACCAATCATTGTGGTCTCATTTTTTTCAGAGCTGTATATTGTGATCTACATATTTTGTTCCACTACTAGTTAACT
Organism: Astyanax mexicanus; assembly: GCF_023375975.1. NCBI lineage: Eukaryota > Metazoa > Chordata > Actinopteri > Characiformes > Acestrorhamphidae > Astyanax > Astyanax mexicanus. The sequence goes on along the minus strand of NC_064423.1, from coordinate 19,470,026 downwards.
ATCCAGTGTCAGTTTTTGTAATACACCAGTGTATATATATTTTATAAAATGACTGTGTTTCTTTTCATTTCTGCAGGTGGGCCATCACTCCTCTCATGTACCCTGCCTCGTTTGTGTTCTCTGTGCCCAGCACAGCCTACGTGACACTTACCTCCATTAACCTTTTTATTGGCATCAATGGAAGCATAGCCACCTTCGTTTTGGAGCTCTTCACCAATGAGGTACAGAAAAATATAACATAGTGATCAATAAAATAGAAATAAATTAAATTTTGTAATCCAGCACAGAAGCTGAGTGTGCTGACCGTTGTTCTATTGTGTTTTTGTTCTATTTTCAGCATTTAAGGGAGGTCAACAGGATTCTAAAAAAGGTCTTTCTGATCTTTCCTCACTTCTGTTTGGGTCGAGGTCTTATTGACATGGCCAAAAACCAGGCGATGGCAGATGCTCTCCAGAGGCTTGGTAAATGCCACATGCCAAGTCCTATTGTAGCCAAACCGAGGAACAGTACTGCAGTCATTTAAAAAAAACATCTATTTTGGGACAAATGCTTCATTTTGTTAAAAGCACTTTTTTTCCTGCCCACATGAGGAGGCCAAGCTGTATTTCTTCAAATTTAAAGCGGTGGTTTAATTTAATACTAAAAGTAGTTTTTTTTTGTCTGTGACCACAGGCACCAAGCAGACCCTGGAGCCATTGGAGTGGGATTTTGTTGGAAAGAATTTGTTTGCCATGGCTGTGGAGGGCGTCGTCTTCTTTATTTTTACTATACTTTTACAGTATAAATTTTTTATACGTTGCAGGTATAATAAGTTTTTTATTATCTGATATCTTTATTGAAATGCAAAATATTTTACAGATAACACTGTTAACAGAAGTGTTAATACTATAACACTATTTTGTTCCTAACATAATGCTATATTTTAGTATAATGTACTGACTGGCTACTTTGTTAAAAACACTTGGTTCTTAACTCATTGCCCATTTTATCTGCCTCATTTACCATATAGAAGCATTTTGTATTTCTGTAATTACTGTAGTCTATCTGTTTTGCCTCATATTTCATTATCCACCTTTCACCATGTTCTTCAGTGTTCAGGATCCAAGAGAGCACTAAGCAGCTAATACTTTTTTTTATGGATAATTCTAATTTATTTGGGTGGTGGGTCAGTCTCAGCACTGCAGTGACACTGACATGGTGGTGGTATGTTAGTCTGTTTTGCTCTGGTATGAGTGGATTAGAACTTTTGGAATGTTTGGATTTTTAAAAAATGTCCAGTCGTAAATGTATTTACCATTTTGAAACAATAGGTATACAGCTTTGTTCATATTTTATAATGTCATGTGATGTAGGAAATGTTAAAACACTAACTTCAGACTTGAGCAGCAAAATGTATTTTTTTATGTCTTTCTCCAGGCTGCCATGGTTTGAGCCTGTCCTGCCGCCTTTGTGTGCAGAGGATGAGGATGTAGGGCGTGAGAGAGATCGGGTGAAGAATGGAAGAACTCAAGATGACATTCTCACTCTTATAGACTTAAGCAAGGTTTGTGAATTGCAGCCAGAATACAGATCATTATGCAGTGTACAACAGTGATGGTTAAATTAGGTAATAGTAGATTGTTTTTTAAAGTCAACCCTCTCTTCTTACAATTTTGCAGGTGTATAAATCCGGCAAGAAACCAGCAGTGAATCGGCTTTGTCTTGGCATTCCTCGAGGAGAGGTTTGAGATTTGAGAAATCATTGCGCATGATGAAATACGCCAGTGAAATGTTTTCTTCTTAACTTAAATATGAGTATTAAATATATTAATATTAAATATTACCATTTTATAAACACAGTTCATTAAAAAATAAATAATTACCTACTGACATAAAAATATATAATAACATATTCATACATTTTAAAACATAGATCATAAAATAAGTTTAGAAAATCTGTGAAGATTAAATATGATCTTAATGTTGCACATTAATGATGGGTAATTTCATTGTTCTAAACTGTTATGAAGCCTTATAATAAATAATTATTGTAATAATGCAACACAGAGTCTTGACCAGAAAAATAATATTGTGTTTACCAATAATTTAAAACCTCATTAGCACTATTGGGAATTTATAACATCACATTTGTTATTTAGTTTATTTGTAATATTGTGCTACATTATTTTGGTTTTATTACATTTTTGATTGAGTTTAGTGCAGAATGTTTAACTTGTGGGATTTTTACATTACTGAGAAATTATTTTTATAATTAAAATTCTTCTTCAGAGTTCTTTGTTAGTGAATGTGAATTTTAAGCTGCTAAAAATGGTCATTATAAGTCATTATAAAGAAAATTATTTCATAGTCTCAGTCCTGGCCTATAATTATTTCTATGCCAGGATGCATATTAACATAGTTTGCATCCTTAATTTCACTATTTTGACTCTAATCTAAATAGATTGCTGTTAAGAGACATTCCACACTGTTTTTTTGTTGTTGTTTGTTTTTGCATGTCAGTGCTTCGGCCTGCTTGGGGTTAACGGGGCTGGAAAGACCTCTACTTTCCTCATGTTGACTGGGGACACCAGTGTAACCTGTGGAGAAGCTTTCCTCTGCAACCACAGGTCAACTTTTTGATGTGTCTTTTTAATTTGGTCACAAATGTACATACATCTTCTTTTGTTTGTAACATTATTGCTGCTTATAATGACGATACAAGCCTTAAACCTTCTCCTCTCTCTATCTGAACCATTAGTGTGCTAACTGAGATGGATAGGGTCCATCAGCTTATGGGCTACTGTCCTCAGTTTGATGCTATCAATGAACTTTTGACTGGAAGAGAGCACCTGGAGTTCTATGCTCGATTGAGGGGAGTTCCTGAAGCATATGTGGCAAAGGTACTAAAGATTATAGGTAACGTAGAACCACTTAAATAGAACATTTTACTGTAATGGCAGTTATTTCTATGTGCAGTACTTTAAAGTTGGTGAGCAATAATAAAAGACGATGGTCAGCCTTTTGATGTGTCAGCAACATTAATAATTGATCTTTGTTGAATAGGTCGCTCAGTGGGGGGTGAAAAAGCTGGGACTGACACACTACGCTGACCGAGAAGCAGGAGGCTACAGTGGAGGCAATAAACGCAAACTCTCAACAGCCATTTCTCTTATTGGAGCTCCGCCAGTTATTTTTCTGGTTAGTGTTTTTGAAAAAACTTCTGTACAGTATCAATGTACAGTGACATGCCAAAAGTCTGGAAAATGGAATAGCAGTATGTAAAATAGTCATTAAGTGTTATTTTAGGGAATAGCATAGGAATGCTCAAACCTGTGTAATATGTGTGGCTCAAGTAATTATTGTGAATTATTTTATGTAAGTTATTGAATTATATTTACTATATTTAGTCTGACAGTGGGTGTGAGATAGATGGAACATTCTATATCCAAAGTTGTCCATTTCTAAAGTTGTGCATTTAACATAACATGATCCACAAGTGTGTGATCAAGTGTGTAACGTTAATATGTCATAGAAGGCATTACGACCCACAATACACAGTGTTGTGGGTGATAATGATTGTGACCGGTGACTTCTGGCTAGAATTATCCAATAACGTATTCAATGAAGGAGGCCCCTTCATGCAGTAGCTACAAGTCATAAGCATCTTTTGAAAATTGAGATGGAACACAATTCGAGCACATCAGTGTACATATTCTTGCTTCATTAAGTTATGCAATCTAAAATGACCTGTTCCTTTTTCTATATGAATCTCAGGATGAGCCAACAACAGGAATGGACCCAAAGGCTAAGCGTTTCCTATGGAACTGTATTCACAGCGTCATCAAAGAAGGCCGAGCTGTCATTCTCACATCCCACAGGTATGGGCTATTCCAGAATTTAGCAACAATTTTCAGAACAGGGATTAAATCTTTATCTGGATTAAAGGATACTTTTAACGCAGAACCTGCGTCTTTTTTTCTTTTCCGCGAAAATAGCAGAAGCAAACCGCCTGGCCCTTTTTCACCTCCTCGACCTGAGCATGTGCTTCAGACGAGCTGTTTGCTTTTCATTTGAGCAAAAGATGCTCCACATATGAGCTGCTAACATCCATTTTCCTTTATAAATCTACGAGTCGTCTCTCCAATAAATATTGTTAATGCATGTATCAATGTGCGCATGTGAGGCATTTCAGAGACAGATTCGTTCACATTAGACACAGATGCAGGTCACTTACATTTGTGAATTTAAACCGTCAAGATAGCCAAATCAGATCTGAGCTAAAAAAAACAAACAGATTTAAGCAATGTGGCTTGTAATGTGAACGTAGCCTAGATCTTTGAGAGAGAACCTTGCAGATATCCTTTTGGGGTTAGTAGTAGACTGATGAAGCTTTAATGAAGACCTTTAGGGTTTAACTTAGACCTCATTCGATTCACTCTTGTTTATACCATCATTGTTTGTAGACCAAAGGAGATCCATAATGGTTTTTAAAATGGGATTTTTTTTTGTACTTTGTAAGAAAATGATGTTCCATGTTTCCATCCTCTTTTTTTGTGCAGTATGGAGGAGTGTGAGGCACTCTGCACTCGTATGGCTATAATGGTCAATGGCAGGTTCCAGTGCCTAGGTTCAGTGCAGCATCTCAAGAACAGGTACCAGCTACACTTTTTAAAATTAACTTTATTAATACCATACTATTATCACCAGTCATCATCATAATTTCAGTGTGTTGCATGATGATGATTTTCTTAAGGCTTTTTATATTCTTCTCATTCAGATTTGGAGATGGCTACACTATTATTCTTCGCCTGTCTGCACCCCCAAAGGATCCCTGCCCTGTGGATGCTTACATCAAGAACTCTTTTCCTGGAATAGAACTAAAGGAAAGACACCACAATGTCCTGCAATACCAGCTGCCATCTAATTCCTGCTCCCTTGCACGTGTGTTTGATGTTCTGTCCAACAACTATGAAGAACTAGGAGTAACAGACTATTCAATCTCTCAGACCACTCTGGACCAGGTTAGAAAATAATGCCAAAATAAGATGATAAGAGACACGCTGGCTGTAAATAATAATTAAATATGACTATAAATGAACTTTTCTTCATCCACAGGTATTTGTCAACTTTGCCAAAGAGCAGACGGATGATGATGACCAGCTAAGTGGAGTAACTGTAAATGGTGGATTGGTGGCAGCTCAAACCAGCAGACCTCAATCCAGACGGAGTATCCAGCCTCATCCGACCACTCAACAATCTACACCTTCTCCAAGTGCTTCTCCTGAACCTAGCAGGTCACCCTCTCCAGTCAGTGCAGCTCAACCATCCCGCCCCCAATCACCCAACAAATCCAGTCAGCCAAAAGCTGGAGGCTCAAAGAATAAAGAAGGTAAACGTAGTGTCCTTTCAGAAGCAAAGCAACCGCAGCAGATACAAATGCAGCCTATGCTGGATTCTTCAGGCAGTGGACAGAAGCGCTCAGATGGAGATCGCTCTCGGAGTAAAGACCCAGCCAAGCTCTTTTTAGTTAAACCTAAACCGCAAGACAGCAATTTGTGAACTTCTAGGATGAGGATGAAGGATTATGGATAAATGACAAAAGTATCTAATTGAAAGTCACATATGGTCTGATTTGATTTCACCATTTTCATCAATGCGTTTTCTTTATTTTAATGACTATTTAAATGGTAAGGCATCAAAACTTTTAATGAACACATGTGGAGTAAAGTAGTTAACAAAAAATGACCTGGCCTCCACAGTCACCGGACCTGAACCCAATCCAGATGGTTTGGGGTGAGCTGGACCACAGAGTGAAGGCAAAGGGGTCAACAAGTGCTAAACACCTCTGGGAACTCCTTCAAGAATAATGGAAAATCATTTCAGGTGACCACCTCTTGAAGCTGATTGAGAAAATGCCAAAAGTGTGTAAAGCAGTAATCAGAGCAAAGGGTGGCTATTTTGAAAAAATATATAATATATATATTTTTTAGGTACTTTACCTTTTTTGTTAAGTACATAACTCCACATGTGTTAATTTGTAGTTATGATGCCTTCAGTGAGAATCTATAATGTAAATTATCATGAAAATAAAGAAAACGCATTGAAAAAGAGAAGGTGTGTCCAAACTTTTGGCCTGTACTGTATATACACGCTTTTCCTAATTTTCCTAAAAGTTGTGCCCATACCCCTGTGTGCACACAAAGGAATGTCAGGAAATCTTAATTTGGCACAACATGTGCATAGGAAAAAGGTGTATTAAGTCCAGTCTTTCTTCTCACATTGATGTTGCACTCTCAGGAATAGAATCTGATCTAGGACCACATGTAAGAGAAAGCCCTGAAAAAAATATTTTGTTTCATATTAAAGCAAAAAAATGGATTTTAATCACTTGCAGTACAATTTTCATCAATAATGATAAAATTATATCAGTTAAAAGCAAGTAAAGATATCAAATTTATAATTGAATTTTGTAAATATGAATTTGCACTACAAATCTCTATTTACATCATAGGTCCCTCAGCTGAATAATATATAACATGATTGTCATGAAAAAACATTACATGTTCAAAATGACAACTTTACAGAGAAAGAAAAAAGTAAAATGGCGAAAATTAAATTCCAAACCATTTTGGAGTATTTTATTGGCAAATATACCATGAAGTAAAAAAAAATTGTTTTTGTCTGACAGCGTTGATTAGTTAAAAGATCTACATTCCTGTGGGTCAGACACTCAAGCGGGCAATTGTGACAATTGTAGCAGCCTTAAAAGACCTTAAAACTGTTACCTTGCACGTGACATTATTCCAAATCCAGACATATTATCTCACAGAGTACAATCATTAACAGTCATGAGCGTCTGAATTTGTTCCTGGACATTATTATTCCTCGTCTTTGTGTGGTGCCTTGTTCATGCATCTGTCAAAACTGAATGCTGTTACCTTATTGCTGTTACAATTTACAATTCAGGCGTTGCTCTGTTGCAGCTCTTCTTGTGTGTGTTTTTTTTTTTTTTTTTTTGCTTTATATAATGACTTAACTTAAAATTGGTTGTTTTCCACAAAAATAATATATTTTTGGTATCCTTTATATTTATTTTTTAAAAACCTGCAACCATCTTTACAATTTTAATTGCACTGCAGACGTGTGCATCTTTTGCAAATCCATTTTGGTGACAATTTTGTACTTTTTATTTTAGGTTTAGAATGTAGTTTCATAATCCCTCTGTATTTGTCTCAACAACAGGCAAGGTATTACACACAAACACTGCCTTTAAGTAGGTCAAGCTGTTCCTGTTTCTCTGAAATTGTTTTAAACATGTTGGTTTTAACTCTGTTGTATGGTGTGCCGTTTTAACCTAAAATGACGCCAGTCATACAAAGTTATAACTCAAATTAAAAATCTCTGTAATCATTTTTTGATGGAAGAAACTCTCTTTTTAAATCTACAAAGCTATAAAGTCCTTTATACTAGTTGCATCACCAGATTGATATTACTGTAATGTAATTTTCACTATTTCTATATTAAATATGAATTTATGTAAAGATATATAATTATTGATAGTATTACTTTAAAAATATATATATTATTATAGCTTATATCTAAAACGAGAATTTATAGAAATAAAAACTGAACTGCAGAGATCTGTAATTTGAGTTTTTACTACTGGAAATGGTGTTATCTATCACTTGAATCGCTGGCGAAGTTTTTAGGCTAAAAGGCATGCCATACTGTTGCACTTTAGGGTGAAAGTAGCTGTAAATCCAAAGTCATGCATATCACTGAATGCTTGATTGACTTTAGAAGTTGTCTGATGTGATGTACTGTATAACTCGATGGTATTCATGCAAAACATAATCTATGAATGTATAGACAATGTAAACAATGTTACTTATTATTGACTATGCACTGAAGCATAGATGTGGACCTCACATCTGTTATTTATGTATATTTGTCTATTTAAATAATAATATATACTCTATGGACAAAAATATTGGGACACCTAATTTATTTTCTTCTGAAATCAAGAGTATTAAAAAAGAGTTTATCCTGCTTTTGCTGGAGTAACTGTCTCTGCTGTGCAGTAAATATGCTTTCTATTAGATTGTGGAAAATTGCTGTGAGAATCTGATTGCACTCAGCAACAAGAACATTAGTGAGGTCAGAATGGCAGATGATGATCACACCCTGCCTCATCCTCAACTCAGCCCAAGAATATTGGATGGAGCACCATGATTTCAGGTCAAAGCTGGTGGGGTTTATACCCTGTAGTTTACACATGGTTATGTGCTCCAGAGATGCACATTACGTTTGTGTGTTCTTTAAATAAATATATGTTGTCACTGATTCTTAAACTTGATTCTCAAGACTGCTGATATTGACTGGAATTCATGCGACCCTCAACTTTAACAAGATTCCCAGTACCTGCACTGGACACACAGCCCCACAGCATGATGGAACCACCCCCCCATAATGTATTCAAAGGGTATTTAAATCAATAAAATGACAAGGGTGCTTAAATTTATGCACCTGCCTAATTTTGTTTTTGCATATTGCATATTTCTGTAAATCTTATAAACTTAATTTCACCTTTCATGTGTTAATCTGCTATCTAATATATTAAACTGAAATTGCTGATCCGAACAACCAATGATTTATAAAGGAAAATCATGAAAGTTATCAGGGGTACCCAAACTTTTTTCATACCACTGTAATTATGAAAAAAAAAACTATAGAGTGCATCTTGTTTTTGAGGGCATTTACTGTTCTACTGTTCTATTTTTATAAGGTTTTAATCAAAGTTGCCTTGGAGCATCTATAAGCACAGAGTGACTCACTAACAACAGCACTTATGCCTCAATCTCTTTTAAGTACCTAAGCAAGAACTGTGCAAATACACAGCAATTTCCACTGACATTGATGTGGTCACCCTGACCCTTTCAGGAAGGCTCAAGACTGCAACATCCTGTGCTCTCAGGTTGGAGAGAAATACAAGAGTGTTTGTATTTGCTTCTACTGCAGACACATTTTGCTTCATTATATAATTTTTTTCATCTTATTGCATATTTTTTAATATATATTTGAGCAAAACAAGAAAGCTGTGTGCTTCTTTCTACACAGGTCTTAATAGAAACGCAAAACAATAATACAATAACTATAATATTTAGAGTATCTCTTATTTTGATTAAATACATATGAAAATGTAATAGCACTTTTATAAAATATAGTTCCAAATACAATATGCTAAATCTGTCTGCCTTTTTATTTACTCATAGCTACATTATGCATGACTTTTGACTATATATATACAGATATTTCACCAATATGTTTTTATAGTTAATTGTAAATATTAAATTGCTGAATGTATCAGTTACATTTACAAGGGTGCTATAAAGTTCTACAAAACCTAAACCTTTATTGGATTTTCAGATAGTTAAAACGAGTAGATCCGAAGAACCAAAGCAAACAAACGCGACAAAAATGGTAGACTTGGTGGTTTGCTTACTGAGGAAAATGATTTAATATCACATATCTGTGAGTGGTATTTTAAAGTATTTTAGTATTTACTTTTATGATCTGATCCCGATGTGCTGCAAAAACTGTGATTAAACATTTCTTGTGTTAATTAGTCCTGCATACCAGATTGGAGGTATTTTAGCACATTCCTCCTTTCAATAACTTTAGCTCTTTTATGTTGGTGGATTCCATTCTTCTGCATAACCCACATTCTCTTGAGATTCAGCTCACAGAGGGATGTGCCGGAAGTTTCCTAAATTTTGCTAGTACAATTTATTGTTTCATCAGTGATAATCTCGTTTAATTTAAATTGTTGACATTTAAATGATTACTTGGTCTTGCCAGGAGATATGGACATATTTCTGTTAACAACAAACTTTTAAAAGAAGTCACACTCTTGGCTACTGGAGCCCTGAGAGAGCACAGTTGGCCTTGCTCCCTCCCCACATCACTCTAAAGGGTGATGTCACTCAGCACAAGGCATCTGTGAGCTGGTATATCAGAACCGCTGCACTTTCCTCCAAGCGTGCTATGATGCTACTTACCAATGCTGCATCAGCAGCAGTTCGAAAAGAGGCGGTGGCTGTCTTCACATTTATGGGAGGAGGCATGAGCTAGTCCTAATGAAGGAAAATTGGCCATGTAAATTGGGGAGAAAATGGAGAAAAACAATTAAATAAAATTATATATATTTATTAAAAAAAAACATTTATAACGGATCTGAACTTATTTCAAGAAAAATTAAAAGAGAAGAGAAGTTCGGATCTATTTTCTCAAAAACTGGAATTGATATAAAAAAAAGTAATTCGAATCTATTTTTATGAATATTGTAATCTAAACTTTTTAATCAGGTTAAGTTGTCCTTACTGCCTGTCTCTACGCTCAAAAAACTGAAGTCTGGTTAAAACTCTGAACTTAATATTTTTCTAGTTAGTAAGCTTGTGCCTGTCTTAGCACAGACTGACTGACTGACGGGTCATTTAATTTTAAAGCAGCACCTCCCCTCTTTCTCCGCCTAAACAAACACCCGGCTCCACACAGAGCTGCTGCGGGTAGCGTTAGCTTGGTGTCTGGTTACATCAGCTGAGGAGCTGAAGCGCTTTACAGCAGGACCTTTATTTCAGTTCATTTCGAGTCGGGTCATTTTGCCGAAATCAAAGACGAGCGAGATGGTTGTGCTTAATAATGACAGCAACATCGAAGAGCACGGTGTAACGTGAGTAGTTTATTAGTTAGCTTAGCTAAGCTAACGAAACTAGCCGATATGTTGTTGACAGTAGGATAGGTTACGTTAGCAGCTGAGCTAACAGTGGGTTAGCTGATAACAAATAACTAGCTAACGCTAGTTAGATACGACGACATGTAAGTACAGACGTATCATTTAAACCACAGTGTCTCATATCATGTTAGCTAACTAACTAGCTATGCTGGGGTAAACATTTATTTTAGGGTTGTTGACTGTGGCTGCGTTAGCTTAGCATATTCAACCTACATTATGTTGTATAGCTAAGCTTGCTAGTCTGCCTACTAATAATATAACTTAGGTTGTCTCGATAATGGTAATACATACCGAGTGGTGTGAGGCTAGTTTAGATATGGATAAATAAGCTAATGTCTAAATGAAATGGCTAACTAAGCTAAACTAGATAGCTTACTAACTCTAAACTAGCTAATCCACAAGCTAACGCCAGAGGAATGAACAGACCGGTGTTCTGTCGATTTGTGCTACCCATTGAAATGTGTTTCTCAACACCAATGCGCATATAATCATCCCTATTTACCATTAACTGTATCCTGATATATTGATTCAGGGTTTCCAAATATTCTACAGAATTTATCTCTTATGAATCTGGTGCTTTTTCTCTCATTTTTACGTTTAAATATACACTAGGGTAGCACGGTTTGACAAAGTAGCACAACTAGACAGAACACCCCGACTGCCAGACTTGCTTTTTTACTAACACTGTGTATCTGTGTATTTGTTAATTCGTTTCTTTGCACATTTAAAAACCTAGCTAAGCTGACCTAGATTATTTACTTACTTTTCAGAGTGAGATACGTGATAAACTATTCAGTTATTATGCAAGTTATTTGTATTTGCAGGACTGCCTTCAAAACAAAACCGATCCCGTCGTTTCCAAAACAAGCCTTTTCAGGTTGAATCACGCAGTTTAGCTTATTACTTGGGTATTAATCAGTACGTTACTCTACTCTAAGCTAGTAATTGCTGTAATAATTGATGTCTTTGTCGACTGAAACACATTTGTTAGTTAAACCTGATGCTGTTTCCTGAGCCTGATGCCAGAGCTAAAAATAAGATATGGACGACCATTAACAGCAGAAAAGTAGGTTAGTGTTTTACAGAGCGCAGCCTCTTCCTTCAGCTGAGGGAGTCAGTGCGGACACTGTGTTAAGTCACACATTCCTATTTAGCTTATTCCTAGTTAACTAGCTAACTATATTAATTTATTAAAGCCAAGCATACTAGTTCTTGTCAAATAGTCACAAGCATGTGACTGACAGGTGACAAATTCAATTAAATTCCTATGTTTGTGTACAGACCTGTTAAGCTAACTTATGTGTTAACGGGCAACTAATATTTACAGCGGTGCTTGAAAGTTTGTGAACCCATTAGACTTTTCTATATTGATCCATAATTATGACCTAGTAGGTAAAGGGAACCCAGTTAAACAAATGAGACAAATATATTATGGTCCAACATCACATATGTCAGTGGTTAAAATATTTGAAGTCTTGCTTTCAGTAAAAAAGAGCAGTGGCTTTTTCCTTGTAACCCTGACATGCACATCATTGTTGTTCAGTGTTTTGATAGTGGACTTCAGTTGCATTGAAATTATCCTCTTGCAGTGATATTTGTTGGTCGACCACAGCTGATTATGAATTTCTTCCATTTGTACACAGTCTGTGTGATTGTGCACTGATGCAGTCCAGACTCTTCAGAAAGAGTTTTGTTGGTTTTTGATCTCATTTGTATAGCTTGGTTCTCTTTATCTACTTTTAGTTTGTGTGAAAATTTTGTTTAAGGTCATATTTATGCAGAAATATAGAAAATTCTAAGGGGTTCACAAACTTTAAACACCACAGTTCCTATTTGTCGAGTAATCTAAATGCCAAAATGGGATTAAAGGAATGTTTATTTGCTTTGCGGTTATCATCATGAGAGTGACAAGTATGAATGTGCGTAATGCAGGGCAGCAGGATCAATGTTAATGCCATCTGTCTGTCTGTCTTTGTCTTTTAGCTTGATAGAAGAGCGCTGTTCCTCCTTGCCCAGCTCACCTGCCAAACGTGTCTCTCCAGCCAAAAAGAAGCAGTTCTTTATAAGCCAGGCCATTCGCAACTCTGACCTCACACCTAAAGCCAAGGGTAAAAAAAGCCAAAGGAGGCAAGAAAACAGTAAGTAGGATTGAGAATTGTTATTGAATGTGTACAATAGTGAAGATTTTATCACCATGATTGAGTTTCTCGATTGTTTATTCATGTGTATTCCAAGTTACATAACACACTTCCTGCAGATTAAGATAATTTTTACAGATTATCTTATTTTCCCTTTTTCTTATAATCAAAATGTAAAATAGCTCGCTACCTGGCAAATCTTCTGGAGCAAGATGAGTGCTCCAAGGATGAGGTTGAAACAGTAGAGACAGCCTCACCCACTATCTTCACAGAAGCTTGCACCAATGGCAACTATGTGGAGGTACAGCAGTCTGTTCCTTTGATTCAATTTAAACACACAACAGTTGTTTTTTTAAAAGAGTCTTTCCTGTCTCTCTCAGTATTGGAGTGACTTCATGAACCGTTCAGGAGAGGAGCAGGACAAGCTGCTGGCTCTGCTGGAGGAAGAGGCAAGAAAGAGCAGCTCTGCCAAACCTGCCAAAGATCAAAGAGAATGTAAGACTCCATTTACTCCTTATAGACCAACATGAATGTGCCTACACAAAAAAATATGACATGATTCAGCTGGGAATACCATTCACTAGTTCAGCATAGTTTGGTAATTTTTGTGTTTTTTGTCTGAGTAGAGTATTTCTACTGGGTTAGGTATTAGATCCATTAGATGACCAATAAGCTGATGTGTTCCTTATCTGTAGTTTGACTAATAAGAGTTTTTTTTTTGTTAGTAAACCCTGCCTATACTGCTCAGGAATGCTTCCAGCGAATTGATAGGAGGTTGCGGGCGACGTTGAAACGAAAACATATTCCGATGGTGAGACAGAGACAACCTACTGACGTGTGTACATGTATCACCTAAATACGCATGTTAGAGTGAACACTAATTAAGTACTCTGTTGAAGGCAACACTGGAGCTTCTGGAGACAAACCTCCTGACCTTCTTTGGAGCTGAACCACACTCTATTTACATCACCAAACTTGGCAGCAGGTATTTTGTCCTCAAAAGAGCAAAAATATGCATTTGTAAGTTAGCCAAAGTGTAACAGTTAAAATTATAAACACTCCACATAAAATGTGATTTTAGTTTTCATTTGTATTAGAACGATTGTGCTTTAATGCTTGAAATGTTTTATTAATGAACAGGATTTGGTTTTAGATCAGTTTTAACATTAAATCATAATAAGTTTTTATGTAGCTAAGAAGTGCTTAGCATATGCATCATATTTAACTGGGTCACTGTAGAATTCCTTGTGTGTTGTTTTGTATTTATTTAAAACTGACAATACTGAAAGTGGTTAAATAAATGTGACCAAGCATTTTATTGATAGTATAACTGTCTATTATACATGTGTCTGTTCTGATCTTAAACTCTATAATGTGATACTTATCCATCAGTTTTGAGCGGCTGTTGCTTCATGCTATCTGCCAGTATATGGACCTCGTCTCAGTCAGTAAGTAGATGAAGCTGTTTATTAATCATGTACACAAACCTTGCCTTTGAGATGAATGATAAATATGCTGTTTTTATATCCTACATGACGCATTCTTTTTACAGTAAAATAAAACCACTGTTTTTTTAAAGTGACATTCAGCTCAATTAACTACAGTTTTTTTTTTCAGATGTGTCTTAAAAGCCTTTGTCGTGCATGGATTGATATATTTTAAAATTGAGTATTTAAACATTTTCTAAAATAGAATCCCAAAAACTTATTTTTCTAGATAAATGTAATCAAATTGTAACGAAGTCAGAAATTGCACCTCTATCGTACACAGTCTTTGTGTTTATTTGCTTGACTACTAACACACAAGCATGTTTTGTATTGCAGGCTCTGACTGTAATGGAGCTCGTCAGACAAAGGTCACAAACAAACATGAGGAGTTCCTCCCTCCATGTCCGCTGCTGTCAGCCTACCTGGAACAGATGAGCTAAGAGCACTGCCACATGAACTGGCCAGTATGAATTGTGAAAGCAGCTTTAAATAAACAGGCTTGTAAGCCTGGTGTCTGCCAATTATGTTAGAAAGGTTTTGTTTAGAAGAGTGGGCCACCATGTTCTTGAATAGACTCCTGCACTAGCTACCTTAAAGGTCAGTTGCTGGAACTTTTTTCTGTGGAATTAATGTTTGTACTGGAATAATTTACTTCAATTTTTAAGTGACTCAGTGTAATTTACTTTTGATAAAGCACAACCTCTGTACGGTCCATGTTCATATTCCTGCCAGGCCTGGCAGGTGTACTGTTTTGTAGCTAAGGGCTTTTTTAGGTGCTATCAGTGAGTTTGACCTTTGCCACATCTATGCTACTAAATAGCCTAACATACCTAAATAATTTGAATTTTCAGGTACCACTGAAAGTGCTACTAAACTTGCTGTATACATTCTTTACCACGATTTTTGATTTTGCAATATGACTTATCTGTCATATGTGGTATACATGTAGTTATGTACTTGCTTGGAACTAAAAATCTGTTTAGAAGCGGCAACAGTAGTTTATGTGGTTCTGATAGCACCTTTTAAGTGACTCTATTCAAAACAGTGACATATCTTGTTGATTTTCATGTAATCAAATATTTACCCACCACAGCCTTTGCTGCTTTCTCAAAACCACAGCATTAATACTGATAGAAACTTTAAGATCCAGGAAGATTTTATCAGTTAATGGTAAAGATCTAAACTATAAGTGGAGTTTTCAAAGTGGTAGGTTTACAAAAACAACAACTAAGGAATTAAAAATATATACATTATATATATAATACAAAATATCAGTAGCACTTGAATTGCTAGTTGCATGTCCTATCACTTTTCCTAAAACAATGTCAGTTTTCAGTACTAGACACTTTTATCTAAATTATGCTACCAAATATGTGCTTTTTGTGATCTTATAAGTATGCTTAATTCTCTTGGCAAAGACTTGCATGATGGTAACGGTAGTGATTCTTCTGTTGTCAGGAAATCTGCCATGTGTGGTGCTCTATCTTTGTGTATTTTGATTTTTTAATGGAATTAAGTTAATTTAAAAAACACAGCTGTAATAGAACTAAAAAAACTGTTTACACTGCAGAAACTGAGAATCTTTCTAATGTTTAACCTATTAATGATGGCAGATCGGCTTTAATTAGGTCTCACATGTTTGCTTGCTGTACAAGGTTATGCTTTAAACTATGGTAGACATTTTAAAGCGGTTTGGGTTAATCAGACCTTTCTTCCTGTGCAAACACACTGACTAAAACTGGTGAGTAATAAATGACTTGAACCACGTGTGTTTGAGCAGGGAAATAATCAACTGCCGGACACCAGCCTATTAGGGCTATAATTGAAAACTATTTTAAAGAAATTGTTTTTATTGGAAAAGACGTTTGGTGTCTAAGGTTTTGCGGTGGAATTACAAGGCTATTCATCTGTCATCTTTCCATCATCCATAGAGCTGTTCTTGGGAAGGTTTGTGATGGTTCTATTGCCTATCCAGAATCTCTATTACTTTTTAGCCACATTATTATTAGCCTTATCGTCGTAGCTCCAGTGCAAAACAACAAAAAAAAACGTGTCTTTGCGAATCGACTACATTTAAAGTAAAGAGAAAATTGTTATCTAAATGCCCCCTTTCACAATTCTGTTGTGACAGCCCACCCACTTCCAACTTGCACTCACAACTATGCCTTACACATGCATGCCAATGTGTCAGAAATGTGCTCTTTCATAATAACACCTTTATAAATCAATGCTTGATTTGGTTTACACCCTGAGCACGTTTTGTGACATTTTATACTTGGAAAAGGCTGGAAACCCTTAACCAGCTGGTGTGTTGGTGTTGCAAACCAAAGTGCAAGTGCGCAAAGTATATGTGTGTGTGGTTACTTATTTTCTCAGGCATCAGCCCTTATGAATGTGTATTTTTACTCTCACAAACCACATTTTTACTCACCAAGGCTCAGAGTCCCACAATTAGCTGTAGATGTGATTGCTGGGCTCTGTATGATGTTTATATGTGTCTGCCACTAGACGGCTGCTAGAATATATTGGTAGTTCATTGCAGAGATGTTTAGCATCATGTCACACAGCCTAGGATGATAATATGTCTTTTTACGTGTAGGTCAAAACATGACAATATGACTTGTCAAGTTGTATTCAGAATCAGTTTGTATGAACTTGTGTAATAGGGATGAAAGCCATGTGTGATCCTGTTATGTCTGTATGTAAACATTGGAATAAATACTTAGCAAGCAGGTATTGACTTGTGTATGATGTGTTTTACTGAAGCAAAATGGCCACAATGCCTTATACACTGTTGCCCAAAACACAAATGATCAAAATATATAGGTACTTTTCCTTGCAAATGAAAACTATATTGACTGAAAAAAAAGAAAATAAATTACGCACATAGTATTATATGTATTATAAAACAGTTACTGCATCATATTTGATTTTAAAAAGTAGTATGATTGCCAGGGTTAAGACCAGTGTCTGAGATGTATATTTTCAGTTTTATGTGTAAACAAACAGCACACACTATTGTTCCTTTACATTTAAAAGAATTTTAGGGTATTTTTTAAGCAACCCCCCTTGTATTTAAGTAAAGGCAATGCACAAAATATGAAAATGACTAACATAAAAGTTCTTACAGGTTTCTGGCAGAAGGAAATGCCTAACTACTGACATTCCCTCTGGCAGTTTCTATATGTAAAGATGTACAATCTCGATTATGCCATTTTGAAAATTGTGTTAAAAATTAATTTGATCTATAAAATTGATTAATTAACCCTACCAGCCCTTAAGTTGGCCATTGTGTTTACTGGTTTTCACTCAACTTGTTTCTGTAAGAATGCCAAAAGTATTGTTGTTGATACCCATATTTTCTGTTTTGGGTCAGTATCAAATTGCAGGATATTTTGGCTCTCAAAAATAATTTTTTTATTATTAATTATTTAGTAGTTTAGACTACAAAAACATATTTTGTGTGTTTTTGTCCACCTATCATGACAACTTGTTTATGGTGACCTTGAAAGATGAATTTCGATTTTGTTTTGTTTTTATTTTTATTAACAATACACAAGGTATGGTGGACAGTTTTAAGTTTTACCTCAGCTAAATATCATACCCACATCAAAGACAACTGCTTAAATGTGCAAAAAGGGAAAATTTATATTTGTAATAATGTTTTAATTAAAGCATGTTCCACCGTTAGCGGGATAGAAGTGTTTATATCTCGGCATTAATTCGGATTTAAGGATTTGTGGATCAGTTTGATGGGAATGCGCTGGGGGGCGGGGTCCTCACAGCTGGAAATGAAGCTATTTAAGCTCTGTGTTTAAAAGCTGAGGATTCACTATAACATATAAAGAACAGCTCAGCCATGATAAACTGTGTAAATGGCGAGTTTAGCAGTCCGGAAGCGTCGGTGGAGATCGTATCTGGCCGCGGTCAGTGCCGGTGAGGGAAGTAAACCTGATCATGAACGTGTCCGTGAACTCCAGTATCGGCTCCAGTGAAGCTCCGTCTCCGGGAGAGGAGGCGCCGCCGCCGCTGGTGGACGCCTGGCTGGTGCCGCTGGTCTTCGGACTCATCATGGTAATGGGACTCGCTGGAAACTCGCTGGTTCTCTGTGTTATTTACAAACACAAGAAAATGTGGACAGCAACCAACTTCTATATAGGTGAGTTAAAACAGTAAAAATGTGCTTTTGTTCAAGCCTATTTAAGTTACTATAACGTTACAAGACAAGTGCAATACAGCTTATGAAGAATAATAATACTATAAACATATTGTAAATATAAAAGCACAAGTACAGTAAAAAAAAGCCGTCAAATGACTTATAATATTTTTTTTTTTTTAAGATTATATCCAAAAGTCAAGGTAAAAGGTACATTGCCAGTCAAACGTTTGGACACACATATTCTGTTTTCCTTATTTTTTTAATTTATTTTCTACATTGTAGATTAATATTAAAGACATTAAAACATTTAAGGGACACAGGGAATTACATAGTAAACACACAAAATGTTTGTCCTCCACAATCCCCTGACCTAAACCCAACTAAGATGGGTGACTTGAAAAGCAGCAACTATTGTTCACCGCGGTCACGCCATCTGCACTTAGAAAACGCTCGGTCGCGCTATCCACACCGAAAACTGGAGTGCGCGTCTAAACCGTGTTTTACTGTAGCAGCGTGCACAGCGCACCCGGAGGAGCGGAGACTGGCGCTTCTCGTGCAGAGACTTAAAATGGAACAGAAACGAGTTTTACACCTAAATAAACATGATTTAACGAGGTCTAATCCACAAATATACACCAGAAAGACCACTTCTTATCTGTAGAACAGTGTAACGTTTTGAAAAGGTTTGGAGTGTTATTAAATAAGCAAATCAAATTGTTATAAAATCACAGCCCTAAATTCTTAAAGATCTTATTCTCATGTATCCCAGATATATGTTTGAAGTGATATTACTGTATCATTTTTGAGTAATTGAATACCAAAACTATCTATTCGGTTTTTGTATAAAAGGGATTTTGGAGTGCTATAAAACCAAAAAAATCTAATTCTTCTTAAATCAGAACCTGAAATCCTTAAATAATACCTTCCATACTATTAATGTCATGCATGTATACTGATTGTACAGTATCATTTTGGAGTAAATGAATACCAAACTTAGGAAAAATGTATATTCGGTTGTGCATAAACCAGATTTCGGTGTCCTATAAAACCTTCAAATCAAATTGTTATCCAATGAAACCAAGAAAGTCTTGAAGAAAACATTCCATTCTATTAATGACATGAGTAACAAGTGATATTACTGTATCATTTTGGATTAATTGGATACCAAACTTGGAAAAATGTATATTCGGTTGTGCATAAACCACATTTCAGAGTCCTATAAAACCAGCAAATCAAATTGTTATCCAATGGCACTAACAAAGTCTTGAAGAACACATTCTATACTATTATTGACATGAGTATCAAGTGACATTACTGTATCATTTTGGAGTAATTGGATACCAAACTTAGGAAAAAATTTTATTCGATTGTGCAAAAACCTGATTTCAGAGTCCTATAAAACCAGCAAATCAAATTGTTATCCAATGGCACTGACAAAGTCTTGAAGAACACATTCTATACTATTACTGACATGAGTATCAAGTGATTTTACTGTATCATTTTGAAATAATTGGATACCAAACTTGGAAAAATGTCTATTTGGTTGTGCATAAACCAGATTTCGGAGTCCCATTAAACCAGCAAATCAAATTGTTATCCAATGGCACTAACAAAGTCTTGAAGAACACATGCTATACTATTTTTGACATGAGTATCAAGTGATTTAACTGTATCATTTTGGAGTAATTGGATACCAAACTTGGAAAAAATGTCTATTCGGTTGTGCATAAACCACATTTCAGAGTCCTATAAAACCAGCAAATCAAATTGTTATCCAATGACACTAACAAAGTCTTGAAGAACACATTCTATACTATTATTGACATGAGTATCAAGTGATTTTACTGTATCATTTTGAAATAATTGGATACCAAACTTGGAAAAATGTCTATTCGGTTGTGCATAAACCACATTTCAGAGTCCCATAAAACCAGCAAATCAAATTGTTATCCAATGGCACTAACAAAGTCTTGAAGAACCCATGCTACACTATTATTGACATGAGTATCAAGTGATTTTACTGTATCATTTTGGAGTAATTGGATACCAAACTTGGAAAAAATGTCTATTTGGTTGTGCATAAACCAGATTTCGGAGTCCCATAAAACCAGCAAATCAAATTGTTATCCAATGGCACTAACAAAGTCTTGAAGAACACATGCTATACTATTTTTGACATAAGTATCAAGTGATTTTACAGTATCATTTTGGAGTAATTGTATACCAAACTTGGAAAAAATGTCTATTCGGTTGTGCATAAACCAGATTTCGGAGTCCCATAAAACCAGCAAATCAAATTGTTATCCAATGGCACTAACAAAGTCTTGAAGAACACATGCTACACTATTATTGACATGAGTATCAAGTGATTTTACTGTATCATTTTGGAGTAATTGGATACCAAACTTGGAAAAAATGTCTATTTGGTTGTGCATAAACCACATTTCAGAGTCATAGAAAACCAGCAAATCAAATTGTTATCCAATGGCACTAACAAAGTCTTGAAGAACACATGCTATACTATTTTTGACATGAGTATCAAGTGATTTTACTGTATCATTTTGGAGTAATTGGATACCAAACTTGGAAAAAATGTCTATTCGGTTGTGCATATACCACATTTCAGAGTCCTATAAAACCAGCAAATCAAATTGTTATCCAATGGCACTAACAAAGTCTTGAAGAACACATACCATAGTATTATTGACATGAGTGTCAAGTGATTTTACTGTATCATTTTGGAGTAATTAGATACCAAACTTAGGAAAAATGTCTATTCGGTTGTGCATAAACCACATTTCAGAGTCCTATAAAACCAGCAAGTCAAATTGTTATCCAATGGCACTAACAAAGTCCTGAAGAACACATTCTATACTATTATTTACATGAGTATCAAGTGATTTTACTGTATCAATTTGGAGTAATTGGATACCAAACTTGGAAAAAATGTCTATTCGGTTGTGCATAAACCACATTTCAGAGTCCTATAAAACCAGCAAATCAAATTGTTATCCAATGACACTAACAAAGTCTTGAAGAACACATGCTATACTATTATTGACAAGAGTATCAAGTGATTTTACTGTATCATTTTGGAGTAATTGGATACCAAACTTAGGAAAAATGTATATTCGGTTGTGCATAAACCACATTGCAGAGTCCTATAAAACCAGCAAATCAAATTGTTATCCAATGGCACTAACAAAGTCTTGAAGAGCACATGCTATACTATTATTGACAAGAGTAGCAAGTGATTTTACTGTATCAATTTGGAGTAATTGGATACCAAACTTAGGAAAAATGTATATTCGGTTGTGCATAAACCACATTTCAGAGTCCTATAAAACCAACAAGTCAAATTGTTATCCAATGGCACTAACAAAGTCCTGAAGAACACATTCTATACTATTATTTACATGAGTATCAAGTGATTTTACTGTATCAATTTGGAGTAATTGGATACCAAACTTGGAAAAAATGTCTATTCGGTTGTGCATAAACCACATTTCAGAGTCCTATAAAACCAGCAAATCAAATTGTTATCCAATGACACTAACAAAGTCTTGAAGAACACATGCTATACTATTATTGACAAGAGTATCAAGTGATTTTACTGTATCATTTTGGAGTAATTGGATACCAAACTTTGGAAAAATGTATATTCGGTTGTGCATAAACCACATTTCAGAGTCCTATAAAACCAGCAAATCAAATTGTTATCCAATGACACTAACAAAGTCTTGAAAAGCACATTTCATACTATTATTGACATGAGTAACAAATGATATTACTGTATCATTTTAGATTAATTGGATACCAAACTTGGAAAAATGTCTATTCGGTTGTGCCACATAAACCACATTTCAGAGTCCTATAAAACCAGCAAATCAAATTGTTATCCAATGACACTAACAAAGTCTTGAAGAACACATGCTATACTATTATTGGCAAGAGTATCAAGTGATTTTACTGTATCATTTTGGAGTAATTGGATACCAAACTTAGGAAAAATGTATATTCGGTTGTGCATAAACCACATTTCAGAGTCCTATAAAACCAGCAAATCAAATTGTTATCCAATGACACTAACAAAGTCTTGAAGAACACATGCTATACTATTATTGACAAGAGTATCAAGTGATTTTACTGTATCATTTTGGAGTAATTGGATACCAAACTTAGGAAAAATGTATATTCGGTTGTGCAAAAACCTGATTTCGGAGTCCTATAAAACCAGCAAATCAAATTGTTATCCAATGTCACTAATAAAGTCTTGAAAAGCACATTTCATACTATTATTGACATGAGTAACAAATGATATTACTGTATCATTTTAGATTAATTGGATACCAAACTTGGAAAAATGTCTATTCGGTTGTGCCACATAAACCACATTTCAGAGTCCTATAAAACCAGCAAATCAAATTGTTATCCAATGGCACTAACAAAGTCTTGAAGAACACATTCCATACCATTAGTGACATGAGTAACAAGTGATATAACTGTTTAATTTTGGAATAATTGAATACCGAACATAGGAAAAATGTCTATTCGTTTGTGCATAAACCAAATCCTATAAAACCAGCAAATCAAATTGTTGTCTAATAAAACCAAAACAGTCTTGAAGAAAATATTCCAATCTACCAAGAACATTAGTCACAAGTGATATTACTGTGTCATTTTTGAGTAATTGGATAGCAAATTTAGAAAAAAATGCCTGTTCAGTTGTGCATAAACCAGATTTTGGAGTCCTATAAACCATCAAATCAAATTGTTATCCAATGGAACCAAGTCCTTCTTGATAAACACATTCCATACTAGTTTTATAGGACCCCGAAATCTGGTTTATTCACAACCGAATAGACATTTGGTATCCAATTAATCCAAAATTATACAGTAATATCACTTGTTACTCATGTCAATAATAGTATGGAATGTGTTCAACAATTTGATTTGCTGGTTTTCTAGGACTCAGAAATCTGGTTTATGCACAATCGAATAAACATTTTTTCTAAGTTTGGTGTTGAATTACTCCAAAATGATAAAGTAATATCACTTGATACTCATGTCAATAATAGTATAGAATGTGGTTTTCAAGACGTTATTAGTTGCATTGGATAACAATTTGATTTGCTGGTTTTATAGGACTCCAAAATGTGGTTTATCACAACTGAATAGACATTTTTCCTAAGTTTGGTATTCTATTACTCCAAAATAATACAGTAATATGACTTTTCACTCATGTCATTAATAGTATGACATGTGTTCTTCAAGACAGTCTTGGTGGCATTGGATAACAATTTGATTTGCTGGTTTTGTAGGACTCCGAAATCAGGTTTTTGCACAACCGAATAGACATTTATTCCTAAATTTGGTATCCAATTAATCCAAAATGATACAGTAATATCCTTTGTTACTCACGTCATTAATAGTAAGGAATGTATTTCTTAAGGTAGTCTTGGTAGCATTGGATAACAATTTGATTTGCAGGTTTTATAGGACCTTAAAATCTGGTTTATGCAAAAGAAAATAGACATTTTCCCTAAGCTTGGTATCCAATTACTCCAAAATGATACAGTAATATCCTTTGTTATTCATGTCCTTACTAGTATGGAATGTGTTCTTTAAGGCTGTCTTGGTGGCATTTGATAACAATTTGATTTACTGTTTTTTTAGGACTCTAAAAAATTATGCACATTCGAATAGACATTTTTCCTAAGTTTGGTATTCAATTACTCCAGAATAATACAGTAATATCATTTGTTACTCATGTCAATGATAGTATGGAATGTGATTTTCAAGAATGTCTTGGTGGCATTGGATAACAATTTAATTTGCTGGTTTTATGGGACCTTAAAATCTGGTTTATGCACAACCGAATAGACATTTTTCGCGTGTTAAATATTTTTTTAATATTTAACAAGTGATATTACTGTATAATTTTGGATTAATTGGATACCAAATGTCTATTCGGTCGTGAATAAACCAGATTTCGGGGTCCTATAAAACTAGTATGGAATGTGTTTATCAAGAAGGACTTCCATTGGATAACAATTTGATTTGATGGTTTATAGGACTCCAAAATCTGGTTTATGCACAACTGAACAGGCATTTTTTTTTCTAAATTTGCTATCCAATTACTCAAAAATGACACAGTAATATCACTTGTGACTAATGTTCTTGGTAGATTGGAATATTTTCTTCAAGACTGTTTTGGTTTTATTAGACAACAATTTGATTTGCTGGTTTTATAGGATTTGGTTTATGCACAAACGAATAGACATTTTTCCTATGTTTGGTATTCAATTATTCCAAAATGATACAGTAATATGACTTGATACCCATAACATTAATAGTATAGAATGTGTTTTTCAAGACCTTATTAGTGGCATTGGATAACAATTTGATTTACTGGTTCTATAGGACTCTGAAATCTGGTTTATGCACAACCGAAAAGACATTTTTCCTCAGTTTGGTATTCAATTATTCCAAAATTATACAGTAATATCACTTGTTACTCATGTCATTAATGGTATAGAATGTGTTCTTCAAGACTTTGTTAGTGGCATTGGATAACAATTTGATTTAATGGTTTGTAGGACTCTGAAATCTGGTTTATACAGAAGTGAATCAACATTTTTCGTATGTTTGATAATTAATTACTCCAAAATGGTAAAGTAAAATCACTTGATACTTATGTTATTAATAGTATAGAATGTGTTTTTCAAGACTGTCTTGGTGGCATTGGATAACAATTTGATTTGCTGGTTTTATGCGACCTTAAAATCTGGTTTATACACAACTGAATAGACATTTTTTCTAAGTTTGGTATCCAATTATTTCAAAATGATACAGTAAAATCACTTGATACTCATGTCAATAATAGTATAGAATGTGTTCTTCAAGACTTTGTTAGTGTCATTGGATAACAATTTGATTTGCTGGTTTTATAGGACTCTGAAATGTGGTTTATGCACAACCGAATAGACATTTTTTCCAAGTTTGGTATCCAACTACTCCAAAATGATACAGTAAAATCACTTGATACTCATGTCAATAATAGTATAGCCTGTGTTCTTCAAGACTTTGTTAGTGCCATTAGATAACAATTTGATTTACTGGTTTTATGGGACTCCGAAATCTGGTTTATGCACAACCAAATAGACATTTTTCCAAGTTTGGTATCCAATTATTTCAAAATGATACAGTAAAATCACTTGATACTCATGTCAATAATAGTATAGCATGTGTTCTTCAAGACTTTGTTAGTGTCATTGGATAACAATTTGATTTGCTGGTTTTATAGGACTCTGAAATGTGGTTTATGCACAACCGAATAGACATTTTTTCCAAGTTTGGTATCCAATTACTCCAAAATGATACAGTAAAATCACTTGATACTCATGTCAATAATAGTATAGCATGTGTTCTTCAAGACTTTGTTAGTGCCATTGGATAACAATTTGATTTGCTGGTTTTCTAGGACTCTGAAATGTGGTTTATGCACAACCGAATAGACATTTTTCCAAGTTTGGTATCCAATTATTTCAAAATGATACAGTAAAATCACTTGATACTCATGTCAATAATAGTATAGAATGTGTTCTTCAAGACTTTGTTAGTGTCATTGGATAACAATTTGATTTGCTAGTTTTATGGGACTCCGAAATCTGGTTTATGCACAACCGAATAGACATTTTTCCAAGTTTGGTATCCGATTATTTCAAAATGATACAGTAAAATCACTTGATACTCATGTCAATAATAGTATAGAATGTGTTCTTCAAGACTTTGTTAGTGTCATTGGATAACAATTTGATTTGCTGGTTTTATAGGACTCTGAAATGTGGTATATGCACAACCGAATAGACATTTTTTCCAAGTTTGGTATCCAATTACTCCAAAATGATACAGTAAAATCACTTGATACTCATGTCAATAATAGTATAGCATGTTTTCTTCAAGACTTTGTTAGTGCCATTGGATAACAATTTGATTTGCTGGTTTTATGGGACTCCGAAATCTGGTTTATGCACAACCGAATAGACATTTTTCCAAGTTTGGTATCCAATTATTTCAAAATGATACAGTAAAATCACTTGATACTCATGTCAATAATAGTATAGAATGTGTTCTTCAAGACTTTGTCAGTGCCATTGGATAACAATTTGATTTGCTGGTTTTATAGGACTCTGAAATCAGGTTTTTGCACAATCGTATAAACATTTTTCCTAAGTTTGGTATCCAATTACTCCAAAATGATACAGTAATATCACTTGTTGCTCAAGTCATTCATAGTATAGAATGTGCTTTTCAAGACTTTATCAGTGGCATTGGATAACAATTTGATTTAATGGTTTGTAGGACTTTGAAATCTGGTTTATACAGAAGTGAATCAACATTTTTCGTATGTTTGATAATTAATTACTCCAAAATGGTAAAGTAAAATCACTTGATACTTATGTTATTAATAGTATAGAATGTCTTTTTCAAGACTTTATTAGTGGCATTGGATAACAATTTAATTTGCTGGTTTTATAGGACTCTGAAATGTGGTTTATGCAAAAGTGAATCAACATTTTTCGTATGTTTGATATTTAATTACTCCAAAATGGTACAGTAAAATCACTTGTTACTCATGTCATTAATAGTATGGAATGTGTTCTGCAAGACTGTCTCAGTGGAATTGGATAAAAATTTGATTTGCTGGTTTTATGGGACCTTAAAATCTGGTTTATGCACAACTGAATAGACATTTTTTCTAAGTTTGGTATCCAATTAATCCAAAATTATACAGTAATATCACTTATTACTCATGTTAATAATAGAATGGAATGTGTTCTTCAAGACAGTCTCGGTAGCATTTGATAACAATTTAATTTGCTGGTTTTACAGGACTCCAAAATCAGGTTTTTGTGCAACCAAATAGACATTTTTCCTAAGCTTCGTATTCAATTACTCCAAAATGATACAGTAATATCCTTTGTTACTCATGTCATTAATAGTATGGAATGTGTTCTTCAAGAATGTCTTAGTGGCATTGGATAACAATTTGATTTGCTTGTTTTATAGGACTCTGAAATCTGATTTATGCAAAAGTAAATTAACATTTTTTGTATGTTTGATATTTAATTACTCCAAAATGGTACAGTAAAATCACTTGATATATATGTTATTAATAGTATAGAATGTGTTTTCCAAGACTTTGTTAGTGCCATTGGATAACAATTTGATTTGCTGGTTTTATAGGACTCTGAAATGTGGTTTATGCACAACCGAATAGACATTTTTCCAAGTTTGGTATCCAATTATTTCAAAATGATACAGTAATATCACTTGTTACTCATGTCATTAATAGAATGGAATGTTTTCTTCAAGACTTTCTTGGTTTCATTGGATAACAATTTGATTTGAAGGTTTTATAGGACACCGAAATCTGGTTTATGCACAACCGAATATACATTTTTCCTAAGTTTGGTATTCATTTACTCCAAAATGATACTGTACAATCAGTATACATGCATGACATTAATAGTATGGAAGGTATTATTTAAGGATTTCATGTTCTGATTTAAGAAGAATTAGATTTTTTTGGTTTTATAGCACTCCAAAATCCCTTTTATACAAAACCGAATAGATAGTTTTGGTATTCAATTACTCAAAAATGATACAGTAATATCACTTCAAACATATATCTGGGATACATGAGAATAAGATCTTTAAGAATTTAGGGCTGTGATTTTATAACAATTTGATTTGCTTATTTAATAACACTCCAAACCTTTTCAAAACGTTACACTGTTCTACAGATAAGAAGTGGTCTTTCTGGTGTATATTTGTGGATTAGACCTCGTTAAATCATGTTTATTTAGGTGTAAAACTCGTTTCTGTTCCATTTTAAGTCTCTGCACGAGAAGCGCCAGTCTCCGCTCCTCCGGGTGCGCTGTGCACGCTGCTACAGTAAAACACGGTTTAGACGCGCACTCCAGTTTTCGGTGTGGATAGCGCGACCGAGCGTTTTCTAAGTGCAGATGGCGTGACCGCGGTTATTGTTCAGCAGCTCCAATTCCTTCATGATGCTGAGAAAACTATGCCAGTTGACTTTACCTAATGAAGACACTGAGATTAAAATATCAAAAGTGTGCAGATCTCTCTTTAAAGCTAAATGTGGATACTTAGAAGAATTTGAAGTATAAAACAAAATATTTGATATTTTGGCTTGTTTAACACTTTTTATTTACAAAATAATTCTGCATGTGTTCCTGTATAGTTTTAATTACTTCAATGTTAAAGTAACAATGAAAAAAAATATAAAAAGAAAGAAAACACATTGAATGAGAAAAGGTGTGTTCTGTATATTTAAGGCTGAAAACTGGATGCAAATGTAATATTTAGAAAAGTGTGTTAATATGATCTCTGTTACAGTTATTATTTGATTTAAATTGTATTCACTGGATGTTCTTTTCTTCAGCTAACCTGGCAATGACTGATATCACATTCCTGGTCTGCTGTGTGCCCTTCACTGCTGTGCTGTACCCTCTGCCCAGCTGGATCTTTGGAAATTTCATGTGTAAATTTGTGAGCTACATCCAACAGGTGAGGTGTACTGAAAGAAAGTGACTGCTTTTTTCTCAGGTATCCTTTTAAAAACTTTTTTCAAAAGAGAAACCCTGTGGAAAAAGATAGCTACGATTAATAATAAAAGCATTGCATGAAACCACTTTCTCTTTTTTACTGGCAGTTTTTTTAATTGACATGATTACTGTAAAAGTGAGCTGAGCTTTTTAACCCTCCTGTTATGTCACAAGTCAGATTGACCTGTTTTAAAGTTTAAAACTCTAGCAAAAATTGTTAAAACCATTTTAAACCACCTGGGAACACCATTGTTCCTGACAAATGAACGTAACAGGAGGGTTATTTTTTGTTTGTAAACACTAATGCCCACCAAACAAAACACACAGCTAACACAGTCCTACTAAACATGAATGACAGATTCAAAACCCCCTCCCCCCATTTTCTCCCCAATTTATACAACCAGTTACCCAACCCACTCATTAGGACTCCCCCTATCACTAGTGATGCCCCAGGAAGGAAAGTTCCGATACAGCAGACTTCTTGTGCTGAGTGACATCACCTTTGGAGTGATGTGGGGAGAGAGCTCCATCTACCCACCCAGAGAGAGCAAGGCCAGTTGTGCTCTCTTAGGGATCTGGTAGTCGATGGCAGGCTACATGAACAGGTTTTGAACCGGCGATCTTCTGATCATAGTGGCAGTGCTTAGTCACTAATAATTTCTTGTGCTTTGTGCACTTCTGATAGCCTATTGTGTTCTTTATGTTTGTAATAGATGTCTGCACAGGCTACCTGTATGACATTGACGGTCATGAGTGTGGACCGCTGGTATGTCACTGTGTACCCACTGCGCTCTCTGCAGTGTCGCACCCTGAGAGTTGCCACCACTGTCAGCCTCGGAATCTGGATAGGTCAGTAGTTTTTATATATATCAGAAATAAATTTTATATTTTGTTTTGCTTGTGATTACTGTCAATTACTGATTTGATGAAGTAAAATGATGTGCTTTGGAAGTTTAACTGATTTGATCCAATAATGAAAAGCAAATAATATTTTAGCAGGTCCAAATGTTTGTATACATCGGCTATTTGTAGTAAAACCCAAACTTCTATTGAAATCAAGGGTGTTTTTATACTGAAGGAGCATGCCCCACTTTCGCGAAGAAACAGTAGGTTTAGGAAAAGGGTTTATTTTTAAATGATGCACCTTTGTTTGTAAGACTGCTGTTAAATGAAAAGTTTTAAATAACAAAGCCATTTTAAATCAAGACAAGTAGTACTGGATAGAGAGCAATTACTCCAGGTCCACTGTTCCACAACTGATTGCTGATGGTTTTATTATACCTCCACATTTAATGCTTAGTATTGGACTCAGTGAATTTAAAGCCTCCAGTTTGGCTGGTCCAAAGCATCTCATATTGTTGGTGCACAGCTGAGCACAGATTTTAGCAATGGTGCACCTTAAAGTATTTAAAATCCCAAATCTTAAACCTTAGGTCATACTTTATACTTTACTGCTGTGTTTTATTTTGTTGTTTTGTCCAGGATCTTTCTTGGTTTCTGTGCCTGTGCCTCTGTATACCCAAACTTTAGCTGGGGATTGGCACGGCCCTCAGGTCTTCTGCACTGAGATATTTCCTACAGCCATGCACAAGAAAGGCTTCATCCTCTATAATTTCCTGGCTGTGTATATGCTCCCACTGGTGACGATCTGTGTGTGTTACATGAGCATGCTGTATCAGATGGGCCGGCCGGCTGTGGAACCTGTTGAAAGTAATTATCAGGTAGATTCTTCTTGGTTCTTCTTGGCTTGTATTGTATTGATTTCATTATACTTCATTATATTCACTCTGTGGTCATCTTTGCAATGCCAGTGAACATCTTTATCATACAAGACTGGTGTCCCAATTTTTTGAATGGGGAGAGACTAAATTATTGAAAACTGAAGGTGAAATTGTTGTTTCAGAAACATGTATTTTAAATAATTGATCAAATCTAATAAACCTGTATGAACCATTAATAGTGTTTGGCTCAATAATAATAAATATTAACATAAAACATGATTCCACGTTGAGGGGAGCTAACCTGCTAACCTCCTCCACTCACAGCATAAGCAGCAAGCTGTTTAGCTCTTTTTGTTAAAGGACAGGACGCCATGATGACCATTACAAGTCCTTCCATTCATATTTCAATAATGTCTCTGAATGTATGCATAGCACAATACATCCACCACCATTTACAGTTTGTTCGGTGCTGATTTCATAAAATTACACTTTCTTTATTTACACAAAAAAGAATTTTATAATGCTCGGATTTCTTAACTTACTGATATAATGAGCTGACTTAAATAAAATGGATGAAATGCGCAGACCTTGCATTGTGTTCTTTCAGCTACAGGTTCAGACAGAGCAGAGCGCTGCTGTGAGGGCCAAAGTGTCTCGTATGGTTCTGGTGATCGTACTACTGTTTGTCTTCTGCTGGGGTCCAATCCAGCTCTTCATCATGGTGCAGGCCTTCAGTCCACACTTCCGCCAGGACTACTATACATACAAGGTGAAGATATGGGCACACTGCATGTCGTACAGCAACTCCTGCATTAATCCGATTGTCTACGCCTTCATGGGTGCCAACTTTCGCAAGGCCTTCAAGAGAACTTTCCACTGCCGTTTCAGACAGCGGATATCTGTCACCCAGCAACTGAATGTGAATGAAAACACAGAGATGCACTATGTGTCGTAGGATTCGTCTATAGCACATTTGAAGATGTGTTGTAAAATGTTTAATACCATAAATGTGTAATACAGACTACAGGCAGGTGCCTATTACTGAAAATGTTCACTACTGTCATCTAAGTGAACAATGCTTAAAAAGTGAGTAGAAATTTATTCAAAAGGATGAATATTGTTTAAATTTATGTGTCCCCTAGCAACAAAGTATTATTAAACTGTAAAAAATATATAATTAATAAAAAATGTAGCTTAATAAGTAATGTAGCTGCATAAAAGATAATTACATTTTTTACATTTCAGCTTAATTTAGTGGTTGAAGGTTATTCAGAGGTTTGATATAAATTGGCTCATTCACACCATTTATTTGTTTTGCATGACCACTAGTAAACATACATGTCTTCTAATTTGTTATATGTAATGGTAATGCATATCTTTATTAAACACAAAGGGTCAGTTTCTTAGATGAGGATTAAGCCTAGTCTTGGACTACACAGCATTTTGAATGGAGATTTTCCATTAAAAGGAAATAATAGTCTATGAATAGGCCAAACTACTGCCCAGGAAACTGACCCAAAATCTTTTTTTATTAAAGTTTTAGTATTTTTGTGTATTTTGTGTTGTCACTCTAATAATTGTGTATTGTAATGGTATTTTTGTCCACTAGGCGAGAGTATTGTACCACAAAAATGAGCTGCTGGTGCTGGAAAATCAACAGGAGTTTATCAAAAAATACAATTAATTAAATACGATAAATCCTATTTAAATTGTTAATTAAATTAAACTATAATGGGAACGAATACAAATGTAAATAAAATTGGATGAACAACGAATTTAATATATTATCTAAATCATCACAATGAAATAATCTCTTAAACAAATTTGTAAAACTAAAACAATCTCGCGAGAAGCCGCCGGCATTCATAATTTTGCTTGCTTAAAGTCGCTTCTATTTAGTTAAAAAAAAGGTTTTGTCTGTTTTTAAGATTATATTTTTAAATGTATTATTTTATCATTCTGTTTTATGTCAGTCATTAAATTCTGACTTTTAAAGTATATAAGCGCCTCAAATAAATATGTGTGTGTATTTATCAAATTTGATGTTTATTTTATTCTGAAATTATTCGTTATCTGTTTCAGCTTGTATGTGTGTGTTTTTTATTTTTTATTAAAAAGTCAAATTAAAAAGTATATATGTGTGTACTTCAGTTAATCCTATAAACGCATGGCTACTACGCCAAAACAATCGAATTAAACGCGGGCAAGAATGCAATATTTAAAACATAAATCATTCAATAATCATTTAATTGGTTGAAAGGGTGTTATTTTGCCATTTAACGTGAAGAGGGATTTGTGTGTGTTATTTTCAGTAGTGATATGTTAAGTATTGTTGGTGCGTGGGTCATTTAACGTTTCTCAGTAACGTCAGACAACTTTCCTTCAGGTTTGTGGGGCTTTTATGAATGCTGATCTAAAAGCAAGGTCAGAGAGGCTATTCTCGGGTTTAGGGAACGTCGCGAAATGGGTAGACCTCCACTGAGCAGCATTAATTCATAATTAATTATTCAAGTACATCAAACCATCGATACACGGGTTCTGGGTGTGAGAAGGCCCTCTTTTAGAACATCCCACTGAACCATTATGGGCTGTGAAGGTGTTTAGTCGGTACATTCCCTTTTTAAACATTTCTAAGTGCTGAAAGTGTTTGTGTGAGTTTTCCTCACGCCGCGGTCAACACGACCTGCTCTTTGCACACGGTTCCTAGCGGTGGGGGGAAAGGTGGCCTCCCACTGATTCACAGGTTTGGAATTTGCATCTGATTGCTGTTTGTCAACCAATGGTTTCCCTCAGCGGCCGAGGACACGCCTCAGATTAGGCAAAGATGCGCACTTCGTTACAAATGATATCCGATGTCGAAATCAAATCGAATTAAGAGAGTATTAGGTGCACATATGAGTTAAACACCGCACTGCAGCGGGGAATTTAGCCAGCGGTAAATTAAAGTAGTGTCCGAAACTGAACAGCCGCCCGGCGAAGAGCTGCTGTTTTCACGGGGAAATCAGGAATGTGTCTTCCGGTTCCAAAGAGTGCAAAACACAAAACGAAAACTGGACTGGTGAGTGTTTATTTATTATTTCTAACACTTATTTTAAAGAAACGAGTGGCTCGTTTTGTCATTGTATCTGTTTATTTCTAGTATTCGTGTTTTGTTGTTTTATAAATTAGCTGAATAAATAGCTGTTTAGCTGTGTAACTGTGCAGCTTAGCCTTACTACGTTAGCTTTCAACCCCTCAAGCTTCGTATCGGTTAACGCTATGGTATATTTATAAAGCCCTGCCCTTCTGCTGCTACACACACACACACACACACACACACACACACACACACACAAACACACACACACACACACAGCTTACACTTGTACACACACACGCACATACACAACCAGAACCAGTTCACCATTAAATACACAGTAAATAACAGCTTAAGACATTGCTAATAATAAAAAAGTCCTGGCAGCGTATAAAAAGCTAACGTTACCTGAGCACGACCCTTTAACACTGTGGGGGAATTCTTTATCAATAAAAAATAGTAACTTAGCTAGTACTCCTAAGTAGCTTAAGCTTACCTATCTAAGTTATAAGTTTAGACGGTCTTTACATTTTCTTTAGTCATCCAGTCTCCTAAAGCTTCGGGCCCGTGTCATTTTAATCGCTTATCTGTACTTCTTCGATTGTGGAAGTGAAATTATTGATTTCTGTTCATATCTAAAGCCGGACACTTTCCCAAGTGTAGCCTGGGGAGAAAAGCAATGATCTGATCTGATCTGTTTCACAGATTGTAGAGAAAACATTCATTTCATGTTTCATGAAAATGTACCAATAGGTTCAGTAGCTTTGTAACACTGCTGTATTGAATGAAATGTGGGAAGCTTTGAGAGTTGATTGTCAACACAAATACATGCTTTTACAGATGCTGTTTGTAGTGGGCCTTAATTCGGGTACATTTATAACATTTAGTCATTTAAAAAAGGATTTTAAATGAGTCATGTCTGCTTAGCTAATTACAAATACAAACTTTACAGAGACTGTTTAATTCTGCTTATATTAAGAAATGGCAGACTTAAAAAAAACTTACGTTTAGACATGGACATTAAAAAAGCTGTTATTTGAGAGTCATGGTAGGTGCCTGTCTGCTTAGCTAATTGTCTGTAATATTGTCTCATTCTGATTTTTATAGGATACCTTTATTAAATTTAGTTTCCTAAAATGTATTTCATGAATATTTACCAATATGTTCAGTAGCTAGATTTGTAATGCTACTATACTGAATAAAATGTGGAAAGTTTTGATAGATGATTCTCAAAACAAATACAGGCTTTACAGAGGCTGTTTGTAATGGGCTTAAATTCTGCTTTCATTTAGAAATTGAAGACTGATTAAGATTAATTGAAGATTTATGTAACTAGTTTAATATCAGTGAGTTACATTATACTTTACATTACTACAGTTTGAGGTAATTGTAAGAGCAGTGTCAGATATGTAGGCCACGTGTGAACTACTTCTGAAAAATAGTTCAAATTCAGTTTTGTGTGTCCTAGAGGTGTAAAACTACATACATGTTCAGGTTTATTATGATTTTCAGTGTTTTTAAATTAATCAAACTTGTGTGTGACATGTTGTGTAGAAAAGTTTGGTTATTGGTTGTGGAAAAATGGTCCTGGCACTCTGAATATATATTTTAATTGTGCAAATAATCACTTTTACAGCAAACAATTTAGGAGCTGCTTTAAAGAAACTCAAACTAAAGAACAAAGTTTATACTAATTAATACAGTTTTATGTGTGTGTGTGGGGGGGGGGAGTAAAAGCTTTTATATCTTCATCATAAGTGATGATGATGAGTTTCAGACTAATTTTATATATCGATTATGAAAAAATCTGAAAAAAAATGGTTACATCTTTTTTTATCTTAGTTTTTCTGGGCATTTAGCTTTCCTTTGTGAGTAAAGCCCTGATCTGTGATTGGCTCGCAGTGGATTAGAAACGTATGGTCAGCAATCAAGTTGAAGTCTTTAAAAGGCGACCTGCATAATAAAGTCTGTCTAATGAATAACATGCCTTGTAAAAGGAAAATATCACTGTCACGCAAAAACCTTGTATCTTCAAAAATGCTGCTTTACTGAAAAAGAAAAGCTACTTGGAAGGCATGGACAACAGTGTAAAACATTGAATTAAAGCATTTATATTAGTCTTTATATAATGAAATTTCGACAGAATGTAAAT
This sequence comes from Astyanax mexicanus, assembly GCF_023375975.1. Taxonomy (NCBI): domain Eukaryota; kingdom Metazoa; phylum Chordata; class Actinopteri; order Characiformes; family Acestrorhamphidae; genus Astyanax; species Astyanax mexicanus. Next base: position 19,433,888 of record NC_064423.1, on the reverse strand, counting down.
GATCACTGCATCTAAATCAATTTATCTTAAACAAATCCATGGAGAGATTTTTTTGCCAGACAGCAAAAATAAGTTTATCTACAAGACTTCAAGCTGTGATCTCTCTGCATATGCTTCCAATTTAAGTGCTATACAAAAGTCTGATTTAGATATTTGCAGAAGTTTCTTTTGAAAATGTTCATTGCTGGCCCCCAGGCTCATTTTTGTCTGTGAATGTGCGCCCGCTGTTGCTATTTTTGTTTTACGTTTGTTTCTTTGGTTCAGTGTAGCCCACAGGATGTGGTTCTCAGATGTTCTTGGCTTTTACATGCAGTAGTCTGTGTATTAAGACATTTAGTATGTGATCATTTCCTGATATGCCTAAACGAGTATGTGAATGTGATTCATGTGAGAAATGAGAACCTGTTTTATGTGATATATATATGCTTAGAACTGAGGTTAAAAAAACACACGTTGAATGTGAAACGGTTGCAGACAGTCACCTTTCTGGATGCCTCTTTGCCTTAGGTAAATATGTGCTGTCTGTGGCACAGACAAATTGGGTGTCTGGACATTTGACTGTGAAGTATTTGAATTTAAGACCGTGACTTAGTAATAATACATGCTACCGGCAGAGCTATCAAATTAAGTGTTGCAGGTAAATTTAGTAAGAAAAGTAGGGAATGCAACGTTAAACAAACATACAAAAGCCGTTGAAATGTGTAGCGGTCGGGGCATAAAGGAGATCTCCACATTTAATTAATTTATATATTTTTTCCAAAGGTCATTCAGATTGACTTGATGTGAATTGGTTCATTGCAGAGCATTTTAAAAATATTGATTTCTTTACAGTTGTAGTGATGGGATCCAGAGGTCATCATGACCCTGTTTACATCTGCTCATTTCATGTGTCTAGTGTCAGGTTTGTTTCCTGATAATTCCTGAATATGTATTCCATCTTGGAGAGTAGTTTCCACTGGTTTAATTAATTATATTTATTTTATATTCAGTTATATGAATTACATTTTATGAACTGATTCAGATTAGATTTGTATCCATTTTCAATGAGTCTTAGTTGTTTAGGTTTACACTTGCACCTTAAGTTGGCTTGGTCTTACCCAGACATAATTCTGATTCTCAACATGCATGAAGTGAACAAATAAACAACTGACAAATGAGCATTTCTCGATGTAGGCTGTTAAATCTGAAATTTTCTGTTATATTGAATACATGTAAACAAGACTTTTGCTTGTGATTTCTTGTGAACATATGATTTATTAGATATAAGTTTTATTGCTTTTACATTACACACAGTTAGTAGAAACAAAGCTATTGATAAAATAGTACAGTACAGTAGTACCTCTTCACCATAACTATAACAAAAATTGTAAAAACAAAATTACAAAAATGTTTTTTTTTTCTAAAGTCATAAAGCTATTGTAAAGCAGTGTCGTAGAAAACATATAATCATTTTGTGTAATAACTTTTTTATCAAGCTTTTAAAGGAAGCAAACTCTCTACAACAGAACATTTCGCACTTAAACTACTGGAATTGCCCTTCAACCTGTGTCGGGTAAACTGGTTCAAGGAGTTGTTTCTTATCCAACTTTGTAATTCAAATTAGGCAGGTGTCTGAGGAGCAAATAAATTGGCTGTGTGCTGTTTGTTTTTTAACCAAGATGGGGGTGTTTTTCTATGAAAGAGGGGGTGGGGTGTGGTTTTGTGTATTGATAAGATGAGACACGGGTCTCCAAGCCAGTCTTTCTAGGTTTTTCCCTTTACAGATCTCCGGTCCTCACACAAAGCTGGCCGAGCAGGTTTCTGCTTGGTGTGTTTTACCAGACAGAATTGGTGTCAGGTTTCTTGGAGGTGGATTGCTGTCTTTACATATATGTCTTTAAATGAATGTAGATTGTTAAGTTTGGGTGCTTGGAGTAGAGTCTGAAAGAGAAAAAATGTTTATGGGTTTACAACCCAAATAAAATTGTTGGTTATGTGCCATGGCATGCTTGGCAGGCTGTACGTTCTCTTCACTTTAGTTTGTTCAGTAGCACCAGAGTAAGCTGTAACAGATTAGTGGTGTTTGCAGAGCGGTGGCTGACCTCTGTACAGGCCTGTCGGTTTTACTGCTAAAGGAAAGGAAATATTGGCTTGGCCAGCTCTCAGCTGTTCCCTTGCCAAAATCCACTTGTTTGAGTGTCTCTGGCACAGTTTTTGTTGTTCCTGCCAAAAAATTGAAGGAGGGGAAAGCAGTGATTTCATTCTCTGGGTGCGTGCCATTCTCTTTTTCAGACTGTTTTTTTTTCTAGCAGTTGAATGCCAAAGACTCTCTAGTCACTCAAAATAGTCAAGACAGTTGCTTTGGAAGACAAAAACATGTTAATCGCTATATACTAAAGTTCTTTTTTTGTTTGTTTTCTTCTGTCCTTGTCTTTGTTCAGATATTGAGGAGGAAGTTTGCTGAATTCACACTTTATTATGCTATACTGGGAAGATTGGATTCATTTAAGATCATGTTAAAATAAAAAGGACAGCATAACTGATAGACCTAGTACCTTGCCACGATTCCATTAACTCTACTGCATTTAGCTCTTGAGTGGACATTACCTCACTTGTTTGAGCAATAAATTGATAAGGACAACTAATATGAGGTATACAAGACTATTTGCCTGAGAAAGTGTGGTGTATTCAAACTAGGGCTGGGCAGTAAGGTAAATATATATTCACAGTGCACAATATAAATATTTTGACACAAACTAAATGCAGATTATTAAAAACTGTGTTACTCAAAAATACTAAGTACAGTGTTTTATATTCAAAATCCGTAGTTGATCAGGACTAATTACACTCATTGTGAAATGTACCATCTGTTAGTGTCACATTACCCTACTCTATTTTAAAGTACCATTCATTTCCTCTTTAATTGTATTATTCCATATATCTCTATTATGAGTATTATGAATGTACTTATGTGGGGTTATTATGGTTAAATCGCATAAAGTTTAGGCATTTGTTCTTTTTTTTTTTTTTAGGGGCGAGTAGAGGGGTATGCACAGGAAATCGTTTTAAGTGCAAGAGTTCATATTTCATTTATGGAAGCTGAAGAAAAATATACAGAATAACAATTTAATAAAACGTAATTTTAATGTTTGAACATAATAGAGCTGTCAGAATTCTTATAGAAAAATCTTGCATTTACAAGTTGTCTGAGTTGTTTGCAGTTAATTTTGGCGCGCTTCTGTTGGTCCATTAATTATGGAATTTTGACAACATGTAAAGAACAACCATGTAAAAATTAAAATATTGTCATTAGAGATATTAGGTTTTTGTGTGATGGCAACAAAACATTTGTTTGTAGTTAATTGTGCAAACTTTTGAAGTTAATTATAATTCATTTTGTAAGCAAGTTTGTACATAAGTGTGACTCTAATTAGGACATCCTATTTGGAATCACTGTATTAGCAGTGTTATTTTCATGTAGGTGAACAAAAAGTTCAAATGATCATGGACAGGATCATGTGATTTCCACAGTCAACTCACTCATATGTATTCTAAATATACTCGAGCGTTATACAATAGAAGGGATTGAGAATATAAACCTAAGATTTAAAAGTATAGCAGGAAGAAAAAGCAAGACTGTAAATTTAATACATTAACTTAAAAACAACGAAACAGTGAGACTGAGATGAATGAAATTAAAGTAAATAAACTATAAAACTATAGCCATGGGAATGTGTAAATTGATCATAAAGTTTTACCTCAAAGGGCAGGTTGGGAATGCCAAAACCTGTATAAGCTGAGAGGTTTTCTCCTATGTGTGACATGTTAATAATGTTCATAACAGGGCAAAGTGAGTTATTGGAGTTTGAATGAGATCTAATTGAGAGTGCCAGATGGATGGAACATTCCTTTTCCAGAGTTGTGCAGACATTTAACATTCCTTGATTCACAGTGTCATGAGGGTGCCAGGAATACTTGATAGCAAGCATTATAACACACAGTAAACAGCTCATTTGGTGGTAATGATCATGAACGGCAGCGTCTGGCAAGAATTGTCCGTGTCAACCAATAAGTGACTTGGGCAGAAATCACATTCACATATTCTTCAGGCCAGCTCAGTATCTTCCCTGCCACATGGTAAAAGTCCTGGAACACGATACTAGTTGCTGTTCCCTAACATTTGACATGTTAACATGTGTGACATTGTGTTTAGAATATATGTCTTATACATTCAATAGTTGCAGCTGCTCTGTGAATATAACACTCATGCTCTCCTGCAGCTCCTCCAGTGCCAACGTTACAGATATTACTTGTGCTGCCGACATCTGTGGTGTGTTTTGCTTGTAAATGATACATCAGACTCAATGTACTTCAATCATAAACACACTCACAGCCTGGCAGTAGCTGGAAATAACTTACAGCTGTATTTAACCGAGAGCTCCAGTCGCAGGGCTAATCTCAAATGACTACATACAGGGCTGTCAAAAAAAAGTGCTTGCCATCCAGTCTTTATTCATGTGTTTAAGCTCATTTCAAACTCAGAGTGTCATAACATTTAAATCGAACACCAATTAGTGGCTTAAGCAGACACTGGGGAAATACACAAGGAATGATTTTTCCGTCTGAAAGACAGTGAACGACAGTGTGTAGACCTTTTTGATGTACAGTACTTATTAAGAAACGATACTGCAACACCCAAACATGTAAAAAAGAAAGTAATTTAAACCTGTTTTTAAAGAAAGAAGAGCTACACTCATGTGAATACGTTTTAATATTCTTTGATACATATCATCCAGGAAATGACAAAGAACAAGAACAACATCTAAAGAAATGTAGGCATTTCTTGCGTCATCTCCATGACTCTTCACAAAACTGTGGGTATTAATGGGATTAATTGAAAGGACAGCATGGTATATATAAATATATATTTTTTTATGAGAACCTAATACTAACTGTGAAGCATGGTGATGGGAGTTTATTAGTTTTATAATGCTTTGCTCTATTATAATAAGCAGGCACTAATATATTTGATTCTGTGTATTTCTGCTCTGTATCTGAGAAATCTTCAAGATGATGCCATGTGATCTGTCCAGAAACAGCTAAGTTAAAATTGTTAAACTAGGCTAACTACACTGATACTGTGTAGTGAACATATATACTAAATATTTTTGATAAACCTACGTTAAGATTTTATACCCTGAACAGAACCTATTTGGCCCAATATTAAAAACATGATAAGCAACAAATTTGTCTGCTATGTTTGTATAACAAAACAGTGCATCTTTTAGCCCCCTGCTAAAGTTAGTTCTGAGAAACTTGCTTAATTATATGTTTTGGAGACCACATTAAACTGAAATAGAATGCCCGTCTATAGCATGAAAAAACATTTTTTTGGATCCCACCCCTCTATACATTAACCAAAATAAGTAGACTATACACATCAGTCATGTTAATGTGCCACTTTAATTCTAGACCGTGAGAAAGATGATGTGTTGTTCTTTACTGAACTTGCTGAACTTGACGTCTCGTCAGACATTTTGAGGAACCACTGTAAGAACCATTGGCATCAGCAAAGTAGATGAGGAAATCACAATCTGTCTTGACAAAACCATACATTCAGTATATATTTTTTATCACAGTAAGACGCAGTAGAGAGCACTGGAGTCATTTACCAAACAAAGCATTGTTCTTTTATGTACAGGGGAACAATATTAGAATGTGAAATTCTTAGTTTTTGCATGCGTTTCTGTTCATTACTTTTTATTTTTAGAAGCTCCACAACTGAAAAGCAGGATAATTATAGCTGTAGAAAAAGTGTTTTTTCAATTCTTCTTCGCATACATGTTAGACAGGTTATGGTGTATTTGTGTATGTCGATTGAAAAGTAAAAACTATTATAAGGGCACAATTTTGGATGTGTGTGTGTGTGTGTATAGATGTGTTCTTGTCTGACTTCTTTTTGTCACGTTTTCTTTTCATAAGAAGTTGTCTTGTGATTTCTAAATGAAACTGTTGTGATGTAAAATGGTAATTACTAGGTAGCAGACCTGCAGAACTAGAATTTAAATTACATTTAAATTACATTTATATTCTATAGCCTAAGAAGGTGGAGTTAAACTTGGAGAGTAAGTGATTGACATGGTTGACTGAAACATGACCTTTCTGTTCATTACAGGGAGTTGCTGAGTTGGTTTACCTGTCAGGTAACTAGCCTGCTAATAATACTTGCATTGATCATGTGATACCACGGTGCTGGTTAAGTCAACAGACACTGTACAAACCTTCAGATATTTAAGTCTGATGTTAACAAAAAATGGCTCGTGTAATCTAATTAGTTGTTAGGTAGCCAGCTAATGTTGGTGTTGTTAGTCATGCTGGCCATGGACAGGTTTTTAACAAATTAATTTTTGTTTTTCTGCTCCAAATACTATTTATTTTTTGTCACTCGTGCATGACTGTCTTGCAGCAGCTTTAGGATTAATAGGATTGTAATAGCTTCACTCTCATAGCTAACAGAGATGAGCTCTAAAATAAAATAATAAAATACATGAACTGCATTTTACTGACATTGCACTTACTGGTTTCCAGAGGAAACTCCTCTTTGCTTATGGTTCTTAAAAGAGAAATCTGGTGTGAAATGGACTTTGCAATCTATGAGGAGTTGTGTGGAGCTACTTGGAGCTTGTTACATTTACAGCATTTAGCTGATACACTTATCCAGAGGGACTCCAGAGTGTCACAAGATTATTCCTGTTACAGAAGTGGGCCAGTGTAGTTTAGCCCAAATACTCTTATTGGTGTAGTGCAGCATATACTCACAGATTGGCAATTGAATCACAGTCTTCCACACAATGTGGTAGCTCCCTGGCAGGTAGTGTTGTTGTCCACTGCGCCACACCAATCACACAGCTTGTTAAAGGTGTAAAGATAGTGATTTCTTTGCATGGGCAATGCTATGCCCCTGTTGCTAGCATTGGAAGCCTGTTGGGAGCATTGGCTAATAGCGCTGTGTTTTGGACAATTCAACAAAAGTTTGTGCCCATTATCATGTTTTACTATTTCTCAAGTCCATTTCACACCGGAGTTCTCCCTAAAGGCTGTGCTTGTAAACTCCTTATTAGCAGTCTGCGGCTAGAAGGGGGGTGTGTCTAACAAATAAATAGGCAAATTTGAGAAAATGGAAGATATTTCTGAATTCATTTCTATAGAACACAAAGAATAATGTTTTCTACAGTGTTTGCTAGTTTGAGTCATAAATCTAGACAAAAATATGCATTTAAATGTACATAAAAATGTATATGCACATTTTTGTGTATACGCACATTTCTGTACTGGGTAAGGGTTCCGAGTAATAGAATAACATGTGACTTTAGGGGTCTGTGTATCTCATTTTGATGTTTTTCTTTTTGTATCGTTGTAAAAGGTAAGCCTTGTAGAGCATGTATGCCCTAAAGCTGTTTTACTCATCATCCAAGTAATTATTTTAAAGTAGGTGTTACGAACCACCTACCTGGAAGCTAACTAGTCCTCCTAAATTAATTAGCTCGTCTATTAAATAGGTAGCTAAGCTACGTGTCTAGGGAACCAAGGTGAATTCATAACATTTAATGCTGTCCCTACGTGGTGTAAAAAACGTGAACGTCAGTATTAATGTAACTGCGTGTAAAAATATCTATTGGAGCCACAGAGAGAGGTCAGCCCTACTCCGGCGGCGGTTTTCCCACACAATGCTACGTTGGGCCAGCACAGTCGTCAACGCCAGTCCGTCTGTGGTTTAGTTCAGTTTTGAGTTGTAACGGTTGGTGGTGGAAAATCACAAAGAAAGAAAATCCATACACGATGCTCTGGAGGAGGATTTATAAAGTATGGCACAGGCAGGGAGGCATGGGCTGCAGCGTGCCTCCTAACACACCACCAAACTCCAGTCCCCCACCATGATACACAGGAACGACTTTATTGGTCACAGGTAAGTGACGTCATCTGAGCTCCCCTGGAAAATCAGTGGCTGTCCCTAACCATGTGACCTACATATCTTTAAACATCTATTTCCTAACATCCTTTCCCCCCTAAAGGGAAAAAAAACTAATGTAACAAATTCTCCCACCATTTTTATAGATATATACAAATCTTTCATTTATACTTTTTTTCATTTTTTTTAAGGGATAAAACACAATACTAATATTATACAGATACCCTAGTCATCTCTATCGACTTGCACACAATGTACATCCAAATTTTACAGAACTCCTTCTGACAAGAAAACCACAATCACATCTGCTACCATGGTACTCTTTTGTCCTCAACTGTCATTTTCTCCTCAAGTTACTGCAGGCATCCTAGACAGCGTGTCTGCAATTACATTGTCTTTCCCAGCCACATGCTGTATTACCAGGCTGTACGGTTGTAAAACCAGACTCCACCTGAACACTCTCTGGTTAGAAGTCTGAAACTTCGCTAGAAAAGTAAGAGGGTTGTGGTCAGTATATACGACCAAATCACCTGCGACACTGGACACATACACTTCAAAATGGCGAATGTCTAAAACCAAAGCCAACGCCTCCTTCTCTATGGTAGAATAAGCTCTCTGATGTTTGTTAAGCTTTTTTGAGAAATAAGCAACTGGCCTGTCTACTCCCGACTCATCTGACTGGAGTAATACTGCACCGACTCCCACATCACATGCATCCACAGCCAGCTTAAATGGAACATTAAAATCAGGAGCCACCAACACGGGGCGACATGCCAACACTGCCTTGATCTGATCAAAAGTCTTAGCACATTCTTCTGTCCAGTAAAACTTCACATCTTTCCTCAGTAGATGTGTCAAAGGTTCTGTTACAGCTGAAAAATTTGGAACGAATCTCCGATAAAACCCACACATGCCTAAAACCCTCATCAGCTCTCTACGAGTACGTGAACTTGGGAGATCTTAAATGGCCTGAACTTTAGCTTGCCTAGGCATTACTTTACCCTGGCCTACCTGATGGCCTAGGTAGGTCACCTGCCCTTTTCCGAGCTCACATTTTGGTAAGTTTACAACCAACTGAGCCTCATGCAGACGTTGAAATAGTTCTCTCAGGTGCTTTACATGATCCTGCCACGACTCATTATGGACCACGGCATCATCTAAATAAATAACCACATTAGCTAAACCTGCTGTGATTTGATTCATTAACCTCTGAAAGGCCGCTGGGGCATTTTTCATTCCAAAAGGCAGAACTTTGCAACAATATAGACCTTCGGGAGTCACAAATGCAGAGACTTTCTGAGCACGATCTGACAGCGGCACCTGCCAATAGCCTTTTAAAAGGTCAAGTTTTGAAACACATTTGGCTTTTCCAATGCGATCGATACAATCATCCAGTCTTGGTATAGGAAAGGTATCAGACTTTGTGACCAGATTAACTTTCCGGTAGTCCACACAAAATCTAACTGTACCGTCCGGCTTCGGTACTAGCACCACTGGAGAGCTCCAGTCACTCTGACCTGGTCCTATGACTCCTATCTCCTGCATATAAGCCAATTCCTCTCTTACCATCTTCAGCTTACAAGGAGGTAGCCTATAAGGATGTTGTTTAATGGGTGTCGCGTCCCCTGTATCTACATCATGCACAGCAAGTGGGGTTAAACCAGGAGAATCCTTAAACAGAGTCGGGAACTCCTGAATCAAATTCTCAATATCTCTCCGCTGCTCTAATGAAAGATGAGAAAGATGTTTGGACAACTCTAGCAAATATTCAGAATTCTTTAAGCGGACGCTTACCAATTCTACCTGTCCACCGTCATCCTGCTCCACTACTCTACGTTCGGAATCAGTGACAGCAACCGTTTCCTCCAACTGTCTCTCAGACTGAGGAGTCCAAAACCCATCAGTGACACCCACAGACACTGTAGCAACGGGCAATTTCGAGCCCTCTGCAGACTCAGTAGCGTTAAGCACTTTAGAGTGACAATAATACGGCTTTAATAAATTAATGTGGCACAGTCTAGTTTTTAATCTCCGTTCAGGAGTGCTAATCACATAATTGCGATCACTGACCTACTTGATCACAGAATAAGGCCCTGAAAACCTACAACTTAAATTACCGCCTCGTATTGGTATAAATGCCAGAACTTTACTTCCGACTGTACTTCTCTTGGCAGGCCAAAACGAGAGAAAAAGGTCAGTAAAGCTTCTAAAATGGTACGAGCCTTTATGTTCCTTAAAGGTATGGCCTCTGGAAAACGTGTTGCCAAATCCATGATGGTCAACAAGTATTCATTGCCTTTTTTTGTTTTGGGCAAAGGCCCTACACAGTCAATTAGGACCCGAGTAAATGGTTCCTCACATACAGGCAGTGGATACAATGGGGCTGGTGGAACTTTCTGGTTGGGCTTGCCCACTATCTCACATGCATGACATGAACGACAAAAATCTACGACGTCCCGGTGTAACTTAGGCCAATAGAAATGCTGCATTAGTTTTTGCTGCGTTTTTCGAATGCCTAAATGACCTGACATTGGTGATTCATGTGCCAAACGCAGAATCTCCTCTCTAAAACACTGAGGAAGCACAATTTGCTCTCTCACACTCCAATCCTCAAGGGCTGGACGATTTGGTGGGCGCCACTTGCACTTCAAAACACTATCACGCCAGTACACACCCTCAACACAGTACACAGCCAGACACTGTATGACTGACTAATCTTCTGTAGTGTTAAAGTGTTCAACAGAGGCTGTTTTACTCTATGTGGAGGTAATCCTTGCAGGAATTTGAAGGGCTACTGTGTTCTTTCCCCCAGCAGAAAGTACTGAATGAATGAGTTTTTGAGATTTTATTTCTTCTTTTTTCTATAGTGTTTACTGCTTTGGCTGGAATGTGTTATGCTGTTACTGCATCTCATATTGTGTTACTAGCATTGTGTTACTCCTGTTGAAAGTGTGCGGTAAAAGCCTCTGACGTTGCATCCTGTCCTTGAAAGGGAGGCTTAAATAGAGTAAACAAAGAAAATTCAACTCAAGACACCAACTCTGTAAGCGTCCAAGCAGCCAGTAATATTTAGTTTAATGCGCATAGTGTTTATTTGTCTTACTCCAAATTAGTGTTGTCTATACTCTTTCTGCTTTTGTGGAATTAAGTTTTCTGCCTGGTCAAAAGATATTATTACAGCAAAAAAACACATCAACAAACATGACCACAAGAAACGTTCCTTGGTCTGTTTAGACATCAGTGCACGCACAATTTAGATTGCTTATTTCTTAAATTATCTATCTGTTTGTGGCATTCTGTCACTGTTATTTGCTTTGTTCGCTGTTGCTGTTTCTGGTGGCTGCTTGGTTCTAGACACTTCTAACACAGGATTAAGACGAAGGGTTGGAATCGCAGGACATCTCACGATACAATATTATCAACTCAACTTTATTTAGAGCACTTTAAAAACAATAACAGCTACAACAAAGTGCTTTACATAGCAAATTATAAGATAAAACTAAATACTAGAAACAATAAGACAAATTAAAATATAAGTATCAATAAAAATAGTTTTAGATAAATCTATGAAACAAGTAAATAAAAGTAAAATAAAATAAAATAATAAAAACAGACATAAAATATGTAAAAAATAAATAAATAAAACAAGAACAAAGTTTCAAATATAGGAATAAAAGGAAATAAAAATGAGTCTTTAGCCTGGTTTTAGAAGTGGACAGTGACAGGGCCTGTCTGACATAAAGTTTAGGATACATTCAGGATACACTGCCCACGGCAATAAAGATACTACGATATTGTGATTCTACGCTACTCAGTACATCTCAAGACACTGCTGTGAATTACTTCACAGCATCTGTTTTATCCTGAAGAGGATAAAATACTCCTAAATAAGCAATTAGCTGGAATTTATTATTATATATTATTCACTGCAGGTTTTAGGATGCCACATAACAATTTATTACTGATAGATTGACATTGTGTCCATAAACACAAGCTCTCCCATTCAAGCCAAAGTTTTGGTTTTAGCCCAAAGGGCACACAAGAAAGCCAATCAACACTCATTGTACATAAATAAGGCTAAAAGGCAAAGTACCAAAATGCTAATCTTTTTTTTCCAACCTCTTATTTTAGCTCTTCCTCATTATTGGTAACTTCCTCTGATTAAGTCTGCCCTGAGAAGTCGCTAATAAGCCTTAGCACAGTGGGGGATGTGGATGTGGGTATCCTTATCTAGGTGGAATTAGACCCTTACTACTTTCCTTATCTCGGGTCCTTTGTTTGTTCAGACCTTGCAATCTTCACTACTCCTCCCTCAGTCCCCCTCATCCCCACCCCCCACACACTGTAGGGGGAAGTAGGATTAGCCTATAAACTGTCTTTAACCTCCCAGGAATCTCATAAGCATGCAGTGTTAGCAGTGCGTCTGTGATATAGCATTAAGCTGTGGCGTGTTGTGCTTTGTAGTATAAGTGCAGAATGAAATGCTACAATATTTCCATCTCAAAAGATGTCAAACTGCTCTTCCTCTCTTTTGCATTCTTTGTTTTGTCATTTATGAATTATTAATAGACTATACAGTAATTGTTTTTTGTGATAGATTTTTGTCACCAGTCTTAACGAAATGTGAAAATATGTACCCTTGCTGGTGGAACAGAATGTTAAAACCCTTTTTTCATGTTTCATATATTGTCTTCATTTAATCCAGCATGATTTAAACAATTAACATAACATGTTTAAATGTAGTATATTTGCTAAATGATTGGGCCTTTTTTTCGTGGTTTTGAAACATATAGTGAGAATCAGTTGTTTTGGGTGGTCCACCTACTACCCATAACAGGAAAAAGAGGAAGAAGGAGGAAGAGGGGGAGCAGGGGGTGGGACAAACAAGAATATACTTACCATAGCAATATTTCTAAACCACTACAGTTATTACAGTTCCTTGCATGTCTTAACAGTTTACAAGTTTAAGAATTTCAAGTAGCGCTTGTGAAATTGTAGTATTTTCCCTAATGGTGCATAGTGTTTTTTTTTTTTTTTTTCTCTCTCCCTTCTTCTTCTTCTTCTTCTTCTTCTTCTTCTTCCTGTGTTGCTGCAAAGTGCTAAACTGTGACCCTTGTACCATTCCAGTTCAGTATACACACACATACTGTCAAATAATCCCATATTGCATTGAAAGTGTGTTTAATGAATGGACCAATAGAAATGGTCCGGAATTATTTGGATTTATTTTTTTCTTTTTACTTTTAAACACGCTCCTATAGACCCCTCCTGTAAAGTTGTCATTATGGCGATACAATGTTTTTGTTTCAAATGTACCAATCTGGTAGACACTCGTATTGCACGTACACTCTTGCTTGCCAGACCTGTTGGTTGGATACATTCCAGCTATCTTATCGTTTGATGCATTTGATAGTTCTGCTTTTGAGTTTAAGATGTTCAAAGAAAGTATGTTTAAGAAAGTAAAATAAACTCCATATCAGCTGTTGCCTTGGTTTCACCTGTTATACTGTTGTGGAGTGTTCGTGTCTTGTATATTATTTCTACCTCATTAGTAGTTTTTTCTTTACAATATGGTGGAACTTAATGCTGAATGGACCAATAGAATGCTCCAAAATGGGTAGGATAATATCTTTTGTGTGATCTAATGTTTTCTGTTGAAAGCGAAGGTTCCTGTAGTGTTGGCATTTTGAAGATTTTGAAGATTTTGTGTGCCCGTAATTTGTAATGTATTTTTAGTGGTAGAAAATTGTGATATATTTTTTAAGCAAATTTAAAGCATAGTGACTTCATCACTGTGAATTAAGTATATACAAAAAAAATAGAATTTCTGCTGTCTGATTTCTATCCCCACCACTTAGTTTGTTAAACTGAGCAATCTACACCAAACCACTCAGTATTACTATATTTATGCACACACTCTTATTGGCTGTCAGTCTTAAATAGAGCTATAGAGGATGAGTAGAATTCCTCTCTAAATTATAATTGTAAGTGAGTATCCTGTATACTTTTATACACAATATGCATCAACATTTCAATATTTATTCTGTGCATAGTTATTGCACCTACTATACGAGGATCAACGTATTTTAATGATGTGTTGTTTAGAAAATGTCTCTTGCTCTCTCTTACTCTCTCTACCCACTAATGATAATAGCTAGAATTATATTTTAAGCCATCTCTGGTTTGATTTGGGATGTCAGGATGACATTGATTGTAATCAATTCCCAAAAGCCATATGGTGTTAGAATGTAAATTGATTCCTTAATCCATAGTGTTGTGTGTACTGAGAAATATGTCAAAGAAGGCATTACCTTTCACAGTGAACAGTGTATTGGGTGATAATTATCATGGCCAGCTGCAACTGCTTGAATTGTCTGTGCAAACAGACAAGCGATCCACATTCAGTGACCCTACACACACACACACACACACACACACACACACACACACACATCCTGTAGGTCAATCAGTGTGCTTAAGCAAACATGGGAAAAGTCAAGGAACACTACACTACTGTAGATATACAGTATATATATACATGTGTGTTTATGTGTAAAAACATGTTTCTAAAGCTTTCACAATTGTTAAACTATTCTTTTTCTGTTCTGTTTTCTCTCAGGGTCTGATAGAGCTTGGGGTTCTGCGTGGGGAGGAGTGATCCTCCTCTCTGAAGTCTTCTGCATTGTATAGCCTCGTCTTCCATATCTTCTCTCAGGAGCATCCCTTAGTACCAATCTAGCGAGAAACTGATTCTGTTTTTTTAGAGTATTAAACTTTCAGGATAGAACACCACACACCTCAGAGGCAACTGTTGAGAGAGTGCTTCCAGCTGCCTGATTTGGCATTTCTTTGGTGGAGCAAGGAGGCAAAGGAGGCGGCACCCCAGCGCGTCCTTTTTGCCTGGAGATGAAGCTGCAGGCAGTGATGGAGAACTTGCACAGGCAACAGCAGGCTAAGCTGCTAATGGAGATGGAACAGAGGCAGCAACAGCAGGTGGGACATTTGCAGAACTCCTCCCCAGCGGGAGAAGAGCTGAAATTAAGCTCTGCCTCGGAGGCGGAACGAGCACAGATAGCTGCACTGGCGGCCATGAGGGCTGTGGCGGCTGGACTCCAGAGGCCGCCGATGGCCGACAGTCCAATGTCGCAGCACAGTAGCGCTGGTGAAGAGGACGATGATGAAGGCGACGAAGAGGAGGAGGAGGAGGAAGGAGAGGAGCAGTATAAATATAAAGACATGATGGGGTCAGAGGAGGAGGAGCAAATGTAAGTGTGCAGTCGTATGCTAATAAATAATAATGACTAACTGCTAACTTTAACATCGGCTAAATCCTTTTTTTAAGCTGTAGTCAGACTCACAATTCATTTTCGCAATCCATGGTACCACGTGTACTAGATATACATTATAGAAGACATTACTACTCACAGTGGACAGTGCAGCCGGTGGTAATGATGGTGACTGGTGGCATCTGGCTTGAATTTTCCGTGTGGCGAGCTTGACTCGACACCAATTAGCATTGTGTAAACTGCATGTCTAAATCACAGTGCTAAAGTCTTGCACCATTGTTCTTTGCCCCATTCTTTTTCCAAATTGCTTTTGGAGAATCCTTTTAGACTGAACTTTAACAAAACGATGTACCATGCTTTATATAATTGTTTTTTTTTGTTTTGTGAACAGTAAACAGAAGTGGGACGAGGATGATTTTGAAGGAGAGATGGAGGAGGATGACTATGATGATGACCTTGCTGATGAAAGTCTACAGACAGGCCGTGAGGCTGTAGCCCCAGGACGAGGAATCCTCTTGCTGCCTCATCGCCAGCTTCACCCTCCCTCACAGCTGCTGAAACCCAGACCGGGTTCTGAAACAGAGGCACGACCATTAAGTATCCCAGCCCATCCATCACACAGCCAGCTCCAAGGCCAGGACCACGCCGACTGGACCTATGAGGAACAGTTCAGACAGGTAGGCCTGTGTGACCTATAAAAAGATTTACTTGCTTTTTTATTTTTAAGCATTCCAAAGAATAACCAAACAGATTGGCAGATTGCTAGCATGAAAAAATGCTGAAAGATTTAACTTTTAATATATTCACTGGACTTTTGATAAGTAAGTATTCACTGGAAAGCACATTTTATTTTGTTTTTGCTGTCTCTTTATTATGAACCCTTCAGTAAATACCCAGTTCCAGTCAGCCATTATAAAGGCTTAATAATCATTTATCATAGATAACTTGATTAGTAGTATAATCAATTAAGACTGCCATAAAATCCCTTGATAGTTTTAAGATGGTGTTCTGCTAAAGAAGGAAGTTAAGACTTGAACTTTTTTTTTTTTTGACGTGGGAACAGCTGTGACCTGGTTTGTGGTCTAAAAGCTGTTAAACAATGTAGACAACAATTTAGAGACTCTTTACTTTCCACACACTATAGAATGAAACGCACACAAAGCCCTTGTTTAAACACTGTCTCACTGTGTCTGGAATAAATTGGATAAGATAACTTTAAAACCGATTTCATGTACTTGTGGTTTAAATGAAAGGCATGAGGTCTTGAATTTATGGAGCTGGTTTAGAATCTCATGCTTTTATGATGAAAAAAACCCCTCTCATGCTTCATTTGTGTTTCTAATAGCTGAGTATGAAGCCCCTGAGGTCTGTTAGTGGTTCTTCCAGGGTTTGTGTTTGTATGTATGTTTGTCCATTCATTCATTAATTAATTTATTTATGCATTGACTATAATACTGTACAAAAGTTTTAGGCTCAAGCGCAAATTAGAATGAAAAAATCCTAATCTGAGCTGTAGTTAGCGTTGAAGTACTGTGTTAAAAATGCAAAGCCTTTCTCTTGGTAGATCAGACACATTTGATTAATGAATAAGCTGCTTGAGTTGCTCACTTGGCTTTTTGTTAAGAGTTCTCTGTTGCTCTAGTCAGACTGAACTTGATAGTCTACACATGACTACACATGTGATACATAACAGTACATGAAGAACACACACAATGTGGAAGATATTACTGAAAAATAAACTATCAACAAAATGTACATTATAAGGCTACAATAACTAGTCAATGTAATCGACAATGTCGAGTTTTTAAATTTGTTGACTACAAAATTCACTTTCGACTAATCGTTAATTTGTAACATTACCAGGAGATGTGTAAATGGCTCACTCGCACAGTTTACACTCTTACACTCAGTATGCGTCTCCAGAAAAGCCCAAACACAACATTTTTACATATTTAATCAAATATTTATCCAAATATCAGTACTTTCCATGTTTAAAACAACATTCAGACATTTAAAGCCCTTTTAAATCTCATGTTCCGCTGTTTCAACCTTTTTTAGAGATGGACATCTCAGAAAAATTCGACTAATCGAAAAAATAATCATCAGATTAGTCGACTACCAAAATAATCATTAGTTGCAGCCCTAGTACATTACATTACATAGCATTTAGCGGATGCTTTTATCCAAAGTGACATACAATTTTTTTAAATAAAAGAACCTTTTGAACAAGATTGCAGTGATTAAAAAGACCTCACTGCTCCCATTCTGCCTTTCTCCTTTCTCTCTTAGAACTTTCCACGGCTTTCTGTAATAACTATACAATGCAGTACTATAATTTTACTTTTAGTACTTGAATAGTACATTTTACAATAAATTACTTGCGATTACTGAAAGCACTAAAATATTCAACATGTTTTGTACTTAAGTGTGGTTTATAAAGAACATTTCAACTTCTAGTTCAGTTACGTTTTTGATAGAGCACTGGTACTTTTGGTCATGTCTGGGTCACCTAGTAGTTTATACATGTCTGGTTATTAGTAGTAAAAAATAAATTCTCAAGTTTATTCAAAATCCTGTCCTCATTGTGGACCTTTTTTATATATAATCTAAATTAAAAAGGGTGATTAATTGGCTTCAGTCTTTTCAACGTGATGCTTAGTTCTCTTGAGAACCATATTGAGTAAGTTATACTATATGCTGCGCTTTATGTTGCAGCCCAAACTCTTATATGATATAATGAAATTAGTTTGTGTTTGAAACAGTTGTTTTCTGTCAGAGAATAATTAAATTTTCTCAGATTTTAAAATTTGTCAAGCCAAAACGATACCAATGCAAATGCTTGTCACTCATGAGGAGTACATGAAAGCTGTTGCTGTTCCTGATGCTCAGAGCCTGGTCGCTCTGCTCACGTGACGTGTAAAGTGCATGTGTGCCTCAAATGTTGACGGTTGATCTGTCCATGCAGATCGATTGGTGTAGAAATGCAGTTGGGACCTAATCAAATGTTCTGTTTGTAGTCAGATCTCCGTATCTCCTGTCACCAGAAATTGTGGATATTGGTGACTGTTAATCAACAGTGGCAGCGCTCTGTCCGTTAAGATAATGTTACGCAATCGCTGTGTGGGGCCTCTTGTGTAATGTATAGCTGAGACCCTATGTCCCCTCCCCCATCAGTCTTTGCAGGAGCAGTGGTAAACTACTCAACACAAAGGTTAAACTCACTTTTGTGTCATTTAATGCATTCAGATGAGCTGAAGTTGTATTAAGGGTTTTTTATGTTATTAAAAAAACTGGCCACTTTTCTTTGCTAAGCTGCAAAACTGTTAGCAGACCTATGTCATTAATTTTGTTTGAGGGTTAACTCAAATAGAACTCTTCCTGTTGTCATCCTATAGACTGCGCTATTCAAATAGACTGTACCTACCCAAGCATAAGAAGAAGATCACACCATTTGGATGAATCAATCATCATCATCATCATCAGTAATCAAAGCTTTCAGGTGTTTAAATCACTACTTAAAAAGGATGAGTTTATTTGATTTGACCAAATTTGGAAAACCTCCTAAATATAATCAAGAGGAAGACGGATAATCACAAGCAGTGAGTAAGACTGGTGGAGGAGAGTATGCCAAGATGCATGAAAACTGATTAAAAACTAGGATTATTCCACCAAATATTGATTTCTGAACTCTTAAAACTTTATGAGTATTATTTTTTTTTCATTGTATCATTTGAGGTCTGAAAGCTATTTATTTCTTTAATTTCTTCAATACAGTTTTAAACCTTCTTTTTAAAGAAAAATAACTATGAGCAGTTTTACATTTCAAAAGAATGCGATCCCCCTAACTTGACGGACAGCGTTATGTGTGTGTGTGAAACATGAAGGGTTAATACATGGCAGTTTATTTTGGGCAGGTGGGTGGAGGCAGTTTGGAATGTGCCTGAAGGGAAAATGATAATCTCTCCACTCTGGACTGAGCAGAGTCTTACCAACACGTCTTTCTTATCCAGCGTCAGTTAGAACCCCTCCCAAACGACCTCTATCCCAGCATGCTTATTTGTAATTTCTCAGGTGGGAAATAGATATGAAACATTCTATTTGAACACGGGATCAGGCCAGGTTACCCCTCTTTCAGTGAGCTTGCCTGCGAAAAGCTCAGCCGAAGCTCACAGGAGGCTATCAGCACGCCTGGCAGCCTTCTAAGTTTGATATGGCTATAATTAATCTCTTATTAAGGCATTCTGCCAATTTGCTTCTGATAGAATTATCAGGCCTGGCCACACAGCTAAATGAAGAGCTGAATCAGATTTATTCATTGGTATCAAAATTTAGCAGTGTTCTCTCACCCCTGCTTGACGGACTGATTTGTAGATGGTGCAGCCAAGTTTGTGGTTTTAATTAAACAAAGAGATTACAGTTCAGCGTGGGTGTATTTTTAAATGCTTAACCTCTGCTTACTGAAGATATTTAACATGTATCTAAGTAAAGGTGGTTTGAGTCATGCTTTGTTTATAATGCGCGTTCCTTATTTAATATAATGAATTATATACATTTGTTAAATATTATTTCTATTTTACAACTGCGTCTTTTAACTTTTTACGACCTAAAACTGACCCAGCAGCAGAACTTCTTTATAAAAACCTGTACTTTAAAACGTCCTTAAAAAATTAAAGTTTGTAGTTTTGTATGAATTTGATCTTTGTTTTTTAGCAAACAGAACCATTTGTATGTTTTATTAACGTCTATTGTTCTCCAAAACTGCTGAAAATCTAGGAAGCTTTTAATTTCCTTTTTTTTTGATTATATGATTCTTTCTTTTTCTTTTTAAAACCTGCATGTCATACACGCTGTCCGTTGGTCATGGTCTCCTATTACACAAACTTCCTGAGGCAAACCAAAAGACTGAAACAGGCTTTGATGTCTCAAATGTATGTCCGTATTGTGAATGCACACAGCAGGCCAAATGCAGCCCAGATGGACAGTAAAGGAGGCATGTCTTTAAAAATTCATTACACCCTCTATAGCGAGCCTCCATTTGAAAGACTTGGTATTAAACATTGATGCTGGTAGTGGACTGGAGGACAGTGGCTATTGAAACCCCTGCACTAAATTGGAGATAACTATCTTCATTCCGGTTCATTTTCTTTGTGGTTTACCTTAAGTGCTGTAAAGAAAATTAGAAACATATTCTAGTTAAATTGGCTTAGCCAAAGAGAGAAAATGCATTGGAATATCAAAAAATCAGAATTTCTTGAGAGGCAGATTTTAACATTGCAAATTTTCCTTGTGTATTGATTAGGTTTTTGTATGACTTTGAATGAGGTTCTGTATGATTTAATACATGACTTATAAAGTACTGCAAAACATTATATAGTAAAGCTTGGTTAAAATATTACCATGTTATTTTATGCTTAATCTTATTTTCCATTTTGGAAGGTATTTTATCAACTTTTGTTTTAGTAAAATGAGTCAGAAAAGATCTATTTTCCTTTTCCTGCAAAGAGCAGCACGTGCAATGTGTTGAACTCTGGCTGTAGTGCACACTAAAGTGAGTAATCACTTTTTGGCAGAGAAGCCAAAAGTTGGAAGCTGCTGAGAAGCTGCCGTCATGCTGCTGTCAGGGGTGTGTGTGTATGTGTGAGCCCGGAATTCTGGAAACTGGCAGCGTTTCAATATGGAGAGGCGAAGGAGAGGCAAGCCACAGGAACGTACACAGAGATTGCATAAGGGCTTAGCATAGCACTTCTCCTCTCTCATACCTCTGGCTCAAGTCTGTTTCTCTGTTTGCTTTACATGTTTTTTATCCTGCATAAAATATATAGAATAAGTTTAAAGCAGCACTTCATAAATAAGCGGCAATATTCCTTATTTGGAAAGGGGAAAAATATTTAAATTATTTGCATCAGTGTCCTAGCACAACCATCCCTGCAACATTTGGTCTGGTAGGTTTGTTGGATGTAATTGCTCTCTACATTTTTATAGTATTTAAAAATTAACACAGTATTTTAAAATGAACAAAACACATTTTTATTTATGCATTAAAGAAAACTTCTATCTGGATGGGATTAGTTTCTCGGGGGACGTCTGTGAAAAATATTTCACACTTTTACTCAGTGATAAAACTTGTGAGGACCAGTGAGGTGTTTTTTATTTTTTTTGTTTTTGCTTCCTTGGTCACATGACCTCGCGTTCAGTAGCTCCTTCATTTTCACTTGCTGTTGTGTTTACATGGGTCTCCGTGGAAACATGAGAGAAACATGGTTGAGAAAAACAAATACATGGTCATTCCTGAGAGGAATAAAATCACAGAGGACCCCTTTAAAAAAAAATGCCTCAGAACCCCGAGAAACGAATGCCGTCCAGATAGAGCTTTCCACATGCTTGTTGCAAAATTACACTACCGTTCAAAAGTTTGGGGTCACTCAAACAATTTTGTGTTTTCCATGAAAAGTCACACTTATTCACCACCATATGTTGTGAAATGAATAGAAAATAGAGTCAAGACATTGACAAGGTTAGAAATAATTATTTGTATTTGAAATAACATTGTTTTTACATCAAACTTTGCTTTCATCAAAGAATCCTCCATTTGCAGCAATTACAGCATTGCACACCTTTGGCATTCTAGCTGTTAATTTGTTGAGGTAAGCTGGAGAAATTGCACCCCACGCTTCTAGAAGCAGCTCCCACAAGTTGGATTGGTTGAATGGCCACTTCTGGCGTACCATACGGTCAAGCTGCTCCCACAACAGCTCAATGGGGTTCAGATCTGGTGACTGCGCTGGCCACTCCATTACCAATAGAATACCAGCTGCCTGCTTCTGCTGTAAATAGTTCTTGCACAATTTGGAGGTGTGTTTAGGGTCATTGTCCTGTTGTAGGACGAAATTGGCTCCGATCAGGCGCTGTCCACTGGGTATGGCATGGCGTTGCAAAATGGAGTGATAGCCTTCCTTATTCAGAATCCCTTTTACCCTGTACAAATCTCCCACCTTACCAGCACCAAAGCAACCCCAGACCATCACATTACCTCCACCATGCTTAACAGATGGCGTCAGGCATTCTTCCAGCATCTTTTCATTTGCTCTGCGTCTCTCAAACGTTCTTCTTTGTGATCCAAACACCTCAAACTTGGATTCATCTGTCCACAACACTTTTTTCCAGTCTTCCTCTGTCCAATGTCTGTGTTCTTTTGCCCATCTCAGATATGGCTTTTTCTTTGCCACTCTGCCCTGAAGCCCAAAATCCCGCAGCCGCCTCTTCACTGTAGACACAGATGTTGACACTGGTGTTTTGCGGGTACTATTTAATGAAGATGTCAGTTGGAGACCTGTGAGGCGTCTGTTTCTCAAACTAGAGACTCTAATGTACTTATCTTCTTGCTTAGTTGTGCAACGCGGCCTCCCACTTCTTTTTCTACTCTGGTTAGAGCCTGTTTGTGCTGTCCTCTGAAGGGAGTAGTACACACCGTTGTAGGAAATCTTCTATTTCTTAGCAATTTCTCGCATGGAATAGCCTTCATTTCTAAGAACAAGAATAGACTGTCGAGTTTCAGATGAAAGTTCTCCTTTTCTGGCCATTTTGAGCGTTTAATTGACCCCACAAATGTGATGCTCCAGAAACTCAATCTGCTCAAATGAAGGTCAGTTTTGTAGCTTCTGTAATGAGCTAGACTGTTTTCAGGTGTGTGAACATGATTGCACAAGGGTTTTCTAATCATCAATTAGCCTTCTGAGCCAATGAGCAAACACATTGTACCATTAGAACACTGGAGTGATAGTTGCTGGAAATGGGCCTCTATACACCTATGTAGATATTGCACCAAAACGTTTGCAGCTAGGTTGAGTGACCCATATAGCAACAGTTACCCGAGTACGACTTGAAGGTTGGGGTGTGTCTGCACATGCAAAGCAGACCAATCAGAGGGTTGTCAGAGGTTAAATGGTTGTCCATCTTATCGATTGGGCCACACAGCCCACGTGAGCTGAGCCGTGTAGTTGGAGGCCCCTACACAGGCTGTGCACTGTGACATTAGGGTGAGGCTGTGGGAGGAGCCTCAGTAGGCCATGGGACATTGATTATTGACACAGAGTTGCTCCTCTGCAAAAAAAAAAACAAAAAAAAAAAAAAAAGGCTGACGCGGTTTAGAGCAGAGCACTACTTCTCCAGACATAACATCACTTACGTCATCTCTCTTCCTCCTCTGTCTCTTCCTCTTCCCTCACTTCTTCTTCTTCCAGGCGGAATGAACTTGCTTAGTGCTGATGTTTCTTGCCTTTATGTGTCATTAAATCAGTCAGACACACACTACTGTCCAACTTGTCTGTATCTTTGAACATGTTTCCACGATGTTTGGCTGTACAAAGTACAGTGCTCATCTTTTTTTTCTGTGCACATCAAGATGAGTGGCTTAAGAACAGAGGAGTTAATGGGCTAGTAAAACAACATCTGCCGTTTTATTTTAACCACATACACAATGACCACATACATAATAATGCTTTTTATTGTAGTTAAATAAACAGAAAAACTTCCAATGCTTAAATGCAATGCAAAAGCCATCTGTAACAGGCTGTAGATATTCTAGATAGCACCTAGAGTATGAAAGAATAGCACTAGAACCTTAGAGAGCTATGAAAGTGCTCAAATGATCAAACACTGTTTGACGTAACAGTTGTTCTAAAATCATATAAAGTCCAGAAGAATTAGGGTTCAGAATCTGTGATCAAAATGTGACTATGTAGTAGAAACTTGTGAAAGCATATAAAGGGAGTGAGTTTAATAGCCTTGACTAACAGTTGCTTTTCAGTGTATTTTGTTGAATATGCGCACGTGCCTCTTTTTATATGGCTGGGATGTTATTTTGTGGGAAGTTCTAGTCTGTATCTTGATTGTATGTAAAGTTTCCAGAACAGATTGTCCAACATGGAGCAGTTCTTTTTCTGCATGTGCAGAGCCCTGTGAAAAGGGAACTGAAAAGCAAACTGCTGCCATATTGCTTGATCTGCAGTCGAAACATCCGAATATGTTTGTGTGTTGGCAGTGTGTTTGTGTGTTTGCATGTTTGTTTGTGGGTAAAAATCAGAACTAAAACTAGAGTTAATTTGGCTTGTTAAAACCAAATGTGAGGAAACAGTGGATCTCCCAGAGTGCAGGAAATCTTGTTTTTGCAGGCCATGCAAATGCTTTCACTTTACATGAAAAGCGGGAGCTGTGCCAACTTGTGGGTTCTTTTGTGTTCGCTTTGTCCCTTTGTCCCTTATCAGCTTGATCGGAATTTGATGGAGGAGGAGAAACTCCGTCAGAACAGAACAGGCCTCTGCCTGCAGCTCTTTGCTCCAGTTACTGTACTGGACTGGCCTAGTTTCCAGTTAGAATTGAACTGGGACATTTTTATTGTAATTGTCTCGATTAGAATACTACAGAATATCTAAACTGATGAAATTTAAATGTAATACAGATTATTTATTTATTTTGTATTATTATTATTATTATTATTATTATTATTACTGCAAGTTCTTTTGCAACACAACTTTAAAGCTTTTTGCTCATTTTTCTCAGATTGATCATTTGGCTTTGGGTTTCTGTGCATTTGTGCATCGTTGTTGTGCAGTGGGCAGTGATCTTTTACTGTTTAGTAGGAGGTTGAGTATCAAATGGCTCTCTAGTCCCTACATACTGCAATGTATAGGCTGTGAATATAAATGCTTCTTAACCAGAACAGTGAATCATATGTCTAACAAAGGGCCATTGTGTTTCAGACTGTGGTACAGATGCATGGAGAACATATCACAAAATGCGTGTATAAGCCATAGTTACAGTGCGTTTAGAGGTAAGAAGCCAGAGTTTAATGTTCATGATGGGCATAACTTATTTGTATGATATTTAGTTTGGGGTGCGTACCTGTGGGTTTGTTAACACTAAAGACACATAAAGATCATTTAACATCATCATCACATTAAGGTGCATTTACAGTGGATAGAAAGCCGACAGAAATGTATCAATGTTTTTGTAGTAAGCGATACAACATTCTTACTAAGGGGGAGTACACACATGAAAGTCCGGGCCAGAGTCCACACCAAGTTTTATGTGACGTTGTGTACATTAAGTCCCGTTAACTTTGGTTACACACTGCAAAATGAGTGTAAAAGATTATCCTCTAATTCATTTTACTTCTGTTTATGAATGAGCGTTAATCTACTGTTACAGTAAATAAATGATTTCCCAGTCTAAGCGATTCAGGAAGGTTTGTGTAAAAGCACTCTAAATTTTGCACTTTCAGTTGCAATATTGGGCTGCAATTTTAGAAATTCCAGCAATTGTATCCTGGTTCATTATCTAGTTTGTTTAAAAAGTACTTTATTTAGAATCAGGTGAACTGTTAGTGGAATTAATTTGATGACTCAAGGGGAAATTAGTAACCAAACATGTTTTTTTCTAATAGTTTAAAACATATGGAATACTCTGTCCATATCAAATGTGTTCCTTTGTAGCTTTAATGTTGTTTTTTTACAAGCAGAAAATCTCTCCTGCTTCGATTGTTTCAAACTATTTTTTTTTTTTTTACAATAACTTGTAGGACAATGGTTGTGGATCTGTCTAAAAGTTGACAACAGTTCTCCTCCCCCAGATCAGCAAAACATCTAGGGCAGTGATAATGGCAACCCAGGGGCAGTAGTTTAGTTAGAACTGCACATGTACGTCTCGAGGGAAAAACACAGGGCATAACATACCACGATGTAAAATTTCATTTCCTGATCAGGAGGAAGATAAACCTGACTCACTTCACGCATGACTTGCGAGATTGCTAAATTCAAAAGTAATTTGAATTTATTAAATATATTTGGGGAGGGTTTCAGGTTTCGCTCTGCTGAAGAGTAATACAAAACATTTTCATTAAACAGGTGTTCACAGCCTCACTGTCTCTATCGCTGACTTTATTTCAGAGAAGGAGGCCTGGGTTATTGAATTCAACGCCATTGTTTCCCCACAATGACTCTCCCTTTTATCAAAGAAGTTTTACAGGGCCCACCCTGCATTCAGCCGTGGAGCTCTTATAACACACTCTTTCATTATCCATTCTGGGGCAAGTTAATCAAAATCTTGCCTGTTCTGCTGAAACTGTTTGGTTGTTTCCTGCCCCTCCCCCTCGCTATGCCTCTGAGGTGACTGGCGGGAGTGAAATGCTGTTACAGGGTTTCAGGACCAGTGGCTCGTATGTCACCATGAGTGTAATGTCAGGACTTTTGAGTGTCCGTGGCTGAGGATTGGATTCTGTGTTCTCACTAAGAATTAAGATTACATTCACAGGGCAAATACTGTGTGGCATGTGTTTGTTGCTAATGTTATTATAACTACATTAATATCTAATGGTAGCTAATATATTATCATTTAACTAATTTATGCTATTTTCACAAAGATCAGACAAGACTTTTTTTATATATCATAAAAGGCTAATCTGCTGTATTGACCATATAAATATTACAGCTATGAACAAATGCCAGTTAACACACACTTGACTAATCAAATAGGTTATGTCTAATAATCTACCTCAGTTGTAAATTAAGAGATGTGGCAACAACTGAAGTCATTTCACACCAGCACTTTTTAGTCTGGTTAAATCAGACTCTGGTTTGTTATTACCAGTAGTATGACTTGTTTGGGCAGGTGTGAATACAGTGATCACACTTGGATGCAGACCAGAACAACCTAATCAAGCCCCTTGAGCGGAGGTGGTCTTGGTAAACAAACTCTGCAGCAGTTAATTTATGGTGAGAATGTGATCATTAATCAGATTACTTTTTTAAAAGTACATATGTAATCACTGCTCAGCAATCAGCTGTGCTCTTGTAACCAGTATAACATTATAACAGTATAACAGTATGTTGCCCAGAGAAATACTAACGAGGACAACAAGCAGAAAGAATGTCCTCATATGGTTTGTTGTGACACATTTTGATTGGCTTTGATACTGATTTCTACTCTATGAAAAGAACTTAAACCAGAAGGTGAAAAAGCTTCACGTTTACAAAACTGGATTAAAGGAATGAACTGTGTGTGTAAAAACAACGTAAAACTCAAGATGTGTGCTGATCTACATTTAAGATAAACAGAACTGACTAGGTAAATATGATATTGTCCAGTTTTCTTTAAGTATTGACAATATATCAACAAACGGAAATAAACACGTTGAAATCTGTGCTAGCAGTCTTTCGTTTTTTCTTCTTGTAGATGAGTTCAGTGGCTCTCTTGCACATGGATACTGTGGATCTATGTATTGTTACCCTGTGTTTACACCTGTAGCTAACATGCGAACATAATACTGAAATAAACACACTCCTATGATAACATCAGCTCAAGTATTGCTTACAGAACATTCACATGGGTGGTTTGCACAGTTTCTACCTGATTTGTATGTGTTTATATAATGAAGCCTTCTCCCCCGAGACGACAGTAGATGAATAGATTTATTTCTGTTTCGCAAGTAGGGGGTTGGGATGGTGGTGGCACAACTGTCTCTCTCGTCATACAGGATAAACACTATGAAGGGGGTGGGGGGGTCCTGAAAAACAATTGGACAGGAGTCGGTTAGCCCCTGCTTGGTGTTCCTACTTGACGGTTAAGTGTTGACAGACCTTTCCTGCTATGTGGGTGTTAACAATGCTGATCAGACCAGTTGTTAAACAATTATATGCATTTCTGCTCCTCTGTTAAAACCAGGACTTTTCATCGACCTCTGAACCACCATCATGTTGAGTACGGGCCTCTGGGCATTGTTTGGCAGCTGCAGTTTGCAATCAACAATATCATGAAGGCTGAGATGTTTGGAGTAATAGCTGTATTGTGTGCGGGTTTGTTTAAGTGCTGCGGTCAGTTGCTTTGAAACCAGCTTTACATATTGTTAGTTTTATGACAATTGAAAATAACAGCTAGCAGGCACTGTATGCTATGGAATGATTTGGGGGTTTTGCTTCATGGTGGATGATTGCATATAGGGGTGGGCGATGTGGCCATAAAATAATATCACGATATTTCATGGTAATTTTGCGAAAACGTTACTCTTGACAAAAGGTCAAAACACTTTTTAAAAAATATTTCAAAAATACACTATACACTGCAAGAACATAATATTTTATTATTACATACAATATAATACTGCACACCCCTAAGTGAGATATAAAAAAATACAAGAATTGTATCTGATTTGTAACAGAAGTAAATGATCAAGAATGTCATGATAATATTAATAATACACTCCAAATATCTCTATATATCCAGGATTAAAGTAAAATAAATGATACTGGACAGATATAATCTATCTCTAGTAGATATATAATGGGAAATGGGATGGGTGATATGGCACGATATTTTAGGGTATAATATCGTTCACGATATAAAATAAAATAAATTTTTTGCCGATATTATCGTGTATGATACGATATGGCACACCCCTTATTCCATAAAAATGAATGTATTACAATTGTTTCTGAGTGATGTCATAAAGAACCATTCTTTGTTTCATAAAAAATATTATCGTGAAAAGAACTTAAACAAAAATAAGAGTGAAAGGAACCTTTCCACCCAAAAAACACCTTTCATTTTCCCCTAAAGTTTGTGGTTTAGACACAAATTTGTTGCAGAATGCTTTCTGCTGTCTAAACCCAGTCTTAGCCTTTTAACTCCTAATTGCCATAATTGCTACTACATACCTAAAAATAAATGTTCCTAGAGGAGACCTTTTCTTTTTAGTATCCACTTCCAAATAAGTAAGCAGGGGGTATATTATAAGAAGTGGTAGAGTATCAAAGTGGACATTAAGAGGATATAATAAGGATATAATACGAACAAAAATAAGAGACCACTTAAACATGATAAATTTCTTTGATTTTACCAAATTAAAAGCCTCTGGAATATAATCAAGAGGAAGATGGATGCCATCATAAGTCATCAAACCAAGCTGAACTGCTCAAATTTTCACACCAGGAGTGACATAAAGCAAAATCCAAAAGCGGTGTGTAAGACTGGTGGAGGAGAAAACTGTGAGTGAATACCAGGGTTATTCCACCAAATATTGATTTCTGAACTCTTAAAACTTATAATAAATCTATAATTATATGAACTTGTTTTCTTTGCATTCTTTGTCTGAAAACGTCTTCTGCGTCTTTTTTGTTATTTCAGCTATTTCTCATTTTCTGCAAATAAATGCTCTAGATTACAATATTTTTATTTGGAATTTGGGAGAAATGTTGTGTGTAGTTTATAGAATAAAACAACAATGTTTATTTTACGCAAACATATACCTATAAATAGCAAAATTAGGGAACCTGAATCAGAAACTGAAGTGGTCTCTTAATTTTTTCCAGAACTGTATATTTCCGAAACACTATAGCATTGTGGGGGATGTTTTGTTGAAACACTGCAACGAGAGGTGAGATATGAGATGAGAGTGGCATAAAATGACAATAATATCGTTTAGAGCAATCATTTCTGCGTTGATATCATTCACAAAAAATATATTGACAGGTCTAGCCACTTGACTTAGTGTCACCTAAATAGTCTAAACAGTTATAGGAAAAATCTGCCTGATGCCAATTATTGTATGTTTTAAAAGAATTAGTAACAACGTGCTGATAACAAAGTGATTAAAATAATATCGTGTTCATACTACTTGAATTTGTTTGTACAATGGAAGCCCTTTAAACCTAAACGTGATACATATCAAGGCGTCTGTACTCTAATGTGAAGACCCCTTTATTGCCACTTGTATTTTAAAGCAAACATTAACAAATTTGAGCTGAAATGTGCTCAGATGGTAAAGACAGTTAAGTCCGGCGTCCCTGTGACAGTGTGGTGGTCAAGAGTACTTGAAACAGGAAGTCTGTTTGTAAATTAAAGGAAGGCGGCACTGATGGAATTCCATTAGAAAACGAGAGAAAGAGAGCGAGACGAAGGGGAGCCGTTTGGGAGATTTATGGTATGGCGGTCCTCAGATATGCATGC
This sequence comes from Astyanax mexicanus, assembly GCF_023375975.1. Taxonomy (NCBI): domain Eukaryota; kingdom Metazoa; phylum Chordata; class Actinopteri; order Characiformes; family Acestrorhamphidae; genus Astyanax; species Astyanax mexicanus. The sequence goes on along the minus strand of NC_064423.1, from coordinate 19,403,657 downwards.
ATCCTGTAATTAAGCCTGTGCTGCATTATTACGCTCCCCCCCAACACACACACACACACACTCAGTCATTCATCCATCTCCTCCCATCCCCCCTCCTTCTATAGGCCTCTGAGACTGCTTCACCAGCTACTATCAGATCTGAAGCATTACTCTCCTTGTTTTGTTCCCAAGAGATGTAATAATTAACCTTTCCTATCGTGCTCTGTGTAGAACATAAAGCCTGCGTGAGTCTGGTCACGGCCTAATGGTGGTGAACACTGTGATATCATTGTGCAACAGGCGTTTTTTTGTTTTTTTATGCTTTGCTTTGTTTTTTCATTGCCCACATCGCAGGCACATGCAAATGAATACCGGATTTTCAGGATGTTTGACCTTTTGGGGAGTTTAATATCACTGCGTAGTCATCACAGGCTCAGCACTTTGTATGCATTTTAGATCAGATATCACTATTTGCATCACTACTGCTACTCTCAACGTGACTAACCGCTCTACTGTGTGTCCGGCTTTTACAGTGTGAAAAAAAAAGGATTTATAAAGAAGAGATTAATTCATTTTCAAGCATTTCTGTGGTCAAGTGTTTAAAAAAGAAAAGGTTTTATAATAAGGATTGTATGTATAGAAGTGCTGTACTTCTTGTCTTTTAGGGTGTGGTGTTTTGTGGTATTTAGGTTCTTTCTGTTGGAGATCTTATATTTTTCTGAGTCAAACCAGTTTGGGAAGAACAGATAGAGCTTTCTAGAAAATGGTTATTTTGGTTTTTATACGTATATGTTTGAGTAAAATGAACCTTGTTTTTTATTCTATAAACTACAGAATGTTTCCCAAATTCCAAATAACAATATTGTCATTTAGAGCATTTATTTGAAGAAAATGAGAAATGGCGGAAATAACAAAAAAGATTCAGACATCAAATAATGTAAAGAAAACAAGTTCATATTCATAAAGTTTTAAGCGTTCAGAAATCATTATTTGATGAGGTAACAATGGCTTTTAATCACAGTTTTCATGCATGTTGGCATGTTCTCCTCCACCAGTCTTACACACTGCTTTTGGATAACTATATACACTTCAGTATATATACACAAATGTTTCTCATTTAACATAGTTTGTGGAAACTGCTGCCCATTATCTAAAGTTGGCATCTTGGTGTAGCCCATCAGAGTAACAAGGCTGGGCTGGGTGAGGGGCTGAGGGGCTGTGCACACACCCACGCCTCAAATGACTGGTCTTTTTATAAATCAATTCTGAATTCTTGGAGTGTTGTTTACGGGTATTGAAGTTCTGTTGAAAAGCTTTACATTTTCAAAAAGTTGTTTTTGAAACGTACACCTCAGAATGAATTGTTGTGTGGAATCTAAAAAGCTTGTGTGTGGTGTTAATATTACCATATAATACGTTTAAGCATAAGGATAAGAACACAAAAAAAAAACATTTTTAGGTGTATCGATAAATCATGTCTATGATTATAGAAGACATTGTATCAAAAACTGTCTTATCACTGTACCCCTACAGATCAGTGTTAAAAATAACTGGAAGCAAATATTTCAGATGAACCCACATATGGACTGGAGATATCTACACAAATATCACATTGACACAAATCTGAGCAAGCTTTACTGGTTGACCACAGGTTCCACACAATCAAACTGTGATGAAGGATTTTTTCCCAAATCTTGGTTTTTAATTGTGTGATTCGGCTTGTGATTTTTATCATTGTGGTTTCATGCACAGTTTTGTGTTGCCTCTTTTTTTTTTTTTTTTTTTTAAATACGGGTTGATTCAGTTCCTATTTGTGCCTCTTATCATCTTTCTTTTCTCCTTTTACTCATCTAGCTTTATGAACTGGACAGCAATCCAAAGCGGAAAGAGTTCCTGGACGATTTGTTCACATTCATGCAGAAAAGAGGTACGTCATCATTTTGGAATGCAGAACCTAGACATGGTATTTCAGTGTATTACATCTTACACTGTCTGGGTACTTGCTGGTAAGCTTTGATGAAAAAGGAATAAAAATAATAGGATTATTCAGGGTATTTTTAGGATAATATTTTTAGCAATATGAAAAACATGACAATATATTTTCTTAATTTCAAGAACCTCTGGAACACAATAAATATTAGTAAACATCAATACTTTTGTATAAAATAATGTTTCAAAAATAAATTATAAATATTTTGGTCCTGCAAGCAAAAACAGTTATCCAATGAATATCCTTAAAGCCCTTAAAACTTTTAAATACCCAGTAAATTTCAAAACAAATACAAAATAGTTTACAATGCTGCTTTAAGACAGAATACTATTATTGCATTATTTAAGTGTTTAAAAAATTACAATATTATTGATTTTGATACAGTATACACACCCCTAATGTTTGGTTGTATATGTGTATTGTCACAACCCTTTGTATCTCAATTTTTACTTTTTGACATCATGTGAATTTGAATATGAAAACTGGTCTTAACAATTTATTGCACTGTACCTTTTTACATAGTCCTACATTGAAAGGTTAAGATTTTTCCTTCTCCTGTAAAGTTACAATTTTGGAAATACAAGGTTCTTTCTATGCCCGTATTATTGTGTTCATGTGACGCACAAGCACCCAGCTCATGTTTCAGCCTGCTGAAGCAGTATTTATTTCTCAGATGACTGTTTTATGGCTGCTGACATTTTTACTGTGTACCATGTGCTTAACTAAATATATGGTCTCTGAACATATAGAAAACATAGTGAATGTGTGTGAACACAAGCACATGTTGTTGTATGGCCTTGGAGATATCGAACCATTATCGTTGCTACGCTTCAGATATAGAAGCCTCACCACACCGTAATTTACAGACGGAGTTACGGAGTTGTTTTTCTCAGAGATGCATGACTGGTGTGTTGCTGTTGTGAGGCAATGTTTTATTTGAACTCCCTTAAATGGATTTGTCCTTCACACATGTGGAATAGCATGTTAATGCTCATAATAGCGTGACGCTGCCCCCTAGAGACAGGAAATGTGACAGCTTTTATTAACACATACAGTACTGTAGAGCCTGGGGGGAAAATAGTAGTTTAGTAATTGTGCCTAAACATACATTTAATCAGCCCATAAAAAACCCATGCTGACTTACTGTTCTTACTGTGCCCTGCCTTTAAAATGGCCGTAAATAGACATAAACAGTGAGTGGAAATGGAGGAGCTACTGAACGCAGTCATGTGACCGAAAAAAGCCTAAAAACTTACAGCTCCTGTTTTAATTGCAGTCCAGATACAAGAGTTTAATCACTGAGTAGAAGTGGGAAATATTTTCACAGATGTGAAACTAATCCTATCCGCATAGGGCTTTAACTTAGTAGCACTTTTTTTTTTAAACTATCTTCGCTGATCGATTTTTCATTTACCGTGAGAGAAGTCTGTTTAAAAGAGTTGTTTTCCCCTTTTTCCTTTGGAAGTTAGAAGCACAAGAAAATAAATGGTATGTACACACAAATGAAAAAAAAAAAACATGTAAATAAGCCGTGTGGGTTTTTTTTTTCTCTCTCTCAGGGACCCCTGTGAATAGGATCCCTATCATGGCCAAGCAGGTGTTGGATCTGTACATGCTGTACCAGCTGGTGACAGAAAAGGGGGGGCTGGTCGAGGTCATCAATAAGAAGCTGTGGAGGGAAATCACCAAAGGCCTGAACCTGCCCACCTCAATCACCAGTGCTGCCTTTACACTCAGGACACAGTGAGTCCACCACACACTACTTTTTGTTTTGTTTTTTTTGTATCACACAGATATGATATTTAACCATACAAGCTTTGGAAAAATGCTGTAGAGCACACATTTCATAATTTAGGTCAGCACTCTCCAGAACTATTGAAGAGACTAAACCAAACATATTTTTAGTAATAATAAAAATACAAAATAACTGAGTGAAAAGTATTTATGCTGAAGTAGACACTTGGTTAATGAGTGTTGCAACATACAGTATTACAGGTTTTAGGTAAGATCTCAACTAAATTGACATTTAAAAATTTTAAAGATCTCAGGATTTGCCCAAACAGTACCCTGCAGTGAACACCTAGTTCTATTTTAAGGTTCTTTAGTTCCATAAAGAAATATGTTTAAAATGGAGATTGTGAGTGTGGCAAATATCTAATGAACCTTTACACTCTCGTTCTTCACATCTGTGTTACAAACCTGGTTCTGGTTGGAACTAAACAAGTTTGTTCTATCGAACCACTCATACCTCCTTTATTTTAAAGAGGGTATACATCTTGTAAATTATTTCATGGTTGCTCGGCTGCTCTCACAGAATGTTCTGTCTTAATTCCTATCCAAAAAGCAGCTTTGAATACAGATTTTCTTTAAAGCATTTTGAGTTATCTTCAGTTGTTTGCTGACACGTAGCTATTTGTTACTAGCAGTCTTCGTTGTGGCTTTGTTACGAGAAACGCCTGTTCCTCCACGTCACATTAAAACAGCGCTCCTTGGTTGTGGTTTGCATGCTAGTCAAATGGCCCTGCCTTGCCAAAATAGGCATGAAACACCAGTCTCTGGTGATATACTGAACTGTGGTTTGTGAGATTACCTCAGATTTAACTAAAGTTGCATTTTCTTTTCTTTCCAGATACATGAAGTACCTTTACCCTTATGAATGTGACAAGCGAGGTCTCAGCAATCCCAACGAACTCCAGGCTGCCATAGACAGTAATCGTCGTGAAGGACGTCGGCAAGGCAGCTCCCTTTTCATCTACTCCCCAAATGGGACACCCACAATGCTCTCGTCCACCAAGCTTTCCATGCCCAACATTGGCCTTTCTATGGCCACTAATGGTGCTTCTCTCACCTCCATGCAGAAAGTTAAAAAGGGTAAGCCCAGACTTGACTGGACCGAGTCATAATGAATGATTTGTCTTTATATAAATATACCTTGTTGTTGTTGTTCTTTTAGTACCCAAATATATAGACCTTTAATATTTACATATCCATCATATTGATGCACATGTGGCATTGTACATTATAGCTGTACAATTATAGACTCAGTTATAGGTTGTCTGATGTCAGGCAGTTTTTCAGCTTCCCTCCGCATCATTCACAAATGGTCAGTTTTTGACCTCTGGACAGCTGTCGACTGGATATTATTTGGGTGGTTTTAGGCACAGCCTTCTTACTATACTTTGGACACATGGTCACTGCTTATTAGTGATGGTCAACCATCCAAATAAACTGATTATCCATTAAGTAGGGTTAAAATAAAGCTTTTGATTGGACTAATAAGCCAATTTATTATACATAATATTACATAACCTTCCTGAATCGTTTCATTCTCTGCATCCCCTTACTAAATTATCTATTTTTCTGTTCTCCATCTAGAAGATGACAGTGGTCAGTCACTCGCAGCTACAAGCAGCAGGCTCCCAGGAGCTCTGGCTACTCACTCTGTGGCTGCAGCTCAGGCAGCAGCAGTCCAGGCTGCAGCGGCGCAGGCTGCCATGGCCGCGCAAGTAGCCGCACTGGAGCAGCTGCGGGACAAGTTTGAGGCTGGTGAACCTCCAGAGAAGAAAATGGCTCTGCCGGCAGGGGAGGATCACCAGCGGCTCATCCAGAGGGCACTGCAGCAAAACCTACTGGCAATGACTGCGCAGATGCCCATGAACATTCGCATCAACAGTCAAGGTAATAAAGGTGTTTGGTTTAGCGAGGTAAACCACACTGCAGCTGCACAGGGCGTTTAATTATTTGCTTGTTCAGTAAAAACCATGCAGACAGGAAAATGATTTGTTTCCAAAACACATTAGGCTTGTTCGGATGTTACAAAACTGCTGATTTTGAATCTTCTTCTGTTGACTCTTTAGTGAGGTCAAATTTGTGCAGGCACTTAAAGGTGGTACACCATTTAAGAGTATCATAAATATACCTAAAGACCTTTTTTTAGCAATCCTACTCTCTGGCTTTTGCCTTAACTTGAACTTCACAGTTTTTAACTGCTTCCTTTTTATTATATTTTGAACTGAGAACACTGCATTCTGAACACTTTGTAGTCTTCTTAAATCCTTGTTCTGCTTTGTGGGAATCAGTAATTTGAATAGTTAGAGTGCTAGGAAGCTGCTTAGAGGAGCCCATCATTGCTGCTGTTGAGACGAGGTTTAAGTGTTTATAAAGCTTTTGAATTTTGAATCACCTCTCCTATCACCTAACAGTGATCTAGGACAAAACATTTAAATAAAAATGTAATATTATGGGATGCCCAGCATTTGCATGGTGCTCCTTTCTTTTTTGTTTTCTGAAACTGTACACAAGTAATCTATTAATCATGTTTAAAATGGTGACATAAATGTTCTTTATCTTTAACTTTATATCTTTTGGAGATCAGTTTTGCTGGCTGCCCATTTTTTTCCAGGCCACTGTATAATATGATTTACGATGTACATTTCTAGTTTAGTTTTTGCATTTTAGAAATTATGATGGCATAGGAAAAAAATATTGTCCTTTTCCCCAAAATAGGCAGGCAATTTTTTTATTTTTTGAGCTTTAGAGTTTGCAGCTAATCTTAAGTGACTTTTCTTTTCTTCTTAGTTTTTATTTTTTCAAGGAAATCCTTCTAATGTTTCCAGCTCATGAAGGGGAATCTGTTACAGCTTCTCTTGAAATCCTGTGGTGAAAAAAAAATGTACCTGAACTGTTTTTCAATGAACATTCATTTTACGTTTTTCTCATGTGGTGAAACCGAACCGGTTTCCCGCCTCCATACAGGAGAAGCGCCTCTAAACATACTAAATGGTGCTGAAAGGTTTCCCACTATTAATTTTTTTCTCTCTTTGTTTCACGCTATGACGCAGAAATGTGCCTGTTTCAGCTCTTACTTAGTGTGTCTCTATCTTCATATGGCTTCCTAGTTAGTGACCTCCATGTACTCATAACTGTGGTTGCTTGTTCAAAGCAGCTTAATTCTTAAGTAGTATTGTTCTTACTCTTTACGATACTGAGAGAAGGGAAAGGGGTGAAATTGTCCATGTGAAAAACTTTGATAAGCCTTCAGCAAGTGGTTTTCAAAAAAAGTCTTTGATGTTATCAAAATCTGCAAAGATTAGTAAGAAGGAAATGAGATGCTGACCCACTTCTCACCTGCTGCTGCGAGACTCATATGAGGGGAAATCCCCATGATGACACAGTGGAACATCCATTATTTGGTGTAAACCATAAGCGAGTGATTCATGTACTTGTGGTTTTATTTGACACGTTTCATAGTAAAACGTGAGTGAATGAGACATGCTCTGAGGAATTATTTGAATTATTTTTCTCTATGCTGTGAAAGAGGAGCATGATGCCCCCTGCTGTGAATTTGTAAGCGAATTCATACAGGCTGTTGAGTTTCTTCGGAAATTTGCATAGTTAATTTCAAGTTGTTCTGTGTCAATATATTTTTGCTTTATTATGTTGAGATTCATCATTTTGCTAAATATGTGTAGTATATTAACACTGACTGAAATGGCAAACGATTAATCTAATGAAAATAATACCACATAGTTAATGAAATGCTTGTCTAGTCTGGCAGCAAGACATAGGCTGGCAGCATGTGATCATTTACCAAAGGTGTTCCCTGCATCATTCAGTTTAAATTGTCTTGCTTTTTTTCTTTAGGGGTGATCAGTGCTTACATGCTATCACTGTTAAAACATTTGAGTGGTGTTTTATAAACAGTTTACTTTATAGAAATTATAATGTGATTTGAGATGGTGCCAATAGTGTTTTTTCTCAGAAAGAGTAAACTGTGCAGGTTAGTGGTGAGATAAGAACAGCATTTTTTTGTGGAGTGAATGTTGTTTTTGATTCTCACTCTCACACGTTTTCACTTTGTTTGAGGGGTTTACAGTTAAAAGTACCTGAATTGTATTTTGGTCAAAAAATAATTACACACATTACTTTCACAAACCAATTCTGTGTAATCATCAATATACTGATGTTGCATGTTTCCATCAATAAAACATTTAATTCCTTTTTTTATCGCACCTTTCAGAAGGCAGACCGGATTCAGCTCTGAACCTCACCACAAATGGCATGAACAGCATCAGTATGTCAGTGGAACTCAATGGAGTTGTATACACTGGTAAGTATCTGCTTAGAAGAACAGTTACATTCACCTGTATTTTATGTTTGCATTGAAGTGTTGCACCTATTACGTTTTTCATATTTTGTTATGTATTGCTATATATTTTTTTGCCTGTTTAATTTGTGTTGTTTCTGTTTTTGCTTATTGCAGGTGTGCTTTATGCTCAAGCTACAGGTATATCCTCATCAGGAGCATCCAGCAAGCTTCCAGGGGGCCGCAGCAATTCCCAGCCACTTCCTCAGACACCTACCTCATCCACTTCCACCAATCCATCACCTTAAATGCCTCACACCCTTCTCATCTCAAAGCTAGCTAAAGCCAAATATCAACCTCATTTTCTATAACCTATGCCAAAAGAAACATGCAGGAATAGCAGATTCTCAGACCATTTTAACGTACAATATCTCAGGTTCTTTAACTCATCTTTTGCTCAGTAGCCAAAATGAACTAAAAATATGTAAAGAGAAAAACGAGAGTTTATGGTAAAGACAAACTTATATATATATACATATATATATATATATATATATATATATATATATATATATATATGTGTGTATATATATATATATATATATATACATATATATATATATATATGTGTGCAAAACCTGTGAATAATTTATTTCCTTTCTGGGTACACAATGCTTGGAATAATCAGTAGAAGAGAAGAAACTAGGAATGGTAGCACACTGTTTACACTTTTTACACACCTGCTGACTGACAATGAAGCTTCTTGCTAACAAGAAGAAAAAGAAGAACATTTTTAAACCAGTTTTTTTTTCCATTAGTGTTATAAAACATATGCAAATAAGGTTCTAAACTCTACATGTATTCTTTATGTGTATCTAGAGTGCCTTGTGGAACTACATCTCAACAGTTTTGACGACAGACTCAGCAAAACTCTTAAAGACACAAACTAGTCAGACTTTCTGCTTGGTTTCTGTTGTGTGTGCTTAGGGCTTGGTTGCTCTACATTTTGGAAAACGCAGTGGAAAACAGCTTCAATTATTCATTTTGACTGCAAAATCAAAAGGAGTCTAATATGGCAGAAATTCTTGTTGGGGTGCATCATAAACATACAGAAGATATATATTTTGCAAGCCAGGGTGTATGTTACAGAGGTATCATATTTAGCAAATGACACTGCAACCATATAAGTTAATCTTTAGGATCTGAACCAAATCTTTCATTGTTTTGTAATGTTTCCCACACCTGTGCGTTAAATATGGGTACTCATTTAGGTTAAATATCTGGAGCTCACCTGCTATTATGTTATCTTATCACTTGATGTGCTGATATGCAGGAAGCATCTGTGTATCAGAAAACAGCCTTATGTATGTATATTCCCAACACACTCTGTATGTTCAGTCACCTTCAGTGGCATTGACATTCTTGAGTTTCACGACTCACTTTTCCCAGCATAGATAGAAATAGAAGTACCAGATCTTAAACAAAAGTGAATATCTGATCATATAATCATACCTTCTGACAGAATGTATTATATTATGGAGTTTCAATTTAAAAATGATCTATATTACCTTACAGTGAGTGGGGTCCAGTGTCTGAGATCACTATTGACAATGCTTCTACATTCCACCTTTAACCTTTTCATTTAATATTTAAAATATCATTCACAGTACATTACAAATTATATAATCAGCATCATTTTTGTTTTCCTTTTGTTTTAGTAACTTCAAATTGTGCTGCAAAGGATCTAAGTCAGTAGGTTTTAACCTTCCTGGAGAGCTCACTACCTGTCTGTGGGCTCAGTTCCAACTTAAACCTAACACACCCGATCCAGACAATCAATGATGTCTGAAAACAGTTTAATGCATTAAATTTTAGTTTGGACAGGTGGCGTAGATTAGAGTGTGATCATTAAAGACACCATTTATACCTGGTCATCTTATGCATCTTGAGTATTAGAATTCTATCTGGAGAATGCCACAAAAATGAAAATGTAAATGCAAGCAAAATGCATTTAAAATAGATTTTAAAAAATCCCAAAACTTGAAAACCACTCCAGTGCAACCAAAACACCAGAAATAAATTATGTGTTGCAAGTGAATTTGCAACACCGCAATCAGATTTCAGTCCAAGTTACCGGAAACACATTTGAAAATGTATTAATCAAGTGTTAATGCATGTGGCAAGTATGTGAAGTTTAAAGTGACCAGATGTAAACAGGTGAGGCAAGGTAGGTCTTCAGGAGCAGGGATGAAGACTAGTGCTCTAATAAGTAGATTGTAAGTAGAACATGTGTCTCAATGGAAGGTATGTGGGATCTTTTTTGATGCACAATGGCTGACATTTGACCATTGGTCTAGAAATAGAGCAGATTTCTAAAGATGATTAATTTTGTTAAACAAATTTCAAATAAAAATTCTATGACACATTTAAATGAAAATATCCCAGATTCAATATGTGTTCTCAGACTTATGGACCTCACATGAATTTTAACAAAATATTTTTCATATTCTTGGGGCTGGAATTAATTAATTCCATAATCAATATTTCCCTAACTGAATATTTTCCCTTAACCTTGATCAGTGAATAAAGTAGAATGAATAAGTGACTTATTAATTGTATAGGATAACTTCTTATATGCTTCTTACACAAGAGTTTGTGAAACTCCCCGCATATTTTCTCATAACTAACTTATCTGATTGGAATGAAAATGTGATTGAGTCTTAACATTGCAACATAGATGATGTCAGGCTTGTGCATTTTAGAAATATCAGTTAGTATCAGATTTCTTTAAAAGGATATCTATGTAATTTATTAGAAATGTAGTGAATTACAAACAGCTGGGATTGTTTTCTTGTATATGGTTCCAGGTTATCTGTATCTGTGTGCACCGATTTTAGTGTTACACCATGTTCAGGGACATTTGCTAATATCTCAACAATCAGTATCGAGGTTTGAAATCATCTGGTATATAGTTTAAAGTGGTTACTTCACTAGCATGGTGAGGTAAAATTGAACAGTTTGTAAAATAATATTGTGGCCTTTGGGATTTAGGACACAGTGAAGCAAGGGGAGAAAGGAAGCAAAGGTTTACATAGGAAGGGGAATAATGTAGGCCTGTTTTTTAGCGTGACCTGTCCTTAAGTGTTGCCAGTGTTTCTCTCTCAGCCATAGCTCTAAATTTTCAAAATATTAGAAATATATTGACTCTGTTGCTTGGTTTGTTATATCTTCTTGTTTATTTAGGTGTAGTTCTCCATCGCTTTGGCATGTAAAGTACTGCAGCTTCCGCACAGGCAGGGGCGCCGCTGTTTTAGAAGAAGTTGCTTTAATAGCGTTTCTGGCAAATCTCAGGGAAGACATTTTGTTATTACTGCTTTATGATTATCAGGAAATGACAGCATACCTCATGGGTTTAAAGGTACGTTACTGTTGAACTTTCTCACTACCTCAAACACACATTTATACAGCTGCAGCAACACCATTACACACACACACAACACAACACAAACAATAAGTACAATGTGACTTCATTTTATCAGGTACTTGTCATTTGCAAAGCACACACAATAAAAAAATGCAACCTCATCCACCTCAGTGTACCACCTGTGCCATGTGTAGAGCGCCTTGTAGCTTTTGGCATTGTAGAGATTCTTAAACATGATTTGAGAGACTTATTGAAAGTTAATTTGTTTGGTTCTGTAGAAAACAATGTCAGACTGCCTTCAGATTCCAGGCATGACAATTTTTTTTTTAATACTTACGTTAATCCTAATATAATTTGTCTGCAATATTTAAAGGTAGCAGTTAACCGATAGTTTGCTGCCCTCTTGTGGATGGAGTATAGCATTGGCCTTGGTGCCTGCTGAATTCACACTTCATTCCTTTATGGTATATATATACTCTTAGAAAATCGACTCCCCTTAAGTTACTTCTGTTTCTTGTGTTTATTTAATAGGCAGATAGGATTTTGGACTTATTTTAGGAGGGACAAACAAGTACCTTGTATATTTTGAGCCTTAAAATGGAAAAACACAGTGTCCTCTGAATGTATTGAAGCACTGAAGTCAAATGATTCCTGTTGTACGCTTACCTGCTCTTACACCTAAAGAGGAAAATTATTCCTTAATGAACTATTTACAATTTTGCTGTACATAAAACAAATGTTTATGAAAGATCCATTTGTTAATAGAAGTACTACCTCTTCTAAGGCCCCTCTAAATCACTTCTTTTAAATGGTGTAGTTTTGTATTTTTTTTAACTTACCTACAGTCAGAAAATGACAGAACATACCCTGATCATTCATGACATGGGGGAAAAAACACCTGTCCAATATTGTGTGGACCCTCTTTGTGTGGGGATTCATGGATCATATCATTGAGTCTTGGGTGCCCACGACCCTGCTGCCAGTTTACCTCACAAGACCTGTCTGGTCTTTTGGAGATGTTCTGGTACAGTTGTCGTCATCGCTCCTCCCCCCCCCCCCCCCCTCACTGTTCTATCTGTGCCTAATATATAAATCCTACTGCATTACAGGTGCCACTGTAACAAGATAATCAAGGTTTTTCAGTTCCTCTATATTGAATTTAATGCTGTTGCAAATCAGATATCTAAACTAAAACATTTGAGTTTACATAAGGAAAAAAAAAAACAGATTCTTGACTTTTAATCATTTTGGAGGACACTGTGTACAAGATGTATAGAAAAGACAATGAGAAATGCTTTTTTTTTTAACCGTATGAACATGCTTATATTATTATATTAAGATGCCTTATGCTTTGACAATTCTTTTGACCTTTTTATTTCCCCTAAAGTTTGATGTTACACTAAATCTAGTGCAGTTATTTTCTTTTCCTTTTTTTTTTTTTTGCTTTTATTTCTGATGTAAACAGCTGGACAGCTGTTAAATGTCAAACGTTTTTCATTAGTTTTAAATTTCACTGGCATGTGAAAGCCTTTCATCATCAGAACAGCAGCTCTTCAGATAAGAACATATTTAGTATTTAAAATGGTTTAAATTCCAAGAGCTGTAAAATTGCCCAAAAGGCATAAAATAGTGTTGGCTTTCGAATTGCCCAGCTTGTCTGTGAAAGATCAAATCTACTTAATAATATAAATAATATATAATTTTTCGTCATGAGTTTCCTCGCAACAGTGACTACGTTACGATAGTGATGTGATGATGAGGACTGCTGGGCCTGCTTGTGATCACACGTGGAAATAGTTGGATTTTTAAACAAGGCATTCATCGTCTTCTCAGGAAATACACTTCTACCTCCAGATATATGGATATATGTTCATTTTAGGGCTATTGGTCACAGCTTGCTACATTTAGTACTCAGAAAAATAATTCTAACTTTGTAATGGTGTTACAGAATGTCTCGTATCACTGTGTGTATGTGTGTAAGTATGTGTGTGTGTGTCTGGATACTTCTTCTTGGTGTGCTTTTTTTTTTTTTTTTTTTTTCAAATAAAATTAAAATCTTATTCCACTTATGGGAGTTGCTAAGAACGGGAGAGAATCATAAGTATGGTCAATGTTGTCCCGCCGTTTTGAACAGGGATCATGCAAGTTAATCATTAGAATATGTTGTTTTTGTGTTCTGTGATACTTTGACTTCCTTTTTGTACCTTAAGGGATTGTAACAACCTCCTGACAGCTCAGAATTGTTCTCTAATGGGTGGAGAAAGGGAGGAAAAAATACAGTCTTTACTTATTTAATCAAGATGTGTTTGTGTGAAAAAATTACTTTATTTGAAATATAAGTATATCAATTATAAATGTTTGTTTTCAAAGAATGTCTTCAGAAGTGCAGTTATTTCCTTAACAGTTGGGATTTAAAAGGACTCATTTTTTAGACTGTTATATAGTTATATAGTTCAGAAAATGACACAGTGACAACATGCATATTATGCATATTAACACAAAAACCTTTCATATTTGTACAACAATAATTCATATATGGAACTGACACTCCACAGAATTATATCTAATGATAATGATTATGATATCTGCTGTGTGTTGGTATGTAATGTAATAATTACACTCTGTTCTTGTTAAAAAAAGGTTGTTTTCAATATTTTTTTTCTTTCTGGTGTGATGACCATCATCTTGCTTGATAATGTAAAGTGGGCTATACATTTCTTGCTCACAGTTTTAATGTAAAATGTATAGTTTTTTTTCCTTTTTGAGATGTTTACATTTTATATCTGTCACCACTATATTCAAGATTAGGCTAATTATCATAACTTGAGAGTTTCAGTTGTAAGCAAAGATGAATATATAATAAAACACAGGTCTGGTTTGATAATGCTGTTTTTAGCCATTTATGTATTAAAAACAAAATGTCTTAACATGGAGACACATAGTGGCACACACAAACATGTATAAACAACATTTTAATAATACACTAATGTTTCCATGTGCTGGAGAAAAGGGAAAAACATTAAGGCCGTTTCCCAGACTGGGATTTAGCCTTCATTTAAAAAGCTGTGAAGTCCAAGACTAATCCCTCTCTAAGAATCTACACAAAAAAAACTATTCAATATTTTATTTTATTTGGATTACATTTTTTATATAGCTGTTATATTAGGGCCTTCCTGCATAACAGACAGAAACAAGATTCACCACTCTTACAAATTTTTATTTATATATTTCATTGTGTACACACAATTCTAAAGTAAAATATACAGCTCTGGGAAGAATTAAGAGCACTTCAGTTTCTGAATCAGTTTCTCTGATTTTGTTATTTATAGGTAAATGTTTGAGTAAAATGAACATTGTTTTATTATATAAACTACGAACAACATTTCAACCAAATCCCAAATAAAAATATTATCATTTTGAGCATTAAACAAGCAGTAAACGAGAAATGGCTGAAATAACAAAAAAATGCAGAGCTTTCAGACCTTCAGTAATGCAAAGAAAACAAGTTTATATTCATAAAGCTTTAAGAGTTCAGAGTCTTTAAACTATCAAAATAATTAGTTAATCTGCCTTGGCACACGTAACAATCGAGTAACATATTCTTAATTCATAGGGTTTAATATGATGTTGGCCCACCCTTTTGGGAAAGCTTTTTTGGGAAAGCTCTTTTGGGAAAGCTTTTCACAAGTTATAGGATTTTTGACCAGATGGTTCTTTCAGAAGCACATTGTAAGATCAGACACTGATGCTGACCTTCTGAAGATCCTCTATATTTGCAATAATTTGGTATTTTTTTGTGTTTAATAACCCTAGGTTGATAGGAGTGTTCATACACATTTAAATACAGTCTAAGATTACATTGAGTCTTGCTTGTTTTTACTGATGAAGCGTTAGGGCTTTTATAACCTAGCATTAATCTAGTGGTAACACGTTTTTTTTCTGATGGTTTTAATAAACTTCCAGTTTGTTTCTCTCCAGATCAGCCCTGAATGTTTTGGACTCTAAAACGTGAATTCTGACTCACGTTGCCCTTGTTGTTTTGTAAGCTCCGCCCTCTTGATGGATCCTGTGCTGTGATTGGCTGAAGGCCTGTAGGAACGCTCCCGGCATATTTAAATAATAAAAAGAGAGCGAGTAGTGAGCGAGTTAGCCAGCGTTACAGTCAAAAATAACATTAACAGAGCGAGTCTGGGATCAGAAATTGATTCAGGAACGGCGCTAAACCTTCAGTACAGATGTCTATTCATTAGTTAACAACGCGGTTAAATAAACAACGCGAAGATGAAACTAAGGTCGCGGATTATTTCTCTGGACAGCCCGTCGAATCAACCGAGGACTCCGTGTCGCCGCCGGGCGGATTTGAATCGAGTTCCGCGGATCGAGCAAAGCCGCCCTGAGGTGAGTCCTCGCGTACTGACCTCATTAGTTATGAACGACTAAGAAAAGTTAGCTACAGAGATTTTAGAAATTACTATTTATCGTGTTTTCAGGCCTAAACTTCAATATTTATAAAAACTGGTTAGGCTATTTTAGCTAACCTAGCGTTAGCTGCCTGAATAAAGCCAGCCGTTGCTAAGCAAGTTAAGCGAGCTAGTTGGCAAACTAACGTTAACCATAATATAACGTCAGCCATCGAAGGTAAAATACCATAGCTAACGGTAGCTAGATTATTTTAGCTTGACAATTAACGTTTCAATTAAAAAAACTGTTAGTTCTGATTTGTAACGCTGCTGCCTTGTTTCTACCTTATTCTAATGATTCGCTTTAGCAGGCCTGGGCCTGCACCCAGATTTGTTAGCCGTTAGCAAGCCTGCTAGTTTAGCTTAGCTAGGTTAGGTTGCTTAACATAATTTCCTAGGACAGATGGCGCTGTTTTATGTTTTTAATCCGTATTCGGGTTATTCGTGGTTTTCAAGCGACTGTAGTATAGAAGTTACTTATCTAGCTAACAACGAAGTGTAAATTAGTTAGAGTATTGTTTTTCCCAAGTCAAGTAAAGGTATATAGTTAGCTAACATAATTTAAAATGTCTCTCCAAACCACAGCATGAGTAGAAACCGTTGGCTCACAGAGTTATCAGGTTAGTAGGGCTGTTGTGTAACGTCTTGGTAAATCCAGCATTTATCATCATAAGAACTGATTTAATGTGCTTATCCCTTCTTCTCCAGTAATGTATTGTAACCTACATCTAATGTACAATCAACCACAAGCTCAAAAGTAAACGATGAAAGCAATAACAGAGAAGCACAAATTAATCTGTCAATGAAGTAGAATTTCGACATTGTCATGTAATATTAATGGCTGAAATGTAAAATAGATTGTACAAGTGTTTGTTGAACATTTAACATGAAGGCCAGTTAAAATGCATAAAAGCATTTAACATTTATTAATAAAGTGAAATTTACTATGAAAATATGGAAATAATCAGGTTACGTTTTGTTACAGTTTAGGCTCCTGTTCATTCTGTATTTACAAAAAGTTTTTGTGGGGGGTAAATGTTGATTCTTGGACATGGATGCTATGCTTATTCTTAATTTACAGTATATACTGTACAGTATATGGTTGGGTAAAATATTTGTATCCATTGTGGATACACTGTGGTCTTTACTATTTTTTATTTTTTTTAGTTTGCTGTTAATGAATAAATGTTTTTCTTTTGTGGCTGTGAATGAATGTAGGAGGTGCATGAGGTTTTACAGGACTGCTCAAACTTGTATTGCGATGCTGTCCCAACTGCAGCAAAGCGTCCACGCTTAAAACGCGGGAGGCCAAGGGCTATACCTGTTGAGTGTAAAGGTAAAAACATGCAGATTTATTTATTATTATTATTATTAAATGGAAGCACATTAGTGCTGGGTTATAATGTATTTTCTCACATTTAACTGTCCGTAAACTCTTTAAACAAGTGTGGTGCTTCACATTATTAACTCCCTGTGGAAAAAACTGAAGAAAAAAAAATTGTTGTAATAGAAAGAAATATTAATTGCTTTGTGCTCTTCAAAAACAGAGTCTGATTTCAAGACACCAGTCCGCCATCGCAGAGAGAGACATCCCGCATCCGTCAATCGTGCAGCACGCAGTCTCTACTCTCCCATAGTGCGTTTCCTCACTCCCACCAAAGACCGTAAGTAGCTTGAAGTGTGGCCCACAATTGACTGACAAGATATATATATTCAGTACTGATGTAGGCTGTGTTGTGTTGTAAAGTACAGTAAAATAGAAATTGCACAGTGGAGTAATTAGAAGTTCTTATGCCGGATAGACATGTCATGTACATGTCATGGTCTGATGTGTAATGCTGGAATGTACACTGACCCCATCAGATGACCATCCTTTAATAGGGCCTTTTGTAGGTGTTTCATGAATAAGCAAATTTGGGTCTTTACAAAGTAAAGAATTTTGGACAAAATGCTGTTTTATAGATGAAAGGTCCAGCGGTCGCTCTGTGTTCAGCCCTGAACAGTGTGTGTTTGGCTACAGCTCCACTGGCCCTCTCTCTGAAGATGAGGAAAATGATGAAGTGTTTAGCCCGTAAGTATTTTATTTATAGCAGCCTGTATAAAGCAAGAGAAGGAACTGCATAATTTGCTGCTTTTCCTGCGGTAACGTTTTAGTTTTAAACCTTTATAGTTTTCTATGTTGTGATGGAAAAACACTGATTTAGTGTTGTTGTTTTTTTTTGGCCCCATAGATTTACATTCATCAAAAACATTCCAAATCAGTCTCAGCAGTCTAGGTCAGTCTCTGCTCTCCGTGACATACCACCAAAGACAAGGAGCACACCTGCAGCCACTATGGTTCTTGACTTGGTAAGAAAAAAAAGTTTATATTTGCTAGTAGATGGGAAATAAATGTGAACAAAAGCCTGAAATGGAACTTGCACACACTGTGAGTTTTACCAGAGTGTATGTTTCCTTGTTTGAATATGATGGCCCTATATGTAAAAACGACCATATAATATTTAGCATTTTCATCTTAAAACAACAGTTTAAAAATTATATTGATTCTGCACAGACATGTAATAGAGTGAACAGCATGTCTGTTGTAGCAATTCCAGGCTCAGCATGCTGCTAAATGCACTACGCAAAACACTACGGAGAGGACCGTGCCCACTACAAATGCTTAATGTTGTTTAACCTCAATCATATTTGTATAAAATCATATAATATTACTCTACTGCCTCAGTTGTGTTTTCACTTTCAGTGATCGTTCTGTGTCTTTCGACTTGCCCAGAAATGCCTGTATAAAGTGTGGCTTTTAGTGGTGGCTCAAAATGTATTTTAGTATCCATTTATATTACCAAAAAGTGGTATAGCACTGCCTGAACACAAATCTGTAGTCTGGGTTATTTTTTAACTAATTTTGTACTTGTTCTATTTTTTTAAGGATGAAACACTAGTGTTCAGCTCACTCAATATGATTGAGGATGCTGAGCACACATTTAACACGTGCTTCCAAGACCAAGAGTACAAGGTTAGTTGTCATTCTTTCAAAAAGTCTACACATATATTTATGAAAAACTTTGCAAACGATTGCAACCGTATTTAATTAATTGTTTGCCTGTTTTATGTGTAGGTGTATGTGGTTCTCAGACCATATGTGACAGAGTTTCTACAAGCAATGGCAAAGCACTTTGAGGTGAAAGGACTTAAACATGGATCACAGGGCTGCAATGATTATTGAAAACATTTTAAAGAAAAAAATTAAAGATGGTGTTTGTTGGTTTAATTAGTCAGATAGAAGAAATGCCCATGTCTTGTGGATTATTTTCCTTTTTCTTATTAGTTGCACATTACTGATGCACAGGGTTAGTAAAAATGCAAAAGAGAGTAGCCTGCTTGGGTTAAAATGCTTATGCAATTCCTAATCATGTGTTTTTCCCTCCATGTGGTTTATAGATGTTTATTTACACCTCTGCTAAAAGGGAATATGCAGAAATGATTGTGGACATATTGGACCCAAAGAAAAAACTGTTCAGGTGAGATGCTTTTACTGTTTTTAATTGTTTTATTTATATAATAATTCTAATAATAATAATAATAATAAAAATAATAAAATGATAAAATAAAATTAATTTGGCAGCTTTCTGATTTTGTTGTTTTTCCTCTTTTTCTCTGTTATTCTTTCAAGGCACCGTTTGTATCAGGATGACTGTGCATGTGTCCTTGGACACTATATTAAGGACCTAGGAGTGCTGGAAAGAGATCTTTCAAAAACTGTTATTCTGGACAACGCGCCTCACACGTTCCCATACCATGTATGCTTGTTGTTGTGTTTTTTGTTTGTTCTTTTAGTTAGCATGTATGGGCTGCCAAGAAGTCTGATGTTTAAAAATGAAATGAAAATAAATGGCCAAATTATTTCCTGAAAGTGTAGGAAGGACTTAATAATATAATTTCTTCTGTTATAGCTGATGAACATGATTCCCATAAAAAGCTGGAGTGGAGACAAGGATGACAAGGAGCTCCACAGACTCATCCCTTACCTGGAGAAACTAGTCCAAGCAGTAAGCTGAAAACTGCCTTCATCATGCAGCTCTGTAAAAGGGCTGCCTCATATATTGTGTGTTGTATATTGTGTGTTATTTTATGATACATTTTAAAATATGCAAAATAGCAGTTAATTTGCTGTTCTCATACTGATTTATTAATTGCAATGTCAGTACACCCCATGGTACATTTACAATCAGACATGTAGCTCTATACTAGTACAACTACAACAACATTTCTATAATATTTTAAATACTAGCACTCATGTTTTGTTTGTACAATGCAGATAGGAATGTATTGTTTAGTGCAACTAAAAGAAACCCAGACAGTTGTTAAGTACACAGGTGATTTCTAAACACAGGGAAAAGTTGTATATAATATACTATTCTGTATAGGCCTAGATACAATTCTACCAATTTCAAACTATGTAGTAGCCTTCTCTACAAACTTTTTTCCTGTTCTTTAAATTCCTTTAGGACGACTTCCGGGCTGTTTTGAAGAGAAGGACGGATCATTTTCATCGACTGCTAACTGAGGATTAAAGCCCTTTTTGTGTGTTCTCTTTTGTTGTTGTTTTATTTTCTTTTTCCTGTAAACAATAGTGCCGTCCTTTTGATAGATGTACATAATATTGTCATCTTTTTTTAATGGATGTACCCATTTTAATTAATTCCTCAGTTTTGCCAGAAGACTGAAGTGTTTAGATTTTTTTAAACTATAATTTTAACTGTACATGCTAAAGGGGGAATTATGTTGACTTTCATTTTAAACGTTAACTCAATGTCATTATTTGAAACCTCAGCAGTTAGCTACTGGTAGCTGTTAAAATCACAGGACACTAATGGTGCATCCTTGATAAATGAAGCCACAACAGGTCTGTTTGATTTTTGCAGCTTTTAAGGTATATTAAACATTCAATACAATTTTATTTTTCTGTTTTCCAATAGTGGACTGCAATAGCCAAATTTGAAGGCTGAAGATATATTTTTTCAAGACGAAAAGAACTTTTAGAATTCTAGAGAAAAAAATAATTGTTAATTATCCGTGTTACCTTGAACGAACCTTATTTAGGTTGTATGCTTTAATTGAACACATTAGGTGCAATTTATTTTAAAATCCTTACTTACTGTCTCACGTTGCTGTCTATTTATTACCCTCGCTGCTTTTACATGACACTTTAAATATGTACATTATGTTCAGATACTTACCTTTTGAAATGCCTTCCTCAAATTTGCCACTCAAATTTTACAGTGAAAATAAAATATTTTTTCTGCCTGAAAAATGTCTCTCTCCTATTATTTAAAATACACTTGTGTTTATATAAAAAAATATATAAGTAAACAGCATAATTGATTGATTTAAATATTTTGCTTTTGGTCTGCTTTTACTCACTCGGGGTGGGAAACCCTCTGGGAAACCCTGTAGAACGCACAGAACGCATTCTAAAATGGGTCTTCTCTTTTAAGGGGCTTTCTGGTGTGAGTTCAGTAAGAAATATATACCCTGCTAGATGCTAATCTAACACTGTTTCTTCATTTTTATACCTACACACTTGTGTCCCTGACCAGGAAACTTCTAGAGAAGAGGAAACCTACTTTGAAAATTATTGTGGGTTTGTCACACCACACATATTCAAAATGAATGGTTTGATATGGAGGAATTGTGTAAAACCAGAGTTTAAAAATGTTTCATTATTTTTATATGATATAGAACATGAAATGTTTTCGTATTGAAGGCAGTTTTTAAACTCCCAAGTTTGAGACCTTGGCTGTGTCTCCAACGTAAGCTTACCAACCTTCAGTCAGCAGACAGTAGCAGTCAGGGGTGTAGCAGCAAATTCTGGGCCCTGTACACTCTCAGTGTCAGTGGGCCCCTATCCATGCCAGTCCCAAGGATGCTATTCAAATTAAGTGCTCTAAGATTTTCTGGGAAAACACTGCACTGACTTTGGACTTGATAAAACACAGTGGACCAACACCAGCAGATGATATGTCTCTCCAAACCCTCACTGATTGTGGAAACTCCGCACTAGACCTCAAGCAGCTTGGACCATGTGTCTCTTCAATCTTCCTCCAGATTTCCAAATGAAATGCAAATGCAATACTGATGATGAATGATGGTTTGGAGAGCCGTTATTTGTTGGTGTTGGTGAACCGTGTTTTATCAAGGCCAAAGTCAGTGCAGTGTTTTCCCAGAAAAACTTACAGCACTTAATACTTCCCTCTGCTGACAACTTTTATGGAGATACGGATTTCATTTTCCAGCAGGACTTGGCACACTGCCCACACGGACAAAAGTATCAATTGGTCTTATATAATATTCTAATTTTCTGAGACACTGATTTTGGGGTTTTCATTAGCTGTAAGCCGTAATCATTAACAATAAAATAAATAAACACTTAAAATAGATCACTCGGTGTAATACATCTATACAATATGTAAGTTTCACATTTTGAACTGAATTACTGAAATAAAGTAAACTTTTTAATGATATTCTATTTTTTAAAATGCACTATTATAGGATTTTACGCCGTATTGATACTCTTTGCTTATATCAGCATGTGTCCCTCTGTAGCCTCCTCTCTCCACAGGCGGCGCTGTTTCCCTCTGTCTGTGTAAAAGGATGAAGAAAGCGGATAACCGGATGTTTCGTTATGAAACCATGGCGGCGCTGGTTGGTAAGTGTCTGTAGGGCGAAATCACTGTTGTTTTTAAGACTCAGAAGTACAGCTGTATGAGATTTTTCACGTTGTGTCTCTGACTACAGAGTTCGACTCTGCAGTGTTTTATAGAGCTGGTGTGATAGCCGGTCTCAGTGCGGGCTGTTATTGGGGATTTAGTTCACTGACCTTGTTAACGCTAGTTCAGGTTAGCCACTTAGCAGAGCGTATCTAGCGTTAGCTTAGCATTCAGAGAGCGGTATATACACGGTGTGTACATCAACCTAACGTTACCTGAATTTCAGCTGCGAAGCCTGTGTATAGAGCTTGTTAAAGTTTGAGTTTTTTGTCTTTTTTTTTTATTATTATTGTTTTGGCAGTTTAAGACGTCAAAAATATGAAACATGGAATAAGTTATTGCAGTTAAACAAAAAAAAAGTGTTAAGCCAGAGAATTTTATACTTCAGATTCTTCTTCTTCAAAAAACAACTTATATCTCAGTATACTTAGAAAAAATGTCAGTATGGTTTGTTGTGGTCTCTAGTGGTTTATTTGTGAAAAAAGTGCTCTAGTGTTTCTGTTTAACCCTGAATTAGTGGTCTCTGAAGAAAGACAGGATCTTTCTTGCTCATGATCATTCATACATGCAAACTAGGGCTGCAGTTTGTAACAGTGCTGCAGTACACAAAGTGCTGGGGACAGAAGTGCAGTCAACTTAGTCTGTGTCTCCAAAAGTGCCCATAAAGAACAGATTACATATTTACTTACTAAATATCAGTACTTCCCATGTTTAAACAACATCTAGAGAATTAAATGCCTTTTTAAATCTCATGTTCAGCTGTTTCTATTGGGTTTAGAGATCGAGTACGTGGCAGAAATAATCGTTGACTGATCGACTAATCGAAAAAATTATTGTCTGATTAGTTGACTACCAAAATAATCATTATTGGCAGCCCTAATGCAAACATATCGCCTCTGATTGGCTAAAAGCACTCCAGCTGAAAACGCGCACAGATAATAACATGTCCATATATATCTTGTCTGAAATAGTTTATACTGTTTTTACTTATCCTCAGCACTTTTTCAAAGTCGTCATATCTTATCGTCCATCTTATGCTTTGCTTTACTTTGATTTGCACACCCCTGCAATACCCTGTCAGCATTGAGAGGTACATTCAGCTGAAATGTTTTTTCAGCAGTCTTAAAGAAGTTCCCAGAAGTGCATTTTCTTCACCCTGCAGTGAATGTGCTGGCCAAACACTTTTTCTGTTTTTTTTTGTTTTACAAAAAACCTGTGTGTGTTCATTTGTAGTTTTGATATCTTCAATATTAAGCCACATGATAGAAAACGTATAATGAGCAATTTATATTTCCAGAGAAAATACAACAAACAGTACAATTAATCAATACATTGTGATTTGCTTTGTGTTAGCTTAACCAATTCCAAAATAAGTTTTCTTAATAGGTGCAATTAAAAAATCTAATAAAAAAGTAAAACTTAAGCTATCTAATCAATACCTTATTTAATTAAATCAGACATGATATTTAAACTAGGTTATATATATATATGTATCTATTCTAATATTAATTTCAGCTGCAGATACTAATAAGTTTTTGCTGCATAAAAATTATGTTTTGCAGTTATCATGCGCTTATTGACATCTGTCTGTAACTGTCGTATTGTTCTCTGTTTCAGCTCCTCGCCTTGCCTCAATTGGCACCTTTTCAGTAAGGTAAGATTTTTCTCCTATCTTGATGATCAACAGTGTTTTAGGTTTGCGTTTTAAGTTTGAACCATAAAAAGTGCATTGAATCAATGCTCAGAATTAATATTTAGTTTCATTAAATATGAATGATTGCATGATAAGGAATTCAGAGTATGTATGTACCAGACACTTTTTAAGTCATTTTTAGCCTATATATGTTTAGGTATTGTCCAATTTAATGCTTAAATAAAAACTGATATTATATTTCTAATTACATTTTTTTGTCACAGACCACTTTCTTCATTTGCTGTTCAGAATAAGGCTGTGCTCAAGAACAAGAAAGATGAAGATGATGCTAAAAGGTATGGAGAGATTCTGAACTTCTGCTGTGTTGTCAGACAAATAAAACAATGTATTACCTATATTATAAAACAAACCGTATTAAAAAAAAAAAAAAAAAAATATATATATATATATATATATATATATATATATATATATATATATATATATATATATATATATATATATATAACTGTTTTTTTTCTGAAGGAAAGTCAGTGTACAGCTATGGTAATTGATAGCTGTGTGGTTGCTATGGTATTACCAGTGGTTTGCGAAGTGTTTATAGCTGTTTGCTTTGGGACTGCTATGTGGTCCCTATGTGCTTGCTATAGTATGCCAGGTATTTTTATACTCTGTTGCTAATTGGTCTCTATGGTATCTTCAATGGCTGTTATGGTGTTACTAAGTGGATCTGGAACTGTCACAGGTGGTTAATATGGTGTTGCAAAGTGGTTACTGTGGTGTTACTAGGCAGTTATGATAAATTGTATGGTACCTCAGGTGGATGCCGTCACAGTGTTGATAAATGAGTTATTAGATGGTAGCTGTGGCATGCTAGATGGTTTATGTGGTGATTATTGAGTTGGGTTAAGTTGGCGCTACAGTGGGGAAAGTCGATTGACATTTAGGTAGTTGTCGATGTTTGTTTAATGGTTGTTGAGGTGTTTCTTGGCAGTTGCTATAATTCTTATGTGATTGCTCAGGTGTTGCCAGGTGGTTGCTGTGATATTGCAAGTGTCTTTTATTGTGGGAATACAATGTGATGCAAGAACACTGTTGGATATATTGATATTGATGTGAAACTTCATAAGTTAAGACCTTAAATTAGTTTAAGCTACTCAATAGGTTTTTGGCACTTTGCTTGGCTGCTTTTTCCCCAGATAAGAAGTAGTTTATTGTGTTTACTGTGGACTCTACCTCCAGCCTTGTTATGTGACGTAATTAAAGTCTGCAGCACAAAGGCTCCTACTGTTAATGCATGCAGGTAATGCAATATTAGTTTAGCATTTACAAGGTTGTCATAGCTTTTTCAATGGCCTAAAACTCATATTGTGATCATTTTTAAAAAGACTCATTGTTAGCTTTGAAGGGTGTCGCAACATTTTGCCCCAATTCACTCATATAGGGGGAGAAAAACCTACATGAAAATAGGTTAAGTCCTTTAAAGAGACCTACTTCAGTAGTTCTTGTGATCTGTAACACAAACTTGTCATGTCTCTTTTCAGCCTGGTTCCGTTCAGGGAGAAAAGCACAGCTGTGGCAACCAAACCAGCCTCAGCCGTCAGCAGCAAGGGTGAATATGTTATTACCAAGCTGGATGACCTGGTGAACTGGGCACGCAGGGTAGGTGTTGTGTTCTGTCTTCAGTGCTGGTAATAGCACTTGTGTATACATTGTGTTGAAGGCAGTTCAGCCTTGTGATTGAGTTTCTGTACCTCCTTAGAGCTCCTTGTGGCCAATGACCTTTGGGTTGGCATGCTGTGCTGTGGAGATGATGCACATGGCTGCACCACGCTACGATATGGATCGTTTTGGCGTTGTGTTCAGAGCCAGCCCTAGACAGGCTGATGTCATGATCGTTGCAGGAACACTGACCAATAAGATGGCCCCAGCTTTGCGTAAGGTACAGTATGATGCTGTTATTATTGAAGATTAATCAAACTTCTCGCAGTTATGATGGCATTATAAGGTGATAATTGCATGTCTTTTGTTGTATGTTAGAGAAATCTAGTTGCTGTGTTTAGCTTATCTAACAGGCTTTAATTCTGAGGATGCGTTTTGTATAACTTTAACATTTCATCCTCTTGTGTTAGGTGTACGATCAGATGCCTGAGCCCAGATACGTGATTTCCATGGGAAGGTATGGGAAAAGACATCTTTTAAAAAGTTTATTAGGGCTGTAATGTGCTGTTTATACCATAAAATGCTTTCCTCCGTTTCCTCTGTTAATTACCTTTCTCTGCAAGTCTAGTATAAAAAGTCTTGGAGTCTATTGATTGAAATGATCGATCATGGCTTCTAAAAAATCTAGTACTGATTCAGATGAACGTTTCTGTTTGTCCAGTGGGCAGTGGCACCAATACAGTTGTTTTAGTGTTCAGCTCACCTGTTTGGAATAGTAAAATGGTTCTTGTATATAGAATTAACTTTGTGTATTTTGCATAGCCAGAAATTGTACTATTTCTCCAGTACAATTCTTATATATTAGTCTGTTATAATTATTTTATATAATATATATATAATTGTTACAGCTATACTGTAACAAACACTGCATGACCCAAAATATTTATTCCTTTGCTGCACATAATTCAGATGGATTAGTTGATTTTAAAGCTCTTAATGGATTAGCACCTTTGTATCACACATGTTCCCATTATTATGTTTATCCACAAGTAACAAACATCTCTATGCAATGAATGCCAAAATGGGAGGGGTAGTTCTATACACTGCATTGGCAGTATTCAGTCATCTCAACATTCTGGAAGAATAGTAAGATATATTGTGGGAGAAATAATTGTAAAACCCATAATTAAGGGCCCAGGTTTTTTATATTAAATGTATCCACCCAAAATATGGCTTAATCTTCTTTTGTATTTTTACTCTGGTATCAATTCTTGATTTCACAGTGTATATGTTGGTGTATGTAAATATTTAGGAATGTATGCTAATGTGTGTGGTTTTAACTCATACTGGTTGTATTACAAGGGTAGTGCTAAAATAAGCATACAATCTTTATTTATTTAGATTTATTTTGTTAACCAAATATTTTGCTTTAGTTTTATTGTATTCTTTTGTTTTTAGTGTTTTTTCACTTGTATTATTTTTACAGTGTTTTATTACTTAAGAAGAATTTTGTGTATTTTTGTTTTTTTATTATTATTATTATTATTATTATTATTTCTATGCCACAGTGCTCTGATGCCTCTTTGTTCATGTGGTTTATTAGTGGATGCATACTGCTGATTAAAGTCTGATGGAGTCTGTGCAGTCTGGTGGGTGGTGCCAGAAATTGAACTAACTCAGACCTAATAATAACAGTACAATAATATTGTCTTTGTTGTTTCTAGCTGTGCTAATGGTGGAGGCTACTATCACTACTCCTACTCAGTGGTCAGAGGCTGCGACAGAATCGTCCCTGTAGACATTTATGTTCCAGGTATTTGTTATTATCACAATAAAAATGTTTCAATTGAGAATGCAGTTTATTTAAAATACTATTATATGCATTAACTACATTGTATCTACTTTCTTTCTTTTTCTTAACCATCTTTTCCTTAAGGCTGCCCGCCCACTGCAGAGGCTCTGCTTTACGGAACTCTGCAGCTTCAGAGGAAAATAAAGCGGGAAAAGAAAATGAGGATTTGGTATCGGAAGTGAGGTTTCTGGCTAGTGGGATCACGAGTGATTTGTTTCTGGCTGTTGTAAATGTTTTATTTAACGGTGGTCATTTGTTGTACTTGGAAGAACTTCTCAGGAGTTGCTCTGGATTGAGCTCTGTCTCCTCCTCTTTGTAGTTACAATAAAAGACTATGCATTGTATCAATATGATGTCGACTCTGTTTGATTTTTTTATTATTGATGCTTTAGCTGCCAGACAGTACAGAAACATACAGAATATGGAATGTGACCTAATTCCATGCAAGACATAAACTGTACTGTACTGTACTGTAATGCCTGATATTCTCCCTGTGGAATTTGTGATAATGGGTGTTCAGATTGAAATTATGCAACACCAGTTGGGAAGGCCAAAGGCTATGTTCTTTTCCCCAAATGTTTTAATGAATTTAATGTTTTTGAACACTGGGGGAATACAAAGCATGCTACCAGATGTGCCACAAGGACACCAGGAACAGCTGGCTTTAAGGGCCCCATAGAACATACAGTAATTCAAGGTCAAATACCATATATGGACAATAGAAGGTCAGATTTTGATTAAGTAAGCTTGGAAACTTGTATTTGCAAAGGTCATTTTGTTTTAAGCAACTATATGCAGGATTTTGCTTATATTTACTATTTAGAAAATGGCTTTAAGAAGACCTCTTTTCCTTTGTATCTTCTAGGCACACTATGGCCTGCTCGTCATATTCTAGAAAAAATGCAGGGCATTTGCATCTACAGTTACAAATGCCTAAAGTGTTCTGACCAGATAGTAAAATATGTACAACAGCTGTCTATGTTCACACATAACTGCTGACAGCTGTTACAGTTACATTGCTTCATGCTGGATAAGAAAAATAAGTAACCAATTTGCTTGTTAATGTTGTGTTTGCACTATGTTTAGAAGTGTAATGGATAATGTATAAAATACTAGAAAATCACACTTGTTTTCTTTAGCTAGAGAATAATTTATGACTAAGATGACTTACTGGCTCTGGAAGATGAACTGGTAACACTGAATGTGTCATGGTCTGACATGCACGTATTGGCCAGGTATACAGCTAGGCGTTGACTGAATTATAGCATTTAGAAACTACAGACATTTTATTGTTAGACACTAACATATGTGCAATATGTAGAAATATAATTGGAAGATGGTATTTTTTCCCCGCACTTTGTGTTTATTAATTTACATATATATATATATATATATATATATATATTTTTTTTTTTTTTAACTTTGGGTCCAGTAGTATGTGTATGACAGTGACAAAAACTCTTTATTTT
Organism: Astyanax mexicanus; assembly: GCF_023375975.1. Classification (NCBI taxonomy): domain Eukaryota; kingdom Metazoa; phylum Chordata; class Actinopteri; order Characiformes; family Acestrorhamphidae; genus Astyanax; species Astyanax mexicanus. The sequence continues at coordinate 19,374,315 of NC_064423.1, read as the reverse complement.
TTACAATCTCGTATATACATATATACATGATTTTTGATCTGAATGGCTGCCCTGTATTCATCATTCAAAAATAACTCAGATCTTATCAACGTAACACTGGTCCATTTTAGGACTTGATCAGTAGCGACACACTTAAAAGGATTTTAAACATTTAAAAATGTTTCAGGAAATTTAATTTTTTGCTTTACAATATTGCAGTGTTTCTCTTAAAAATCTGAGGTATTAGAGTGACATTTCTTCAGTATAGTTGGCTTCATCACATTTCACAGTGTTGTATATTTTTATTTCATGAGTTTCATTAAAATATTATATAAACATTTATAAATATTAGTTAATTTTAACTATAAAACAGATCATCCAATGCAATTTTATGTTAAAAGAGATCAGAAAATGAACATTTTAAACCGTTATAAGACAGAGGTGGCATAAAAGGCACAGCAGAATCATCAGGAGGAAGGTAGCTTGGTTTCGTAGCTTATTCTTTAAGGATCGTGGGTGTGATCATTTTGTTGAAGGAATAGTATTTGCATTCACTTGGTGGACTGATGTCCATCAGTGTGGTGCTCATGTTTTCCTTTTTGAAGCCGGCCTCCAGCAGCTGGGGCACCTGTGTTTCCTGAAAATGACGAAAACATAAACACCAGTGTAGTCTGTGATTATAGGGAACTGTTATATATGTCTGTAATAGTTATGATATTAGTAGTAGTGGGATAGTAGTGGTGTGATATGGGCTGCAATAATATAAAATAATTTATAGAAATAAAACAAGAGAGAGAATTTCTAAGACACCACATACTATAATGTGTAAAAAAAATACAAACAAAAAATCCACTGCATGTAACTGCTTGCCTGGAACATTTTGTCGATGTTGTCATATTTGGACTTCAGGAATTCACCCCAGGAAGTAAGGTTGCAGTAAGTCAGGACACCACCAGATTTCAGCAGCCTCTTAGCATGGCCCTGTAAACATGATAATGCATCATAATAATACATCACATACCTACACAAATAAATCACTGTAATGTGCTGTAATAAAAAATACGTTTGTGTATAATGTTTATTTATACACTCTTGACTACTATGCAAAGCCTTGTCTATCAGGTATAAACAGAACTGACAAACCTTAATAAAGTTAAACTGATGAGTGTGCCATGTGTCCTCTGTCAGTGGATATGTGTCGTAAAGGATTCCTGTAACAAAATAAAAGCATTTTATTACATATATTACATATTTTTATTATATTATCAATGCATTACCATGTTAAAAAGGCACAGAATGCTTTGTTATATAATCGTATTTATCTTACCATCAAAATGATTGTCAGGCAGGGTGGGTACGACGTCTTCCCATAAACCTTTGAGGGGAACGACCTGAAACAATACCATATTAATAAGGTACTGACACATTAATACACCTTTTTATAACATAATCAGCAATTATTAAAGAATCAAGCCATAGGAGTCTTTGCATTACAGTAGTTGTCTTGGTTAGGGTTAAGTGTGTGATGTACAAATATATATATATACACACTACACCAGTGTTCTAACTTGTATATTATAAACAAAAAACGCAGTACACATTTCTGCATTTTCTGGGGAAAAAAGGCAACAAAATGATCCCTGATCAGCACAAAACACTGATTACTCATTAAAATAGTACTTTGCAAACATGTCAATCATCTTGTATTTGGTCCCTGAGCTGCAAAACAGTCCATTTAGAACATTTGCCTAGACAGCTTAAACGGACAACAATACAGCACAGCCGGTTGTATATATCAGTCCTAAAGGCACAATAGCAAAAACAGCATGCTTCATTTAAAGGGTTAAAAAATAGAATGTCATAAATGTCTGACACTTGTGTTCTCACTTTGTGTGGCTGAATCTTGGCCCATTCCTGTAGCCTCTGAAAAACACCATCATTGCACTCGATAATCCAGTGTTCCTCAATGGGAAAGGATTCAACTTTAGTGGCAGCGATTGCCATTCCAAAGCCAATCTCAAGAACCCGGCCACCTGTGGGAAAATGAAGACGTGTTATACTTAATTTATGGACACTATTAATGCAGTTTGTTGTTTATTTGAATGTTTTCACATTTGCAGGCAAGCCTCGCACGATACACTTGAACGTGAGAAATATTAGCTACAGGTCAGAGTGGTCATGCCTTTGGCAGTAGTACAGAGTGGTATTTCAGAGAAGAGTAAAAATAGACCACTGAAACAGTAAACATAGGTCATCCATTTACCGCACCCATATGGAATGAATGGGATTTGGGGGAATCCTTACTACAAGCTACTATTAGAACAGGCCTGAAGTTTACTTTCACTCAAAACTGTTTTAGAATAAACTTTGCTGTTCACTATGTTTACATTTTTTGCAACCTAATTCAGTAAGGAAAGACAAGAAATTATGAAAAATAAATAAGAATGAGTCTCTGGGCCCACACAGACAGCAAAGTTATGCTTCACGTTCATAAGTTACTAGAGCTGACTGTTTGTACTGCATTAACCCACTGTAATGGGAAATTGGCACCTGTGCCCTCCACCAAGGCCAACCTTTACACACGTGTGGGTCTGAGCAGGTTACACCAACGTCACTGAGATAAACTCATGCACATACAGTTCTGGAAAAAAATAAGAGACCACTTAAAAATGATCTTTGATTTTACCAAATTGAAAATCTCTGGAATATAATCAAGAGGAAGATGAATGATCACAAGCCATCAAACCAAGCTGAACTGCATGAATGTATGCACCAGGATTGGCATAAAGTTATGCAAAAGAAGTGTGTAAATCTGGTGGAGGAGAACATGCCAAGATGCATGAAAACTGTAATTAAAAACCAGGTTTATTCCACCAATATTGATTTCTGAACTCCTAAAACTTTATGAATATGAACTTGTTTTCTTTGCATTATTTGAGGTCTGAAAGCTCTGCATCTGTTTTTGTTATTTCTCATTTTCTGCAAATAAATGTTTTAAATGACAATATTTTTATTTTGAATTTGGGAGAAATGTCAGTAGTTTGAAGAATAAACAATGCTTATTTTACTTAAACATATACCTATAAATAGCCAAATTAGAAAAACTGATTCAGAAACTGGTCTCTTAATTTTTTCGAGAGTTGTCAGGAAAATGTTTATTTAAGACCAGCAAAACTTGCATTTGTTTATGGCAAAAATGTGCAAATGTTTCCTTCCGTTCCACCTTAAATGTTCAAGCTAATGCACTCATTGCTGCAGAGTTAGCTAGCAACACTCTGGTATGTATCCTGCTGCTCTATTTAAGGTGGAACGGAAAACAACTTTCGAGAACAACTTAAGCCACTTTGACGCGTGCAGATAAACAGCAAGATTAACAGCCGCAGACTTTCTAAACTATATAATACATGCATGTTTTCTTGATTAAATCATATATGCAAAACTCAACAGGTATAAAATTAGTTAACATAGTTAACCTAAAGTTTCTACATTAACTTGCTACTTTTTACCTTTCGATGCGGCTACAGTGGCCAAAGAGTGCATGTATGGAGTCTCCCAGCGCTCCATAACGGGCTTTCCCAAAATCTCCAGGTGTGTGTCGGCTGCATTGTAGTCGGCGGACGCGTTGTGCCAGCCGGGCTTGCAGTCCTCTCCTTTTGAGAAAATGGGCTGTTCGGTGGTCATGGCTGCGTTAATGCTAATATTAGACTTGGGGAAAGGGGAGCTGCTGTGGTGAGCCTGTGCTCAGTGGCCGAAAAGAGACTGCTGCCCTGAGCACCAGTGTTATATATTGAAAGAACTGCTGACTGTGCAAGACACCGTAAAGTGGTAGACGTGCACTTCAGCTAAACCCTCTTGATAAGGAGCATTAGCCTGAGGAGAAAGGGAAAACTGGAGAAGGGGGAGGTCACATAGCATAGATAGCTAACCTAGGCATGTGAGGCTAGAACTCAACGTAAACCCCAGTCCTTCTCTAACTCTACCTGAACTGTAGCCTGTTTTTATTCATTAATTTAGCACTTTATATACTCTTTTAATGTTTAAGCCTCTGTGTGTTTTACCTAAGTGTTGACAGAGTCAGCTGTATAGTAGGAAAAATGGCCTCAAGGTAACCATAGCTGACATGTACATTCAGGTTTTTGTTGTTTTCAGTAGAACTGAACTTCTAAAAAGTCATTATTCAGACTCTTACGAAGCTTATAGCTATAGATATACATTTTAGTACAGCACGTATTTGTAACCCGTTCTTAATTGTTTGCTAAATCATTTTACATTTATAAAAATACAATACCATACCTAGGGGCTCTGAGTGGTCCAGCAGGCTAAGCGCTGCCAATATAATCGGGAAATCACCAAAGTTCGAATCCTGTTCATGTAGCTTGCCATCGACTACCGGAGCCCTGAGAGATCACAATTGTCATGCTCTCTCTGGGTGGGTACTCATTACACTGCATGGTATATGATTACACTTTAGTAAAAATGTCATGATAAACAGAAAAATATATATTTTCCCAAAATTGCATGGAATTATACCTTTTTAGGTTGACTTCCATTAAAGTATTTATTTTTGTCCTGCAAGGTTTCTGCAGGATTGTTGCACGCATCAATGCTCCTTCTTCAAAGTAGTGATCGGGAGGTCAGCAGATGGTTACATTCCAATGGTTGAAAATTGATTCTGTTCATCTTGAGAAGTCAAAGTACAGCAGTGTTAGATAAGGACAGTATGTGCAGTAACTTGCCACATCTTGATTCTTTTAATGCAGCTCTGCAGCAGATACTCAGCCAATAATCTACTAATGGTCCACACACTCAATGAACTGTAATAAAACACACAGTGAACACTTCCTTCCTACTGTGTGATAGAGTCTAGTAATAAGTATAGTGTCCCAACATAGTGCATAAGTCATTTAAAGAATCTCACTTTATCTGCTAATGCTCCATGTTTTTTTATTGTAATTATGATGTGGCATTCAGAGGTGAATGCAACAAGGCGTTGTGTTTCAGCTATAATTCATATGTGTTTATTTGGAAGCAACCCAAAGGAAATACAAATCAAAAAAGAGATCTTGTTAAAATATCTGCTTGAAATTTGGTACAGACCTCAGTAACATCTCACACTGTGCTCAGATCTACCTATATATAGTCTCAGTATAAATGCAACAATTTTTCCTTTAGGACTTATTAAGAGCGTTTTCAGTTTTGACAGTATTAATTTTTTGGATTACGGCAATTTTATCTTAATCACATTAATGGCTGTACATTTAAAATAATACAGTATCAATCCATATTTTATTTGAATAGACCAAAGTATCTCTGCAGTATCCCTGTTCATTAACCAAATAAATCGTCTCACTCCCTGGAAGCCCAGAGAACCATACTGAACCTTTTTTTATGTAGGTCACTTTACAAGAAGAACCAGTTAACAGAAAAAATAACAGTTTTGGTTAGAACAGTTAACTGTAAAAAAGAAGAGTATGACTAGATGTAAAAAGTTGGAAGGATGTATACAACGGAACCATAAATCATCTATCAATAAACCAGACACGTTGATTTCTAAATCTATACACAATAATTTATGTTCAAGAAATAACAGGCTACTGACTAAAATGTAAAATGAATTTGACAGTTTATACAATTTAAACTAAATGTATTTAATGAAGGGAAAATAAAGCTTTTCATATTTTCATTTCTATTTCTGTCGAATGCTATTTAAAAAAATAAGAAAAAAAAACATCTGTGACAAAACTGTTCTTAGAATTTGAGCAAAAAACCTTCTCAGCAGTCATGTCCAGCTCTGTAACTCGTAACATTTTATGTGTCCATATTGACTTTACCCTTTAATCTTTGTACTGTCTTCTCTTTAGTTTCTTGTACAATAGTAACTTATCTTATATCTGTTCTTCTATCTGTCATGTGTCTAAACCTTCTATCCCCCCTTGCTGTCTCTTTCTTCTTGCTCTGCCCACTTCAGCTATTTCTGTAAAAAACGAATACAGTAATAGGAAAGGAATATACAATATTTTTGTCGGCTCTGTTTTATTCCCTTTTAAATAAAGATGAAAACTATTATTATTATTATTAAAATTATTATTATACCACAGTTAGAGCTGCAGTCTGTACTTATTTTTAAGTTGAAAGTAGTATAAATTTTTTTATTTTAAATAATTTTATAAATGTCATCAGTGTGCTTCTGGTACAGGTAGGGCACAGGACCCATTTCTATTAATTAAGTCATCATAAATTTTTGACAAAATGTAAAAAAAAAAGAAATGTCTAAAAAGGTTTTTGTCTGAAAGTAACGCTATGTTTAACCCTGGAAAATAAATTATTGGCAGCATACAGCTCTGGAAAAAATGAAGAGACCACATCCGTTTCTGAATAAGTTTTGTCTGATTTTGCTTTTTATAGGTATATGTTTAAATAAAATTATTGTTTTGTTTTATTCTATAAACTATGGACATTTCTCCCAAATTCCAAATAAACATATTGTCATTTAGAACATTTATCTGTAGAAAGTGAGAAATGGCTAAAATAACTAAAATAAGAAAACAAGATCGTATTCATAAAGTTTTAAGATTTCACAAATCAATATTTGGTGGAATAACCCTGGTTTTTCATTTCAGTTTTCATGCATCTTGGCATGTTCTCCTCTGCCAGTCTTACACATTATTTTTTTGGATAACTTTATGCCAGCTTGAGCTCTTTATGCCACCAACTAACCGTGCTCAAATTCAAGCAGTTCAGCTTGGTTTGATGTCTTGTTATCGTCAATCTTCTTCTTGATTATATTCCAGAGGTTTTCAATTTAGTCAAATCAAAGAAACTCTCTTATTTTTTCCAGATCTGCATTGTAGTGAATTGTAGTGTATTGTAGAACTACAACTCCCAGCCGGCGCACGGTGTTCCTGACGCCCTCCCCTGCAGGGGGCCCCCGTGGCGGCGCGTCAGCGTTGCGCAGACCGGGTTTGAACCGAAAGCGGAGTGACCTTCCCGGGCCAGTCGGAGAGAGGAAAGACGGGTTAGTTTGGAGGAGACTGAGGCAGCGAACTGATGTCAGCGTTCCAGCCCACAACTCTCGCTCCAGAAATGAACAACAACCTGGCAGGAGACGAAATCGGGTGAGACGGAGACCATTTTGTTAGAAGTATGAGTTTAGTTTAAATGAGAGAGATTAAAATCTCCGCACGGTCACCGGAGAGCGGTGCAGGGGGAGCGACCTGCGCAGCGAGAGCGAGGAGGCTGCAACAACAACCGGCGGCGGAGCGGCTAGCGTACAGCGAGCTAACGGAGCAGCCGAGCAGCGGCGCTTCTTAACGCTAGCTAGCTCTGCTGTTAGCCAGGTTACCGACCCGTTAGCGTACCTGTCTGTCAACAAGGTGACCGACTAGTTAAAGAAACTGACTGAGGAGTGGAACTTGAAGTGGAGCGGTGCTGAGGGTTAGAAAAAAAAGTAGAATACTTAACTTAACCTAGTTAACCTGGTGTTTAATGAGAAGTGTGTGAAGACTGCTATAACGAGTCATTCATAGCTAACATTAACATTAGCTGTCAAAGTGTCTTTACTTCATTAGGTAACATAAACAAGCTAGCTGACGACATTAGCCACGCTTAGCTCGTTAATTAGCTAATAAACAAGCTGTATTATTGATTAAATGTTAATATCCAGTGTTATAAGAAAAAAGTCTAGAGCTGAGGTCTTCTTTTTGAGTAATGTGTATTTTAGGGGCTGAGAGAGACACTTAACCTCAATGTTTGTTGACGGGCAGCAAGTCAAGAATGACGAGTTAAGAGACAAGCTGCAAGTTCGTGATAAACCGACGGAAAGTGACAAGACCAGACGGCTTTGCCCTCACCAGCAGTTATAGCTCGATAAATAGAAGCGAGTTTCTCCTTTCTGCGTATTCACATTGAGCTCCTCATTGTCGTTTGACCTATTGTCTTACCGTGGCATCCACTTGTCTTACACAGGAAGCTGTTTGTGGGTGGGTTAGACTGGAGCACTACTCAAGGTGAGTCTGCTTGTGTTGTGAACTTACTAGAAACTTAACTGCAATGTTAGCTAAAGCTGTATGGCTTAAATCATCTATGGCATAATGATGCTCTCAGGCATCAAACCAAATTACATCATACCATACAATACGATACCTTATTTTTTAAACTTTCTTTTTTTATATAATTTTACATGGCATATCTATGTAAGATACAATGAGATGTACAAGTGGGTCATAAATAAAAATATGTGTATGTTAAGTTGAGTATGTAAAGAAATACAGCTCTGAAAAAAATAAGAGAGCACTTAAAAATGATCAGTTTCTTTGATTTTACCAAATTGAAAACCTCTGAAATATAATCAAGAGGAAGATGGCTTAAATTGCAACTGCTTAATTTTTTGCATTAGGAGTGGCATAAGTTCCAAAAGCAGTGTGTAAGACTGGTGAATGAGAACATGCCAAGATACATGAAAACTGTGATTAAAACCCAGGGTTATTCCACCAAATATCGATTTCTTAACTGTTAAATCTTTATGAATATGAACTTGTTTTCTTTGCATTATTTAAGGTCTGAAAGCTCTGCATCTTTTTTTTTTTTACTTCAGCCATTTCTCATTTTCTGCAAATAAATGCTCTAAATGACAATATTTTTATTAGAAATTTGGGAGAAATATTGTCAGTAGTTTATAGAATAAAACAACAATGTGCATTTACTTAAATGCATACCTATAAGTAGCAAAAACAGAGAAACTGATTTAGAAACTGAAGTGGTCTCTTAATTTTTTCCAGAGCAGTGTATGTGTTAGATTAATCATGAAGAAGCAGTAGTTCTCATCTCTGGTCCTGGATTTTTTTTTCCTGCAGTGAGGTGTACAAGCATAAAAGTGGGTCATATATAAAAATATGTAAATGTTAAAAAGTATGTAAAGAAGAACATTTGTCTGTTTATATTCTTACTATATTCTTACATTTCTGTTGTAACCTTAGAAAAACAGTGCTGTTTAAATATCATTCGTTGCCTTGTGCAGTTAGACACATTTGTTAGATTAATCATGAAAAAGTGTTCATCTTCATCTCTTCTCTTGGAGACCTTCTACTTTGCATGCTTTTTACTTCCTCTAAAACACCTGATTCAAATGATCAGCTTGTTATTAAAAATTTAAATCTAAATTTAAACCCAACAAATATAATTCATGCCATAGAAAGTAAAGAGTCTAGGTCAGTCTGTGCTGAATATCCTATTGCTTTAGAAACCATATTTGATACTTGAGCAGTGCTTCTCTCACACTGTGAGCACAGAATTTAAATACCAGCAGGTATTAAGATGCTTCCAACAGCTTTCCAACTCCTCCAATGCTGTTTGACCTGCACACAAAATAACGGAAAAAGAACAGTGCTGAAAAAAATGAATCCTCTTGGTTCTGTTTCACTCCTAATACACGAACATCTGTTCCAGTTCAAATATGTGCTAACAGTAGCCTGAAGTTTAAGTGTTTAATTTTAACTATATAGATGGATATTTGCATAGGCAGTTTGTTATCAAGGGAAGGCGTTTGGATAGTAAAATGAATGCATAATTTTTTTTCAGCATCTGTGAACTTCATCCTGTTAATGAAGATGCATGTGGTAGGACATTATCAACTCTTATATGCGTTCTTTTTCTCTCATTAGAAACTTTACGAAACTACTTCTCCCAGTATGGAGAGGTAGTGGACTGCGTCATCATGAAGGACAAAAGCACAAATCAGTCTAGAGGCTTTGGGTTTGTCAAGTTTAAGGATCCAAACTGCGTTCGGACTGTACTGGACACTAAACCTCACAACCTCGATGGTAGAAATGTGAGAACCAGAGAATTGTCATTTGTTATTAAGAAATTTAGTTCCAATGCTATTATGAAATAAACTGTATATGTTATACCATACAGTAAGTCTGGCTAATGACTTTAATGCTGTGGGTAAATTCTCTGCACCTATAGATCGACCCCAAGCCATGTACTCCGAGAGGAATGCAGCCAGAAAAGACACGAGCAAAGGATGGCTGGGTAAGCACTTTGGAAGTATGTGTATGCATTTTTTTTTTTTTTTAATAATACTTATATTGACAGAGTACTGTTTATAGATTTAAGAGTGAGCTTTACAGTACTTACTCAATTCAGAATCTGTAAATGTAGCCTATAGACTTCCATTTTGCATGGATATATGCTGCTGAACCTGCTAAATATGCAAGTTGCTTTTATGATGGGTTGATGAATTGTTCTCTTTTTTGTGTACATTTTAGAAAGGAGGTAAAAGTGACAGCAATAAATCCAAGAAGATATTTGTTGGTGGAATTCCGCACAACTGCGGGGAGCCTGAACTCAGGGACTATTTTAACAGATTTGGAGTGGTAAGATGGGTTATCATATTATTTAGATGTTTAAGTCTTAGTCCTCTGATCAAGTGTGCCATCACTAAAGGTGAGAAGGAAGGCTGGCAGTATGGTAGTAGCAGTGAATGTTAATATGAGATTTTGCTTTGGCTTGTTTTAAGTATAATTTTTATGATCGAATTTGAGTGGCAGCTTTGTTCAGCCACTCACCCACTGTTCATATATTTCCTTCCTTGAAGGTGACAGAGGTGGTAATGATCTATGATGCGGAGAAACAGAGACCCCGAGGTAAAAGCTGATCTAGTTCTGTTCCCATTTCATCTATTTTTCATGCACATGACAAACTATTCTGACCCAAAGAAAGGAGTCTCACTCTATGTCCTTCAGCAGAGCACATTCTGATATCATTTCTCTCTCCCATGTGCTGTATTTGGCATGTTGCAGAGCTCCTGCATGGAGAGAAGACAAATCGACAGGACTGACATAAAGTGCAGACTTTTTGCATTGTCTAAACATCTGTCACTGAATCAGCTTCTGATGCATTTGCTTAAAATTTTGACCTGCAGTATGGTCTTAACCTGCATGCATGCTGTTCATATTTTGAGCGTCTTTTATTCTCGATTGAAAGGCAGGTATTAACCTCAGAGTCCAGGGCTTTAAAATAACTGCTATTGCTTAAGTGCACTGTACAAACAAAAGAACAAATTGTTCTGTTGCTTTTACTAAAGCAACTGAATTAAAGTTATATAAGTCAAGCTACGTCATGAATGACCATCTGAGACAGTATTATTTTCCCCCAGATACTTTCTAGCCTGCTGACTGAAACAGTCTTGCTTAGTTCAGCTTATTAGAGGACGTTTTAATATATGGAAATGTACTTACATTTAACAGTTTTAATCAATCATTTAGTTTTAATTATGAATCTGGACAGAATATGGTAAATATAGGTCAAACAAACCACACATTAACAGAAGAATATAAGGTAAATTCTGTACATTCTGTACAAGTCTCACTTTGCAGAGTGGCTAAGTGTTATATTTTACAAGCTTTCTCTGTTTGTTGCTATTTATAACATGCAATAATTTATATATAATATTAATAAATGCTGTAATAAACATAATTGCAATATAAATGTATAACTAAAATGCATAATTAATAAAAGTGCCATGTTTTTCAGCTTTCGTTACATGTATATTGCGCAGAGCTGTTTCCTCATCATTTGCTGAACCAAACCAAAAAACAAAAACAGCCCCCAATTTTTACAGACTCATACCAGTCTCTTTGTGGATACATGGAATAGTTTGTCATTTGAACATTTTCTGTTGCATTTTGAATTATTTAAGCATTTTTTGTTAACCATAGACATTGAGTAAGTTTTATTATACATTTCCTGTTTAACTGATATTCTAATTGACTTACGACTTATTTTTTCCATATGTAGTAAATTAAGTAAGCCCTCTCTTTCTTTTGTATCCCTTCTCCTTGTGAATTGTATGAATGTAATTAACTGTTTCTTGAGATTTATTTTTTCCTTTCAGGTAGTGTTCAAAGTGGCACCACACAGATAAAGGCCAGGCAAGATGTGTAGAATGTACTTTTGTAACAATGTGAGGTTTGGAGGTGTAGCCAGAGTTCATACTTTGTTCATACTGAATTTTCTGAGTTAAGCCTAGTACATTGTGATACATAATGCAGTTTTTTGGTCAGCACAGTGTGTAAGACTGATTTAATGACACAAATAGATGGATGTGCTAATAAACTAGTAATAAACTAGCTAGTGAAGCACTACCGTTATAATTGTTACTGTGAGCCATCTTGGATTTGATGTTTAATATGTATTATGTATTATTATGGCTTCTGGGTGCATTCCAGTTGAAATGACCTATTTGGTGCATTTTGACATTGCTGTTTAAATGGAAAAAAACTTTTGTAGCACCATAATTAACCATGTATATATATAGCCTATAAATATAAGATATATCCTGTAATATAAATGGAGCTAACAGGCCCCATTTTGTTGCTACTTTGTGGCCTTTAAAAGTTTAACTTGAAAAGAACAAGTTTTATTTAGGTTGAAAAGCAGAGTGTTCTGCTTTCCTGCTCTCATTTTGTGACCTGCGTCATTTAGATTGAGCAGCTAGCCAGGATGGGTGGTTACAGCAGTGTCAGAACTTGACAGAAGCCTGAATTGCTAACAAATTTAATATGCTTAAATGAGGTTAGGTCCTCTGATTAGGGGCAGGCAATGAGTATATTTAGTACCAATTGAAACAGATGGGGCTGCTCTACATAGTACACGAGATCTCAGATCCCCCTCTGGGTCTCAAAGGATGCTTAATTGGAATCGGGTTAGATCCCAAAGTGGAGAGATTCTCACAACCCAGTTCTGCCACATAGTTATTTGATCTGAGTGAAACTAGTTCACACAGTGGTAGTGGTGCTGGAGCTGGTCCTGAGGATGCAGCAGAACTATGCTGTGCTGGTGTCCTCTAGTTCATGCTCTGCTTTATCATAAAAATGACCTTGAAAGGGGGACTGGACTCGACATTTATTCTGCTTCATCTAGGCTAATGTTCTCCTGAGGTAACCTGCCTTACTCATGAGCCAACACACTGTGGTCCATTTTAGTTCGTGCAAGGGACTAGATTTAAAAATCTTTTAACTTTGGTTACACCTCATGAGGGATTTCCATGCATACATTTTTTTTTGTTTAGCAAAATGTTGGCCTTTTATCTCTGTGGTGCTTTTTTAGATGTTGTAAATTTCTGTTCTCTTAGTTTGCCCAAAGTTCTGTACTGAAATTTTGGGAAGGCTTTGAGAAACCTTTGTAAAATTATGTACTAGTGTTATTCATAATTTCTGTTATGCGTTAATGATTGTGGCTGCTGGCAGCGTTGTTGTACAATAATATAACAAGGGGACATTTAAAGTGGGGCTTGGATGAAACTGTAAAGGGAAATTAATGAAAAAACAGCTAATAGCTGCTAAAAGAACTTTTTTTAATTGTTAGATTTTTTTTAAATGTAAAATTTTGTGTTTGTTTAAAAGGTTATGCCCTTATTTCAGTTAATGTAGTTATCAAATGCCCTCAGTGATACTGCTCATTCAACTGTTAATGATTAAATCATGTGAAGGTTAATACGCACAGATGGAGAACAATGTTAATTTTTCCCTAGACTAGACAAGAGTCCCTGGCCTGTCACTTGTTATTATTGTGCCATAGGCTGCAATGTCATCCGAGCCCCCGGTGCCCCCTTGGTCCCCCCTCCTCAACTGTTCTTCACCTTGTTCTGTCCCAACACCCTGCTACCTTGATTCACTTTTGGTCGTTGGCTAGGTTTTGGATTTATTACTTTCGAGGCCGAACAATCAGTGGACCAGGCTGTCAACATGCATTTTCACGACATCATGGGCAAAAAAGTGTGTAGTTGTAGTTTTATTTTACCCTAAAGCAAAAACTGAAGCTTGGGCGACAGATCTTTGCTAGTGCTGCTGTCTCATTTCAGCTTTTCTTCCCAGAAAAGAGACACACATTCAAAAATGAATCTGTGTTGTGTATATAAAAAATAAAGAATATTGTAGTTCATCATGATGGCAAATATAACTTCAGTGTCTAGCCATCTGAAGAGTATAGCTTTTAACAATGAATCATCAATGGTGAGTCACATCGAGCACAGCTTCTGCAGTCGCCCAAGGTTTAGTTTACTTAGACCACTCCTTTAGGTGGTTTTATGCTGGTGACTCTGTAGGAGCTATTTTCTGAGCTAAGCAAGGTGAGTTTTAATACCTTCATAGTATTTGTATTTATTTAATTTGTTTTCACCTAAAGGACTGGTCAATGTCATTTTCCATCTTTTCTTATTCATTTTTTTATGCCAGGTCACTTACTGTTTGAGTTTTTAATATTATCCAAGAAGGTAAAAAAAAGCCTCAATTAAGTGACCTCAGGTTAAGAATCTCCATACTGTGTCAATTTAAAAAAGGGCATTAAATTCAGTTTTGCATAGGTTACTTTTGCATAAGCTATTACATTTTTTCGTGTGTTTTTTAAATATATTGTATAGCAGTACATACTTCATGCAGTGCATCTTACTGGAAAGTAAATGTTTTGTATGGGAAACAAGCCTTATGTTACTTGAATGGCTTTTAGTTGTGTTACCAGGTTCTGTAATTACCACCCTGGTAAGTAAACCCTAATCTAACACCCTTAATTTAATAAACTGAGACCAAGATCAAGTCAAATCTGAATATATACAGGCAGGTGAGTTTAAAGTAAACTCTTTAGGTAGGTCAACAGTACTAGGGAGGGAAACTCCTATATTAGAATGTCCCAGCCTATTTAGCACAGTGCTTTTGGGACCAAGCTGTTGGACAAGGACGCTGCTCCTGTTGCTTCATCCTTCTTAGTTTAGAATGAAGTCTTTAAATAAATGTGTTTGTAGTTTGCTGTTTATATTTTATGTTAAAAATGACTGTCAAATGACAGTAATAAAAATCTTAATGTAGTGAACTGAATTTAGCTGCTTATACTAAGTTCAGATTAAAAAAAAATGTTATTATATCAGAAAAATAATATTAAAAAGAAAAAATGGAATAAAATAAAACCTACAGTTTTGTGGAGCTCTGGAGAAGCTATTCCAACCTTTAAAGGGCAGCTAATTGTGCATGGCTTTTCTTAACTACCCTGACAAGTTGAAATAGAGTGAACTGGCTCAGTGCTGAATGCATGATTTGTTCAGCCATGCAATCTGTACTGGTGGATGCATATCTATTACTCACCAATCTGAAGTTGCCCCTGGCATTTCTCTGTCCTCCCTCGCCACTGCTGTGTGCTGATTCAAAGTGACGAACCACTTCCACAAAGTTTACCGTAGTTTTCTATGCAAGCTCAGAGCTGCTGTCCTACATTGTGTTTATTTTCTGGTACCAACTCTCTCTCCTTGGCTGTGTCCTGTTTTCCTTCAGGAAAACAGGTTCTCCAGTACCTAGGCTATTGTTCTTGATATGACATTATTGCTACGGTACTTCAGGGAGGTGGGGGCCATATGTTATAAATTTAGAAACTGGAGCATATCAAACTGTGTTGCAAATCCCAGCTCTGGAGTCGGACGCCAGGACTTCTGCGCTTCCTCCCATCACTCTGAGCCCTGAAGCCCGTGGGAGAGGGCCTAGGTAGTGAGCGGAGGGCCACAGACCACTCGCTCAAACTAGCGTCTAATTAGGTCGACAGAGAGGGAAGAGGGAAGGCAGGAAAGAAAGTCACTGCGTTTTATGCTCCTTTGCGAACAGAAAAATTTTGCGCCTTGCTCTTGATTCAAGGTGACCCCAATAACTCAACCCATTTAGAGGCAGTTCTATTTCTGTCCTACCCATTTTACACTCCCGGTGTGTGTGCTTTTCTTGAACGGCTGGTACATCTATAGTTGGACACTGGAAGTAATGGGATAAAATTTATGTTGTCTCTGATCAGTTATTAATATTAGTATTTTAAATAGACTTGTTTCAGGGCTTTTCCCCAGGAGGACATATTTTACACATAAGATTATTAGATCGTATTGCCGTTTTCTGTTCCATGTTTGACACGGTATGAAGATTCATTTCTAAAAAGACTTGTGACTCCATTATTCTTTGCATGTTTATTATTTTATACAGTTAGAAATAAATTGTCATCATATTTCTACTCCAAATTGACCAAATTGAGGTTCTTAAACACGTTAGCAAAGGGGAAGGTAAGTGTGGACTTTCTATAAGCAGTTTTTACTCTTCTTAATAGGGATAACATACAGCTAAAATGCAGGGACAGTGTTTCTCTGGTACATTTCAGAAATAATTTGTGCTTAATTTGCTCCACGTCTTTAACCTAATCATATTTACTTCAATAGTTTTGGAAATTTGTAACAGAATGTAGAAGAAATTTAATTTAAATGCAAATGCAAATTTTGATTTGGAAGTACCATAGAAACAGTGTTTTGAAGATATCAATAATAAGAAGCCCAGAATATATCTTTATATTTATACTGAGCTATAATATTCAACCTAAGTAAGATAATCTCTACTGAACTGCAAGATAAGTAATTGGTGGGGTGAGGGAGGCACATTGGTTATCAAATCCTGCCCCTTTAAGCTATGCTGTCTTTGTCCTTTGTCCAGGTTGAAGTGAAGAAGGCTGAGCCTCGGGACAGCAAAGCTCCCGGCCCTGGTCAGCTGGGAGCCAATCAGTGGGGACCCAGAGCCATCTTAAGTGCAGCGAATGGCTGGGCTGCACAGCCTGCTCAGAGCTGGCACCAAAGCTATGGGCCTCAGGGTGAGTGAGGGCGAAAAAGGTCTCCCTCTGGGAACATGACATTCTAGTGTGAAAAAAGATACCAGAGGCGCCAACTGGTATCTGAGCCGCAGTTTGCCTCCGTTTTGGCTGCGCTGTTTGTGCCATCTGTTCGAAACCACAGTGGGTTTGTCTACAGTGTAAGGGTGAATGCTTTCACATAGTGAATATACATGCAGTTCATGCCAAAACAAAGACTTGGCTTGGTTTAAAAATGAAGTCAGGAAGACTGCAAACCTTTAATTAAATAAGTAACCTGAACTTTTCAGAATACACATGTAAACTGTGCCTCTGTTTGTCTTTCTGACAGGAGTTTGGGTGTCCACAGGCCAACCTTTAGGTAGGTTTTTTTTTTTTCTTAAATAATAACAGTTGAGTATGAATGTGAAATTTGCAGCTGCCTCTTTTTGTTAGACATTAACAGCCCACTGTTACATATACTAATCTGGCTGATTTATTACCCATCCTGTTTGTCTCAGGTGGCTACGGTCCTCCTTTGCCAGCAGGACGAGGAGCCCCTGCTCAACCTCCCTCTCCTTTTAATGCGTTCCTAGTCACAGCACCCCCAGCTGGAGGATTTGGGGCACCTCAGGGATATCCACAGCAGGGCTACAGCACACCCCCTCAGTTTGGTAAGACATTAAAATGCGTCCCTCTGTTTGAGTTTGGAGGATATACACATAATGAATCTTAATGTTTTAATGCCTCTTGATGACTCATGTACACAATGTGCCTTTTTTGACTTTCATAATTTTGTGTTTTATAAGGTTGCAGTCTTAGTTAACACATTGAAAACTTAGGAATACTTAAATAAATGTCAAACCTTTAGTCTCTGACCATTACAAGTGTCAGACTGCTTTAAATCTGGCGTGAGAAGCTGGTTAGCATTAACATAGTTTCTAAGCATAAATGTCCATGATGTGTTGATTCAGTAGCCCCTCGCTAAGCTAGTGCTTGCTAAGTTAGCCTTTGTTTAGTTAGCTCGCATGCTTACAGTTCCCCTTAGCATCAGACAGCTCAGAGCAGCTGCTGTTGACTAAAAGGCTACGTTCACACAGCAGGTAAATGTGGTCCAAAACTTTTACATCATCTGAAATATTCAATTTTAATTTGGGCCACTTCAATATGTGATGTGAACTGAAATCCAATACATACCAGATTTGCGGCAATGCAGCTCTGTCTGAATGGCCAGATTGGAATTAATGCGACTTTTATGTCAAAGAGAAGGGAAAAAAAAAGCTTAATGCACGTTACTTTAAACAGATGTCCGATATGGGTCTCATTAAAAAGTTTGTGTGAACAGCCTTAAATAAATATTGTACTGATTACTGATAGAGTGATAGTACTGATTACTGTGTTGGAGTGACTGAAAGCATAATGTGATCGATTATGCTGTGTTTGGATGTTTGGACAGGCAGCTTTTCTCTTGCTTTTGATAATCTTTATGCAACAACTATTAGTAAGCTTGGAGAAAACCTAAGCAAGCAGTGTACTAAAGTACCAAAAAAAAAGACTTGTCATGCAGGAAGGTTTCCTTAGGTCTTTATAACTCATACATTAGTTTTCCTTTTTCCAAACACAGGGTACACTTTTGGTACACCTCAAGGTGACCAGTTTGTACCACAAGGAATGCCTCCTCCTCCCACAACTCCTGGAACAGGACCTCTGGGCTTTGCCCCTGCAACCACCCCAACTCAGGATATGAGCAAAGCCCCTCCAGCACAGCCAGACTTCTCCTATAGCCAGTATGGTGAGTAAAGGTCTCACCTCACCTGGGTCATGTCTTCTCCTGTTTCTGTTGAGCGGATCCATTTTCTAAACCACCTTAGTTGCAGTTCATTACAGTGATCCTCACACAAGCAAGAGCTTGCTCTTTATACCACATGGCTGAACTGGCATGACTGCATCACATGCACACAAGCTTGCATACAAACCCTCACTTCTGCCAATTCCTCTAGGTGTCACTGCATCCACTACAACTACTGTGAATATGCTCAAATAAGTAGTTGTCTGTGTGCATATAATAATAATGGAAACCAGTTGTATGAATTGGATCATCCTGTGTTGCAGTGTTGCTTTTTGGATGGTGTGATGCCTCATTTAATATAGATGAATTTTAGATGATGTGCTTTTTTGATGCTTAAATTCACTTCAAAGTTTTAAATGGCTTTATTGTTCTATTACCAACATTGCATTGCTGATTCATAATGTAAGGAAAACAAAAAGAGCAAATAAATAACGATTTCTCATAAATAACAGAAATATGGCCGTAACCACTAAACAGAGGCCGTGTCACCTGTAGAAATGTGTTGTTAGGGACATAGACGTAGCTTTCTACGGAGAGCAAGCTGTGGCTAAAAAATCTCCCACATGCAACTAAAGTGTGGGAGTATTTTGGACACAGACCCAACAATGTGGTGCTCTGTAAGCTTTGCAAAGTGCAAGTATCATTGAGCGTGTGGTCAACACTGTAGCACAACAGCACTTCGTCATTGCCTATGCTAAAAGCAATTTCTGTACTGCTACTTTTATGGTTCCATAACATTGCACCATGCCTTATCTAACATTGTTATTTGTTTTCTGTGCACTACACTGTACAAAATACATTTGCCAGTAACTAAGGCACATATAACCACAATAATAAAATAATTCCAAGGTTTAGCCATTTTAAATAAAAATATTGATGTGCATATTCTGTCTTGTAAGATGATTAGTTATATATATATATATATATATATATATATATATATATATATATATATATATATATATATATATATATATATATATATATATATGTTTGTGTGTGTGTGTGTGTGTGTGTGTGTGTGTACATATATATATATATATATATATATATATATATATATATATATATATAAACAATAATTTAATTGTTTTAATTAAGCGTACACAAAAACCCTTTAGCAAAATAATAATATATATTAACTGACTGATCAGAAAAAAAATATATCATTAGATTAATCAACCTAGATAAATTAGTTAAAACATTTTTGTTTCATTGTTAGGTGCAGCTCTAATGTACATAATACCATATTGTAGTTGTATGTATTAGGATTTGTATATACCTCCCAGTATATTGAAATGACACTAATAAACCCTTGATGTGACTGTTTAAGAGCATACATATGACATATGAGAACAGCTACAGTTGGTAAGAATGCTTATAATGCTCTACCTTCTGGCAGGTTTCACCAACCTCTACAACCCAAATCCAACACCCCTCATTCTGCTGGTTAAGGACCTTTGGAGGAAGTGATTAGATGGATCAGGTAGAGTCAGTGAGGGGTGGAGCTAAGATCAACTACAGGAAGGTAGACCTTTAGGAGTAAGGTTGGTGACCATTGGGTTAAATGGTCACTGTGCGTTGTTTGTATGAAATGTCCGTATTACACAGTATATTGAGAACCATTAAGGAACAGTGTCCTGTTCAGCTATTTGCATTTTACTATAGATACACTACTACAAGTTCACTGCATGGCCAGAAGGATATATAGTAGATAGTCTGTCTAATGAGCTAAGTTCACTGATTTCTAGGAAAGGTGTTCAAGTGAACAAGCACGGCCTGTATAATCATCATAGGCATTGCCCCACATGAGCCTAGCTCAAAATGCCCAATGCCAAGTTTGAGACAACCTTATCTGAGGGATGGAGCTCCATTCAGTACTAGTGTGATGAACTGATGTGGCATTGCAGCATCATTTACTTTTACCAATGATTTCTTGGCTTAGTACAATCAAAGCCTTCTTGCTTCCCATCTTTCTTGGATAAGTAGGTGTCCACAAACTTTTGGCCATGTAGTTTATTACACTACAGCTCATTTCCTCTGAGCCTCTTGATGCTGATAAGGATATAGAAACTGTACACAGCAGTTAAACAAGCAGTGTATTGTGCCTCTGCTGTGAAATCCCATGCCATAAAAAGTCATGTCCTAAAACTGACCTGCCTCATTAGCCAGGTGTACCGATGTCCTGCTCAGTGCAGCAGTGTTACCCTCACCTGCCTCAGTGTGCCATGCTTATGCTTCGCTTTCATTCATCAATATTCATCGGCATTAGGGCTGAATGCCTTTAAGATAAGCATAGTATTTAACTATTTAAAGGCGGTAAAAGGAACAATCCATTCACCTTAACTGTTCCTGATTCAGCGTGTTTAGGCCTTAAAGTCTCAGAGCAGGTTAATCATACCATAGAAAGCAGATTGATATGTCGGGGCTTCGCCTTGATTGGTAGGAGTCTGTCCCCCAGAGCTAGTGTTAAAGATAGTTTCTCTGGGTTTAGTCAACCTGGTCTCCTCATCTCCCTGATAGGCTTGGGTAACTATCCTCAGGACCCCTCTGCCTACGGACCAACGCGTCCTTCACACAGTTATGGTCAGGATGAGCAGGGATATAGTGCAGGTAGGTGTGAGCTACTGTATTTTACAACCACCCAATAAAAATAGCAGATGCCACAGTACATAGACTCATGAGGCTTCAATTAGAGCTTTTGTTTTCCTTCTGACATACATTTTAAACACTCAAGTGGTGCGCATACCATGTTCATGTTCATGTTGTATACATATTTTACATCACACAGTTTCCTCTGTTGTATACTAAATACAGCTACATGTCCTTTTAGAGGCCAGGAATGGAGCTTTACATCTTTATTGTCCACCTTTCTGATTTCATAACATAGTTAAATGTTATGTAATTAGAAGCAAATCTAGATATGTCAAACTAATCGTAACTCCTAATGGTAATACCAAAGGTAGAAAATACTCTTTGGCATTGTGGCTTTGTAGCTGTGGTTTACTATACCCAAATGGTTTCCTCCAGCTTTTTCTTTCCGTCTCCTGTCTATGCATTGTCTTCTCTGCATTGCTTTGCTGGCAAAAGGATGATCTAATTATTACAGATGGTTTAATGTTTATTAAAATATCTAGTTTGTATTTTGTGCTACTTTTGTTTAGTGCAGCTTTTGCAGTTTACCAGATGACTGAATATTATGCCGGAAATCAAACATAAAATTCACTTTTATAGCTCATAATCCATTCCCCTTATTTGTGGCCATGCCAGCAAACTGTTCTTGTTTGTCTGATCTGTCATCTAAAAGGAATACATGAAAATATAATTATTAGATATAGTGTGTATGTTCAAGCTTTTTTTCTTCTTTTTTCCATAAGTAACTTTCTTTTCATATATATATATTTTTTCATTTCATCTTGCCTGTTTTGATAGTTTCTTTGTTAATTTACTAATTTTACTCTGCAGCTAGCAATCTAATAGCTGTTATTACAAAAAAAGTACTGATTAAAAAGGTTAAAAGCGGGACAAACCGTTTTAAACATGATTATCCAATTCATCTGGAACCTTTGTCTTTATGTATCTTCTTTTTAACAGGTTATGGGCAGGACCTGAGTGGCTTTGGACATAGTTTTGCTGACCCCAGCCAGCAGACTGCCTCGTACGCTGCCCCTACTGCTCAGCCTGCGACAGGCCCTCAGCCAGCGGCGAGCAGTTTTGGCCGTGGACAGAACCACAATGTACAGGGCTTCCATCCATATCGGCGCTGAGTGTTTTTCCCCCACCCACCTTCACAATGCAATACAAATTATGTCAGGGAAATAAGACGTTCTGATCCCAGACAAAGCTGGGTTTTTGGGCCGGTGTTTGCCGAAAGTTACAAACATGATTGGCAGGTGTCTGCGTGTGTGTATATTGTGAACAGTGACTCCTACATGAGGAGACCATGTTCGTCATATATTTTCTATTAGAACAGAGCTACATAGCAATAGATTTTTAATTGTCTGGTGGAACATCAGCACAGAACCACACCAGACACGGAGTGACAGGGTCTCCTCAGCTTTAATTCAATTAGGGAATTATGAAAATATTTTATTTTGAAATTTGTGGATTTTGTTTACTGAGCCTTTGACCATTTTATTTGAAAAATTGTTTGAAATAGAAATTATGAATATGTATTATACACCTCAACTGTGCAATTTTTTAAAATGACTTTTGTACTATTCTATGTGTGCTTTCTTTTCTTTTTTATTTATTTAAGGATGTAGATTTTCCCTCAGGTGGCTGTTTTAGTGCACTTTGCACTTATGCAAAAAAGAGAGGAATTTTATTTGAAATAAATGATTTAAAGAAACAAATTGTTGCATTTGTGTATTGTTTTGAAATGTTGACAAGTTATCATAATGCAATATTTTTTTGTTAGAACAGAACTTTGTATATCCTATTATGCAGTTTTGTTACTTAGACATATTTTAAAACTGGTGGTTTTTATTTATTTTAAATCAAAATTTCATGAAAAATGGACCAATTGAAATGCTCTAAAATTACTTGGAATAAAAAAAAATATGTTGACTTCCATTAAATGTTAATGTTCTTTTCTTGTTCTGTAAAGTAACTGTTCTAGAGGTAGCATGTTTTGTTCAGACAGTGACGATAAGTAACATGAGGTGATAAATAACTGTGTGTCAGTAGAACTGTGCTCACATGTACCTGCATGCTGAGTTGCTGCTCCAGCAGTTCATCAAGCTACTTGTTTCCAGTGACAGTAATTGCTCAAACAGTCACAGTCTTGGGGATAACTCAAACCTAAGAATGGCAGACACTCACAGAGAGACCGGGTGGAATCTTTTACGTTTGCTGTTTGGAGGCCTGTGTTACGATAAGATAAGTCAGCTACCTAATAATGTTCTTGGTTTCACACTAGAAGAACCAGCAGTTCAGCCAGCAGAACTTAAAACCCAAGGATGAATCAAGTGATGGAAAGGCTTTTATTGTTCCACATGTATACAAATACAACGTGGATAAAAAGCATCCCTTCTGGACAATGATGCAACATGGAACAAAAAAGAAAAACAGTATTGTAGGGCACTATTAATAAGGCTACATGACATCTAAATACCTGCTTTATAACAACAGACATGAACATTAAAGCAGCTGTCCTTAGGATTTGTTTCTTTTAAATTGAAAGTAGTACTGTTCCTGCGTGGGAAGCAAACAATCTATTATAATAAATAGCATCAACAGTGAGTGGAAATTGAGGAGCTACTGAACGTGATATCATTTGACCGAGAAAGCCAAAAAAACTCACTGGTGCTCCTGTTTTTTCAATTGCAGTCCGGGTGCAAGAGTTTTGTCACTGAATAGAAGCGTGAAATATTGTTAACAGACATCCCACTGAGAAATCAATCCTGTCCAGATAGGGCTTATGACTAGGGGTTTGTTAAGAAAAAATCTATTTTTTGATTAATTTGAATGATCCGATATTAATTTATATAAACCCAAGATCGATCCTTAGATTTTTTTTCCCTATATGCCTACAGTTTAAACGTCTCGCACTTTAAAAATAATTATATAAATGTCAGACATACAATGCTGCATGCGAATGATCATGGTATGACCTTAGTAACCGTCTAAATGGGCTCTTATATTCTATTACATTTTCTGTGGAAATTATTGTAGCATTTAATGACCAATTAGGTTAAAGAGAAAATGTAGTGAGTATTAAATAAGTAAATAAATAGATAAATAAATAAATAAAGTTTGTATCAGAAATTCAATAGGCTTGCTTTTGGCGCCCCCACCTGCGCATCTCTAGTCATCTCTAGTTTTATCTAACTACAGGAGTGTCTCTCTCTGAAAGCCTTAATTCACAAATTATATTTCCACCTAAACCTAAACAAAGCCGCTTACTCAAGGCTCGAGGCGTGTTACTTTCCCATTACAGCTAACCTAGGTTAAGATAACTATCAAATACGTATCGATCATTTACCTGTGCTTGGTTTAAAAATTAATAAATGTTTAAAATTTGAGTTTAATCTACATCAGTAAATCTTAACCCTTAAAATCCCACGGTGATATATGTGTCACAGACCTTTTAAAAGTTTTGAAAAGTTTATTTACAGCACTCTGTCCTTTATTTTAACTCCTGAAGTTCATAAATGACACAAACTGAACCTCCTGAGAGCATCACAGGACAGTGTCCTGCGCATCTCTAGTCGGAGCTGTAATTGGATCATCCCTCCTGCAGAGGGCGCCTCTCACCGTCCGCGGGCCCCCAGCGGCTTTTTCAACGCGACCGAACCGCTGAACCTTCCTTTTCCGGCGAATCTCTCAAGATGGTGGGTGCTGTTTTATTCTTGAATTAGTGAATCTAAAGGAATCCTCAGCGAATACAGCAAATATCCCTCATGTTTCTGTACAGTAGTTGTGAGCTAGTGTTGATGGACGCGTTTCTGTCGGTATTTTGAGGAGACGCCGGTGGATTTGCTGGGTTTGAGGCTGTAGTTGTGGCCGAGCGCCGCCAGCCCCGTTTAGCCAGTAAAACCCGGCGGTGTGCGGCTGTTTAACTGCAGAACAGCCGATATGAGCAGCGCCTTTACACCAGCTGCAGTTCAGTTCGGAGAAGGCCCGGGAGGTTGAGCTAATTCAGCCAGTTTATTTGAGCTATAGGTTGTTTTTAAGTGAACGGGTGTCGAGCGGCTCAGGTGTAGTTAGCTTAGCTAGGCCAACTGCTAAACTGACCAGTTTTTGCTTGTATGCATATCAACTAACTCCTGGTAACTAATTACAGGAGTCTCTCTCTCTCTGAAAACCTTAACTCACAAACTATATGTAAGTTACCCCTAAACCTAGACATAGCCGTTAAGTCAAGGCTCGGGGCTTGTTAGTTTTCCATTACAGCTAACCTAGGTTAAGCTAACTACCAAATTATTGACCATTCACCTATCATTTATTAATGTTTAATTTACTTCTTAACCGAACGGAGCCCATGATGTGTCACAGGCCCTTTAAAATTAATGTTCCTTGCAGTATCCTGTCCTTTAGTAGTAAGTTCATAAATGATACATACTGAACCTCCTGAGCGCACTGTGAGAGGAGAGAGAATGTTTCTTCATCTGACTTTACAGAATGTAGGAGTTTTGGAGATAAAGCTAACTAATATTTTCTTCTACAGCTCTGTTCCAACAACTTTAATTATTCAAATGCTTAAATTAATGATTTGTGTTGCATAGAACTACTTCAGACCTGATTTTAAGTACAAAATGTTAGTAATAGTTAAGAAATGGACCTTTGTTACATCAGGATTATAATCTTGAATATTTACTTGAGCCCACACAAATCAGTATCAGTATTCAGAAATGAGTCTAGGCACTTGTCAGTTAACTTTGGTCTTAAAGCTGCAGTTTTGAATCTCATGTGAATTTGGTCAACTTTCCAGGCGGACGTTGAGCAGAAGAAGAAGCGTACCTTCAGGAAGTTCACCTACAGAGGTGTGGACCTGGACCAGCTTTTGGACATGTCCTAGTGAGTATAGATGAATTTTCAATCATTGTTAAAGGTTGTCACAGTAGGGTTTGTTCATGTTGGACTGTATTTCACATAGAAACCTGACTGGAATCCATGTCCAGCTATATGGCTGGACTATAATTCAATCTCAGTGTTTCAGTTCAGTTTATCATTTAGCAAAGTAGATAAACTTTGATAGCAGCTGTGTTTCTTTAAGTGTAATTTTTGTTTTGCTTTTATCTGTGAAGCTTTTTTTTGTATAGTTGTCTAAAGTTCTTGGTAGATATTTATAATTTTATACACAATCTGTGTGTAAAAGTCAATCTTGGTTATTTACTGTTTAAAAAAAATCTAAAAAGGTTGAATTTGTTTATTCTACTTGATATTTGAAACTGTTATACTGTGTAAAACCTTATCATATATTTTGTTTAAGAAGTTTGTTCTTAAAATTTGTGTATTTTTCAGTTTGACACCAAGAATATATCGCAAAAATACCCTGTAGCTAAATAGCTTACCATTTTGCTTAGCTAAGTGGGAAGCAAAGCTTATTACAGTAGTTAGCTAAC
This sequence comes from Astyanax mexicanus, assembly GCF_023375975.1. Taxonomy (NCBI): domain Eukaryota; kingdom Metazoa; phylum Chordata; class Actinopteri; order Characiformes; family Acestrorhamphidae; genus Astyanax; species Astyanax mexicanus. The sequence continues at coordinate 19,347,783 of NC_064423.1, read as the reverse complement.
TACAGGAGATTGTTGCTTCAGCCAAAATAGAATGTCAACATCTAATAGCTAGCTAGTAATTACTTTAATTTTCTTACAGGTAATGTATTCTCACTCAGTGTAACCTAAACCTAATCAAATGTGTACAGTTATCTTTCACTACTGGCATCAAATACTGTCAAGTTTATTAGGATATTGTTAACAGTACTGAGCTAGATTACATTACATTACATTACATTTGGCAGACGCTTTTGTCCAAAGCGACTTAAAAGATGTGTGAAGGGCAATATGCTAAAATGTAAATGGTAAATGCCAAAAAATTTATAATTTATCAATTTTAAAACGTTAACGCACACAACTTTAATGCTTTAACTTTTTAACTCAAAGTAATTGCGACAAAATTGACAGAGCCTGATGGTTTGTTAGCAGTTTTATTTGGATATAACACAGCAATGCTTACTGTTGTTCAGAAAGTACATTATATTTTATGTGGTTCAACCTCCTGTTTTGAGGAAGAAAGTGATTGTGACTGAGAGAATTCTGTTGTGGTAATTATTATTATTATTATTATTATTATTTATTATTATTTTTTTGTGTTTTTGGAACTAGTCCTAATCTCCAAATTTTTGGACTTAATTGTTCATTGATTTGTAGCGTTTACATCTTTTCATTATTTGCCTGAATTAATGTAACATACACAACTTATCAAATCCAAGTATTATGTTTTATTTTAATTAGTTTGATTCATTTAAAATATTGCCTAATATTCGACGAACAAAATAATTAGTTGCTAATTAGTGTCTTGGGCAGCAACAGTACATCACATTGATTTTAATGCTTTATTTTTGGAGCCCTGAAATACATTTAGTTCAATGCTTACAGAAATGTCCACTGGTTCAGCATTCTCATCAGTAGTGTCTTAAAAAAAAAAAAAAAAAAAAAAAAAAAAACTTATTTCCACAAACCTACACTAATGACTTGTGCCTGACTTTTATGTGAGATGTCATGAATGGACATTAGAAACTAAAGTGTCTTGTTTTTCAGTGAGCAGCTCATGCAGCTGTACTGCGCTCGCCAGAGGAGGAGGTTGAACCGTGGGCTCAGAAGGAAGCAGCAGTCCCTTCTGAAGCGCCTCCGTAAGGCCAAGAAGGAGGCCCCTCCCATGGAGAAGCCTGAGGTGGTGAAGACCCATTTGAGAGACATGGTCATCCTGCCCGAGATGGTGGGCTCCATGGTCGGCGTGTACAACGGCAAGACCTTCAACCAGGTTGAAATTAAGGTATGGCAGTGGAAGAAGTGCTGGAATATTTAGGACTTAGGCCTTTAGAGTTGAAATGTCTGTTTTAAGAAGCAGTTAGCTTGACAACTTTATAGAAGACAGCTTTTTAATAGACTATGGATGTGTGTATCCTTTAGATTTGTGATTATCCAGCTTCAGATATTCTGGTGGGTAATACTGGTTTTCATTGGGAGATTAGCAGATGAATGTGTAGTGTGTGCTAGGTAATATTTTTAATGTACTCCAGAAGAGAAAATTATTTCACTGCATTGCTATCTACACCCAGAGTTCTCATCCCTGTTTTGATTATCTGGGCTGGTGTAGTTCCAGCTTTAGCATCAACCCACAATCCCTTTTGGAGCATTCTTATGCATTTGTCAATTGTTTGAATTTATGGACCTACTGCTAATATACTGTAAGGGACCATAGCTATATTTTACATAGTCTTGCAGGGTAAATGAAAGCTGAGTTATTTGATTATAGAACTTGTATTATAAGTAGGTAAATTTATATAAATTTTTTTTTTTCCCTTCACAGCCTGAGATGATTGGTCACTACCTTGGAGAGTTCTCCATCACATATAAGCCAGTTAAGCACGGTCGTCCTGGTATTGGAGCCACCCACTCCTCTCGCTTCATTCCTCTGAAGTAAACACTGATTAATGTAAATAAAGTGACTTCCAGGATATGCTAAATGTTTCTTCTTTTTTCTCTAATTCTCTTACCATTTATACATGTTCATTACCATTTATACATGTATTTGCTTCAAAGTGACTCTTCCCAGCTGTCACTCCTTGTGCAGTATGTATGAAATGTACACATGCTAAAAATAATTGCCTTACAGTTGTTTCTGGTAACAAATGCATTTATTTTTCAAAGTACAAAAACAATACATGTTTTAAATGAGGTTTTAGGTTATTAAACCAAGACATTTGCATATTGTGGGGGGCTATAAAAACGTGTCTTATTACTAAAGGATACAACTACGTTTCTAAGCAAGTTTTTACTAATTATAGCAGCAAACTAATTCTTCACATTGGTTTGCTTTTAAATGCATGTTTCAAGGCCTGGAAATAGATGGGTTTTTTTTTCCCCCCCACAGACGGACTCTTTTTGTGGGCATGAGTTGTCTAGGGGCTGAGTTGCTGGTTTCATTTAATCAAAAAAAAAATTTTATATATATATATATATATATATATATATATATATATATATATATATATATATATATATATATATATATATATATATATATATATACACACACATATACACATACTCACCAGAGTAACTGCTTAAGTATCACATTGCTTTTATGGCAAATCTTTGGAATGAGCTTAAAAATGACAACCAGATTTCACACTCATTTTTGTCCCTCTTGGCTAATCTTTGGGGCAGTTGTGGGCCTCGTCAGGTCCTGTTCGGGCTTTGAGGTGGTAACCTTGGGGGCAGTTGTTGGCCTTGCTGTTTCTTTGGAGCAGGAGGTTTTGTTAGCGGTTGGTGGAAGTGCAGTCTCTTGTTTAGGTTTTGAGGTGCTGGCTGGCTGCCAGAGGAAAAACTCATGGAGCAGGGTATTGACTGTCTCGGGGCATTCCATCATTACCATGTGGCTTCCCTCATCAATGATCTTCAGGAAGCCCAGTAGCAGAATCTGTGGAGAGGAAATTGAAACCTGTTACCAATATGCTTTTGGACATTTTATAGATTTTCTACCCACTAGGCAAGATCAGATGTATGGCATTAAAATAAACTTTTTTTAACCAAAAAGCCAAGTCTAACCAGTTTAAACTTTAAATTATTTAAACTAAAATTATTACTGTTTTTGTGTCAAATTTAACATTTAAATAGGTTTGTCAAATATTTAATGAATAGCAAAGTTGGAGTTTTTACAGCCTTGGTATTGTTAAACCATTTTTTTTTCTTCAAACAAAATTTGTATATCAAGCCTAAACACAGTTAAAATTTAATGCCAAACAAGCTAGATATTTTAATAAATGTTAGCAAAATGGTACATATGGCAACTCTAGGTATCACACACAAATCTAGAAATACTATTACTGAAAGAGCTACAAGAACAGTTAACTTCCAGTCCTGTTTAAAGGAAGTATTTACATTCATTTTGGGAGTAGAAGTATAGATAACAGGGTTTAAAAATACTTCTGTAGAAATATCTTACCCCCAAAACATCTATCTAAAAGTCATAATGACTATGTTTATATTAAAATGTTAATGTTAAAAAAAAATGGGATGCACTGATCATCTTCAAATGAGGCTACATACAGCTGCTATGTTCTTGCTGGAGTGTGATGTAATGTGCAGGTGTGACTGATCACGTATCAACCATTAGAATGCCGAAATGGTATATATTTATACTCATCGCTTTTACTATCCGAATGTTTTTTTTTAGAAACAGGCTGAAATTACATGAGTAATGATGTTATTTTTTAAATTTAAGGAGTAAAAAGTTGAGAGAACTGTGTTAAAATGTAAAGTAAAGTGTCAGCAGAAAAATCATTACTACAGGAAAGTACAGATAAACAAAATTTCTACTTAAGTAAAATAAATTTGTACTGTGTTTGTACTTTGGTACTTGACACCTTTGGTCCTGTTACATGAGCTAGTGTCTGCCTGTGCTGACAGATTTAACATGAGCAACAATTATTTTCAATTTGTTTAAAGTTGCATTTACACGAATCAACAGAAATAAACCTTGCCGAGTTAATAATATATAATATTTACCTCTGCCATGCGCTGGTCCTCCTGAATTGGCACAAACTTGTCATACATGCCATGAACCAGGAGCGTGGGCACAGTGATTTCAGCATGATAGACTTCATCACCCTCTGGCCAGTACTGGCCGCTCATCATAGACCGCAGCACAAAGGAAGACACGTTGAAGGCATTTTTCTCTTTCAAAAGTTTCTTTTCTTTTGTCCCCTGATGGGCAAATCCAGCCCTGAGTAAAGCAAAGAATGGTCTGTGTTAGTAAAGCCCGAGGAAGCTTGGAGGAGCAGCAGTACATGTCTATTATGATTATTATAAAAGAAAAATAATTAAACCTATATGAGTGACTGAGCATTCTTACATGAGGAAGCTCCAAGACAGGCACGGCGACAAACAGTGCAGCACGCAGGTGGGCAGGTTAAAGATGGAACAGAGGCTGGGTTCCAGGGCTGTGGGGCCACCACCGTTAATCATCACTACTTTGTGAACTTGCTCTGGATATTCATGGGCCAAGAAGGTGCAAAATGATACACTGAAAAGAAAAACAAAACAATCAAATTAACAGGTAGAACATTCAGGTTCAAACATTCAGGATCAGAAAATCCAACATCAAAAAGATAAAATAATTCACATTAACTAAAGTATATTCACAAATAGTATCCAATACCTAGTTTATGCAATCTGTTCTTCAGTAAAGTAAATCAAGTGAGCTGTTGAACAAAAAATATATGGCTGAATTTTAACCAATTCTGTGTTTTTTTACAGGCTAATTTATGCTTAACTTACCAATAAATTAACTTGAAATACAAATGCACATGCAGACTTAAGGAAAATGTTTTACATGTCTACCAGAGACAGATTATATTTTCTAAATATCGTTAGTTTTAGTCTCAGTGTTTGATTAGTGCATGATTAATATCACAACTTATTGGATCATACTGGACCTCTCCTCATTCTGCTGAAATCTGGCAGTTAATTACCATCACAATATAAATTTCAGAAAAATAAACTATTACAATGGCTGTTTAGTTTCTTGCAACCCTATTTTGCAATATGTTTTTCTCTGTGTGTAAAGCTTATGGAAACAAATGAAACAAAGCAGTAAACCTGCAAAACTGCTATATGGACACCAGAAAGAAGACACTATGGCAGAAAATACATTTTTTATGTGGTGTTAAAAGTCATTAAACATGATTGCATATAGTCTTTTTTTCTGCACATCAATGACTATATTGTTTATTTTGTATTTTTGTTTGCTTGATGAGTATTTGGACAGGTCAAAAATTGGCTTGTTTGGAGTATCAGATTGCTCCACAAGCTGTAATGTAGTAACACTATAATGATATGGCCGTAGTTCAAATGTTGAAATATGCCTTTTTTTGCTGTTGGGAAAGTGTTTTAAGAAGGTATTAGCACTATAAAAAAAATAAACATGTACCCGTATGAATGTCCAATGAGAATGTTCCTCCGTTTTGCATATCTCTTGAATATTATCCGTATGTCCTCGGCCAGGGCGTAAAAAGTGTAGGCAGCAGTGATTTGAGGGGCGGAGCTCGCACCGTGGCCCGTGAGGTCTGGGGCAATAACTTCATAGCCGAGCTGAGAGAAGAAGTCCAGCTGGCCCCCCCATATGTCCAGAGACCCTCCTACTCCATGTATGAAGAACAAGGCCACGTCAGGGTGTGTCTCTTTGCAGCGGGTGATTTTACGCTCACAGTCGATCATCACAGTGCGCTTGGGTTTGCGTCGTCTGCGCTGAGGCTGCTCTTGGGGAACAACTGCATTGGAATCCACAGCTTGCCTTGTTTCCAAGTCCTCCATCTCTACAGTGCTGTCTCCATTCTGACAGCGCACCAGCTCTGGATGTGTAGCTTCACTCACATTCTCGATCAGTAATTGCCCATTGCGATATACTGTGATTTTCCTCTTGCAGCTGACGCTGCCCCCTTCCCCTCCTGGCTCTTCCACCACCGGCCGGTCGGGGATGATGTGCCGAACCCGCAGAACCCTGCCAGGCTTCACCTCCACAAACTCAAAACCATCCGCAGGCTCAGACGTCTCGATCGGAACCACAACATTGGCAGATTTCCCCGTTAAGCAGCAAAAGATTCCATCCACAAAGCTGGTCAACATATCGATCACCTGCAAATGAGAGAAATTCAAATTTAGAACAATTTTACCAGTAACAACATAATATACTTATAATATCTGACTTAGAAGTCGGGGTGTAAATAATTACTGTACTGAATCGAAAAGGCAGCATCGAGTTTTAAATACTAATCTTAGATACAAAGTTTGGTGGCTGACAGATCTCAATGTTCTGTTGGGCTAAAAAGTAAAAGTGTGTTTTTGCAAGGGAGTCAGTATGGTTACATTAACATTACCAGGCTGAAGTGACTCAAAGCAGATTTTTTGCTCAATGTGCCTCAGATCTGATTTTTTCATGGCTGTGTGAACAAGTCAATTACGATTTTTTCAAATCAGATTTGAGTCACTTTCATATGTGGTACTAAATCGAATACATATCTGATTCATGGACATGTGACATGAATGTGAACAGTCAAATCCGAATTTATGCATCTTTTTGCTTTTATGCATGCGCTACACGCTTCTCTCTTGTACCCACACATCTCTTGGTGCAGCTATAGCTGCAAACCGCCTGGCCTTTTTTACCTCCTCGATCTGAGCATGTTTGCTCTCCACTCTAGCAAAATATGCTCCACATATGAGCTGCTAACGCATTTATTTCCCTTTATAAAGCTACGAGTCGTTTCTTAAATATGACGTTTTTTGTTGTTGGCAAAGAAGGCAACGTTTATACACGTATCAATGTGCGCATGTGAGACATTTCAGGGACAGATTTGTTCACGTCACTTACATTTGTGAATGTAAACCATCAAGATCCAAATCCGATCTAAGCAAAAAATAAATGTTATAACTCCCAACACACAAACAAATAAAGAACGCACTAAGTGTACTAAGAGATTTCCACACTTCCAGCATGTCTGACTTTGGTCCTCATGAAGACAATTCATACTATTAACCTGGAGACCAGGAGACTATTAACACCTGGATGTGATATTTTCTTTAACAAGTAAAGATTATTGGACAACAATGGAAAAAGTCCCTTTGTGTACTATTACTGAAATAATGTTTGACTTCTTTTACTTCATTTTTACTTCATTTTTTTATCATTTATGTTGTTCAAAAATACACAGGAAATGCTTTATGAAAAGCGCTACAGTGGACTTTCAGTGTGCTGCTTACTTGTGCAGAACAAGCCTTAGATTTCTGCACACTGGTTTGTGGGAGGTTTGATTACATGGCTAAATAACACTGCAGAGTTAAATTACATATTACAGCTGAAGTCAGACCCTAGAGTAATAAGTAATTGCATATTGGTTGTTTCTTGCATTTACAGTACCAGTCAAATGTTTGGACACACCATCTTTTTCAATAATAATTACTACTTTAATTTATTTTCTACACGGTAGATTAATATTAAAGACATGAAAACAATGACCCATGTGGACAAGGGACACATATGGAATTATGTAGTAAACAGTGAGCTCTGTCCTCAAAGCTAAATGTGATACTTAAAAGTAAAATATAAAACATATTTCTGGCTTGTTTAACTTTTTTGGTTTGCAAACTAAATTCACATTTGTTTCTGTATAGCTTTAATGGCTTCAAAATTAAATGTACAATGTTGAAAAATTATAAAATCCGTAAAAAAAAAAGAAAACACATTGAATAAGAGATGTGACTGGTACTGTTTAAGTAAACAAGTCAACAGTTAATAGAATTAAATATTGGGTTTTAAATGTACTAGCTCATACAGAACATAGGTAAAGTTTATTTATATAAAATACACTTGAAATGTATGAATGTATTTTTTCTTATTTAGGGAATAAAATACATTTTAAAATGAAACATAAAGACATATAAATAAACACATGCTCATATTTTTATTTTGTGTGGGAGCAGATCGTGTTTCATGGCCACTGACAAACTGCTAAATATAGAAAGGCCTAGTAAAGTGTTTATTTACTGTGTCCTGGACACAATTCCAAACAATGTTTCCTGCAAATAGTAGGAAACTTCTTTTGCAATTATAATTTTTTCTCAATATATTATTGGCTAAAATAAATATATTTGTAGCTAATTAACAATGCTACCTATAGGTTAGCTAGCTAATTGTCCATAATGGCTTTAACTATTCTTATACTATTTTCTGCAATGAATTAATGTTACTAAAAAAACTAAAAAAATAAACTCAATATTTAGCTGGATTATATCATGTAAAACGCGACACTTACCTAAAATAAATACCAGTTAATGCATAGGAGCGTCGTATTACTGGCTCTTTCTCCAGTTGGTGTTGTGGAAAAAGGCGAACGATAATCTGTTGCAGTCAATCCAATAATCTAATCTAACTGAAGGCTGTTGATCTGCGCCAGATTTCAGGATCCTTCACAGCTTCATTTACTCTCTCTGAGACACTTTACAACAACTATTAATCGATATTCGCCTTTATTGCCGATTTAATCCCATGTTTGTCTGAGGAGTAGTGACAGCAAATCTATAGATTAGTGAGGGATTACACCTGCTGGAGATCCGCGGCTACAGCAGCCCCTCCACCTGCGGCCCGCCCACCTGCAGACTCGCCGGGTGCTCGCCAAGCGACACTCCAACTAGCCAATCGCAGCGCAGAGCGATCTTCAGCGAACCAATAGGATACAATCTCGAGTCTCTATTAACAAGCTATTGTTTGTTAATAATGGGATAAAAGTGGTCCAATCAGACGCCGACATGGCCCTAAGGGTTTATTTCCCTTTTAAAAGTATTAATTTTGTAAGGAACATGCATTTGCTGAATAAATATTTAGGTTGCGCCCATGAAAAATTTGTTTAATTCTGCAATTGCCGAACAGCTTTGCCGAAAAGCGTAATCCAGCAAAAAAACGAACAAAAAAACGCAGTGTTTTATTATTTACTCGCAAAATCAACGGAAGTGTTCTGTTATAATTGCTGTTACAAATGCATTTTTAAACCTGCTCCCGCTTGTTTTAGTCCCATTACCACCTGCTCATGGCAAAAATTGCTTGTTTTAATCCCGAACACTCCAGTCACATACACATTTCTGCCGCTCCGCAGTCCTAAAAAAACTGAATTAATTAAACGTAGTGCTAGAAATTTACTTATGTATTTTTTAAATCAGCAGTATAGTGCTGGATAGCACTGTCTCGTTTCTTACAACAGTCCAAACACAAATTGTCTCATCAGTGTGTGTGTCAGTCCATCCTCCCTTCGATAATTATCAGTAATATCTTGATGTTTTTTGTTGTTGCTTGCATTGGCTATTAACTTAAAACTGCTTCCTTTTTATATTTATTTAAGTTTTTCTAAATGCATTGATCAAGAATCTAGTAGTAGAGGCGGATTTATGACTGTACACTGGATTAAGGGTTTGATTCATAAATAAAAAAATACATTAAATTCAATTAAATGAATGAATATATGATTTACATTTTTATTAGTGATTGATTAGACGTTTTCCTTCCTTTCGTTATGCATGGAAATCACTGCTTGATTATTATAATTTTCTAGCCTATTTATTGATTTGCGGGATGTTTCTACATGTATAAGTAGTCCCGCGCTGCAAAATATTCTATTCACATCGCGGCACTGTCTCTGATACCGCCCGGTATAACGAACTTGGCCTTCAGTTTAAAAACCCAATTCTCCGAATAATGCCACAATTTGTTTATTTCGGAGCACCAGCTTGAAAGTGTCCCTACTGACCACTGTAGCAGGGCCCCTGCTCACAGGTGCTGCCGATTAAGTGCCAATCAGGGGGCAGGATTGGCAGCACCTGGGGTACCAGAAGCTCAAAACAAGGGTCAATAGCAACAGCAAAATAAGCTTTTTGGCAGAGAAGATTTGGCTTTTTTGCCTACAAATGCATATTCCTTACAAATGTGACACCAGTTAAAATGGACATTAACAGGCCTTATTGCCAATTGTTACAACAAATAAATAATCTACCACTATTTCTGTACTTTTTGTGCTGTGTACCCAGACTCGTTTTAATACAGATAAATCATCACAGTCGCACAGAGACCCTGCATTTCAATTAAATGCTTCCTTTCTATTTAACTTGATAAATAAACAGTCGTGATAAAAAATTGACCACTGTTCACTGTGTTGTATTTTTTACTTAACGATAAAAAGACCAATAGAGACCATCTGAAACAAAACTCTAACACTTTTACTGATATCTGTTTGTTTTTCCTAAAGCTGCATTTTGGAAGGCATTTCTTTTGTTAGTGACTGAGAAAATGCTAGTAGTAATAATTAGAGACCCTAAATGAGAAATCCGTGTACTTGAGGTTTAGTGAAACATTATAAGCATGAACTTTTGTCAAATAGCCAACCTTTGTTTTTCCCCAACATTCTGAAACACATCGTTTTAGCTGATGCTCCCAACAGGGTTACACTCATAGGGATTTGAGCATAGCAATGCTCATGTAAATAAATCACTATTTTTACACCGTTAACAAGCTCATAGTAGCTCCACACTTCATTAGTAGAATTTCGATGGCCCTGATATTTAAACGAGACACTGAGAACTCTAAAAGTGCAGGCATTTAATTAAAAAACGCTGTTTATACAAACTGTACCTTCAGGTAGTTCTCCGCGCGCCGCCGCCATCTTTAAATTAAGTCACACGTGACTGAAGAGCGCGAGCGAACAGGTAGGATAAGGTAACAGACTGCAAAATATTTTTTTGTAGGAACGCATGAATATTCATGCATAGTCACTAACTTTAGCATGATGCAGATATAATGCTTTTGAACCTCAATATATAGCTATATTTAAAATCAGCCAGTGTAACTTTTATCAGTTTTCTGACCAAAAATTGGGTGTAAAATGTAATTACTCCATTTTGTTCGTTTGGAAATGTCAGGGACAAACTGGTTTGCATCCGTTTTTCTTTTTAACTTTTTTAATTTCTGGCCCTCAAGATAAGCATTTTATTCAAACGTTTTTTTATTTTTTATTTTGTAAAGTAAGTAAATAAATTATAAATCATAAAGCAATGGCAATACACTTTACATCAAATTTTGATTTTCTTAAGTTTTTTTTAAGGAAATTAATCCCATGTTTTAACAATGCTGATACATTTAAAAATTTTAAATTCTTGTCAAAAACGTAAAAATTAAGTTCAACTAAATTTATTATTGCAGATATTAAATTAAATTATTTTATTTTATTCAGTTCTGCATTTATGTTGTTATGCTTAACATTTAAGCTTTAGCTTTTTTTTTAGATCAAGAAAATTCCAGGATAAAGCAGTTCTACGGGGACCAAAGGAAACACAGTACCATTAAATTTTTTTAAGTGTACCTAACTAAACTTACAACACCTTTATTGTATCCACCTCTGCTCTACTCTGGTTTAGGTACAACAGAGTAAATTTCATCAATCAGAAGTGAGAACACATTTCCATCAGCATTATTATTATTATTTTAATTCCTCAAAGACAATGTTGACCTAATGTATAAAGAAATTGGGAAGGCTTTCAGGAGAAAATACAAATCAGGGGTTCACTTGTACACAATTAAGAAAGAGACAAGCGACATCTTGGAGGTTTGTATTCGGTATGCACGCCACATATTAAATAAGGCAGGAACATAGCTATATATTCTTGAGCTTGTGGGTTGGAGCAAACAGAAGCAGACAATATGACACGAGAATGAAAGAAATGTAGCAGCTGTTTGTGTTTACAATGTGTAGATAAGGTTTAAACCTAAACTGATTAAACTGTGGTTCTATGAGGACAAAGGGGAGCAAATTATGCTCATTATTTAGCAAGGCAATCAGCCTTGTGAGGTTTCCTAGCTTGTTTTGAACAACTTGAGTGTAACGCATGATGCAGTGCTAAAGGTATGGTGGACAGGGTTGTAAATTATGTAAATTATGTGCACAAGGTTATGGGAAGGTGTTTGGTATTTTAGTGGGTTGTATGTAATAATGACTTATCTTTTAATTCTAAAAGCCATCAGCACCCCCTTTTCTCACAAACTAGCTTTTAAATCAACAGTGCCTTCTATTGCCATAATCCAAAGTCAATTGTTGTTGCCATAAAACATACATGCTTAGCCAATAATACTGGCTTCATCTGCAATTCAACATTTTAATAATAGATCAAACACATAACAAAAGGGGCGAAGGAGCACTTAGAGAAACTACTGACACACCTTAGCACTTCCTCACGTAATGCTTCCAAACGCAGTGGTCTGAACACAGTAGAAGGGACACAGTTCAGGTACACTGTGCTCACCTCATACCAGGTGAGACACACAGGTAAGCCACATGCATAGAGCTCCTTCAACTGACTTAATCTGCTGTTAGTTATTACTAACCTGATCATTTATTCATACTGAGTCAAGCCCATCAAAAGACAACAAACAAAAACAAAAAAAAAACCTGCATAGCATAGTGCAGCAAGAACTGGAGCAGGACAAACACGTAGGCCTATAAAACTAGCACTACCGTTATCTAAGCTGGGGAAAACTACCAAAAGGCAAAAAGGATCCAAACTGGTCCAGCAGACAGGGCTGTCCACCAAGGTCAACAATCTGAATAAAGCACTGGATGAGAAATCCAAATGCCTCCAAATCACAAATAATTTTATATCAGCTGAAGGTACTAATAACAGAACAAAATAATAGTTCTTAGTCTGTTGGTTGTTTTTCATATCCAAACCAGTACTGATGTGACCTCTTCAAGTCATAATCGAAGCCAGGGAGTCAGGTCTTACAAGACTTGCACCAAATCTCCTATATCGATGAATCTCCAGATTAAAGTTGTCTTACATGTATGAACCGAAGTGTCTGCTAGGCACTGTCCGTACAGAAAGCAAAAAAAAAAAAAAAAAAAAAAACCATAGCTGAGCTAGCAGTGATGGTGTTCACATAAGACCATCAGTGATCAGAGATCAAAGCGGCCCTCTAGTCAGTGTCAGACATTATAATTTACAAACACACTTGCGCACAACTGTGATGCAGTCTAAGCTTTCCATACCTTGCCAAATACTTCTGATGCATCTTAGAGCTTGCCCATAAGTCTCCCCATCCTTCCTGAGCAATCTACAGCACACCAGGCCCACAGAATCTGGCAGTGGAAGCTAATAGCGCCCCCAAGTGTTTAACACTAGGTTGTAAGGATGCACAAAAGGGGACAGGTTGACAGGAAGCGCTTAATAAAAATAAAAAAGCACACCATAAAAAAGGGTCTTGCTCACTTTCAATCTCTTTCTTGTGTTTTTTTTTTCTTTAAGTAAATTCCAGTCTCATGTGCAGGTGTCTACATAAATATGTAGACAAGGTATTATGAACTTCTGAAACGGCTGTCATTTTTGTGCCTGTCCTTGTGCTGTTTGGTAACGATCCCATTTAAGAGTCTTCGTTCATTTCTTGACTGTCAGTCCGGGCGATTTTGCGTGGAGGTGCAGGACTTCCTCCTTCTCCCTGCTCCTGCTCCCGCTTCTTAGCTGCATTCTGCACACAAACACAGCGTAAAGAAATGCTAGGATTAAAAAGTGGGATTAGCACCATATTCATATGAGAGTGCAATACAGCAAGAAAGCAGACCAGATATGTACAGCTCCTTAGAATAGCTGACTACCACCCCCCCCATGCAAATGACCATGGGGTATCTTCTAAAGACAAGCATTGTGATAACTACAGAACTAAAATTTCACAAAACTATATACCATAATATTCATAATATGAATTATTTTATTACATACCTTTTTGTCCCACTGTTGATGAAGGTAGCGCAGAAGAATATTTGTTTTCTCTGTAACAATAACTATATAGAGAAAATAAACACAGATTTAATGTATTTAATATTATTTAAGTTACATTTAACAAAAATATATATTACAGTATATTACTTTTATGAAGCATAAGTGATTAATGAAGTATCTGTCGTCAAACCTATGTAACTATAGTTTGCATGTAAAACTTACTCTGCTCCGAGGGATATTCCCGTGTAGGCAGATATACTGACGGTCTTCTATTCTGTAACAGATGACAGTACATTGAATATGCAATTCACAACTGACAGAAATTAATTACAATGTCATTATTATATTATTTATATTATGATATATTATATTATTAATAACAATATTATTTACTTAAAAATATGTAATATATTCAAGATGACTAAAGTAAATATATTTAGGACTTACGTACAACCCACATTTCATACACCAATGGGATATACTCTGTAAATTTGCATTATGTATAATTTTATTAGCCATTTTAGTAACACTACAACACTATTCAATGTTTCACCTAAATTTACACCTAAAATGTGATGATGGCAACACACTTCAAAAAGGCTGGGACAAGAACACTTCTTAGGCCTTTTGAGTTGACAGTTCAGTAATCCAGATCTGACCAGATTTTTAATTCTTGTGCAATATAGAGGGATCAAAGTCCTTCTTAAACTGCTGGATTATTATCACATGTAAACTGGAGTCTCTTGACCCATCTTTGCCCCCGAAGAACAAGGTAATTCTTGGAAACATCTTTAGGTACTATAACATGACCATCACATCTAACACCACCTTGTTATTTTGCTATATCCTTCCTATCAAGTTAGTCTGACATTTCAGTCAATAAAGTTGTCTTCAAACATATGTCAAAATATAACATAAATCAATTAAGTGTATGACTGAATAAGAATCAAATCACCATATTACATAACATTACATTACATTTGGCAGACACTTTTGTCCAAAGTGACTTACATATGTTGTATTTGCATTTCATTTACAGCCCCAATTTAAATTAGGCTGCATTTCACATTTTAAAATAATTGAGTTAAAAACAAATTACCGATGCTTTGCAAACAGAGTCCGCATGGAATCTACTGAAGTTGGTCTTGTTGTATACAGGGAGACCTTTCAGGAAATCCGCCTGCAAACAATTAATTTCAGAGAGAAAGTTTAAATCAAATGCAAATATGCTGTCAACACTGCAAAATCTTGCAGGGCCAATCCACATTTTAACCAATAATTTACATGATTTATGACTTTTCCATGCCTTCAAGGCAAATTTTCATGACCATACGATTTTTAAAACATTAATGCAGACATGGACAATGAAACCAAAAATCAACTAAAACTATAATTAAAATTTATATAATATAGGAGGTCTAAAATAAATCAGATAAAAATGCTGACACACAATCTTTAATAATAAAATGTGTGTCAGATCCTGAGAGCTCCATTGTGTAGGGCTAAATTACTGAATTAATTCTGAGATGACGTATTTGTTAGCTCAAAATAAAATTTCTCCATCAATAAACTAAATTACAAAGATTTGTAATTCCCATGATTTTACCAAAACGTTATGGGTGTTTTTATTTTTCCAAACTCTGAGTTACAAGATAAGGGTTCTTGTAACTCCATTGTTGATTGTTATCACTATTTTTACCAGAGTATGAAATGTGACGGTTATGTACATCGTGCCAATTTCTTGAAATAAAATATTATGGCTTCCACTGAAACATGGCGTTTTTCCCCTTTCCCCTGAAGCTAAAACAGAGACAGTGTGACAAAAGATATAACACATTAATAGTTAGGTTAGGAGCTAATGTGCTTATATAGTCACTGTCACAGACATATGACATGACTCATTCTTCCACATAACCAATGACAATAATGACAAGGATGACAGTAAATGGCACAGTGTACAATGATTTGGACGTGTCTCGAAACACAAACAGCTTAGCTATTTAGATTAGCAGGTTTCTGTGTGCAAAAGGATTGTAATTGATCAGGTGGGATAGATGATTATTATAGTATAACATAGCATAGCTATCTTAGTTCATTGATAATCTTGGGCGTTCCCAATACAGACATCTATCTTAGTTTAGCCTGCTGACCAGCTGAAGACAGTGTCACAGTATGTGATGATAACGTCGAACGTGTTAAAGCTCAGTACAGTCAGTTAGCTAACCTAGCTAACTGTGTTAACACCTAACTAGAAACATATTAGCTTAGACGTTGTGAACCTAGTTAGTTAGTTAACTAGATAAGGGAGCATCACGTTATACTTGTATCGTAGCCTAGCTTAGCTTACGCTAGCTAACACAAGCCTGTTTGGGTGAATGTGACAGAAAGCAGTTAGCATTGTGGTGCTAAATGTAGTTAGCAGGCGAGCGTTAGCTAGCTAACGTTAGCCGCTAAAATCGTAACCTAGGTAACAGGTAACCTGTTTACGCATTACAGCTAGCTAATCTAGCTGGGTTACAAATCTGACAACTGGCTAAAGTTGGCTAGCTAGCTGGTAAACTGGCTAACCCCACAAAGCGTAAAAGCTACGCGAACATTAGCTTGGCTGTCTAACTAGCTTACAAGCTAAGCCAATATACCACCGTTAAAATGAGCTTGTTGGGAAATTCTCCTTGTTTTCAGGGATTATAAACAATAAAACCGCGCAGACCTGGAACTTACTTTATCCATCGTTTCGCCTTTTCAGCGCTGAATCTCAGAAGTCTGCCCTAGAGACGGTCCTCTCGCAGCTATGCTAACAGTAGCACAGGGCCCAGTGCGCCCCTACACTACACCGGCTAGACTTCACACCGCCGCTCAGACAAATCCACACAACAGACCCAGAAACGCCTTAAACAAGAAAAACTACTGTCCGCCCAGCCGGGGCTCAACTCTCTGACCCCGTCCGCTGCTGCTGACTATCTGTCCCTCACGAAATAAACCGCAGCTCGGGCTCTGAGGGGGAAAACGGAGCCTAACACCCTCAAACAGCCTCGCGTAAAGTAAAGCAGACGCACTGCGCTCAAAACGCCACAAGCTAACTTAGCTAACTAAAGCGCTGTGCCCGCGGGTTGCCAGGTACTGATAATTCACGCAGACAGGCAAGGCATCAGGCTAGCATCCGCCCGTGCACACGGTTTATTTATGCCCATAGACCTTTAAATTAAGTTATTTAGACCAAAAATAATTTATCAAGACACAAATAGAACATATATTGAAGATACTGTAATTACTGTGCATTATTAATAAATACATTACATTACATTTACAATGTAGCGTTAGGAGCGTTAAGAGCCCAAAGACTCTTATTGGTGAACCCCAGTCTCCCGCACGGTAACTTACTGGCAGGCGGTGGTGTTATTCACTGCACCACACCAACAAATATCATAATATTATATCACATATCACGGTCAGTGTAACTTTTAGCAGTTTAATCTTCTTTGTGTATCAAGCTAAATTTAAAAAAAGACAATTGGTCATAAAACTGTCCCATTCAGTAGAGTGAAGAAGCAATGGGTTTTCATCTAATTTTTCAATTACATAGTTTTTCATTTCAGCCTAGGGCAAAAAGAATTTGTCCTCAGATTTGTCAATTTTTGTATATTGTAACACAAATTTGATGGTATAATCCTTGCAAAATGCAAAAATGGAAAAATTAGAAAATAAAGAAAAGATTCATTTTTTTTTTAATTTTCCTGAAACTCCAAGTGTGAGGTGAAGAGATGAAAAAAGCAATAATCATCATAATCATAATAATAATAATAGTAATTATTATTTAAATGTCCTTTTTATACACTTCAAGAACACAGTACAAGTTATAAAACACATTAAATTTAAGTTTAACACAAACAGTACATATAAAACCATAATACTGAATCAATGTTCTGTCATCAGAGATCAACGTAATTTGCATTACTGATGGGAAAATGAACGATTCAAAATACTTTGGCTATCTATTTTTTTTTCCTTTTGAACTGAAGGCTACTAACTTTTAACTCATTTAGGTTCTTTAATTTAGTCCAAAATGGCCTTTTCAAAAAAGAAAAATAACAAATAGGGAGCATAGTCATTCCGAGCATTATTATTAAACATTACCAGTGCGCTGTAAATTGATTAAATCAGTTTCTTATTGTGTCATTTTCCAGTAGACCTGTTTTACCTTAGAATATTAAAAATATTCGATTCTCTTAGTCACAGAAACAGCCACTGTTCTCCCAAGTGACAATTAGATTATAGCAAAGACTATAACCAGCCAAAATTAAAAGCAGTTAAGAAATGTTAGAGATTATAGAGTCTGACTTTAATATAAAAAACATATTTTGATATTAGTGTAATAAGTAATGTCTCCTGAAACTTACGTATCAAAATGATTAAGCCAGTGCATCTTAAAAAACAGTTTCACATCCCAACAAATACAGTCACGTTGTTTTTGCTGCCCATAACATTGTCCCTGATGTTCTAAAACATGTGTTCTAATATCAAAAAATGGATAAAACATGAAGTTGTCAAAAGGTAGTCTTATTACCAAGAGACAATGTTCCCTGATGATGACAACACTGCTGAAAAAAAACATTTACAGGGCAAATGTTTTAAAAAAAGTAGTTGTTGTGTGTTTGTTGCAATAGGGCAGTCTACCCGTTGCGGCCTCTGACATTGATATATTCTGGATTTAAAGTAGTGATGTACTATAAGTAACCAAATCCAGTGTCTTCCAACATTATATGCCAACCCCACAAAGAACACTTGTTGTTAGGACACAGTTGTTAGGCATATTGTCCCAAACCATTGTCAGCTACATGTCATGTTAACAATGTAAAACCATGTTTGAATGTTGATGTTGGTTGTTTATGCTATGGTGTTAAGTAACCAAAATTCAATGTCTGCTTAATACTGGAGTTTAATGTCATAAAAAAGGAACATTTTACATTCTTTCTGGCATCAACTTGAGAAAACTTGACAAAAAAAAAACAATCAGTAAACTGTGTAAATTTAAAACTGTTTATTATCTCATTTCAGGTCTTACAAAAATATGACAAAATAAATCAAAAGAAATAAATAACCCCATTTCCTATGGTAATTTTCTTTGAAAAAAAAGAAAAACTTTACAGTGGTAATATTGGAAGAGCATGTTAGTTTGTGAGGTTGCCTTCAGAGAAGGAATTCTACACAATTCAGCACTACTAGTCTCTCTTACCAACGTCGCTAACTCCACGTATTCCGCTTCAGAGTGGCATTTTCTCAAAAGTCTAAATCAGTAGCCCATTAAATATTTCACAGTTGGGTTGAACATAAAGCAACGTTTCTAAATGTCCAACATATCTCTTCAGACTTGCAAAAGCAAGGAGTCTGATCCTAACAGTATGGTGGACATGAGGACATGAATGGATGCACAGAGATGACAGAAACATGACAGAAACCTTACAGCATCCGAGTGGCTCTTAAATCAAACTAAGACATGAAATTCAGTAGCTCCACCACACTACAGCGAGCACTGGAGAAACAGACAAACAGAAACCCAACAGTATAGACAGTATACTATAGACAGTATAGCATCAATGGCAGCTAAAAAAATGTCTCCTTGGATGGGATCTGAAACATCAGGCCTCTTTATAGGCTACATCTGTGAATGTCTCATCTCACGTCCTACAAAGCACAACTTCTTTCAGAACAATGCAGTAAGAGACTTCTGCTGTCAAGGGAATATTATCATTAATAAATAATGAAAACGAAATGAAAGTCTATTTTAAACCATAGGTACCGCTACCTTGGTTAGAAAAAAAATACTGCATGTGGCTCTAACACCGAAGAGTATTCTCTGTTCTTAGTGATGTATACATAATTTTTTCGAATGCAAAGAATTTACTATATAATTAGAGTTTAATCATTGCGAAATTACATTTTTATTTTTATGAATCAAAATACAAGGATAAATACAAATAGTCAAGGCTCAAGAATGAACTTGATTATGATGAACCATTTTGTGTATATGTATATTCTTCTTTAGCAGAAGTGTGTGTTAAGGCATTAAATACTGCTAAAGAAGAAGCATTTCAGCAACCTAATTAAGTTTAGATATGTAACACTTGAGAGGATATCTTTGATATGTGATTATATGTCATTTGTCATTTAAAAGAGCAAATTCTATTTTTTTTTTATTGTACTAATACATAGATGTAATATTAGAGAAAGCCAAAACACCCCTGTGGATTGTGAATAGCCTTGGGGAGTAAAATGATTCGAGGTTCAGGAGTGTAATTCTAAATTTAGACTTTCTATTTAAGACCCATAGGAAGCACACTGATTCAGAAATGACTGCGTACAGATGGCAAGTAACAACAGTGACAAACAGAAAGATTAACGTGGCAGGTGACCAGTCACCAGTGCTTGATTGATATTAACTTTAGACGTTACTCAACATTCAGGACATGAAGCCTCAGATCCCTATTCAGAATCGTTGTCCAGGCCAAAGTATTATTGCAAAAGTTATTTGAGACAATTCAGTCAATGAAATGAGCAAAATTAGTGCATAGATCATGTTATGTTTCACACATTGTCACGATAATACTAAACCCTCAAATGTTCCTCTCTGATTTGATCACTGGCACCACTCACTCGCAACACAATAATCCACAGATATTTATTTAATTGCCATTAAACAGGATTGCTTGCTCTTGAAACCCAGACTTGGGTGTAAAAAAAAAAAAAGATTTACTGGCTTAACATTCCTATCACCTCATTTTTCCTTCATCTTATATATACTGGGAAACTCAATGCCTGTCCATTTTGACCAAAATGTTCATTTCAACCAACTTGCTTGACTCCTATACATCCTATACATTTTAAAGCTGATTTTATTTAAATCAGTTCACACTGACTGACCAGACTGTCTTCAGCAGCAGAGTAACCATAATACTGAATAAAGCTTGAGGGAAAACCTGGACCAATTCCTCCATGTTCTCTCGCCTCATTACCAGAACTGTGAGAATGGATTTGCGCAACTTAATGTATAACTCAACTTCTCTTCTTAAAATATACCCAAAAGTTATGGCTTTACAAAGAAACGCTTCGGCACTGCCAGTGTTCATGTTAGTTTTGCTTTGGCAAGTAATGAAGTAAGAATCTTCTAAACAAACCTAAAGTTAGAAATGAATAAATTAGGCAAATAAATTAGCAATAAAAAGTTAGACAAAGCACCCGGATGTACAGAAACTGAACGGGTCAATATAATGCTTCCGTAGTGCATTGCAATGAAAACGATAATCAAGCGTTTGCATATGTAATGAGGCAGGCTGGTGTTTTCCTTTTCTTCGCAGAGTCTTTCCCTTTCGCCGGCAGTAGGATTTTAGTGCAAAATGTTCTCAAAGACTGCAACTAGTATGCAACTATGGAGAAGGAAATGCTACGATTCTTTTACAGCGCCTCGCAGAATCCCTTCACATGACAATCCCAGAACTTTCTGATCTTCTAGTTGACTTCTGAGTTCAAAGAATACCCTAAAATCAAATAAGAAGAAATGTTTAAGAAAGGTCTGAAGAACAGTGAGTGTTGAGGTTAAATGCCATAGTCTAGGTCATGACATATGCAGATGCACAGTATGTATCATACCCAAAAAACAGGATTTCTGGATTTCAGTATTACTACAGTCTTGACCTCCAGCCCTTTCTGTGCCTTCGGGCTACAATAACGAAGGGAGAAAGCTTGTTCAACAGGCAAGCACAAATAGGATATTTCTGTCATCTGGGTGGAATAATATTTTAAAAACTTTAATCGCCACTGTACTTTCTTGACCCATACATACTGTACATATATGATACCCTCACACTCTGTCACACCCAAGGTTGTTCTTGATGGGTGCTTTCATTGCAGCTTCCGACTGTTCCTCACAAAACTATATTTTTTACACTGTCCTTATAAAAACAAAAAACAAAACAAAGATATTGCAATTCTTTTGATTTCAGACCATATGTTTGTATAGTCTCGCAGGGATTCCTTTATAACTGATGGATAAAGCTCACAGGATTTGCAGTACCTTGTTGTTGTCTGTGAAACACTACTATTGCTAAACTAAACCAGCTGCTTTAAAGTAGAAGTAGAAAACTTTTCAGGACTAAAAACACTCACAGTTCGAACTGATGCAGATGTTCCAGGTTAGCAATTTGTGGTGTTTTTTTTGGAAGGTCTCACCATGTGATATAAAACTGGTGGTAAAATATTTTCAAATACTATCGAGGGCACTAAAATGCTCATTACAATTGTCAGACTAGGGTAGGTAACGTAACATTGCACTTTTTTTCTTTTTGGAACACCGTGTTAAAATTGATTAGAAACGCAGCTCATGCATTCCTGTATGTGTTGTACACAAAAGGCATTGTGTGTATGTGTGTGTGTGAGGGGAGTCACATTTGAAAACCTATGTTCCTCAGCAAAAGAAAGACCACCATTCCATTTTCAACATCTGCAGTGCTGCTCAGCAGATTCCAGGCCGAGTCTTACATTGCACTTGATAGTGCTGTGAGGACCTCCTGTACTGAGAGCTTCCCTTTGACCCTTTTTAGTCACTTTTCCCTCAATGAGTGCTTTATTTAGGATTAGACTTTAGGCCCTGAGGAGTCAGAGTCTAACAAGTTTCCATTATCTCCTTCCTCTCCCCCTGGAGATGGGATTTCATCCGGGACCCCATTCAGATCAGACTTTGTGGGTTGCTTATCTGAAGGCTGTGCCCCATCCCCTGGTTTTGAAGGCTGAGCCCCATTCACACAAGCCCCGCCTTCTGATTTCCCAAAGTTAAAGAGTTTCCCAGGGTTGAAGGACTTGCTGGGGGACTGGGACTTCTCCTGGCCTGGTGCTGCAATCACAGCACTACTGCCTGTTGAAGCTGAAGCTGCTGCAGTTGCTGCTGCAGTTGCTGCAGCAGCGGCGGCGGCAGCAGCAGCGGCTGCTGCCTCTTTCTTATTCTCTGGAGACTTGAGGAACTTAAAGCTGAGGAAGCCCGGTAGTTTGGGCTCGCTCCCTGTGGGTGACTGCGGGGAACGGGCCGTGCCAGAGGAGAACTTGCTCTGCAGTGGAATAATCTGCTTGAGCTTCATGACATTGTTGTTGGCCAGCAATGAGCTGGGCCTCTTCGGTTTGTCGCTTCCTGAGCCTCCTCCCCCCGACCTCGACTTGCCCCCCTGACTCTTGTCGTGATGGTGGTCTCCTCCAGGGCCATCGGTGCGTCCATCATCCCGCTCACGACGAGCCTGGTACTCGGCCTGCCGCTGCCGCTCCTCCTCCTCCCTCTTTCTCCTCTGCTGTTGCTGGAAGTGCTGCTGCGCCTGGCGCTCGTGCTTCTGGCAGCGACCGAACACAAAGAGATTACATACCAGGAAGCATAGATCAGGGAACAGTTTTGATGATGTTTGTTAAAAGCAATTAAAATAATAATCTGTATCATCATAAGTGTTGGATTACACATGGATTATTAAAGAATTAACAATAACCTTGAATGCTTCTCTGCGCTGAAACTCCAGTTTGGCCATTTCTTCTCCAACCCAGCCGGGAATGTCGGGGATTGCCACATGAATGACATATTTCAGCAGAATGGCAAAGTGCTGTTCAGAGAGAAAAAGTTTCAAATAAACAGGCATGGCTACGTATATCACATATTATCAAGCACATACACAAGACAGCATAAATACAGCATCAATATCATATCTGAAAAAAAAGAATATGGATGTTGTATTTGTATGAAGACTAAGCATTCAGTGACTACTATTATATAACAATGCAATGTAAATAGTATTGAGATGGGGAGATGGGGAAAGGATGCTTGAAACCTCTATTTGGTCCCATTAATAAAAAAAGTAAAGTAAACTGCAGAATGTGTGCGTGTGTGTGTGTGTGTACCTCTAGGATCACAATAGAGATGATGGCCATCTCTGGGCTCAGCCAAGGGAAGAGCCTCTGTAGCTGCCCACACTGTCCAATCAAGTAACAGTTTACAATGATTGCTATCAGCCCCATGACCTCCATTACTGTCTGTGCAAGGACAAAAGATACAGTCACAGATCCATCTTTCACAAAAAGGGATGTATATCCTTCTTTCACCAAAGCGTCATTCTGTACTAACCTGCCACTGTCCGATGCTCTCCACTCTCATGCCAAAGGGCCGCTGTAGGCCCGTACACAGCTTGAAGGCGTCACTACGGATCTCGATGATGTTGTTAATGAGGGCGCACATGGCGGCCAATGGGAAGGCAGAAGAAAAAAGCACCACATAACCAAACTGGATGAACATCTCCTGGTAATCTTGAAATGTGTCCTGGAAAAGAATTATTAATGCAGATTTTATTCAGTGTTATGGTCATTCTAAATCCATAGGCATTAATATGGAGTTGGTATTTGGTTTGCAAAGGGACAATATTTAATAACAGTGATAGTACGTAGTGTTCATACCTCATATGTTTGCATGCAGCTCTCAATCTCAGCCTGGGTAAGTGTGGTGGTCACATGCTCCCCCGGTGGATCGATCCATGACTCTCTCCTTGTCTTGCTGTCGGCTCTCTCCAGGCTGCGGCCTCTTCTCCGGAGCCTCGGAGGAGCGCTGCTCTCAGACCCTGCAGGAGGGGGTGGCTCTGACGTGAGCTCCTTGGTCTCTGGGACTCCGTTATCATCATCGTCATCACACATTTCAAAGACTGAGGCAGGGTCCATGCCCTTCTCAACCATGGTAGGGCTCCCCTCCTCCAGGAAGTTGTCCTCCACGGGGCTGACACAGCCAATAGACTTACGCTCCACCTTTTCGATAAAGCTGACCTTGCGCAGTTTGAGGCCACAGTCCACCAGGCTCTCCTCTTCGCTCTCCTCCTCACTCTGTCTTTCCACTCCGAGCTCCTCCTCACCCTCCTCGTCCGGCACCCCGCAGCCACCATTCAAGCACTTGCGGTCACGGCGATCATGGTGGCCCAGAAGGCCACGTCGGCTCCCCCTCAGCCCCGGGCCGGGGATGGTGGGGTCGGCGGGGGACACCTGAGCCCTGCCGGCCGCCAGCCGCCCATATTTGATCAGAGCAGAAACCAGCAGGTCCCAGACAGCACGCAGTGTGAGCTCTCCCAGTCGGTGCCGCTCGTACAGGTACGGCTGCAGCACCTCCTTCAGATTCTGCAGAAACTGGCGGATGATCAGCAGTGTAGCTAGCATCTGCAGGTCAGAAAAAGAGATAAAATGTAAATATTAAGGGATTAAAATCCATAAAATCCTAGCTACACTATTTTTTTTTGTCAGGGCTGGTAAGTGGTAAGGAATGCTGCATAAAATAAATTAGTAATATTTATGGTTAAAAAAAAAACAACTTAAAATAATATATTTAAACAGGCAATACACCTGTAATTATAATGTAAAAAAATAACTTTGTAAAAGCATAAAAATGCTAATGAACAATTAACAAACTACTAAACAACATAGAAAAGAATAAGTAAATTCTGCAAGTGTTTTTTTAAGAAGGAAACATTATAGGACATTATTTTATCAATACTAAAATCTGTCTATTTAGCTGTTGTTAAATACTCAAATACACAAATATAACCACAGAATTGCATATCACAGCAACAACTAATATTACTATTATTAGAAGTAGTGGTAGTAGTATTAATGTTGTTTCTGTTATTAATGACATAAATTTCCCCTCCATAAAAATGAGCGACCTCCGGCTTTTAGTTGCTGAACTGCAGGAAAAAAAACACTTAAAAAAGCACCTTGTGGAAACGAGTCATCTAAGCAATTAACAACCAACTTTAGGAACTCCTATTGTTTAAGTGTTTGCAAGAGTTTATCCTGAACTTTAATCAAGGTAAATTATTAGTGTAATGTAAAATATATATATATATTTAAAAATATTTTAAAAATAAAATACTTAAAACTATACTAAGGACCTTCCTAGTGGAAGGTCTCACTACCCACAATACCATGGTGCATACAACCCAAATCTATGTAATAATACAAATTATGAACTGTATAACTGTTGATATAAATCCTGTCCTGTTGACAGTACAAATAACTGCACATGGGAAACTTACGTATGAATGAACAACGTATTATTAGTGTTTAGGGAAACCCACCAGGTCAGTTTTCTTCCTGGGATAACTCAGTAAAAATGCATTTTATAGTCCAGGCCAGACAAAATAAAAGCAAAATAAAAGCAAAATAAAAGTCAACTTCTCAGCATCTTGCAGCCTGAGGAAAGGTCAAAGCCTGGCAATATCTCACAGACTGGAAACAGGCAACCATTCCAAAAGCTTTCTTTAATCAAGAGAAACGCAGAGACAAACTGCCAAACACTCCAATGACTATAAATTACTATAAATTACTATAAATCAAGCACTCAGAATTGGCCAAACTGTTTTTATCAATCCTTACGGCCACAAATCCCACCCTAAAATTACACAGACTGAAGTGCTGCTGAAATCAGAGCAAGCTCTGCTGTACTATAATCATCAGTCCACATGCAGAGATAGATCGTCTGATGTGTGTCAAAGACCCGCGGGACGAATTATGATGACACAAAAAGCTCAGACATTTCTTGCTAGCCAAAGCATGAAAACAATGACGGCTGTAAACACAACAGCACTGCTTCTCAACATCGCAAGGGCAAATGAATAGCCTGCTTTCTGTTGATGCTGACATGTCAAACAAAGGTCATTTCAGTGCAATACATGGGCCAGTAGTCAGAGCTGACTGTGCTCCAGTTCACTGTAGATGGTGTAGAAGCACTGATGGATTTTATTGATCTCACTCAGCATTCTGAGCTGAAGACATGGCCTACTGTCTCTGAGCTACTTCAGCAACTGAAGAGCAAGAAGCCCAATAGACATTTTGGAGAATCCAACAAAAACAGATGGTAAGATGGAGAGAGGAAGACAGATGTGAGGGGAAGGATAGCTGTGGGGAGCAGCTTGATGGAGCACTCCCCAAGGAGACTGCGAGTTTGTCACCCACAGCAGAACCGAGAGCAGTGCTCAGAGGATTCATTAATGCAACACAATCTATTCTATACATTTCTGAATGAATCACACAGCATTTTTAGACCAGAGTGATCTGAATGAAGAAGCCTCTGTCATGGTTTTACCTGCATGGAATACTCTTACCTCTTTCAGACGCTCCATGTCTTTGAGGTAGAATCCAATGTAGAAAAGGCTGAGATAAGAATTTACAAACTGAAACTGAAAGACAGAAGACAACACAATATAACGGTTAGTTATTGTAATGTTTATCAGTTCATTTTTTTGACAGTTTGAGGCTAAATACAAAAAATTTCAAATTGGATGTAAAAAGTCATTGTTTAATTGTTTTCTTTAGAAGAAATAAGTTTTTCTCCAATTTTCATAATATTTAATTTTCCTTCTCTGCCCTTTAAAATCCATATTTTCTTTATTTTTTTATTTTTCCATTTATGCATCTTGTAACAAAAGTTAGTTGGATTATACCATCAGATTTGTGTTAAAAGAATGGAAAAAATGAAAATCGAGGAAAGATTCACTTTTTAATAGTTCCTGTTTAGGAAAGGCTAAAATGAAATACTAGAAAATTAAAAAACTGGATGAAAACCCATTTCTTTTTTACTATACTAAAGGGAAAAAATGAAATATTTCACCATATGAGAAGTTTTACACCCAAGTTTTACGTTAAAAAAATGGAACTGCTTAATGTTACACTAACCTAACATACAATACCAGTCAAAAGTTTGGACACAACTTAAATTCAGTGTTTTTTCTGCACTGTAGATTAAAAAAACTAAAGTCATCCAACTATAAAGAAAACATATGGAATTATTTACTAAACCAAAAAGAGTTTATGTGTCTTAATGTCTTTAAGACCCTCAGTTATTATGGCAAGAACTACTCAACTAAGTAAAGAAACAAATTATGTTAAAAAAAAGGATGAAACTGGCTCTCATCAGGACCGAGCCAAAAAAAGGAACACTAGTTCATCACAATTACTAGCTGCAGAAACTCAAAGTTAGCAGGACCCCAGATAAGAGCCCACCTAAACGCTTCACGAAGTAATTTGGTTTGTTTAATGCTTTTAAGTTACAACATGATTTCTTATGTGTTCCTTTATAATCTGGATGACTTCAATGTAGAATAAATAAAAATATTGAATTAAAGGTGTGTCCAAACTTTTGATGGATACCATTCATACATATAATTTAAAAGAGGCTTATTATTACACTGTACTTTTAGAGACAAACACATTCTAAAAACATCTCTAAACTTGCTGCTTACATCATTGATATGATGATACGACAATCAATGAATGTTGCATTGATGATGTCATTCTGGTGAAAGTATTTTTAATGAAGATTTATACAGTAAATTAGTAAAGAGGAATTATACTGAACTCTTCACTTTACCAAAGCATACAAATCCTTCCCCTGCACCAAGAACTAAAAATATCCATCCAACATTTTAATATCCGTATATCATTATAATAGGTTTTTATTCCACACTGCATAATAAAATATTCTACTTACAAGAACCATTTTAATGATGAGATTTTTCTCATAGGCACTCTGGAGTCTATAGTTTTCTGGGAACAGAAAAAGGAGACAAAAGTTCTGAAATGATATTACAGATTTGATGTGAATTATTTCAAAACCACGCACACAGCACATTATGAAAGTGATGGTTTAGTATACCTGAGTTGAGTGTAAATACCATTTCCAATCAAATAAAACAAATCAACACCGTTACTGCGCAAATACGTAAACTAAAACAAAGATGTCAGGGTGCAGCAAGGAGAGGATGCGGAGAGCAGACACAATTGCAAGTAATTTATTTACAAAAAAAAGAAAAACAAACAATGAACCAAAAGTAAAATTAAAACAATAAAAAACATGAAGAACACTACAGAAGGAGTAGACTGAGAAAACAAAGAAACATCCAACTGACTGATGTGAAAACGTACAAGAACGGAAGAACTAACACTGAAGACACAGGGGCTTAAATAAACACACAAGGTAGGAAATAGAAAAAAGGAAACACCTGCGGGAAGGTAACGAGGGGGGCGGAGCTACAAATGAGCACAGGTGAAAACACTTAAGGTAGAGACACAGAAAGAACACACAGAACCAAGTGGGGAATGACAGGCATGGAGGAGGAAAGGTAAACACAGAGAGCAACACAGGCACAGAAGAGGCACAGAAGAAGCTACAGGGAACAGGCCAAGGATGTGACAAAAGAACTGTGAGGATTTTTTTTATTTTTGTGGAGGAACAACACCTTTTCAGCGTTTCCTTTAAAAACAGTATTTAAAAACATACTTACCCATATCATTAAGCCAGCAGGCTATCTTTTTGTACACCTCATCACACGCAGTCACAGTGATGGCCAGTATGATTTCAGGGATAAATCTCGCCACTCGCGGCAACTCTTTAATCCCCATCACAAATTCCTGCCAATCACAGATCCACATCTGCTCAGATATTTGGGCTTATTGCAGGGCTTACATAGGACTAGTTATAGATACAATGACTCAACTGTGTACTGTACCCTTTCTGACTGAGTAATTCTAGCATATGTACACTCATACTTGCTACTGGTCTTGGCAGACATTTAACATCCTATATCACTAATACAGATTTTTATTCCAACATTAATACCTGTGTAACAGCATCACAAACTAGCATTTGTCACAAACCTGAAGCTCAAAGCAGATGAGCATGGCCAGGAAGACAAAGCAAAGGCATAATATGCAGACAGGAAAGCTGACCAGCCACGTGAAGAGCCTCCTCCTCCAGGGCGGATAATAAAACTCTTCACAGCCTGTCACCGGGCTGCACCGCTTCACACCCTGAAAGAGAGATATCATTTTGGGTTCAGCAGCTCTTATAATGATAAATAAACTATTGAATTTCACTTTTGCTGATATGAGGCTAAAGAGAACTTGCACAGAGCCACAAGCAATCAGCCTACCCGAAACTGCGGCCTGGGTTCCTCCAGTGATTCGGCCGGGGTGTCCAGTGTGCCCCATTTGTAAGCCAGTTCTGCTCCTCTCCGCTTCCACCTCTCCAGAAACAGCGTGGCCCACACCACATTAAAGAGGGCGAAAACTACACAGCATATATCTCTGCTGGTCTGTGTCAGAAACATACATGAATGAAGGTTATAGAAAAAAGTTTCATATGAGAGAAAACAAAAGACAGTTCTTTTTTTTTCCTCCTCAATTTACATGCCCAATTACCCAACCCACTTATTAGGACTCCCCCTTTCACTAGTGATGCCCCAACACCAGGAGGGTGAAGACTAGCACATGCCTCCTCCGACACATGTGAAGTTAGCCAACACATTTTTCGAACAGCTGCTTATGCAGCATTAGAGAGCAGCATCACAGCGCACTCGAGGAAAGCACAGCGACTCACAGGCGCCTCGTGCAGATCGACATCACCCTTTGGAGTAATGTGAGGAAAGAGCGCCATCTGCCCACAAGAGAGCATATAAAAGAGGGCAACTGTGCTCTCTAAGGGCTCTGGCAGCTGATGGCAAACTACATGAACAGGATTTAAACCAGCGATCTCCTGATCATAGTGGCAGCGCTTAGCCTGCTGGACCACTCGAAGCCACAAAAGGCAGTTCTATTGCATCTATGCTCATGATGAAGAAGAATATCTGGTACATGAGTTCATTTTAGGACAGAAACAGATTATAAATTACATAAAACATAAAAGGAGCCTCTCTTTTTAAAAGGTTACCTGATCAGATTCAGTCAGCATCCACAGCACAAAGCCGATCACAGCAGGGTACAGCATAGAGGTGGTGTAAAAACCCAGCCAGGCGAAATACATGGCAATCTTCACTCCAAAATAATCACATATATCATCTAACAGTGCAGAAACACAAGGAGAGCAGGCTTAGCAATAGAGGAAATTATACAAGCGGCCATTTAGGCTCTAAAAATATAATTTCTCTAATAACAGATGAGTAATCATCTGTGAAAGCAGCAGTACAGGCATTTAGTAGGCAGCAATACAACACACAATAGTGGCTACAATAATGAAGATAATTACAAACCTAGCGGTTGTTTTTCACACACTGCTTGCACCCAGGACTTCATTAGCTGGCCGAGAATTCTCTGCTCATGGAGAGGGAAGACCTGTGTGATCACGCCTCGTGCCTTCAGCTCTGGAACTGTACGAAACACACACAGATAGACACAAACCAGTAAACATTGGCACACAATAATGCAGCATATCCTTTAACATAGACTACATTCAGAACTACAAATTTATAATGTAATTCATACATTGCTTCATGAGTGTTTTTATCAAAATACAACAGACACATAAACGACATTTAGACAGCATGCACAGAAATGACAGGCTGCACTTCAGAGTTATTTCAGGCAACACTACATGATACAAAAGGACACATACTTATGGGCTGCCCTTCAAGAAAGTGAATGTTGTGAAGGACCTCCCCTGGTTTGGCTCGGAGATTGTCCAGCCAGTACTTGATTATGCTCTGACGTTCCTGTGAAGATAAGAATTTATGCAGTTTGGTGGCAAAACTCAGCAACTTGTACAATCTACAGCAGAATCAACATATGCAGCTATGAAAAGACTAAGAGACCATTTTAGTATCTGAATTAGTTTCCCTGATTTTGCTATTTACAGGTATATGTTTGAGTAAAATAAAATTGTTGTTTTATTTTATAAAAGCGGACATCTTTTCTACCAAATTCCAAATAAAAAAATGATCATTTAAAGCATTCATTTGCAGAAAATGAGAAATGGCTAAAATAACAGAAAAGATGCAGAGCTTTTAAACCTCAAATAATGCAAAGAAAACAAGTTCATATTCATAAAGTTTTAAGAGTTCAGAAATATTTGGTGGAATAACCCTGTTTTTTTTATCACAGTTTTCATGCATTTTGGCATGTTCTCCTCCACCAGTCTTAATTCATGCCACTCCGGGTGCAACAATTCAAGCTGTTCAGCTTGGTTTAATGGTTGTGATTATATTGTTATATCTTGATTTTATTCCAGAGGTTTTTAATTTGGTAAAATCATAGAAACTTATCATTTTTAAGTGGTCTCTTTTTCCAGAGCTGTAAGTAATGTGAATTACCTGTGATGTGAAGAAGCAGAGTTCACTCTCAATGTTCTCATAAATGTAGTCTTCCTCACAAGAGAAGCTGCGAGATCCACCTCCAAACTCTGGCTTTATTGATTTCCGCAGACCCATCTCTTCTGCTCCTCGTAACAGACTAAAAAATACAAAAAAACACCAGTTTACCAGGGTAAACACAATAATCAGTCCCTGATCCAGAACACTATGCTTATGGAGACACTAGAAATACTGTGTGCAATAAATAGATCACTTTGGCAGATTGCTGTTTTAATGGCGCAGCTACCTGGATGTCTCCAGCGCTTCTCAGCAGAAGAAACTGACCTGCTTGTTCATTCTGTGTGCAAGATGGTCAGGACAATTACTTATTATACCTTATTTTTTTCATATTAATGTTATTTAATTTAGTATTCTGTTAATTATTTAATGTAAAAGTTTGCATATCTGCCGACTGGCAAAGTTTTTTTAGAAAGTGATGCACCTGTGCTTTCGATTGCCATGATAGTAATAAACCATGATAGTAGATCTACCATCAGCGTATATGTTTACAAGCACCTTTGCTTTTTAAATACAGCTAAGGTTGTAAGCCCTATGTCTCTAAATTAATTTTATTTCTAATTTTTCCCATTTTCTCCCCAATTTACTTGGCCAAATACCCAACCCATTCAGCCCTATGTCTCTTAAGTAGGGATGCATCAAATATTTGGCAACCGAAATCATTAGGCCAAAATATGGCACACACACAAAAAAAAAACTTTCGGTTTAATAATTTATACTGCACAATAACTCCTATATAAGTCATATTTCAGTGTTTCCTCCAAGAGATACAGGGGATTTTTAAACTTTGCTGGTTTGTCTGGATTATTAATATATTCATTTAAAGCATTCAATACATATTTTTAGTAGTAGTTTAGATAGTTTAAATTTGAGCTGTAGTTAATTCAGTGGTGATAAAAGTGAAAAAATGAATAAACAACAGAAACCTGTTCCATTTCATTATATACCGGTAGTTTAATTTTGGGAGCAGGACCGCTTCTTAACTCTCCCTCCTCAGCCTAATACAGAATATACCCTCTATTTCCAATCTATTCATCTGAACAACCTTGTGCTCACCTCCTCCGCATCACCTACTTGGTGCAAACCATCACTAAAGCATGGGTCTGTTTCAATTACTAAATGCACCTTAAATTATCTATACTATAAGTTATCTTATCTATACCTGGATAAGGTCAAACCACATGAAAGTACAAGTATAAATGCACAAATATATAATTAAAACAGACACAAATTTGATCACCCAAACTACTAAAGGAGGTGTTCTCCTGTACATTATAGCCACATTATAGCAGTGTAAACTCATCCGTCACTACAAGATGCATTCGGCCACTGAAATCCTTTCTAATATAGTAGCAATCTCACAACATTACATGAAGGGACCAGGTGTAAACCAGGGTCCTATGTTCACTTATGTCACAACCTGATGCCTGCTCAAGTGTCCTCATACTTCAGAAAAAGCACAAAAAACACAATTTTCACAGGATTTGATGGAACATTTATATTCAGCACATCCCCATGCCTGTCGAAACAGAGCTTACTTTCCTTTATTCAGTGTGCACATTCTCTTGGTGAGAGATTTTGGTTTTCATGGTGTTCTGTGGAGAATTGGGCCTGAACCTGACAGTAAACATCAATCTACCATCTGCTCAGCCACCCTCTGCCTCAGGCAGTACACTGAAATAATAATGTGGCCGCCACACCTTTTATAATAACTGTAGCACAGTCTTGCAAGGGGCTTCATGCTCAGTGGGTCTAGTGAGTCACATGAATACACACTAAAAAACACATTTTACTTTTATGTAGGTAACAGGGCTTTTGTTTCTAGATTGATGAGCTTGGACATTTAATAGCTAGCTAATCTAGTAATAGTATACTGTAATCCTATACTGCATATTGATAGATTGATTTGCTACATTGGTTGGTCTTTCTATCTCCAGAGTATAATTCCAACATTTAGCTTTTCCTGTACTTATGTTGGGATATTTAAAGTTTTCCACCAGAATTCATTTTTTAAAACTGATTTTCTGCACTATAGGAGAACAAGTCCTTTAATTTTCCCAAAAATCGTCAGTACGCCTTATAATCAGGTGCACTCTATGTATGAATTGTACCAGTCAGGTTGTAAGGAGCAGTAAAGCCACTCCGCTGAAGTACAGCGTTATACAGGAGTTTCAGTTTAGCTCTCCAGTACCGAGACTCGAGACTGGAGCATTATTAGCATCAGCCACCAACCACACTAAGTGCTATCTCTTTTGCCGTTCAGAGGTGAGTATTATCGGACTGTAAACTGCGTGTTTACTGTGTTAAAACAAGCAATGTGAGACAAACCGCTAGCTAATATCTAATATCTAAATATATATTTTTAATAACAGTTTTTTTTTTAACTTAACTTAGTTTTACTGAATTAGAAGGGAAACATGGTGACACCCCTTTTCCTTACTAGTGTTGCATAATGCGCCGGTACAGACCATCTGCATTACATGGAGCAGCTGAGTTGTAGTCAAGCTTATTTTAGGGCCATATCATCCAGCCCTGGGTCTAAGAAAATTACTCTGGTTCCAAATTATACAACAATATTAATTTCTATAAAATGGTGAATAAAACCACAGCGCCCATGTTCACAGATGTAGTCATTGGTTGGTTTTGTAGAACTACTATGAGAATGATTTATCTCCACAATAAAAAAGGTCAGATGTGCATTTGCACATTGTGATGACAATGGTAAAACAGTATATTGTGAAGCCATATTTATAACTGTATAAGTGACATTCAACTCACAGCTAGGACAAAATCTTTACCTCAACTCCAGGGTACACCTTTACATTGCAGAAAGTGCTTTAACAGCATTCCCTCTCTTAGGGCAGATATTGAGAATATCAAACCACAAACACACAGCTGGAATCTAGAACTTACTTTTCATACGTTGCTGTAACGAAAAACGCATAGACTCTGGTATGCTTGTGGTGTCGTATTTGGATGATAAGTTCTGGGATGCCAAGGCGTATGTGGTTCAGCAGCCAAAGAAGTGTGTGGTCATCTATGTTGTCTGTGAGAAAAAAAATCCAAACATATTTATTATTTAGTGTGGCACACAGTCATGCAGTCTGTTAAAAGATCCACCATGGCATAAACAGCTTAAACAAAGTTATTTTTCTCTCAAAGCTCTTTAACACACGGGCAGAAATGCTTTCAAAGTAAAGAAAACAATATTAATGAAACTACAGCTGGGAAGACTTAATCAATATATAATCAATACCATTGATTGCACACTGACAACAGACAGTGTCCTAAACCACACTCACTACCACACTAAATACTGTGTTAAAGGAGAATTTTGGTGTAACATTGATTTGGATGTAGTAAAACATTACAAAAAGTTCTACTAACCTTTGTTGTATAGCCCACCTCCCCTCTCCTGCAGCTTTCCAAGATCCAGTAATTTTCTGCTTTTTGCCCAGCACTCTTTACAACAGGCGCTTGGGGGCATCTACTTGTCCCCTTACAGTTATCAATGCGTTGTTTTAAATGTCAGAGCTCTCCAGCTTCTACCAATGAGATGTGGAGCTACTTTGATCCTAGATAACGGTGTAAAAAGCGATGTATCTGCAAGTAGATGCCCAGAAACGCCCGCTGTAAAGAATTCTAGGCAGAAAGCACAAATCTGCTGGATCTCGGGAAGTTACAGGAGAGCGGAGGTAGGCTAATCAACAATAGTTAGTACTCTTTATCGTGTTTTTCTACACCCAAAGTCAATTTCACACCGGAGTTCTCCTTTAACAGATGTGCACCACTATTAAAACAAGTGTAAAATGTAGACAAAGTAAGGTATAAATGTATTGTGGTTTGTAATGAGAGCAAACTGCAGCTACAACTGCTTTATACAGCACTTGAAAAACAAACACCCCTAAGCAGTTCAGCACTGTAACTGTATTCCCCAGAAATATTGTTAAATAAATCAGTAAAAACATCAGAAGCAGCCCTAGATTAAACTTTACCCCAAAGCAGAATGTTTAGTATGGACTTTTTGAGGGTCCCTGATGAATTAGGCCAACTGTCTCTCCAGATGTGACATCCCATTGTTGTATTTTTGGTTCTGTTAATCAGAACATTTCTTATTGACAAACCAATCAGGTGCATTGAATGCACAACACATCCAAACCAAGAAGGCAGATGAGCTACATCAGCAGAACAACATGTCGGTTTCCACTTGAGTCAGCCAAGAACAGAAAGCTGAGGCTGCAGCGGGCACAAATTCACCAAAGCTGGAAAGATAAAGACTGGAAATTTGTATCCTGGTCTGATGAATCTCTGCTGAGAATTATTCATCAGGAATTAATGGTTCAGACAGGTGGATGTGGTGTAATGGTGTATGGAATGTTTTCTCAGCATATCTTGGCCCAGTTAATACCAATCAATCTTTGCTTAAGTGCCACAGATTACCTGAATATTGCTGCTGACCATGTGCATTCATTCACGATCACAATTTACCCACTAATCTTCTAACTAATCTTCGTATGCATGATAAAACACAACGTCACAAAGCAAAAGAAAATTCTAACTGGTTTATGAACTTGAACAGTGAGTGCAGTGTTTCCCTAGAGTGGCCTTCCTAGTCACTGTATCTGACTCCAATAGAACACCTTTGGGAAAAGATGGGATGGGAAATTTGCATTGAATGAGTCCAGCTGAAGTATTGCATAATCCAACCATGTCAGCATCCACCGTAATCTTAGGGTGTACTCACACTAGGCGATCTGTATCATGCCTGTGCACGTTCTTACACCCCATCCCAGCCTAGAAGTTCAGCTGCACTCTTGGGCTCTTATGCACAACACAATTAACAGGAAATTGCTGTGTTGCATTATCAACTCCGTCCTGATCTGGACTGCATTACATTTTTGTAATAAACTCTTTATCCTCATAGATTGTCAGACGGAAAACATGGGAGAAGAGCAGTAAAATATTTAAAATGCTAGTACTTGTACTAGTGCTGGGCAATTATGACCAAAAGACACAACAAATTCTTAGATTTTTTCATTTTTCCCCCACTAAAAATCTAACTACAGATGACAAATGAATGGTTAAAAACTAGGTGTACCTGTAAAAAAAAAATCAGAACGCGGGTTTGTGACTAAAATTGAGAAATAACACACTAAACTGCACTATTTCTAGCTAAATACATGCTTTATCCCACCGAGTGTTTGTGTCGAATGTGCTGGAACTTTTTTCTGAATATTTTACATTAAAAAGATAAAATCTCTGTATGTAAAAATGATTACTCTATTTTGAAAATTG
The DNA here is from genome assembly GCF_023375975.1 of Astyanax mexicanus. Classification (NCBI taxonomy): domain Eukaryota; kingdom Metazoa; phylum Chordata; class Actinopteri; order Characiformes; family Acestrorhamphidae; genus Astyanax; species Astyanax mexicanus. The sequence goes on along the minus strand of NC_064423.1, from coordinate 19,310,497 downwards.
CATTTAAACTGTAATTCAAATTAACCGAATTAATCGTGAAAATTGCCCAGCACTAACTTGTGGTAAAAACAGAGGTATTATTGTTATTATAGAAGCAAGTACAGGCATATTACTTCATAATAGTGTCTTGCAACAGGTTCCTGTCACTGGATAAAAATTGTCAAAAGGTTGTCTGGTAGTTTTGGCAGCCTTTCTATTCATTACTCAGAAAAAATACACTATCAGACATTCTCATGCAGATTGGTCTCTTTCAGCTAAACTTCTTTGGATTGGCCGCTATCATTCTGAATTAAGTTCTGTGTATGCAAAGTCTAATTCAGACAGTTGACACAAACCATTTTCCTTAAAAAAAGCTCTATTGTGATGATGTAAGCATGTCTGGTCCCAGGGCATTATGCACAATGTGAAAACAGGCCAGGAGGGCAGTGGGGAGGGGGGCAATCGTGCTTGAGCATGACACAATGCAACCGGACCTAGTGTGAGTATGCCCTTCCAATATACTGTGGAACCCATGCCAAAAACAAGTGAGGCTGCTCTGAGAGCAAAGGGAGGTAGTAGTATACTTTTCTGAGAAAGTGTATAGTGAATGTTTACAGAGAAAAGAAAACAATAAAAGAGAAAAGAGAGAAATGGCAGCACCTGCAAAAGTCATGAGGACGTCACAGTTTTCTGTGGGCACTGTCTTCATCCAGGATTTATGGGACATGATGTACCGCCCGGCCTGCAGCAGCCTCTTCCCAAACAGTTTATCTGTGGCCAAGAAGAAGAATATCGACACAGAGAAAGTGAGAGAGAGAGAGAGAGAGAGAGAGAGAGAGAGAGAGAGAATAAGAGAAAAAGAGATTGAGAGTCAGTCACCTTGCCATGTTGCCATGGATAGACAGACACACACTCTAGCTCCCATGTCTCTTTGCCAACTTAAAATGTCACCCACGTTCCTCTTGCAACACGAGAAGGCGAGGCATGGCTTTTGCATCTGACTGCAAGAATAAGATTCTATCATCTGCTTTAGTGAACAGATACATACTATATATTGTAAACTGAGTGCACTTCATTAACTCCTGTTTCCTGTTTTATGTTACACTACATACTACTTCACTGTTGTCTCCTGTATTATGGCCTAATATGTCCGCTATGGTGCTGCTCACTCCAGTTTCACTACAAGCACAATACACTGTATAGCTCCTTTTGAGTGACAAATAAAAAACTTGAAACCTGAAACCTCACAGCTTAACTCTTTTCTCCCGGGAACCCTGGCTACACCTTGCTCAGAATGTTATATGAGCCTCAGCCAGTGGAGAGAAAGGTCTCATGAGGGAGAGGGGAACTGTTTGCATTTGGGGTTGTGAAGAATATCTGTTAAACCTTGTACACTTGGACATGTTTGCTCTTTCGTCTCAGTGTTAACAGAAAGCTGGTGGGTGGACATGCGTGCTAGTACAGATTAGCACACAGCTAAAGACAACTGTGAAGGAACTGTCGCATTCGGATTCAACGGAAAGCTGACCAATTTAAAAAATAAGACAAATGATGAAGACAAGTGTGTTTAGCATTAAGCTAAAACAGAAGAAAAGGCCAACTTTTACATAAATCTTGTTTGGTTTGGACTTCCTGATTTTTCAGTTTGGTCCGAACCAAAGTAGCAGGTATGAAAGGGGCTTTGGTGCAGACCAAAGGACCAGAGTTGAGTGCGACCAAAGCCAAAACTAAGTGAATTAAACATGTACAATGTAACAAAACATCAGTGTGGACTCACTTCTATCACTACTATTTTTACAGGGTTACTTTAATTTTATTACTCTCAATTTCATTAGGGTGTTCTACTGTAGAATATAAAGTTCACAATAAAATATGTCAGTATTTTACAGTGCACTCATGTTAAATTAAAGTTATCCCACTGTTGTGAAAATACAGTGTTCCAACTACATATACCAACTATTGCTGCTACTGCTTCAAAACTTTAGAAAAGACAGGAAATTGCAACCAGAATGCTTTTAATTTGAAAAGTGCAATACAGAAAATGAGAAAAGAGGGAGAAAGAATTAATTAAGATTGTAGAGAAAAGACAAAAGGTGAATTAAACAGTCTAACATTAACATAGCTAAACAGTATAGGCTATACAGTAAAAAAAAATCACTGCACTGTACTATTTTAAACTGCATTTAAAAAAATACTACATTCATTTGAAGCCATATTGAGACAACAGAAAGCTACAGTTCAAGTGAGAGGAAAAGGCAGCCATAATTTTGTAGCTAATGCTACTATCCTCACACACAGACCTGATTTAATGCTTTTGTACATGTTTTACATTCCCTCAAAATTAGCAGACAAAATCCACTTAAAGTGTAGGTGTCAGGTACCTCGTTAATTGTGGGGCACATTTACACCGTTTTTTAGAGTGTTTTGGAAAACGCATGTTAATTAACAATAATTAGTTAACAAGTTTTGTAGCTTTTGAGAAAACAAACCACTATCAGCTTTTTAATTACAATTTTCACAGGTATATTTCATTTGCACAGTACTATATAGCAGAATATCTTTATTTACTATGAAATACTGCAGGGCAAAGAATTTGAACTGAAGCTTTTTTTGGCCGTGTAACACAGTACATGTGAGGTCAGTGTGTGTAAAAGCCTACTGGACTGCAGCAGCTCCATGCTCACTGAGGCATAGGCCCTTAGAGACGCTCACTCGAAACGCTACCGCTCAGAAAGTGGGCCACATTCCACAAACAATCATCCCTTGCATTTTGGATGACTGTCTAGGCATCACGGAATATCATCTGTTATGATTCGAGTCCCAACAGAAGCAAACCTAATTCCTTATAATTCTCCAAAAATGATCCAAAGCCAGTCATTGGACACTGAAATTAAATATCATCTTCAGGGCTTTTTATTTTAGTGCTCTACAAAATGCCCCAATAACCAGCACAATGAATTGCTCTACTTCACTGGGCAAGAACCGCTTCACTCATTTCACTCAGCTAGACATAGCTTATATATCTTATATAGCTTATATAGCAGATATAGGAATCCCCTCTGAACTGACATGGTAGGGTGATATAGTATATTGTCTTCAGACCCCTCGTGTATCTCACTTTCTGCCTGCAGGGCTTTCATGCTCTCTCATAAGGACAAAAGGACTGTCATTTACTTCACAAGTGCAGACAGGCAATATCATATCAGCCATAACTCACCCTCCAGTATAGACGTCCAGTATAAACACCTGTCAAATCAAGCACTCGTCACTTAGCTCCCCTCTTGGTCGGTTTCCTAGTAGGCACTGATTTTAGAAATACATTACATTCTATTTATAACCTGCGAGTATAACATTCTGTGCTGTAGGGGTGATGTATTATACAACTTACAGCACCAGAGATTTTGTCCAGCAGATACTCCGTGCCAATGAGTCTAATGCGTTTTTAAATTCCCTGCTGAAGATGGCATAAGCACCCATCGTAAAGCTAATGAATCAATAATTGCGTACTGATGATGAAACATACAGTATGTACTCAGTTTTCAGGAAGTCTACTTGCTCTGTAGAGCCTTTTCCTCCCTGGTGGACAGTTGAGCAGCGTTAAATAAATAATAAGCACTGCTTTCCAGTCTATACACACATACAAGTGGATTGCTCTCTCTGGGATTGTATTAAACTGTGCTAGATGGATATCTCTAAAAGATATGTCACTCTCTGTGGCGTCCCACAAGTTTTTATATTGGTCGAATTGATTGCTGTTGTATTTGCTGTCACTAGTAGGGGTGGGCAATATTATATCATATACAATATATTGTGACACAGAAATATCATGATATTAAAAATCCATATAGTGATAATAGAGATGTTCTGTCTTAAAAGTAGTCTATTATTAACTGTAAAGCTTTAAGTGTCTTTATTGTATAATTGTTTTAGTTTGCAGTTTATATGCATGCAATAAAAATATTCTGAAATATTTTTTGCTGCATTATATTATTTTATGCTATATTATTTATTTTGCCACATTATGATTATGCTGTTATACTCTTATACTATGTTCCTGAAATTAATTAATTATTTTTCTGTTTTCCTATATCGCCAAGTATATTGTTATCGCAAAAATACCCTGAAATATTGTGATATTATTTTAGAGCCATATCGCCCACCTCTAGTCACTAGGTCAAATTATCAGCTAGCACACATCCAAAATTAATTTATTAAAATATATTATGGAATGTTGCCTACCAGATATATTATTTTATTTTTGTACCTGTGTGTTTTGATATTTTAGAATTCGTTAGATTATATTTCCTTTAGCATTTTGAGCTATTTCATATCTATTTTTCTGTTTTTATTAAATGCTACAGAGCTTTAAACGCGCGGATGATTTTTTTATGTATATTATTTTATTTTTGTACCTGTGTGTAGACTATTTCTTTTTTGTTATTTTAGAATTCGTTAGATTATATTTCTTTTAGCATTTGAGCTAAGTTTAGTTAGTTATTTTCCTATTTCATACCTATATTTTTCTGTTTTTATTAAATGCTGCGGAGCTTTAAACTCGCGGATGTGCTCGCGTTCAGTCTCGCGTTCACGCTTGGGTTCAGTCTCGCGTTCACGCTCGGGTTCAGGCAGACAATCTAAACTCTAGTATGCAGAACTATATTATTATTGTTATTAAATTTTCCATTCTTTTAAATAGCAGGATACTTTGATTTTTATTTCTCAGCCCGGACACGACCCGGCCCCAGGAAAATAATGGAAAATCTCGTGTCAGCAGGCTCCAGGAAATAGTCATCTGTTTTTTAATACTATTTTTATTTTATATAAAGCTACGGCCTGATAATCACCATATAACAAAGTATTACTGTTAACGAAAACGAACGAAATAACGAAAACTGAAAGTGAAAGTTCCCCTTAACTGAAACTAATAAAAACGGTAATTAAAAGAAAAAAATAAAACGAACTGAAAGTACAGATTGAATACCCTAATTTTTGTGTTTGTTAATTTATTTATAAGCGCTGTATCCACTACAGCAGCTTAACAGCGGGTGGTGTTGTGCCGTTTCTGCTCGCGAAAGGGAGCCGGGGTTCAAATGTCGGCAGCGCGGTGCAGCGCGCAGCGCCTCGCGGTCCGCGGAATTGCTTATATTTACAGCGCTCGAGCTAGCTGCGAAATAATGACAGAAAACTCTGAGGAAACTGCAGAAACTGCGGTATTAGAATATGAGCGTGAGTGACATAAAAAAACTGTTTTGTAGAGAAATAGGAGATGAGGAATATTTAAGGAAACAGCTGTAACTTTGAGTAACTCACTCTGAACACCCCATGCTGCAGGATAAACTGATAAATCTGATCATTTCGGTGGTTGGTTGGTTAGTTGTTAGGGATTTATTGTCACTTCAGCACAAATGTGGCTATTTGTGGCGATAATTTTGGTCAAAATTAGTGAAACCTGTAGAGTTTATTGAGTTTTTGCTGTATGATCTCCTCAGTGAGAATCCCCACCCCATAACCAATCAGGGAGCTCCAACTGCTTACCCCTCCTACTGCTCTTTCATTGTGGATGCGCAGAATTTTTCAAAGTTCAGGTTTGGCACATAACGTGGTTAATATACCGTCACTATTTTACAATACCGTCACCATATTTAAATACCGTGGTATACCGAAATACCGTCATACCGCCCAACCCTAATCCTGTATACATGCTGCAGGGGTCTATTATAAGCCTGCTTTTATTCTCCAGCCAACAAGTCAAAGTAAATTAATACAGAAGTCATCCAGGCTATGTAAGAACACATAAGGAATCATGTAGTAACTTAAAAGTGTTAAACAAAGCAAAATACAGTGAAGCATTTAGGGGGGCACTTATCTGGGGTGCTGTTAACTTGCAGTTTCTTTACTTAATTGACTAGTTCTTACCATAATATGGATTAGAACATTACTCAAATAGGACTATTTACTGGATACCAACTCTACCTCTTCACAACTTTACAACTGATGCTCTCAAACACATTAATAGGGCAAAAAATTCAAGTAATGACAAGTTTAGCACAGCTGTAAACTGAAAGCTATTTTAGGTGACTACCTGTCATATAAGCCTACTTTAAAGAATCTACAATATAAAGTATATATTGGTTTGTTCAAAACTTTTTTGTTTATTCAATAGTTCCATATGTTTTCCTTCATAGACTTTAGTATTAATATTGAAATTAAATAAACATTATATCTAAAGTATTTTAAAGATCGACATACATAGAAATTTCTTTGTTAGATTGGCTTGTTGTCTTGGGATTTAGGTTTTGTTCTCTATGTTGCAGAGTAGTATGCTTTTTGAGGGACAGTGCATGAACACCCAATACAAAAAACATAGGCAAGACTATGTCAGCTAGAGGTTCTGAATAAATAGCAGTGTTATGGGTCTGGACTGGCAATGGCAGAGACACTGTTCTCCTTTACATGCCAGTGTAAGCTTAAAATTATTTTTTAGCTTTATTTGAATGGAAAATTGCTACACACTGTTGTTTTAATACCACTGTGACTGTGATAACATTTATCATTTTTCTTGTGGTTGGAGCTTTGGTGGCTCTACCACAATTGAAAGTGCTGAATGCAAAAACAACCTTACCATGACCTAGCAAATTTGACAACTTGCTTGCCAGTTTGGTTCTTTTGATGTCTGGACAAACTTACTACATAAATTATATAGAGCTTTGAGCTTCCTTGACTTTTATTCAAATTTGTATATACAGTTTGGTAAGCAAAACTCACTTTAGTAGTTTTTTATTTTATGTTAGCTTTCATAGTATTATTAGTATTTTCATTTCGATAGAGCAAATTAAGTTGATATTGTGTGCGCTGAATCGGTGGCATCTCACTGAATGGGTTATAAAGCAAGAAAAAATGCAAGAAGGGCAGAAATGTGTTACACTGTTATTTTATGTTTAACTCATAATATACCTTAGATTAAATGTTTTGCACTTTTTTTTTGCAACTAAAAACAAAATTGTGGAGCGTCGCTGAGTTGATGCTCATTTGAACCCATTTAAACTCCTATGTGTGGCACTCCAGAGACAGCTTTCTCACAGGCTGCTGCTAATGTGTGCAGTCTGTCTTGTTTTGCCCATTTGAGCCGCATAATAAATTAGGGCACTACAACAGGTGTGATCTGGGACACGGCCAACAGTTAAGATGTGAACGAGGCTGTTTTCAGTGTATTTCAATCACAAGGCAAATGCACTTGACCTGAGTTGCACTGTTGCGTGGGAGAGAAAAGGTCTTTTGTGTCGCGTAGACAAACAAGTGAGATGACAGGCGGGCATGATGAGCTAATGTTCCAGGAACAGCCTGCATTAACAGGCCACGCCTACTTACAGCGGCCACAGCAGCTCAGCTGTTCAGCTTCTTCTAGCTGGAAATCTGTCTGGAGAGCAAGATACTGATGACGTACTCAGTATCTATGAAGGGAGCATTATGCAAAGACTGATATGACTCATGTTCATAGTGTGTTTGTAAATATATATATATATATATATATATATATATATATATATTTATTTATTTATTTATTTTATTTAGATAAAATCCTGAATCAGAAAAGGTTGGGACAGGATGGTAGTAGTAATGTTAAAAAAGAAAAGATGCAGCTTTTTATGCATTTATTTTTATTTTGTTTTCATTGCAGACTATATGAAACCATGATATAAAAATAATGATGTAATTTCAAACATGTAAAGCCAAATGTTGACAGCAAACAAATGTTTAGTACAAAAGAATGGCAAAGATGGGCAGTGGATCTCCAGTTTCCCAATGGAGAAAATTATGAAAACTGAACAGTTCTCCCACTACATTGCATAATATCATTAAATGATTCAATGAATTAGGAGTGCAATGAATTTCAGTGCAAGAATGGCAAGGGTGCAAGGATAAACTCAGCATCTGTGATCTTTGATCCCTCAGACAGCACTGCATCAAGAACCATCATTTGACAACAGCCGACAGAGCCACATGGGCAAGAAATTCCTTTGGCAAATCTCTGTGAAGCACTACAATACAGAGTTATCATAATAAATACCACCTTACAGTGCCAAACATAAGCCTTATGTTATTTATGTCTGTCCAATGAAAAACAAGTATCTTCATTTTTGTCGATTTTTAGTGTACTACATAATTTAATCAGACAAACTGTCCTTTACACTGTGCCGAAATTGCTTAGTGAACGGACCAATACAAACACTTAAAAATTACCTAAAATGAACTCTCTTTACATTGACATTTTTCTCTCTCTTCTGTAAAGTGTCTGTTTTGGAGATACTTGTTTTTCATTGGACAGTGACTATATATAAATATTAGAGGTGTGCCAAAAAATCGATTCACATAAGAATCTTGATTCTCATTTACTACGATTCAGAATCGATTTAAAATGTCCCAAAATCGATTCTGAGGGGCGGGTTTTAGACTGATTTTGGGCTGGGTATTTTTGTTGGACCTGGCAACCCTGGGGATAGCGCTTGTCCTTTCAAACGGAGATCTTCCAGACACACACAGAGCGTAGGTGTTTGAGAATCACCGGTAAGATGGCAGAACAAGCACTATATTACATTAGATTAACGTGTAGTTTCAATGTTTTATGGCAGAATGCTTCATAACAAGCATAAAAAAGATCGCTAGTAGTTAGTTTCAGTAACTGTTAGCTAGCTAACTAGCTAACTTTCCAGTTCCACCTTAAATAACGCTACAGGTGGCAGCGGGCTGCAGCATTTAAGGCGGAACGGAAAAATACAATAAGCTAATCAGAGCTAATTTCAGCTCCTCATCACAGAGGAATTAAGGAATGGACCATATGAATTAATTTCTCCACCTCCTGCCCCCTTTCTGAAGAAATACAACGACCTTAAATTAACTAGTTAATCAGCAGCTGCTCCTGAACTTTAGCGCTCCACTGCTATCATCACATCAGCCCAGCAGCGTCACCTACACACCACCGCTAGTAGCCTGGTAATAAAGCAGTGTTATTTATTATTTATTTATTGTTCATTAACGTCATTGTGATATCCCAGTGATTCCTCTGTCACTGAGGACCCACATTCCTGCACATTTTATTGTTTTTGTAACACATTACCTGCTCCAGGACCAGTGTATATTATGGAGGGTTTTTTTTCAATAAGATTCATAAGCCAGAAGCAGAAATTTTTATAATTCAAATCGTTTTGAATCAAAAATCGATTTTGAATCGAATCGTGGCCCCCAAAATCGGAATCGAATCGAATCGTGAGATAGTAAACGATTCCCACCCCTAATAAATATACATTTTCTGTGCCTAAGCAGAAAAAGCACAACAACAGGACTGCAGTTTCCCAACCCTGTTCTAGAGGTATGATCACACAAGAAAAACTGACCAATAGCCAACAAATTAAACAAGATTTGTGTGATGTACAAAAGGTAGCTATTAGCTTCTACATGCCTAGTTACATTAGTTCTCATAAGTCATTTAAAAAAAAGCACTGGCCATTGAGCCACAGTGAGTTGAGTGTGCTGTCCTCAATAAAAAGCTCTCAATAGTTAGTGAACTAGGATGCTGATGGCGGAGCAGTTCCCAGTTATCTAACCGGGTGAATAGGCCATTGTGAGCAAGCACTCAATTTATGAATGAACAAGCTAGTGTGAATCTATGAACACCAGCTAGATTCGCTCAATCCTGCGGAAGTACTTCAATGGGATGCTGATGATGAGGGAAATGTAATGTGTGAATGGAATTCATCAGTGTGTCAGACGTTTTGCCCTCTGATGTATATAATGCATATTTATGTATGGTTTGTTTTCTCGAATTCAAACAACAGAAGAAAAATGCTATCATTTACAGTTATCTGCTTCCAGTCACAGAATTATCAATCAATAATTTTAGGATACTGAGAAGTGATAATGTCAGTGATTTATCTGACCATTTACACCACCATGAATTATACAGTTATCCAGATTTTCAGATTTACATTTTTGTATGAAACTGAAACAGGTTGAATAACACATTTATGACACAAAAATGCTGATCTAAACTTTATGTTTTTATAAAAAGCATAGGCACACAGTTTAGATGAGATAATGCTAATACATACACTGAAATAAAGCCACTTTATTTCTAGTAACAGTTTATATAATGAGACATTAATATCTTTTTAATTGTCTTGTTTCATAGTGACTTGGTTTTAATTGTTATTATATAGAATGTTTAACATCATATAATCCAGTCTGAATCATCTTTCTTACCATTCAGATTCTAGTTCCCACAAAATTTCATTCAAGTCATTTTGTGTGTGCATGTGTGTTTTCTTTATTTTCATATCCTTATATCTCATATATATATAATTAATTTATGTTCAATGTTAAGTGTGAGATACTGATAATCATAAAACACGGGCAAAAGCCTTTTGATAACTAGGGACAAACTGTCCTTTACACTGTGCCAAAATTTCTTAATGAATGGACCAATACAAATACTTAAAAATGACCTGAAATAAACTCTTTTTACAATGACTTCCACTGAAGGTTTAGGAGGTTTTTTTTCTCTCTCCTGTAAAGTGGCTGTTTTGGAGATACTTGTTTTTCATTGGACAGTACCTATATATAAATATACATTTGGTGTGCCTAAGCAGGAAATGCACAACAACAGGATAGCAGTTTCCCAACACTGTTCTAGAGGTATGATCGCACAAGAAAATATTATATAATTAATTTATGTTCAATGTTAAGTGTGAGATACTGATAATGATGACACCAGCAAAACCCTTTTGATAACTAAAGTTGCAGCACAATAAAATGCAAAATCTTCTTTGGGAGAATATGGTGCTTTTCATACTTCATACAGATTAAGAGCAGCACAGCTTTTTCCATCTCTACTTTTACATATCTCTTCCCTCCCACAAAAACAAACTGGACTGCTTTAGCAGACTACCAAACTGGAGCTAAGCACACACAAGCAGGTGATAGGCTAAAAGCAAACCTGGCTAATATCTCTTCAGTAAGCTTCTTTCAGTCGCATTTTTTCCATTTTCTCCCCCATTTTCACTGCCAATTACCCAACCCACTCATTAGGACTCCCCCTTTCACTAGTGATGCCCCAACACCAGGAGAGTGAAGACTAGCACATGCCTCCTCCAATACATGTGAAGTCAGCCCCCACCTCTTTTCAAACTGCTGCTAATGAAGCATTGCCGAGTAGCGTCACAGCACACTCGAAGGAAAGCGCAGCAGATTGGTTCCGATACATTAGCTCACAGATGCCTTGTGCTGCGGACATCACCATTTGGAGTGATGTGGGGAGAGAGCGCCATCTACCCACCTAGAGATAGCAAGGCTAATTGTGCTCTCTCAGGTTTCCGCTAACCGATGGCAAGCTACATGAACAGGATTCGAACCCTGGAGCCACATGTTAAATCTCTCTCTCCAAGACCCATTGGACAACTGAACCTCCTTATAGTACAGCTAAAACATAAATAAACCATAAATTATTGCAGTGCAATGAGTATATTCACACATTCTGTCCAGCTCAGAGATCTCACAGCAACCACAGCAAGAGCATATTTAACTACCAAGTGTAAGTGGAAACAATCCAGATACTAGACACGCAAAGTCACCAGGTGTAAACAGGGTCTTTTATAAGGATATTAACATATTGCACCTCTTCAGGCACTCCTTATTTCTGCTGTTTTGAATATGTTTTGAATCAAGACACACCTGCACTAGCCCATATTATATTAGGAATTCTTTGAATCATTACATGCCTGCTGGGTTTATGTGAAGAAATAACAGCTCTGAAACTCACATCTACACTTTATAGCTCAGAGTTGATTTATTACAGCAGTGCTATATGCCCAGGCAATACAGATGGCTAGAAATGGAGGCAAGCAATAATGTAATGAATTATTTACACTGGAAAAATAATCAAACTCATGGCTTCTCTGTTTTAATATGGAAATCCATTCCTGTGTCTTCTCCTTTAGCTCTATCTAAATGGTGTCAAATGACAAGAGCGGATGTAATTGTACTTCATATGTGACCTTGAGCGTAGTACAAGGAGAGACAAGGACAGAAACCATGCTTCAAAATAGTATCTTCTAAACCCTTTAAAAAATCTCACATTTTGACTATAGAGAGTCAGATTATAAATGTGCAAAATGAACAGTGCATGTGTATTATTTTCACAGTATAAATGTATTAATCTATTGTTTATTATCTAATGTAACCCTGTAACGAAACAATATTACTGTCATTTTAATACCATTTTATGCCATGGATATAAAGTTAATGTAAAAGTACAGTTTCGCATTCTGCTGTTAATTATTAAAAATATTTAAACACTGCACATTGCAATTGGAATGCAAAAATGATTAGATATCCTGAATAAATAAAAAAGATTGTTTTACATATTTACATATTTGACATACAGGCTCATTCACTTAAAATGGGCAATGCTGAGGTCAGCAAAATGATTAAGGTTGTTTTTATATTGTTTATATATTGTATGATTATTATTATTATTATTAGCATTATGACAGGTCGAATGCTAATGTGGTCTGTGTTTTATACTTTATATGTTCTTGCTTTGTTCAATAGTTTTTGCCAACATAAAGGTGGAGGGCAAAAACACCTTCTTTAAATACTGTGCAAAGTCAAACATGGGTGCATTTACATTTAGAAAAATATACCAATTCAAACAATTACTTTGTCACTATGAATGTAATGTGTGCACTGCTACAGAATTAAGGTGTACAAGACAACATAGGTGTGGTAAAGCATTACTGATCTACTTGAGGTTTGCTCCTCGCAATTCTTGTTTTTAAACCAAAGATTCACCTTGAATGACTGTGTTGTTCTTCAAGCACATATGAAGTCCAGCCTTGGGCTAAACTGCATTAAGAAAGTAAATCCTCTCACACTTTACTTTTTAGCCTTAAAAATTAATGAAATATTGTTTTAATAATAGTCTGTGGCTTTGCATGGAAAACATCTCAACATCTATCTGATCCCATTCCGAATTACTGTTGTGCAAAGCCCTGTTAAATCAAAGAATGGCAGTGATGGTGGAACTACAACACAATACAGACAAAAACATTCAACTGATTCAACTGCTCTGCAGATGTGCAGATGAAAGGCGATTGCATCATTACAGACAATCTGAAGTGAGTTGAGTAAACATGTGCAATGAGTAACAGCATTGTAACAAACAGGCTTTTGCAATGTTGTAGCAGTATTATAACTTTGAGCGCACTCTAAATTTTAAAATAATGGATGATAATTCAACAAAGCATATAATATTTTAAATTCATTAATTGTAGTGACTAAATATGAGAATACGAGTGTATCTGAATAACAATTTAATTAATTTACTGCATGTCAAAATATTTCACGGCTAACATTGTGTGGTGTAAATATTGTGATGCAAATTTTCGATATGACTACTAAGAGCCTAGTCCAATTTGATAATATATGCCTAGTCATAGTAAGGTTGCAATAATAAAAATACAAGCTGACAATACAGATTGCAACACGCTTTATCTAAAAGATCAGCTATGTGCAGAAAACAAACACTTTTGATGCCATTTTCACTTAACCTTCTCATAAGTTGTATTAAAAACATGGAGACTGTTCCTAGACAAGGTCTAAGGCTACATCTAGACTAAATTGCACTTTCAACGAGAAATCTCCAATGAAAAAGCTGTGTAGTCCAAGGCTATTCTTAGTCCTCATCTGGGAAACTGTCTTATGTTGTACAATTTTCTAAAACAATAACCATCACTGAAAGCCATTTGACAATAAATACTTAAAAACCTTGTATCTCCATAATTACAACTTTAGAGGCAAAGGAAGAAATCTTCTTAACTTTCAGTGGACGTCAATGTAAACAGATTTTACTACAACAGGCAAGTTAGGAAAATGACAAAATCCAATGCCTTACAATTAGGGTTACACATAGGGTCCAGCCCATACCCTCCCTCCATTACTGCCACAAAACTAAAGTCTATTCTTCAAATACTTTATTCTAATCCACACATAAAAATCTGTTAATGCTACTTCTTGCTAGATAATAATTTTGCTCATCTAACGCTCATATTGTGCTTTTTGTTGGTTTGTTTTGTTTGCTGTAATTATACTTGCTCTCTGTATTGTTTTGCTCTTGTATTGTTTCAGACCAAAGCCCTCTTGAAGAGAAATATTGTTGTACTTGCAAGCTCCTAAGTCGTTAAGTTTGAACTCCTGAGGTGGACATTAAGGCAGCATTTCCTGTTAGCATCTCCCACCCTTCTATGTTGATGTAGCAGTTTATAGATCAGATAAGCAACTGAATCAAGCACGTTTTCCCAACCATGCAAACAAAACCACACAAAACAAGACAAAACAAAATCAGAAATACTAACAAGTGTCACTACGATCTTAAACAGCTTGCTTATTATTATCCTTCACTATCAAGGGTCTCCCAGTACATAGATTCACATTATGTCCAAAATTAAAAAGTCACAAAAATAGAGAAACACGTTTTTTTGCATGATTGCAACAAAATGTTTTCCCTTATGCAAGCAAAACAAGACAAGACAAGACAAGACACAAATACTAACAAGTCTCACTATGAGCTTCAACAGCTTGCTTATTATTGTCCTTCATTATCAAGGGTCTCCTAGTACATAGTTTCACATTATGTCCAAAAATAAAAAGTCACAAAAATAGAGAAACATGTTTTTGCATGATAACAACAAAATGTTTCCCAGCATGCAAACAAAACAAGATACAAGAAGATACAAATACTAACACGTCTTACTATTAGCTTTGACACTTTGCTTTTTATTGTCCTTTACTGTCACTTGTCTTCCAGTACATAGATTTAAATTACGTCCAATATTAAAAAGTCACAAAAATAGAGAAACATGTTTTTGCATCATGCAAACAAAACAAAACAAGACAAGACAAAACCAAACATGAAAAAACAAGACACAAATACTAACAAATACTAATTCTCACAATGAGCTTCAACAGCTTGCTTATTATTGTCCTTCACTATTAAGGGTTTCCTAGTAGCACCTCATTGTGCTAAGACAACTTGTGTAGTCAGTATTTTGACAGGTTTTCCAGACAGCAGAACCCTTTGTTGATACAAGCCATGCCCAAAAAAGTCAACAGCAGCAGCAGCAGCAGCAGAAGCAGCAGCCCAGAGACAACCATACCTGCACCTGCTGCCATCAGGTGATCCCATCTCACAATGACATCATTCATACTCGTGACATCACGCACTCTTGCAGCCGGAGTTGTGATCCAGAGAGCTGAGAGTCCGTCCTTTCCACTACAGATGTCTTGGCTGAGCTGACTGCATCACACTGCGCCGCATTGAAACAGGGGTGCAGGATGATGCGAGCAGAAAACAACAACACTGTGGGCACTATTTTGTAAACAGCTGCTACGAAATCCTCTATAATCGAGCACAGTAGACGCACTGCAAGGCATTACAGAGGCAGACAGAAAGCATAATATATATATGCACTTGGAAATGTCTTATGTCTTAAAAAAGGCAGAGCAGCTCGCGCCACCATCACAAAAGCTGACTGGCTAATTCCCAACCAGCCAGCAGCTACAGCAGCAAGGAAACCAGCAGCACTGCACCTCCAGAGCTCAACACACACACAGCGTCCCTCACACAACTTATAGCTGCTAACCTGCCTCTGAAAAAGAGCAGCTAATGGTTTCATCGTGCATTATTATTAAGCCTCGCGCTGGCCACAGACTGGCGCTCTCTCCCCCGTTTTAATGGCGAATTTCAAGTAATGTTGACACAATACAGTCTGTGACCTTCCAGGCCCGAGAAGAAGATACCCACCACTATTAACTGGTTAATTCTCGTGCTGTTCTGATGATGGTCACGGTGTGAGCTGGACAGATAAAAACAGACAAAAGCAGGCAGGCAGTGTGTGTGTGTGTTTTGTGTGTGTGTGTGTGTGTGTGTATTGTGTGTGTGGTGCTGAAAGCTGCTCATTATGCTCTCCTCTCACATCCACATGCTCCTCTCTCTCTCAGGGCCCCAGGTTTTTTAGTATGGGTCTGAATGGAGGAAATACAGAAAAAAAAAACACTCACCCAGAACGCCAGAAGCCGCTGGGGGGCAGGGGGCGCTGGGCTCCCCGTCTCCGGCTCCCTGCTGCCGGCCTCGGTGTCTGGAGCCTTCGGCATCCCCGCCGCCTGCTCCGCTGCCGCTGCCGGTGGACGCCGCTGCCGTGTCGGGCATGCTGCTTGACGGAGGGACCGGGGACGGGGGTGGACGGGGCGGGGAGGGAGGGGGTCTGCTGCTCTTTCCCGCGGTAGAAATGGGGGATACAGGGCGCTAGTTATGCTAACTTCCAGGAGCGGCCAGCGCGGCTCGGATGAGGTGCTAGATGGAGGGGAGCGCAGACGGCAGGCGGCTGCCGGGCATCGCGTGTGTGCGCGGGGGGATGAGAGCAGGTTGATCGCGCTGAGGGAGGAGGAGGAGGAGGAGGAGGAGGGACAAAAAGAGGAGGAGGACACACTCACACTCTCACACTAACACTCACTCTCTGTCTGTCTTCTCTTTCTTCCTTCTTCCCTCTGTCTCTCTAATTTACTTCTCTCTTTTCAGATTCAGTAACTCTGTATTTACTGTTATTTTCTGTTTGTTTTGATATTCAATGTTTATTGGTTTCAGTGCACAGAAAAACAGCACATTAATCAGTTTCAACAAACAAACGAAACAAAAAAACATTTGTTGGTAGCACACCAAGAACAAGTGTTATTAAAAATATTCTATAAGTTAAACATAGCAATCAGTACAGTACGGCTGAAAAAGATGCAGAGCTTTTAGACCTCAAATAATGCAAAGAAAACAAGTTCATATTCATAAAGTTTTAAGAAATCAGTATTTGGTGGAATAACCCTGGTTTTTAATCACAGTTTCATGCATCTTGGCATGTTCTCCTCCACCAGTCTTACACACTGCTTTTGGATAACGTTATGCCACTCCTGGTGCAAAAAATCAAGCAGTTCGGCTTGGTTTGATGGCTTGTTATCATCCATCTTCCTCTTGGTTATATTCCAGAGGTTTATAATTTGGTGAAATCAAAGAAACTCATTTGTTATCATATTTAAGTGGTCTCTTATTTTTTCCAGACCTCTTTCTTTTTTCTTTCTAGCACCCTTCTCTCTTCCTTCTCCTAATTCATCATATTCTTGTCTTTCTAACGCTTCTTCTTACACTGACTGTTCTTTTTTCCACCGCATATTTAACGTTACCAGTGTTAAGTTTAACACTCCCTGTGTGTTAACTGGCAATCGTGCTGTGTAAGGTTTTTTCTCTTCCTTAGTTGTATCTGTTTATCTGTGTACAGTATTGTGAAATATTCCCCATGACAAATATGTCAGTATTTAGAAAACTACATTTGGTCTTTGATATTCAGTTAAAAAATCCTGAAGGATTAGGGAGATATTATTTGACACAGTTTAATTCATGTAAATACAATTTGTTGAGTTTATTGAGTGATTTATTCCTGCTTAAAACGCCTAAATTTAGAATCATCTCCAGGTAATTTAAATGTAGTAAGAGAGAATTTTGAAGTAGCCTGTCTCATTCAAACCTCAGCCATTTCTTTTACCCAATTGTGTTCTACACACTAATACTCTAGACTATATAGACTTATCTTAATAGTGCAGGTTTCAAAGATTAGCATACAAAATAATAATATAATAACCTGTTATGCACTAACAGGAAGAGATGAAAAACTGCTATGACAACAAACATCCCTGGCACAGCATTTGCATTGCTATTCAGCATTTTTCTGATGTTGTGTTGATGTAAATAGCTAAACCTCTTCTGTTTTACACTACAATGTGAGATAGTAGTGCCCATTGTAACATCACATTTTGTATATACTATAATTAGTTCATATTAATACTTTGTTTAAGTAGGGGGATTCATGAGGAGTTCTCTGAGGCCTTCAGAAAGAAGTTTGTTGATGTTTATGAATCTGGAAAGTATCTCAGAACAAACAGACCTCATTCCACTGTCCAGAAAATAATTTACAAGTGGAGAACATTTACTCTTTCTATCCCTACCTATCACTACCAATAATACATTGTAGAGTATACATGTTAAATTGGAAATTATGTAAATAGATAGTAAAATTATGAATTTCAACTGGTATCCCATGATTTTGCTATGTTTTATCTAAGGAATACCATAGTGACCTGTGGAATATGTGGATATGTGGATGTGATTTCTGCCAGAAATGTATAATTCTAGCCAGACACTGCTGGCCACCACTGTTACTACCAACTGCACTGTCTTCTGTGGGTGGTAATGTATTCTATGATGTTTTAAGAAACTGTGGATTGAGAAATGTTAAATGCTTGCATAGCTTCAGAAATGGAATGTCCCATTTGGGCACCCAATAACATGCCTTGCTGAAACTGCATTTTTTATGATGCTTGCCAAGAGCACGCTGGCCAGGTACAAACTCACTTACAAGATAAAACCTCAAAAGTGTGGACACTGCCAAGCTGTCCCTTGAGGTAACATTTCACAATCAATTACATACTGCTTTCCTATGATTTTGCCAGTGTTATATTTTTACATTTCCATGAAAAGTTTATATATTATTATTTACGTTTACATATTACCCAAACTATTAATACTCTGTTATTACTTCTTTAGGGTAACAATAGTCCAGCTGAAGTAAGCTTAGCTGATGTTGTTCCCTAGTGCCCATCATTACCTGTTGTCCCATAATGAACACCTCAGTCGAACTTACCTCCTCCATTTAGGCATTACTGCTTTGTACAACAAACTGGCTTTTTCTGTCACTCAGCACATTTCATCAAAAAGAAAACATAAGCAGCAGTTTCTAAATGATTACTGAGTGGAAAAGGAAGAACTTGGTCCACACGAGAGATTTATTTTTCAAGCTGTTCTGGTGTGTTCAGGTGCAGGCTTAGAAATGGTGCAGCTAATGAGACTCACTCAGTTCCAGAGGATGAAGCGCTGTATGATTTATTTATCAGTGCAAAAAATATCCTCTGAGCACCTCACCTTCTATGATTTTTTTGCGTGATTTACATAGAGAGAAAGATTTTCTTAGATTTGTGTGTAGCAATAATACAGGCTAATACAGTTTTACATTCCTAAATGTTATTTATTACCATAAATGTGATAGAAAAAAATATTAGATCACAATATCCATACTGAAACCACTAACATATATTATGTGTACATGAATAATACTTTTATACATACTGTATATAAATAGTAATATACATATAACATAAATATAGTGTTCATAAAACATCAACTGTTCATTATACTGTACACTGAAGACATAAAGACTCCAAGCTAGTGTGATGTGGAAAACAGATGCTATTGATCCTTTTATCTCAAATACACTAGAACTTGTGTGTGGTCAAAGTCAAGCCTCCGTGCTTAGATTTAAAACATGGTCTAAATCTCAAACAAAAACGGTCCTTATATCCTTCTATCTCTACTGGCCAGCAGCTACTAAGCAGTCACCCCCCTCCCTTCCCTCCCCATATGTCTGCTCTCTGCTAAGAGGAAGCCAAGCCATATAATTTCTGCTTACTCACCATCCACATGTCTCACCACCTCTGCAGTGAAATGAACAGCCCCGCGAGCATGCACTGCTCTCAGGTCATAGATCAATTGTCTTATTGCCCATGAGTGTTGACATATTATTTTCCATAAGCTAATAGTTCTGTATACCAATCAGAATAAGATTCAATTCATGAAATTAAAAACATATGAGACAAAGGTTTTTGGACTGTTAAGCATTGTGCTCACTTTTGACAGCTTCCCAAAATATTTAATAATTAGTAGTGTTTAATAGTGTTTAATAATTGAAAAAACAATATAACAATTTAACTATAATTGTACTTATAATTGTATAAGTCTTATATTTTAGTGGAACAATGTAAACAAATATTAAAATACTTTATGCATTAAATTATGAGCTCTTTAAATTGTAAAGTTGAGACACATATTCCCTTACTATCATACATTAGTTTTTTTTTTTTTTGTAACATTAAAATAAGTGGACTTTTTTAAAGGGGCACTAATCACCTGATTTTTGCTGACTCCACCCTCAGCTTTAATTTAAAATATGCTAAAAATTGGGAGGGGTAGTTTGGGAGGGGCACTGGGTGATGTATGGGTTTAGAAGCAGGGCAGGAGGGAGAGCTGTTTGTTAGTCACATTTACTCACCTCATGCCATTCGCAATCATTTAGTCCCCCGTGGGCAATGCTAATACCTCTTGATTGGGGAAAACAGTCTGTGTCACCTGCGAGTGCAATTGTATTCACTCTTGGGCCACTCGTTCTAGATTCCAGGAGATTTTATCTGACTTGCGGGCATCAGGGAGCCGTTATTGATATGCTGTAGATTCCCACAACTTCTGGGAGACTTGGGAAGTCTGCAGTATAATTGATTGATGGATGTGCTTATTGTGATGTGTCTGCGTTCCAAAGCAAACGGACACAGCATTCACTTCTTTAGCACAGTTAAACCTGAGAGGGCACTACAGGCAGAAATTATCAGTGTTTTTTTAAAAAGTGTTAAAATGTTTTTTAAAGGTTAGAAAATGTTTATAAACATCTTAAGCCGGAGTGGTATATGTTTAGTTACTTCAGGAACACATTTAGCTATTAATAGCAAAATATGGTTTAGAGTTTAGTGGCTCTGTAAAGAGTAAATAGATGTTAGCAGATGTGAGAAATTGGTGGTTTCAAGTCTAAGCATTGTGTTCTTGTGTTAATAGATTATACTTATATGATTAAGTCAAGTTTATTTAAAGTTATAAATACTGTTCAAATAATTTAAATGGATATGTTTTTTTTCGTATTAAAACAGCGTTGTTTTGTTGGCCTCAAACAAACGGACCTTTACACACGCTACATTTGCGGCGTCAACACGGAGACATTACGCGAGCGCACAGGGGGCGTGGCTTGGTTTGATTGACAGGGTTCGGACCAATTGAGTCACGTCTAGATTTACGGAGCAGATGAAATGAACCAATCATATTCACGAACACCCAACAACAACAAACCGAGCACGCTTTAAACAGAGCGCACAGAATCACATGTGAGAGCGGCCGGAGAGAGAGAGAGGTCGACATGGAGCTAAGAAAAAGAGAAATTACTCACAGAACCTGAGAAATGTTAATCTGCGCTGTGGAAAGAGCTCAGCTCTCTCACACTGTACCTGCTGATTTAGGGCCGCAGGAGTAATAAAGCTAAAGTTTCATCATGAGTTTATCCCGCTGCTGGAGAAGAGCTCTGCGGATGACCGCAGTAAGGTGTGTACTAGGATAGGTTACTGGTGCTGAGATCACAGACACCATTTCTGTATATTGATGGCTAATAAAACATTTAATCAGGTAAATTCAAGGAGCAGCGTGTTCATGTTTATTTTCCATATTGTGGGCGCATGCCTATAAATACAGCTCTAGGAAAAATTAAGAGATCACTTCAGTTTCTAAATCAGGTTCTCTGATTTTGCTATTTATAGGTATATGATTGAGTAAAATGAACATTGTGGTTTTATTTTATAAACTGCGGACATTTTTCCCAAATTCCAAATAAAAATAGATAGATGCTAGATGATTTGGAGCATTTATTTGCAGAAAATGAGAAATGAAATAACAAAAAAGATGCAGAGGTTTTAGACCTCAAATAATGTGAA
This sequence comes from Astyanax mexicanus, assembly GCF_023375975.1. Lineage (NCBI taxonomy): Eukaryota > Metazoa > Chordata > Actinopteri > Characiformes > Acestrorhamphidae > Astyanax > Astyanax mexicanus. Next base: position 19,288,789 of record NC_064423.1, on the reverse strand, counting down.
GAAAACAAGTTCATATTCATAAAGTTTTAAGAGTAGAGAAATCAATATTTGGTGGAATAATCACAGTTTTCATGCATCCTGGCATGTTCTCCTTTACCAGTCTTACGCACTACTTTTGGATAACATGGTGCCACTACCGGTGCAAAAAATCCAGCAGTTTAACTTGGTTTGATGTCTTGTTTATATCCCAGAGGTTTTCAGTTTGGTAAAATCAAGGAAAAACATTATCATTAAATGGTACCTTAATTTTTTCCAGAGCTGTATGTTAGGTTTAAAAATCCTGATGTAGCATGAATGACACAACAATTAAATAGCTCATATTTTAATATTTGGTTCTAGAAATCAGACCAGAACTAGTTATATAGAATACAAAACATCAAATGAAAGCGTTTGAATTGTTAAAATTGTTGAAAACAAACTAACCCAGCACCATATATTCTGTAAATGAGATAAGATGAACTAAAGCACCTATTCACACACTGTCCTGTCACTTAGGGAATTTATCCTTTAAAATTACAGACAAAGTGCTGTATGGAAATTTACACAGTTTTTTAATGTTCACCATGGGCTCTTTTGGGTTAGGAGTGAATGAATAATGACAGGTTGTGTGTGTAACATTCTTCTCTGCAGGCTGCGGGTGCGTGTAAGATGTGATTCTTCAGTCAGCAGTGCCGCTGGACCCGTGGACACTATCTACGCTCTCTCCTCTGGGCAGGGCCGGTGTGGAGTGGCCGTGGTCCGGGTCAGCGGACCGGCTGCAGGCGGGGCTCTCCGCAGTGTGGCCGGTCTGAGCCGCGCTCTACCCGCCCCCCGAACCGCCCTCCTGCGCAGCATCCTTAACCCACAGACCAATGAGGTGCTGGACCGAGGCCTGGTGCTGTGGTTTCCAGGTTCGTTTACAGCTCAGCGGGGTCAATATTAAGGGTGTTCTGTATCGAATGCAATAATATCGGTAAAGTTTTATGTCGCAAAATACCCTGAAGTATCGTCATATTATTTTAGGGCAATATGGACCATCAGGGCACATTTTCTAACAGTTTGAAAGGAAAAGGAACATTTACACGGTTCTTATTTTCCAATAAATATCTAATAGAGACAGATTATATACAGCTCTGGAAAAAAAATTAGAGACCACTTAAAAATAATAAGTTTCCTTGATTTTACAAAATTGTAAACCTCTGGAATATATTCGAGGAAGATGGATGATCACAAGCAATCAAACCAAGCTGAACTGCTTGAATTTTTGCACCAGCAGTGGCAAAACGTTACCCAAAAGCAGTGTGTAAGACTGGTGGAGAAGAACATGCCAAGATGCATGAAAACTGTGATTAAAAACCAGTGTAATTCTACCAAATATTGATTTCCAAACTCTACAGAAATTAATATTTAGGTGTTAGCTACATTACAACAAATATTAAAAGTAGCCATTGCTACAATATTAACATTTAAATAATTTAATACCTAGAAATATGTTTGCTATCATCCTGTTACTGTTTCTTTTGAGGTGTGTTTGCTGTCAAACATATATCAAAAAAGGATTATAATTATATATTATATATTATATTATATGTCTATTACAGTTACATTTCTAATACATATGAGAATTTGCCCAATAGAGAAAAATCTCCATCTTTATGATCTTTTGCGAACTTTTATATACAGCGAATAGCAGTTTGGTGTAGTATTTCTTTAACTTGTTATTGATTTAACATAAAATTAACTTTAACCTTAAAATATACATTAATAGTGGAACACTTAGTTTAAAAAGTGAAAATATTGCTATATTCTTCAAAATATTCTTCAAAAACTTTACAGAAAAATATATATTTTAAAATATTTAAGTATAAGTTAATTTGGAGCGTTTGTTTTAAAACAAACATAGAGATATATGTTTTTTTTGTTTTTTTTGCATGCATGACAGCAAGGACATATCAAATCCTATATATGTACATATTCTCTTAATGCATTAAATTGTCTTATTGTTATTGAGTGTATGGTGGTTTGCGCTTGTATTATTAATAGTATTACTTATCTTGATCAATCTTTAACACTTAATTCACAATCTGTCTGAGGTGTGAAGAAGATTGAGGTGTGAAAAAGTTGTTACACCTTTTTTTTTACACGGTTCTTATTTTCCAATAAATATCTAATAGAGACAGATTATATACAGCTCTGGAAAAAAAATAAGAGACCACTTAAAAATAATAAGTTTCCTTGATTTTACCAAATTGTAAACCTCTGGAATATATTCGAGGAAGATGGATGATCACAAGCAATCAAACCAAGCTGAACTGCTTGAATTTTTGCACCAGCAGTGGCAAAACGTTACCCAAAAGCAGTGTGTAAGACTGGTGGAGAAGAACATGCCAAGATGCATGAAAACTGTGATTAAAACCAGTGTAATTCTACCAAATATTGATTTCCAAACTCTACAGAAATTAATATTTAGGTGTTAGCTACATTACAACAAATATTAAAAGTAGCCATTGCTACAATATTAACATTTAAATAATTTAATACCTAGAAATATGTTTGCTATCATCCTGTTACTGTTTCTTTTGAGGTGTGTTTGCTGTCAAAACATATATCAAAAAAGGATTATAATTATATATTATATATTATATTATATGCCTATTACAGTTACATTTCTAATACATACAGTTGTGGTCAAAAGTTTACATACACTTGTAAAAAAACATAATGTTATGGCTGTCTTGAGTTTTCAATAAGTTCTACAACTCTTATTTTTCTGTGATAGAGTGATCGGAACACATACATGTTTGTCACAAAAAACAGTCATAAAATTTGGTTCTTTCATAAATTTATTATGGGTCTGCTGAAAATGTCACCAAATGTGCTGGGTCAAAAATATACATACAGCAACAAAATTTGTCAATTTTGGTGATGTAGCGAGTTGTGTCAATCAAATTAGCTTCATGTCATGGCCTCTTCACTTCTTGTAAGTGATTCTGATTGACTACAGCTGTTGACTTCTCATGAGCCCATTTAAATAGGGCTCATTTGACCCAGTGATTAGACTCAGCTACAAAAGCTACAATGGGAAAGTCAAAGGAACTCAGTGTGGATCTGAAAAAGCGAATTATTGACTTGAACAAGTCAGGGAAGTCACTTGGAGCCATTTCAAAGCAGCTACAGGTCCCAAGAGCAACTGTGCAGACAATTATACGCAAGTATAAAGTGCATGGAACAGTTGTGTCACTGCCACGATCAGGAAGAAAACGCAAGCTATCACATGCTGCCGAGAGGAGATTGGTCAGGATGGTCAAGAGTCAACCAAGAATCACCAAGAAGCAGGTCTGCAAGGATTTGGAAGCTGATGGAACACAGGTGTCAGTCTCCACAGTCAAGCGTGTTTTACATCGCCATGGACTGAGAGGCTGCCGTGCAAGAAAGAAGCCCTTGCTCCAGAAAAGGCACCTTAAGACTCGGCTGAAGTTTGCTGCTGATCACATGGACAAAGATAAAACCTTCTGGAGGAAAGTTCTCTGGTCAGACGAAACAAAAATTGAGCTGTTTGGCCACAACACCCAGCAATATGTTTGGAGGAGAAAAGGTGAGGCCTTTAATCCCAGGAACACCATGCCTACTGTCAAGCATGGTGGTGGTAGTATTATGCTCTGGGGATGTTTTGCTGCCAGTGGAACTGGTTCTTTGCAGAAAGTAAATGGGATAATGAAGAAGGAGGATTACCTCCAAATTCTGCAGGAAAACTTAAAACCATCAGCCCGAAGGTTGGGTCTTGGGCGCAGTTGGGTGTTCCAACAAGACAATGACCCAAAACACACATCAAAAGTGGTAAAGGAATGGCTAAACCAGGCTAGAATTAAGGTTTTAGAATGGCCTTCCCAAAGTCCTGACTTAAACCCCATTGAGAACATGTGGACAGTGCTAAAGAAACGGGTTCATGCAAGAAAACCATCACATTTAGCTGAACTGCACCAATTCTGTCAAGAAGAGTGGTCAAACATTCGACCTGAAGCTTGCCAGGAGCTTGTGGATGGCTACCAAAAGCGCCTAGTTGCCGTGAAAATGGCCAAGGGACATGTAACCAAATACTAATGTTGCTGTATGTATATTTTTGACTCAGCAGATTTGGTGACATTTTCAGCAGACCCATAATAAATTTATGAAAGAACCAAATTTTATGACAAACATGTATGTGTTCCGATCACTCTATCACAGAAAAATAAGAGTTGTAGAACTTATTGAAAACTCAAGACAGCCATAACATTATGTTTTTTTACAAGTGTATGTAAACTTTTGACCACAACTGTATGACAATTTGGCCAATAGAGAAAAATCTCCATCTTTATGATCTTTTGCGAACTTTTATATACAGCGAATAACAGTTTGGTGTAGTATTTCTTTAACTTGTTATTGATTTAACATAAAATTAACTTTAACCTTAAAATATACATTAATAGTGGAACACTTAGTTTAAAAAGTGAAAATATTGCTATATTCTTCAAAATATTCTTCAAAAACTTTACAGAAAAATATATATTTTAAAATATTTAAGTATAAGTTAATTTGGAGCGTTTGTTTTAAAACAAACATAGAGATATATGTTTTTTTGTTTTTTTGCATGCATGACAGCAAGGACATATCAAATCCTATATATGTACATATTCTCTTAATGCATTAAATTGTCTTATTGTTATTGAGTGTATGGTGGTTTGCGCTTGTATTATTTATAGTATTATTTGTCTTGATCAGTCTTTAACACTTAATTCACAATCTGTCTGAGGTGTGAAGAAGATTGAGGTGTGAAAAAGTTGTTACACCTTTTTTCAGGCCCTCACAGCTTCACTGGAGAGGACATCGCTGAGTTTCATATACATGGTGGTCCTGCTGTCATTAATGGTGTCTTGCAAGCTCTTGGTAAGTTTTCAGTTGACACTATATGTCAGTATATGGCATGTTTTAAAATATAGCATGATTTTTTAAAATACATTTTTATATGGAGGATGAACGGGTGTGTAGTTCTGAGTAGGCTGAGTGAGTAGGCTGATGGAATATTCTCTAACCACTAGGTGGCACTGAGATTTTTTTTTCAAGCTTTATTTGAGAGAATAGTCCTGAGTCTGCAGATCTAACATGGTGTTCTTTTTAAAGGGACCTTTCTGTGGGTCCCAAATCAAGTTCTTTACTCCAGAGCTTTGCAAAGTGAAAATGATTGATTTTAACTTTATATTATCAATGTCTTAGGAAGTCTACCCGGGTTGCGGCCTGCAGAGGCGGGCGAGTTCACCCAACGAGCATTCCATGCTGGGAAGCTGGACCTGACTGAAGTAGAGGGTTTGGGGGACCTTATCCACGCTGAGACAGAAGCCCAGAGGAGGCAGGCACTAAGGCAGATGGCAGGAGATTTGGGTCAACTTTATAATGACTGGAGTCAGCGACTTAAGCGAGTATGTAAAAAAAAAAAAAATCTAAAATCCAACAAGATTTCAATTATTAACATTTATCCTGTATACGGTCATTAAAAGCATATTACAGAATAATATCTATTCCAACCATCCATATACTGATTTGCTGTGCATTAATTAAATTGGCGAGTCACATTCCATTTACCTAAAATGAATAAGAATCATTTTAAGATCAGAAATGTACACCCTTAATACAGTATCAATCAGAAGCATATATATTTTGTCCATAAAATGACTTTAAGAAATGTAAATTAAGTATTTATATTATATACAGCTCTGGAAAAAAAATTGAGACCACTTAAAAATGAGTTGAAAACGTCTGGAATATAATCAATAGGAAGATGGATGATCACAAGACATTAAACCAAGCTGATCTGCTTGATTTTTTGCACCAGGAGTGACATAAAGTTATCCAAAAGCAATGTGTAAGACTGTTGGAGGAGAACATGCCAAGATACATGAAAACTGTGATTAACAACCAGGGTTATTCCACCAAATATTAATTTCTGAACTCTTAAAACTTTATGAACATGAACATGTTTTCTTTGCATTATTTGAGGTCTGAAAGCTCTGAATCTTTTTTGTCATTTCAGGCATTTCTCAGTTTCTGCAAAAAAATGTTCTAAATTACAATATTTTTATTTGGAATTTGGGAGAAATGTTGTCCGTAGTTTATAGAATAAAAAACAATGTTCATTTTATTCAAACATATACCTATAAATAGCAAAATCGGAGAGATTAATTTTGAGTATGAAGTGGTCTCCTAATTTTTTCCAGAGCGGTATAGGCCAAGCATAGATCAGCATAGACCAAATGTACTCATTCCAGTGCTTTGCAGAAGGTGGAGCTGTCTCTCTAAAAAGGAATACTTGTTTTAAAGAGGACCCAGATTGAACTGTGATTATATTACATACTTTCATTTTTATTTAGGTGTTGTTTAAAATATGTTAAAAATATTGATATGCTGTCAAAAAATGAAGGGACGTTTTGTTTATATAATGTCCATGTACTTCCTGTTCTTGTCTGTATGTCAGTACTTGTCTCCTGACTGTTTGTGTCTGAATGGTAGGTGCCATATGCAGAACTCTTCGGTAGGTGAGGAGCAGAGGTCAGGATACGGGAAATCCTGCCTTGGGTGTGTGCCAGAGTCTCCTAGTCTAGGCAGTGTCTTTAATGGCTGTGTAACTGAGTGATCTAGCACTGTACGTGCTGATGGAAGAGGTCGTCTTGTGTTATTCAACTGGAAGCCTGGTGTAATCATCACATCACTGGCTGTAATTTAGTTGAAGGGGGATTTTTCAGTGGCTCTTAACTGAAACAGTCATAAACAACAAAAATAGCTGGAAATCAAATCAAGAGCTTAGTTTGATTATGAAAGATTTTTAGGAACATTTAGCACTCTGGAGTGATGGTGAACTGATTTACCGTTCAGCTACATCTCTGTAAATTTGATAATGTAAGAGTAATCATATGAAAATCTTTGCTGCATCCAAACAAGCCTAATATATTTTGTAAACCTCTTATAATAAAATAGGTGCTGGTAAAGCCAATCTTCCATAAAAATATAGATGATTTTTATCCTTTAACTGTATGATTTTTGCCTTTTATGTGAGTTAATACAGTATAATATAAATGCCATTGTATGTTGTTGGATCCATGTAAGTCCTATGAAGTAACATGATAAGCTTAGATTTTTACACTCACTTCCCAAGCCAAAGAAGACGTGTTCCACTGAAGGAAATACTGATTAAATTCTTCCAAGCTGTTTGCACTTGGGAGTCACCCATGAAATTATGGGTGGGATACTGATTTAATTTTGATATCTTAATACCTTAATGTGAAACACATTCTACTGTTATTTTAAAGATGAGACACGTAGTTAATAGTGACTTTACTAAAATGAAAATCGGTTAGAGATAATTATATAATACAGTGTGAATTGTCAGTTTAATCAGTTAATAAAACTTTAATCCTATCTATAGTATATGTCTGAAAATGAAGGTGTTTATATTCTGCTAAATGAGAAAATGTGAAATGGTGTTTTTGTATCATTTTCTTACTGTATTGTTCGCACTATAGACATTTATTTATAGTGCACCTTATAGTGCAGAAAAATGCGTTACTTTTCTTTCTTACTACACAACAACCATGTAATTCACTTAGATTGTGAAGCCTCTGGCCAGTGCCCAGGCAAGATGTAGTTTTTTTTTTTCAGTGGATTCACCTTAAACCTTCCTTTTTTGTGATTTATTTGTTTAGTTCTCATCTAAACTTCCACATTTTCCCTGATCTTCAATACCCATTTTTAATAACAGTCTGCATTGTATAAATCACATGATGAACATGCTTGTTTGTCTTTTTATAGCCTCCCCTACCTTGTAAGCATTGATTACTGCTGTTTTCAGATCTTTATATAGTTACTGTTGTTACACCTGTTTAATTAGTGCAACTACATGATTTGAAGAGTCTGAGATATTAGAAATAAAAATCGATTTGTTTGACATCCTGTTCTAGTACTTGCAGTTGGTGAAATGTTTCAGACCTGATTTGCTAATCAAGTCTAAATCCTGACACAAAATATATTGCTTAAGTACTTCAAACACATTGGTGACATATAATTACATTAGATTACATTTGTAACTTTTTTTTGTTATGGAAGTTGATTTTAGGTTTTAGGAGCTAAATGGTTCTAAATGGCATTTTTATAGCAGTATTGTGCTTGGATACATTTCTGGTTAAGAACACCCAGGTTGAGCACAACAGTCTATGTGTGGGCATGTGAAAAAGTGGATTTTAGCGGAAGGACACCTTTAATATAGCTAATATTGGCACATTTATAGTTTTCAAATTAGAGGGCAAGATCACCTTTAAAAATGATTTGATTGACAGCCTGTAACAGAAGTTAACAGACACTCTGTACAAAGTTTACATTTTTTTATGTCTGTTTTTTTGGAGTCTGATGTTGGTGTGAAATGAATCATAGCATAGGATTTTTGTGTGTTTCCTGCTCTTTCCCTGGAGAAGAGTAAAAAAGAAATCTCTCATTTGGAAAAGGTCCAGGAATTCAGCGGAAACTTATCAAGTCCAGGTTTTCTTGCTGAACTAAGAGCATATAAGTTTTCTCTTCTGTCATGATGATTAGGACTTGGAAAGGCATCTCAGCACCTGTGGCAAAAAAATGTGGAACATTTATTTATTTACAATGATTTATTCTTATATTAAATTTTCTTATAATGAGTAAATGTCTTATTAAACATCATCTTTATGAATTAGTGGAGAAATAATGTTATGTTAATGATCTGTTATTTAGTTTAAAAGAAATGAATCTGTAATAAGCCTTGCTTTTTGTTTAATTGCAGTGTTTGGCGCATGTGGAAGCCTTCATTGACTTCAGTGAGGGTGATCTCATAGAGGATGGAGTCTTAAATCAAGGTACGTCTCCACCTCTGGAAAAATTAAAAACAGCTGGGGTATTTTTCCCCTTTAGTGCATTGTAGGGACGTCCTGTTTGCGGCAGGATGAACACGCCATGGTGACTGAAAGGAGAAGTTATCGAAGTCAAAAGTAAATTTGGAGAAGTTGCCAAAGGGACATGAAGCAGTACTGATTAAGTGTTTTCAGCCCTTTTATTCCTCAGAACTGTGTTACCTTTGTGTTTCCCACAACAATCATAGATGCATTAAAGGTTTCAGACTTCCAATGCTATTAGTGAGTAATAATATCTCAGTTGTTTTGAATTGTTTTCCATGCAGTCACTGAATAATAACCTGTAGGATGTGGAAATACAAAGGAACTCGAGCATTTAATGCATCTCTTATCATTTCCCCCTGCAGCTGTATTAATGTGGTGAGCATTGTAGTCATAGTTTGATGTATTACTCGAGAGATTTTACGTATTTAGTTGTGCGTCAAGGAACAAGGAACAAGCCACAGATCATCTCTTCCTCTGAGTGACACATGCTCAGAGGTAGTGCCCGGTTAGAGGTTGCACGTGCAAGGGGAAATTGGCGCTCGTCTTTATGACCAAGATGGTAGAGCTTTGAACTGGATGTGAGTTTTGTCATTGTTCCTGAGGAAAACTGTTTACCTCATTGTTGTTGAGTGACAATTCTATCCACACGCACACCAAGTTACTCACAGTAGTTAAAAAGGCAGTTGAGATAATAAAAAAAAATAAAAAATTCTCTTCATACAGTGCAGTGTTTTTTTTTTTTTTTTTGAGGGCTTGTAATATTCTATCTTCTTTTTGATTATATTTCAGAGGTTTTTAATATGGTAAAATCAAAGAAACACATCATTTTTAACTGGTCTCATATTGTTTCCAGAGCTGTATGTTTAAATATAGAACAAATTAGGCAAAAAGATGAGGCAGAGAGGAGGGCTTCTATGCTACAGGGTCGTGTAAAAAGACACAGAAACTTTAACTTGTCAGCAACTATCAGCAAGTTATCCAGCTTGGAAAAACAATTAGCATTTTAGCTAATTGTGTCTGTTAGCATTGTATATTTTAACCTAGCTGAGCCTGGCTGTGTTCATCATGGCTACACTGCTGTAGTCCAGGCCAGGCCAGGCCAGACCAGCTACTGTGTCTTTAAGCATTGCGGCTCTACTTCATTGGTGAGCACAGAGGCCAAACCGCTTTAGCTCAGTCAATGTTGGCTGTTGTGTTTGTTAGCATCGTGACTTTAACCCAACTGAGCCCAGCTGTTAGTCCTGTGGCTAAACTGCTTCAGCCCTGTCTGTTAGTGTCTTAGCTCTAAACCTGGCTGTTAACTTCATTGCTCTAAACTGACTCTTAGCACTGTGGCTAAAAAGCTCCAGCACAGCCAAAGTCAGTTTTCTATTAGCATTCCTTTTGGTTTCAGACAAAAAATGTTTATTTTGGTGCATTGTACTGTAGTTCTTTTATTTATTTTTTTATATTACTGTGCAATGTGGTAGAAATTCCTAAAGTATCACCATAAATATTTTTTCATGAAATTATTTTCATATTAATGGGTTTACTTTGCCTTTTCACAGATTAGCACAGGTTATGTCCTAGTCGATTAGTCTATGCAAAGCCTAATTTTTTTTTGCACAGTTTGCTTTTTTCTGATACCTTTCATGATTTTTTTTATTAGTTCCTCTAAATAAAAGCTGTGATTTTCAGATGTTAAAGCTTATAACCAAAAGAAAAAAAAGCACCAAACTGATTAGCTTTTACTGATGTTCCCCTTTTAACTAAATGTAAACATGCTTGTCCAGAACTACTCTGATCTAATCTGTTGATCATACCACATGATTTTGTATTGTAATAAATCGTGAATCTTTTGTATGCACACCAAAATTGTATTTAAAATGGATCAGTAGCTTGGGCAGAATCTTGTTTTATTTCTGTGGATTTAGCCATAAAATCATAAAAAATTAAAGCTAAATCAAAGGGTTCTTAAAGTGTTGCCATTAAAGAAAAACCTTTAGTTACCTAAATAATTATTTTTGTAAAAGAAATCTGCATGTAAAGAAACTTCACTTTGTGTAAACACACTTTAATTGAGTCTATTTCTCTGACTCAGGTCTCTCTTTATCTTTCTTTTTTGTCTGTGCAGTGGACTTGGATGTGCCTCAGCTGCAGATGGAAATAGAGAACCATCTGTGTGATGAGAGGAGAGGAGAACGACTCCGCAGTGGAGTGCAGGTGGTGATTGCAGGATCCACCAATGTAGGAAAGAGCAGCCTTTTCAACATACTGTGTAAGAACTTCAGTATTGCTTTAATTCTGCACTTTTGTTTCTGTTTGGATGAAAATGCATGAGATTCAGTTTCAATGTGAGCAGTGTTGCTCTGTAACTGTAATGATTACTTTGCCATTCTCTGGAATTGGCATTCTGTTGTCTTTATTAGTTATAAAGTGGTAAGGCTAAGATAAATGAGCTTCCTCTGTTTGCAAAATTGTTTCCTCATATGTTGGGCCAATGATTCACAGTCTCAAGGTGAAATCCTGCAATTGTTTTATTGCTTGGCTGTGTTTATCATTGTCAGTCAATTGTTCCCTTTTCAGCACTTTATAGTAAATATTCGTTTGGAACAGTCTAAATGTCTAACCTGTAGTTTCCCAGTCAACCCAGCCTCCCACTGACTCAGTTACCTTAAAAAAAAGAGCACAGTCTTCTTAAAAAAGAAAAAAACAAAAAAAAATCAACTGGTAAACCTAATCAATAAAATCTAGTATCTGTTCATTCAGGCAACACTTTTCCTTGTTTTGTTGTTACTTAAAGATTGAATAATTCAGACTTCATACTGCCAATCAAGAAGAACAGTGATTAAAAAAAAAAAAATCAAAATCATTTGATAAAAAAAAGAAATATTATTTCCTTACTCCAGACTAAGGGTAATAAATAATTATTACTGTAGCCAATCTCCCAGTACAAAGACCCAACACTAAGCAGGGACTTTTGTTAATTAAACATTGAAATAATGTATAAATTGGGTACTAGGGTACGTACTGCTAATGGATAAAGATTATGATCTAAAATCAGACACACAACATTGGATTTTAAATAGTAGGGGAGAGCAAATGACAAACTGATGTAGGGTAAAATATAACATTGATATAAACCTTTGTAAGTAGAACATGATTTTGCTTATTATGATATTTAAAAATGTGTTATGCAGTATGTGATGCTTTGTGCAATACATTCTGAAGACCTTTTTTATCATATGTGTTTGGATCGCTGCATTGTGGGTACACATCACAAAACTCACTGCAATAATAAATTAATAATACATTGTTAAGTTCATCCAAATACCGGTACTTCAAAAAATAATAGGCAGTTATTGGAAACTTATTTAAAACCAACATAGTTGGAAAAAATTGATTTTTTTAATCTGTTAATACTTTCCTCACTGTGTGTGTTCTTATATTTTCTTTTTCAAAACATACTACCCCAAGGTAAAATTAACAGAGATATTGTTTTGAGGTTGTATCGCCCATCATTACTTAATAAATGTCAGACTTCTTTGCAATTATTAAAAATGATCCTATTTGTCTAGTTATAGGGAGGTTTCTAATGTTTGCACATATCTTTATAAACTCTTGGTGCTTGAAACATCTGGATCAGAGGTTAATTTATTTTTTGTATTAAATAATATCTTTATCAAATGATGTAACCAAAAAATGCTGTGGGTACAAATAAGTAAACATGCAAAATACAAAAAATAAAGAATGTGAACATATTGCGGGTTTATCTAGAGTACCTCTAGATAACAACTGAGCTCTCATCACCTATGAGCAGTAATGACAGTAGCAGAGAGCACAGGGGGGGATGTGTGGATATCGTTGGGTTTCCTGCCCTGAGTGACCCGCATTCATCAGTCCTCTGATTTATTCCTGTTATTGTTTCAAATCCAGCTCAGACTTGTTGAGCTTAGTTTTTTTTTTTTTCGTTTGCTACTAGAACATACTGTTCAAACTCTGCTGTTACGGGCCTCAGTAGGACTGCACAACTTCTTCATTGACAGTAAGGAAGTGTATGTTGCTTCCAAACTTTTCAGCTGAGAGTTTTGAAGTAGAAAGGTCATGAAATGTGTTTTCAGATATGAGAGCGAGACATGAGCAGACATGTATGAAGTGCTAGAGACCCAGACTAGAGTACAAGTACAAAAAACTTAAGTGGAAGTAATAAAGTATTCAACATATTTGTACTTGAGTATTGCAAGTTGTTTATTCTAAAATGTAAAAGTGCTGTGTTATGTCAACTTTTAGAACACCCCTATTTTTTAGTAGTCCAGTAGCAGTCCTTCACCTGTGAGACCTCTAGTTCTTCTTTTCACAGCTGAAACTGAGACTTAGTCCAATGTTAAGCTAAGATGAAGTCGTTGCCATGTGGGTCAGCCAGACCTGTTCCTTTACCAGCTTTCTCTAGTTTCCAAGAGGGAATGTGTATAAAACATCACCCACCGCTCTCTGGATTTATTAGTAATTTCTATAAAGAAAAGACTGCAGTGACAGGTGATGAAGCTAACGGCAGCACAACGCACACCAGCACTAAATCCAAATAATACCTGCTCTGTGGTGTTCCTGTTTAAAGCAAGGTTAATTATCGTTAACAAAAACGAATGGAATAGCGAAAACTAAAAGTGAAAAAACATTTTCAATTACTAAAACTAATAGAAACGATAATTACTAACTGGAACTGAATTTAAAGTAAAAAAAACTAACAAAATTAACTGAAATAACAGATAGAATACCCTTCACTTTAATGTTCAAGCTCTGTTTCCACTCAAGCAGTTTTACAGCAGGTGGTGTTGTGCAAAAATCTTGCTTGCGAAGGGGAGTCGGATTTTGCGAGGAGTTGGATTTCAGCACAACAGCGGCAGCGCACGTTACCTCGCGGCCTGTGAACTTACTTCTTGTTTACAGTGCTTGCGCTAGCCGACAGAAAACACTGAAAAAAGCTGCATAACAATTTGTGTCAGATTAAAGTATAAGTGCGAGGGAGATAAAAGCATGTGTACTGTAGTGAAACAGGAGATACAGTATGTGGAATAGCTATAAGCCCATTTAAGAAGCAGCATAAGAGCGCTAACTGTGAGTAGTTTTACCTGAGAGTAGCTCATACACCAGAACACCTCAAGCGGGAGGATGAACTGATAAATCTCTCTCTCTCTCTCTCTCTCTCTCTCTCTCTCTCTCTCACACACGTACACACACATTCTATTACTCACACACACCCTAAAACTTTCTGATGTTATATATGTGAGGTGTAGTTAGTTCTGCACTGATGGTAAAAAAATTTGTATCTGTATCTACTGCCGGGATGTCTATTTCCTACTTTAAGTTGATAATTTTCGAGTGGAATGAGTGGAACCGGTAGAGTTTATTGAGTTTCTGATTGTGTTTATGTGTTTCTCTGATTGCGCTCTCTGATGTGATGTGTGTTTCATGTTCATGTGTGTTCTATTGACTATTTTAAGCAGCAGTGTTGCATATATTTTGCACTTATTTTGCTGCTTGCTTAGTTGGTTGGTTGTTAACAGTAACTGAATATATAATTTAATGGATTATTTTGTTAAGTTTTATTACATAACACCATTTGAATCATGAAACCTTACAAATAACCCAAAGTATAAAAAAACTAAAACTAATACTAATAAAAATGAAAAACTAATAAAAAAACTAGCAAACCCACTCTAAAAACTAATTAAAACTGACTGAATTGGAGGAGAAAAACGAAAACGAAATCAAAGTAAACTATAATGAAATTATTATTACCTTGATTCGAAGATCATGGTGAAATATTAATAATAGTATACAGAGAGACTAGGAGAAAGAATGAACTCTTTATAGATCTACAAAGTGAATGTATAATGGTTGTAGAAACAAGGGTGTTATGGTCAAAATGTTATGTTATGCTAAATCAATGTACATTTGACCTTTTTGTTTTCCATCACAGGCCAGCGGCCGGCTGCTATCGTATCCCCCATAGCAGGAACAACCAGAGACATTGTGGAGACTTCTCTGGACATCGGGGGCTTTCCCGTCCTGTTGAGCGACACGGCGGGCCTGCGGGACACTGGCGACTGCGTGGAGAAAGAGGGCGTCCGCCGCGCTCGACACATGTAGGCGTCACTGGTAGAGAAACAGAGGAAAAAAATAAACAACACTATTTTAATTTAAACACTGGCCCGCTGTTGACGTGGTTCATGTTAAAGAAACCGTGCAGAAGGAAACACGCTCTTCACAGTTTCCGTTAAAACGGCATGAAGCCAGAGGAAGCAATCACTTCTTCTGTGTATTTTTGGTCATAAATTTAGCGTCAGGTACTTTTCCTGTGCACACACTTGTTTATTGAAAATGCACAAAGACGTAAACTCTGTCACAGTGAAAGGTTATGGAATATCTATATATAAGAGCTGCCCGTTACATAATGTTTCCCAAGGAATCAGAGTAAGAACAAACAAACAGACGTGTGAACTCTCACACCCAATGTTTTTTTTAGTAGCATTGTCTAAGAGCAGCCCTTATCTAGAGCTTGTGCCCACCAAAGCATTTTTCCTGCACTGTAGGGGCAAGAAACTGAACTGAGCTACTCAGGAAATGAGCCTCAATCTTGTGTTAGGAGGGGTTCTTTACTTGGTCATTACTTTGTGATTTGCTGCAGGAAGGGGGCTTAAAGAATAAGCATCCTCTGCACCCCACAAATCAATACTAGTCCTAAAAATAAAGATGCTAACAGGGTTTGTTAACAAATAACTACTACAATATTGAATCGTAATGTTTCTTTAAAAAATTAAAAGGATCAGGGAACAGGGATTAAGCCTAGCCCTAGACTATATTTTTCTTTTATTGGAAAAGTTTCATTCAAAATGCTGTGGAATCCAGTAAAAGTCCTTATCCCTGTCTGGGAATTTTTTTATTCTAACACATCTCAACTATATTCATATTCATATTCTTTACATTGAAAAGGGGTTCCTCTAGCACCTTTTTTTAAGAATACTATCAATCAGTATTTTTTATAGAACAATCACTTTTTTATATTCAAAGAACTATGCTTGTAACAGAGATCTGTGAGTCTAAGTAACATTTAAATAGGAAAATCTCTGTTACACAGTGCACTGTAAAATCCATTTTCTCTATTACAATTTTTTTTAATGGAGCCAAGGTGATTATTTTATGACACTTTTATTGCTCCAAGAACCCTATGTTTCACCTTAATTTTTATCTTTTATTTTGTATGGTTTACTTTTTGCCAATTTTTTCAAAAAACTACAGGAAGCCTAAACATTAAAGCCTTCTATCTAATTTTGTCTAGACCCACATCGTAAGATCAGTCAATACATTATCATGTGGGTTGTGAGGTGGGGCTTCCACAAAGTAGTGTATTGGTCCATAGTCAACACCTGTCAGTGTTGATAATGTAAAAGCTCATCTGTGATTGGTTAACTGTGCTCAGAAATGTTTGGAATTGTGCCATATTTTGCTTTTTTCAGGGAATTAAATATAAATTACATTTATATTTGTTCAGAAAATCAATAAGATGTGTTCTTAAAATAGGAGAGTTCTAACAGCGTAAGACTATATATATATATCTGATAATCCAGAAATACTTTTTTCCGTAGGGTGGAGCTGGCAGACGTGACGCTGGTGTTGGTGGACTCAACGCAGCTTCCTCAAGAACCTCCAATGGTGTCCGGGTTCCTGAGAGAATATCTGATGAACGTCCTGCCCAGTGGAAACAACTACAAACAACAACGTCTTCTTATCCTTAACAAAATTGACCTCCTTCCTAAAGAACACATAAGTGCTATCCAGAATGTTCTCACACAAACTTCTGATCTGGCTCCAGTCTGCATTTTGTCATGCCATTCCAGAGAAGGGCTGGAACGTTTCCTCACATTATTACAGGACCGACTAAAAACACTGTAAGTAGTATTGTGGTGTTTTGTCACTTTCCCTATATATTTTAAGTATAAAACTAAACAAATAAACTCAAGATAACACCTCACTAGTTATACAGGTGTTGACGTTCTCAAAGTGACGCATTAGGTTACACTTCCTGATCACTTTACGTACTGTTATTCCACGGCTTGTTTGTGTATAAAAATCTAATATAAACAGAATAATTCATGCTTAACCCTCAGAAACATTGTTTTTTTAGCTGTTGTTGCAAGGTTGGACAGGCTTTACAACTATTGGCAGTGTTGATCTTTTAAGCGCTGCGGGTTTGATACCTGTGCTGTCACCACTGAACCCTATACAAGTATAAATTACAAGAATGGCATATTACATTGCAATTTGTCCCAATGAACCATCCCATTCAGTTAAAAAATGTAATTGCACTATTTTACTATTAGGCATTTTATTTCTAGATTACAGTGTTACTGAGTTGGCCCGTACTGCTGTAGGTATAAAAAAGGTATCTTGAATTTATTACATTAGTACATAGAAATAAATCTGTAACCAATAATATCCTATATACCAATTTTGTTTGACTACAGTTTCTTATTACATTAAATGGGATTCAACTATAATGTTAGGTAGTTATGAAAGGCTCTGAACAACCAAATCCCTAAGAGTTAAAGGCATTAACACTGTGATCAGGAGATCGCTGGTTTGAATCCTGTTCATGTAGCTTGCCTTTGGCTGCCGGAGCCCTGAGAGAGCACAATTGGCCTTGCTCTCTCTAGGTGAGTGGATGGCGCTCTCTGATGTCACTCAGCACAAGGCGTCTGTGAGCTGATGTATTGGAACCGAGTCGCTGATTGAATTTTAGAGTGAAAGGGAAAAACAAGCTAAGCTATCACATAGCACATAGTTTTAATGACTAAATCTCACCTTTATTTCCTTCTCCAGGTGTGGAGACCCGCTGGCCGGCAGCCCAAGTCTAACTCAAACCCGCCACCGAGCTCATCTCCAGAACTGTGTGGAAGCCTTGAATCAGTATTATCAGTACAGAAATGTGGACCTGGCTCTGGCAGCAGAGGGACTGCGCTTAGGACTTAGCAGCTTGGGTAGGATTACAGGCAAGGTGGGGGCTGAGGAAATCTTGGATGTGATTTTCAGAGACTTTTGCATCGGCAAATAAAGATACTATGATTCATGACCATTACTATATTCTGATAAAGTTAATGCTTACAGATTTTTGTTTATATGTTGCAACAATTTTAATATAAATTGGAAATAGGAAAAACAACATCTTGTTGGTTTAATTTTTTCAACATAAAGAAAAGTTTGTGGTAACTTTTAAACATCAGGGTAGGTTTTCACACCTAAAGTAAAGTTCCTTTGTTTTGTCTTTGTCTTTTAGTTTGGTTTGGTTTTTTTCACATAGGAAAAAATTCAAATGCACTAAAATGCATCACTACAAACCACATGAGAATATTCTCTCCACTTATTGATCAGATGTGTCTGAAACAGAGTAAGAAGGTAAATACATGAAGACGGTCCTGTGTTCTGGACTAGTTAACATTTCTGTGTAGGTTAGCACAGAGCAATGGCACAGATAGCATTTGTTAATACTTGTAATAATTATCTGGCCAATACATCCGGGTAATTTACACTGTTACATGCCGAGTACATTTGATAGTTGGGTCATGTTGAGGTCAGATGATGAAGTTTCGCCACAAACATCAGCTCCAGTGTCGTCTGCTCCGGAGTTAATTTGGAACCAGACTAAGACCACCCCATCTCAAGGGTCTATGTTTGATTGTTTTGGTCTGTATCTGAATGGGATTCGAGTGTATTTACATCTGCACAAAAAATCATTCCATATGGGGGGAAAAAAATAAGCCAATTTAACCAAATGTAAAAAAAAAAACAGATAAAAAAAAGATTGTTTCAGCAATGCCATAGAATAACTACTTTTGGTTTTCGAATGTTAAAAAAAAAAGAATATAAAAGAGTGTGAGTATAAAGATTTTTACACTTCTAAGAGATCTCTTATACAAACATGGTCCTTCTGGAATCAAAAGAGCTTGTTCTGTGGCACCATACCCAACCCTTTGTAGCACCTTACTTTTAAAAGCGTTATTTATTGGAAACATAGATGGAAAGTATGTTATTAAAGACAGAATCATTTAAATAACAGATTTGGATTTGTCAAATCAAGATTTGCTCATTTTTTGTTTTGATCAGGCATGGACCATAATAGTGTGGTACACCAGCCCTAACAGATAAAAACAGTTCTAAGAGATAAAGGTTGCAACCTGTTGGAATGAAACTCAGGAAAAATACATTATACATGATGCCTTTATCGTAACTGTGACCAGAACACAAACTAGCAAGTCTGTAAAGATCATTTTACTCATTTCGGACTATCACTTGCCCATCTTCTGTAATTGAACAAGCCTGGGTTTTTTATCATTTTATTTCAAATTTTGAAAGGCAGCATTGATAAGTAGCATCACAGCGCGCTCAGAGGAAAGTGCAGCGACTTGGTTTCGATACATCAGCTCACAGACGCCCTGTGCTGCGGACATCACCCTTTGGAATGATGTGGGGAGAGAGCACCAACTACCCACCCAGAGAGAACAAGGCCAATTGTGCCCTCTCAGCTAGTCGGTAGTCGATGGCAAGCTAAATGAACAGGATTCGAACCGGCGATCTTTTGATCATAGTGGCATTGCTTTGAGACTTCTGATACCTTCTGGTAACTTTCAGCAGAAAAAAGTTTTTTTTTTTTTTTTTTTTTTCTGAGTGGCAGATACAAACATAGAACTTACTCCCAAAACTCATCTGGCATCCCTAAACATACTATGGAATACTTCAGACACTTTAGTGATGATTAGGACATAGTTAAGGTTTGCACAGTAGAACAGTGCATGAATTTGACTTGATTTAGTGCAGGTTCTTGGCCTGTCTTACCAGCATACAAGCAGTTCTCTTTGGTCCGCAAGATCTCTTGACCTCCACAGTTCCTCTGAATTTTTTAACATACTGAAAAAATCTTATAGCTTTCAGATTTTACGTTCTTTAGAGAGTTGCTTAGAGATGCCCCTGGTTGATAAGTGTTAGCAAACAGTTTTGCTGAACTTGCAGAACTTTATGGACGATCTTTTTAGGCTGTGTTGGAAGGACGCAACTTAATGGCGCATCCCACTGGCTTTTGTTCTCCTGTCAGTCTGACCTCCTTTTAAATGTTTATGTTCCTCAGTTGAACTTCTCACCCCTTCTGATGGCTTTGCCTTGTGTGCAGCAGAAAGGAGCTTGAGACAGCACTCCGGACCCTTACCTCTTCCTACTATTCATCCCAATGACGTCAGGCAGCGCATAGTTCACTGCTTGATTTACTGAGGTTATTAAGGTCACACAAATCACACCTAGCGCACACATGGTTTCAGTCAGCATAATGCATACAGTACAGTGATTCATGCAGCAGATGGCCTCCTGAGTAACGCTGATGGCTGATTGTTTTAAATGATGGTAAAGATAGTCTTTGACACTTGCTTTCTCAAAAATGCATGGTAATAATATTTCTGTTATCTTAGCTTTGGTTAATAAAGAAACAGGCAGTTGAAAAGTTATGCAAGTCAAATAAATTAGTACTGCTCAGATAAACAAAACTCATTCAAGCCTGAGAAAAGTATTGAAATTTCAAATCAACCTCTGCCCTTTTTCCGTTTTTGCACAGTGTAGTTTACTCTTCTTATCAGTAAAGCCATCTATTATATGTAAAAAAAAAATAGCTGTTCTCTCCAGGTGTTTCCTTTGTTAAATAACGCAACAATTTCAGTGCCAACTAAAGCTAGTTACTGCATTACAAGTATACATAACATTTCTTATAATAATAATTCTCATCATATCTTTTTCCTTTTCCCTAAATTAAATACTTGTATCAGCTAAACATAGCTAATTTAAACCGTGTTGTAAAAGTTCTCAGAAAATTACATCACCTATTAAAAAGAATATATATTTACAAAGAAACATAAGTGTTTTAATTATAAATTATGTTTTGTGTTGCTTATGCCCAGCATTAAGCAAAAAAATGAGATTAGGTCTTATATTTCAGAAACAGTGTTTTAAAGAGAAGACCAAGCAAGTTCACACTGTTCACATTCTTTATTCTGAAACAAATATATACATTAGTCAACTTTCATTATAAATGTACAAAAACAAATACAATGAAACACAATTTTAAATATATGAATATGAGGAAAATTCACTCAGTAGAACACGTCTACTTTTCCAAAGCCAGTTACAAAACCTGTAAAGTAACTTAAAACGTAACTTAAGTTTGCATTGTTTACAAATGTACAAGTATGGATTTATTCAGTAAGAACGGCTGCAGTAAAACCTTATTTTACAAATCTCAGTCCAGTATTTTGGACCGATTTAGACACGTTTTCTATTTCTCACAGAGACTAGTAAAAAAAAAAAAAGAATAGATAGAAGAAGCTCTTGTAGTAGGTAGAAAAAAGCCTTTTGTCTGAAATAAAATTTAGTACAGTTATTTATTCAGTTCATGTCTTCCCTTTTTTTTTTATTTATATTCGTGTAAAATGAAATCAGTCACCTGCTTCAATAATGACCAGCTGTGTTTTTTTTCCATATATTGTTACCAAAATGTTCAATATATATATATATATATATACATAACAATAAACCAACATTTCATTCTATTATATGTACAACTGATATGTTATTTCTGTCACAGTATCACAAATGATCCCAGGCTAAAATTCAGTAAAATGTTCAGTTCATTTTTCTTCAAGCCATGTTGAAGTCCAAACAATTAAAATCCCACACTCTTCTGAGCTTCTCTGAGATTAGCTGAGAGGCTGGAGGTGACTGGTGCTCAACGGACCTGTAAAAGCAATGTAGAGAATGTTGACTCCATTACTGTGAAGCTTTTAAAAATACATATCAAATTATTAACTGAATCCTATTTAAAACTTTGATTTTAATTGATTCATTTGAATTTTGATAATAAAACAATCAGGTTAAAATCACAAATTATAACATCAAATATTTCAGTTATTCTGTGACTAAAAATATTGTTGAACTGTCATAATATGTAAACATAGAGTATCTCTTTTTAAATAAAATAAGTGAAATAATACATGTTTTTGTGCTATGAATACAAAAACACAATAGTCCTACTATGGAATATTTTTTAAGTGCTTTAAAAACAAATTTGAGCCCACAACAAACAATATTAATGTTACATATTAATGTTACATTATTATATGTATATTGTCACGGACAAACAAAAATATTGCTTACTTTTTTAACCTTTTTTTTAAATTGTATGAAAATTTCAAAGTGATCAGACCAATAGAATTTCCCCAAAATAATCTTTTTACCTTAGCTTCCATAAAGGTTATTTTTTTTTTATCAGTTTTTGCAATAGTTTTGATTAAATGTACCTTCTATGGTCCATGTGAGTTCAGTCCAGAGGGTCTTGGCATTGAGGGCAGCATTGGCTATAAATCAAATGACAATAATTGGACAAAGTTAATTACTCATTTATAAAATATTTCCACATTAGCAACAGAAAGACAATCACTATTTATATCATTTTAAGTCCAGTTTAAAAGTCTATAGACGTTCTTACCTTTGGAGCACACATGGTCTGTAACATTTGCTTTTCTTGCATCAGTTGTTTCTGGGCCTGCAGCAGAGGCTCCACCAGTCTGTCTTGTGTCTCCTGGGCGTCTGCTAGCAACTTCTTGCACTGTGCGGTTTCTTGGGTGCGGCTCTGGCTGCACTGCTGCATATCCGAAGTCAGCCGTCTGTTCTGCACTTCTAGCCGGCTGCTCTGGCCCTGGAGGGTGGAGACCTTGTCGCCAACTATGTTCAGGTAGCTCTGGAACTTGCTCTCCACCTGCCGGGACAGGTTGGTGCAGTTGTCTTGGATCTTCTGCATCTGTTCCTGCTGCTTGTCACACGTGAGGAGGAAAGTGTAGCTGTCGGGGAAGAGATTGTCGATTTTGGCCAGGAAGGCGGTGGACACCGTCTGAATGCCCTGCAGAGATGACACAAAGTCTTCCTTGCACTTTTTCCTGAAAAGCTGAAGTTCGCTGGTCAGGTCTCCTTTTTCTTGCTTCAGCTGTGTCGCTTCCATCTCGTACCTGCTTTTCTCACTGGCCACACGCTCTAAGTCGTGCTTAAGGGTTTGCACTGTTTGAGTGAAATTGTTCTGGAGAAGCATGTACAGAACTCTCTGGTGGTCCAAGACAGTCTGTAGACTTTTAAGGTGAGCTGCAAGGAAAGGGACCAGTGTTACATTTACAGAAATGAAACATGTTTATGCAGGTTAAGCTATGATAATAGAATTCATTATTTTTGCCAAAATACTTGTTTAATGTTGGAACTTTATGATGTTAAACTTTAGTTACCATTACTGGACGTGGTGACTGCAGGGCATGGGGCTGGAGCAAGGCGACTTATCATTGGTTTATTTGCATTACAGATAGACTACAGTAAACAGAAAAAAAATAATTATAAATTTTTAATTATGTTTGACAATGATTCTATTGTCATGTTGTACATGCATTTCTCAGGTACCAGCATTTTAAATAAATAAATAAATAACTTACCAGGGCATTCACAAGTTTTGTATTATTCGATTTGGCTGCCTCCAACTCAGTTGTGAGCTTAGCCAGCTGTTTGTCAGCCATGGTCTTCTCGGCTGTCTTTGTCTTAAGCAAGCTGGTGAGGTTGACTTTGTCCTTCCTTAGGTTGGCGTTGTCCTTGGACAGCCTGTTGTAGCCCTCCTGAAGCTCCTCTGCCCTCTTCTCCTCAGCAGACTTCTCAGGCTGCCCGTAAACCAAGAAGAGCACCAGGCTGACAATGATGAGCGACTGAATGAGTGACGAGAAGAAAAACACAATCCGCAGATAATAGCCGCAGCTTTTTCCTTTGGACTTGTGAATGACCTTCTTCTCCAGAGCGACCTTGGGCCGGTTGTAGCTGTTGTTGTACATCTCTGCCAAAAAAAAAGTGTTCTTTCAAGCACAGCTTTAACACAGAGTTGAATCCAGACATGTAAACACTAGCAGGTTTTGCATCAGTGTGGTGCTTATATACGCTGGCAGCACATCCTGCAAAGAGCCTCTTTCCTGACCCTCCTCTGACTTCGGCTCCAGAAGCCCCGTGTTCTTCACACTGGGTGGAGGAGGACACCCTCCCTTACTATCGCTGTTCCTTATCATCACAGTACAGATGATGTTCTGAAAAAAACTATAAAAAAAAATAATTAGAATATGAAAAGTTTGTCAGTTCAACTCAATTCAAAACTTTTCTCAGTGGAAATTCTCATTATCCCTCCATTCTGACTGCATTTACTGGCTGTCTTTGTCTTTTGTTCTAAGTTCATATCACCCACAAGGTTGCTTAAATGAAGGAAATTACTAAACTCTTTCTTGTTTTAAAGTCTTGTTTTAGTGCAGTTCATTAACAATGATTTGGTTTATTTACTCTATAACTTTAAAACTTTACGTTTCTTTATACTTAAGTTCCTAAATATTAAATTGTCATTTGTTTAGTTCTGAAACTGAATCAATCCTAAACAGTGATTCAGTTTAAGACTGATTCAGTTTTTTTTAAGATTGATTCAATTTTGTTAAGATTCAGTTTATTAAGATTGATTTTATTTGTTAGGGTTTTTCATTAACAGTGATTCAGTTTCTTTGAGCAGCATTGTGTTGGCCTACCCTATAGTTGGCAAGTGGATTTTGTGCTTTAAATAATCTCTCTGAGAGGGACACACTAATACAGCTCTGTAAAAACTTAAGATATCACTTCAGTTTCTGAATCAGTTCTCTGATTTTGCTATTTATAGCTATATGTTTGAGTAAAATGAACATTGTTGTTTTATTTCTCCCAAATTCCCCCCAAAAATATTGCCATTTAGGTCTTTTATTTGCAGAAAATAAGAAATGGCAACAAAAAAGATGCAGAGCTTTTAGACCTCAAATAATGCAAAAAATATATAAGTTTGTATTTATTATATTTTAAGAGGTCAGAAATCGATATTTGGTGGAATAACCCTGGTTTTAAATCACAGTTTTTATGTATCTTGGCATGTTTCTCCACTAGTCTTACACACTGCTTTTGAATAATTTTTTGCCACTCCTGGTGCAAAAATTCAGGTTTTCAATTTGGT
Organism: Astyanax mexicanus; assembly: GCF_023375975.1. Taxonomy (NCBI): domain Eukaryota; kingdom Metazoa; phylum Chordata; class Actinopteri; order Characiformes; family Acestrorhamphidae; genus Astyanax; species Astyanax mexicanus. Next base: position 19,263,757 of record NC_064423.1, on the reverse strand, counting down.
AAAATCAGAGAAACTCTTCATTTTTTAATTGCTCTCATTTTTTCCAGAGCTGTATGTATTTCTGTAGATACAGAACTGGCAACCTAAGTGAAAAAAGCATATGAACTGACTTGGTAGAATGACATTACAGGATTTTACATGAATATGACTCAGTAGACAGTACACAGTGGTCAGAATATTTTTAGGGTAAGAATAGTGCACAGTGTTGCTGTAAGGTTGGTTCACTTCATTTAATTGATTGTAAAGATTGGTTTAGTTAATTAACACTGTTTTTGTCTCTTAATATTGATTCAGTTTCTTAACATTAATTCAGTTTAAGATAAATCAGTTTAAAAGTTGATTTAGTTCATTAACAGTGGTTCAGTTTGTAAAGACTGATTCAGTTCCTTAACATGAATATTAAGTGCATTAAGAGATCATTAACACTGGTTTAGGTACTGATATTGATTGATTGTTTCTTAACATTGGATACATTTCTACTCATTAATTCAGTACCCAACCAGTTAACCTTGGTTCAGATTCTTGGTGTTTTAGTTCATTATCCTTAATTCATTCTGTCAGGATATATTCAGTTCATTAACATTCAGGTGGTACATGTTTATAATTAAGTATTTATGTTTTGTTCACTCCGTGTTTTCAAGCTGCAGATGTTTTTGTTCTTGAATGTGACCTTTGTCCATCCTGGTCCTGATGCTGCCCAAGAAAATTACTTTTAGAACAAATATCAAATCTTAAGCTTTTCGGTATCTCTTCCTGGATCGAGTGCAGTGTACAAACACAGGTGATCAAAACAAGCGCCAAAACTCCACTTCCTGCGGCTGCCGCAGAGGCTATCGATGGAGTGGACGGGGACAACTCTGGTGACCTTTTCGAAGGCCTGAATAACAAATATTCCCAACAGTGCAGGAGGCAGAACACACGTTTGATCCTCGGCGTTCTTGTTTGCAGTGATGACGTTCGGAGCTGGCCCTCCTGTCGGAGAGGGGCGTGAAAAGGGAAAATAACGAAAGCCAGGGGTTTTCCTGCAGCCTATTGTCTCCTCTCTGATCTGTCCTCAGCGGAAAGTGTAATTTATGTGAGCATTTTAAAATGACAGAGAGTGAGTAAAGATCACAAATTGATTTTAAGGCAAAACAGGAAAGTGGACCTGTGAAAAAGGTTTATGGATTTGAAGAGGGTGCAGAACAGAGTTATTTTTCTTGGCGGTTAAGCATGAGTTCTGATTTCTTTTGGGTGATTTATGCATTGTGAGACTTATATAATATAATTTCTATTTGCAAATTGTATTGCAGTGTTTCTATTGTAATAGATTTCAGTTTCATATTGATTCAGGCTGTGCAAAGGTTTGACCTCCCCTGTTGAGATTACATGACTTTTAAATGGAAATTAGTCGCATCTCCTTCTCCTACAAATTTCTAAACATTTAAAATCTAATTTAACCCTTTAAACTAGACTTACGAGAACGAGACTTACATTAATTAATTTCTTTTTTTTTTATAAAAAATCTAAGCATTGGGTCAAATTTTACAACTCGATTTTCTAGATTTGTCTTTTTTAGAATTTAAAATGCTTTAATTTCAAAAGCACATTGGTAAAACAGTGTAATTTAAGTATCTTATGGTCTCCTTTGTCTGGAATTGATGCTCATTGATCTTGTTGATGTTGTGTAACTCCACCCTGGGCTTTTTTAAATCACACTTACATTCCAAACTGTAAGCTTTAATCTAGGTGGGCTGCATTTCTTAGCCTCTACATCATTGAAGACTGTTCCAGAGTGAGGAATTGTTACTAAACAGCCAAGAAATGTAGCCTAAAGGACGCAGCTGATGTATCCTTTGTGGACCTCTGTTACCCCCATATTCACCTGTGCACGTCCATCACAAACGGAAAAAAAATCAAACAGCACAATAAAAATTGTGGAGAGCAAAGATTCAGAGATCATTGTAAAATGTTTTAAAATTCCTTTTAATTTATTTATTTTTTTTAATTATAGATAGATACATAAATAGGCTGTGAGTGGTACAGCACACTAAGGGCTGCCACTATAATCAGGAGATTGCCGGGTCGAATCCTGTTCATGTAGTTTGCTATCAGCGACTGGAGCCTCAAGAGAGCACAATTGACATTGCTCTGTCTGGGTGGGTAGATGATGCTTTCTTCCCACATCACTTTAAGGGTGATGTCCGTAACACAAGGGGTCTGTGAGCTGATGTATCAGAACTGAGTCGCTGTGCTTTCCTCTGAGTCTTCACCCTCCTGGTGTTGGGGCATCATTAGTAAGAGGGGGAGTCCTAATGAGTGGGTTGGGTAATTGGCCTTGTAAATTGGGGAGAAAATGGGGAAAAAATTAAAATAAAGTAGATAGACAGATACATAAAAATACAGACATTATGTGGTATTGTAAACTAAATATAAAAATTACCACTCTTCAAATAATGCGTACACTATGTATAGGGAACGCACCACATACCAGCCGAGGCAATAACAGGATGTAAATATGTTAACTAGGTCAGAGAGCCATGCTGACTGTTTACACACATTCTATTGTGTACCAGGCATATGTGGGAAGAGGTCAGCTTTAAATGTACAGAACAGCAGCAGGGCACAGCTTCAGTCCCTTTTCTAAGAAACTTTGCAAACCACATGAGCCTGGTATCTGTACTTCTGAGAAAAGGGGAGTCTGTAGATAGGGAACAGGCTAATGATTATTACAATAAGGAAAGGATAGCCAGAATTAACGAAACTATAAAATTCCTTCCGACAATTATGCGGCAAGCCATACTTTTGGCAGGTTTAAATGGCAGGATGCAGCTTCAAAGTTGAGATGCTGTGTACATACAGGTAACATGTTGCAAAAAGTTCAAAAGCAGTCACAAACCTTTCCAGCAAACTACCGTTCTACCGACAGTTTGATTACAGACAACAATGTACACGTGGGTGTGGAGGGAGCTCAATAGCTTCAGTTATAATACAGATTTTTTTTGTATATCCTCTGGTTAAATCAGGTCAGAGATTGCAGTATGTTCTTGTAACATGTTGTGGAGCAATAATTTACAATTGTTATTTTGTGCAAATACTACTAATAGTACTAAAACATAACTTCACTTACAGTGGAAGACTATGGTTCTTTGGCCGTGACTCTGGGGCTCATTTATATTCCCTTTACATATAAAAAACAATACATCCACTAGAGTTAAAGACCTGTAACAACAACCAACATGACAACAGTTTGTCCCTGTGTCTTAGTCTTCATACAGAGACAGGTTCACAGACAGGAATTAATCCTACTGTTGGGCTGTACTGCATTTAAATGAGAGATTTTACACTGAAGTCTCTGGTTAGGATTAATCCCCGTCTCATCAGACCCACACATGCTTTAAATTTCAGTTACATTTCAGATACTGGTCAAATAAAGTGAACAGGAGTAAACAAGGGTGTTTCTTAATTAATTTAACAGTTTTTTTTTTTTACTGTTTTACTATGTTTACCATATTTAACACATTTACCATGTTTATTGTTTTACCATGTTTTTACCATTTTACCATGTTTACCCCAATTACTAAGTTTTTACCATGTTTACCACAGTTACCATGTTTTTTTACCATGTTTACCACAATTACCATTTTTACCATGTTTTTACCATGTTCACCACAAATACCATTTTTACCATGTTTTTACCATGTTCACCACAAATACCGTTTTTACCATGTTTACCACATTTACCATTTTTACCATGTTTTACCATGTTTACCACAATTACCGTTTTTACCATGTTTACCACATTTACCATTTTTACCATGTTTTAACATGTTTACCACAATTACCATGTTTTTACCATGTTTACCACAAATACCATTTTTACCATGTTTTTACCATGTTTACCACAATTACCTTGTTTTTACCATGTTTACCACAATTACCATTTTTACCATGTTTTACTGTTTTACCATGTTTACCACAATTACTATGTTTTTACCATGTTTACCACAATTACCATTTTTACCATGTTTTACTATTTTACCATGTTACCACAATTACCATGTTTTACCATTTTAACATGTTTACCCCAATTACTAAGTTTTTACCATGTTTACCACAGTTACCATGTTTTTTTTACCATGTTTACCACAATTACCGTTTTTACCATGTTTACCACAAATACCGTTTTTACCATGTTTTACCATGTTTACCACAAATACCGTTTTTACCATGTTTTACCATGTTTACCACAATTACCATGTTTTTACCATGTTTACCACAAATACTGTTTTTACCATGTTTTACCATGTTTACCACAATTACCTTGTTTTTACCATGTTTACCACAATTACCATTTTTACCGCCCTGCGATGGATTGGCGGCCTGTCCAGGGTGTATCCTGCCTTCCGCCCGGTGCCGGCTGGGATAGGCTCCAGCACCCCCCCGCGACCCTTAATGGATGAAGCGGTTGATAATGACTTGACTTGACTTGACCATTTTTACCTTGTTTTACTATTTTACCACGTTTACCACAATTACCATTTTTACCATGTTTTACTATTTTACCATGTTACAATTACCATTTTTTACCATGTTTTACTATTTTACCACGTTTACCACAATTACCATGTTTTTACCATGTTTACCACAACTACCATGTTTTACCATGTTTTTACAATGTTTTATCATTTTACCATGTTTACCACAATTACCATGTTTTACCGTTTTACCATGTTTACTACAGTTGCTATGTTTACCATGTTTTGACCATGTTTTACTATTTTACCATGTTTTACCATTTTACCACGTTTTACCATGTTTACTACAGTTGCCATGTTTACCATGTTTTACCATGTTTACTACAGTTGCCATGTTTACCATGTTTTACCATGTTTTACTATTTTACCATGTTTACCACAATTACCATGTTTTTACCATGTTTTCCACAATTACCATTTTTACCATGTTTTACCATTTTACCATGTTTACCACAATTACCATGTTTTACCATGTTTACTACAGTTGCCATGTTTACCACAATTACCATTTTTTACCATGTTTTACAGTTTTACCATGTTTACCACAAATACCATGTTTTTTATCACGTTGTACCATTTTACCACAATTACCATGTTTTTAATGTTTACCATGTTTACCACAATTATCACTTTAATAACTGAGGTTTTTACCATATTTGCCATTTTTGGATTGGATTTTGTTGGATTTTTGTGGGATTTTGTTTTCCCACATTTACCATGTTTATCATGTTGGTTTTACCATGCTTTATCATTTTACCCTCTTTCCCTTTTTATACTGTATTTTTAAAGTTCAATCATGTTTAATCATATTTATCATTTTACAGTTTATCATAGCGATAATTACATTGTTTTATTGTTTTTTCATGTTTACCATATTTATCATTTTGCCTGCTATTTTGCAGGTTAATATTTTACAATGTTAACATGTGGTTTTTAACTGTTTCTGCAGTTAGTCAGACTTAAATCTAGCTTTACTATGATACTGGTCTGAATGATGGGGTTTGTATCTGTTTTGAATGTGTCTTAGGTGTATTTATACTTGAATTTTTATATGGTTTGACGTTTTCTAGATAGAATCCTGATACTCAAGATGAATACAGTGAGTAGGTATAAATGAGGTCTTTTGTTAGTATATTTTACCTCCTAACATCAGCTTGTCAGACATGTAAAGAAGGACACGGTATTTTCTGCTATTTTTAATTTTATTTTGCTTATTTTCACCTAAATTCCTCTTCTGATTCTGTTATTAATGCTGAGGTCATGTTAACACTAGCATACATATGAGGATTACTTGGAAAAAGGCCACAACAACATTTACATTTACATTCTAGTAATCTGTCTATATCTCACATTTTCTGACCATAAGCTGTGAAAAGTCATAAGGTAAAAAAAGTATATAATAAGAAGCAGTTATAAAACACTGTGTGCTTCCTGATATTTTATTTAATTGTTTATTTACCTGTGAGCTCCTGTATAAACATCATTAAAGTACTAGAGTTAGCCCGATACGTACAGAAATGTCAAATTAGAATGTTTATCTTTTTTCCTATTGGATATTCTTAACCGTTCACCTAGAGTTAACTTACCTCAGAGTTTCCACTAGAGATTTATATCTGTTTCATAAAAAACGAATGAAGCTTCCTTCATTAACTAATGAACAAGTAAAACAACAGAAGACAAGAGACAGAAAAAAGTACTAGAGTGAATTTGGTGGATAAAGAAGTCTCAACATTAAACAAAGTCCATAGCAGTCCACAGGCTTTCAAATAACCTTCCGTGAGAAAAGTTTTTTTCTTAGGCTTCCCCTTTCTTTCAGTGTTTATCATTAGGATGTGATCCAAGTGGGAAAAATGGGGAACACCACACTGGCAAGATGTCATCTCAATTTCCTTTCCAGATCCCATCAGGATTGCTTTACAGCAGTGTTAGCATCATTAGTCTTGGAATACCCTGCCCTGCACATTTCAGCATTAGATCATTACTGATCTCAAACACAAACCAACTTAAGCAGGGCTTGGTAATTAATCGATTAACCGAATAGTTATGTTGGCACAACAACCCCCAACCCCAAATCTGCAGGACAGGGCTACCTCAGGACCAAGATATCTAAAAAGAATATCTACTCTAAACCGTTGCCTCGATCTCTTGTGCATCATCGCCCTCTAGCAGGCTGTAGGAGGCATGACTTTGGAAGGGTCTCTGCAGTGGATGGCACAGAAGTTTAGCCATGCAGTTGTAAAGCTCGATAGCAGGGCTGCACAGCGACACTTCGAAGCGGTAACACATCCCTTTAGAGTCCAAATTAGAGAATGATGCATATATATCCTGCAGACAGGAGAACACAGAGTCAGAGAAATAATATCTTATACAGAAAAATGTCACTGTAAACCATGCACACCTAAAATGTTCATATTGTCTGCAGTAAAATAAAACTCAAAAGTAAATGTAACTGTCCGGTTTCTAGTATGTTTTGGGGATTTTATTAAGTACAAAGAAGTGTACAGTACCAGTCAAAGGTTTGGACACACTTTAAATTCAGTTTTTTTTTCATTATTTAAAAATGTTCTGCATTGTAGATTAATACTACAGTCATCCAAAATATGAACAAAAACATATGGCATTATTTATTAAATTATTATTAAAAAAAAAAAAAATCAGAATATGTTTTATATTTTAGATATTTCAAAGTAGGCTCCTCTTTCTTAGATGACAGCTTTGCACATCTTGGCTGGATTTTTTCAGTCAGCTTCATGAGGTAGAGTCACCTGGAATGGCTTTCAGTTAACAGCTATGCTGAGCTTTCAGTTAACAGCTGTGCTGAACTCAGGAGTTAATTACTTGACTTTCTTGTTCTCTTAATGTGTCATCAGTTGTAAAGTTTTGAAGAGGTAGAGTAACCTCTTCAATTAGTAACCTAATTTGAGTAATTTTTAATTCATACTATGGCAAGAACTACTAATCTAAGTAAAGAAATGAAAGTCAGTCAGATTTCAAGTTATAATGAAACTGGCTCTCATCTGGACTTCATAAAAGGAAGGAGTTAGTGGCTTCCAAAACCACAAATTAACTGCACCCATGATTAGAGCACCTAAATGCTTCACAGAGTTATTTGGTTCATTTAAAACTTTAAAGTTATTACCTGATTCCTTATGTGTTTATTCATAGTCTGAATGACTTTAGTATTCATTTACAATGTAGGAGAAAACAAAAACAAACATTTGATTGGTACCATATGTGTATGTGGATTCAATATTTATTGAGTCACTGAAGAATTTTCTAATGAATCAATCAAAACTGCTATGCTTTTATAATAATGTAGAAACATCAGAAATAAAAGTACCCTCCAGCTGTTGTCATCCACTTGCTCATCTGTTCCATTATGGAGGTAAATGACATCAAAGAAAAAATAAGGAGAGCGCAACATTTTCTGGAGAAAGAGAAGAAGACAGTGTCAAAGAAAGTCAAAGATTAAATGGCTTCAATAAACTTCAATGCTTTATAAAGTGAGTAAAGGCACAATTCATGTTCACTCACGCTGACGGCATCTGACGGGTTGAACTGTAGCTGGCCTGCATGACGGCTGTAGATGAGAAGAGTGCGAACCACAAAAGGAGGTGGAATCGTCTGAACATTGTCCATCAGTGGAAGCTCAATCTTCTGAAGTCTAGAGGCAGAGATTGCTTTAATCCATTTTTGCTTAAGAACCCACACCAGGATTCACATTAGACCCTCACTGTGCATTTGTTATTAATGTAATATTTCATAAAAAATAAAAAAAAACTTACATTACATTGAGAAGATCTTCCAAGTCTAGATTAAAGTGTTAAGGGATCAAAGATTTATAGCTTATAAAGATAAGATGCCATCTCCAACATATTGCTTACCCCCCATTAGAGCAGTTAGTGCAGTAATTATAAGCATTTCAGGCTGAAAAGGATACTGAAGGATTCACAGACATTTGTTTCTAGGTCATACAAACAGCTGCATAGCTCCCGTGGGTCAGATGTGAAACCTGACAACTGTACAACAAATGCAAAAACAAGATCACCTTAATACCAAAGTTATTTTGTGCATCTCCTGTATTTCTCACACAGTCCGTATACTTACCCATAAAGCATCATCATTGACCACCACCAAGGCAAACTCATGCCTTTTATCTATTTTATGCTTCGTTCTCACAAACATCTCAATCATCTTCTGGGAGATATTGAGGGCATTGGTCTTGGATCTAGAGATAAGCAACACAGTGTTTAGATATGCATAGTCAAATTTGAGCCAAACAACTGAAACAAGAGTGAATTATATTATTACCCATTGAAGGATTCCAGCTTCTGCAGTGACATCTCTTCTGATAGATCCAAACAGATGATCTAAATGAAAAAAGATATAAAGCAGTCCATCACCACAATGCCTTTACTCTACTTTAATCTACTGCCATCTGGTAAGAGATACCAGAGCATCCGAGCCTCTACTACCAGACTCTGCAACAGCTTCTTCCACCAGGCAATCAGACTCTTCAACAGAGAGACTGAAATGAATGGAATTTTCAAATGGAATGACGATAAAAGCCTCTTGACTTGCCTCAAAAGAACTCACTGAGCCCTAAAGCCTCATGTATGCTCAATGTTTAATAGGGATTCAGTGGTAAAAGCGGTCTTAAAGCTTACAAATATGGTAGGTATGAAGCAGTACCACTGGATATTGTGGATGTGGTTTTAAATTAACAAAATTGACACAACAAAGAATAAACTCTGGCAGAAAATTAAATGTGCGTCCAAAACTACACCCATTTCACCCTATACACTATTTAAAATTTTAGTGCTGAATTGCCAGTGCACTGTGCCAAATCTGCAATGCACTGCAATATATTGTATACAAATAATGTACCCTGTTGAATAATTTGTTGTGGTGTTTGTCTTGTTGAACTATGTTCTCTATATAGTGATCTGGATTTTCACATATAGGGGATGGTGAATAGGACACCATTTTGAATCTATCTAAACCTATGGTTGAGGTGGGCTAAGCGCTGCCAATATGAGATAAGGAGATCGCCGGTTCGAATCCTGTTCATGTTGCTTGCCATCAGCTACCAAAGCCCTGAGAGAGCACAATTGGCTTTGCTCTTTCTGGGTGGGTAGATGGCACTTTACAAATCCAATCCAAAATGTAGTAATTCTGACTTACGACTTTTTCAGGGCAGTTGACTCTAGGTGCTCGTATCTGCAGCTCAGCAGGTGGGGGGATCTGGGGTGGCACAGTGGGCTGGGTGGCTTTGGGCCTGTCTTTGGCAGCAGAAACCGGAGCGGTCACGCTGGCTGTAGTCGTGGCCACAGAGGCAGCAGCAGGGGCAGGGACAGTCGTGGTGATGGTAGACGTGGAACTTGGAGCACCGTCTGTACTAGAGGCTTCTCCCTCACCCTCTACTCGACTGCCCACAGCAGGCTGGGGTGGTGGAGTGCTGGATAAGCTGCCGCTACTGCTGCGTCGGTCCTCTGCTCCTTCTGGGTTTGACCTGGTCCTGGGTCGCTCCTCTCCATCAGCTGGGCCTGGATCTGAAGTCTCCATAGTACTCAGCCACTGGTGACACACATACAAGATATTATAAGCTATAAGCTACAAATGTATTACATTTGCAAATTTCCTTAGGTCCTCTGCCTTCAAATGAGGGTTTTGATAAGTTTGAAAAGCAGCAAATAAGAGTCTGACAGGATCCTACAGATTTTGCCTCGACTTCCACAGCTCTCCTGCACTGCTATTACAGAAAATTAAATTCTATATAGAGGAAGATATTTGTAAAATACACATTGATAATTTAGTAAGATTTGATAATATTGTATTTGTAAAGTTGGAAACAAGTAATTATGCTTTTATCTTCTCTCATATTCTTCAAGCAGCTGCTGTTTAGAGATGCTCATGGAGTGTTAGCACAAGGTTTCTGGTATATTAATCAGCTGACAGTTATAAATGACCATTCTAGACCCAACAAAAGCAGTCCAACCAAGCAAATAACGAAATAAATATAACAATTATAAAAGTACTTATTGTTAATCGTTTACTGCATTGTATTATGAGGTTTCTTTCAGTTCAGCTTGTGTCAAATGTCATTTGGTCAAAGAGGTCCATGCGCCTGTTTGTTTATTTATTTTTTTAATCACCTGTTTACCTGTTTTTTCTTTATAAGCCACAAAAACAATACACTACATGCCATTTAACCCTGTCTATTGCGCTAAATATGCGTTAAAAAGCACAAACGTTAGACCAAACTTAGCTAGCTAAATATTTCCTTAATATCGACACCTGTCTCTGGAGGTCCAAACAGTGACAGAAAAAAGCAAAACAAATTTACATAAAAAATAAATATCATTTGTAGCAAGCAAGGCATGTCTTATAAATTAAATAATAAAGGTACCAAACTCTAAAACAACCCAAAATTACCTCAAAATGCATATAAATTACGTTAGTTAATGAACTTGTTTATACAGGGGCTCTGGTTCACAGCTAACTAGCTAAGCTAACTAACACTACCTAGGCTACCTAAACTAGCCTCAGCAGCCGGTGTTCTGCCGAGATGTGCTACCCTGTCAAACCGTGCTACGCTAGTGTGTATTTAAAACTAAAAATACCAGAAAAAAGCACAATTTTTCATGGCCTTATTATTACATTACTTATACTTTTATTATTACCTGCCATTTACACATCTGTAATACAAATAATGACAATGACATGACGCTGTTTAAAGCACCCAACTAAACATAAGCACCGTAAAAATACATGAAAACTTAGAAATGCGGATAAGCGCTTGCGCACTGGTGTTAAGAACCACATATCGACGGGTAGCACAACTCGACAAAACACCGGGGAGCAGCACCACTGCGATAAGAACCGCCAGAACCAGTTAAATCATAAACTCCAGCAGGAAGCAGAAAGCCCAGAATACTCCTCCGAGTGCCCCTAATATAGATCTCCAGTTCTCCAGCTTACCCAGAGCTTTAAACCACAGTGAGCTTCAGAGAACAGCCGTGTTTTTCAGCACTTCCTCATCCGAGTCCTCTTCACTGGAGGCGGGGAGCGCGGGTCGGAGCAGCGGCGCCATCTACCGGTCCCGCAGTTTACAGCAGGGTTACGCTCAATGCGGAGCTTCGAACCAGTGTCGACACTTCGCAATTCAAAATGTATCGACACAATGATTCAGTGACTCGCTTCAGTAAGCGAAGCTTCGTTAAGTCACTGGAACCGCTGTGAAGAATCAAAAAGAGCCGATTTGATTCAAACACCCCGAGCTTCTTCCACAGGGAGAAACTGGACCCATAGGTAAGTCTGCTTTAAATGAAAACCTAATTGATAAACAGTGCAATATAATGATAAATAAGGGCAAAGTAAGACCCCCACCAGTGTTTAAATTCCCACCAGGCGACACTACAACTGGTTGAATGGGGTTTCCGACATTAAAACTGTGCTGTATTTAAAAAAAAAAGACCAAATGACAAAAACATGACATCAATTTAATGAAATGTTATATCAATTGAACAACCAGTTTGTCTTTATGTGGTAAATATTTCACTTAATTTAACAGATCTCTTAATTTAATACATCCTTCCTTTGGTCACATTTTTTAATATACAACATTTTCACAATTGATCCAATCTGTTTTCCCCCATTTAAACATTAAGACAACGTGTTGAAGCAAGGGAACATTTTATGTTTTTCAATATTAATTTTATGCAATGATATTTTAAAGGAATCAGTATTTTTATTTTTTCTGTTTACAGAAAAGAAAATATCTTTGAACCACCACTAAGAGAAATGGACCCAAAGTTAAATGCTTATGCGGGACATTTTTGAGACATAATAAATACAAAAAAAAAACAAAAAAACATTATATTAAATTAACTAAATTTGTTCATTCAGACTGCTGTTTCTGTGTTTGTACTGTGCCTATGCTAAATATATATTTTTAAGTTTATAATGAAATAACTGCCTATGTGGACATGTACAAATACCTACAATACTTTTAAAGATATATCTTTTTTGCTTGCAGCAAAAAAAACTTACACCATATTGAAAAAGAATTATGTTGAAGTAAATCTTAACCATATAAGTTTTTGTATGGATATTATAATACATTTATCTGTGTCTTACACAAAACATCAAATGTTAATGACTCAAAATTATCAAAATACAGGTCTAACTAAAAAAAGGTCTTTACATCAGTTAATTCAGTTAAAGCATGTCGATCAAATGCTGTGTCCTCAATCCAATCTAGAATAGGAACTCTAAACCAAGTCTAAAGCAAAACAGGAAAAGATCTCACAAAAGCATGGGTGGGGGTTTCAATCGAGGCTTCCATTAGCTAGATACCAGATGTCGTTATCACTCTCTGGGAGGGGAAAAAAGTCAATCTCTGTGCATTTATTACAATACTCAGAGCTCAACAGCCTAAAGCAGTAACAGGGTAGCATACAGGAGGGTTGGGTTTTCAAAAACAACAAAAAAAACTCTCTCTTTTCCTGGTCTGACAGCAGCGCATGCCAAGAGACAGACACAGTGTGGAACTACCCAAGGCTGTAATCACACAGGGCAAGAGGACAGCAGCAGCAGCAGCAGTCCCTGTTCACCAGCCTGAGGCTCCACATCTGTGTTCTTCAGCAAAGAGCTAGAGATACATCAGGAGAGATCAGCACAATGACAGAGGTGAGTCCTTTTCTGACCTTTAACTGACAGACGTGACTTATTATTCTTACACTTTTCCATAGACTATATTTAACAGCCCCCTTTATGTAAAGTGAAACTTGTCTGGTACATGCAGGAGTGTTCTGTACAGGTCAGGCCTTGACCTATAGGAGCTTCAAAGCAGATGAAACTGTTGAGCTTCCAATACTCATAAAGCACTTTCATATCTCAGATCAGAACAGCATGGCGTGACTGCACTGACTGAGTGATTTATGTGTGCTTTTCTTTTTTCCACCTGCAGTGCACTGCAAAAGTGCACTGATCACTTCAAGCACAGCAATGATGTATGAGCATTTTTTGTATAGAAAAAAAACTTTTTTTAGCTGTAGGGTTCTGTATTTGGGGCCCACAGCGCAGTTCCTCAATCAAAACTACTCAAATTACTGTACATATTAGTGTCATAGTGCTGACTGCACTCATAATGGCTACTAAATACAGTAATAGGGTTTAGGGTTAATAAATTAAATAAGTAATAAGGCTGCAGTTTTGAACGAGTTTGTTGATTATGGCTGGACACCAGATATCTTTATTTTTTCACATTATCATTTTCATTTGTCACAAGGCAAGAATTTAGCGTTTTCGTGAGCTAAATTTATGCTCAGTAAGTACAGAGGCAGGAAGTGGGGCTGCAGGATGTGTCTGCTTCCTCTGTTTCCTATGTTCAAAACAACAATCTGCAATCTGTACAATGGCTGTTTTTCACATACGCTATATTATATCATTATATCTGCATACGCTTACGTTCTTTCCAAGAATTACAGCAGAGTTACAGTTAATATGTGTACATTCAGTATCTCATGAAAGGGATATTTTATGACATCATTATTATTATATATCATAGGACAACACAAAATATATGACACTTGTAACGTGTCAGTAAAGTAGTCAGTGTTAACAGTGTGTACCAGTGTAAATTTGCTGTGTATTCAAAATAACTCAATACACAGCCATTAACCCCTTAACAGGCCAGGACTTTGTTAATTGTCTGCCTGACGCTACACACCTAAATCTTGAGGATTTCTAATCAAGCATTAGATAAGAAGCTTTCATATTGAATAAGGAACATTACTGGACAGCATAATTGTAAATGTAATAGAAAATATAAACTAATATTTAAATAAATCTGCTAATGTCAAAATATAATGAATAAAATTTATTCCTGAACTTTATTTTAAAATCAATATTTTTCTTAATACAATTCAAACAGTTCATGTCCTCCAAAGCTTTAGTTTCGTTTGTGTTTGTCTCGTTTTTATGTCTGTTTCAAACCTGCAAAATTTGGGTTGATTCATGTTACTGATCTGGATTATTAAGTGAAGTAGAGATTGGACAGGCAGCTAAGTGTCCTGTAGGAGATTTCAAAGACCTCAATTTTTTTTAGAATGTAAATAAATTATTTTACTGCAGAAAAAAGGGTTCTGTATCCCCTAAACCTGTAGCTGAAGACAAGCAGCCCAAGAGCTTAGATTACTGGAATCATGTCTGGTGGTCTGACGAGATCAAGATGGTGTCCAGCATATGTGGCGGCACCCTGGTAAGGGGTACCAAGATAACTGTGACTTGTCTACAGTAAAGCATGGTGGTGGGATTGTCATGGTTTGGGCCTATGTGAGTGCTGCCAGCAGTGAAGAGCTGAATTCTAACATCTACTTCTAACATTATGATGCAGAGCATTATCCCCTACAAGATGAGATGCTGAGGAAGCTAAATGTAAAGTTGATTGACTAGCTAAGCATGTCTCTAGACCTAAACCAAATTTATCACCTCTGGGGTATACTCAAATGGAAGATAGAGGAGGGCTCTGTGATGACGTCAAGGAGAAGGGGATAAAGGGTTTTGTGAACCTGTGAAGATCTAGTGAACTTCATGTCCAAGTATATAAAGGTGGCCATGCACAATATTGACAATTTGACCAGATATTTAGACATTAACGGCTGTGTTGTGTTGAGTTACTTTGAGGACACACAAATTTGCACTGTTGTTCAAGCTGTACACTGACTAATTTACATTGTATCAAAGTGTTGTATCTTCAGTGTTGTCCACTAAAAATATATAATACAATATTTATATAACATATGTATATAATAGGGGTGTACTCATTTTAGTGAGATACTGATAATGCACTACTCTTACAAAAATAATACAAAGTGTAGTGATTTATGCATATTATTGTATGCATTCCAAATGTCGTCATAAGGAAACTCAGTATTAGCTATAATTATCATGCAGTACCTGGTTTGGATAATCAGTGCTTAATTCAAGTTAAATCAGGTGCCCTGCTGAGGCACTTGAGCAAATCTAGGAAATGGCTGGAGGCATTAAGGAGAAATCCGGAACCAAACCTTTGTACTTCACACTTCACGCCTCAGAAATCAAGCACATTTTCTAAAAACAAGAAATTCTTATTACTTATTAAGAATAAGAATTTTTGCTTATTTGTATTCATTCCAGTGTTGTAGATATTGAAAATAAATAAGAATTTTAATTCCAGAACAAAATATGTGTGGACATGATTTTGCAAATGACTGAAATATGTTACATCAACTTGTTTTGGCAAAACATCTGCTCACATAATACATTTTCTTCATTTGCAATCATTTTAATATTTAAATCATACACAATTTAAAATTCCATACATGAAATAAAACACACTTCCCATCAAGACACATGATTTTATAATGTGTGCTAAGGTGATCAGATTACAAGTATTTGTAAAACTTTAAATGAAAGGTGTTTCTCATGAAATAAGAGGCCAGTGAGCTAGCTACACTGTGCATATTCATTTGGTTCATACACTGGCATATGAACTCAGCTTTTATGTAGATGAGATGTAGATGAGCCTTTGTATTTTGTCCCACAGAAAGCTGACAGTCTGGCATCTGCTGACTCTGAGCTGGCCCAGTGCGAGGCAGAGGTGGGGACGTTGCTCAGGATTATAGCTGAGCTCAATACGAAGATGGGTGCCTTGCAAATACCTCGGTAATCACACACTCGATGTAGTTAGCATTTATACTGTATTTTGCTCTTTTGGTTCTTTCAAGGACCTTTTAGTTGATAGTTCTTTCATAAAACCTTGCATCTCCATTTTGGATGTTTACTTTTTGGCATAATGTGAATCTAGCAATTGTACTTTACATTGTCAGAATGTCAGAATGAATGAACCACCAAAAATATCCTAAATAATATAAGAATAAAACCATTTTACACTTACTTTTGGTAAAAGTATAGAGTATGTATAGATTATATGTACTATAGAATATTACATACAGAATAATTGTGTATCAGTTTAAGATTTTCTTAAAACATCTTTAAATCTAAGAACAATTTGTTTTTTTTTAATAGTGAGTGTGTTTTTCTCCAGAGATCCAAAAGACTGTGAAAAACAGGAGCAGGTCTGCAAAGCCAGTCCACCGGCACCACCAGCAGCACCATCACCACCACAGCTCAGCCCCATGGTGCACACTGGTGGCACACCATCTGTGGAGTCCATGTCAGTGATAGAGCAAGCCCAGCAATGTAAAGGCATGTCACAGCTTCAGTTACACTAAACTGCACATTATAAAGGGCAAGGTTAAATCTGCTCTTGCCAGGCCTTTGTTTTTTCTACACTTTACACTCTGCAAATCTAGAGCTTGCACATATTGCATATTGGCTCCCATTCTATTGTGAGAACTGAAAAAAAATAAGAAATCACTTAAAAATTATGAGTTTCTTTGTTTTTTTTTTACCAAATTAAAAACCTCTGGAATATAATCAAGAGGATGATGGATGATAACAAGCCATCAAACCAAGCTGAACTGCTTGAATTTTTGCACCAGGATTGGCATGAAGTTATCCAAAAGCAGTGTTTAAGACTGGTGGAGGAGAACATGCCAAGATGCATTAAACTGTGATTAAAAATCAGGCTTATTCCACCAAATATTGATTTCTGAACTCTTAAAACTTTATGAATATGATCTTGTTTTCTTTGCATTATTTAAGGTCTGAAAGCTCTGCATCTTTTTTGTTATTTCAGCCATTTCACATTTACTGTAAATAAGTGCCCTAAATGACAACATTTTTATTTGGAATTTGGGAGAAATGTTGTCTGTAGTTTATAGAATAAAACAACAATGTTAACTTTCTCAAACATATACCTATAAATAGCAAAATCAGAGAAACTGATTCAGAAATTGAAGTGGTCTTTTATTTTTTTCCAGAGCTGTATAGACAACTTAAAAATAAGACAATACGATATAAGACTTTAACAGCTTAACACTACCGTCCTAAAACAAAACATGTATGACAGTTTGCTATGGTTATTAAAAATTAGCAGTGGTTTAATAGGATAGTTTAATGTAAAGTTGGGCAATATACCAACCAGAAATATTCCTATTTCAAAATTCTTAAAATATAGTTTGGAAAGACAAAAAACAGGTAACATTTTTAACATTTTAACAGCCTACAATTTATATTGGCAATTCTAGCTGGCTTTATGAACCAAGCTACTTTGCTGACTAAAATGTAAATTAAATAACTCAATAACAAAATAAGACAATAATAAGACTAAGCGACTATGCAATAGTTATAGCCTATAGCCTTTATTAATAAGAAGTTAACTTTATATTATAGTAAAAATCTCATTACTCACTGATTGGGGACTTGACCTTAATCATGGGAATTAGTTCAGTAAAGGTATTCGCCATTTTGAAAAGCTATTAAAACTGTCTAAGTCATATTTTATTTTGACTTATAATAAATTATAGTAAAAAGTCACACTCTTAACATTCATAGGAAGTAGACACCCTAAGGAAGTAAAATCAAATGATCAGATCTACTGAGGTGATGCAGCACCATGAGGCCAAAAAATATATTTTAGAAATGTGACAACATGCAGTCTTGCCAGTGTAAAATGAATAAATAAACAAAAAGTCTCCAGATTAACAGTCATTGGACCCATTATTTCAGTCCTAATGCAGTTCTGTATGTTATAAATAAGGTAGCTTGTATGCAATTAGCCCTGTACTTACAGAAAAAAATCCTAACTATAATATAACTTTAACTGTAACTATAAACTTGGACAGATTTAAAAATTTGAAGGCAGAAGACATCATTGGATATAAGTGGCGTAGCATTAGTGATGCGTGCATTTGTGCTATAATGTTATGATTCCAGAATATTGGTAATTCCATAAGCAGATGTGACACCTATTTATTAAAATCTTGTTCTTAATTTTCAGAAAGGTTTAGTGAACTTAAAGCAAGGTTACTTCATAAAAATAACTTGCTATGAATCAGAATTAGTTATTAGTTATTAGTTATTGCATCAAATTTTGTTATTTGTTTCATACATGCTAATATGCTAATATTTTCTGCACACAAACCAGTAATGATCAATCTATACCTAATTTCGTAATGCACTTATATGGGTGTAGGTGGCAGTGGAGAGCCATGGACAGAGCTCCAGCAAGTTATGTCCAGTCTGGAGTCTTCAGCCAGCAGGGGGAGAACACTGGTCATTCCCCAGATTCACCAGGATGGAAAAACCCAGGCAGAGCATATTACTGCAGCCCGTGAGAGCTGGGTTCAGGCCACACAAGTAAGCCTTCATTTCACTGTTCATTTCAGGAACATGAGATATACTAAACCTACATACAGATGTAGGGTACCACTTTAAAATAAGACCATTTATATACCCTTTATAAAGGTAGTCTTATTTTAAAGTGGTACCAGATGTAGTTAGGAGGTCCCTGATTAATTACATCCTGTTAATTACATGATATGTTAAAATAATAGTTTCATTAAAAAAACATTTAGTTGTACCCCAGATGTGCTACACAATGTGGCGAAACATTTGTAGACACCTGCTCAAGAGTTGACCAATTCCAATGGTTAACCATATATTTACAATTTCTCCCTGTTAGGAGAAATACATTACTTAAAGATTCAATGCTTTATTTAAACATATATTTATTTATTCATTAAGATACTTAAAATAAAACAACTTACAATAGTAAAACTGAGAAATTGTGATTCTGCAGTCAAGAGATTTAATAATAACAGCCTCTTCTCTTCAGGGAAGGTTTTCCGCTAGATGTTGAAGCTTTTGTTCAGCATTTGAGTGTGTTCAGCTACAAGGATATTAGTAAGGTCAGGTACTGATGTAAGCTGAATAGCTGTGGATCACAGACACCTCTCCAAATCATCCTAAAGATATTAGATGCAGCTCCATCATACAGAGCACAGGACTACATAGTACCTCTTCTGCTGATGTTTAGCAATAGATGCTGTGACCTTATTAGTATGCAGCTGCTCCAAAGCATCCAATTTTATTTGAAATGCTTTAGTTCATATGAACTCTCCCTTGAGTCACTTGAAATGTTAACACTAAGAGACTGAAGACAGTCACTGCCTCTTTTCTAACCCCCACTGAGGCAGCATCGATATGAAGAAAAAAGGACAATTGTACTCTCTTAGACTCTGGCTGCTGATAACATGAGCATGATTAAGGATTCAAACCAGTGACCTGTGCCTTAGTTCCCTGGACAACTCAGAGCCATGCTTCTTTAGGGGTAGTATGCTCTAAAGTGTCAGTTTGACTAGCTGTATTAATGTGGAGGTTTCATTTGATACGGAAATATGGTCCAGGACTAAGCTTATTTGTTTGACAGCCAGACTTTTATATGGTGTGCATTTTTTATGCATTTTTTTAACAAACAGCTATGCTATTTGTTATTAATATGACCTAACAAAGATAAAAAAAAAAAACTTTGTCTTTGTACAAGAAGCCATTTTTGCCAATAAAAAAAGGTCCTCATATGGGAACAGTGGTTTATTTTAACATCTAAAAATGATCCTTACCTTACTAATTTTAGCTTTCTGCAGTAAGTAAAGAAATAGTTTTAACCTAAAATGTGAGTTTTTTCCTGGCCCATGTTGTCTGTATTGGCTGTAGAAACTTTTGACTGGGATTCCCGCCATCTTCTTTTCAATTATTTGATGCAATGTTGTCATGTGACCACTGGATGGTACGGTCAGTGTCTTCGTATAAAAAAATAAGCTTCATGGTGCAGAGAGTCAGAAATGTAATGTCCTTATGAGGATGCGGAATCTCCAGAGGTTAATTTATGCCTGATATTGCATAAACCAGTTTATTTCACATCACTTATCAACTTATCAGCATAGTGTTTCATGATTGAGTCATGCACCTGGTGCATATATTCTTTTATTGCTTGTAAGCTCTGTTATCTCCGTATTTCCATTGCAGAACAAAATGCCAAATTTTGTGTTAAGGGGAAAATTGTCTAGCTGTCTTTGGCAGGTGAACCATTTCTTCTAACTCTGCCTCAGGTGTTGGAGGAAATGGAGAGGGAGCTAGGAATCTCATATCCATCTGAATTACCTCCTGAGGAGCGTCAAGCCTATCAAAAAGATGTTCTCTTACTGGATAAGCTCAACCGAGACCTTAGTGCAAGCCTGAAGAGTCGTCAAGAGGAGCTGAAGAGTGCAGAGGGAGCCATTTTGGAGATGGAGGACGAGAAGAAACGGCTTCGAGAAAAGGTAACTGGACACAGCAAGTCTTTTAAGAACGAATTTTAAGAGCCTGTACACTGACATGACAAAGTCACGGGACAGCAGTATGTTAATCATGAAGTTTTACTTCAGGATCCATCCATCCATCCCTCCGTCCACCCATCCCTCCATCCCATTTCTGAAGTTGTGTGGGCACATCCCCCAAACCACAATATCTCATATGTATTTGGAATATTTCATAGAAGGCATTAAAACCCACATGACATTTTGCATGTCAATTTATGGTAATTCTTTCTTAAATTAAGTATTATTTATCCTCTTAGGTTCACTTATGACATGTATGTGGTGTTTTTAGTAAAATTTTACGTATTTTACCTAATGAAATATGATTGTCATTCACTATTACTGCCTTTTTTATGTGATATCTTAAAATAAACAATACATTTAACCCTCCTATTAATTTGTCAGGAACAGCAGTGATGTTCCTGGGTCAATTATCCAAAAGATGTCTGAAACCCCCCCAAAATATCCTAACCAGCAGTGTTAATATTATTTTTTACTTATTCTATCAATATTTAGTGCAATAGTGGTCCTTAATAGCAATGGTGGCCCTAACAGGTAATGCTTCAATTAGGATAATTCACTTGTTCATAAATGTTCAAACTTTTTTTAATGTTTCACTACTTTTAAAAGACCAACATATAAAACACAATAGTTTTACAAAACATTAAAACTTAACATTGCAATTTTGTTTTGTTAGTTTTTGTAGCGGGTGGTTGCATATATGGAAGATTTTCATATTATATATAATATATATAATAATTATATATAATAATTAAGGCAAGTAGAAGTTTCATACTGAAAAAATATTTTCAACTATTTTTCCTAGATCTCCTTAAACTTTCAGTTTGACCCATGACTTAATAGGAGGGTTAAACAAGTTTGTTTTGCAGACCCTATATCAATATACTGCCTGAACCATATTGCCTGCATGATGATCTAGTGTATATTTAATACATCAAACTCCTTTAATAGAAAAATTATTTTTTTCATCACTTGGTTGTTTAGTACAGAATGTTTATTCACATCTCAGCTGTATCTTTTGGCTACAGCTGGAAGAGCTGAAAAGGAAATGGCTGATTGGGTCCAGTTCCTCTCCGCCCAGAAGTCCATCTTTGTCCTCTAGTAGGACCCCGAGTCCCTGCTGGTCCTCTCCTGTGTTTCCTGGGTCTCCTCTGCTGTCTCGCAGGATGTCTGTCTCACCTCCCACTTCCCCCTCCCTGCTAACCTGTGCTCAACCCACCAGCACTGTGATGGAGACAGAAACTGATCGGCTCCAGAGGTAGGACATGGATCTGATGCAGTGCCTCATGGAGGGACTTTGACTCTATTTACACTTTGCCACTTTAAGGGACTAGAATCTGGATTGTATCCTTTTAGCTAAATTTACCCTTGGTAGTCAAGTGGACTAAATGATGGGATGAAATTGAGTTGCTGTTTGGGATAGAATAAACAATCTGCTAATTTCTTGAAGAAGTTTTGGTTGTACTGGGAGAGGTTATTGTTGGTAAATGCGTCTTTGAGAGATAGCTGTGTTTACACTGCTATAACGTGGCCTAAATGTGTTTTTTTTTTTCACCTCCAAAAACGGTTTTATTTAATTGGATTTGTATGTGTTTTATGTGTATACCATACATTCTAAAATAATGTATTAAATATCTTTTAATATTAAGACAATTTGACAATTCGCTGGCAGGGCTTAAGAATTCTTAATTAAATATTTTAAGGATTCAATACTTGAAGTGGAAATTCTTCAACTTGTAGAAACCCGCAGAGTCAGTATGATATAGTATGCTGTACACAGTATGTTCACACATGGTCTTTTAAACAGGTGTCTGGAGAGGCTGAAAGCGAGGAACGAGCGGCTGACTGCGGCTCTTGACAGACGGAAGAGTGAACAGGAACAAGTCAGCATGGCTCTCAGCCGCCACGAGGCAGACTGCTCTGCTCTGAACATGGCCCTGGCTTACTGGTGCGCTCTCTACTTTGGTATTATTAATATGGTGGCAGATGCTGGAGAGCATGTTAGATTCACAATTTGAAATCAACGATTATTGGGTTTATATTTATTTGAGACCTATTTTCTTAAGACAAACTTATGTAATAGTGTAATTAAGTAGGGCATGTGTTTGTAGGCCTTCCCATGCTTTAAATAATTCGATGTCTATTATAATTAAATAAAGAATTAAGAAAGTTGTAAAAATACCAATATTAATATATATTAAAATCAATACATACAGTGCATTACAGAGGCAAAAATCTGCTACAGAAGGCCCAATCTCACTTTTTTATGAGAGCAATATTGACATTTTGAGTATTAGCTAATTAGAGTACTAGGGTGGGTTTCCCAAAAGCTTCACAACACTAAGAATTTTGTTAACTTGTACTTAAGATTAATTGTTAATTAAAGAGACCTCCAATACTGAAGGAGAAAATGGCATTTTCAATAACCGTTATTATTTCCGTGGTTGATTTTAATATTATGTTATATTATATCATATCAGTTTCATGTTTAAAAATAGGTTGTAATATAATATATATCTGTAATTCAGATATTTTAGTTTTTTTATTCATTCATGTGTGTGTTTACAAATATTTTACAATGCCTTATTATATTAATTTGTTATTTCTAATTTCAGAAAATGTATAATGATATTGACTGTAATTAATTTGTTCGCTATTTGCTAAGATTGATCACTTCCTGAAAACGCACCCCTGATCGGAAATTTTCTCTTTAGAAATATGCTGGTTTCATTTTAAGAACTTCACTTAAAGAAATCATTTGCGAATAACACAGTATTTTTATTTAATTAATCTTTAATCAAATTTCATTGTTATTGATTACCATCCTAGACAATTTCAACAATGGTCGGCAGATATAGAACAAACTGGAGATCTTTACTAGCAGAACATAAGCTGTAGCCTAATACTTTTGATATGACTGGTAATTCTACCCTTAATACAATATAATACAATCAAAAACTCACGACCCCAAATCTACAAACTACAAGCTACATCATATGTGATTTAGCTACGGTTAAACATGTTCGCACTACCCAGCTCTAACAGACAGTTATTTTCATGCCTTCTGACCTTCTGGTCTTTGAATTTATGATTCCTGGTCAAAGGTCATGGACTGGTTATCTGAGATCCTGGACCTTGGCATCCCCGTCTGTTTCATCACAGCACTACTAAATAACGTCTCTTCATTAATAATGAGTAAACACATCAAATGCTTTCTACTGATTCATCTCTACCATATTGCCAACAAATATTGTACTGAATTGGAAAGACAGAACACAGATTTCCATAAAATACCAGAACAAAAAATAATTAAAGCATCAATAAAAAGCAGCAAAAAAGGTGATATTTTGATATGTCAGTTTTAAAAACACATCTACTTCAACAAAACTTAAACTGTTTAATTCTTAGAGATAAATATAGGTTTTAAAAGCTTAATTATTTTCAAATCAGGAAAATAATTCAGAAAAAGGTACAAAAGTGAAAATGTCATAGCGTCCAATTAAGAATGTTTAAAACCACATTGTTCAGGTTTATAGTTATACTATACCGCTATTGTCACTGTCAAAACACAAACAAATAACAAGAAAACAAGCATTTGTATTGGTGCATTAAAATTTGACACAATGTGTGAGAAGCCTATTTACTAAATACTGTAGTAAACTTAAAATCATCAGAAATTGACTTATGTTATTCTTTGAACAGCAATGACATTAAATATATAACTGTCTTATAACTGTGTATAATGACCTTAATTTTTAATATGACCATTATACAGTTGTGTTTTATGATAAAGCTACCCTTATCAGATCCTCGTCACAACTACATTTATTACATTTTCTTACATTTTACAAATTACAACTTTAAAGGTGAGAAAGGAGAAATTTAAAATTAAAAAGATGATTAAAAGTAAGAAAGAAAGAAAGAAAGAGAGTGAGAGTGAGAGTGAGAGAGAGAGAGAGAGAGAGAGAGAGAGAGAGAGAGAGAGGAGATACTAACACTGACTTTTTGACTGACAGTGAAGAGTGTGAAGAGGCCTACAGTGAGCTATTGTCCCTGTATGAAGCCAGGAAACAACAGACTGCTGCGTTGGCAGGTGCCGCACACACTCCGTACAAGTTATCTGTGTCACATGTCAGGCTCATGTCACACACACACACACACACACACCTAACACCTACCAAGAATTTGAAGTCATGCATGTGTCCCACACATTATATATATCATATGTATGATTGTACTTACATGTACTCATGTAATATACTCATGTATACTTTTACTTTATACATTATATATACATAACTACTAATACACTGTCTGTGTACAGTTTTCTGCATAGTAAGGGACTGTTGTCTTGAAAATGTATCATTCTATTATCTGTCTCTCATTACAGCAGCTTCTTCCCCAGAAAAGCCTGAGTGTTTGATTACTGCTGAAGAAGAGTCGCCCAGTTCACCAGTGGAAACTGCAGAGTCTGACCAGACCAGGTATACGTACAGCTTTATACAGCATCAATTAACAATCTTCACATTTAATAAACAATTTAAATCACATTAAAAACTCATCTAATCTAATTATAGTTGCTAATTTAAAGTAAATACATCTAAAGTTTGATTTAAGGGACATATATATTACATGAACTTGTACCTCCAATGTCAACATTTAAAAAAAAAAAAAAAAAACTTTCACTAATGAAAGATTCAATTTTTTTTGTCAGTTTGAGCATTTCTATTGATGCAATTGCCATGCAATGCTGAGATTGCAAAAAATGGCAAAAATGGATATAAAAGGTTTACTCATGACAGGGATGACATGAATCCTTCCATGTCTTTTTCTAAAGGATATTTGTAACATAAAATGTTCTAAACTGAATGGATAACATACTGTATCATCAAAATGGGTTCTGAAGGATGAACAGCTTCATATAGTAGTTTTGGGGGACTTCTTTTTAACAGCATGTTTACTTATACTTTGTCATTTAATTGTGTATAATTATACATGGATTTTATGTTTATTTTAACATCTTAGCATCCCCACAGTAACCACTAAGCAACTCCATAGCAACCACCTACCAAACATTTAGTAACACAATATTAACCACCTGGGATCCCATAGAAACTACATAGAAAGACCATAACAACCACATGGGATAGACCTATTATTCGTTTTCATTACTTACATAATTACATTGTCACCTATTAGCTATAATAATAACCACCAGGTATTTAAAATTCTCCAAGTTTCCATCAGATTCATTTTATCTATGTAATTCTAAACAAAATAACCTTTCCTCTTCCTCATGCCGCTAGTGTTTCTGCAGAGCAGTTTGAAGATAAAACTGGCGTGGTTCGGCAGAGGATTGCGAGGCTGAAGCAGGACAGGGCAGCAGTGTGTATCCCAGAGCAGATGAGGACAGGAGAAGGGAAGCTAAGCCCTGACACAGGCACACTGGCTGGGGGCAGGCACAACAGCAGTGCCTCCTCAAATAACCCCAAAGGAGAGAAAGCTGCGCTGCTGTATGAGCTCGTCACTGTCAGGGTGAGATATCACTATACAGCACACAATCGCTGGAATTGAGTTCAAGGTCGATAAGATAGGAAATTTATCGCATTATATAATTATATTTCTGTTTTTCATGTTCTGTCTGATACCAGTATCCATTAAAAATGGTACTTCAGCTTTATTTACACCATAAGTGGTTTGCACTTTACACTATGTAAGATTGTGCAAAGACCTGAAATCAGACAACTAGGGGTAAAAAATACAGAGAAACTGTTTTAAAGTTCATTTTCTCCCCATACACTAAAAGATACAGTAATTCACACTTTAAGCCACTACCAAAGGACATGCTTTACACACTCACTTGTTGACAAGTTCACCGATACGGAACAATCACTAAAACTGAACGAAGCTTTTGGATTAATGGAGTAGAATAATGTTATACTATTTTGTGAGACAAATATGTTTGACTTATACAGCACTGTTTTGTCCTGCTTCACCAGAGTTCCATAGTGCAGTTAGCAGCATGCCGAGCCCGGAGGAGGAATAATTACTTGATAATTAATTGCTGATAATTACATATCAATGGATCTTCAAAATTATTTTAAAGCTGTTATTTTAAGATAAAAGAGTCACACTCAATGTTTAAAGGTCTCCTTCTGCGAAATACAGTAGGTCTCTCTTAGTTGTATATGATGCTGCACATGAGACTGTTCCTCAGCCTCCATTGTCTGCAGTCGCTAGTAACAGAAACAGACGAGTCAATCAGGAAAAACACTATGTCTACGTCAACTAGTGAATTCATGGCCTGCTGCAAATAACACATCAGCGTTATATGTTATGCTAAGAAACAAATGGTTAGAATTTGTTTATGGAACACCGCCAGCGAAGTACAGTTAGGATAGATAGGTGTGTATGCATAAAACAGTTCTGTTTACAGTAGCTAAAAGTAAAAATCCACCCCAGGTTTTGTTCCAACTGCATGATCGACTCTGCTGCAGCTCAGCCAACCTTGGGGTGGATTTTTACTCTTAGGACCTGGACTCTGGACCTACCTCTGTGTGTAACTATGGGTTTTACATAGGATCTCCAATAGATTTTGTGTTATACAGAGACTCTAAGACTAGGTCAATATAAGTCAGCAAGAGCCAAAATTATACTGTTTCTCCCCGCCCACTCAGCATTATACTGGATCTAGACCAAAAAACTAGACCAAAACTAGACATTTTAAAATGAATGGAAAAAAAAACGATGGAATGAGACTTTTAAACATATGCATTTTTAGTTTTCCTTGTTTGTTGGTATGATTAAAGGGTGGTTTTGGTCATTTAAATCAATGTAGTTGTGGGTAATATTAGTTTTACCCATTATATGAAATTAAGTATCTAAAGAAAATCTAAATAAAAATTGTGTTTTTATTTAGATTAAAAAATGTTTAAAAAAATGTTTTTGTTCTTATGAAATGTAATTAAGCTACCAGAGCTTCAAGATTTTTGAATGTTTAAATAATACAAAAAAGTGCAAATTATATATTTATATTATATAAAAACAGTAGCTACAAACTGGTAAAAGCTACAATTACTACTGCAGTGTATGTACAATTTATGCCTGAGTATATAAAATGTTATTGATTATCTGATTTTTTTTCTCTTTGAAATTTGAATTATTACCATTGCTCTCAGGCCTTTCGAAACAGTATGCATCTAAAATCTACAGAGTGTCTGAAGTTCCTGTCTGCTTTTCCTGGGCTGACTTTCAGGAGGAGATGTCAGAGCTGCGGGGGCTCATCAGACTGAAGGAGAAGGAGAGACGCAGTCTGGAGTTCTCTTTGATGGCCCATAGGTGTCAGGACTCTGCAGGGGCAGCGATTGCAGAAAGCCTGCGGGAGGAGCTGGAGGACAGGAGAGCAGACCAGCAGGTGCTCTGTTAGAATTTGCTTGGAAAGTTATGAGAATTAGGACATGACATGGTCCAGATCAAAGTCAGGTTGAAAAAAGTCCATGCAGCCTAGAGAGCTGCACAAATTAAGCTTTAAGCTTGCAAAATGTTTACAGGAAAAGTGAGGTATATTTTTCTTTACAGATAAGGTTTCACTTTTCTTCTGAAGGTTGAGGTGAACCAAATGAAGCCAACCAGGAGTGCTTTAGGTCCTAAGACACACACATACCACATTCTGCACCTGCATGGAAGGAAATAGCTTTCTATACCAGCTGGTGGCAGTGGTCTGTTTAATAAAAGTAAAACAATAAAGAACTACTACCAGCCTGTAATGAGATTTAGCTGGCTGAACAGGGATATTATGGTGGTTTTCCACTGCTTAGTACCTACACTACTCAACTTGTCTCTATAAACATTAGACAAGTTTGGCACCTGGAACCTAGAGCTGGGTAAATTTGTACCTGCTCACGTATGGTTGCAAGCAAGCCAAATGGAAACTAAAACAGTATGTGTAAACATTGGAGAGCACTTATTGGCCAGAGAGAAACTTATTCTTAATACGAAACATTTCACAACACAAAAAGCCACAATCTGAGAATCTGAAATAGAATTTTTCATTACAGCAGATTTTGTTGCTACTGTGTCATTGCTCTGAAGATGGAATTGATGGGTTTTTGCAGTGTCACCAGCTAAATTTCAGGGGCAGAGCTGTGGTACTGAAAAAAAAATGGCTTGAGAACGATTACTGGTCATCCATTACTACACCAAGGCCTTGTGCTTCTGATGATGGAGTGACCATAATATTACTGACAGTTGACTGTGGAATCTTTAGTAGTGAGAAAATGTCACGACTGGAGTGCTCCCTATCATGGTACCATGCTGGAATTCAGTGAACTCCTGAGAGCGAGCCATTCTTTTACTAATGTTTGTAGCAATCTGCATGCCCAGGTGCTTGATTTTATACACCTGTAGCAATAAAAGTGATTGGAACCTGAGTTTATTTGTTGGTTTTGATGTTAACGAATACTTTTGGCAGTATGTCACAACGGATGACCAAAAATACCAAAAATCTGCAGTAAAAAGCTACTAGAATGTAAACAAAAGTCATTCAGGGTGATTTTCTGTCAATTATCAGGATTAGCAAAAATGTTCACTAATGTTCACTGATGATGGGTACCAGATATCTTAAGTGTTTATTCAGGGCTGTCAAATCTGTCCACATTGTGTCCATGTGGCTGCAGATTTTCATACTTATCAACAAGCAGCACACCTGATTCTACCTGTCCAGTCAGTTAATGATGATTTGTGCTTCTGCTTGGCTGCAATAAACCCTGAAGCAGCACTGGCACTTTGTGGACATGTTTGACACCCCTGGTTTAATATCTCTTGCTCTGCTCTATCACACACAGTTATTATATTCAGTTTTGTACATATATTGGATTTTGTTTTATTATTTTGATTTAAAACGGGCCAAACTGGCAGTTTTGAATGTTAAATACAATGGTTACATTTACAGTGTAGACCAGGGGTCACCAACCCTGCTCCTGCAGAACTTCCTTTCAGCTCAAACCACTAATCAATCCCACATGATCCATCTAAGTACTACCTCCAGGAATACTTGATCAGATTAATGGCGTGTGTTAGATTTGGGATGGAAGTGTGATTTGCAGGAAGGAAGCTCTCCAGAAGCAGGGTCATAACCCCTTTTGTTGACATCAGTACAAAGACAAAAATCATGAATCATAACTTCCCCTACAGTGAACTCTTACTTAGAAACCACTCTAAATGACCATATTTTTCGCACTATAAGGCTCACTTAAAATCCTTTCTTTTTCCCAAACATCATCAGTGTGCCCTTTATTTTAGTGCCTCATGCATGAATTTTACCAGTCAGGTTGTAATGAGCAGTAAAATAACTCCACTGAAGTACAGTGTTATACAGGAGTTTCAGGAGTTTCAGTTTAGTTCTCCAACACTGAGAATGGAGTAGCATTTGCAGCTAACCGCTATTTCCCGGTTCAGAGGTGAGTATTATCGGCCTGTAGCCTGCCCCTAACTCCGGCTAGCACTGCTGGAAGAGCATTAGCATTACCTGCTAACCATGCTAGCCATTTGGCCATGCAGAGGTGAGTATTACCAGACTGTAATCTGTGTGTTTACCATGTTAAAACAAGCTATGTGGGAAGAACCGCTAGCTAATATCGCCCTGGTTTACCGGAGCACTCAGGGTTCCTCAGTGTAGCTCTGTTGGGCAGCATTAGCCAATAACCACTAGCTGTTAGCCGCTAATGCTAATGCTCCAACCTTAGTGCTGGTAAAATTTGGGAATCTAAGCTTACTGTAAATAAACAGAAGAGCTTTACACACCCAAATTAACAGTTCTCAGGAGAGAAATCTGTGTAGATTTACATCCAGCACTTGTTTGACTTAAAAATAAAGTCTTTTTTATTACAGTTCTGTTACTTAGCTTAGTTTTACTTAACTTAAATAGCTAACCCCCAGCACCACCCAGCAGTGAGACTTGCTGAATTAGAAGTTTCTTATAATGTCTCGTAAAATTCCCATATAATCTAGTGCACCTTATGTATGAAAATAGACCTAAAACTATATGTTTATTCATAGTGCTTTAATAATATGGTGCGCATTATAGTGTGAAAAATACAGTAACTAATCAACCATTGAATTACACAGAAACAACAGGGAACAAGTAATTTCCCTTCTACAATAATGACATATTGTTCTTAAGGACTTCACAGCATTTTAAATGAGAGGTTTTCCATTGAAAGCTAAATATAGTTAATGACTAGTCTTATTTCTTGTCTAGGAGACCAGCTCTTTAGTTTAAGAGGTTAGTGCTTGGTCATTTGTGTAGTCTTTGTCACTACAGTCAGCACCATGCTTTATTTGCAGACATACTGGAAGTTTGTAAGATGTTAAAAGGTCACATGTCTTTCCAGTTGAAACCAAACCTTTGTTTCTTTGTTTTAGAGGATGGACGAGATTCGAGGTAAGCTGGCAAGCGGAGGGGGAATTCCTGGGCCACGGAATCACGCCATCATGAGAGATGTCCGAGCAGCACTGCTGAGGTAAAAATTACACTGAGGCCACAGGCATTTGAAGAATCCTGGAAAATATCTTAGTCAAAAAAGAAATCAGCCAAAAAACAAAAAAGTGCTGTAGAATATTAAAAAAGGGAAATGCTCACTTATACTGTGAATGGATGAACATTTTTCGTACTCAGGTGGTTTATGGACTGATGTTTCTATCCTGTTTTCCATGGCAGGGAGCAGACAATGAAGAGAAGAGTGGCGTCTTTACGAGAATCTCTGGACTCCACCCTCTTAGACTGCACCACCCAGAGGAGAGTTCATAAGGAGGAAGTGGCCCGCCTAACTCTCTGTCACAAGTACAGAACAAACATTTATTTTACTAAACTAAAGAAACTATACTGTATAGTATAAACTGTACTGTATATAGGATTCCAGGTCTGTACAGAACCCTCACTTGGTAAATTCTGAGAATAGGGACTCATGTGAGATCATACAGGAGAGAAGTTGTTAGGTTTATGGTAAAACCAGCTGTAGCTTGCATACTGTTCTGTATTTTCCTGCATATGATAAATCATACATAATTCATAATCAGAGTGAAATTTGATTTTCATCCATTGACTTAGATAATTGGTTACAAAATATTTTACAAAATCAATTCAGTTTTGCATTTTATAAATTTTAGTCGAATAAAATATTTTCAATCATATTTTTCAACTTTGTAATTAAAAACATACATATTTTATATATCAAAAATGTGTTTCGCCACATTCTTGTAACCCCAATATTGGTCTTGTCTCTTTTTCACCCTCATAGTGTTGGGAACATTATTAGTGATAGAGTGATTGGCCTTAGAAATAATATGGAATAAATTAAAAAATAAATCCATATAAAGTTCAAGTTTTGAAAATATCAGCAGCATTCTATATTGGTTTGCCCTTGTTTAAATTTTCTCAGTAAGAACAGTTTTTTCACGTTTACATCCTTTTTAAACCACTGAATTGAGTCTTCTTTTCACCTGTGGGAGGATGAACAGAAACATCTGTGGATGTTTTCAGAGCTTTCGCAAAGATAAAAGCTTGAGGTGATGTTAATCTGATGGGGTGGTTTTAGTGGTCCGCCATGTCTCATATTAGCAAAAGCCAATGTCGCAGGGCTTTTACCACCGTTACAAAGATTATTTTTATTTCTTTGTTTGTCCTTTTATTAAGGACAAACAAACAGAATATTATTTTAATCTAGTTAATCAGACAGAATACTGTCAGTGTTTTAGGTTTGTTTGCTTTGTACCAGATCTACCAGGCTAATGTAGCTCGCAACTAGGCTAATAAATGCTCATAGGACCAAAAAGCATTGTCTAAACTAAAACAATTTCTTAGTGTGGCTTAATCCATGTAAATGTGTTAAATAGATTTACTGTTGAGGGTTTTAATACTGTTTGGCATTAAAATGCAAAAATATAAAGACTAGGTAGAGGATGTGGGTTTTATATTCCTAATATTGTTTATTTCTGTTGAGTGAACTTTTGGCCAATTTGTAGATAACAGTTTGTTAATGCAGTTATCAGGATGCTAACTGTTGTTTTATAAGTTAGCTTTTTTAGCCCTGTAGCTTAAATAATTGCTGGTCAAATATAATTTAGATATTGACAAATTACATGGATTTTGTAGCTTGTAGCACTGAGTAAAATTATGATTATGAATGGTTGTATTAATAGCTGGTATTTCCTTTCACCAGTAAAGCCATGAGTGTGTACAGGAACACACGCAAGAAGCAACACGAGCAGTTGTGGAGGCTAGAGCGACAAATTACGGCCATGACAGAGCGTCACGCTGCCCAACTGGCTGAACTAAAAGGCACACTGGAGGCACTGGAGTGGAAGAAGGAGGAAACTGTGCTCTGAAAGAAACTCAGGAAGTCTGCGAGAACTTTTTTTTTTTTTTGGCCAAAAGCTCACATTTCAAATTACATTTACCTCATGAGA
The DNA here is from genome assembly GCF_023375975.1 of Astyanax mexicanus. Lineage (NCBI taxonomy): Eukaryota > Metazoa > Chordata > Actinopteri > Characiformes > Acestrorhamphidae > Astyanax > Astyanax mexicanus. The sequence continues at coordinate 19,230,450 of NC_064423.1, read as the reverse complement.
CCAAATGACACGTTAATAACGTTCACTGTCTGTTAAAATATGTTATATTAAATAATATTTTGATACATTAACACAGTAGTTTGGTCTGTATTTTGAAGTACAAAAACAGAAATACTTGTTTTAAGAATTTTTTATTTTTCTTGGACATTTCTTCTTTAGAAATGTCTATAAACACAGAGGGATAATATATGACACAAATATGTGTGTTCTTATCTTATCTCGCCACTGAAAACTTTCATTACTACTGTCGTACATTTTGTCTAATCCATAACAAATGTCTTGGTGTAAATGTCATATGATGTCATATGTCTGGAAAAAAGAGACCACTTAAAAATGATGAGTTTTTTTTTTTATTTTACCAAATTACCAAATATAATCAAGAGAAAGATGGATGATCACAGCCGTCAAACCAAGCTGAACTGCTACAGCTGATTTTTGCACCAGAAGTGGCATAAATTTATCCAAAAGCATTGTGTAAGACTGGTGAAGGAGAACATGTGATTAAAAACCAGGGATATTCCAACAAATATTGATTTCTGAACTCTTAAAACTTTACGAATATGAACTTGTTTTCTTTGCATTATTTGAGGTCTGAAAGCTCTGCGTCTTTTTTTTCGTTATTTCAGCCATTTCTCTTTTTTTTTCTTTTTTTGCAGTTTTTTCTATTTAAACTGCCACACAGTAATACATTAGTGTCACATGACAAAACAGATGCTGTAAAACCAAATGAACACACAGTATATTATAAACAGAGTCATTTACCCCTGTTTCATCCTTGAACTGACTAAAAAGCTTGTTGATATCTAAGAGATTTTCAGCAAATATAACCTGTAGATAAATCATGTAACTATAAGAAAACGTTATCATTAATATTATTACAAAATAAGACATAAGAAGTATGCTTCAGAATAAGTAGGGAAGCTAGATGATAAAATGATGAAGTGGCAACAATCAGCAATGGTACTTTTACAGGAAAAAAGAAAATGCATTTTATGAAAAGAACACCTTGCCAACTGTGAATAAATTATGTTTTCTGGTTGCATTGCTGCCAGTGACCTTGGCAAAAATTCAGTATGTATTTTCAAGCCATTTGTTAAAAGGCTTGACAACAGCTACAGCAGCTGAACTACCTAAACTTCCCTCCACGAACAGCTTAATTGCTGGTGAGTGTTCTTTTTGTAAGACCTGTTACTACATTATGGGAGGCATATAATCCTGCTGCTTTAAGGGAGTCTTTGTGGAAAAGCTAGCGAGAACACGGGTTTGGAGAGCAGCATTTAACAGAGGTCATGTGTATTTTCCTTCTCATGCAAAAAGCCACGCTCCCCATGAAGATGTGGTCCTTCAGTACAGCTGAACAAAAGAAGAACAATAGAGGCAGAGGCTGGAGGATCCCAGCTCGGCCATTTGTCTCCTTCTTCTACTGAACCCACCTTTTCTCAGCCCCCCTGGCCTCGGGCAGTCGGTTGCAGCTGTGAACGCCGGTCAGGAGGTTGAGGCAAAGGTTGAGTGTCACACCCCCAGGGGTCAAAGGACGGCCTGTGCCGTTGTTGAAGCGTGTGAATGCAGAGGTTAGAAGGGCGTGCTGAACTGTGCCACTAGCCCAAGCTTGCCCTCCCTGATATATCAGATCAGAAGGGCTGGCCGAGCTCTTTGGTCATTTAGAGCAGTAATCATTGTGATCTTCAATGGCCGAATTCTTAGCACACAATTATCTCAGTCTGTAGACATTGTGTCAAACAGAGTTGTGTGTACAGACAACAGCAACTGTAAATGTAATGCTATAATTAGGCTAATGACACAAATGCAGCTCCCGTGTCTCCAAATGGAAGGTTTCTGAATGGGCAGATCTGTAATTGGTTTAACTCCTTTCCCTAGTGAAAAAAGATAGTAAACTTAGTGTCGGTCTGTAAGTTTTCATTGAGAATGTTTTACTACACCAAGCATACTTAAAAATACTTTTAAAACCTGCATTGTTGTGCAGTCTCTTTTCAAAGTTGCCATCTCTCTACAGTACTAATTTTGGTTCATTGGTTCATTTGGTTCATTGTGGCGTGAATCAGCATATGAAGACTGAGAGTTTGCTGCTTTGATATCTTCATGTTTGCAGTAGCTCTTGTATCAGCCCCATTAGCAGCAACACGGTTGCTCAGGTAACCAGCAAAAGCTGTTATAACCAGAAAAAAAATCCTGAGACCTACAAGACAGCCTTTTTTTTAAGTCTGCAGGAATGTGCAGTAGCACACTGATGCCATTTAGTAAAATATGTTGTCCCCTCCCAACTCAATGCACGTAAACCGTGCAAAAATTAGAACAAATGCTTTTGTGCTAAAAACAATGTACTTAAGAAGTATATTAACTAGATTTAAATTCTTAAATGTATATTTTTAAGTGATTAATAAAAGCATAATTTTAGACCACTTTGAGACCACTTCAGTTTGTGAATTAGTTTTTCTGATTATGCTATTTATATGTATATGTTTGAGTAAAATTAACATTGTTGTTTTGTTCTATAAACTACGAACACCAAAAAGAAAATTGTCATTTAGAGCATTTATTTGCAAAAAATGAGAAATGTCTGAAATAACAAAAAGATGCAGAGCTTTCAGACCTCAAATAATGCAAAGAAAACAAGTTCATATTCAGAAATCAATATTTGGTGGAATAACCCTGGTTTTAAATAACCAGGAAAATTCAAGCAGTTCAGCTTGGTTTGATGGCTTGTGATCATCCATCTTCCTCTTGATTATATTCCAGAGGTTTTATATTTGGTAAAATCACAGAAACTCATCAGTGATCTTTTATTTTTTTTCCAGAGTTTGACAATTTGACAATTCTGAGTATGTTTTAAATACAATCATGTGCATTTTATGAAAGGGTTCATATTTCAATTTAAGGACCAGTTGTTTTTAAAGTTGTCTAGCCAGCACAGGCTGGCCCTGGTCAAAGTCGCTCAGATTCTCATGTTTGCTTGTTTTTACTGCTTCCGACACATTAACTTCAATAATTGACAATTGGGTGCTCCCACCCACTGACAGGTGCCACTGTAACCAGATAGTCAGTGTTATTCACGTCACCTGTCAGTGGGTTTCACACAGCTATACCCAACAATTGAATTAATTATAAGCCTTTTTTGTAGTGATAAACATCTTGTTTATTTATACAAAATGACATTAAGTTTAAACAGGCAGTTTTCCTTACTCTGCCTTTAAGAAAGTGTACAGAGTACTGAGATGTACTGTGTGTAAATTAGCTCTATTTTGATTGGCCACTGTGTACTGTGTTGCAAACAAAGCAGCCCAGCTGAATATGTAAATGTGCTGTTATATTACAGAAACAATGAAGATTATAAAGTTTTAGTTTATTTATTTAATTTTAACCCAGCCTATAGTTAAATTTAATTCACCGTGGTAAGATGTAGCAGATCTAGTGCAGCTGAAGGGATAAAGTTACCTAAAGTAAAGTTACCTGAGTAAAATCTACTCAGCTCAAAACTGTATTTACTTTTTTTAATGAGTAAATGCTTTTTATTGCTTGCTGGTTTCATCAAATGGAACAGTTACTAACTTAGCAATTAGCATTTCCTTTTTAATTCCACCTTGAAAAGGCATTTATTGTGTAGTAATGACCTCAAACATTGATAGAAATAATATTATTTAATGTCTGCATCATTACACACCTAACTAATACATAACGATTTAAGTTTAGGGAATAAAAGGAAACAAAATGATCCCGTGAAGAAAGAGTTCTCTTAGCAAGGAAGCGAAATGAAGATAAGTGATGAGAAAACGAGGTGCCATAAAGCTCCAGCATCTGTTGAATGTAAGGACTTTGGGGATGCTTAGATGCCTGGGAAAAATCCTCAATGCTGGGGAACAATGACAGAGGCTGTCAATCACAGGGTGGGCAATGGATTAATACGGACCCCCTGGTTCTAAAGCATACTTACTCTCTCTCTCTTTCAAACACTCTTTCTCTCTCTCGCTGTCTCCCTCTCACACACACACACACACATACACACACACACACACACACAGAGGGCACTGACCCACAGGGTTAAGGTCAACTCATTTACTCCAAACATCCGTTTCTCATTTGAATACGGTGCCCCCACGAGTAGTATAAAGAGATCATGCTCTGGCCCTTCACTCTTTTTTTTCTCACAGATGTCAATACAGCCTGTTTCCTCCATTTCACTGCCTTTTCTCTCTCCTCCCTCCCTCCCTCCATTTTATTAATCTCTCACACTCATCCTCTACATTCACCTTTGCACCTTTCGCATTCTCCATTAAGGAGAAAAGTGCTGTTAGTGAGATAAAAAGCTAAAAAGAGGTTTGACCTCAATCAAGCGACTAAACATGCCTCGCCATTCTTGCCAGCACAATTGCACACACGCACAACCGCCATCCCATAACCCCGACACCGACTGCCATATCAATGCAACAGTCTGACACAGCATGAGAACTTCAAGGCCCATTTATGTGCCCAATTAGCTCAGACCTGAATACAAGGCTCTTACTGCCTTTAACTACAGAGAGGAGGATTAGCAGACTTTAAAAGTAAGGGGTGGGAGGAGGAGGAGGAGGAGGAGTTGTTGTTGTGTTACTGTTGGAAACAACCCTGCAATCCATTTATCTAAAGAGATATCTTCATTAAGTTCATTACAGCCTGACTGTAGAACCTTAGGTGACCTGTGAACTATGTCTCAGCTGTAAGCACAAAAGCATCCTTGAGTTCTATAGCGTTACAGACCCTGATTTGACTTTAATAGGTTTTTCTTAACAGGTTTTTAGGAAATGAAAGGCCTGTAAGATTAATATGAACTATATGGACAAACATATTGGGACACCTTCTAATTTATGTTCCTTCTCGAATTGAGGGCATTTAAAAGGTTTATCTTCTCTTGTTGGAGTGACTGCTGGTACTGCCAGGGGAAGGACATCTTAGCATCTGTAGCTTAGATGAGTCATGACTTATATATATGAGTCAAGACAGCTAAAACTGTGGTACAAAAGAAATTACTTCAATGTGCTGCTTGTAGAAAGAACATCCCATTTTGCTCTTTAACTTCATCATAGATATAATGCTTAAAATCGTTTTAACTTCTTGACATTTATTATATCCTAGAGATCATTATTCTCAAATTACATGAAAAAAGGAACAAAGCAAAACTGTTTTTTTATATAAGAAGTGAATAAGTATGAAACCACCAAATGCTACATATATATTTTTCACTGGCTATATGCTTTCACCTTTGATGTGATTCGTTTGGTTTGGTTTTTGCTCCTGCCACAGACAGATCTGACAGATAAGTGTAAAGAAATACCATGCATGGTTTATTGAGACTATACTGTAAGTAAGACTATACTGTTTATGTGGGTTCATATACCAAAAACAGTAACAATTCAGTTCAACATGACAATTGACCAACCTCTCTTTGTCCCTTAGAATTAAATGCAATGTTTATTACTGTGCCTTTGATATATCCAGTTAATTTTGGGTTAAGCTAACTTTGGTGGCCTAATTAAAAAGATAGTGACATCAGGCCTTTTTACATATTCATTTTAATGTATCCAAAGTATCCAAAAAAGCAGAGTGTAATTAGATTGTAATTGTGTAATTAATGTTTAAAAAACTATTTTAATTAATTTTAAAAGACATTTGGCTAAATACAGCTCTGGAAAAAATAAGAGGCCACTTCAAAAGGATACATTTCTTTGATTTCACCAAATTGAAAACCTCTTGAATATAATCAAGAGGAAGATGGCTGATCACAAGCCATCAAACCAAGCTGAACTGCTTGAATTTTTGCACCAGGAGTGGCATAAAATTATCCAAAAGCAGTGAGTAAGACTAGTGGAGGAGAACACACCAAGTTGCATGTTATTCCACCAAATATTGATTTCTGAACTTCATGAGTATGAACTTGTTTTCTTTGCATTATTTGAGGTCTGAAAGCTCTGCATCTTTTTTGTTATTTCAGCCATTTCTAATTTTCTGCAAATAAATGCTCTTAATGACAATATTTTTATTTGGAATTTGGGAGAAATGTTGTCAGTAGTTTATAGAATAAAACAACAATGTTCATCTTACTCAAACATATACCTATAAATAGCAAAATCAGAGAAACTGATTCATAAACTGAAGTGGTCTCTTAATTTTTTGTCCAGAGCTGTATACACTACATTGGCCCTTTTTAAACATTTAAGGCAGATCCTTAATTCATATCAGTCCCCAATCAGCTAATTTAAATAACAATCGCTGGAGTGTGACTTTCCCACCAGGCGAGTGTGTGTTTGACTAGGAGTTAAAGGTGATATTGATCGCCTTTGCTCTGCTGTCACCCCAGCAGATGTTTGGTCTCAGCCTGTTGTGGAGCTCTGTTTATTTTCTGCTCCTTGTCCATTCTCCTGAGGTCAGAGGGCCTCCAGAGTGGCGAGGGGAACAGACGGAGCCTCACGTTGCACAGGCGAGTGGCTCGTGAGCCCATGAAATGGTTAAAGTTTAAACACACAGGCTGCATTCTTCCACACCTGAAGCAGCAGCCACGTTATGGCTGTTGTGCTCCATTAACTTTTACTGGGTCGGCTTCCTCTGCTTTGCTGCTCTAACTTTGTTGTTGTTCGAAATTTGTTGCAGAGCAAAGTAGTTATTCTAGACAGCCTGAAGCAAAACCGCAGGATTGTGGAAGTTACAGTGCTCCAGAAAAGCTATCTAGAGAGAGTAAAGTGTAAACACACTGTGGGTCAGTTTCCCAGACAGGTTATTAAGTGTATTTGTAGACTATGTTTTTCTTTAATGAAAAACCTCCCTTTAAATGCTGTGTGTAGCTTTAATCTCTCTGCCTGGGAAACTGTCCCTATATGCCCCAAAAGTGTTTGTCCAAGTGGACACCTATTCTGACGAATGCAGTCAGCTAATATAGATGTGCAAATGCACACACACAGCTTGTCTAGTCCCTGTAAAGAACATTTGCAAACGTAACAGTATTCTTTGAAGGAGATAAACATAAACCTATTGGCACAATGCCTAATGCCATGCAAGAGGTATAAAGACCCCCCGCACTGAGCTTGTAGAGCAGTGGGACTGTGTTCTATGGAATGATGGTGCTCCATCCAATACTTTTTTAATGGGATGGTGATTATCCAACATATTGACCTGACTGATGCTGTTTCCTGGACCCTAAAAAAAGCAAGATACACTCTTTTTGAATACCCTTGATTTCAGAAGAAACAACAATTAAACAGTGTCCCAAGACTTTTGTCATTATAGTATAGTTCTTTCAGTCTCATTTGTGCATTTTTTAAAATTAACACTCAATCATACAAAAGACATCTAAATCATTTGTCAAGAGAACATAAACAAACTGAATCAGTGTGAGAACAGATGGCATATGAGTGCTGATGGGTTTTGGATCAGATATCACAGAGAAAAAAACTTCTGATTTAATCTTGTTACAAATCTCATCTAAAATACACTTTGAGCAAAAAATAAAAAAATTGGTTACTTGCTTGAGACATTTATGGTGCTATAAAAGCAAATGTTAAGGTTCTATAAACAGCTACACATGTTTTTTTACCAATGTGAGTGCTAAAAATAAAATAAAATAAGATTACACACTCATGCCGTGTGTGTGTGTGTATCTTGCTGTGAGGTAGCAGAGTGTGTGAGTAGTTTGAGCATGATAGCCTAACTTTAGATGCCAATCTTACCTAAACTGATTCAATTCAAAACAGCTCATTTCAAAGCTCAGTAGTTTGAGATGAACAAATATTAGATATTAGATGGTATCAGCCAAAACGTTCAATATCCATATTCACTGAAGCAATTTATAAAAGGGGTGTGGGCAATTTAAAGGAGTAATAACACATTATGGTATTACACATGATAAAATTGTTTTATTTATATTATTTTGTGTTTATCTTTTGATATATCTAACATCAGCTTTCATACGAATGTGGTAGTTCTTATCCACCTAATATATAATATCTGTATAAAGAAATTAGTGTGTTAAACTACTGGCTACCAATGGTGGTCCTCTACTTGTCAATCACTCAAACCTGCACCCCTGTAAATATCATACAAGAAAATATGCTATGTTGACACCTTTAATTATGAGTTATGAAAATAACATCCCTGGGCCTCGATGAGGGCCCACACTTCAGTTGCTTAAAACTTTGTAACTTCATAAAATTATACTGAATTATAGGTTATTATTATTATCCTGGTCTTGCACAAATTTTCAAAGTGTATAAGCAATTTTTTACAATAATAACAATTGTTACCTCAGACCTTACCTTGGTCTGAATGATTATTAATGTAATTAAAGTATAGAATTTAAATAGATTAATTAATATACATTATATACAACTGCTTTAGACTACTGTATTTAAACTGTCTGTGTTTAGTGTATACTGTACCAGAGGGGTCAACTCAAACAGTACTGGTGGAGTGTGAGACGATTCCTTTTGCCAGTAAGGGACTGCTCATTGAGTAAGAATGCAAGAATGCACAAATCCAAACTTACCAAACTCCAGCAGAGAGCAGCTGCATTCCAGTTGAGCAGTTCAAAGGCCAGCAGTCCAATCTCAAGAAGACACACACACACACATACACACACACACAAACACACATACCCACGCATACAACAAAGCAAATTAACAGGACTGAAGAAATACCAGTTCCACGGCAAAGGGCCATCTGTTTATTTTATCTGTTTGATAAGGAGTTACAGCTTATAGTTAGAAAGACACATTATTTGATGTGTTTCTTTGTTCTTTAGTAAAGGTAAATGTGCTACATAGAACTGTGACAACTCAAACAACATTACATGACTGGTAAAAGGTTTGCAACATGAATTGCAACATCTAATGCATCAGGTAAAGAATACCTTAAATGTAATTTGTCTGCAAACAATATGTTTATCTGATTAACAAAAATAATTTTCTTTTAATATAATTTTATCAAAATTTGTAACTCTTTAATATCTATGTGTATTTCCATTATTTTTCAAGGTGTGTCCAAATTACAATGGAATATCCCGTCTTAAAAATGCCTTGTTACTATTCGAATAGGCATCCACACTGAATGTGTTTTAGGTTAAAAGGGATAGAGATTGAATAGCTCGGCTCTGGGTGGTTAAATGAAGTTTTAGGATTAGTATGTAATTCATTAGAGGCTCAGTGAGGAGTGCAGTCAGGCCTGTTCTCTCCCCTCCTCCACACATGCTTAACTCAAAGAGCTGCTGTAATTCAGATTAACACTACTGAAGGCCCTCTGATGACCTCCATCCACTCCAAAACCGCAAGAATCATCCACTCCACCACCAAGAAGTTGAGTTATTAAACACTTCCTATCATATAGTGTGGATGCTACATTTTTTAATATTTATAACTTTTGGAGAAGAATCCTAGAACAGTTATAGATTAAAAGAAATTAGAAAGATTTTTCTGTGGTATAGACCATTTGAGGTCAAGAAATCATGCTGTACTTTGCACCATGTCAAAGTCTAGTAAACACTAGTTCTGTGGTAAACAGAAAAGAGTTAAAAGAAGGAATGTTGTGTCCTTTATAAAAGTCCTGTGTTGATGAGTTGCAATGCAAATAATGCTATATACAAGCTAATGTGCAAATGCCATCTTATGACTTGGGCATCTGAAAATCACAATTACATGAAAAAATCAAAGATGCATGAATCATACATACAGCTTTACTTATATCAGTCAGTCTTAATCTGTCTGCCTACAACATACAGTGCATCCCAAAACTACAGCTAATACAAAGTGATACATCAAAATACTGCTAACTAACGTAGACCGTAGAAACATACTGTTGCTGTCGCGCAAAAATTGTTGTATCTTTGTATTGGAGATTTTTCACTTTTTGATATAATTCACTTCACTGGTTAAATTCTACCAGAGTGTAATAAACTACAGGGTACTGTCAATAAGGCTGCAAAGATAATTGGAACACCTCTTTCTTCAGTTGACTCTATTTATATTCAGCGTATCCTTTACCAAGCATATAGAATAAAAGCAGATCTTTTCCATCCAGCACATCATCTTTTTCAGCTACTTCCTTCAGGAGGAGTTTTATATATATGCTCAAATCAAATCCTTCTTTCATGAGTTTCTTGTATTGTATAATGTTGACAGTATATTTAGTATAATGTATATCTGTGTATTTTTTTTTACAACAGAGCTGATTTACATCTTGTTGCACCCAAAGGAAATTCACTAGGCTTGTCACAATAATTATATTACTGACTTATCATTCAATAAATGGACATGACCTTAACAGTATTTGATATTTATAACTGTAATATCGTCTTTTGTGTTTATTTGTATGTTTGTTCACATATATAACAGTGAACAGTATCTTATCCAGTTATATAATTACTGTGAGTCCATCCACACAGTAAAAAGAAAAAAGTATTTCCCAAACTATGATTACTTACAATACTTGTCACAAAATGACAATAATATCGCTTATTACAAAAAATATTACAGTGACAGGCCTAATTACCACCATCATTGGTTTGTGGCAATAAAAGAATCAATCAATCAATCAATCAATCATTTAAATCACAGTTGATCTTGATATAGTGCCATATATATTTTTTTGTATATATTTTGTATATTATATTTGGTAATGGACTAACTAATAGGAATGCTCCAATATGAATTTTTTACACTGACTTCTATTAAAGGTTGTGAATGTGTTTTCTTCTCCTGGAAAGTTGACAATTTTAGCATTCTGCATTTGCTGACAAAATAATCAACATGAATGAACATCCCCAACCTGTCAGGATGTTTAATTTAAAGTTTTCTACTTTGAACTAGGAAAAACTACATCCCAGTTCATATAAAACGCATCATCAGGCCTGGCTTATTTTTGTTTAATCCTTTAGGCAACAAACCATTTTTGTTGCCATATCTAATACATTTATTTACTATTACTTACTTATTTATATATCTTTAATATAAAGTTACATGGCATATCCATGTCTAATCCAATGAGGTGTACAAGTGAGTTCTAAATAAAAATATGTATATGTGCAATACAATGTAAAGAAGTATATATTTAGCTGTTTATATCTTCTTACATACTTGTTGAGAACTTGTGAACAACAAAAACAGTATTTGTGCATTTTTTTTGTTATATTAATCATGTTGAAGCAATGGTCCTAGAGACTTCATCTTACCTTGCATGTGTTTGGTGCGTCCTTGCTCTGAAACACCTGATTCAGTCAGAATCTGAATGTAATATAATAATATAATTCATGCCACTGAGGGGTAAACGTTATTTATTTTTTTTCTCCCCATAGAGAAAAACAGCTGAGGTAGGTAGGTACTGAGCTTCGTCTATGGGCATGATTCAGCTGACAACATGATGTACGACTTCAAAGGTCAGTGCTGATAAAAAATAAAGTGAGTGAAAAATGCTTTTAGCTGGATATACACCAGCTTTGTGCACATTATTAATCATCAAAATTGAAATGGAAAGGTCGCGGATTGTGTGCTGGCGGACTCGGGATGGACAGAAACACAGAAAACTGTGTTTTGTGCTGAGTTTGGGGCGAAAGCGGTGTAGGAATGTGGTTTTTAGTGTGGGTTTTAGCCGGTTAGCCTGCAGGCTAATGGAGTAGCCAGTGGCTGTGGCGTGTCCTCCCTGTGTTTTTATGCTACGGCAGCGTTACGGTTAACAGCCTCTGTACGTGAGTGTGTGTGTGTAGGGGGGAGGCAGGGCCGGGGTCAGAGCTTTAGCGTGGACGGCAACAGCAGCAGCACATTCTTCTCTCTGGCTCTGTGTGTGTTTGTGTGTAGAAGCGTGTGTGTGTGTGTGTGTGTGTGTGTGTGTGTGTGTGTGTGTGTTTTGAGCCCTCGGCAGCCCACTCGCTGCTCTTTGACTCCAATGGCCATATAAGGCAGGCAGCGCCATGGCAACCGCAGGGCTTGAATAGCAGTGTCAAATCCCTGAGCACACACACACACACACACTCGGAAAGAGAGAGGAAGGAGGGGGGGAGAGAGAGGGAGAGAGAGAGAGAGAGAGAGAGAGAGGGAGGGAGAGAGAGAGAGAGGGAGGGAGGGAGAGAGAGAGAGAGAGAGGGAGGGAGAGAGAGAGAGAGAGAGAGAGAGAGAGAAACAGATCAGGATTTGTTGACCACTCGCCACCATAGACAGCGAGCGGTAGGTAGGTTAACTCGCTAACAGCTACGCTAGCTCTGCTTCTCTTCTCCCCCGGACCGAGCCGGGGATTAGTGTTAGCCGGGACTAGCCATCTTAGCTAACCTAGATAGCTTCTCTCCAGCGGCCGAACAACATCGACTCACTCAGTCCAGCTTCCGGGAATGCGAGGACGCTGAAGCCCCGGAGCCGTTACTGCTGGATGGGCGAGCTCTGACAAAACAAGAGGGAGAAGGAGGGAGGGACGGAGACGGGGGAGAGAAAGAAAGAGGGAGGATCCAGAAGAAGAAGAAGACGGAGCCGAGGTGCTGCTGCTGACCCTGCTGCGTGGTCAAGTAAAAAAAAAACACAGCCTTGCTTTTTCATTCACTCCGCCGAGCCATGAGCTCTGTATCTTTGAACACGCGAGCACAGCAGCTACTAGGTTAGCTAGCTAGCCTAACACAGCCTAGTTAGGTTAGTTAGCTAACAAACTAAAAGGCACAACAGGAGGGAGGTTGTGTGTGTCTGTAGCTAAGAGAGTGCGTTCGTGTTTCTGCGAGTGTGTTGGAGGACTTCCTTGAACTTTGATCCTAAAAAAAAGAGAAGAGAGAGAGCACGGGAGGCACCAGGGTTCAGGACAGAAGGAGAACCCTGTTTATCATTAGCAAGAAGAAAGAGAACAAGACAGGGTCTACAACTACCTCCACACAACTCTGGGACTACTTTATGCTTGTGAAGTTACAAGGTACAGCGGTGTTACACTGGTGTTAGTCTTGTTACAGTCTTGTTACTGTGTTTATAAACTCTGAACAGGGAAGGTTGTGTGGCAGAACAAGAGCCACACACGCTGCACAAAGCAAGAACTGGTTTGACTTGTTGGTGACCTGTGGGTAGGGCAAGTGTCCTTTGCATGTATGTGAAAAGTAGCTACCACAGCACCAGAGTTTCTCTGACTTGAGTGAGCTGTGGTGTTTGGCTTTGTTTTGAGAGGCTCTTCACTTTTACCCGAGTTCTGTTCTGCGTAATGTGTCTGGGGGGTGTCTGTACTGTGGTGAGTTTCTGGTTTATGTGTAATTTGTTTCCTGTAAAAAGGGCAGGCCGTGCTCTTAACTCTCTCCACTCTCTTGAGTGAACTCTAAAGCGCATTGTGAATCAGAGGCCTTTCAAGAGCCCAGGAGGATCTGTTTTGAAGTTGACATGGATTAATTAATGAACACTGAGATAAAGAAGACAGTCAGATAAAGAAGAGTCAGAGAGCTGTGAAGGTATTTAGACCTGTTTTTTTAAAGGTGTAAAAGGGTCTTTAGGTGCGTTTGAGGACTTTACAGCATCTTCTTCACTTCTTCACAGCACCAGTTTCAGAATTGTAAAGCTTGAGGTTGATGTCTGTGGCTTGAACTCTCACACACTCACTTACACACACACAGTCTCGGGCGAGTCAGAACACTCAGCACTGTCTGGGGAGGCTTTTCTGTAAATCCTGGTGGTGCAACACAGCAATGGCCATGGTGGGTGGGGGATGGGGCAACCCGAATGGGAGCACCAATGGCCTGGGGGACAAGGGCTACCTGCGGGGGGAGGAGGACGAGAGCTCCCCGCAAGCGGGGAACAGTGATGTGGAAGGGGGAGAGGACGACAAGGCCTGCGTGGTGGACTGCGTGGTCTGTGGGGACAAGTCCAGTGGCAAGCACTACGGTGTCTTCACCTGCGAGGGCTGCAAGAGCTTCTTCAAGAGGAGCATTCGCCGCAACCTCAGTTACACCTGCAGGTAAGAGGAGATGCCATTATTTCTACATGAGTAGTTGGCATCTACACCCTGCTCCTGTAGTAGGGCTGCATGGTGTGAATAAAAAGCAATGTGGCATGGCTAAGGATGTCTTTTTCCATCAAAGCACCCACAGAAGCACTCATTTAGATCTGTGCATGGTCAAGATGCTCACAAAACACAGCACAAGACACTAGTTGGTTAGAATGTGTACTTACTGGTTATTACATCTTTCAGCACACAAAGAAAACCAATATCTTGATACAGATTAATATCTAAATATTATTATTTAACTGTGATGCATAGTTTAAACAGTGCTAAAATGTGAACTGAACCAATCAGTTTCCTCAGAATAGCTGGGTGCATCTAATCTGAAAGTATAGGTTTAAAAATCAGCAATATTGTTTTATACAACATTTCTAATACGATAATTACCTAACCATTTTATAATGCTGTAAATAATGCTATATTTCAGAAAAGTGTGATGGCAGTTTGTATGAAGCGACAGCAATCATCAATTTCTGAAATAACATTTTTAACAGGCATCATATCCTTAGTTTCCCCTGAATTATGTTTTTTTAGGCTGGGTGGTAGAACTCTTGGTACTGTAGGTAGCACAAAGAGTATAATAGAACAGTTTTACTGCCAGCTGTGAAGGTGTTTTAACCAATAACACATTAAAACAGCTGTACAAACATCAAATAAGGCAAAGGACAACATTGGGTGTGAGCTTAGTGGGATCCTGTGAAACCAGAGCTGCTGTGTGTATTTAAATCCTCTCTGGTGAAACTGCAATTTGTGACTCCAGTAAATATGTTTGTGATAATATTGTAACTTTGATTATATTGAGGCATTATTTAATTAACAGTATTTAATTACTGGATATTGACACAAATAATGTAGTAAAATCTTTTTTAAGTGTAGTACTGTAATAGATTTTTCTTTTGAAAAGCAAGACAAAAATCATAAATAGGCTATTTAATTTATTGAGTGGTGGAAAAAATGATTTTCCTCATCGATGTATTGTTTTTTCCATACTCCACTACTGTGTAAACAGTTACAATTCCAAATTGTGTCAAAAATCCAAATCAAAGTATCAGATTAAACCTTAACATGTGTTGCTCAATACAAGAATTCCCTGACTCATTTAATTTAAAACATCACAATTTAACCTAATTATTGTGAGGTCTAAGATTTACACTCCTAGGTAACTCGTAAATGGTAAGGAATGCAGATAACCTTCTAATGAACAAGGGTCAATAGTAGACCTGAACGTTTGCAAGATAATTATGTCACTCCTTAAAGCCTTCTGGACTGGTAACCAAATGCCTGACATGGTGACCCGAAGGCCTGATCGGTCAGTAGGACAGTATGCACCAGCAGTGGGGTCAACAATTACGTTTTCCACAGTGATCACTTGATCTAACAGTGTATTATTACACAAAGCTCCTTAAAAAGAGATTAAACGTACCAACTGAGCCTGAATAAAGAATATAAGTAAGTGGTTTCAATAAATCTTAACACAAATTTGAATAACAGTAAAGTAAAACAAACCTCACTGACCTTTTAGTGAACACGCCTCAATTAAACACTTTATAGGGTAATACATGTGCAATGTACAGTTATGGTGATGAATCATTTTGAATGTCACAATAGGTAAATATTACTCAAATAGCAGTAAAAATTAGTAGAATGCCTTTTTTTCTTTCCTGTACTAACGTTTCTATAAATATAAAAGCGCAGTCTTGCTTCAATATTTTTCAGTACGCAGTAAGTCGCCTTACTGCCGCACCACGGAGCAGCTACAGCATTTGAATATTGCTTGGTTAAATTGTATCTAAAAATGGTAAAGGTTAATGTTCTGCATGAAAAAAAGAAGAACAAGAGTCAGTTATTTACCCCATCATGAAATTGAGGAAGGATAAAGCATATTCACTGCAGTGTATAAATGTTGAGCTTTATACATGTGAACTAATTGCCAGTGAACTGACACATCTTCAGCACCCTTAATCCCTTTGTTTACACTGCCATTACTCATTAACACTGGCAGAAAATCATTGTATTTTGGCTCATTATTGGGTAAGAAAGGTACTCTGGGGATTAAGGCTTGTTGAGAGTGCCGGAAAGGTCATATTGTCCTCAATAACAAGTGGATATACCACAAATCCTTCACAGTTGGCTTCTAACTACTTATCATGTGCTCTTAATATTCGTCACATTCGCCCGCTATCTCCTCAGAGACATCACTCTTCTGGCTTCCTGTACTGATTTACAATTATGAAGGCAACAGATAAAGAAGCCTGCGGCCATGGCAGCTGCAGAAATGTCCAAATGGAATCAGGGTCTTTCAGCTGTGTCAAGGTTGCTTGGGCTGATGATTTACAAAGGCCAGTTATTTGATAACTCCTCAAACAGAGCACACCACCAAGGCCGGTCATCTCGGGGGTCGATTCATGGGGGTGCGTAGCAACCCAGCCATGATGCGGTCATAGAATAAGAGCTAGGCATCAGCCCTGACTCCTCAATTGCCTTTCACGAGAATGCCTTTATAAGTAGGCAGAGAGAACCCTGTTCTGCTCATTACTGGAGTGGGTGCTGAAGGATGTTCTTTGTTGCTATTACTGAATACGTTGTGTTACAGTCAGCTTCTTTTACTGCTTTGTATCTACTGAGGCATTACCAGCGTGTGCTTATAATTCATTTGACAAACGAGGCCGTTAACCTTGTCAAGCAGTATCATTCGATACATGAAAGCCTGCTTTTTGTGAAAATGCCACTGCCAGTATTGTGTATCCTTAATGTATCTGATCTGTAGTGGCCTGATTTCATTTGCTATTATGTCTAGATAAATGCCAAAGGGCAGTTTTTTATACAAAGAAGCAACTCTCGATTACAGAACTGTTAACAGCAGCATATTGCTGATTGTAGATAATAATGAGAACTTTGATACTGGCAAATACAATGAATGGATATAGAAATTATACACATATACTCTGACTGTTGACACAGCAATTCAGGTACCAGTGGTGGTCCTCATATTAAGCTATCATTCTTCTTTTGTTCTTTTGTTTTTCAGATCAAACAGAGAATGCCAGATCGATCAGCATCATCGCAACCAGTGCCAGTACTGCCGTCTGAAGAAATGCTTTCGTGTGGGCATGAGAAAAGAAGGTAAGTGTTTCATCTTTCACTGGACCTTTGACACACACTCTTAAGTAAAAATGCAACTTTGAAGATTTATTTTCAGCAACCATTTCCAAACACGTACTCTGTGTAGCATTTTGTAAAAGAAGGGAATGCTAATAATGTAAAGAATGCAGGTAAACTGCTAGCAGTAGGCAGTGACCTTCCAGATATTAATTAATATGTGAGTGGTTGCCACAAGTGCCGTTTGATGTAGACAAGCCTCATACCTCTTACACATATCCAGACATTGTTTAAACAGAAGTTTTTTTTTCTGTATTTTGGCGTGCCACCCACTCAAAAATGCCATTTTTACACAAACCATTTAAAAAACACTCTACAAGATAGACATTTTTGAAGACTCGTATCAGTATTGTTGTGTGGATAAGGAAAACTGACCTTTATGGAAATGCATGGATGTCTGAATCTTAAATACCTGATTTCTCCCTGTAAAGAGAACTACATAAGTCATAAAACCACAACCTTTTCACACAGATAACACTAGATTTTATAAATGTAAATCCTGTTTTATTACAAATATATAATGCTCTGATTAGATTTACAATCAGCATAGTACTGTAAAAAGAGGGAATATTGTGTAATTTGGTATTAAACATTTTTTACATTAAACTTTTTGAGGTGTAGCACTTCCTGCTGGGCTAATCATTTTGGGCTATATGTTTTCAAAATATTCTGCATATGTTTTTTAGGTCCTTATTTTATGATTACAATTAAATAATTCAGACGGAGACAATCTGTGCAATTTTGGTTGTGAATGAATATTGTAAACAAAAGTCAGGCTGTTTGTTTAATTAACATTCACCATCCTATTATGAGACTTCCTTGGCATTTGACCAATAGTCCAGAGCCTGTCCTTCTGTCCCTAGTTGACCTTGGCAGGCTTGGTGCCAGAGGCAGTTCTCGTCTCTAACCCATGCTGTCCCGCATTGAACTGCCAGCTATAAATCCACATGAATACAAGATTAATGCCACGGCCAAAGTGTACAGAAAGGTCAACATTGTTTTGCTTCTTTCGCACAGCACCCATGACCAGGCTATCTAGGACACCAACACTTTAGCATAAACAGCTAATGGAGACAAAGTTCCTCTATTCTTGGAAGCTGACGTCAGGAGGATCCAGTGTACTTACTACCTGGTGTCAGATTAAATCAATAGTTCAATAGAGCCCCTGTGGTTGCTTATCAGCTAAGACATGTTTGGTGCTTGAATTTCGGATTACATGGGCAATGTTCATATGCAATACAGATTGTGCAGAATGATCAATTATATCTGGTTTTGTCCAAATTACAGATTGTAAAAGTAGGTTTATGTCGAGAACATATAATCAAGTCTGTTGAATTTTAGTCTCGTAGCTAAAACTGTTATCATATCTGTGCCAAAGAAAAGTAGTGCCAAATTTAACTGTTATAGAAAATTACATTTATGACCCAAAACTCTCTTTATATTGTTTAACACAAATGTCTTGTCTGTCTTTTTTCTTCTGCAATTCTTCCCTGTAGCAGTCCAGCGTGGACGCATCCCTCCTTCCCACTCCGGAATCAGCCCCACTTCCATGGTTGGTGCTGGTGGGGGAGGAGTTGGTGGACAGGGCATGGGGGGTGAATATTTCAACGGTCAGCCTGCACCCGAGCTCATAACCCAACTCTTGAGGGCAGAGCCGTACCCCAACAGCCGCTACGGAGCCCAGTGTGGCCAGCAGCTTGGTGGAGGCAACAGCGCCGTCATGGGCATCGACAACATCTGTGAGCTGGCAGCCCGGTTACTCTTCAGCACCATTGAGTGGGCCCGGAACATTCCCTACTTCCCCGACCTTCCTGTCTCTGAGCAGGTGGCCCTGCTGCGGCTCAGCTGGAGCGAACTGTTCATTCTGAACGCGGCACAGTCGGCCCTGCCGCTCCACATGGCACCGCTGCTAGCCGCCGCCGGCTTCCATGCCTCACCCATGTCTGCGGAGCGCGTGGTCTCCTTCATGGACCAGGTGCGCGTCTTTCAGGACCAGGTGGACAAACTGACGCGACTGCAGGTGGACTCTGCTGAGTACAGCTGCCTGAAAGCCATCGCTCTTTTCTCTCCAGGTAACAGATTTTACATTGCTGGGTCAAATTGCTGTATAATATTAATACGTAATAACATAATGTAAACATTATGTATAAGTTCATTACACAGATTAAGTCAAGTAGAAAAGGTTGAAAATTTACATTTGAAATTTGAAACAGGTTAGTTTGACCCACAACATAAAAGGAAGATTCCTTATTTTATTTTTCTCTTTTAATTTTAGTTTAAAAAACATTCAATTTAAATCAGAACAAAAATCACATTTACACAATTTTCACTTTCACCTAAATTAAAAAGTTTAGTTAGTTTACCCAGTTCTGATTGGTCCTCTAAATGTTTCTCTTCATTGTTAGATATAATAATTATTTTGTTTTTTTGTCAAACTAATGCACTTCTGTACAAAAAAGAATCCTTAAAAATGGTTGGATATAAAATATATCATCACCAGTGAGACCCTGCACATTACCCGCCCACGAAATGGACACTTTGTTCGCTCTGCAGTGTTTCAAAAAATGTGTGGGCTGGTCTAGTTCAGCTGAATGTCTACTATTCACATATGAACATTTCCACTCAGCATTGTACCTGGCTGATTTTCTATTGCCACTTACAGTGTAAAAGTCTGCAGGTAGAAAGTAAGTTGACCTTGTGCTAAATATTAAATTGCACTCTGTGTGGTAAAGTGAATGTGTAATTAGCCCTTTAAACTACAGGCTGGTGTTAAATTTTTAAACGTAAGACATATATTCAGTAAGACATACTTCTAAGAGGTATTCAGTGAATCTGGTATTTTACATCGTTATAAAAGTGAGAAATTGAGGTGTGGGCCATGTAACCTACAAGGTTAGAGTTTTTTTTTTTACTGCTGTTTATCTCTTAAGGGTGCAAATGTCACAACAATTCAGCTTATTACAAGTCTTTAGAAAGAATTTTACACAGATCTAAAATTTTACCTCATTTTTAAAATATACAGAACAGGGGCTGGACACTCAGAATCTTTAACCAGAACATCAATACATCTAGCCAGACATTTATTTAATATTTTTAATTCTTTTTAATTTATTGTTTATTTACTGTCCCCATAAAAACATACTACTACATAATACTAATTGTATTGCTATGTGGCAGCTGTCTCCAGGAATTAACCACTGACACTCTGCATGTATGTGTCTCTGTGTCTCTTAACAGACGCGTGTGGACTGACAGACCCGGCCCATGTAGAGAGTCTGCAGGAGAAAGCCCAGGTGGCCCTGACCGAATACGAGCGCATGCAGTATCCCACCCAGCCACAGCGTTTCGGCCGCCTGCTACTGCGTCTGCCCTCGCTCAGAGCCGTGCCCGCCAACCTCATCTCTCAGCTCTTCTTCATGCGGCTGGTTGGAAAGACGCCCATCGAGACGCTGATCCGAGACATGCAGCTCTCAGGCAGCTCAATTAGCTGGCCCTACGTGCCCGGACAGTAATTGAGTTGACGAGCTGCTTGTCACCCACTTAAACTCTTGACTTTCATGTTCTGTGTGGGCTTTCTAGATTCTCAGTGCGTGATTTCTTAGTCGCTGCGTGAATGTTCATGTTGTGTTATATTCTGCAACACCTCTCTGCTCATTTAGTGTACATGGTGAAGGAGAAAAGGTGAGTACGCTCTCACATGTCCTTAGGCGCATTAATCGAGCCACTCAAGTTTGGGATACCTCAGGTTTTTTACTTCAACGTCAAAACTTTCAGACAAGACTTTTTAGGCATGTTTTATGTGCATCAGCACAGCGGCAGACGAGAAACATCAACAAAGTATTGCACGATTTTTAACAAAAGAAACCATGATGAACTGATGGGGTGGCAGCCCTGAAGAGACGTCTTGGTGCTGCAAGTTTGTGAGATTGACGTTGGTCCAGCTTTAAACGTGAGATATTACGGGAGATTTCTTGGTACCCTATAAATAATTACTATATGAATTATAATGAGTGTAGTTTAGATGAAGACTCATGAAGGTTTTGTCATGGACTGCAATGCTATGTCAAAAAAAAATTGGGAAGCCTGACCACTTACTTGAAAAATCAGTTAATTAATGTGTTGTGATGATCACATTGTTTTGGAATAGTTCTGTGTACTCTAAATAATTGGGTCCAAAAAACAAACATTTCATACTGTCAATCATGAAAAATATCCAATATTTTTGCATACTAATAATAAAGACAGAATATTCATTCAAAAACTCCACTGTGGAGGATCTTTGGCTGGGCTACAACTTTTTTTTTGATTTGATGATGATGTTGATGGCATTTGTGATCTTACACAAAAAGGGGAAAAAGTCACAGTTTGGGTCATACATTTTTTTGTGTAAGCAATTATAAGTACTAGTAAGGTAGATACAAAATGAGTGTTTAACATGAATCTCCCTAAACATTTCTTGAGGCTTATTCCAAGAAGCATCATTTGTCAATAGAGGCCGTCATTTCATTCATGAAAGTGATACTGACTCGATGAGGAACGCTTTAGTATACATATTTAAATATACAATAACATAGCCAAAACATTAGCTCAACTGACAGGTGAACATCTTCATTGATCATCTTCATCTACAGTGGCATATGTCATGGAATGGATATATTGGGCACAAAGTTCTTGAAATTATGTGTTTAAAACAGGAAATCGGCAAACATGAAAATGTGAGTCACTCTGACAAGAGCCAAATTCTGATGGCTAGATGACTGGATCAGAAAATCATCAAACATCAGGCAGGTATGTTCTGGTGATGTGAGGTCTGACCTCATAACTTAGGACCAGAACAAGGAGTCCATGCCGTGAATGGTCAGATTGATTGTGTTGGGACAAGGGGGACCTACTTAATATTATGTAGGTGGTAGAAGTAATGTAATATAGATAAGATATATAGATAGATAATCAGTAGAGGTTCATGTAGTTGTATGAACTCAGCGCTTCACTAATGTATTCTTTATTTATTTTTAGAGTTAATACTGTTTTCACAATTTATTTGCAAGTTATACATATCTACTGCTATGGTGCCATGGGCAAAGATGTCAAAATCAAAGAATTGAATTGTTCTAGAATTGTTTTTCAGTGAAATCACCCTTTGCAGTGTAATGAAATAACCAAAGAGATGTGATGAGCCATGATTTAACTTGTTAATTTTTGCTCGGCTGAAATCCATAGTATATTGTCAATGTCTAGTGAAATGCAGACATAATTTGAACCTAAGGCCTTTAATTGTTAACAGTTGGGAACTGTTAACAGTTAAGTATGGGGGCGCTTATCTCTGTATATATTTATTCGATTTTTTTCTCACAAAGATTTGGACATAGCCACATGGTTGCTGGCTCATTTCTGACATGGAGCTCTGAAACCCTAGAGAACAAGGGCAGTGCAAACTGAAGCCATTCTCTGAACAGATGCATACAGAAGTTGGTGAAGTGGTGCCAGAATAATCACTGAAATCAATGAACAGCAGAATCAGTCGTTTTTCCACAAATGTGTAAATTGCTGTAGTAGTTGGTAAAATGTAAAATATAATGCTATAAAGTGGTTCGTCAGCTACAGGGATCTGCATGGACCTGAAAATCATGCAGCTGGCCAGTAAACACAAAGAAAGGCCAAAGTGCGATACCCCTGTGCCCCCTGCTGGCCACGTGTTTGGACAAACCGCATATAGGCCCTGCTATACATAGTCTTTCAGTGTCTTTAGGTCTTTTGTTCAGAGCAGCTACAGACCGAAATCACTAAATTTCATATTGATATGTTTAAGAGAGACCATTTAAAAATGATGGGTTTCCTTGATTTTACCAAATTGAAAACCTCTGGAATATAATCAAGAAGAAGATGAAATGTTTGCACCAGGCACCAAGAGTGGCGTAAAGTTATCCAAAAGCAGTGTGTAAAACTGGTGGAGGAGAACATGCCAAGATGCATGAAACTGTGATTAAAAAACGGGTTATTTTAGGCAAATATTGATTTCTAAACTTTATATAAATAGTATATGATCTTCATAAAGTTTTCTTGGCATTATTTAAGGTCTGAAACCTTTGCATCGTTTTTAAGTTTTAAGCCATTTTTCATTTCCTGCAAATAAATGCTCTAAATGAAAATATTTTAGTTGGAATTTGAGAAAATGTTGTCTATAGTTTATAGGCAAGGCAAGATTTTCCAGAGCTGTATTTATGCCAGAGAAGCAGAACCATTTACATCGTCGCCTCCTCTTACAGCCATACTGTTAAACGTTCGTTAAGGTTTTTCAATTACAAACTGTGGAGGAACCCCTTAAGGTGCTTTGATGAACCTTAAGATAACAAGTTCCTTCTAAAAAAAACATTTATATATATTATTTAAGGGCTTTCTCCAACTTCAAAAGGTTCCTGCAGAAAATCTAGGCGTGGCTGCAATATTATAATCCAAAACACTTCTGAACAAAAAAAATAAATGCAATGAGATCTATATATTACTCTGATAAGATTTGTCGCACTACCACGGCCTTTAAAACATAGTGTGATGCTAAACATCACCAGCTGGGGTCGCGGTGTGGTCACTTTTTGCCCTTCCATTGTTGTACTGAGCATTTATTTACTTGATTGTGTGAGGGGGGCTTTGTCTTCCCAACAATGAAAGAGCACCGTGGCTGTTAAGCTTATAAATCTGAAGAGCTGAGTTTCCAGATTAGCAATATAACGGAGGGTCAATTGTGCAGCGCACAGGCCACTCTCTTCAGTTCTACCCATTGATGAATTAATACAGTAGTTCTCAAACTTTTAAGGCAATGTACCAGCAAACTAAACCCCCCATGTACAGCTCTGGAAAATATTTAGAGACCACTTCAGTTTCTGAATCAGTTTCTCTGATTTTGCTATTTTAACTACGGGCAACATTCCTTCCAAATTCCTAATAAAAATATTGTCATTTAGAGCATTTATTTGCAGAAAATTAAAATGGGCTGAAATAACAAAACGATTCAGAGATTTTAGTCTTACACACTGCTTTTGGATAACTTTATGCCACTCCTGGTGCAAAAAATCAAGCAGTTCAGCTTGGTTTAATGGCTTGTGATCATCCATTTTCCTCTTGATCATATTTCATAGATTCATTTTGGCAAAATCAAAGAAACTCATAACTTTTAAGTGATCTCTTATTTTTTCCAAAGCTGTATATAACTGTTATACGTCTGGATGCTTCTGGAACACCTGAAATGTTTGCCAGTGCTTTGCCACAGCGATAATCACAGAGATGTAATCAAACAGATGCAACATTACAGATTTTAAATATAAACTTGCTAAAGGTATTTTTACAAACCTTTTGGAAAGTGCTGAATGAGGAGGAGGAGGAGGAGGAGGAGTGAGTTCTCCTTTTCTCCAGCTTTCCTTTTCTGGCTCTGCCCCCAGCATGTCATCTGCATGTTGTCATTCATGGGTGTAACCGCAGACCATCGGTCCTAAAAAACCTGAGAAGAGTTCATTGTTCGCTCGTTGAGGGAAAGGAAATCTTCTGTCATTCATTTTAATATGTCTTTCATACCGGGACAGCCTGTCACAGCTGTAGTGGTGAGTTCTTTTGATTATAAACTAGAGAAAGTTTCCGGGTTTCAGATACAGATAGGGTAGTTAAATGTCTAGCCCACCTCTGTTCATTCGCCTCTACTGTAGCGTTTAGCTAGCCTAACTACAGAGGAGGACTTTCCTTGGACTAAGGAAACTAGTTAGCTTAACTTGCAAACAAAGATAACGCGCAGTTTGTCGTGTTTTGTAAACGACCATCATGTAGTTGCTGTATGTGAATTAGGAAATGCGTACGTTTACGGAATTTAAAGTTAACGTACTTTGGTTGCTTTGCAGTGAAGCTAACCTAACGCTGGCTATGCTAAATAACGTACCCCCGTGTAATAACGTTAGCCGCCTAGCCAGCATTAGCATTAGCTCGCTCTGTGTTACAAGAGTTCCGGGTAGCTAGTTTAGCTAACAAACATTACTCAGAGTTAGTTCACTGTGTGGGTACTTTTTTACGAAGCTCTCAATATTATTAGAGACGTGTTTCTGGTTGTTCATTTAGTTAAAAAGTTAGCTAGCCTGCAATAAATCAAATAACTGCCTCGGTTAGCTGCCTAGCTAGAATAGGTTAGCTAACATACAGCTAGCCACTTCATCCATCAGCATTTGCTGTAGTTGCTATGCATAGACAGCTGAGTCTGTCTGTGAACCAGAACTGTTTTTTTTTTTTGTATGAAATAAAAGACAAACGTACGCTTCTAGTGAATAAAACAAATTATAAAGATTTACAATGAAGCTAAACCATGGATTAATAGTCAATTAAACATTTTATTAAAACATAAGTACAGCATTACATCATTACAGGTAATGCCTAGGTGTGGCTTAAGTAAATTTCTTACAGGTAGCTAGTACTGTATAGCCATATAAGGACAAGCAGAGTGGTATTAATGTTGTTGGTTTCACTGTGCTGGAGATAAGCTGTAACTTTTTTTTTTTTACCCCTCTTTTGTGTTTCAGCAAAGGATAGAGATTCAAAAACTACGAGACGGTGATAATTTAATATTGGGTTTTAGCATTGGAGGGGGAATTGATCAAGACCCAGGTCAAAATCCATTCTCAGAAGACAAGACAGACAAGGTGAGGCGTCTCAGATATTATAGCTGTCATGCAAAAAAACCCATATATTTCCATGCTGTTGTTCTCTTTTCTTCTATAAAGTTGACATACAATGTAATGCTTATATACTGAGTGGTATGTAAATCCTTGAAAGTGGTCACCCCCTCCTTCTCTAAAAAAGTCAATTCAGCTAACTGATGGTGAATCAGATGGGGTCATTTAGGATTAGACAGTTCTCTGAAGATCTCCAGGAACAGGGTTGGTGACCACTGTTGTACAACTTAAAAGTATTGTAATTTATTTTGGTTTAAGTATATTATTTTCTGCTTTTTTAGGGCATCTATGTCACAAGGGTGTCAAAGGGAGGTCCAGCAGAGGTCGCAGGCCTCATGATGGGAGATAAAATAATGCAGGTTGGGCAACTGAATAATGTCTTATGTTGACTAATGTTGAATAATCAGTGACATTTTAGCACCACATGTTTAGGGTATGGCTTGTTCTTACAAATACAATACTAACATGGAAAAATATGTTCTCTTAAAAACAGGTAAAGAGTAGTTTTATTTTTGCTCTGTAAAGTGGTTTTTATTTCAGATCAGTTTGACCACCAGAGGCTGCTATTAACCTACTGTTTGTGTTTCCGTTTTGACTTGAAGCTCTTAAACAAAATTATCTATGTTTTGTTGATTCAGTAGCTCTTGCATGCAGAATTTTTAGATATGGTCAGTTTTTGCTCATTCAGTTTGGCCTCATTAAGGAAATAGTCTTTGATTTCTGCAATGCTACACACATTCAGATGCAGTATGATTTAAAGGACAAGATTCGTTCACATTATAAAGGTTTATGGTACTTGGAAAGTTGAGAACCTGTTTGTTCATTATAGCACACAACGTTTTAACTGTAACATTCTTGTTACAGAAATGTTTAAGTGATTATATATAGTGTTATCTTATTGCTGAATATAATTTCTTGAATCATCAGTATGTTTTTTTATTATAACAGGTAAACGGCTGGGACATGACCATGGTGACTCATGACCAAGCGCGTAAAAGGCTAACAAAAAAGAATGAAGATGTAGTCAGGCTACTGGTGACCAGAAAATCTCTGCAGGATGCGGTTAGACAGTCCATGATGCCACACTAATAGCAATCTCTAACACTCCATTGAATGTCATTTGATAATCACACTACAGAATGTCCTTTTTTATATACTGTAATCCAACCAAATGCCAAAGAACAACAGTGAGCCATCATCTCAAAGACAGACTGAGTATTTGATTTGGGGTGATTTTTTACACCCCATAGGGGTGAATTTTCAATGTTTTCAAAAATAGTTCTGTGTGTTCAACACTAATGCTAAACAACTACTACATATAGCAGCAGTGTTACAGTGACAGTGTGAGTACAGATGATTGTCAATATGTAAATGATGTCCTATTCATTCATTGTTTGCAAGAACTATATGCAGCTACACTTAAAAACACTTATCAGTCATTGCCTTTTGTTTTGCTTTTTTTTTCCTTCTTAGATTGATGTTGAGTAATGCCAAGGAACATGTGTATCAATTCTACATAAAGACCACTAATTTCTTTCCTTTATCATTTTTATACAATGCTTATTTTCTTATGCATATACTACTTGTTTTGTTTGTTAATTCCTAATTATTGCTGCCAAATTAACATGATTGTTTCTCTATAGCAGAAGATCATAAAAGTTTTTTTTTTTGTGACACAAAATATCAACACTGTATTCCAATGATTTTCTACACTGTCTTTGATAGATTTTGGCATGTGGCTGTGTAAAAATATAGCTATTTTTTCCAATAAAAAAATCATTAGTAGCCTGTTATGTGTTACCTAGGTACCTATAAACATTAATTTATTGTAGTTAATCATATACTGAATCATTGTTATTGTTTAATGGTCAGAAGTCAGAAATTAAGGGACCACCAGAAAGTGTAGAGAAAAAAATCCTAGAGTTTGCTGTCATGGGTCTAATTTTGGCCTCTGCCAGGCTTTTAGCACTGCAGCATCTTCATGGGCGGCTGAAAGTAATCAGGTGACATTTTAAAGCATCAAATCTATTTGACCTGACCTTTTGCTGTTTTTTCAGTCATTTCAGTACAGTGAGGTCCTTCACTTTCATCTTGTAATGTAGCTAAAGGTATTCTCCTTTTGTCACACAGGTCAGTGTGTGGTCCATCAGAAAAATAAAACAATGTAATACAATGTATTGCATTATATTAGTGTAAAGATATGTAAATATTAAT
This sequence comes from Astyanax mexicanus, assembly GCF_023375975.1. Classification (NCBI taxonomy): domain Eukaryota; kingdom Metazoa; phylum Chordata; class Actinopteri; order Characiformes; family Acestrorhamphidae; genus Astyanax; species Astyanax mexicanus. The sequence continues at coordinate 19,202,389 of NC_064423.1, read as the reverse complement.
TTAAAAACATGTAACTATGTGTGTAGTTCATTGGATTATGGTGTCTACATTTTGTTTTGAGTATCTACATTTTGTTTTGAGCTAATAACTTACTAATGACTGGCATAACGTGTATGTTTATATGTATCATTATGTCAGCTTGATTTCCCTTCATAAAATCACTTACACGTTTATAAACTACAATATAATGTAGCTGATTACATCATATGAAACACATAGTTGAATACAAATAGCACAACATAATAATGAACTCCTACTCTAAATGCAATTTTTTTATTGAAGTAATAATTTTAGGGTAATTTAATCACAGTGAACACCAGTTACGACATAGAGAGTCATGCAGAACAATTAATGTAAAAGGTGATGCTCCTAATAAACCTACTGTGAACAGTTCTGCCACACTTTAAATCTAGCTCAAAGAATATTACTACTTGGTTTTACCCCGCCATTGACTAATAGCCTGCTGTCCAAGAAAGAAGCTCCTGCTCCAAAAATGCTTTCTAGCTCAACTAAAGCTAGATTAACATTACACTTTTAGAATGGCTTCCCGAAGTTCTGTACTGTAATATGTGGGTTGTGATTTGCTTTAAAAAAAAAGTTAGATCTGTGCCAGGAAAACAAAAAATGTAATTGCACTTTACCAGTTGTGCCAAGAAGTATGACCAACAGGTCAAACATTATTCTACTAAAAGTATTAAAAGTTAGACCTGTTCTGAGAAACCAACAAATTTAAATCACCACAACCTATTCTGCAAAGACTTGTGGTCAACAGTTCCACCAGAATTATGTTAAAAACTTTCAGATGGCTACAAGAAATGTCTGGTCAAGGTTCAAGTGCAAACAAATTGTGCTCTCTCAGACTCCGGCTTCTGATGGCAAACAGCATGCAGAAAGCATTTTTTACGTTGTGAACGTTTAAATTGTTAAACATACAGCTCTGAAAAAAAGTGACCACTTCAGTTTCTGAATCAGTTTTTCTGATTTTGCTATGTATAGGTATGCGTTTGAGTAAAATGAACATTGTTGTTTTATTTATAAACTACGGAAAACATTTCTCCCAAATTCCAAAATAAAAATATTATCATTTAGAGCATTTATTTGCAGAAAATGAGAAATAACAAAAAAAGATGCAGAGCTATCAGACCTCAAATAATGCAAAAAAAGAGTTCATATTCATTAGGTTTTAAGAGTTTAGAAATCAATATGTGGTGGAATAACCCTGGTTTTTAATAACAGTTTTCATGCATCTTGGCATGTTCTCCTCCACCAGTCTTACACACTGCTTTTGCATAACTTCTTGCCACTCCTGGTGCAAAAATTCAAGCAGTTCAGCTTGGTTTGATGGCTTGTGATCATCCATCTTCCTCTTGATTATATTCCAGAGGTTTTCGATTAAGTAAAATCAAAGAAACTTATTTTTAAGTGATCTCTTTTTTTTCCAGAGCTTTACATCAAGTAAGAGTTCTTTAGACCTTTATAATGTTTCTTTCTCTCAGACATCTCTACTGAAAAAAAATGGTTATTCATGGAACTAAACTTGGTTCTTCTATGGCACTGCTCAAAGAACAATTTGAAACACCTTATTTTAAGAGCGTTTGCATAGTACACCATAGAGACTTCTTAATAAAAAATATTTCTTGATAATATCTGAAGTGTTAACACACTTTTAACCACATATAGTAAAGTCTGTTTACTTTCCAGTGTTTATGTGTAAGATACACAGTCTGTGTAAAGGGAATAAGAGAACAGTATTACTACAGTTTACTGCAGATGGATCTGTATAGCTTCAGAAAAAAGTGGATAATGTGCAGTGAAATTAATCAGTGTATTATCTGCACATATTACACACAATGTAATATATGCATGCAATTCCTGCATTAGTCCCAGCAATAGAGTGCATAATTACTACAGCTAAATGTAGATCACACGTGCTCTACACCTCCCACACTTTGGCAGGTCCATTGTGTTTCCATAGTGATACAATCTGTTACCATCACGTTCTATAGATGTTGTGAGCCTTATGGAGAGCGCATGGCAAGCCACTAGAGAAAGAGTATGGAGAATCTGTGTGGATCTGAGATGTATGTAGCTTTAACATTTGCTCTTTATGACATGATGAATAGTGAAAAGATCATTTACATTTTGTGAAGGCTCTTTAAACTCACTGGATTAATTCAGCAGAAGGTTCATCAGGGATCCAAACATAGTTCCATAAGATTTTCTGTTGCACCAAAGACTTCTTTGGCCCATGTATTTTTAAGAGGGTTGCCTCCCTCAAATTCCACCCTGCGTTTATCTGTAAAACTAAATTAACTGGACCAATGTCATTCCCTAAAATGACTTTTTTTCTCAGTGGAAGTGTTAAAACAATATTATTTTATCCTTCTTCTGTGAAGATGTCATTTATACATACAAGGTATCTGTGTAATTTATTTTTATACAAGAAAAATATTTTTGGAGCAATATCAGTTTTGTGTTTACTATCACACTTTTGTTGATTTAAATACCAGAACAAACTAATCTAAATGTTAAAAAATACCAAAACTTTAAGCTTTTTGGTATTTGGTCACAAACCCTTTCAGCAATCATGTTGGAGCTGTACAATTCTTAATGCTTAAGTTTTGTCTTCAGTGGATTTGAGCAAACATTCCTAATCTTTAGTGGAAATCAATGTAAAGAAATATTATAAGTAATTTTGTAAATTTCCTAGCAGTCCATTCATTAAATTTGGATGCACTGTGAAGAAGAGATGACATTTAAAATAATTATAAGTTGTGTAAAACCGTTATGCTATTCCTCACATGGCAGTATCTGGCTTAGGGCTGCAACTCATTGATATCACCAGGCTCCTGATATCTCCCCCTGAGCAGCTCTGCCAAACCTTAACGGCTTTTTCTATTTTGTCCATTTATGTTTTTAGATTGTTGTCTTGCTGCAGTAGGACTTTCCTCCCATAAGTTAGAAAATGGAACGAAAGATGTTTCTGTAGTGTTAAAATAAATAAGAGCGTTTGACCACTCTGTATTGTAGAATCAAAACATTTTAAACATATACTGACAAGCTTAAAGTCATGAGACAGGAACTACTGTCAGATCCTATGATTTTTGTCATGTCTGATGGAAGCTTAGGGACACTGGCCTGTAGGATAGGTGCCTCCTGCTTTGTTGATGTGTTTTTTGCCAGAGATGCTTGACTATTTGCATGGACAATTCTAGCGAGATGCTGCTAAATATCGGTAATCAAGTTGAATCTGGAAAATATATGACTAATACACCTCCACCATAAATACAAAAATTAATTTGCTGTTCTATTTTTGCAAAAAAAACTAAACGTAGATTTTAGATCTGTTTAAATTTCAGAATTACAGTATATGACAAAAAATTCAGAATACACACGAAGCAAACCCTCAAACATACAGCACTAGGCTTTATGATTTTCATTTTTTTATATGCTGTAACACTGCATAGAACAGGCCTTAAGACTACACGTAGGTGGATGAGTGGGCAGATGGGGGTACAGGGTCATTAATTCATGAACCCTCTAAGCTACAGAGGCTGGACCTTAAGAAGAGCATGGAGGTTGGTTGTTATGGTAATGGGTGATATTAGTGTATTTTCCCATCTCTATACTCTACCAGCCTTTGCTGGTAGAATTTCCAGCAAGAATCACCAAAACCAAATGAAATACATACTATGCTAGTCAAGAGCTGGATGCATTGCTCTAATGATTTTTATCATAGGTTTATAAGTTGTATGACCAGAGGAGGATGTTTCCCCTCTTAATATGTGAGCATTGGTTCCTTTTAAGGTTTCTTCCTTCAGCACTGGGAGGAGTTCTTCCTTGCCACGGTCACATGGTCAATGTTTTACGTTTTGTCTGATTTTCTGCTGCTATCTGCTAAATTTATGTAAGGCTGGTTTGCAACATCATCAGCTGGAAAAGCACTATATAAAGGATTTGTATATAGCTATGTTTGCACCAGGGTGGCCTGATCAGCCTTGTCACCACCTTGATCATTCAAAACCAGTGTAGACCATCCAGAACCAGCTACAATGCTGTGAAAAAGTATACTAACATTTTTCAGATTAACAAGTCGATTTTTAAATCAGAGAAATATATAATAAGCAAATCTAAAAAGCAGTTTTCAAATGATAATTGAATTATTAAAGGAGAAATCTATTTAAACCAACCTGTCCCTATGTGAAAAAAGCATTTGAACCCTAAGCCTAATAACTTGGTTGTGCCACCATTGGCATCAACAACTGCAATCAAGCATTTGTGGTAACTGGCAATGAGTCTAACTCCTTGGCCCACTCTTCTTTGCAGAATTATATTAATTCAGCCACCTTGGAGTTTTTGCACATGAACTGACTTTGAATTTCAGAATTATACTTTTATTTGTTAGTTTTATGCCAAAAAAGTTCCACTTTTGCCTCATCAGTCCACAGAATATTTTCCCATTCCTGGGGATCATCAAAATGTTTGTTAGCCAATTTGATACAGACCTTTGTGTTCTTTTTGGTCAGCCTTTTTATTATTGGATCATGAACACTAACCTTAACTGAGGCAAAAAAAAGACTGGCAGTTGTTTTGATGATGTCCTGGGTACTTTTGTGACGTCCTGGATGAGCTATCTATGTCCTTTTGGAGTAATTTTGCTAGTCCGGTCACTTCTGGGAAAGCTCACTAGTGTTCCATTTTATGTTCAAAATGTGAAACGTATACATTAGATGTATAACACACAGAGTGATCTATTTTAAGCATTTATTTCTTCTGTTGTTGGTGATTATGGCTTACAGCTAATGAAAACCCAGAAATCAGTGTCTTGGGAAATTTAATTATTATATAAGACCATTTGGTACTTTTGATAGTGGCAATGTTTTCCCAGAAAATCTTACAGCACTTCATGCTTTTATAGGAAATGCGGATTTCTTCCAGAAATGAAAATTTCCAGCAGGAAAATTGGTACACTGCCCACACTGCCAAAAGTACCAATTTGTCATATATAATATTCAAATTTTCTGAGATACTGATTTGTGGGTTTTCATTGGCTGTTATATGATTTTCTGTAGACTTTTCAGCAAGCCAAAGCCTCAAAAACACATTAATACATAACACAATCGTGACTTGTCAGCAAATATACTCGTTCTGTTTGGACACAAACTCCCACGCTATTTGGCCAAAGCGAGTGAGATTTTTGAGAGAAAAGGAGAATTTTACTACACAGTTTGCTCTCTGAACTGAAATTCGTTCTCACTACGAGTGAACCGCCTACTCTACTAGTTACTAGCGGGGTTTTTTTCATTTGTGCTGCTTTTTCTTCTCTAACGGCAGCAGGTGGCTTTTCTTCTCGCCCGGAGAATCCTTAACGTCCTCTTCCCACGCAAACCTCTCCTCACTCGCTTCTCCCCGGGCTTCGTAAACCGCGGACAGGCTGTTGTTGGAGAGAAGTCGCACAGGAAGACTGACTGCGGAGACTGGAGGCTACAAACTACCACAGATAGATAGCCTCGGTCCTCACAGACCAGCGCGCTGAGGGAAGACCGAGAGAGCGAGAGGGTCACTTTCAACAGGGTGAGTCTTTTTAATTGTTATTACGTCTATTTAACACTAAAATAACCGCTTCATACGTTTATATCGACGGGAAACTCTGTTAAAACAGGTTTAAAATGCTTTATATTCATGTAGTTCCTCGTATTTCACATGAGGTGTTTTTTTTTTATTAGCTAACTAGCTTTAGATACATCAGTTCAGAGTCAGCAGAAGAGACAAGAGAGCACCACAGACTGGATGAGCTGCAGTCAGTGTAGGTTTATAATTTGAGGAGCTGCTATTTCAGGAGTTTTCCTGGAAAGTGGAGGTGGTGTTGGGGTGGGGGTTAAGATTATGAACCCACTCTTTGTAGTAGTGTGCTGCTGGCTTGAGGTTTTCACCAGTACAAGCTGCCCTTTTTAACACAGGCCCAAGACCAGTTTACTGTTGCTTACTGTAGTTAAAATGTAGGATTTCAACAGGTGCCTCTGGTCCACAGCCAGTGAGACTCAGACTGATGCCCAGCATGTGGTTACAGGGAGGGAGCAGTAGCCGTGTGAAGGTCAGGGCAGGGGGGGATAACACACCGACTGTTTCATGTTTGTTTACACACAAGTTCAGTACAGTGTGGTCAGTGGTCAGTCATTTCAACCTGAAGCTCCTGTGTGTGCTGTGTGAAGTGCAAGACTATTCCTTCCCTTTCTGGAGAGAGATAGAAACAACTTAGAAACAAGTAAAAATGAGTGGTGAGTACTACTGGAAACTGCAACTTTAAAACAGTCATACCCTACTGTGTAATATGTTATTTAATTATAAATCATGAAATATGTGATGGCAAAAATAAGAAGGTGGGAGTGGTAGTTCTTCATAACAGGAATGCAATTATTTTTGTTTACTTTAGTTTAAACCTGTGTTTCATTCCTCATAAAGTTAGGAATAAGTTATGAATACATACAGAAGCTGTAAACAGTCTAATGCATTTTGTTTTTTTTATTGTATAGAATTTACTTGTAACTAATACGATTTGTAAAATGTTTATATAAGCAAGAACTCTTGTCAAATGTCTGATTGTAAACAGTTGCAAATCTTCCCTGTCTGGCAAGAGATAGAAACAACTATGAGTGGTGAGTAAACTGAGTAGTTTATTTAACTGGAAAAGCTGAATGTACTGGAAACTACATCTTTAAAACAATCATATCCTACTGTGTAATATTTTATTTAAATATAGAACATAAACTACTTTGATGGCAATATTTAGGATGTAAGAGTGTTTCACTTGTTATCCTATGTAATAGTAAATTATTTTTGGCTGTTCTTTTTCAAGTACTTTTTTGTCATTAAATGCCACTGACCTAACGAAAATGAAAGGCATAATAAGAATTATACGCTTTTAAAGATTCTAATTAATCATTGTTTGGGAAATAAACACTTTTTTCTTTCACTACTGCAGTTCACACTGTGTGTATGGAGTCACAGTTATTGAAGCATCAATCATTGCACAACTGGCTACAATACTGTTCACTGTTATATACAGCTCTGGAATTTTTTATTTTATTTTATCAGTTCGGAAGCCTCTGGATAGTGGATGATCATAATCCATCAAACCAAGCTGAACTGCATAATTTTTTGCACCAGGAGTGGCATAAAGTTATTCAAAAGCAGTGTGTAAGACTGGTGGAGGAGAACATGCCAAGATGCATGAAAACTGTGATTAAAAAACAGGGTTATTCCACCAAATATTGATTTTTGGACTCTTTATCTTTATAATTTTGCATTATTTGAGGTCTGAAAGCTCTGCATCTAAATGCACTAAATAACAAAAAATACTGCTCATCCAACCTGTTCTTGCTTGTCAACCAGCTAGGTCAAGATGGTCAACTTGCTTAGCAACGTTGGTCATGCTAGTCAAACTGCACGGCTGCAAGTTGGTTGACCAACTTGAGCTCTCTGCTTTTGGATAGGTTGTGCCCCTCTTACCCTCTACATGGCTTTCTTCCAACAGTGTGATCTTGTGATCTTCAGTTAGGCAAGGAATTTTCACACAGATGCTTGAAGAGCCTCATGGTGCTCGCCATATGTGTGACACATTCATACAAATGTGCCTAATTACAAATCAGAATTATAATAAGATTACATTTGTTGACTCTGTACCCAAAGAGCCACTGGGAATGAATGTGAATTCCATTAAGCATTCTTCTCCCTTAATGTAGATTTAAATGAAGGTTATTCATTATGTGAATGAAGACCTAGGAATGGCTGTTTGTAAATAGATCAGCTGCAGTGTGTAAGCCTGTGCCTTTCGGAGACTCACCAGGGACTCAAAGCAGAATACAGAGCAGCAGCTTCTAGCCAGGAGCTCATGCAGCTTTAATTCAACCCTGTTGGTCATCTGAAACAGAATTAACAATGATCACCTAAGTGGAAACACTGTGTGCATTAGTTACTGAGAATAGCATTATAATGAAGGAATGATTACTGGTGTAGTAACTGGTGTCATCAATCACTATTAGTTTCACTACTTTTTAAAACCATTAGAAAGATTATAGAGATAGTCTGACTAAAACGTACATTTACACAGAGACATCCAATTGTGTAACAAGGGTCGGTATTTGTCTTGAAATATACCTAAGTATGGAAAGTACCTACCATTAATTATTATGGCTATAAAGCACTATTAATTTTTGTAAGAAGACTCTTGCTTGGTGAGTTTATTTTTGGTGAAAAGACTTTAGTGTCAGTCTTGGTTCATCAATCTGTTTAGAAAATGACATTAATTATTTTAAAACTGTTGTCTATTAGTTTAAAATGTATTTACAATTTATTTCCAAGTTTGAAATTTGAATCATATGATTGGCTTCATTGTATGGCTGCAACAGTAAGTCAATATTATTGACAATGTCGATTATAAAATTTCGTTAACTCCAAATTTCAGTGTCAGTTAATCGTTCGTTTGAAACAGAAGCACACACTACTGTGCTGGGGACAGAAATGCAAAGTGGGAGGGGTTATGGGCTCACTCACACAGTTCACACTCACACTTGGTCAATGTCTTCAAAAGTGCCCAAACACAACCGATTACATATTTACTCACTGAATAACTGAACTTTTCACATTCAAACATCTTCTGGGCATTTAAAAAACACTTTAAGCTGATGAAAGACATGGCAGAAAAAATCTATGTACTAATTGACTAATCAAAAAAATTATCATCAGATTGGTTGTCGACCAAAATATTTCGTTGTGGCTCTAACTGATTTCTGAAGGGGGGAATAAAAAATGTGGCAATATTAGCACAGAGAAAACTTAATGTTGAAATGAAACACTGGGTATGATATGGAAATTGACTGATTTGTTGTTGAAACATGGGAATAGGCAGATCTACACACCTTATTGCAATCAGCCAGCAGAAGTGCTCAGCCTGTGGTGTCTTCACTTTAGAGATTCACACTGTTTACGCTCCATACAGTCACTGAAAACAGCCAATAACGTAAATCATATGTTTGTAAGGAACCTTGCCTGTATATAATTACCACATACTATATGTTAATCTATCAAACTTACCACAAAGTGGAGTTTTCTCTAATGTTCTTCTGTATCTTTCTAATTTTCTCCCAATTAGTGTCCCATGAAACCTGCCTCCTGGACCAAGTCTTGGAGCTGATTATGAATGAGAAGCCTCCGAACAGCAACAGCCTCTTCCTGAACGAGGACTCTGAGAAGCCCCATCTCCCCGAGAAAGACCTTCACTGGCTGCGCAGAGCCATGCACAAACGGGTATCGGGAGCTCGGAACAAGATGTGTTCCATCACCCGAGAAAGCATCAAAGGCTTTCTGCGCCGCAATACATTCGTGCTCTTCACCGTGGCAGCCGTTGCTGTTGGTAAAGTGAATTTACTATGGGAGTTTGTGCATACTGGGTTAAAGTGTTAACTGTCACATTCATGTATTATTTTGAATGTGTTATTTTTTACCACTTTTTAAACAGAAACTGTGTTTTAATGTGTTTTAATGACATGATCCCAGTTGGTAGATTCAGGGCCTTAATTATCTAGAATTCTTCTGTTTTAAACTCTTTACTCTGTGACAGTGTAGTAAGGTTTAATTGCAGGTTATGTCTTGTGTTCTGTACCTCTATTCAGGAATCGTGTTGGGATTTGCTCTACGTCCTCACAATTTGTCCCCAAGGGAAATAAAATATTTCTCATTTCCTGGAGAGCTGCTGATGAGGATGCTACAGATGCTGGTTTTGCCTCTCATCGTGTCCAGTCTTGTTACAGGTACACAGTAAAATCAATGAGCAAACTCTCTGGTATGTTTATACATGCACTACAGCTGTTTTAGATCCATATTAGAATGTGAAACATTTCTAACCCTTTATTTAATCAAGTTTGCGTAAGTGATCATTGTTTCTCTTTATGTTTTTGTGTGCTTTATTTTATCAGGTATTTCTTCTTTGGATAGTAAAGCCTCTGGAAAAATGGGGGTGCGAGCCATCGTTTACTACATGCTGACCACTTTTATAGCTGTGTTCATTGGCATTGTCATGGTGATCATTATAAGGCCTGGAAAAGGGAACAGAGACAGCCCAGTGTCCTCTAGTGGCAGCATTGAATCAGTGCAAGCTGCTGATGCGTTTCTGGATCTCATCAGGTAAAACAGAAACATGTGTATACTTGTAGTTGTGGTTGTAGTTTCATTCTGTAAAATGATGCAAGCATATTTTATTCTTTTTCTGGCAGAAATATGTTTCCACCTAACTTAGTGGAGGCCTGTTTTAAACAGGTATGGAAATGGCACATTTAAACAGTTACATTTAAGCTATTTCCTAAATTTGATAAGCAGAATCTCGAACCTTAACTTTGTCTGTTCTTTTATTTTTTTATTTGTCTGTTCTAGTACAAAACTCTTTACAAGAAAACAGTTTCCACCAGAAACATCACCGTTATGGTTAATGCAAGCGAAGGCATTAATGCTACAGAGAGCAACCTCGTGGGGAATTTCAGCACCGTCCTACAGATTGTCCAGGAGACAGTGGAGGAGACAGTTCCAGTGTCCGGCTCCTCTAATGGGGTGAATGCTCTGGGCCTGGTGGTGTTCTCCATGTGCTTTGGCTTAGTGATTGGGAATATGAAGCAGCAGGGCCAGGCTCTGCGGGAATTCTTTGACTGCCTCAATGATGCCATAATGCGTTTAGTAGCTATAATTATCTGGTGAGTGCAGTATTCTGCTATGTAGTGATGTTTTCCAAATAATTTCTGAGTCTTTTTCCTGAACCCGAACTATAGAAAATTGTACAAGATGTTTTATATTTTATACTTTCATTTTAAACTAGATCTTCTTGGGTAAAGTCACTGGACTTTTGCACATACTATCACATTTGTATTATCATTTTTATTTAAAAAGTATTGAATGTATGTGTGATTGGTAAAATAGTCATACCTACAAAAATGTATGGTATGTAAAAGAAAAGTGGCCTCCTCCAAACAGTCCTGGGTGCAGACTTAAATATTGGGGACATGTGTGAACATTCAATTATTCTTTATCAGGCATTGTAAATTGTAATTTATAAAAATTCTGATAAAACATTTACAAAACATATTTTTATCTGTTTTACCTTATTCCCCTCATTGAATAGAGTGTGTAATGCTGTGTGTATATTAGCTGTGTGTCAGTTTTTTAAAAGGATCATATCATTATTTGAAAGCTGATAAAAAGAAAAACTAATTTGGGCAGAAAATTGACAAGAAAGGTTTTATGTAACCCGGAAATGTGTATATTTACTGCTTAGTTGACTTGTCCAATTAGGGTAAACACAGACACGCTAGTGTGATCACATTGCCAGATTTCTTGCTAGAATAAACTGTATGTGTTTTTGTTTAGACACATCTTTGAACCCAAGACACAGTATGAGCAAGTATTTCTCAGATATCTATTTTGAAGGACAGTGATACTTGTTTGTTCATGAAAAGTGGAAAGTTTCTAAATGAAGATCTGGAACTAGAGTTTTACCAAGGCATACTTTCTCTGGCATCCTCATATGTTTTAAACTCTGTGTTGAAGCTCAAAAAATAATGCCTTGTGTGTTGTTAGATAGGAATTTAACTGGAATGAAATAATGAAACAAAACTCTGTTCAGGCCTAGTTCACATTTATAGAACATATCAAAATCACTAAAATATGTGCAATCTTCACCTTTCTCTAACAGGTACGCTCCAGTTGGAATCCTGTTCTTGATTGCTGGGAAGATTGTTGAGATGAAAGACCTGGCGCAGGTTGGAGGGCAGCTGGGCATGTACACGGTGTGTGTCATCATTGGTCTGCTCATCCATGGTCTCTTTGTTCTGCCTCTGCTCTTCTTCCTTGTTACTCGGAGGAACCCTTTCACCTTCATTGGTGGTCTGCTCCAGGCTTTGATTACTGCCTTAGGAACATCTTCCAGGTAAACAGAAGCAACAGACTGATATGACATAGCAAGTTTTCATAGTTCAGCATATAATACAGCTCTGACAAAATTAAGGCACACCTTCAGTTTCTGAATCAGTTTCTCTGATTTTTCTGTTTATAGGTATATGTTTAAGTAAAATGAACATTGTTGTTTTATTCTAAAAAATACAGACATTTCTTCCAAATTTCAAATAAAAATATTGTCATTTAGAGCATTTATTTTGCAGAAAATGAGAAATGGCTGAACTAACAAAATGATGAAAGATGCAGAGCTTTCAGACCTCGAATATGATGCAAAAAAAAATTCAAACAGTTCATCCATCTTCCTCTTGATTATATTTCAGAGTTTTTTTTTTATTTGGTCAAATCAAAGAAATGCATTATTTTTAAGTGGTCCAGAGCTGTAACTAATGCACCAAGAATTCAGAGTTGTTGGAATTGAATACAACTTTATATGTTTGAATGTAATGATGATAAACTGTATGTAAGTGATTACTGTATTAGAGCGAAAGGACAAATTCATTGGGAAAAACTGAACTGAAAGGAGGTACCCTTGGTACCCTGTTGGGCTGCAGTCCAGGTTTCTTGATCACAAACTCACTACAAACAAAGGTGACAGTGGTTAGCTAATGGATGGGGGGCCATTCATTGAAATGACCACCCTGTTTCCTTCAGTCCAATGATACAACCCATCTGAAACTCTGTCAACTGGGTGAAATGTCTTAGAGTGCGTCCTTGATGCATGTTTAGCAGTCAATGATTGTCAGTCAATGAGTGTATATAAAAACTTAATGAAATGTTTTTGCTTTGCTGTTGTTTAAAAGTGTTTTCACACCTGTAGTTCATTTCTTTGGTCTGAATCAGTTGATGAGTTTGTTTCCTTGGAGCTTTTTTTCCCACAGTTTGGTCTGGTTTCACACAGGCATAAACCTAAATGCGCCAAAATGGCTGGTTTGAGTTGTTTTGAGTGCAATTGCTGTTTTCACACCTGTTAAATTGAACCACACTAAAGGTACAAACAAACCAGAGTCCACTTTAACCAGACCAAATTGTGCTGGTGTACTGTGACTAACATTTCAAATTTGTATTTTTTCCCCACAGTTCAGCAACCCTTCCAATTACCTTCCGTTGCTTGGAGGAAAACAACCACGTGGACAAGCGTGTGACACGCTTTGTGCTGCCAGTTGGAGCCACCATCAACATGGATGGTACAGCTCTCTATGAAGCTGTGGCGGCAATTTTCATAGCCCAGGTCAACCACATGGACCTGAACTTTGGGCAGATTCTTACTATCAGGTAAAAATTAAAACTATGAATAACTTAAGGTTGACTTTAACAGCAAACAAGATTGTTTAGAGTAATCTTAACCGCTAACAAATGGTCCTCCTCTTCTAGTGCGTCTGTATTGAAGTGAAGTCATGTTCTGAGCTCTAGGCCATTTCACTGACATTTACTGGAAAACTTCAGACTCAGACTCTTTGTTTACTTCAGCTGTACAAGTTCCAACTGTATTTTCTGCTTATTAAAATGCCCTCTTCCAGTATCACAGCAACTGCTGCCAGCATCGGAGCAGCAGGCATCCCTCAGGCCGGTCTGGTAACCATGGTGATTGTATTGACATCGGTGGGACTGCCCACCGAGGACATAACGCTCATCATTGCTGTGGATTGGTTCCTGTAAGTCTTATCTAAATGTCACATTGAAGCATGCAGCTCCAGCAGAGAGCACTCTTCTGAAAGGTTATTTATACATAATGCAGACACATTATCTGAGGGAATACAGAATATGTTTTTATGTCAATGGAGATGCCGTTAGAGTGGAGAAATATACATAGATTTGCTACATTTGTTTTAACATGTCTGTCTGGTTGTAACTGTGGAATTAGCTTCACACTAGGCTTGTCATTTTAAGACCACTTGATGCCACTGATATAATAATAATATAATGGCATAATAATGCAATTACACCCTTTTAAAGAGCAGTGACGTTAAAAATACTCAAACACTGCAATTGGAAAATTATTTTTTATTTAAAAATCCTAAATAAATAAAACAAATGAAATAAACACCATTATAGAAAGATAGCTCGTTCACAATAATGGCATCTAATTACTAAGTATAACCTAATGGACAACACTAAGTTCAACAAAAATTAATCAGGTTTATTGTATTTTATTTATTGTACAGTTCTGTCCACTCACACGCATCTTTCTTTTGCCAACATGTTTTTTTAAGGTACCAAATGTGTTTCCAAAGAACATTTTAAAGCACCTTTATTTAGTTTAGACTGTTACCTACTAGAATCAGTTGTTTGTATGTTTGTGTTCACTCAGAGATCGCCTCAGGACCACCACCAATGTGCTGGGGGACTCGTTAGGTGCTGGCATAGTGGAGCACCTGTCCCGGCAGGAACTGCAGTGCCAGGATGCCGAGATTGGAAACTCTGTGATCGAGGAGAACGAAAAGCCCTACCAGCTCATCTGTCAGGAGAATGACTCGAGCATCAAGCACCGCAACAGTGAAACCACAATGTAATTTACTGTACATCACACACAAACAGAACCTGCAAGGGTTAATGTTTAAACTACTGTTACTACTGTTACTTACAATATCTCTTGAAGATAATGTTCAAACACAGGATAACAAGCCATAGCCGTATGTTTAGAATATAGAAATGTCTGCCACATTATTGTTCATCTTTAGGGTATTTTCGAACGTCTGCTGCATAACTCATTTATATGTGACTGGGTCATTAGACTAATACTTCCCCACAACCCCCTAAATGGACCAATAAAAATGCTCCAAAATGGCATTGATCACCATATAAAGTTCTGAAAGTCTGAAGATACACAATTTTTCATCTGACAATGATATTCTCTTAAATGACTATACAATTACATTACATTATCACTTTTTAAATAATACTTCAGTCTTAACTGCTAAAAAAAAAGTTTTCTGTACCCTATTCTGTATTTCTCTTATATCATTAATGTAATCTATTTTCACTAATGTGTTAGGTGTGTAGTTTCATTTGAAGCAGTAATTGACATATAAAGTTAACTTGTAAAGTAAAACAAAACAAGATGTGAGTAAGATATAGTATTATCACTGTAACACAAAAAGCTTTATATCTAAATTCTGTATTTTTTTTTATTGTGCAAAATTTAATGATAAATGGGCTAATAGAAAGGCTTCGAAATCACTTGAATTGGATATTTTTACTTTAACTTACTTTTGAGTTTTTTTCTTCTCTTTTAAAGTTAAATCGCAGAGATACACAGTTTTTTCTGACAGCAATTATATGTATATTCTAAAACTAAGCAATTATTTGATTCATTGTTAGTTGAACTATCATTCAATTCAAATTGTTGTTTGATGCCTTAGGATAGTTTCTTGAAGTTATTTAAAAAAAAAAAAAGTCAGACAAAAATGGATAGCCAAGTAGTTTGTACATTTCTTTGTCTTTTTCTTTTAATACAGATCTAATATTTGTGCATTTTAATTTAGTTATTTAGTTTGGAGTTTTCCAATCTTTCTTTATTCCTTTGAAAACAAAATAAGGATCAGAACTGAAAAGGTTTACATTTAGTTCCCACTTCATATTGATTTAGAAATGTTCTACACTGGCTTATTTGTTGCTTATTAGCAATTAGCTTCCAAAAAGCCACATTATCATTGAGTTATATACATTGTAAATAAAAAACAATAACAAACTAGTGTTTTCTAGTGAACAGTACTTTTTGTTGTGATGTTGCAAAAGATGGTATAACACAAACATACAAAAATAGTAAGAATCTTACCTCATCTGACAGCACAAGATTGCCAATTATTGTCAGTTACATAGTAACTGATGTTTAAGTATATAATTGTATATAATGTGTTTGTTGATGCGTATTTTGGTGATTTATGTTGCGTTTAACTTATTTTGATGTTAACTGTATGTAACTGTGTGAAGGAAAACAACAATTATTTTAATTAATTATTGTAAATGTGTTTTTTTGTATGATTTTTAAGTTGAAGTTTTATCTGTATATAATATGCCTCATTCATAATAACAACTACAAGTAAAGCCCATTTTTGTATACATTACAGCATATATAAAGAAAATGTGATCTGTCTAGATAGATAGAATTATTTATTATATAATCTATATTGTCTGTGAATTTAGTAAAATGTGATTTTTTTTAATGTTTTTTCTTTATATTGCCACTATGCCTGGGTGTTTATATTAGGTTTTACTTTAAAATATTTTTTTCCTACTTTTTGTTTGTGTCAACATTTAAAGCAGCATTCCATCACATTATGTTTGCAGCACGTGCAGTGTTTGTGTGTGCGTGAAATTGTATTTATTCAGTTTATTAAGTTACATGTGTGCTGATGGTTATTAGATAGAATATGCTGTGTTCAGATTGTATTTTGGAAGAATGTGAAAGACAATGACAAATAAATGCCTCAGGAATTAAAATGTTTTCTCATTATTTCTTTTATGTTATGTAGACCCCCAGGTGTAGCCATAGTGATAGGTGACAATGTACATGTATATGGATACATCCTGGATATAAATGAATAGTTCCTTTGCAAAAACAGATAAAGGTATGTTTATAAGATATCACTTATCTGTTTTTTGCTATTAAATGTTTTAAATGAACATATATACAGGTCAGTATACATACATACAAAGTATGAATACAAATGTATATACAGCTCTAGAAAAAAAAATAAGTTAAGACCACTTCAGTTGATTTTGCTATTTAAATATTGTAATTTAGAGCATTTATTTGCAGAAAATAAGAAATGGCTGCAAAAAAAGGTGCTGCGCTTTCAGACATCCAATGTTGCAAAGAAAACAAGTTTATATTCATAAAGTTTTAAGAGTTCAGAAATCAGTATTTGGTGGAATTACCCTGGTTTTTAATCACAGTTTTCATTCATCTTGGCATGTTCTCCTCCACAAGTCTTACACACTGCTTTTGGATAACTTTATACCACTTATAGTGCAAAATTTCAAGGAGT
Source organism: Astyanax mexicanus (assembly GCF_023375975.1). Taxonomy (NCBI): domain Eukaryota; kingdom Metazoa; phylum Chordata; class Actinopteri; order Characiformes; family Acestrorhamphidae; genus Astyanax; species Astyanax mexicanus. The sequence goes on along the minus strand of NC_064423.1, from coordinate 19,185,401 downwards.
TCAGTTGGCTTGGTTGGCTCATCCATCTTCCTCTTGATTGATATTCCAAAGGTTTTCAATTTGGTAAAATCAAAGAAACTTATAATTTTTAAGTGGTCTCTTTTTTTTCCAGAGCTGTATATACAATTCATTACACTAGATATAAATATAACTATATAAAATACAATAAACTAGATATAAATGTACGTATACACAGTTCAATAAACTGGATATAAATGTAGTTATATAAAGTACAATAAACTTGATATAAATATAGCTATATAAAGTTCAATATACTTAAAAATGTTTCGAATCCTAAACTGAGTGCCATTGTTTTGTGAACTCTGTTGAAGTGAAATTACCAGCAGGGAAATTATAAAAGCAGTGTAATATTGTAACTTTGAAAATCATTATTTCTAGGTACTTTAAAAATAGTTTTTAAGAATTAGCATGCTGGCTAAATAGGTTAGCATGCTGGCTAAACTAGCAAGCTACCTATTAAGCAACAAACCCACAACAGACACTAACAATATCTGTTATTTTTCGTTCTAATTGAAACTGTATATGTGCACAGATGCCTGTCTTCTGTTCAAAATCACCCTGCTAAAAACAGGAATGAAAATTTGTTAGCAACTAGGGCTGCAACAGCTAATCGATTAAATTATTATTAAAATAGTTGGCAACTAATTTAATAATCGATTAGTTAGGTCTACATTTTTATACACATAAGTAGCTACAGTTGCTACCCCTTAATGTGGGGCAGTGAGCAAACCAAAGCTGTGTCATGAAGACGTGGATGAAGGAAATTCAAGGAAGGTATGGTGAGTTATTTCTATAGCCACCTTTCCACCAATTTCTTCTTAAATGTGCTCAACCAACAGTTCAAAAAAGCTGTTTTTTTTATTTAAGCTACGACAAGTTCAATTTTTTTCTCTTACTTAGTGTAACTAGAGCGTAAAGAGTAGTTAAACAAGATCCATCTCATTTTTAGCATATATTCAACAGTTAACATTCAGCGTAAAAGAAAAACAATTCAAACAGTTTTATAAAAAAATGTGTAAAATAAAATTCTTTTTAAGATCTTTTCTGACTTTGACGTTGCATTGGGAGTGTTTTTACAATCGTAGCCAAGTGTACAGTTGTGTTATTGTGTTATTAAATAATAAAAATAATAAAACAATTGTATCTGTAGGGTAAATTTTCTATGTAAACACTAATACTTTTAATTATGGTAGGTTGTGTGTTCCTTATGCAATTCCAACATTAGTACAAAGACTGTTTGGTTCATTAAGTAAAATGCTGTCAATCAAATTTAGCTTTTTATCTGATTAATATCTTATCTGATGAACTATCGATTAATAAAAAAATTGACTGATTTATCAGTTATCCAATTAATCGTTAGTTCCAGCCCTAGAACCTGAATTAAAAGTTAATAGAGCAGAAGATTATACCAGTTATTGGTTCAAATAATATTTTGTGAACAATTAGTCTACAATGTTGCTTCACCACATTATAATCGATTTGTATAAAGTTAACTGTCACTCTGTCACCTGTCGCTTGTTTGCAAAATGGCAGCTACTAATGTATTCTCCCATAGAAAATGACAGGTTGCTTATTGCTCTGTAACCTTTGGTTGAAAGTAGGAGTTTGCAATATCGTACCGTACGCAATAATATCGTCAACATTTCAGAACAAAATTATACCCTGAAATATTGTGCCATATCACCCACCCCTAATTATCACATCAGGGTACTACTTTTTTACTGTTTTTACCAAAAGTAAAATTCACACTGTTCTCATTTCTCATTATATATCTATTAGAGACAGATTATATCTGTCCAGTATCATTTATTTTACTTTAATACTGGATATATGAAGATATATGTAGTGCATTATTATTAGTATCATGACATTCTGGATCATTGACTTCTGTTACAGATTTGATATTGTTGCATTTCTAAATATCTCAGTTAGGGGTGTGCCATATCATATCGTATGCAATAATAAAATAAAATGTTCATTTTGTTGCAGTAGTGTATTCTTACAATATATTTTTTTTAATTTAGTGTCTTGTCATATCATCAAGAGTATCTTTATCGCAAAAGTACCATGAAATACTGTGATATTATTTTAGGGCCATATTGCCCACCCCTAGTTGGAAGTAAAGAGTAACTGTGTTAACATTTCTAAAATCTGGTTTAATATGTTAAACTGCATGGAATCTGATGAAGGTTTCTCTGTCTGCTTAATTTAGAAACACACACACAAAGTTTCCAAAAGAAGAAAAAACTTCAAACACCAATTTCACATATTTCTTTATATATAAAAATCGATTGTTTTACCATACATAGTAGAATCAGTAATTGCACTATATTTGCGCCAAGAACAGTCATATCACTTTAACTCTATATAACAGCTTGTGTAACTGATAGGTTGTAAATATAATATAGATAGGTAATGAACAAGCTTGAAGTACAGAGTTAAAAAGGAGAATACTTTGGCATATAGATTAACAGTCAGGTCAGAAGACATCTAAATATCACAATCTTGCTGGGATAGCATACTGTTTGGTAATGAAAGTTATGGGTTTACATACTTTTGAGAAGATAGTGACAAAGATGAAAAGGCTGGAGTGATTATTTGTTTCTTCTTCGTTCTTTACTGGATCTAATGGGAAAGACAGGAATGATCTTCAGTTAATTAGTTGTCTTTTATTTCGGTATTCAGAGTGATAAAAAAATACCTTTATTTTGAGACAATTACAAGCCCAACAAAATGTTTTAATATAATTTAGCAAATGGTGTCTAATTGTGTCTCAGCAAGATACTAGCTTAATATGTTGCCCACGATAACAATAATATTGCGATACTTTGACTCTGTGATAGACAATATATATCACAAGACATCTGTGTTACTAAAGAGAATAAAATATAATAATGAAGCAGTAACTTTACTAAGTCAAATTGGAATGATTTGATATAGTGATATATTGTCCCACCCCAGTTCAGTTGCCCAATTTAGGGACGTCAAGTTTCACCTGCTTCTACAATGGGAGGATAGAGAGTATGATGCACTTTTTCCAATTCATGTGGAGCGCTATTGTATCTTGGAATAGCTCAACACACTTGGAGAAGAAGAACACTGACTGTATAAACCAACCTGGCACTGATTTATGGGGGAAAAGTGGCATCTATCCTCCCAAAAGCCAATCATGCTCTCTTGAACTTCTGGCTACAGATTGCTGAGGAAATGCCAGGAATTGAACCTGCAGTCTCTTGATAACAGACATGTACTCCACTTGGGATGTGCAGTAATGTAATTTGTAAGGAATTTGGCTTGGCCGTTTGTAAGGTATAAAGTATCACGGTTAATTCCCCAAATTAGCATAGATAGTCTCAGTGATCACATCAACATTGCATGTCAGATGCAACGCTTACTGTGCGAATTCTATTACTGAGGAAACAGGTTTTGCAGACTACAGAATTTAATTTACTTCTTATTCATTACTTCAGAGACTATACACAGGACCCAGTTGGTTAATATTTATATTACACTACTTGCTAAAATTAAGATAATCCAGCTCAGACAGGGATTACATTACCTCTGACATGACGGGCAGGTTCCCTCGTGGATGGAGCCACATGGTCCTGTGGACTTTGGCTCGTTGCCTCTGGATCAATTTCCGAAGTAACCTCTTTACTTTCCTGTCCCTGGGATCTGCACACTTCACTGCCTTCTTGGTGTACAATCTGCCATGATTAACACAAGCCAGAACAAGAGAGAACAACAGAGTCAGACTGAAAAAAAGGACTTTTGTCAAGTACAACAGAGACTGATCTTTCAATCCCGTATGGTTCAAATCAGCACCAGACAAATTGGCCCACTCAGGGAACAGTTTGGCTATTGTCCACCCAACCTGAGCACATTCTTGAGCTGCACTTGCCTCGCAATTACCCTGCACTCAGTAATAAAAATACGACCTGCGAAGATAGCAATGCCTGAGAGATTTAATAAGTCAGCATAGTTTCCATGTTCGCAATCGCACCAAGATGCTTGGAATACTTGCATGATGGCTCGTATGCTGCAGTCTGGCCCCTCTGTCTGCACCTCGAATTTGAGAACGTCTTTGGTCCGCACTTTCCCCTGCGAGTACCGCATACAGCACTGGACATCCGGCTGCATCTGCACTCCCTTCCCTGCCAGAGAAAAGAAAAAAAACAAAGAACAAGATAACTCAACAGAAAGTCTTGAACACAAATGGCTTGTGTCCCAGACTGAAGTCCCAGAAGGGTTCCAAAAAGAGAGTCAAGCGTTAAGCCCCAGAATACTCCTGAATGCCCTAAACCACTAATGGTTCTCTGAGAAACCTTTGAATTCACGCCTCTTTGAAGAGGTGTTGTTGGAAGTGAACTATCCCTATAACCCAAAAAGACTACATACCAAGTAAAGCAGTTCAGCTGCACTGTCAGACCTTATCTGCAAAGAGCTGGTGTGGCTGCAGGTTGTCATTCGATTCTAGTCAAGCAGAAGCTCAGGTGAGCTGCTGGTTGGAAGGTGAGCTGCTGGTTGTTTAGAACGAGAATTAAAAACTGCAGCCACACCAGCTCTTTGTGGATAAGGTTTGACACCCCTGAAGTAAACGACTGTTGAAAGATCACAACATGGTCCACTTTTAAAAGACTTGGAGGACTCTTGGAGCCAACCTATTTCCATCCACCTGACCTAATTGGGGAAAAATGAGAGATCCTGATGATGTAATTGGGATGCACAGTAAAGGACAACTGCATTATTCAGCACAGGGTGTTTTTTTCCTGCATCCACGTGTGTTTTGTTATTGATGGAGCGAAAAAGCAACATGGCCGATTTAGACATGTGGATTATGACATGACTTGCCCTGCAGATATTTAGCAGCACAGATTTGACATTCAGAGGAACCAGAAGCAAGGGCTTTTCCTAATGACATCACCTAGATTCTCCTGTGCATTAATAACCCAGTCTTTCTCTCTCATCGGCATGCACGGCAGACCTGCATCAAAAGCTCATCACAGCAGATGGATAACAGGCTCCCTTCTTCCCTCCACCATGCAGCCTGTTCTCGACATCACACTAATGCCAAACTCCAGAACAGCCCAGTGGAGCAGTGCCATTTCTCCTTACCTTCGAGGGAGCCGAAGAGAATGACAGTGACGGAGAGCACGGAGATGGTCTGCAGCAACATGGTTTCAGCTTCAGACGGGATTTAATCCGCCGTGCTGTCTGCTGTACCTCCGTCTCTTTTATATTTCTCCAGCCTCACTCACTCCCTCCCTCCGCCTGCTTGCTTTCTTTCCTCTCCCACTCTCTCTCTTTTTCACTCACATACACTAACACACCCACATTCTCCCTCATCTACCTCCTCCTCTCCCTGCTCAAGCATGTGTGTGTGATCTTTGATCACTGATAGCTACTGTGTTGTCTTCTTGCTTCTGTCTTACACCCAGTTTATCAGTTCACACTGAGATGATGAGAGGAATAACAGCTGAATATGAAGAGGAAGTGTATGTAATGTTGTGCCAGCTTATTAGGCATGCTTAGCTGTGTACCTTCAATCGTTTGCCAACTACCATATTCAGAACATTGTTGAATTCTGTCATCTAATCATCATCTTATTTGCTTCCTCCTGGTCAGGGTGACAGTGGGTCCATCGCAGGAAGCCAGACACTTACTCCAAGGGGGCAATTTAGCATGCCCAATTCACCCAACATGTGCCTTCTTGAAAAGTGCTCAAAGGTAATCCACATGGACACACTAAACACACTAAAGAACACACTAAACACAGACAGTGACCCAAGGAAGGAATCAAACCAAGAACCCCAGGCCCCTGTAACTAACACACTCTACCTGCAGCATCAACTTAACCTCATCCAACTGCCCAATTAAAAAGGAAACAACAACATCAGGTGTGGTCTTGGTAAACTTGAATATGCCTTGGCATTGATTCAACAACTTTCTGGAAGAGCCCTTGTAGGATTAGTCAAAAAGACGCTAACTTGAGTTTAACACAGTAGTCCAGGTCTGATGACTATGAAGGCCATATTTCCATGATATACAGGACAAGGAAACAGTGACCTAAGTTATTTTTAAAGGAGAAAAGGCTTTCATCCCCAAGAACACTGTACTAGCTGTTAAGCAAATGGATGGACTAATGATAGGTGATGGAATACTGTAAATGAATGAATGAAATTGGATAGAATATTGTGAATGGATTTATGGGGAAAGACAACCTCAGAATTCTTCAGCAGATCCTTAAACTCACAGCTAGATGGTTAAAACAGAATACTGACCACAAACACACATCAAAGTTGGTAGTGGAATTGATAAAGTAGGCTAGTAATAAGCTTTTGCAATGGCTTTACCAAAGTCCTGACCTCAGCCATATTGAAAATAGGTGGACAATGCTAGACAACCAACACACTTCCAACAGTGGCCAAATTACATCAAAATGTAATGTAAGGCTTTACATTTCTATGACTGTATTTACGTGTGGCCTCCTGAATTGAACGGCCTCGCTCTGACTTCGATAACTCAGGTTGCCTTGCCCATCTTGAGCTTCACTCACAAGACAACACCTCACAGCTCATACAAGTGTGGGTAACACTTTGTTATCAATATACAGACTGCTATCCCATAACTTTTTGCATGCCAGTGTGTAATGCTGTGTGCAGATTTTTGACTTTGTGATGATTTCTGTGGTAAAAAAAAACGATTATAAAAATTAAAAAATGTGTTTTTAATTAATTAATGTGAAACTAATTCTGCCCCCTCCAAAACAGAACAGCTTAAAGAATCATAAGACCAATATTTTTTTATACTATTCATGTCCATGATGAGTGTATGTAAAAAAAAAAAAATGATGTAAAAATTGAGCACTTTGCTCATTTTAACTGTATGGCATTACAGGACTTTAAATACGAGAACCCCTATCACAAAAAGTGTTCGGGATGGAATTAAGTACCACCATGTTACACAGAGAAAGATGAGGACTCTACATGCATTCCTTCTGTGAAGACATTTGATTCTTTTGAGTAGGTTATTATTATGGCCTGGGTCATTTGGCGCATACCTGAGGTCAAGTGACTGAAAGAAATGTGTGCACGCTACATGGGTCGGGGATTGAGTGCTTTGCAGGAATTTTTCAGCTGCAAAAACATACCTTCCCCATGACTTCAGCGTGTCCACGAGCTAAGCATATTTCCTGCATACCTTTTGGACGATTAGGGGATCATTGAACAGCGTGCAGACAAAAACATGCCAACCAATGCTGAAAGAAAGCCATATTAATTCCCTGGGATGAAGTACTACAACTTCATGGGAGACTTGCTGGGTTTATTAGATTGCAGTCCTAAATGCTGAAAGACTGGTACATAATAAAGGAGAGGCAAAACCAAAATGCGGCCTTTTAAGCAACAGCATCCGTCAGAACTGCACTGAACAGATTGGCAGAGCGAATATTGGGGTTGGTTGGGTTGAACTGATGGAATCTCAGATGTAGCATGTAACAGTGCAATTGATTTCAAGCAAATCCAGAAGGAAGCAACAAACAAGATAATTCAGCAGGGTTTCTGCTGTTCATGGTGGTCCGGGACACGTTTTTGTGTTGCCCTGCACTGGATATGAGCAAGCATGCTGCGGATTATTTTTCAACATTCTGGTAGAGGATTTATTCCTCCTGGGCGGTTGGTATCTTGTCCGTTGTTGGACCACCAAGGCTTTCTATTCTGGAGAAGTTCTGTGCAACAGAGGCCATGGTTTGTGTTAATCCCACGTAAGGCCCATGTTATGCAGTTTAGATTATGGGCATTTTGTTAAATTCTCTCTGACCTGGTAGCTTACTGAAAGAGCACAACAATCCGGATATAATGACATGTTATATATAGTCCTTAAGCTTTTGGCCTAAAAACAAGACTGCAAATATTTGGAGGGAAACAAAGAGGAAATGCCCATCTCACCTCAGGCACTAAGGTTAGACACGAAGTCTGTTTTGGAGACGATTCTTAACAATCCTATTATCTTTAGGGTCAATTTGAGTAAATATTAAATTAAACACTGCTTGGCCACCAAAAAAAGGCAATACTGTAATATTTAGTCGGACTGCCTTTAGCTTTGATTGCGGCACGCATTTACTGTTGCATTGTTTCGATAAGTTTCTGCAGTGTCACAAGATTTATTTCGATCCAGTGTTACATTAATTTTTCACCAAGATCTTGCAGCATTGATGATGGTAGAGTCTGACCACTGCACAAAGTCTTCTCCAGCACATCCCAACTGGGTCCTGTGTGAAAATGATCTTATGCTCCCTGAATCACTCTTTCACAATTCCAGCCCCATGAATCCTGACATTATCATCTTGAAATATGCTCGTGATATCAGGGAAGACAAAATCCACTGACGGAATAACCTGGTCTATATTCAGTATATTCAGGTAGTCAGCTGACCTCATTCTTTCAGCACATACTGTTGCTGAACCTAAACCTGACAAACTGCAGCTACCACAGATCATTGGCTTAGTTAAATCCAGGGGGAGATTTTTTTTTTTTGGCAGGCAGTGTATATTGTTAATGCCCTGTACTCACTTTATGCACACTGGTAGTCTTTGATGGGTCAATTTGACCTCAGACTGTTTTAGCTGTACAAAACAAGACATATTTAACTTATATTTATGTAGAATAAAATTAGTAATTTATTATTTTCTCTCATTATTTGTAAAGAACCACAGATAACAATACCTGTTTCACACCTATATGACCACCTACTGCTTATCAACTACAAAGCCATGGCCTTTCACCTTCATTAGACAGGCCAATCAGTAAATCACACAAAACACACTATTACAGGAATTATTTATTACAACATGTTGCAAGAGACTAACATATCCACAAGTAAAATTGGCACTTACCACACAAACTTAGCTTGTAAGTTTATCAATATATTCAAAGCTGTACATAGTCACAACATAAAAGTCATTGAAAATAACCACATTTGTCTTGAAGGTTAAGATGATCCCCAAGCCCAGGCTGTACAGAAGTAAACAAAATAGCAGTCTTTTGTTTTGATGAAGAAAAATATTCTACTCCAATGAGCAAGTGACCAGTCAGTCCAAAGTACCTGTAAAAACACATGTAGGACAGTATCATTTCCTCTGGTATTATAGAATAGAAAAAAAACAAAACCACAAGCTCTGTAGCCAAGTAGTAAGTATATTTAAGTGAATTTGTGTGGTGGTGTGTGTTGATCCTACCACTTAGCCCTACCACTCTGACTCTAAAATCTCCAAGACCCGCCTCCCTATCTCATTATCTTATTTAGCAATATAAATGCCATGAATTATCGTAACGAATTCTCAAACTATATTGAGTATCTTAGAAACACCGTATTGAGTGCCGCTACATTTTATGAAAATAAACCATCAAGATAACCAAATAAATCCACTCTGAGCGAACTGATTGAGGCTTGTAGTAATCACAAGCCTGCAACATGCCAAAAATCATGGAGTAGTAGAATGGAAACTAAAGCTTAGAAATGTGCCAAGTATGCATATTGGAAATCTTGGTGATGCACATGCAAGTTCGGGTGTTCTCTTGTAAGTAAGGCTGAACACTGGACAGCATGCTCACGACTAGGTGATGTGATTTATAGGCCGTGATATTTGGCATGACAGTGTATTAATAATTGCCATCTACAGCTCTGGAAAAAATTAAGAGACAACTTCAGTTTTGTTTCTGAATCAGTTTTTCTGATTGTTATTTATAGGTATATGTGTAAGACTCTCTCAAATTCCAAGTAAAAATGTTGTCATTTAGAGCATTTATTTGCAGAAAATGAGAAATGTCCGAAATAACAAAAGATGTAGAACTTTCATACCTCAAATAATGCAAAGAAACAATTAAATGCATAAAGATTTAAGAGTTTAAAAATCAATATTTGGAAGAATAACCCTGGTTTTTAATCACAGTTTTCAAGCTTTTTGGGATGTTCTCCTCCACCAGTCTTACACACTGCTTTTGGATAACTTTATGCCACTCCTGGTGCAAAAATTCAAGCAGTTGGTTTGAATTGTGATCATCCATTTTCCTCTTGATTATATTTCAGAGGTTTTCAAGTAAGTAAAATCAAAGAAACTCATCATTTTAAGTGACTTTATTTTTTCTCCAGAGCTGTAAGCTGTATATTTAACAAATATTTCTTTTTTTATGCAAAATATCTTTTTTGTGGGGAACAACATGGACATGTTTTTCTTTTATTTTCTCTCTATTAAGTGTATTATTTTCTTCTTTTTAAATTATTATTAGCTACCATAAGGGGTCAAGATACAAAACAGGACACATTTAATCTTTCCGTAACACTTCTGCCTTTAATAAAGTTTGGGCAGAGGCAATTCCTGCCCTCGCTGGGTAAACAAACAGGGTATATCAAAACATTGGCTTCCAAAATACTGACTCATAAGACCACATGAACCACAAGACTTTAAGCAGCCTTTAATTTCAGACACTGCTCTCTGTTCTCTCCCCAGAGCAGAAGCATTTTTTTGTTGTTGAAAAATGCAAACATCTTGCAGAATAATCAAATGCCTGCAGCTCCCTCAGATTATCATAGTTTGTAGGGCAAGTGTGCTCGTAGGACAAGTATGGAGGTAAATATGATGCTCTTTTATACAGTGTATGAGCCTTAAAATGTAAAATGTCCTATTAGCCAGGCGTCAGCTGCTCTAGACACATTCCTCAAAACTGTTAGCCCTTCAATTTTCCTCTGTTTTCTGTTTATACACCTAAATGTTGTCTTCTTGAAAGTACAGTCAACTCTTGTGATGTTTTTGATACTAAACATCTGAAATGATAATTTACTATATGCTCTTGTTGGACTATAAGTTGCAGAGTAGTTCTCCCCCCGTGTACAAACTGTGTGTTGAGGATATGGGTATGATGGGCCTTTTATTTGACATGAAAATGCATGATTGTGTTTTTATTGCAATGAACAAATGTGCAGTTTGTGCTGTCTACCTTGGAATTGGCTGTAAAAAAATACCTGAGACACACACAAAAAAAGCCTGATATTCCAGCTTGAAAGGGAAAAAGAACTATGACATGAGTACATATGAAATATATGCACAGTCTGAACTGATGTAAATAAAAAAAAAACTGGAGTTGATTAGAAAGTTAAAAAAACTTGTAATGTAAATGTAGCCAGAGGTCACTCCCACATCTTTGTCCACATTCACATTACAAGTCTCTTTAATGACTTTTTTTTCTTTACATAAGATTTGGCATCTTGACCATTCACACTTATAAACGTAAGTGACCTTCGTCTGTCTGTAATGTGAACAGATCTGTGCTGGTAACAGCAAGAATCTAGTATGCCTCATGCATATTATGTAAATAATAAGCATATTAAGCATATAATAATATTAATACATTCATGCAAATCACCTCTGTTGTTTTGACCAACATTCAGTGTTATTTTGCAGATTTTTGACTCCCCTTTAAACGAATACTAATAATTATTCATGAACAAATAATGACGTATGTTGGATCACGAGTGTAATCTGCTGTTTCCATATTGTTGTTTGATGGAAATGCACACAAAATGAGCCTGATTTTTGCAGGAAGTCAGAACTCAGCACAACACTACTGCTGCCTGATGCTGACAGCAATCAGCGCATGCAAACAGGCAAAAAGACTTTGAATTCCAATAACTTTCCCATGATTTGAGTCCCTTCATCCTGGTCAATGTAAACATAAGCTCTTACAGCTTTACATATTAGACCAACTAGCTCAGTAGTTTACTTACCTTCAAGAAATGCAAATTCATCTATTGCCTCAATTGCATTGTCTGTGAAGAAGCAGAAAAACACAAATCACTACTGTACTGTTCAAAGCATACAGATAATGCTAATTAACTTAAACAAGCTGCTTCCACTCACCTAGATCTTTCCTCTGCAGAGTTTTCCTTTTTCCCTGTTGTGCATAGACAAGCGCATCCTTGGCTATCATTTCCACAAAGAGCTCCTTCAGGGAGAAAAACAAACCATTATTCTCTTGGGTTAAGAAAGGACGGCTCACACAGAACATGACTAAGATTCCTACTGAGAGTGTAACTGGCTGCATGTAAAATAAAAGGTTTACTTATTCTCAATGACAATAAAGCTGCTTGCCACTTAACTAGCTAGTAAATCTGAGTAGCTGATTAGTTAAAATAAAAAAAAAATCTGTAGCTATCAGCAGGTCAGATAATTTCTAGTTCAGTTAACTAAAGACTAACAGGTGGTTTTCACCAGTCACTCACCAGTGTTTTTTGGCAAATCCAATCAAAATGTGTCACACTTTATGTCCAAGGTTATCATTGTTAGCAATACCATTTGATGACAAATACAGTATTTTGAACACTGTGGAAACATGTCCATCTGCAGGAGTTAGACAGTACAGTGTGCACAACTTATTTATTAATATCAACAAAGGTGCTAATGCACTGAAAAACAACTGTTTTCACTGCAGTTAATGTGTGGTGCAGGTATCTTGGATTTTTGGGCTAACTTGTGGGAGTGAATCAATTGAAATTTCATACTTGAAATGTTTCACTAACTACCCAAATGGAAAAGGCGATTCGCATTGGCACTTTAGTAAAAAAAAAAAAAAAATAAATAAATAAATAAATAAATAAATAAAACATAAAAAACGACTACTTAATACAGGAAAAAATGGTAAAACGAATACAATATAAAAATAGTGATATAACGATATGGATATATATATTTTTTTATCGTGTCAATTTTTTTTTCTCGATATTATCGTGAACGATACGATACAGCACAACCCCAGGTCTCCTCAGTCTCCTCGCCCTCCTGGTGTAGCTTTAGCTGCGGGAGCTAAACGCTGCGGGTCCCGCTGCGGCTCCACGGACCGGGGCCGCTTCACTCACCGTGGCTTTAGCGATGATGAAGACGGACTCCTGGCTGGCCAGGCTCAGGTCCGGGTCGGCCTTCATCAGGGCTTTGATGCGGGAGAGCGGCAGCTTGGCGAGCCGGCTGTGTCCCCCCGCGGGGCTCGTGTGCTGAGCCCCGTCCTCCTCACCCTCACCCCGCGGCTCTTCAGCTCCGCTCCGGTCCAGCTCGCTGTCCCCGAGCGCGCCGCTCTCCACTAGAGTCGCCGCCATGTCTCTCCAGCGCCGAGTATATATCCGCCCCCCGAGAACCGAAACCATAAACACGAGGCTAAAAACGAGGAAACACGGCGGCGCCGCGAGCACGCGCTGCCTTCTCCCGCCAAATCAGACTGTAAACACGGAGAGAGGGCGGGGCACAGGAACACACGTCACCTACAGATAAAAGCTCCCAGGCTATAAACTAAATTTAATAAATATAATACTTATAATTAGCAAGTTTTGTGTACATAACATACTTTTAAAAAGATAATTATATTAAACTACTACAGCATGTATGTGTTTTAATATTTCCTTTGGTAATTATGTATATTTCCCTAGCAATATTATTATTTCCGTATTGTGTTGATATTGCATACTATGTTTGTGAATAATATATATAGCTCTGGAAAACAATTAAGAGACCACTTTAGTTTCTGAATCAGTTTCTCTGATTTTGCTATTTATAGGTATATATTTGAGTAAAATTAACATTGTTGTTTTATTTTATAAACTACAGACAACATTTCTCCCAAATTCCAAATAAAAATATTGTCATTTAGAGCATTTATTTGCAGGAAATGAGAAATGCTTGAAATAACAAAAAATCTGCAAAAATATGCGAAGATTTCAGACCTCAAATAATTCAAAGAATATTGCTTTCTGAACTCTTAAAACTTAAGAGTTCAGAAAGCAATATTTGTTATAACTAGATTGCAGTTCCTACAGAAACTGCGAGTGTGATTGCAGTGCTGGCTGGTATCTGCTATGGTGTTGCTAAGGTGTTGCTATGGTATCCGGGGTGGTTGCTAAGGTGTTGCTAGGTGGTTGCTAGGTGGTTGCTAGGGTGTTGCTAGGCGGTTGCTAAGGTGTTGCTATGGTATCCGGGGTGGTTGCTAAGGTGTTGCTAGGTGGTTGCTAGGTGGTTGCTAGGCGGTTGCTAAGGTGTTGCTATGGTATCCGGGGTGGTTGCTAAGGTGTTGCTAGGTGGTTGCTAGGTGGTTGCTAGGGTGTTGCTAGGCGGTTGCTAAGGTGTTGCTATGGTATCCGGGGTGGTTGCTAAGGTGTTGCTAGGTGGTTGCTAGGTGGTTGCTAAGGTGTTGCTAGGCGGTTGCTAAGGTGTTGCTATGGTATGCGGGGTGGTTGCTAAGGTGTTGCTAGGTGGTTGCTAGGTGGTTGCTAAGGTGTTGCTAGGCGGTTGCTAAGGTGTTGCTATGGTATCTGGGGTGGTTGCTAAGGTGTTGCTAGGTGGTTGCTAGGTGGTTGCTAAGGTGTTGCTAGGCGGTTGCTAAGGTGTTGCTATGGTATCCGGGGTGGTTGCTAAGGTGTTGCTAGGTGGTTGCTAGGTGGTTGCTAAGGTGTTGCTAGGCGGTTGCTAAGGTGTTGCTATGGTATCCGGGGTGGTTGCTAAGGTGTTGCTAGGTGGTTGCTAGGGTGTTGCTAGGCGGTTGCTAAGGTGTTGCTATGGTATCCGGGGTGGTTGCTAAGGTGTTGCTAGGTGGTTGCTAGGTGGTTGCTAAGGTGTTGCTAGGCCGTTGCTAAGGTGTTGCTATGGTATCCGGGGTGGTTGCTAAGGTGTTGCTAGGTGGTTGCTAGGTGGTTGCTAAGGTGTTGCTAGGTGGTTGCTAAGGTGTTGCTATGGTATCTTGGGTGGTTGCTAAGGTGTTGCTAGGTGGTTGCTAGGTGGTTGCTAAGGTGTTGCTATGGTATCCGGGATGGTTGCTAAGGTGTTGCTAGGTGGTTGCTAGGTGGTTGCTAAGGTGTTGCTAGGCGGTTGCTAAGGTGTTGCTATGGTATCCGGGGTGGTTGCTAAGGTGTTGCTAGGTGGTTGCTAGGTGGTTGCTAAGGTGTTGCTAGGTGGTTGCTAAGGTGTTGCTATGGTATCTTGGGTGGTTGCTAAGGTGTTGCTAGGTGGTTGCTAGGTGGTTGCTAAGGTGTTGCTATGGTATCCGGGATGGTTGCTAAGGTGTTGCTAGGTGGTTGCTAGGTGGTTGCTAGGGTGTTGCTAGGCGGTTGCTAAGGTGTTGCTATGGTATCCGGTGTGGTTGCTAAGGTGTTGCTAGGCGGTTGCTAAGGTGTTGCTATGGTATCCGGGGTAGTTGCTATGGTGTTGCTAAGTGGTTGGTAGGTCACTCCTTAGCAGTTGCTAGGTGGTTGCTAAGGTGTTGCTATGGTATCTGTGGTGGTTGCTATGGTGTTTCTAGGTGGTTGCTAGGTGATTTATATGCATAAATTAGATTAAATGGTGTTTGCACGTTGCTACGCAACGTGCAAATACATCAATCAGCTATGCACGGTAGGTTGCTCTGGCCGTTCGGGGGTGTCCAAACTTTTGACCCGTGGCTCCATTACACACAGTACTGGGGGGCCGGGGTGTCCAAACTTTTGACCCGTGGCTCCATTACACACAGTACTGGGGGGCCGGGGTGTCCAAACTTTTGACCCGTGGCTCCATTACACACAGTACTGGGGGGCCGGGGTGTCCAAACTTTTGACCTAATGCTGTTTTATCCCATAGCTGCTCCATTACACACAGTACTGGAGTTCTAGCTACCTGTCCTTCGATCTAGCTGCCGTCCTCCGATTGGCCCCATTCATTCCAATGGGGCCACTTCGTACGACATTCGTACGAAATCCGTACGTCGTAACTTTTCGTAACGCATATTTTCGGAAAGAGCTCAATAAGTTCTACAGGTCCTCAATTGGTTTCATCTTCGTATTTCAAAAATTGCGACGTCCACGGGCGTGCAAAGTTCTGCCCATTCATTGTCAATGGGCAAAAAAACGCGTACTTACGAAGTTTTTACGAAAAACGTAAGTCCGATCGGAAAGCTGTATACAAGCCCACCATTCCCGATATAGACGCACGTTTTCTCTTTTGAACGAAGTCGATATTTCGAAAACTGCGGCACTAGTTAACCGGACAAAAAACAGGTGGAATAATAATAATAACTAGATTGCAGTTCCTACAGAAACTGCGAGTGTGATTGCAGTGCTGGCTGGTATCTGCTATGGTGTTGCTAAGGTGTTGCTATGGTATCCGGGGTGGTTGCTAAGGTGTTGCTAGGTGGTTGCTAGGGTGTTGCTAGGCGGTTGCTAAGGTGTTGCTATGGTATCCGGGGTGGTTGCTAAGGTGTTGCTAGGTGGTTGCTAGGTGGTTGCTAAGGTGTTGCTAGGCGGTTGCTAAGGTGTTGCTATGGTATCCGGGGTGGTTGCTAAGGTGTTGCTAGGTGGTTGCTAGGTGGTTGCTAGGGTGTTGCTAGGCGGTTGCTAAGGTGTTGCTAGGTGGTTGCTAGGTGGTTGCTAGGGTGTTGCTAGGCGGTTGCTAAGGTGTTGCTATGGTATCCGGGGTAGTTGCTAAGCTGTTGCTAGGTGGTTGCTAGGTGGTTGCTAGGGTGTTGCTAGGCGGTTGCTAAGGTGTTGCTATGGTATCCGGGGTGGTTGCTAAGGTGTTGCTAGGTGGTTGCTAGGTGGTTGCTAAGGTGTTGCTAGCCGGTTGCTAAGGTGTTGCTATGGTATCCGGGGTGGTTGCTAAGGTGTTGCTAGGTGGTTGCTATGGTGTTGCTAGGCGGTTGCTAAGGTGTTGCTATGGTATCTGGGGTGGTTGCTAAGGTGTTGCTAGGTGGTTGCTAGGGTGTTGCTAGGCGGTTGCTAAGGTGTTGCTATGGTATCCGGGGTGGTTGCTAAGGTGTTGCTAGGTGGTTGCTAGGTGGTTGCTAGGGTGTTGCTAGGCGGTTGCTAAGGTGTTGCTATGGTATCCGTGGTGGTTGCTAAGGTGTTGCTAAGTGGTTGCTAGGTGGTTGCTAAGGTGTTGCTAGGCGGTTGCTAAGGTGTTGCTATGGTATCCGGGGTGGTTGCTAAGGTGTTGCTAGGTGGTTGCTAGGTGGTTGCTAGAGTGTTGCTAGGCGGTTGCTAAGGTGTTGCTATGGTATCCAGGGTGGTTGCTAAGGTGTTGCTAGGTGGTTGCTAGGTGGTTGCTAGGGTGTTGCTAGGCGGTTGCTAAGGTGTTGCTACGGTATCCGGGGTGGTTGCTAAGGTGTTGCTAGGTGGTTGCTAGGTGGTTGCTAGGGTGTTGCTAGGCGGTTGCTAAGGTGTTGCTATGGTATCCAGGGTGGTTGCTAAGGTGTTGCTAGGTGGTTGCTAGGTTGTTGCTAGGGTGTTGCTAGGCGGTTGCTAAGGTGTTGCTATGGTATCCGGGGTGGTTGCTAAGGTGTTGCTAGGTGGTTGCTAGGTGGTTGCTAAGGTGTTGCTAGGCGGTTGCTAAGGTGTTGCTATGGTATCCGGGGTGGTTGCTAAGGTGTTGCTAGGTGGTTGCTAGGTGGTTGCTAGGTGGTTGCTAGGCGGTTGCTAAGGTGTTGCTATGGTATCCGGGGTGGTTGCTAAGGTGTTGCTAAGTGGTTGCTATGCGGTTGCTAAGGTGTTGCTAGGCGGTTGCTAAGGTGTTGCTATGGTATCCGGGGTGGTTGCTATGGTGTTGCTAGGTGGTTGCTAGGCGGTTGCTAAGGTGTTGCTATGGTATCCGGGGTGGTTGCTAAGGTGTTGCTAAGTGGTTGCTATGCGGTTGCTAAGGTGTTGCTAGGCGGTTGCTAAGATGTTGCTATGGTATCCGGGGAAGTTGCTAAGGTGTTGCTAGGTGGTTGCTAGGTGGTTGCTAAGGTGTTGCTAGGCGGTTGCTAAGGTGTTGCTATGGTATCTGTGGTGGTTGCTATGGTGTTTCTAGGTGGTTGCTAGGTGATTTATATGCATAAATTAGATTAAATGGTGTTTGCACGTTGCTACGCAACGTGCAAATACATCAATCAGCTATGCACGCTAGGTTGCTCTGGCCGTTCGGGGGTGTCCAAACTTTTGACCCGTGGCTCCATTACACACAGTACTGGGGGGCCGGGGTGTCCAAACTTTTGACCCGTGGCTCCATTACACACAGTACTGGGGGGCCGGGGTGTCCAAACTTTTGACCCGTGGCTCCATTACACACAGTACTGGGGGGCCGGGGTGTCCAAACTTTTGACCTAACGCTGATTTATCCCATAGCTGCTCCATACACTCACATTACTGGAGTTCTAGCTACCTGTCCTTCGATCTAGCTGCCGTCCTCCGATTGGCCCCATTCATTCCAATGGGGCCACTTCGTACGACAATCGTACGAAATTCGTACGACGTAACTTTTCGTAACGCATATTTTCGGAAAGAGCTCAATAAGTTCTACAGGTCCTCAATTGGTTTCATCTTCGTATTTCAAAAATTGCGACGTCCACGGGCGTGCAAAGTTCTGCCCATTCATTTTCAATGGGCAAAAAAACGCGTACTTACGAAGTTTTTACGAAAAACGTAAGTCCGATCGGAAAGCTGTATACAAGCCCACCATTCCCGATATGGACGCACGTTTTCTCTTTTGAACGAAGTCGATATTTCGAAAACTGCGGCACTAGTTAACCGGACAAAAAACAGGTGGAATAATAATAATAATAATAATAATAATAACTAGATTGCAGTTCCTGCAGAAACTGCGAGTGTGATTGCAGTGCTGGCTGGTATCTGCTATGGTGTTGCTAAGGTGTTGCTATGGTATCCGGGGTGGTTGCTAAGGTGTTGCTAGGTGGTTGCTAAGGTGTTGCTAGGCGGTTGCTAAGGTGTTGCTATGGTATCCGGGGTGGTTGCTAAGGTGTTGCTAGGTGGTTGCTAGGTGGTTGCTAGGGTGTTGCTAGGTGGTTGCTAAGGTGTTGCTATGGTATCCGGGGTGGTTGCTAAGGTGTTGCTAGGTGGTTGCTAGGTGGTTGCTAGGGTGTTGCTAGGCGGTTGCTAAGGTGTTGCTATGGTATCCGGGGTGGTTGCTAAGGTGTTGCTAGGTGGTTGCTAGGGTGTTGCTAGGCGGTTGCTAAGGTGTTGCTATGGTATACTGGGTGGTTGCTAAGGTGTTGCTAGGTGGTTGCTAGGTGGTTGCTAGGGTGTTGCTAGGCGGTTGCTAAGGTGTTGCTATGGTATCCGGGGTGGTTGCTAAGGTGTTGCTAGGTGGTTGCTAGGTGGTTGCTAGGTTGTTGCTAGGCGGTTGCTAAGGTGTTGCTATGGTATCCGGGGTGGTTGCTAAGGTGTTGCTAGGTGGTTGCTAGGGTGTTGCTAGGCGGTTGCTAAGGTGTTGCTATGGTATCCGGGGTGGTTGCTAAGGTGTTGCTAGGTGGTTGCTAGGTGGTTGCTAGGGTGTTGCTAGGCGGTTGCTAAGGTGTTGCTATGGTATCCGGGGTGGTTGCTAAGGTGTTGCTAGGTGGTTGCTATGTGGTTGGTAAGGTGTTGCTATCCGGTTGCTAAGGTGTTGCTATGGTATCCGGGGTGGTTGCTTAGGTGTTGCTAGGTGGTTGCTAGGGTGTTGCTAGGCGGTTGCTAAGGTGTTGCTATGGTATCCGGGGTGGTTGCTAAGGTGTTGCTAGGTGGTTGCTAGGTGGTTGCTAGGGTGTTGCTAGGCGGTTGCTAAGGTGTTGCTATGGTATCCGGGGTGGTTGCTAAGGTGTTGCTAGGTGGTTGCTAGGTGGTTGCTAAGTTGTTGCTAGGCGGTTGCTAAGGTGTTGCTATGGTATCCGGGGTGGTTGCTAAGGTGTTGCTAGGTGGTTGCTAGGCGGTTGCTAAGGTGTTGCTATGGTATCCGGAGTGGTTGCTAAGGTGTTGCTAAGTGGTTGCTATGCGGTTGCTAAGGTGTTGCTAGGCGGTTGCTAAGGTGTTGCTATGGTATCCGGGGAGGTTGCTAAGGTGTTGCTAGGTGGTTGCTAGGTGGTTGCTAAGGTGTTGCTAGGTGGTTGCTAAGGTGTTGCTATGGTATCTGTGGTGGTTGCTATGGTGTTTCTAGGTGATTTATATGCATAAATTAGATTAAATGGTGTTTGCACGTTGCTATGCAACGTGCAAATACATCAATCAGCTATGCACGCTAGGTTGCTCTGGCCGTTCGGGGGTGTCCAAACTTTTGACCCATGGCTCCATTACACACAGTACTGGGGGGCCGGGGTGTCCAAACTTTTGACCCATGGCTCCATTACACACAGTACTGGGGGGGGGGCGGGGTGTCCAAACTTTTGACCTAACGCTGATTTATCCCATAGCTGCTCCATTACACACAGTACTGGAGTTCTAGCTACCTGTCCTTCGATCTAGCTGCCGTCCTCCGATTGGCCCCATTCATTCCAATGGGGCCACTTCGTACGACATTCGTACGAAATCCGTACGTCGTAACTTTTCGTAACGCATATTTTCGGAAAGAGCTCAATAAGTTCTACAGGTCCTCAATTGGTTTCATCTTCGTATTTCAAAAATTGCGACGTCCACGGGCGTGCAAAGTTCTGCCCATTCATTTTCAATGGGCAAAAAAACGCGTACTTACGAAGTTTTTACGAAAAACGTAAGTCCGATCGGAAAGCTGTATACAAGCCCACCATTCCCGATATGGACGCACGTTTTCTCTTTTGAACGAAGTCGATATTTCGAAAACTGCGGCACTAGTTAACCGGACAAAAAACAGGTGGAATAATAATAATAAGAAGAAGAAGAATAAGACTTAAGAAGAACAATACTGTGATTGCATTACTGCAATCACACTAATAATAATAATAATAATAACTAGATTGCAGTTCCTGCAGAAACTGCGAGTGTGATTGCAGTGCTGGCTGGTATCTGCTGTGGTGTTGCTAAGGTGTTGCTAAGTGGTTGCTAAGGTGTGGCTATGGTATCCGGGGTGGTTGCTAAGGTGTTGCTAAGTGGTTGCTAGGTGGTTGCTAAGGTGTTGCTAGGCGGTTGCTAAGGTGTTGCTATGGTATCTGGGGTGGTTGCTAAGGTGTTGCTAGGTGGTTGCTAAGGTGTTGCTAGGCGGTTGCTAAGGTGTTGCTATGGTATCCGGGGTGGTTGCTAAGGTGTTGCTAGCTGGTTGCTAGGTGGTTGCTAAGGTGTTGCTAGGCGGTTGCTAAGGTGTTGCTATGGTATCCGGGGTGGTTGCTAAGGTGTTGCTAGGTGGTTGCTAGGTGGTTGCTAAGTTGTTGCTAGGCGGTTGCTAAGGTGTTGCTATGGTATCCGGGGTGGTTGCTAAGGTGTTGCTAGGTGGTTGCTAGGGTGTTGCTAGGCGGTTGCTAAGGTGTTGCTATGGTATCCGGGGTGGTTGCTAAGGTGTTGCTAGGTGGTTGCTAGGTGGTTGCTAGGGTGTTGCTAGGCGGTTGCTAAGGTGTTGCTATGGTATCCGGGGTGGTTGCTAAGGTGTTGCTAGGTGGTTGCTAGGTGGTTGCTAGGGTGTTGCTAGGCGGTTGCTAAGGTGTTGCTATGGTATCCAGGGTGGTTGCTAAGGTGTTGCTAGGTGGTTGCTAGGGTGTTGCTAGGCGGTTGCTAAGGTGTTGCTATGGTATCCGGGGTGGTTGCTAAGGTGTTGCTAGGTGGTTGCTAGGTGGTTGCTAGGGTGTTGCTAGGCGGTTGCTAAGGTGTTGCTATGGTATCCGGGGTGGTTGCTAAGGTGTTGCTAGGTGGTTGCTAGGTGGTTGCTAGGGTGTTGCTAGGCGGTTGCTAAGGTGTTGCTATGGTATCCGGGGTGGTTGCTAAGGTGTTGCTAGGTGGTTGCTAGGTGGTTGCTAGGGTGTTGCTAGGCGGTTGCTAAGGTGTTGCTATGGTATCCGGGGTGGTTGCTAAGGTGTTGCTAGGTGGTTGCTAAGTGGTTGCTAGGGTGTTGCTAGGCGGTTGCTAAGGTGTTGCTATGGTATCCGGGGTGGTTGCTAAGGTGTTGCTAGGTGGTTGCTAGGGTGTTGCTAGGCGGTTGCTAAGGTGTTGCTATGGTATCCGGGGTGGTTGCTAAGGTGTTGCTAGGTGGTTCCTAGGTGGTTGCTAGGGTGTTGCTAGGCGGTTGCTAAGGTGTTGCTATGGTATCCGGGGTGGTTGCTAAGGTGTTGCTAGGTGGTTGCTAGGTGGTTGCTAAGGTGTTGCTAGGTGGTTGCTAAGGTGTTGCTAGGCGGTTGCTAAGGTGTTGCTATGGTATCCGGGGTGGTTGCTAAGGTGTTGCTAGGTGGTTGCTAGGGTGTTGCTAGGCGGTTGCTAAGGTGTTGCTATGGTATATGGGTGGTTGCTAAGGTGTTGCTAGGTGGTTGCTAGGTTGTTGCTAGGGTGTTGCTAGGCGGTTGCTAAGGTGTTGCTATGGTATCCGGGGAGGTTGCTAAGGTGTTGCTAGGTGGTTGCTAGGTGGTTGCTAAGGTGTTGCTAGGCGGTTGCTAAGGTGTTGCTATGGTATCTGTGGTGGTTGCTTTGGTGTTTCTAGGTGGTTGCTAGGTGATTTATATGCATAAATTAGATTAAATGGTGTTTGCACGTTGCTACGCAACGTGCAAATACATCAATCAGCTATGCACGCTAGGTTGCTCTGGCCGTTCGGGGGTGTCCAAACTTTTGACCCGTGGCTCCATTACACACAGTACTGGGGGGCCGGGGTGTCCAAACTTTTGACCCGTGGCTCCATTACACACAGTACTGGGGGGCCGGGGTGTCCAAACTTTTGACCTAATGCTGTTTTATCCCATAGCTGCTCCATACACTCACAGTACTGGAGTTCTAGCTACCTGTCCTTCGATCTAGCTGCCGTCCTCCGATTGGCCCCATTCATTCCAATGGGGCCACTTCGTACGACAATCGTACGAAATCCGTACGTCGTAACTTTTCGTAACGCATATTTTCGGAAAGAGCTCAATAAGTTCTACAGGTCCTCAATTGGTTTCATCTTCGTATTTCAAAAATTGCGACGTCCACGGGCGTGCAAAGTTCTGCCCATTCATTTTCAATGGGCAAAAAAACGCGTACTTACGAAGTTTTTACGAAAAACGTAAGTCCGATCGGAAAGCTGTATACAAGCCCACCATTCCCGATATGGACGCACGTTTTCTCTTTTGAACGAAGTCGATATTTCGAAAACTGCGGCACTAGTTAACCGGACAAAAAACAGGTGGAATAATAATAATAACTAGATTGCAGTTCCTGCAGAAACTGCGAGTGTGATTGCAGTGCTGGCTGGTATCTGCTAAGGTGTTGCTAGGTGGTTGCTAAGGTGTTGCTAGGTGGTTGCTAAGGTGTTGCTGTGGTATCCGGGGTGGTTGCTAAGATGTTGCTAGGTGGTTGCTAAGGTATTGCTAGGCGGTTGCTAAGGTGTTGCTATGGTATCCAGGATGGTTGCTAAGGTGTTGCTAGGTGGTTGCTAGGGTGTTGCTAGGCGGTTGCTAAGGTGTTGCTATGGTATCCGGGGTGGTTGCTAAGGTGTTGCTAGGTGGTTGCTAGGGTGTTGCTAGGCGGTTGCTAAGGTGTTGCTATGGTATCCGGGGTGGTTGCTAAGGTGTTGCTAGGTGGTTGCTAGGGTGTTGCTAGGCGGTTGCTAAGGTGTTGCTATGGTATCCGGGGTGGTTGCTAAGGTGTTGCTATGGTATCCGGGGTGGTTGCTAAGGTGTTGCTAGGTGGTTGCTAAGGTGTTGCTAGGCGGTTGCTAAGGTGTTGCTATGGTATCTGGGGTGGTTGCTAAGGTGTTGCTAGGTGGTTGCTAGGTGGTTGCTAGGGTGTTGCTAGGGTGTTGCTAAGGTGTTGCTATGGTATCCGGGGTGGTTGCTAAGGTGTTGCTAGGTGGTTGCTAGGTGGTTGCTAGGGTGTTGCTAGGCGGTTACTAAGGTGTTGCTATGGTATCCGGGGTGGTTGCTAAGGTGTTGCTAGGTGGTTGCTAGGTGGTTGCTAGGGTGTTGCTAGGCGGTTGCTAGGTGGTTGCTAAGGTGTTGCTATGGTATCCGGGGTGGTTGCTAAGGTGTTGCTAGGTGGTTGCTAGGTGGTTGCTAGGGTGTTGCTAGGCGGTTGCTAAGGTGTTGCTATGGTATCCGGGGTGGTTGCTAAGGTGTTGCTAAGTGGTTGGTAGGTGGTTGCTAAGGTGTTGCTAGGCGGTTGCTAAGGTGTTGCTATGGTATCCGGGGTGGTTGCTAAGGTGTTGCTAGGTGGTTGCTAGGGTGTTGCTAGGCGGTTGCTAAGGTGTTGCTATGGTATCCGGGGTGGTTGCTAAGGTGTTGCTATGGTATCCGGGGTGGTTGCTAAGGTGTTGCTAGGTGGTTGCTAAGGTGTTGCTAGGCGGTTGCTAAGGTGTTGCTATGGTATCTGGGGTGGTTGCTAAGGTGTTGCTAGGTGGTTGCTAGGGTGTTGCTAGGCGGTTGCTAAGGTGTTGCTATGGTATCCGGGGTGGTTGCTAAGGTGTTGCTAGGTGGTTGCTAGGTGGTTGCTAGGGTGTTGCTAGGCGGTTACTAAGGTGTTGCTATGGTATCCGGGGTGGTTGCTAAGGTGTTGCTAGGTGGTTGCTAGGTGGTTGCTAGGGTGTTGCTAGGCGGTTGCTAGGTGGTTGCTAAGGTGTTGCTATGGTATCCGGGGTGGTTGCTAAGGTGTTGCTAGGTGGTTGCTAGGTGGTTGCTAGGGTGTTGCTAGGCGGTTGCCAAGGTGTTGCTATGGTATCCGGGGTGGTTGCTAAGGTGTTGCTAAGTGGTTGGTAGGTGGTTGCTAAGGTGTTGCTAGGCGGTTGCTAAGGTGTTGCTACGGTATCTGGGGTGGTTACTAAGGTGTTGCTAGGTGGTTGCTAGGTGGTTGCTAAGGTGTTGCCAGGCGGTTGCTAAGGTGTTGCTATGGTATCTGGGGTGGTTGCTAAGGTGTTGCTAGGTGGTTGCTAGGTGGTTGCTAGGGTGTTGCTAGGCGGTTGCTAAGGTGTTGCTATGGTATCCGGGATGGTTGCCAAGGTGTTGCTAGGTGGTTGCTAGGTGGTTGCTAGGGTGTTGCTAGGCGGTTGCTAAGGTGTTGCTATGGTATCCGGGGTGGTTGCTATGGTGTTTCTAGGTGGTTGCTAGGTGATGTATATGCATCAATTAGATTAAATGGTGTTTGCACGTTGCTACGCAACGTGCAAATACATCAATCAGCTATGCACGCTAGGTTGCTCTGGCCGTTCGGGGGTGTCCAAACTTTTGACCCGTGGCTCCATTACACACAGTACTGGGGGGCCGGGGTGTCCAAACTTTTGACCCATGGCTCCATTACACACAGTACTGGGGGGGGGCCGGGGTGTCCAAACTTTTGACCTAACGCTGATTTATCCCATAGCTGCTCCATACACTCACAGTACTGGAGTTCTAGCTACCTGTCCTTCGATCTAGCTGCCGTCCTCCGATTGGCCCCATTCATTCCAATGGGGCCACTTCGTACGACATTCGTACGAAATCCGTACGTCGTAACTTTTCGTAACGCATATTTTCGGAAAGAGCTCAATAAGTTCTACAGGTCCTCAATTGGTTTCATCTTCGTATTTCAAAAATTGCGACGTCCACGGGCGTGCAAAGTTCTGCCCATTCATTTTCAATGGTCAAAAAAACGCGTACTTACGAAGTTTTTACGAAAAACGTAAGTCCGATCGGAAAGCTGTATACAAGCCCACCATTCCCGATATGGACGCACGTTTTCTCTTTTGAACGAAGTCGATATTTCGAAAACTGCGGCACTAGTTAACCGGACAAAAAACAGGTGGAATAATAATAATAATAATAATAATAATAATAATAATAACTAGATTGCAGTTCCTACAGAAACTGCGAGTGTGATTGCAGTGCTGGCTGGTATCTGCTATGGTGTTGCTAAGGTGTTGCTATGGTATCCGGGGTGGTTGCTAAGGTGTTGCTAGGTGGTTGCTAGGGTGTTGCTAGGCGGTTGCTAAGGTGTTGCTATGGTATCCGGGGTGGTTGCTAAGGTGTTGCTAGGTGGTTGCTAGGTGGTTGCTAAGGTGTTGCTAGGCGGTTGCTAAGGTGTTGCTATGGTATCCGGGGTGGTTGCTAAGGTGTTGCTAGGTGGTTGCTAGGTGGTTGCTAGGGTGTTGCTAGGCGGTTGCTAAGGTGTTGCTAGGTGGTTGCTAGGTGGTTGCTAGGGTGTTGCTAGGCGGTTGCTAAGGTGTTGCTATGATATCCAGGGTAGTTGCTAAGCTGTTGCTAGGTGGTTGCTAGGTGGTTGCTAGGGTGTTGCTAGGCGGTTGCTAAGGTGTTGCTATGGTATCCGGGGTGGTTGCTAAGGTGTTGCTAGGTGGTTGCTAGGTGGTTGCTAAGGTGTTGCTAGCCGGTTGCTAAGGTGTTGCTATGGTATCCGGGGTGGTTGCTAAGCTGTTGCTAGGTGGTTGCTAGGGTGTTGCTAGGCGGTTGCTAAGGTGTTGCTATGGTATCTGGGGTGGTTGCTAAGGTGTTGCTAGGTGGTTGCTAGGTGGTTGCTAGGGTGTTGCTAGGCGGTTGCTAAGGTGTTGCTATGGTATCCGGGGTGGTTGCTAAGGTGTTGCTAGGTGGTTGCTAGGTGGTTGCTAGGGTGTTGCTAGGCGGTTGCTAAGGTGTTGCTATGGTATCCGTGGTGGTTGCTAAGGTGTTGCTAAGTGGTTGCTAGGTGGTTGCTAAGGTGTTGCTAGGCGGTTGCTAAGGTGTTGCTATGGTATCTGGGGTGGTTGCTAAGGTGTTGCTAGGTGGTTGCTAGGTGGTTGCTAGAGTGTTGCTAGGCGGTTGCTAAGGTGTTGCTATGGTATCCAGGGTGGTTGCTAAGGTGTTGCTAGGTGGTTGCTAGGTGGTTGCTAGGGTGTTGCTAGGCGGTTGCTAAGGTGTTGCTACGGTATCCGGGGTGGTTGCTAAGGTGTTGCTAGGTGGTTGCTAGGTGGTTGCTAGGGTGTTGCTAGGCGGTTGCTAAGGTGTTGCTATGGTATCCGGGGTGGTTGCTAAGGTGTTGCTAGGTGGTTGCTAGGTGGTTGCTAAGGTGTTGCTAGGCGGTTGCTAAGGTGTTGCTATGGTATCCGGGGTGGTTGCTAAGGTGTTGCTAGGTGGTTGCTAGGTGGTTGCTAGGTGGTTGCTAGGCGGTTGCTAAGGTGTTGCTATGGTATCCGGGGTGGTTGCTAAGGTGTTGCTAAGTGGTTGCTATGCGGTTGCTAAGGTGTTGCTAGGCGGTTGCTAAGGTGTTGCTATGGTATCCGGGGAGGTTGCTAAGGTGTTGCTAGGTGGTTGCTAGGTGGTTGCTAAGGTGTTGCTAGGCGGTTGCTAAGGTGTTGCTATGGTATCTGTGGTGGTTGCTATGGTGTTTCTAGGTGGTTGCTAGGTGATTTATACGCATAAATTAGATTAAATGGTGTTTGCACGTTGCTACGCAACGTGCAAATACATCAATTAGCTATGCACGCTAGGTTGCTCTGGCCGTTCGGGGGTGTCCAAACTTTTGACCCGTGGCTCCATTACACACAGTACTGGGGGGCCGGGGTGTCCAAACTTTTGACCCATGGCTCCATTACACACAGTACTGGGGGGCCGGGGTGTCCAAACTTTTGACCTAATGCTGTTTTATCCCATAGCTGCTCCATACACTCACAGTACTGGAGTTCTAGCTACCTGTCCTTCGATCTAGCTGCCGTCCTCCGATTGGCCCCATTCATTCCAATGGGGCCACTTCGTACGACATTCGTACGAAATCCGTACGTCGTAACTTTTCGTAACGCATATTTTCGGAAAGAGCTCAATAAGTTCTACAGGTCCTCAATTGGTTTCATCTTCGTATTTCAAAAATTGCGACGTCCACGGGCGTGCAAAGTTCTGCCCATTCATTGTCAATGGGCAAAAAAACGCGTACTTACGAAGTTTTTACGAAAAACGTAAGTCCGATCGGAAAGCTGTATACAAGCCCACCATTCCCGATATAGACGCACGTTTTCTCTTTTGAACGAAGTCGATATTTCGAAAACTGCGGCACTAGTTAACCGGACAAAAAACAGGTGGAATAATAATAATAATAATAATAACTAGATTGCAGTTCCTACAGAAACTGCGAGTGTGATTGCAGTGCTGGCTGGTATCTGCTATGGTGTTGCTAGGTGGTTGCTAAGATGTTGCTAGGTGGTTGCTAAGGTGTTGCTATGGTATCCGGGGTGGTTGCTAAGGTGTTGCTAGGTGGTTGCTAGGTGGTTGCTAGGCGGTTGCTAAGGTGTTGCTATGGTATCCGGGGTGGTTGCTAAGGTGTTGCTAGGTGGTTGCTAGGTGGTTGCTAAGGTGTTGCTAGGCGGTTGCTAAGGTGTTGCTAGGCGGTTGCTAAGGTGTTGCTATGGTATTTGGGGTGGTTGCTAAGGTGTTGCTAGGTGGTTGCTAGGTGGTTGCTAAGGTGTTGCTAGGCGGTTGCTAAGGTGTTGCTATGGTATCCGGGGTGGTTGCTAAGGTGTTGCTAGGTGGTTGCTAGGTGGTTGCTAGGGTGTTGCTAGGCAGTTGCTAAGGTGTTGCTATGGTATTTTGGGTGGTTGCTAAGGTGTTGCTAGGTGGTTGCTAGGTGGTTGCTAGGGTGTTGCTAGGCGGTTGCTAAGGTGTTGCTATGGTATCCGGGGTGGTTGCTAAGGTGTTGCTAGGTGGTTGCTAGGGTGTTGCTAGGGTGTTGCTATGGTATCCGGGGTGGTTGCTAAGGTGTTGCTAGGTGGTTGCTAGGTGGTTGCTAGGGTGTTGCTAGGCGGTTGCTAAGGTGTTGCTATGGTATCCGGGGTGGTTGCTAAGGTGTTGCTAGTTGGTTGCTAGGCGGTTGCTAGGGTGTTGCTAGGCGGTTGCTAAGGTGTTGCTATGGTATCCGGGGTGGTTGCTAAGGTGTTGCTAGGTGGTTGCTAGGTGGTTGCTAGGGTGTTGCTAGGCGGTTGCTAAGGTGTTGCTATGGTATCCGGGGTGGTTGCTAAGGTGTTGCTAGGTGGTTGCTAGGTGGTTGCTAAGGTGTTGCTAGGCGGTTGCTAAGGTGTTGCTATGGTATCCGGGGTGGTTGCTAAGGTGTTGCTAGGTGGTTGCTAGGTGGTTGCTAGGGTGTTGCTAGGCGGTTGCTAAGGTGTTGCTATGGTATCCGGGGTGGTTGCTAAGGTGTTGCTATTTGGTTGCTAGGTGGTTGCTAGGGTGTTGCTAGGCGGTTGCTAAGGTGTTGCTATGGTATCCGGGGTGGTTGCTAAGGTGTTGCTAGGTGGTTGCTAGGTGGTTGCTAAGGTGTTGCTAGGCGGTTGCTAAGGTGTTGCTATGGTATCCGGGGTGGTTGCTAAGGTGTTGCTAGGTGGTTGCTAGGTGGTTGCTAGGGTGTTGCTAGGCGGTTGCTAAGGTGTTGCTATGGTATCCGGGGTGGTTGCTAAGGTGTTGCTAGGGGGTTGCTAGGGGGTTGCTAGGCGGTTGCTAAGGTGTTGCTATGGTATCCGGGGTGGTTGCTAAGGTGTTGCTAGGTGGTTGCTAGGCGGTTGCTAAGGTGTTGCTATGGTATCTGGGGTGGTTGCTAAGGTGTTGCTAAGTGGTTGCTATGCGGTTGCTAAGGTGTTGCTAGGCGGTTGCTAAGGTGTTGCTATGGTATCCGGGGAGGTTGCTAAGGTGTTGCTAGGTGGTTGCTAGGTGGTTGCTAAGGTGTTGCTAGGCGGTTGCTAAGGTGTTGCTATGGTATCTGTGGTGGTTGCTATGGTGTTTCTAGGTGGTTGCTAGGTGATTTATATGCATAAATTAGATTAAATGGTGTTTGCACGTTGCTACGCAACGTGCAAATACATCAATCAGCTATGCACGCTAGGTTGCTCTGGCCGTTCGGGGGTGTCCAAACTTTTGACCCGTGGCTCCATTACACACAGTACTGGGGGGCCGGGGTGTCCAAACTTTTGACCCATGGCTCCATTACACACAGTACTGGGGGGGGCCAGGGTGTCCAAACTTTTGACCTAACGCTGATTAATCCCATAGCTGCTCCATTACACACAGTACTGGAGTTCTAGCTACCTGTCCTTCGATCTAGCTGCCGTCCTCCGATTGGCCCCATTCATTCCAATGGGGCCACTTCGTACGACATTCGTACGAAATCCGTACGTCGTAACTTTTCGTAATGCATATTTTCGGAAAGAGCTCAATAAGTTCTACAGGTCCTCAATTGGTTTCATCTTAGTATTTCAAAAATTGCGACGTCCACGGGCGTGCAAAGTTCTGCCCATTCATTTTCAATGGGCAAAAAAACGCGTACTTACGAAGTTTTTACGAAAAACGTAAGTCCGATCGGAAAGCTGTATACAAGCCCACCATTCCCGATAAGGACGCACGTTTTCTCTTTTGAACGAAGTCGATATTTCGAAAACTGCGGCACTAGTTAACCGGACAAAAAACAGGTGGAATAATAATAATAATAATAATAACTAGATTGCAGTTCCTGCAGAAACTGCGAGTGTGATTGCAGTGCTGGCTGGTATCTGCTAAGGTGTTGCTAAGGTGTTGCTATGGTATCCGGGGTGGTTGCTAAGATGTTGCTAGGTGGTTGTTAAGGTGTTGCTAGGCGGTTGCTAAGGTGTTGCTATGGTATCTGGGGTGGTTGCTAAGGTGTTGCTATTGGGTTGCTAGGTGGTTGCTAAGGTGTTGCTAGGCGGTTGCTAAGGTGTTGCTATGGTATCCGGGGTGGTTGCTAAGGTGTTGCTAGGTGGTTGCTAGGTGGTTGCTAGGTGGTTGCTAAGGTGTTGCCAGGCGGTTGCTAAGGTGTTGCTATGGTATCTGGGGTGGTTGCTAAGGTGTTGCTATTGGGTTGCTAGGTGGTTGCTAGGGTGTTGCTAGGCGGTTGCTAAGGTGTTGCTATGGTATCCGGGGTGGTTGCTAAGGTGTTGCTAGGTGGTTGCTAGGTGGTTGCTAGGGTGTTGCTAGGCGGTTGCTAAGGTGTTGCTATGGTATCCGGGGTGGTTGCTAAGGTGTTGCTAGGTGGTTGCTAGGTGGTTGCTAGGGTGTTGCTAGGCGGTTGCTAAGGTGTTGCTAGGTGGTTGCTAGGTGGTTGCTAGGGTGTTGCTAGGCGGTTGCTAAGGTGTTTCTATGGTATCCAGGGTGGTTGCTAAGGTGTTGCTAGGTGGTTGCTAGGGTGTTGCTAGGCGGTTGCTAAGGTGTTGCTATGGTATCCGGGGTGGTTGCTAAGGTGTTGCTAGGTGGTTGCTAGGTGGTTGCTAGGGTGTTGCTAGGCGGTTGCTAAGGTGTTGCTATGGTATCCGGGGTGGTTGCTTAGGTGTTGCTAGGTGGTTGCTAGGTGGTTGCTAGGGTGTTGCTAGGCGGTTGCTAAGGTGTTGCTATGGTATCCGGGGTGGTTGCTAAGGTGTTGCTAGGTGGTTGCTAGGTGGTTGCTAAGGTGTTGCTAGGCGGTTGCTAAGGTGTTGCTATGGTATCCGGGGTGGTTGCTAAGGTGTTGCTAGGTGGTTGCTAGGTGGTTGCTAGGGTGTTGCTAGGCGGTTGCTAAGGTGTTGCTATGGTATCCGGGGTGGTTGCTAGGGTGTTGCTAGGTGGTTGCTAGGTGGTTGCTAGGGTGTTGCTAGGCGGTTGCTAAGGTGTTGCTATGGTATCCGGGGTGGTTGCTAAGGTGTTGCTAGGTGGTTGCTAGGTGGTTGCTAAGGTGTTGCTAGGCGGTTGCTAAGGTGTTGCTATGGTATCCAGGGTGGTTGCTAAGGTGTTACTAGGTGGTTGCTAGGTGGTTGCTAGGGTGTTGCTAGGCGGTTGCTAAGGTGTTTCTATGGTATCCAGGGTGGTTGCTAAGGTGTTGCTAGGTGGTTGCTAGGGTGTTGCTAGGCGGTTGCTAAGGTGTTGCTATGGTATCCGGGGTGGTTGCTAAGGTGTTGCTAAGTGGTTGCTATGCGGTTGCTAAGGTGTTGCTAGGCGGTTGCTAAGGTGTTGCTATGGTATCCGGGGAGGTTGCTAAGGTGTTGCTAGGTGGTTGCTAGGTGGTTGCTAAGGTGTTGCTAGGCGGTTGCTAAGGTGTTGCTATGGTATCTGTGGTGGTTGCTATGGTGTTTCTAGGTGGTTGCTAGGTGATTTATATGCATAAATTAGATTAAATGGTGTTTGCACGTTGCTACGCAACGTGCAAATACATCAATCAGCTATGCACGCTAGGTTGCTCTGGCCGTTCGGGGGTGTCCAAACTTTTGACCCGTGGCTCCATTACACACAGTACTGGGGCTCTGGGGTGTCCAAACTTTTGACCCGTGGCTCCATTACACACAGTACTGGGGGGCCGGGGTGTCCAAACTTTTGACCCATGGCTCCATTACACACAGTACTAGGGGGCCGGGGTGTCCAAACTTTTGACCTAATGCTGTTTTATCCCATAGCTGCTCCATTACACACAGTACTGGAGTTCTAGCTACCTGTCCTTCGATCTAGCTGCCGTCCTCCGATTGGCCCCATTCATTCCAATGGGGCCACTTCGTACGACAATCGTACGAAATCCGTACGACGTAACTTTTCGTAACGCATATTTTCGGAAAGAGCTCAATAAGTTCTACAGGTCCTCAATTGGTTTCATCTTCGTATTTCAAAAATTGCGACGTCCACGGGCGTGCAAAGTTCTGCCCATTCATTTTCAATGGTCAAAAAAACGCGTACTTACGAAGTTTTTACGAAAAACGTAAGTCCGATCGGAAAGCTGTATACAAGCCCACCATTCCCGATATGGACGCACGTTTTCTCTTTTGAACGAAGTCGATATTTCGAAAACTGCGGCACTAGTTAACCGGACAAAAAACAGGTGGAATAATAATAATAATAATAATAAGAAGAATAAGACTTAAGAAGAACAATACTGTGATTGCATTACTGCAATCACACTAATAAGAAGAAGAAGAATAAGACTTAAGAAGAACAATACTGTGATTGCATTACTGCAATCACACTAATAATAATAAGAAGAAGAAGAAGAAGAAGAATAAGACTTAAGAAGATCAATACTGTGATTGCATTACTGCAATCACACTAATAATAATAAGAATAAGACTTAAGAAGAACAATACTGTGATTGCATTACTGCAATCACACTAATAACTAGATTGCAGTTCCTACAGAAACTGCGAGTGTGATTGCAGTGCTGGCTGGTATCTGCTATGGTGTTGCTAGGTGGTTGCTAAGGTGTTGCTAGGTGGTTGCTAAGGTGTTGCTATGGTATCCGGGGTGGTTGCTAAGGTGTTGCTAGGTGGTTGCTAGGCGGTTGCTAAGGTGTTGCTATGGTATCCGGGGTGGTTGCTAAGGTGTTGCTAGGTGGTTGCTAGGTGGTTGCTAAGGTGTTGCTAGGCGGTTGCTAAGGTGTTGCTATGGTATTTGGGGTGGTTGCTAAGGTGTTGCTAGGTGGTTGCTAGGTGGTTGCTAAGGTGTTGCTAGGCGGTTGCTAAGGTGTTGCTATGGTATCCGGGGTGGTTGCTAAGGTGTTGCTAGGTGGTTGCTAGGTGGTTGCTACGGTGTTGCTAGGTGGTTGCTAAGGTGTTGCTATGGTATCCGGGGTGGTTGCTAAGGTGTTGCTAGGTGGTTGCTAGGGTGTTGCTAGGCGGTTGCTAAGGTGTTGCTATGGTATCTGGGGTGGTTGCTAAGGTGTTGCTAGGTGGTTGCTAGGTGGTTGCTAGGGTGTTGCTAGGCGGTTGCTAAGGTGTTGCTATGGTATCCAGGGTGGTTGCTAAGGTGTTGCTAGGTGGTTGCTAGGTGGTTGCTAAGGTGTTGCTAGGCGGTTGCTAAGGTGTTGCTATGGTATCCGGGGTGGTTGCTAAGGTGTTGCTAGGTGGTTGCTAGGTGGTTGCTAAGGTGTTGCTAGGCGGTTGCTAAGGTGTTGCTATGGTATCCGGGGTGGTTGCTAAGGTGTTGCTAGGTGGTTGCTAGGGTGTTGCTAGGCGGTTGCTAAGGTGTTGCTATGGTATCCGGGGTGGTTGCTAAGGTGTTGCTAGGTGGTTGCTAAGGTGTTGCTAGGCGGTTGCTAAGGTGTTGCTATGGTATCCGGGGTGGTTGCTAAGGTGTTGCTAGGTGGTTGCTAGGCGGTTGCTAAGGTGTTGCTATGGTATCCGGGGTGGTTGCTAAGGTGTTGCTAAGTGGTTGCTATGCGGTTGCTAAGGTGTTGCTAGGCGGTTGCTAAGGTGTTGCTATGGTATCCGGGGAGGTTGCTAAGGTGTTGCTAGGTGGTTGCTAGGTGGTTGCTAAGGTGTTGCTAGGCGGTTGCTAAGGTGTTGCTATGGTATCTGGGGTGGTTGCTAAGGTGTTGCTAGGTGGTTGCTAGGTGGTTGCTAGGGTGTTGCTAGGCGGTTGCTAAGGTGTTGCTATGGTATCCGGGGTGGTTGCTAAGGTGTTGCTAGGTGGTTGCTAGGTGGTTGCTAAGGTGTTGCTAGGCGGTTGCTAAGGTGTTGCTATGGTATCCGGGGTGGTTGCTAAGGTGTTGCTAGGTGGTTGCTAGGTGGTTGCTAAGGTGTTGCTAGGCGGTTGCTAAGGTGTTGCTATGGTATCCGGGGTGGTTGCTAAGGTGTTGCTAGGTGGTTGCTAGGTGGTTGCTAGGGTGTTGCTAGGCGGTTGCTAAGGTGTTGCTATGGTATCCGGGGTGGTTGCTAAGGTGTTGCTAGGTGGTTGCTAAGGTGTTGCTAGGCGGTTGCTAAGGTGTTGCTATGGTATCCGGGGTGGTTGCTAAGGTGTTGCTAGGTGGTTGCTAGGCGGTTGCTAAGGTGTTGCTATGGTATCCGGGGTGGTTGCTAAGGTGTTGCTAAGTGGTTGCTATGCGGTTGCTAAGGTGTTGCTAGGCGGTTGCTAAGGTGTTGCTATGGTATCCGGGGAGGTTGCTAAGGTGTTGCTAGGTGGTTGCTAGGTGGTTGCTAAGGTGTTGCTAGGCGTTTGCTAAGGTGTTGCTATGGTATCTGTGGTGGTTGCTATGGTGTTTCTAGGTGGTTGCTAGGTGATTTATATGCATAAATTAGATTAAATGGTGTTTGCACGTTGCTACGCAACGTGCAAATACATCAATCAGCTATGCACGCTAGGTTGCTTTGGCCGTTCGGGGGTGTCCAAACTTTTGACCCGTGGCTCCATTACACACAGTACTGGGGGGCCGGGGTGTCCAAACTTTTGACCTAACGCTGTTTTATCCCATAGCTGCTCCATACACTCACAGTACTGGAGTTCTAGCTACCTGTCCTTCGATCTAGCTGCCGTCCTCCGATTGGCCCCATTCATTCCAATGGGGCCACTTCGTACGACAATCGTACGAAATCCGTACGTCGTAACTTTTCGTAACGCATATTTTCGGAAAGAGCTCAATAAGTTCTACAGGTCCTCAATTGGTTTCATCTTCGTATTTCAAAAATTGCGACGTCCACGGGCGTGCAAAGTTCTGCCCATTCATTTTCAATGGGCAAAAAAACGCGTACTTACGAAGTTTTTACGAAAAACGTAAGTCCGATCGGAAAGCTGTATACAAGCCCACCATTCCCGATAAGGACGCACGTTTTCTCTTTTGGACGAAGTCGATATTTCGAAAACTGCGGCACTAGTTAACCGGACAAAAAACAGGTGGAATAATAATAATAATAATAATAATAATAAGAAGAAGAATAAGACTTAAGAAGAACAATACTGTGATTGCATTACTGCAATCACACTAATAATAATAAGAAGAAGAAGAAGAATAAGACTTAAGAAGATCAATACTGTGATTGCATTACTGCAATCACACTAATAACCCTGGTTTAATCACTGTTTTTATGCATCTTAATTTTTTTCAGTGTCCAAATCGTTGACACTGCTACTTAAATGAAAGCTCCTCAGTTAAACTTGCAAAGACTGTAAAGCATCAGAACCACAGTCATTTGTCTCTTTCATCTCCCAGTGCCCTTTTTGGTATCTCAAATTGTCTTATTGGGCATATACAGGTGTTCCTTTTGGGTTTCTCCAAGTGTTGTTTTGCACATCCCCAAGAATGCTTTTGGGGTGAAAGGTGTTCCTGTTATAAGGTACAAAGGGTGCATAATTGTGTTTATATAAGCACTGGTGTATGAAATGAAAGAATACAGTTATTACAAATGCTGAAAGAGAATAAAAAAATATTTTCTTATAAATGTGCAAAGCAGGAATATTATTAGTTGTAGTTCATGTTGTATTGCAGTTTGAGGTGTTGGACTGTGTTCAGGCACATGGATAAGGCTTGACTGCAATGTTTCCACAGGCGTGTGGCAGCTCAGATGATAATACGTTCTCCTAATTGGATTGAACACCAGCGATCTACTGAGCTTTAGGCAGAGAGAGCACTGCCATTCTCAGTGCAGACTTTCTGTCCAACAGGTACTAGGATGAAGGACCCACTTCCAGGTAAATGTACAATATTTTCATATTATACATAGCTGAACTACTGAGAACTGTGTTTTTTCTATCTGGTTACCATCTACTGAATTTATCTAGCCTTAACATAGAACTCTGCAGTAGTGTGTGTTTGTGCATCTGTGTCTCCTACAGTTGACCAGGAAATCCTGTACTTCTACTGTATCTGTGCTTCTGAGTTTTGTGGCTGACTGTAATGGATTTGGTCTTTGGTTTGTTTTGTTTTTAAGTTTCTTAGTGGAGGCCTGTTAGTGATCGATTACAAGTAAGAGTAAGGGATATGCATATCTAATAATAAGGAACGCTGTTTCTGTTCAATAATTTTTTTTTTTAACAAAAAAGGGCTGAGTTTGCACATGTTTTTATATGTATATATCAGATTGATTGCCAACAATTGCAGTACATGTTTTTAGTTTCTTTCTAAAACCATACCTTTATCTACTATATGTATATTTGCTATTGAACCTTTTTTTATTATTGATATGATTTTGATATAATCATGCATCACTAGTAGTAAAAAACAAGCAAAACCTTTTCTTCTTTAAAAAGATTTTTTTAGAAAAACACATTTAGAACACGCTTACATACCCTGTCCGCTTGTCTTAACTTGTGACCTTTTAGAATGATACCATAGTTATAATAAAATGAAGGAAAACAGAGTCTATATGATTCATATATTTAATTCAGTATGTGTTAAAAAATATTAACAATGAGATTAAAGTGTAAGGTTTTTAAACCTTCATTCCAGCACTCCTGCGTGCGCCGAAAGTAGTTCAGTGGATTTGCTGTCTATAATTATTGTCTATAATTAGAACTACAGCCAGTCTGCAGCCTTTGATTCTAAAAGTGGACTGTAATCCTGAACTGCTACAACATCATTTCCTATTCAGTGATGCAGCCTGTCCACGCATGCAAAAGATAAATTGGGATTAATCAGTGAAGGGGTAAGAACATCTAAATGAACTCTAAAAATAAAGTGAAATGCACAAAAATCCTGAATACTTGTGTTTCTTTATATTGTTTAGTTATTTAAACTGAAAAACAATTGGATTTCATTCATTTAACATCAACACCAACAAACCCAGGCCTTCAGTGTTAAAAATCAGAAACAAAAGTCATTATTATTAGATATGAATAGTGTTTTAAAAGGTAACAGTAATTAAATATCATTGAGGTCTGAAAGCTTTGTATCTTTTTTGTTAATTTGAGCATTTCTCATTTTTTGCAAATAAATGCTTTAAATGACAATATTTTTATTTGGGATTTGGGAGGAATGGTGTCTGTAGTTTATAGAATAAAATAACAATGTTCAATTACTCAAACATGTACCTGTAAATAGCAAAATCTGATAAACTGATTCAGAAACTGAAGTGGTCTCTTAATGTTTTCCAGAGCTGTATATTACTTATATGCCTCAACTTAAAAAAGACAACAAACCAAAGACCAAATCTAAGCAAAGTCAGCCACAAGCCTCAGAAACACAGATACAGTAGAAGTACAGGATTTTCCTGGTCAACTATGTGAGATACAGGTGCAAACACACACACACACACCCACACACACACACACACACTAGAGCAGATTTTTAGATGAATTCAGTACACGCTAACCAGAAAAAAAAAAAACAATTTAAAACTATATACTGTGTCTGATCAGATTTGGGGAAAAAAAGGTTTGCACAAATGATAAACCGTACTTTATGGAAAATATTTAATTGCACCAAAAGATGCATCAAATGTGTCAAGCAAGATCCCCTTTTTTAACCTTAAACTACTAAATGAGATTCTTATCAGTAATGTTAAAATATCTAGCAAAATAAAAAGCAATGTCACGGGTTAAGGGTGAGGCGAGTTATGTGTTGCAGGGCTGTCCTGAGCTAAATCCCTCAGACTCAGCCGTTTCCTCTAGCGCTGTCAATCATCCACTGTGTGACCCAGGCTGTCTCTGATAAAAGGTCAAGCCATCATATAAAGTGTTCAGTAGCTTAGCTGAAGAAAAAAAAAATAAAGAAATAGGAAGCCCTTTTATTGTGTTTTTTGATCGTGATTATGTTTGGCCTACATTAAATTAGTAATAAGATTTCAAACCGTATCATACACCATCATACACTGTATCAGCACAGTGACTAATATGACTTTACATGTTTTTAAAAGCAGCATATTTTGTTTGCTCTCACTTTCATTGTTATGCTTGTTAAAATACTCTATACTATAGTACACATTTTAAACTAGGCCTCAGTGTGACGCCACTCAGGCATCACAGTTGGCACCGAAGCAGGACAGACCTTAAGTCTGTGGAAAGAAGCCCTGAAGAGGGCTAATCTCATCATAGTCGTTCCACTGGAACTCCAGAAATAAGCCACCTAAAGTTAGACAGCACTTCGTGAACCCTGTGGCATGATCTGGTTTGAAACGGTCTGCACACACAGACGTATCATTAGCGTGCGGAAGAAGACCTGTAAGTGACCTACACTGACTACAGTGTCAGCCAGCATTAAGCTAGATCGTCCTTCTGCTTCCTTCAATACAGCTAATGCGGTCTAATCACCTTCATTCACATTTGTCCATTGCACAGTGATTGAGTAGTCTCTGTGTGCTGTGATTTATACAGGAAAAGTAGCTTCATAGGTTTGACATGTGTAATATTACACCAAAGTTAGTTCCAAAGCTGCAATGTGATTGGCTGAGAGGCGTTTTATGAGTGCCATTATCAGCTGGTAATGCACTGTAACCGAAAAAAAACCCAAAACATTTTCTTTCAAAGTCAAACGAGCACTGCACTTTAATCTACACAGATTGCTATCCTGAAAACCATTTATTTGGATAAGTAAAGCTCTAATGTTTATTTACAGTAAGCTTAGATTTCCAAAATTTTTACTGAAATGGCCAATAATAGCTGATAATTGCTAACCAAGCAACAATGCAGTGGTACGGTACTTGGCCTGCGGCCTCCTGATTATGCTCGCAGCACAACAGTGCAAATATTACACATTATAACACTCCCTCTCATGTATTATTGCTTAATTGTGTCATTCAAAGCTTCAAACAATTTAAAAAAAAATTGGTTAGTAGAAAGAAATTTTTACTTCACATTTAAAATTTCCAGCTTCTGAACAACAACCACAATCACCCCTCCTCCTAACTTTACACTTTGCACAATGTAATCATTCAGATGGCCAGACGGAGATGCATGATTCGTAACTCCAGATACCTAAAGAGAACATGTTTCCACTGCTCTAGAGTCCAGTGACTGTATGCTTTACATCACTGCATCAGACACTTGAGCTTGTATTGTGTTTGGTAATGTACAGTATGGATCTGCTGTTCGGCCATGGAAACCAATCTCATGAAGCTCTCTACGCACTGTTCTAGATCTAATCAAAAGGCCATATAAGTTTGGAGGCAACTTATGTGCTTCAGCATTCCCTCTGTCAATTTATGCAGCCTACATCTTTAAAACTGAGTTTCTTATTCCTTTGACAAAATAGTGACTTTAAAACAATCAAGACATTTTACTTAACCTGCTTTTGCCGCATCCATTGTATACAATTCAGTGTCTTAGACAGTAATTTACCTCTACCCTGCTGGTAGATGGTTCAGATGGTCTAAGCTGGTTATTGATAGTCAATATGCTTAAAAATCTGGTCATCAAGGTGAATTATCTCTATGCACACCTGTATAAATTGTGTGGTTAAAAACCTTATATTGTAAGTCAGTGTGCACATGGTGAGGCCTGATAGTTTTGGGTGACATATGGATGAAACATTCCATTTCTGAAGTTGAGTGGATATTTAACATTCCTTAAATCACAGTGTCATCTGTGGACTGGAACCACCTTATAGAAGGAATTACTACCCACCGTGGACAGTGCAGTGAGTGGTAATGATAATATATGGTGGCATCTGGCTAAATTTGCCTGTGCAAACAGACAAGCAACTTTAGTCAAAATCACATCCACACAGTGCAACATTCCTTAGCTTCCATTAGATATGGCAAAATCATCTAAACTAAGCTGACATTTGGCATGTCAGTGAATAAGTGTGTTGTCCTGTTTCTTGGACATCATGTTTTTTTCATTTGAGCTTGATGGAGGTTATAGATGTGGTAAACAGAGGTTAGGATGACATTTTTGGACTACTTCTAATTACATGTACAGTATATGGCCCTGGGATGGTCAGTGACTTACTAAACTCATTTTTCTCATCTTTGCTCAGGTCCCAAATTCCACAAGGTCTGGCCAAAACGCCAAACAGACAAAAAAGCCAAAAACGAAGCTCCAACCAAAACCACCAAACCTGTCCTGCTGACCCCGAGAATACCAACTTTAACAGCAGAGCAAAGGATGAAGCAGACACGATTCGAGAGGGTCGTCTACGACATGGCTCACAACAAGCGAGTGGTCAGTGACATCATCCTGGGCAAAAGGATATCTTTCTATGAGCTACGAGGAGAAATAGGCACCGGCAATTTCTCACAAGTCAAACTCGGCATTCATGATTTGACTAAAGGTGAGGCTTGTGCTGTTTTATGGTTTACAATTATTAACTTTTGTCAAATTGCCACTCTTTTAACTCCTTACTTCATGTAATTTAAATATTAATTTCACAGTCACAAAATAACTCTATTAAATGGATCTTAACAAAGGAGATGCCGTTACAATGGTGATAACAGAAACCAGGGGTTGTAGAGTATACCGATGCAAGTGTAGCCATTTGTTCCCAAAGCTAAACATTTCTAATAAATCTTAGTTTTTATAATCTTATTGATTATGGAAAAATAAAACCATAATGGTTTCATTTAATTTTTGTATGTCAAAATCTCCCATCTCATCTTATGACATAAACATGTTTAAGTGATCAGCAGTGTTTCAGTTCCCGTTTGTGAAGGACCACTCACTGTGTTGCACCTTTTAATTTTTTTGTTTTGATTCAACACATAGTCATCAGTCAACTCATCAATTGTAATAAGGACATCTTATTTTTTTATTCTGTATATACTTGTTTATCATTTCTCAATTTTTATGTAGTTTTTGGTCATTTTTTACATGGCCTATAACGTTGGCTCTCCTGCAGTGTCCTTCATTAATGCTTAATGGGCAGGTCTAAACTGTGGTAGGCTGAATAGGTGGGGATCTATGTAAATTGATTGAAGGTGATTGCAAAAGTGATTTTTTTAGTTTCTGTATATCTTTCTGTAAGTAGTGGTGAGTGAATTATACATAGTTAAAATTGTGTTTCCATTTTATCTTATTTATTTATTTATTTTAAAAAAAAAAGTGATAGGAGCCCTTTAAACTGAGTACACTAGAATAATAAAAGGTTTATGAAATACTGGTAAAGTTAACATGCTTGAAAACTAAAACAATTTAACTAGGCCAATTAATTAATTAGCCCAAAACAAATTACTCAGGAGGTTTTAGCTAACAGTCCTCATTTTGGATGCCAGCAGACATGGAGACGTACAGGCCCTGATAGCAGTCAGTACAATTTAGCAGTGGCTGCACATGCCAACGACCAGAGGTGATCTGCTCACACAAGCACTTTGTAATCCTGTCAGATTTGTGCGACCCCCTTGAGTGAATGCAAACATGTTTTCTACATCTCTTTAATCTGTTTGGAGGCACTGTGCAGATGCCTGGAGGAAAAACGGGGGAATGTGGGGGTCCTTGAATGCAACCCCCCCATTAGGCACATAGTTTTGTGGAACTTTATATTAAAAGTTGGAGTAGATTCCAGCTAAATTGGCCTTGCCCCCCTCTGAACACTCTCCACCCCCCACCACTCAACCCCCACTACCATACCTCTGTATAATATGCTTACTTGTTCTCTCTGCTAATGTTTCATCCCTCCTTTCTCTCTCTCTCTCTCTCTCTCTCTCTCTCTCTCTTTCTCTGTCTTTATTTCTCTCTGCCCAGAGCGTGTTGCAGTGAAAATTCTTAATAAAATGCGCCTGGACAAGAAGACGCAGACGTTATTTACTTCTGAAATCTCTTGCATGGAAAGACTGTCGCATCCAAATATTGTGCGCCTTTATGAGGTGATAGAGTCAAGCAAGCACTTGTACTTGGCTATGGAGTACGGCAGTGGGGGAGACCTCTTTTCACGCATCAGCACCAGAGGGCGCCTGCCAGACCTCGAGAGCAAGCTCGTCTTTGCCCAGATCATCTCTGCAGTCAAATATATGGTGAGAAACCTGCAGTTATCCCCCCAAAAATTAGTTGCCTTGATGATTAAGGTAATCTTTTTTAAATAGTGAAATGATTAAGATCCAAAGAAAGTCATTTATTGTTAGTTTGGGAATCAAACATTTGAATAGTTTAATGCCCAATGTAAACCCAATAAATCTGCCATCTGCTGTTGTATCCTATTCATCTTTAGAGGCCTGCACTTCTAGACATACTCAAACCAGACCCTCTGGCACTAGTGACCAAAATCACTGAGATCACATTTTCCCCAATTTTAATACAGGAGTTGGACAATGAAACTGAAACACCTGTCATTTTAGTGTGGAAGGTTTCATGGCTAAATTGGAGCAGCCTGGTGGCCAATCTTCATTAATTGCACATTGCACCAGTAAGAGCAGAGTGTGAAGGTTCAATTAGCAGGGTAAGAGCACAGTTTTGCTCAAAATATTACAATGCAGACAACAAATTTTTAGTTCACGTCTTGCTGGCGCATCTGTTACCAAGGCAGCAAGTCTTTGTGATGTATCAAGAGCCACGGTATCCAGGGTAATGTCAGCATACCACCAAGAAGGACCAACCACATCCAACAGGATTAACTGTGGACGCTGTTAGAGAAAGCTGTCTGAAATGGATGTTCGGGTGCTAACCCGGATCGTATCCAAAAAGCATTAAACCATGGCTGCTGTGGGGCCTAGTTTAGGATATTGAAGAAGCATATGTGTACATTTCATATACTGAAGCACACTGGCCTCATATGAGCAAGATCATTAAGTTCGCTCATCCTCTGTTTGCTCTCTCCCGTAACAGGTTTAGGCCTGTACCTAATATATCTGAGAGACAGCTGTATAAGATAACAGGACATAATTGGCTCGCTCCCCGGAACACGCTATATGATGACTGAGGAGCATATCTCTAAACTCATTAAATAGAGGCCAGCGTATCTCTAAATTCATTAGACAGACCAGATGGCCACATAGACTCCCACTCCATGGGAACAGCAAACAAAGTGAAGGTCAACATTTTAAAAAAACTATACCATGTTGATTTGGTCACAATTAAATCCAATTATGGGACTAATGGCATAATGCCCATAACCTTGACCGGAAAAAACCTCCCTAAAGGTGATCATGTTTGGGAACAATTATGTTCAACCGATATATGGTTATATAACGGTAAAAGGTGGAGCCTAAAGCCCCCACCTTTGGTTTGCCCAAATACTGTATAAAAGAGCATGTAACTCTTTGTCTCATCAGAAGATTGGATCCTTCTGGCTGAACTTGGCTGATTTTTTCAAGACAATAAAAGAGCATCTTAGAACTTTGAAGAACTCCGTCTTCTCCTTTTTTTAACTCAAGGCACTCGTCTGTTTTTACCTTCTTTCTTTTGAACTTAGAACCTTTGTAGTGATGCATGACTAGATAACTTTTAAAGAGTCTATTGTAAGCTAGCCCAAGGCTTCCCTTTAAGGGAGGCCAAGAGTCGTCAGATTACGAACGACATTTGGCGCCCAACTAAAAGGGGCCTCGAAAAGAGCCCATACATAGTAACGATTAGAGACCAGCAGCAGTGACATCGTGAAGAAGACAATCCTCTTCAAATCCTGAAGGACAGGTGAGCATTGAAACCTTTTTCAATTTAATTACTGAAAAAGAAATATTGTGTTTTCTTGCTCACAAAGATGTCATTGTTTTAGAAGTTAAAAGAAGAATTTAAACTTTATAAAAAGAAACTGTAATAATTTATAACAAACAGACGAGCGCTGTGATTTAAAGAAAGATGTATACATGTTTAGGAATGTGTATATAACATTATAAAATGAAACCAATTGATTAAAATTCAATAAAAATATTTGATGAGCATTTTTAGCGTCTAGACGCCTAAATCCAACTAAATTCAATTAATCCAACTAAAGTCAAGTAAATTAAACTAAATTCAAGAACATTACAACAAAAGAATTGTATGTTAATGTCTGTCTACTGTCTGTTGTATGTTTTATCTCCCGGGCGTTAAAGACGGGAAACGTCATAAGGTGCGATCTAGAAAGCACGACGTTAGACTTAATATAAGTACATGAGAAAAAGAGAATAAGTACAGGAAAAAGAGATATAAATAAGAGCGACGCCAGAGAGTGAAGCGTGCGCCAAAGAGATATAAATAAAAGCGACGCCTGAGAGAGAGCGTGCGCTGGAAAAAGGCCTAAGAGAGTAAGAGATAAATGGGAAAAGACTTGGACACCCGTCTGTTTAACAGAGGGTCTTAAGAAAACCAAGTTCGTCTT
The DNA here is from genome assembly GCF_023375975.1 of Astyanax mexicanus. Taxonomy (NCBI): domain Eukaryota; kingdom Metazoa; phylum Chordata; class Actinopteri; order Characiformes; family Acestrorhamphidae; genus Astyanax; species Astyanax mexicanus. The sequence goes on along the minus strand of NC_064423.1, from coordinate 19,140,647 downwards.
TTTGTTCCATGAGCGCAAGTTGAGACACTCTATCCTGACTGTTTTACAGCGGAGATTGATTCTCACTCGGAGAAAAACGCTTAGTGCAGAACACCACTGTAACTGACAGAGAGACGAGGGAATAACTATTCAATTCTGACTAGTGGGGTATATGTTTTGTGTTGTCTGTTAAAATCTGTGTTAGTATTGTCTGAGATCTCAAGTTTATTTTTAATAACTGCTTAAATTGTGTTAGAGCTTAAGTGAAATGTTTAAAATGACTGTGACTTTGTAGATAACCTGTTTAGATGTTGCTAGTGTTATTTGAAGTTGTTTAGTGATGAGCCCACCCAGAAAAGTATTGAGAATTTGTAACAGAGTAATAATCTCCTGCTTAGTGACTGTAACCGTACACCATAGGCGTGGCATTTTTCGTAGAGTGGACTTTCGTGTTGTCCTTGTAAGGAGAGTTGGTCGTGAGGTGGTTAAGGGCGTAAAACGGCTGCAGACGTTTTTAGAACCCGAGACCTATAGAAGAGTGCTAGAATGCATCCGCCAACTACAAGATTGGAGTCGGTGAAGCAATATGCTAAATTACAATACAGAAATTTGATAATAACCATAACCACAGTAACAGTGGTTTATCAAAAGTTCCCAATTGATTTAGAAGCCAGCGAAAGAGCTGACAGAACCATGAGGTACTGCAAACAGTACCGACCAAGTAATTGGAAACTGTTTGAAATATGGATTGGTGAAATCATGGTCTTCACATCCAAATCATGGCTGTCCTCCCTATTGAGCGGCCAAAGTAGATTCAAGGGTATGACTCACTTACAGATGCGTCTGCAGGGCTTAACAGCCCCAGGACCATCAATTGCAATTGACATCGCACAGACACGTAGAATTCGGAGAAGAGTAAACAGAGCCCGAATTAAATCTCACCGAAAACAGCGCAGACGAGAAGAAGCTAGAGAAATGAAGCTAATTAAGAAATGGAGTGCGTTGCGAGCACCAGGGCAAGGAGAGGAGTATCTAGAGTAAATATTTACCTAAGGTGTACAGGCTGTATATGCGCTGGCTGTAAAACATGCACACACTTACATACGCTTGTGTAATCTCACACACACACATAGTGACCCGCCCATATATGGACATGTACGCACATACATAGACTCACAGACACACTCACACTCACACACTATAACATGTAAGTACTGTATTAACTCTCGAGCTAAACCAAAGACAATCATGGTTGTGATTCTTCAATAAGTAGACAAGGGTGCAATATACTAATTTTGATCTTGAAATCTATTTTTGAAATATAAATATATTCTCTCAGTTTCCTTTTAGAAAGCCTCAATCAACTGGACACAGTCCCACTTGAGGAGAAAACGAGAGACTAACGTGGCGACACCCTTCACGCAGAAACAGATAAGAGTATATTTTACTCCTTCTTAACTCATTCATCATGGGTGGTAAAAATACCAAGACTTGCAAAAATGAAGTAGACCCAGTACAGCTCCTTATTGAAAAAGGGGTTGACACTTATGCTGAACTTACTCAGTGTATGGCTAGGTGGCATAAACTGACAGCTAAGGCTGATAAACAATGGCCCCTTGCAGGGACCTTTGACACAGAGCTGTGCAACATGATACATGCCTTAGAGCAAGAATCTTATGTATGGAATAGCCGACAGAGAATTAAACAGCAGCGCAGGCTGATTTTGCTGAGAGCATTTATGGACCATGGCCCTAAGCCAACTAATGCCCCGACAAGCCCTACCAGTCCCATTCCAATTCCAGAGAGACCTCCACCATATGCCTCTGAACGCACACCGACTACAGGGATTTACCCTGCAATGGCACAGGGCTGGCCAGATGCGTCAATTGAATTAAAAGGAACCCTGAGCTTTGAGAGAACATCAGATGAGACAAGTGACCCACCAACTGCCACACCTGCGACCACACAAGAAGCTGGAGAAGGTTGCAGTAAATACACACCCAAACCGCTAGCACCAACCTGGACAAGACTAAGCCCCGCTCAAGACACACCCACTGCAGGTGGCCCCTCGATGCACGAGGAACAGATGAGTGGTGAGACCACACCAAAGAGCAACTATGAAAGCAGCATGCACGAGCCCTCTGTTAGAGTCAAAGAACCAAGATCACGCACCCCAGCTGATGAAGAACATCCTTCAGATACTGAAGAACAATGTTCTCAAGTGCGATTCCTAACAGCTCCACTACAGCGGAGAGTTACTGGCGTATTGGAAATAGAGCCTGAAGCAAGCGCCAGACAGCGACGAGACAACTTTGAGGACACGTATAACAAAACGGAGAAGGCTATAGAAGAAGAACTCAAAAAACTAATTAATAAAGGTGTCCCAAAGAACTCAACCACCTCACACGTTGCACACGGCCTGCGTAGAAGCCGATCTATTGAGCTGCAAAGTCCAGTAATGCAGGATGAACTTGCTGACTCAGATTTCCCTCGCACGGACTCTGAAGAGGATGAGGATCTAATTGGCTGGACAGCGACTCTTGACCGAACACATACCCAAGGTCCAAGACGCTCTGAACGTATAAGGCAGAGACTGAGGTCCCACCAGCTTAGACCGTCCAAGTCATCCCATTTCTTCCCCATCATTGCCCAGGGCCTGGGTAATTCATATGTGCCCTGGTCCTTTATGGACTTGAAAGGCCTGGTTGAGCAACTACCGAACATAACCACAGGAGGGCAGAAGTGGATCACTGCTTTTGAAGACAAGACATCAGGCTATACTATAGCCATTGGAGACATAAAGGCTATCCTGTCACACTCCGTTGGAAAAACCAAAATGGAGGACATATTTTCACTGGCCAAGTACAGAAACCTGGCAACAAAACAATGCTTTGAAGACATACCTTTCAACGCCTACCGAAACAAAATCTGGGATGCCATTCGTGAAGAATTCCCAACTGATATGGATCCAAGTCAACTGGATTCACTTGAACTGAAACCTGACACCCCTGCCATTGAATACATCACCAATTTTCAAAAGAAATGGCTAGAAGAAACGGGTACTGCTTGGAACTCTTCCAACCAGTGTCTGTTCAAGATGATGCTGAGAAAAAGCTTGCCCAAGGAAGTGCAAGATGCACTTGATGAGGTCGTGGGTCTAAATAATATGGATTGGAACATGTTTAAAGATCACATCGTCCATCATGCGGAGCGATACAAGAAAAAGAAGGCTCAGAATAAAGAAGAGTTGGAGAAAATAGCTTTGCAGCTACAAAGAGCACAGCTGACAGAGTTGAAGAAGAAAGATAAGAAACTAGCTGACCTCATGGCAGTGGTGGCCTCTGATAAACCCAAAGCACCAAATGCGACTGATCAGATTTTGCCTGTACTGACCACACAAGCACCTGTACAACAACCAATGCAAAATCCACAGGTGATGCAGCCACAACAAGTTGTTCCTGCAACTCAGACGTTTCCTGCACCTACAACACCAATGATGCCAATCAATGCAATGATACAAAACCAAAGCATGCAGCCCAGCGCTGTCCAGACTACCAACCCCAATCTCAACCAACTCCAACAACCTGTGCCACCTGTTAATGTTTATGTTAACACAGGATTGGCCAACAGGGGAGGACTCAGAGGAAGAGGAAGAGGTAGAGGCCGTGGGATGCCAAGACCTAATAACAACCCATTCGGCATGCCTAATGCGCAGACCCTGGATCAATTAGACACATTTGACATTTCAGGCCAAAAATTCCAACAGGGTCAAGGATACCAACAAGGTCAAAACTACCAGCAAGGCCAAGGCTATCGACAAGCTGGAGCTTCTCCTGTTTGTTACACATGTCACCAACCTGGCCACTACTCAAGAAACTGTCCGAATGCTGGATGGTTCTGAAGATGCCCGGAAAGCCTTGAGGGGGAGAATATTCAATTGGCAGTATCAAATTCGTCTAGTAGTGACCCAAAAGTACAGGTTAAAATTAATGGTGAGAAAAACATATTGTTCTTAATTGATACAGGAGCCACCCACTCCGTAATTGGTCCAGAAGGAGTAAATCTTCCCCTGTCCTCTCATCAACTAAGGGCACAAGGCTTTTCAGGGAAAACGCAAACATTAAGATTTACAGAACCTGTACACTTAACCATAAATGAGCAAACTGTGATAGCTCCCCTATTATATTCAGAAGCATGCCCAGCCAATCTCCTAGGTAGAGATATACTATGTAAATTGAGGGCAGATATCAGATGTTCACCCACTGGATTGTGTATAGACTTCCCAACCCCAGTATACCAGATGTACATAAAAGCAAAAGAGGGAAGACCAATTAAAGACTTGCCAACAGTTTATTGGTTAAGACTAGTAGATAGCCTACTTGACAGGCTTTACCACAAGTGGGAGCCTTGGATCGAGAGCCATAGACCTGACATGAAAAAGGTGTCAGATGATCTGCACTGTACTCTTTTGTACGATCATGATAACTCACAGACTGAATATGATGCATGTTGGCAACAGTGCCTACAGGGCAAATCAATCACATTAAGAACAGGAGATATGATCATAGGTCCTCAAGGAGTCGCTGTAGAAGCTATCCTGGATGACAACTTGTTACAATGGTACAAGGTTGAAAATTCTGTACCACATGTGTCTCTTATGGTTGCTAAATACAATCAACCAATGGACTTAGGTCCGATGGTGTTGGCTAGCAAAAAGATGACATGGATTGAAACAGATGATCAGTGTGTCTTCGAGTCGGTTGATCGAACATACTATAAAATAACCACCAAGTCTGTTAATAGAACAATAGCTGAAAAGGTTGCTGTGGATAGATTAGCACCATATATTCAAGCTAAACTAACCCAGGAACAGGAAGAACTGTTAAAGGCGGTACCTGAGCAATTGTGGACCAAACACCACACTGATGTAGGCTTTATTAGATCTGTAGAGCCAGTCCAAGTGACTCTTAAGCCAAACGCCAGATTACCTTACCAAAGACAATACCCACTGAGTAAGGCTGCGTTTGAGGGTATTAAGCCAACCATTGAGGGCTTGTTACAGGCAGGAGTCCTAGTACAAACAACCAGTCGATGCAATACTCCAATTTACCCTGTGAAAAAACCCAACTCTGATAAATGGCGCTTAGTACATGACTTGAGAGCTGTAAATGCTGTTGTGGAAGGCGAAACTCCTGTAGTGCCTGACCCACACACCCTACTCTCAAATATCCCTTTTGATGCTACGTTTTATAGTGTTATTGACCTCTGCTCTGCATTTTTCAGCATTCCACTCGATGAGCAATCCAGATTTTTGTTCGCATTTACATATGGAGGCAAACAATACACTTACACCCGCATGCCACAAGGCTTCAGTGAAAGCCCCAGCATATTTAACAAAACAGTAGCACAAGACCTAGGCGACATTGAAATCAACAGTACATTGATTATGTATTTTGACGATCTGCTAATTGCTTCCAAAACTAAACAGGAATGTGAGCAAGATACAATAACAGTCTTAACCAAATTGGCAGAGAAAGGCCATAAGGTTAGCAAGGCCAAATTGCAATTTTGTGCTGAGGAAGTAGACTACCTTGGCAGACGCTTAAAAGGAAACAAGCGCACAATTATGCCAGCACACATTAAAACCATCCAATCTGCTCCTAAACCAATTACTGTAGGCCAAATGCTCACATTTTTAGGAATGGCTGGGTACAGTCGCCAATGGATTTGTGACTTTGCACTTAAAGCCGCCCCCCTCAGGAGATTGGTAAAAGCAGCCGGACAGAGAAACCTTAAAGGAATCTTGGTTTGGGATGAGGAAGCTGAACAAGTTTTTATGCAGATCAAGCGTGATCTGTGCAGTGCTCCTGCATTGGCCAATCCAGATTACTCAAAACCTTTTGAACTTTTTGTGTCTGTAAAGAAGGGGTTCGTTAATGCTGTCTTAAGACAACTGTCAAACCCCATACAGGGCTACACTCAAGCGAACACCATAGCCTACTTTAGTACACAGCTTGACAAAATTGAACAAGGCATGCCACCTTGCTATCAAGGTTTGGCAGCAGCAGCATATGCCTTTGAAAAGGCTACTACAATTACCATGGGATACCCAGTTACCATGTATACCAACCATTGCCTACATACTTTGTTAACATCTAACTCCTTCGTGCTGACAAATGCCAGACGCACAGGCTACGACGTTATCCTGTCTGCACCTGAACTAACCATTAAACGATGTAACAAAATTAATCCAGCTGACAAGATACCTCTCCCGACGGAGGGAACTCCACATGACTGCGAACAACACACTTCAGACTTCTTGAAGCCTAGGCGTGACTTAGCAAGTGAGCCCTTGACGTACAATGACTTGATTCTTTTTGTTGATGGTTCCTGCTTTAGGGGACCAGATGGCAACCTAGCTGGTTTTGCCGTAGTAAATTACGATCAGACCACTAATCAATTTGTGACTCTTTTTAAAGCTAGTGTACCACAACCATGCTCAGCCCAATTGGCAGAGCTCAAAGCTTTGACAACTGCCTGTCAATTAGCTAAAGGTAAACAAGCGACTGTGATGACTGATTCGGCGTACGCCCACGGGGTGGCGCAAGTGTACGGATCTATCTGGGCCCAGCGCGGGTTCGTACGAGCTGACGGTACCGAAATTGCACACGGACAGGCCATTTCAGACCTCTTAGAAGCTATCTTGCTTCCTGACAGACTTGCCATTGTTAAATGTGCTGCTCATAGACATGACGATTCTCTGATTACCCAGGGCAACAATATGGCTGACCAGGAGGCTAAGGATGCTGCTACCGTAACATTGCAGTGCCCTGCCCAATCCCCAGACAGACTTCAATTGGCTGAGGAACAACTAACTGAGCTTACACCAGACTTAACTAGCTTAAGTGAGTGCCAAGAGAATGCAAGTATCTATGAGAGAAATGTTTGGATTAAAAGAAGAGCTAAACCAGAAAATGGTGTCTGGTACGGCCCAAATGGCCTGCCAGTAGCTCCCATATCCTTATTAAATATCCTGATTGCTGATGCACATGGCATATCTCATGTCCACCGGAAAGAAATCATTAAACAAATTAAGGCTGAGTGGTGGACCCCATATTTGGTTCTCACTGTAGACCAATTCCTTAACCATTGTGCTGTCTGTATACAGTACAATTTCAGGAAATCTTTGACTGCTCCATTAGGACACATCCCTGTTCCTGATGGCCCCTTCAGACACTTGGTAATGGATTACCTAGATATGGGAAAACCCGTTAGAGCATTCCGCTACATTATAGTAGTCACCGACAGATTCAGTAGATGGACTGAAGCTCAAGCAACTCAAAAAGAAACAGCCACTGCAGCTGCTAGATTCCTGATTCGAGAGGTGATTCCTAGATTCGGAGTACCAGATACGATTAGTTCAGATAACGGTTCGCATTTTGCCAACAAAGTTATCGCAGCCATAGCCAGATCACTTGGCATTAAACGTAGGCTTGGCTGTGTCTACAGACCACAGAGCCAAGGCATTGTTGAAAGGCAGAATGGAGTCTTAAAGGCAAAAATTGCCAAGATCATTGCGCACAGTGAAGGAAAAATCAATTGGCTAGATGCCTTACCGCTAGCTTTGATGAGCATGAGAATGACCACAAATAGAGTGACCAACCTAACACCACATGAGATGGTGACAGGCAGACCAATGCCAGTTACGTACCTTAGAGCACCATATCAAGGCCCTAGTCTTGAACAGCTCCAAGCTGAACTTCATGATTATGTCACATGCCTTACCAAAATTCACAGAGACTTATTTGCCCAAGCGAAAGGAGCTAGTGTTAACAGATCTGCTGAGATTGACAGCTCACTGACTGAACTGCTCCCTGGAGATTATGTATATGTCAGAGTACACAAAAGGCAGTGGGATCAACCCAGACGGGAGGGCCCTTATAAGGTAGTTTTGGCCACACCCACTGCTGTAAAAGTGGAGGGAAAGACTGTTTGGTTCCATCTGAACCATTGCTCAAGAGCCCCTCCATTTTACCGACCCCCACAACAATCTGATGTGCAGCCACCACAGCAAACTGATGAACTACCTGCTGAACAAGCACAAGGTGACCCTGCTCCTGTCTCACCTAGGGCAGGGCCAAGTGGATACCAGATCCTGACCAGACAACGTGCACGTCTAACTCCTCCTGACCCTGGCTCAGAATCCGATTAAAAGCTACATCACTGCCGACCTTAAACATCAGATACACTGCAATTGACAGCATTCGAGGAAGAAATGCCTCCATGGCATCCTTTTAGGCATCCTGGTCTTTGCGGACTAAAAGGTACCACCCTTATCTTCATCATCATCTCTTGCATCATTGTTTTTACTATTCTTTTCACGGAACAATCTGCACATACGCCTTCCACGGAATTTGAACTTTGTGCTAACTGTTCCATTGAACCAAATACTACTGGACAGTACTGATTAAGTACTTGGACCTTTTTCTTGTTTTCTTTCGTAATTTTGTTGTATACATTAACTTTCATTGTGTGATTTGTGTATGCTTTTAACCGAATTTCACCTGATGAACCCCTGTCAAGCTTTTCATATTCCGACTCTCCCCTATCCATTACCTGTCTTTTCCTTTTTCAAAGACCTACCTTTATATTTGATCAAAGCTGACATCTCTATAGCACACACATTCATAGCACAATCCTCTAACCATTCCGGACCAAATGGTATAGTAGATACTGGTTTGGAAACATACACTAATTTTATCCCTTTTCTGGAATCAACCCTATTGATTAACCCTGAACACCTTTTAGTTGCTGAAATAATTAGACCAAACTTTACTACCGCCATTGTCTGGTATTTTGCCACTCCAGGTGATAGCACGTCTTTAAGCCGCAGACAATACTTTCGTTCATTCGCCACAAGCAAGTCCTCACTACTAGAGTACTGTTGTCATTGGATTGCGTCCTAGCTATGCTACTCACACAAGTCCAGACTAAGAGCCTTCACCTTTGGAGGTCCCATAAAGACCACCTTTTACTTGGGTTGACAGTAATAATGGCAGTCTTCATCACTTCTGCATTAGGTGCTCTACTCATAGCTATGCTATGTAACACTTACCAAACTACAATTCCCATCCAAAAGCTTGACGATTCTACTCGAACTATCTTTAAACGCTCACTTGACCCCAACAAATACAGACGTTCCATTGTCCATCAGACTTGGTCTGAATTGGGCAATCGCACGTGTGAACGATACTGTCCCTATGTCGACCCAACAGTTTGTATGTCCGCTTCCAACCTGTCCCCATCCTTTGCTTACGCGAACATTTACTTCGAATGGACACAATATCGCCAATCCGACTACAAAACAATTAAAAAACGCTGTTTGGCATCACCTGCCAATATCTGTGACCAACCTGCTAACTGTTTCAATTCTGCGCGCCTTAGGAGACGCCCATCTAAGCCTTTGCATTGCAGCTTAGCTTTATTAATGTCATACTTCCTGACTACTACTCCCTCCATGCACAGCAGATACACCTACTTTCAAGTTGAATACCGGTCTATGACCTCAGTAGCATTCCTAATTGACACCAAAGGTAAATTTTCCCTGAAGGCTTATCCAATTGGCTCTAACTGCTCACATCAGGCTCAATATACCTTAAATGCCTTCTGCGAGCCTCTAATCTGCTACGAACAAGCCCGCCTGAACAGGACGCCACGAGCTGTGGTCCATTCCTGGGAGGCACAGAGATTGTTTACATTTGATTCCTTGGACCCTAATGACTTACCTGATACAGATAATGACCCTGGTGTTGTGATTTCCCAATATGCTGATCAGAATATGTTCTATCAATATTTGACCTACACAGCCCAATCAGTTGCTTCAACTGACTGCTTTGCTTGTCACAATGGTAACAGTGTCCCAACTATTACCCCAATAGATGGTATAGATATTGTCACTAACACAACTGTTCCCTCTCCTCTGCAATGCTTGATGTCTTCATTGACCATTCCCAACCAACACTCCGCTGTTGATCCAAGATGTACTGATGTTGATGGTCCAATTGTCCCACCACCTCCAGTTATACGTGATACTGGAGCTCAGTACCCATTTTGTTTTTGTAGGGCCAGTGCACGACACAACCTTCCTGAACTTGACAACAGGTGTCGCATTAGACTTAGTCCCACTGGTACTGATATACTCACGGGATATAGATATCTTAGGGTTAACTTAGCTAACGGTACCCTCCCCCTAGCTGATCTTTTCTGGATATGTCATTCAGACACTAAACTGCTCCAGTCCCTTACTAACTCGTGGACTGGCTGCTGTGCACCTGTCACTTTAACCGGTTCTGTTTCAGTTATGACCTTTGATGATGCTTTACCCAGACACAAACGTGATCTTTATTCTGACATTTCAGATGTACAGAATGTTCCTGAGCTCAATTACCTAGGCATCCCTGTAAAAATTCCCAAAGAACACTTGGTTATGAGTGATGGTAGCATTGGAGCCACAGGTATACTGTTTGCTGGACTGCAAGCCTATAGAAATGGCCACTGGATTAATTACATTTGGTACAACCAACAGAGATTTCTTAACCACACCATTACTGCTTTAGAGGCTCTTGGTGAGCAATTGGATGCAACTTCTAAAATGACCCTTCAAAACAGATTCGCTATTGACCAAATGAGAGCACCTGATGATGGTGTCTGTGTTCTGATCGGTGACGAATGTTGTTCCTATATTCCCTTACATACTGGTTCTGATGGTAATTTTACTAAAGTAATGTCCAAACTTAGAAATCTGCGTGATGAACATGTTAGAAACACTCAAGCTGCACAAGACTCCTGGTTTAACTGGCTATTTTCTGGTCAATGGAAAGCTCTTTTAATGAGATTGGCTATGATGCTTTTATATGTCATCTTGATTTTGATGTTTGTGGCATGTTGTGTTGTACCTTGTTTGAGATTGTTGATTGAACGAACTGTTTCATCTATCTCTGGACAATATGCTGTTTTCCATGCGTCTGTTGACTCATCAGCGGGACTTGAAGTTATTTGTCAAATGGGCCAGGGCATGTCCCCGGACAAATAATGCAACTCCGCCCTCCGGGTCAAGGTGAAGTGCTAGTAACCTCTCCCTTGACCTACACCGTGCCTTTCCACGTGGCGCAAAGTCACAAAAGGCAGAAGACGTCTTCAACTACCATTTGGTTTTGTGTTTTTATCCCTCTGCCTTTGAATGTTTCTCCATGTAAATGGACTAGTTAATCCTACACCCTTGTTTCTCGCCTGTCCCAAGGTTCCATAATAATTGTTTGTGTTCATATCTTTACAAGTGTGCCTTTCACTGTCTGGTGAAATGTTTTACAGTTACATATGTGTATTGTGCCTAAGGGGGGACATGCTTATTTGGATCTTTCTTACCTACTGCTCGTGTTCCCAAATTCCTCTGAAGAGGCGGAGCCCCTTGACTGTGCATTGTCTTGGTAACGCTACACATTCCCATAGGGGACCTATCAGGTAGCTTTTCCAGGCAGCGACCAAACAGACTGGTATTTCCCCATCGGTATAGCGCCTTGGCTCTAGGGGGGTTTGCCATCCTTGCCTTTGTGCTGGGGTGGTATGCCTTAACCCTTGGATTCTGAGGTATGCGACTGCATGTGGGGCCTTGTCGGGTTGCTTTGCCAGGTGCCATGTTTGACGTGCCTTTCTATGCTCAATTATTCGCCAGTTACCAGCGAGGAGACAAGGGGAATGTGGGGTTGTTTAATCAGATACTTATGTCACTTTTGACAAAAGCATTTCAATACTTGAGATGCGTAATTCGGACCTGTTTGACCCTCCTTGTGGACAATATATTAATATGGAACTTAACCATGTATTCGACATATCTATCATATGTAATCCAATCATGTTATCCATTATGTAATCCATTTGAAAGTGTGCATTTTCATACCTTTTGTAGTAATTACACCACCTTTATTCATTTGTTTTGGTGTCATGTAGCTGAATATATAACCATGTATTTCTTACTATTCTGTCATGTTTACTCACCCATATACATAAGAATGTACCAAATCAATGTGGTTTAAAAATGGACTTGGGACTCAAAATATTTACGAGCACGTAACTCACTTACAATAAAATAATTAAAACTCTACTAGTCTTTATGCTCTGAATGACAGCCTAAAATACAAATTATCCCATCGTTGTTCCGTGGGACTAAATCCCACGGAAGGGGGGAATGTGGGGCCTAGTTTAGGATATTGAAGAAGCATATGTGTACATTTCATATACTGAAGCACACTGGCCTCATATGAGCAAGATCATTAAGTTCGCTCATCCTCTGTTTGCTCTCTCCCGTAACAGGTTTAGGCCTGTACCTAATATATCTGAGAGACAGCTGTATAAGATAACAGGACATAATTGGCTCGCTCCCCGGAACACGCTATATGATGACTGAGGAGCATATCTCTAAACTCATTAAATAGAGGCCAGCGTATCTCTAAATTCATTAGACAGACCAGATGGCCACATAGACTCCCACTCCATGGGAACAGCAAACAAAGTGAAGGTCAACATTTTAAAAAAACTATACCATGTTGATTTGGTCACAATTAAATCCAATTATGGGACTAATGGCATAATGCCCATAACCTTGACCGGAAAAAACCTCCCTAAAGGTGATCATGTTTGGGAACAATTATGTTCAACCGATATATGGTTATATAACGGTAAAAGGTGGAGCCTAAAGCCCCCACCTTTGGTTTGCCCAAATACTGTATAAAAGAGCATGTAACTCTTTGTCTCATCAGAAGATTGGATCCTTCTGGCTGAACTTGGCTGATTTTTTCAAGACAATAAAAGAGCATCTTAGAACTTTGAAGAACTCCGTCTTCTCCTTTTTTTAACTCAAGGCACTCGTCTGTTTTTACCTTCTTTCTTTTGAACTTAGAACCTTTGTAGTGATGCATGACTAGATAACTTTTAAAGAGTCTATTGTAAGCTAGCCCAAGGCTTCCCTTTAAGGGAGGCCAAGAGTCGTCAGATTACGAACGACACTGCCCAAATCACAGCAGAATTTAATGTGCACCTCAACTCTCCTGTGGTCTAAAACCAGGTGTTTGAGGTTCTTTGTCCAACCCCTGTGGTTGATATGAACAAATAAATGAAGCTGCTGGCCTGTATTTATGTGATTTTATGCACAGCTCCCACATGGTCTGCCAATCTAAGATATGCATAAATAAGACATTTAAGTTCTTGATTAAAATGAACCTTTTGACCATTATTTTTGGCATACAAGGACTTCATCAGAACACAGGATTATAAAATAATTACAACCCCTGAGTCCTATCAACACATCTGTAAAAAAAACAATACACTCTACAACCAATAAACCAATAATCATTAAACAATTCTAAACACTGAACAATGTCTCAGCCAAAATAACAATTCTAATTTTAATTTTCTTCTATTATAGATGTAAATTGTAAATTTAAATGTAAATTCGACCGGCATATAAATTATAAACTTCTATTATTTGTTGGAAATATTAGCCTTGTAGTTCACTACAGATGGACTAGAAATATAAATATTTCTACATTTCTAATATAGAATTACTGGTAGTTAGGGTTTTGCCATATTGTATCGCATTGCTTTTTTTGTAGTTTATATGCATGCACTAAATATTCCACACTGCTAGTTTTGTGGTAGATTATTATTATTTTTGTTGTATTTTTAAAATTTTGTAACATAATTATGTTATACAAAACCAGGGTCTTGGTAAGTTAGCGTTTATGAAACATTTACTCCAAATGTTGATTTTTCTTTTCGTTCTTTACAGAATATATGAAAGAAACCCTTTTATCATATTTATACAAATATAATAAAAAATACTTTGTTCCAGTAATATATTCTTAAAAACAAATATATAATTTTAGGGCCATATGATCTTTTCTTAGGGCAATAAAATTTGGTCAAAGGCCCAAAACCACACAGTAAATTTTCCCGTGTTAAATCAATCCTTATAGAATTAAATTGTCAAATTAATTTTCATAGTGTCAAGATTTAACACTGGATTACTGGACAATATATATATATATATATATATATTTTTTTTTTTTTTACATTTTTGTTCTTTCTTCCATAACAGCACGACAACGACATCGTCCACCGTGACCTTAAAGCTGAAAACATCTTCTACACCACCAGCTACTGTATTAAAGTTGGTGACTTCGGCTTCAGCACAATCAGCGGCCCTGGCGACATTCTGACTACGTTCTGTGGCTCCCCGCCGTACGCCGCACCCGAGCTGTTCAGGGAGAAGAGCTACGTGGGCCTCTTTGTGGACATCTGGGCTCTGGGGGTTCTGCTTTACTTCATGGTGACCGCCACCATGCCGTTCCACGCTGACAACCTGAGCCGGCTGAAGCGTTGCATCCTGCAGGGGTCGTACGCTGTTCCCCAGCACGTGCCTGAGCCCTGCCAGCAGGCCATCAAAGGCATGCTGAGGCCTGTGCCTCCTGACCGAAGCAGCCTCTCCCAGCTCATGTCCTGCTCCTGGCTGAGCGGCATCGACTACCCCAAGCCTTATCCCACGCTCAGCCTCACGCCCAACCACCTGGCCGAACCCTCCCCTGACCTGTGTGTAGAAGAAAAGGAAGTGACCTCAGCACTCAAGGACTTGGGCATAAGCAGCACGCACCTACAGAACAACACCTGCACAGACTTGCGCAGCCCCATCACAGGAACCTACCGCATCCTGCTGCACAGCATTCAGAAGAGGAGGTCAGTGGAGATGGTAGGGTATTCCGCACTCTATCCCGAGGACTTTCGGGACAGCAAGCACTGGGACAGCAAACACGACCCGTCCTCTGTCTGCACTGTGCTTTAATGACTGGCCTCTGGGTCCCATCATAGTGTGGTGCATTTAGATAGTCCTTTCTCTTAAACCTTGTAAACAACATCATAAATATCTGGCATGAAATCAACAAGTCTTAGGCAAGTCTCATGTTGCCTAAGTTTACAATGTTCAGCAAGTACGTTCAGGGAGTACATTCTCCAGTACTGGGTCACATTCATAAAACTGGTAATGAAATCCTATTCACAAAGGTGCAGTGGTAGAAATCAGTTTGATACTCTCTTTAAATTGTTTTTTATTGTTGTAGTGTTTTCACGCAGTATATGCATGTTAATATCCACTTCTCAGCTCCTGTTTGAGTGCCAAATTTGAAACGGGAAGTTCTATCCAATGTCAAAAGCAGTTCCAAGGTATCTAGGCAATCTCAGTGCACAGGGACATGTGGAGTTGGTGAATTTAAACTAAATAATAATACAAAAAACTACAGGTCAAAAGATTAAAAACACTCTAATTTTTGTCTGCTGGTTGACAAACTCATACAGTACACAGCAGAAGTACCCAGCAGACTTCGTCTGAGGGAGGAATCTGTGGCTAGTCAGGGTGGGTTTGTGGCAAGAAGTCACCAGATAAGGAAGATTTAAGTGCATTCAAATAATGAGTTTTGTGCTTCTATTGCAGTTAAGCATGAACTAGCTTGTTCGTGTTTTGCCATTTAGCACAAGCTAATCTTATACATAGAGTGGCCAGCAACAGATTATTTGCATAAAAGTGACAGAGCTCCTAAATGGCTCATTCTGTAAGGGACTGAAGCTGGCAAGTATAGAGCGGGTGAGTTTCTTTATTTAAGGGTGATTTTGTGCAAAGAATTTTATGAACTTGTTTTGTATAGCCCTTAGACCTATTCTAATTTGTGTAAAAATAGTTATTTATAGTATGTTACCTTTAAATGGTATAAAATTTAGAAGTAAATTTACTTGGCTTTTAAGGGGAAAAAAACTAAAACTGACAATTTACAAATAGGGATGTTCTAAAACTTTTTGCCAATAGTGTACTTCATGCAGCAACTTGGTTAAAAAGAAAGTTGGGTGTGTCCCAATTGCATATTAATTCCTAATACTAACTAGATGTTGAGTATAAAGTGTAGTTTAGGTAAAGGTCTGCAAGTTAAGTATACACAAATAAACACATTGTTTGAGTGTGTCCCTGAGTGTAATGTCTCACAGTATTAGTGTGTAGTGCGCAATTGGGACGTAGCCAAGGGGCCTGATTTGTCTATTACGTAGCTGCGGCTGGCGGCCTTCAGAAAGTTGACACCTCTATTGGAGGCGGTGATGATGTAAGAAGAAGAAAAGCTTCTGATTGGCTAAGCTGTAACTCAACCGGCCCTCACTATACCCAGTCCCTGTGCATTTAGTAACCCTCTAACATCCATCTTTTAAATGTGCTAAGAAAGTGGGAGCAGCTGAAATTGGGAATTCTAATGCTTGTTAACCTCTAGGATAATTATTTAGTTATTAATGTTAATGCACATTCATAACTATTGTGATATATTTATTGACTGCTTTAGTTCAGCATGTTTCGTGGCATCCCAAAGGGCTCCATTTGCAAGCCTATGAAACTGCACTAAGTTGTGATAATGTTGTTAAGAGTGAATAATCTGAAAATCTGATGATCTGATCATCTTTTTAAGGCATTTTTTATGACAAAAACCTTATAAGTGAACCTTGAGGAAAACTGGGATTACAGGCCCTTTTGCATATCAGATATATAATTATATATAATTAAATAATTAAAAATATATGGCACTGTACATTTAAGTGATTTCCTGCTAGAATGTTCACTTTACCTCAGGAAGAGCTTGGGAATTAGCTGGTTAGTTGAATCAGTGATAAGGGATCAGTGATATTAGAGCAGGGATGAGTGATTCAGGGCCTCTGAAGTACTGGGAGATACGAACATTAATACAGTAAATAGTAAAGCACCAATACTACGAATACTACATTTGCAGGGATGTGACATGTTGCATTCTTGTGATTTATAGTTTTATCTGTCATCATTAATTATAAGTTTATTCCAGCCACATGCAATGGTTCTCTTTAGCTTTATCTATTTTTGTAATAAAGCAATAAGGTATATTTGTAATGAATTGGGAGACTTTTGGTGCTTTTAAACTGAAATAACGTGTTTCAGTTCAAGTGATATTATATGACATTAAGACGTGGTTCCGGTCTCTAATAGGAATGTGTGATGGTCAATCAACAATATACGTATAGTAAAGCAAACTGATTAGCGGTGACTTTACTCTTGTACTGATTTTGATATACAGTGTATTTAATGTTTAATTATTACCAAGTGAGCTTTGCATACATGCTGCTACGTTTAATAGTTAATTCAAAGTATAAAGTATATCTTATTTTATCTATAGCTTATATATAAATATTTTTTAGGGCTGTCAGCGTTAAAGCATTAACTTTTCTTTTAACCAGTAATGCTTTATTGTTTTTTTTTACTTAAATTAATTACGTCACCAAGTTTTACCCCAACTTCTGCCGGAATCTGCCAAGCCCCCACCCAATGTGCAGATATTTTTTCTGGACCGGTTCGCTTGGGGTGAAACATGACTTGGTATCGATCTAAACCCGGCTATTAAATATACTCCTTTTCAATTGAGATAAACATCTGATAAAGCCAAAATCCAATTTCTAATGCATTTTTTATTTCAGTGCCCCTTGTTGTCCTCTCAAATATACAATATTTCAGTTGACACTACTAATATAAATATAATTGCTTTTTACTTTTCTTACATCCATTCTTTTAATTACATTAAAATATCCACTATAAAAACTTGCATCTTAAGAAAAACAAGTGCAATTAATTGCAGTTAATCACAGAATATTGTTGTGATTAATCAGATTACATTTTTTTAACCAGTTGGAATCAATCATATTTTTTAAACAAATGGTAATTAATCAGTTAACAGATTTTTTATTTTTATTTTACACTCCAATGTGTAAATGTCAATGTGGAGCATTTGATCCATTTAATCTGGTATCCACCAATTTAGCCTGTGTGTAGGAGGCCCGTCCTTGAGTCAATTATAAAGACATAATACCGCTTAGCATTTTCCCGACCGCAGGCTTACTGCGAGTGTGTGACGCAAAGGATTAATCACTGGGATTGTGTTTCACTACAAATCAGTGCACAGTTACTCTGTGGCAGTCAGCTAATGTGTCAGTTTGAGAAGACTTTCCACTGTGTTAAATCTGGAGTGGTTGCTTCTAAACAGCAGCTTGAGAGAATGTAACACTAATAGTACTTTTATATTACCCGGTTTTCCGCACTTCAGTATGGAATGTTGACTATGTCAGATGTGCATAAGCCATTGTCATTGCACTTTTGATTAATCTGGCTTACTGTTTGGCCAGGTACGGTTTTATAGAAACATATATATGTAATTTTATTTTACTGTCTTTATGCTATCAAACCTACATTGGAAAATATATATATATATATGTATTTATCAAAAATATACATATTTAGGTCTAATTCCCTTAGTTCCTAGTTTCCAAAAGAAATATCACACAATCATACTTTATCTTTACTGTATATCTTTACCTATGAGTCTTATTTTCTGTAGGAACTCATAACTTGGCAGCAGAGCTTCAGGCAGAACACCTGGGTTGCCAAGTATAGAACAGAATAGAAGGCAAGCAGTTTACTGCAGCCATGAAAGCAAGCACAGATATTTGCTATTAGTTAACTGATATGCTGCATAAATACAATATATATATATTTCCATATGGGTAATGGCATATATATATATATATATATATATATATATATATATATATATATATATATATATATATATATTTAAATGTATGTTCACATTAATGTTTCATCTGAGAAGCTTGACAGTTTTTATTTTTGTATTATTTTAATACTTAAATACTGCTGTGTTGTTGTAACTCATTACCAGCAAATAAATATGAGCCAAGCTTCCATTATTTCTCTTGCTTATTTAATATGTAATTATTTTAACATTTAATGATTGGTTGTGTTGTGCACAAGGCATATATATATATATATATATTATAAGTTATTGACATATATTGATGTACAGCACTTTGATTTTTGATTTTATTTTTAAAAAGTTGAACTACGTAAATTTGCATTAAGATTTGATGAATATGTTTTTTTGTATTTGATGAGTTGCAGAGGATGTGTTCATATCTTCTCAATTTAAAACCTGACAAGATGTGAAACTAAGCAAAAGGGTATCTACGTATTTGTATAAAATAAAAAAAATGGTTTCATGTGTACTGATCATATACTACATCATAGAAACACAGACAGAAGAGATAGTATAATTGTCCTGATTTTAATCATGGCAAATTAAAACCATCTGAAAGACAGACTTTTACCTTTGAGAAGAACAACAGCTCCATCTTTTGGTTCCTTTCAGGAACTTGACAACTCTTGCATTACGCTGTTAACAATACATTAATACAAATATACAATTATTTATTCTAATTCCAGTCAGTATCTGGTGTATTTAAAGAGAGCAACTCTATGATAGTTCACTAAATATGGTTTATTTTCCACATTTATGCAACTATTTAGAAGCTTTGAGTCACTTGTTAATAGTGATTTCATATTCAGTAACATATACAGTTCTAAATATAATTTTATGAAGTATATAAATTAAACAGACAATAAGCTATGTTTATGTGTTGTAATGATTTGGCCCATATCCAAAACGTCCACTCTGAGAACAGATTTGTTACCCACAAACATACAGCTCTGGAAAAAAAAAAAAAAAAAAAAATTTTTTTTTATTTTTTTTTACCAAATTGAAAACCTCCGAAATATAATCAAGAGGAAGATGGATGATCACAAGCCATCAAACCAAACTGAGCTGCTTGATTTTTTTTTTTACCAGGAGTGGGATAAAGTTATCCAAAAGCAGTGTATAAGACTGGTGGAGGAGAACATGCTAAGATGCATGAAAACTGTGATTAAACCAGGGTTATTCCACCAAATATTGATTTCTTGATTTCTGCATCTTTTTTTGTTATTTCAGCCATTTCTCATTTTCTTCAAATAAATGCTCAAAATGACAATATTCTTATTTGTGTCATGCCTGACTGTAAACAGGCAGAGAGAAAATAAGGGACACTGCTGGGATGTAGAACGAAGCAGTAAAATTTATTGAAATAAACAACAAAATAAACAATATAAAAGAGGACTAGAGCAACACACTAAAGTCGGGCAAAACTGAAAACAAATATAAACACTGACAAAGTAAACGGGACTGGGCCAAAAGAAACAGGGACTAAGGAATAAGTGGAACGGCCAAAACAATAAAACCAGGAAGTAGTAAGGGGAATGGGGAAAAAAAAGGGAGCACTAGACTACAAAATAGCAAACAGAAAACTACTAAGCAGAGCTTAGGAAAATGGCTAGACTAAGAAAGTAAACAGGGCAAACAAACAAAGCAAGAAATAAAACAGGGATACTTAGGCCGGGAGGAGTCCAAGGAAAAAACAGGAACTAGGGAAGACAGGCTTGGGAGATAGAACGCTTTGTAGAGTAGCAAACAAGCTGGAACCACAAGGAACCACAGACCATGAGAGCGACCAATACTCGGCAACAGCAGAGAGGAGCAGCGTGCTTATAAGCAACTCTGCCCAGGTGAAGCTGATCTCTAATCAGGGCTGGATGACTGCATGAGCGTGCCCTGATTAGAGGAAGTCCATATATGGGCATGGAGTGCCTCTCAGAGTGTGTGTGTGTGTGTGTGTGTGTGTGTGTGTGTGTGTGTGTGTGTGTGTGTGTGTGTGTGTGTGTGTTTGTGTGTGTGTGTGTGTGTGTGTGTGTGTGTGTGTGTGTGTGTGTGTGTGTGTGTGTTTGTGTGTGTGTGTGCTCTAATTAGGGGAAGTTATAAAGCTCCCCAACTTTGGAATAGCCTCCCTATTAATATACGGGACTCAGACACACTCTCAATCTTTAAATCTAGACTCAAAACATTTCTATTTGCTCAAGCTTTTGAGTAATGTCTCATTACAATTTTCTTCCTCTTACAGCTTATCCAGCAAATATAAACCCTGTCCTAATCATCTGCTTTCTCTTTCTCTCCCCATGTCCTGAGCTGCTGCTACCAGTGCCCATCCCACTCCAGCAGAGTTTTATAAAACCATTCTAACCCCTTTCTCTTCCCTCCCCTCTCTGTTCTCTATCTCTATCTTTCTCACATGTGCTGAGACGCCTGGCCGGCCGGTCTTCCTGGATGTGTCCGTCTGTGGTTCCAGCTTTCAGGAATCAGCCCTGTCCTTCTATTCATCAGAGTTATTACACAGCCCTTCTAACTCCTGCTTTTTTTCTCTTCCTTTCCTTTCTGTTTTCTCTATCTATCTCTTTTACATGTATGGAGATGCCCTGTTCCTGATGTTCCCAGCCTGGCTCTCCACTGCCCGCTGTGTTGTTCTCCGGCTCTGCAACCCTGCACTGATTAACATTAACACACTCAGTATCTGTTTCTGTATTAGCCATAGCTCTATAGTTTGTGCCCATCACATTCTTATATTCATAAATTAGTACCTGTTATATTAGCCATAGTTCACATTAATTCTCTGTACTGTTTTGTTCTGTTATTTGTTTGTTGTTTGTTGTTTGTTTGTACTGAGCGGGTCAACCCGAGTAGGATGGGTTCCTCGGACTGAGTCTTGGTTCCTTCCAAGGTTTCTTCCTCTTAAAGGGAGTTTTTCCTTGCCACTGTGTCACCATAAAATTGGCATCTCTGTGGTGCTGCTCATAAGAGGCGTGGACCTGTTTTTCCTGTAAAGCGGCTTTGTGACAACCTTTGTTGTAAAAAGCGCTATATAAATAAAATTGAATTGAATTGAATTGAAGTCCTTATTTGGGCATAGGGTGCTTGGCTTGGCTGGACGGGCCTGACAATTTGGAATTTGGGAGAAATGTTGTTCGTAGTTTAAAGAATAAAACAACAATGTTCATTTTGCACAAACATATAGCTATAAATAGCAAAATCAGAGAAACTGATTCAGAAATTGAAGTGGTCTCTTAATTGTTTCCAGAGCTGTATATTCCAGCATCTAGCAGGTGCTGATATATTGCATGATCCTGGTGTCATTGTAACATCATCATAATAACCATTAACAAGAGGTTCTTATAAAAACATTCCTTTAGTAAGGGCTATAACTTTAAATAAATTTAAAGATGACAAGACAAGAGTTGAAAAGACAAGACAAGACAAGTGATTAAAGTTTTAGGTTAAAAAATGAATTACAGAAAATATTCATTGAATTAACATGATTCAAGTGAGTATATACACAGCACATTAATAAAATATATGACATCACAGTTTATTTGGGTATAAACAAATGACACAATTTCTGATAAAGTTAATGACCATTTTGGGAAGTATCCTTCCAAAATGATTTCCTGGAACCTAAACTCAGTCACTCATCAGCTCCCTCTGCAGATTCTCACTGGAGTGTATTTATGACTGGGTCCTGTGGGATTCTCCCATGACTCTACTTGATTTGGGGGATTTTTGGTGGAATGTGGAAGAATGCTTTGGATCAATGTTCATGAAGATCTGACAAGAGGCCAGCTTTCAGACTCATTCTGAAACTTGTTCACTTAGAACTAATGTTAACTTCCCTCTGGTGAAATTTAAAAGCATGCTCTGTTTTAACACAAATACAAGAGTCTTTACTGTAATTTTACTGTTTAAATGTACCGTTATTTAACAGCTGGTATCTGTGGCTGCCAACATTTTATTTTCCCAGGATTTATTTATATGGGCAAAAAGCAGAAAGCTATTTAACCACATAATAATTTAACACTACAGCTATTCACAGCCTAAAAAAATAGTTTTAGTCTCATCTGAGCATAAAATAATAAAAAGCTCAGAAAAAAATTAAGAGACCACTTCATTTTCTGAATCCGTTTCTCAGTTTTGCTATTTATAAGTATCTGTTTGAGTGAAATGAACATACTTGTTTTATTCTATAAACTATGGACAACATTTCTCCCAAACTCCCAAATAGAAATATTGTAATTTAGAGCATTTATTTGCAGAAAATGAGAAATGGCTGAAATAACAAAAACGATGCAGAGCTTTCAGACCTCAAAAAATGCAAAGAAAACAAGTTCATATTCATAACGTTTTAAGAGTTCAGAAATCAATATTTGGTGGAATAACCCTGGTTTTTAATCACAGTTTTCATGCATCTTGGCATGTTCTCCTCCACCAGTCTTACACACTGCTTTTGAATAAATGTATGCCACTCCTGGTGCATAAGACCAAGCAGTTCAGCTTGGGTTGATGACTTGTGATCATCCATCTTCTGCTTTCAGTTTAGTAACAAAATAATACAGACTGCCACTTTAAGGATTGCTATTCAGTAACAAAATGAATTATAAGTGAGACAAATCCAGATGTGAAATCTGTGGATTTCCAGCAGTTGAGCACCTGATGAATGGGCCTGTAGTCTTGTGGGAATGAGCTGGATAATTTAACACCAAAGATAACCCTACCACTCTTAACATGAGTAATTGTTAGATTTAAAACTTGAGAAGAGGATGATTCTAAGCAGAGCTTGGAGAAATGTTGAGGTCAGGCACTCTAAACTGCACTGGGATGCTTTATTACTGACAACTTTATATATTTTACTGCTAAAAGTCATTTTTTATGGTTTTTGTCTTACTAAAGTACCCCGACTTCTATTGCAGCTGCCTTCTAGCAACTGTGATCTACTGTTCTATCCGGTCATCTGTTAAACAATGTATTGCAACACTGCAGGTGTGAGAAATGAGTCAGTTGCACTGCAGTGAATATGGCCTAGATTTGGCAACAGCTCTAAAAGAAGGTGTAATTTTTGATATACTTAAATGTGGTCATTACACATGGTCAGAACACATGGTCAGCAGGTTCCAAAAGCATTGTTTCTTTCACTTTCAATCTCAGTCATCTCCCCACCAGTTCTCTGTAGGCCTTTTCCCCCTTTTGATTGCCAGTATGTGTGTGCAGCCTGTGTTTATTTCACTATTTTTCATTAGCTTGGCAGTTTGTCAGGGAGAGAGAGAGAATTTGCAATACTGTTATTGGTCTCCTGTCATTCTTTGCTTGCACAGACAAGCACCCTCAAGTGTATTCGGTAAATTGCCACTGAATGATTTTCTGGAAAGAAATAACATTACTTGATGCAGGATCTGCACAGCTTCATGTCTTCGCTTGTCTTGTGTGACCTAAAGAGAAGTTCACCAAGTTTTTACCAATAAAAATATAAATATGAAGGCAGGCCCTATTGAAGCAGGTTCAGTGAAGCAGCTGCAAATTCAACACACTGGTAGGATCAGTATAGAAAGATAGGATTACACACAGTTCCTCTGACCTGTATTAAGCCTGCCACTATATACGGATGTCACACAAATGTACATTAGATTACCTCCAACATGAACATGCTTGCCCTGAACTTTGATCTACTTTAGAACAGGAATGAACGCTGCTGCACAGGAGAGGCTAGGCTGGACGAGTTTTACTAAATACATGCTAGACCAGTGATGACACATAGCACAACTCTCACTGTGTTTTTACTGTGTTTAGGTAATTTCAGCTTTTTTTGTGGTCTCCAACTGATCACACAGCAGTTAATGTGCTATTAATTGGTCAATTATCAGAGTTTGAGCACGGACTAATAGTGGGATATTCCATTCCCAAAGTTTTGCTGGAATTTAACATCCCTTGATCCGCTATGTGATTTGTGTACCGGAAATATGTCGCAGAAATCCTTCGGATAAATCTAGTGTAAAATATAGTTTAAAATGTGTATACTTTAAATTCAGTGGTTTTCTTTATATTAAAATTAATACTAAAGCCATCAAAACTAAAAAGGAAAACATGGAATTATTAAATAAATAATTCCATGCACTCTTAACCCAGATTAGTTGAATTATTAGAAAATTGCGTGAAAACCATTACCTTAAATTACTTGTGTTTTTATACAAAAAGAAACTAAAGAAGTTAAAACAGGATGCAGTAAACAAAACAAGTGTACATTAATGGTCTTTAAATGGTAGAAAATAAATATTCAAAGAGTACAAAATCACAAATATAAAAATTATTAATTTCTACTTAAAGAAAGATGACTTTTTATTAAATTAGGTTACAAAAAAATGGGGGACACACCCATTATGCAAATAGATTGTGCCAAAAGTCAAAGGAAAGGAGTTGCCAATGGCAACTTTTATGTTAAGCAGAAATAAGTTAAGTAGAAATGTTATTATTTGTTATGATTTTTGTATACTTAAAATATTTACTTTCTACCATTAAAACATCAGAAAAGAGCTAATTTATGTGAATTAATGATTTTCAGAGAAGATTACTAATAAAAGCTTGTTTTGTCTACTGCATCCTGTTGAACTTCTTTAGCTTCTTCTTGTGTGAAAACTTAAGTAATTTAAGGCAACAGTTTTCCTCGCAATTCTTTTGTAAAGTCAGCTAATCTGGGTTAGGAGTGTGTTAAACAAACCAGAATATGTTTTACATTTTAGATTCAGCTTAGATGACAGCTTTGCACAACTTGGAATTTTCTCAGTGTTTGAGAGCATCAGTTGTGTTATGAAGAGGTAGGTAGAGTTTGTATACAGTGATTAGCCCTATTTGAGTAATGTTGAGGAACGTTATGATGAAACTGGCACTCATCAGGACTGCCCTAGGAAAGGAATAGTAAGAGTTACCTCTGTTATACAGTAAGACAGGACAGTGCGTGTTAATGATGATAGTGGTGGAAATAACTGACAGACAGAAATCACACCCGCATTCAGTACAGGATAGTGCTACACAATATATCATTTTAGAATAGTCATCACAGGAGGTGCTGTTGTCATAAAAGTCAAATGTATATATATATATATATATATATATATATATATATATATATATATATATACATATATATGTATATATATACGTATATATGTATATATATACGTATATATATAATATATGAATAATAGATTTTAATAATAATAATAGCACTTTTCTCATTTTTCATGACTTATAATTTATTTTATTACAATATTGGGTACAAAGATGGCATTATTAATGACATGACGGAGGTAGAATTGGTATACAGTGAATAGCACTAATTAAGTAATGTTCTAATTCTTATTATGGCAAGAACTAATTACCTAAGTAAAGAAAGAAAAATTACCTTAAGAAATGAAAGTCAGTAGATCCCCAAAAAATTAAAAAATGTCAAAAACCACAAAGATGTTATGATGAAGACCAAGAGCTTCCTCACAGGATAATTTCATCAGCGTTACCAGCCTCTGAAAGAGCACGTTAACAGCTCCCCAGATAAGAGCCACCTAAATACTTCAAAGAGTATTTTTTTTTCAGTTGCTGTAAATTTTCTCTTTTTCTTTTCAATTTAACCCTCTTGTTATGTTCATTTGTCAAGAACAGAAATGGTGACCTGGTGCATGTTTAATTATCCAAAACAATCCTAACAGGCAGTGTAAATATTTCATCCAACAACTCCATTGTTAATTATTATGTCAATATTTAGTGTAATAGTGTTCCTTACCTCTAACAGGTAATGGTTCAATTATACAATTCACTAGTTTTTCAAAATCAAGTACATTATACATTCACTACTATATTACTTTTGAAAGACCAACATATACAACACAATAGTTTTACATTACATTGAAACATAACATTGCAATTTTGTTTAAGTTTTGTTTTTTATTTTATAGAATCGCCTTAAGAAACAATTGTAGCACTTTTATTTTATACATGAGTAACTAAGAAATTGTTTAGAAGTGTTGTTTTGGCTTGACATTATTTTCCCCTTAGAACTTCCAGTTCTTTTGTTTCTTTTGTTAAAGTAAAATCAGATGTCTGAGCCAGTTTAAAAAAAAAACATACTCTCCACCTTAATCCTTCAAAAGCCGCTGTCAAAAAAATTATCCACATAATAGAAAAGTTTAATATGAACAAATGGCTTTTTCATTCAAGCCACAAGCAACCCTATTTAGGAAATATTCTTTTTTTTTAAGAGTCTTTAAGTGCCTTGTGTAATCGGACCACAAAATATGTTCCCACATCTTAGCGAGGTCAGTGTCATGCTTTTGGCACAGCTCCAAACGTCCTTTCAAGTGTTTTGTTTTTGAGACCTGACTTTGTTCTTGAAATCCTCTAAAGCAAGTCAACTGTTCTGCAAAGCTACAGATATTGTGCAATTTTCAATCTAATTTTAGCCGCTCGGCTCTGCAGCTGACAAACAAATCTACATCTTGCTTACACTGAGAGCAGTGTTTAGTGCCTGCTGGTGTGATGTTGTTTTGATGTGTGTGTTTGTTCAGCTGAATTCTTTCCTGAGGAATCACTGCTCATTATTTTGCCCTCAATTTCTGATATATATAATATATATATATATATATATATATATATATATATATATATATATATATATATATATATATATATATATTGGTGTGACTTCTTGGGCTGTATAGGACACCCAGCACATGGTGTGTTGCGATGCTGGTTGCTATCTTACACCCCCTTAACTGTCTGTTTTACAATAAGGTTTTTCCATTCATTCTGTCTACTATTCTTCAAAAAACAAATTGATTATAATTACAGATTGATTGATGCCTGATTATTTTTTACTGGTAAAGCCAAATCCAGGGAAACTTAATTTTGAGGCAAAATGACATGGTTATATTTATCTTCATCATTAATGTTAATTTTTAAAAAGTAGTGCTATTTTTATGTTTAACAAATAGAACACTTCCATTATTGGTTCAAATACACCAATAATGTACCAGAGGCCACATACAGTCCAACACATAGCATATTAACATTCTCATTGTTCGAGAATTCATAGATAACATGGACAATATAGATTCAAGATTCATCAGACTTATTGTAATGAACTTACTGTCAGAGATGAGTGAATGTGAGAGTTGGCTTCAACAAGTGTTTTTTTTTTTTTGGCTTATTTTTATACTTGTTTTTGATAAACCAAAAATAAGCCACACAGAGAAATTAAGATAATACACATGAGCCAGTGTAAGCGCAAAATCTAAAGGAAACAAATATGATCCCAAAAATACACAGAAACTGTTCTGAGAAAACGACACACGACCCAACAAAGACACGGAGAGACAGAGAATCCACTCATACAAACAGACTAACACCCCAGAACAAGGGTTCCCTGGCAGCTACCAACATTTCTTGCATCATAAATGATACACAAATTCCCATCAGTACTTGTTTTTCCTGTGACCTCAACTGCCCCTAAAGACTAAATTCTTAAAACTAAGTGTGACTATTTTACTGAGAAAAAATAAATAATCAGTTACAGAAGTACTGAGTGCCGGAAAATTCATATTTAGTTTTATTGGGCAATGCAGTTTTCCCCCACCCACTCTGTACCTGGTGCACGCTGATTTTAGTTACTATTAATTAGACATACTATAAGATATAGAAAAGCAATAATATATAATGGATTTAACCTAACATGACCAGGAACATGAAGTAACATAGATAGGTTTGATCAGACTAAAGTATTTAAGGTATATAAATACCAACATTGTACACTAATACTGTCTATTCTAGATAGGCTTTCTTTTTTGTTTCAGCAAATTCTGAATGACAGTTTTCAAATAGAGTAACAGAGTTATAGCAGGATTAAGTTCAGAACTTTAATTAGGAATCTGTTAGATACTGATCATTTTGGATGTTAGATCACATCTTAAGCAACAGTAAGAAAAGAGAACTAGTTTTATGAAGAAATTTGACTTTCACTTTAAGTTCTTGTACATCACTGCAATATGGCTGCAACAGATTACAATTGTGACTCCCATTTCTACTGTATCTTCAAATTTACCCTTATATATACAGCTCTAAACAAAGAGACCACTTAAAAATGATGAGTTTCTTTGATTTTACCAAATTGAAAACCTCTGGAATATAATGAGGAGTAAGATGGATGATCACAAGCCATCAAACCAAGCTGAACTGCTTGAACTTTTGCACCAGGAGTGAAGCAGCATAAAGTTATCCAAAAGCAGTGTGTAAGACTGGTGGAGGAGAACATGCCAAGATGCATGAAAACTGTGATTAAAAACCAGGGTTATAGCACCAAATATTGATTTCTGGACTCTTAAAAATGTATGAATATGAACTTGTTTTCTTTGCATTATTTGAGGTCTGAAAGCTCCACATCTTTTTTGTTATTTCAGCCATTTCTCATTTTCTGCAAATAAATGCTTCAGAAACTGAAGTGGTCTGATAGAAATCTCTTATGCCCGTTTCACTGTATGACACTCGATCTCTTATAGGGAATTAGATTCTGGCAAGGGGACAGGTTGTGTCTTCTTAGAATGCTGAAGCAAGTTTTCTTTTTTCTTTAAAATATTTTCTTACTGTCCAGTGAAAAACAAGCATCTCCATTTTTGTTGATTTTTAGTTTACTACACTGTGTCAACATTTTTTGAGGAATAAAAATAACCTGAAATAAACTGCTTTACATTTACTTGCATTTTAAGTTAACAAGGCTTTCTCTCCCCTGTAAAGTTGCTGTTTTGGAGATATGAATTTATTTTTACAGTACAGCGATGATTTAATCCATTCATTTGTCCTTCAATTTGATTTTACTACTTCATTCACTCTAAAAACAGTTGGGCTAAAAATAACCCAATATGGGTTATTTTCAACCCAACCGCTGGGTTATTATAGCACCAGCCCAGCAGTAGTTAATTTGACCCAGCAAGATGGGTTGACCCATTATAACCCAGCAGTCGAGTTAAAATATACTACCCAAATGCTGGGTCAAATTAACTGCAAATTAAGGTAATTTCAACTACACATATTTGTTATATACTCTACCCAAATGCTGGGTCAAAGTAATTAAAATACTGGGTTGTTTCAACTACATAATTTGTTATTTTTCTACCCAAATGCTGGGTCAAATTAATTAAAATTATTTGTTGTTTCAACTATGTAATTTATTTATTTTTTCTACCCAAATACTGGGTCAAATTAATTTAAATTCTGGGTTGTTTCACCAGCGATACATTTGTTCAGTTATCTATCCAAATGGTTGGTGAAATTAACAGAAATTACAGATTAATTCTAACACCCCTTCATGAAATAAATTGCTATAAACTATATGTCATGTAATAAACACCTAAACAATAATGTATTTTTTACAAGGCACTGCCTTGAAATTTATTATAACTGAATGCCAACAATAACAATAACAATGCCAACAACTACGTACAAAGTTTCTAAATTTTTGGAGGAACTTCAGCCTAGGTCCAGCTCTTGGTATCAACTGGTTGATGGTAGCCTCATCTAAAAGAAGAAAACTTTCCTCATCAATCCCCTCCTCTGAAAAACAAAAATAGAAAACAATACATACACTATTATTTATTTTTACAAAACAGAATGATGCACTGACAACTAGGGCAGATTTATTCTAGAAAAAAAATAAAATAAAGAATATTAAACTAAGAATCATATTTGCAATTACTTAAATGATTATTCATTAACTGAAAATGTCTAGGTTATTTTTATTATAGTCTATAAACCAGGTCTATGCCATGCACTGTTGGTATAGAGCTGGGCATTAAATAAAAAAAATAATTCTCTAAAATGTTATTTTTATACGCAAACTTTACTGCTCTGTTAATTAGCTACAAAAAGCTCCATTACCAAAATTACTTTACATAAAAAAAAGCTAACACTTCTTGGTTTAACCCTCTTAATAAAAATAAACAACTTGATATTAGATTTCTTTTAATCAAGAAATATATATAGCTATAATAGCAATAATATCGCACTTTAGAGCAGGCAGAAGGACTGACAGCATTAAAGAAGGTAAGCAGTGTCACATGCTTACACTTAGCACCTTAGTAAATTCACAGAAAATTCACAGGCCTCGCTGCACTGCAGGCACTCTAAAGTGACAAATTAAATGTTTTCTTAGTATTTTTATCAAAATTAAATATCTTTATAGATTAATTTGAAAAATTTTAAAAGATTAATTTGAAATTGTCAGAAGGCTAGCCAGAGTTAGGAAGGAAGGCACACACACAGGCACACAAAGGAGAACAAGAATGAAGTGAGTTGAACGGAAAAAAAACAAAGAGCTGCAAAAATATTTAACTTGTTACCTTTGCTTTTTTACAGTTTAGAACGTATTTTGTTGTTTGCAAAGACCAACACGAAAAAGCTAAGCTAACTAAGCTGAGCTAGCAAATTAGCCTGCTGGCTAGCAAACCAGTTAGCAGTATTCCCCCTAATTAGTTTATTTACAGTGAAATAAAGTTGATAGTTAATGATAACGTGGGAATTGGGGTCCTTACACTAGCTATGTAACACAACACAGACACCGTGAATTAAATATTTACCTCAAAGATGATCAGTCTCTCTCGAGCATGTGCGAGCTGCTGAAGGAGCTTGGAGCCTGTCTGGGCGCGAAATGGTGGAGGAGGAGTTAACGTGATGACGGTCCAAGCACAAACAACTCAGCTGCTGGGTCAACTGATGCATGTTGGGTTGATGAATTTTGCCAGATTTTGACCCAGCACATGAGTTGCACAAAAAACAACCCAAATCCCCCCAAAAATAACCCAGTTCCCATAAAAATAACTCATAATGGGTTAGACATTTCATAACCCAGCAGATGAGTAGTTAAAATAACCCAGCAGTTTTTAGTGTGTTGTAGTTCATAGTATAGTATAGTAGCAATTAGCAGTGAGAGTGAACACCACTCCTGTTTTCTGATTGGTTTAGTTCAGCTTTTTAAAAACTGAACATGTTAATGAACAAGACTGATCATTAATACAGTCCACCCAAAGATTTTTTTTCATACTTGTTATCTGTTTTCTATTTTTATAGACAGACAAATATGAGCTAAACAAGACTGTCTACCTTTCTCTGTACATTTCAGATATACCTTGCTGTAGCTCTCAGTGTCTATATAATGTTATAGAGATATATAGATTTTCTTTTGCCTACATGACAATAAAACTAGTATCTGAGTTGCAAATAATGGAATATATACCATAAGCAAACACAGATTGTTTAAACTGCTGTAATTTAAACGCTCTTTGATTCACAGAAGAAAAAACGAATTTCGACTGTGATGCTTTTCAGATCTTCAGTAGCATGCTGTATATAGATAGTTTGTACAGCCTAATAGAACTTTGATTTTTGGCCTAAAAAGCTCCCAAAATAACAGTTTAGAACATGGTTTTATAAAGAGTTATGTTGTATATATTGCAAATGTGATGTGTGAATGTGAAGAACCTTCTTAAAGTTTATAAAATCACACCATGAACAATTTTTGATGCAAGTGAATGACTTTCAATAGAGCTGTACTTTCAAGCTGTGAAGCCTCCTGTTTTGGAAATATTGTTTTTAAGAGTCAAGGGCTTTGTCTAATCTGACCACAAAATATGTTCCCACATTTTAGCCGGGTCAGTGTCATGCTTTTGGGACAGGTCCAGGTTTTTTGGGCACTTGCTTTCAAGTGTTTTGTTTTTGAGAGCTTACTTTCCTTTTTTCTTTAAACTCCTTTCAAATGAAACGGTTATGCAGCGCTGTAGATACTGTGCATTTTTAAAAATCTAATTTCAGCCATACGTCTCTGCAGCTGCTTCTGAATTATTATTGACACATGTAATGTTCTTCACAGATTCAGTTCTTGCTTATGCTGAGTTTTAGTTTTTAAATGTGTGTTTTTGTTTCATAGAATTTTACAGTTTAGCCAAAAAAAACAACAACTTCTTTATTTTTAGAGCGTAATATTTAAATATATTTTCATTGAGGGTCCGAGAAAAGAAAAAAACCTACGATAAAACAGGAAGGTAGGGAAGCAAGACAAATCCAATGAGTGTAAAAAGAAAAGCGTTAATAATATCCAGTATAAAAGCACAGAAATAATAGACAAAACAATAAATGCACAAAACTAAATAAGAGACCCCGCACAAAATTTAGTTTTTTTTATCCTTTTTCTTTCTCCATCTTAGAGTGTAATACTTTAAAAGTTTTTTTCCCACATCTTATCTGGGTCAGTTTCAGGCTTTCAGGAAATCTACAGATATTTTTTCATGTGTTTTATATTTGAAAGTTGGCTTCTTTCTTGAGATCTTCAAAACAGGCCAGTTTAATGGGATGAATTAGTTTTATTATGAAGTGTATTAAAGTAATTATTGGCATATGTGATTATCTTTTGAAGTCTACCAAGGCTAACCTTTAATGCCAAGTCTCAAATAGCAGTTTTATGTCTATGCTGATGTGTTGCATTTTCTATTTGATTAATGTTCCTGCAGAATCCACATTTTACTAAACCCTGGGAATTTTTTTGTACTGTTTCCTGTCATTTGCCTTTGCGTTTCTATTTTTATTTAACAGATACATTTTACAAAATTGGAAAAGTGTGGGAATGGAAGTGTGAAAAACAATTAAAGCACTTGCCATCTTTACCGAGGTGGAGGCTGCATGCAAATGCAGGTCTTGTTTATTTGCCATAACTTAAATACCAGTGGTGTGCAGTAAGGCCCTTCTAACCCTTCAGAGAAGTGGTGACAATATGTGCATGTAAATCATTACATAATATTTATTCAGGAAATATTTATTATAGTTATTGTAAGTGTAAGCATTTATTTTTGTAAATTAACTAAAATAAACAGCAACTAATTCAAAGCATTAGTCTGTGTTTTTCAGTTGTTACAGGACTCTTATCTGACTGACAGCAGTACTAACCAATCAAAGCTTTTGCAGAACGGGTACCCACTATATTAACTGCACACCACTGTTAAATAATAAACAAAGAACAAACACTAAGGCTACTGAAACAAAGACTATAAAACAAAGAATTAACCAAAAGACTAAAAAACATACAAGAAACATGAGCAAACAAAGAAACATCAACTAAAGAAAACAAACCAGAAACTAAACTTACAGAAAACAGCAGGAATGAGGATCAAACAAAGAGAAATCAAACAAAAGACTGAGTCTACTAAGAAACTGTCAAAATACAAAGACAAGAGCTTAAATAAAGCCAGCAGTTCCAACACAAAAAGCCCAACAGAGAACAAAGGCACACATGAGGTATTTATGCTCAGGCACAGACAAGGGACACCTGTAGAAGTAACGAGATGGCGGGGTTACAAATAACACAGGAGGGATCACAGATTACAGGGCGGGGCTAAGGTGAGGACAAGACCAAAAACAAAACAGAAAGGAGCACATGGGGAGGTAAACAAAACAAAACAAGAGAACAGAGGACAGGAACAGGAAGGACCTAAAAAAAATGAAAAACACAAAACAGACACAGGCTAAGGTGTCACACTATCCTCAGTGTTGTGAGTATGAATTACAATATTTTTGGAATGTGTTACAGGTCTGAATTACAGGAATGGATATATTGTATATTAACCAATTAAATCAAGTTAACCAGACAAACCATAAAATTAAAACGGTACCACTTTAAAATAAGACTA
The DNA here is from genome assembly GCF_023375975.1 of Astyanax mexicanus. Classification (NCBI taxonomy): domain Eukaryota; kingdom Metazoa; phylum Chordata; class Actinopteri; order Characiformes; family Acestrorhamphidae; genus Astyanax; species Astyanax mexicanus. The sequence goes on along the minus strand of NC_064423.1, from coordinate 19,106,251 downwards.
CCTTTATAAAGGGTTTATAAACGGTTTACAATTAGATCATTAATGGTTACTAATTAGGTTTTACATGCCTTAGAAATAATTAATAATCAGTTATAACACATATGTAGAAAGGGCAACAATATAGATGGCTATGGGTTCACTATTTGGCAAACAACAGGTCATTGTTGCCCTTTCTATGTATGTTTTATAACTGATTATTAATGATTTTTAAGTCATTTACAACCTAATTAGTAACCATTAATAAACTAATTGTAAACCATTTATAAACCCTTTATAAAGGTAGTCTTATTTTAAAGTGGTCCCATAAAATATATTGGATTTATATGATCTATAATGAAATAAATGTCACAGTAAATGTAAAAAAAAAGCAAACATTCATGTCACACATTATACATTTATGTAAAACATACTGTCACAACGTTTACTGATTTTGGGTTGTATGATGCTTGTACAATGAAGACACTAACTATACACACATTAACAGACCGTTATGTTTGTTTTATTTATTGAAGGCCATATTTTAGCTGATCATTTTTGCATTTCCTTTAAAAATCTGCAAACCATTAAGTTATTTACAATTTACAGCACATGTTTCCGTGCTAATAAGAAAAATATGAGCAAGTATAATTTATAATTTATGAAAAACAAGCCTTTAAGAGAGTTGAATGCTTTGTTTTGGGTCTGCAGTTGATTTCAAGTGTTGAATTTGGCGTTGAGCTTTCAATATGCAGCCCAAAGTGATGTCAATGGAAGTGAAGAGGACTATCATGAGACTGAAAAAAATCAAACAAACATATTAGAGAGAGATAACACAAAAGGTGGGAGTTGCTAAATTAACAGTTTGGTACATTCCGAACTAAAACTTTCCCCTGGGAGCTGATGAACTCCGGGAAGATCATGGAATAAGGCATATCTACAATTAAGAGAAGCCTTAATGTATGTGAATTCACAGGGTTTTACCTCAAGATGCAATAGACTGGTCACATTTAAGAACAAAAAGCCCAGATAACCCTAGTAAAAAAAAGTAGATTAAAGTACACTAAACATTATTATGCTCTAGTGCACTAAAGTGTACTTGTAGCCACATTATAAATCAGTATATTTGAAGAGTGCTAAAATGGAACAATTGTTTTTGGAATTATTATACTTTAATTGAATAAAAATAGTACAAAAGTCTTACTTACTTAAGTACATAAATCTGTTACTTAGACATTTCTCAATATGTTTTAAGTACAATTAAGTATAATTTGTTTCACCAGGGAAGACAACTAGTCTAGAAAGCATGTCAAACTCATACCAAATAATACCAAATGATGAAGGCACTGTTTTATAATGTGACATTTGGTAAAACTAGATGGATGAGTTTGGAGTGGTGTAAAGTGATAGTTTCTACTCATATTAAGCAAATGTTTTAAAACTGATAAGAGTGGACGGATGTCTGTCAGGAGTCTGTCACCTGGCTTCAATTCAAATAAAGATGCAAATGTATTATTATTTTTAAATATTAGTACATTTAAACATTAATGAAGTAAAGACGTGTTGAGCAGAGAATTAAATAAAAAACATTTGTGTTTGTTGTTCTCTGCTCTTTGTGTTCATAGCTCTTCCTTCACAAGAAGCAAAACAGTGACCACCCACACACTACTGTGCATGCAGGACATCAGAGTGCAGTATGAAACTTTCAGGTGAAAATATCTGTATACTGAAAAAAATATATTTTATTGATAAAGCCTTCTACCTATATATTGAAACAATACAATGTTAAAAAGTTTGGAAGTTTGGAGCAAGATAGCCACGGCGCTATCAAGGACAGCAGCCAGGATCCACAGCGTTGGAGCAGGGTAGCCTTGATGCTAAGATTAGCAACTGTGCTTGAGGATGATTTCAAAGTTCCTTATTTTTTTTGGATTTTTTATATTCTTGCCATAATATGGATTAGAACATTATTCAAATACCTCTTTAAAACACAACTGATGATCTCAAACACATTCACGTAATTAACTCTTGACAGGTACAGCTGTTAAATGAAAGCCATTCCAGGTGACTGAGAAAATGCCAAGAACTAGAGGTGCTACTTTGAAGAATCTAAAATATAAAACATATTCTGGTTTGTCTCTTTTCTTGTCTTTTACTTTTTCTTCATAGTTCAAACCACTAAATTTAATGAGTGTCCAAATGGTGACTGGTACTTCAAATCAAATGGATGTTCTTTAAACATTTTAATAGGTTCTTCACAATAGATTCTTGTACTTCTAATTTACCTCTGTGGTACTTCTGCCTAAAAGCACTTTTGGAACCTTCTTTAAGAAAAAAAAAATCTATATTTAATATTTAAGTATTCAACCATTATGTTGAAACTGTACACTGTTCAAAAGCAATCAGCTGTCGAGTTAATTTATAGAGTCATTTTCCCATGGCTGTCATAAAACACACTCATTGTTATTGTTTGAGTCATGAGTGATTTCAAAGACATTTGTAAAGATGACACAACTACCCCTATAAAAGTGAGAGTGATTTATCTTAACTGCCACGATCAGAACATCAGTCTCAGGATTACTCATTATCCCCCACAATAAACCTGTTTTATTGTGACTTTTCCAAGTAAGCTTCTTAATAGGACCCGGATTAGATTGGTATTAAAAACCTTCAATCGCTAAAACCTGTTTTAGATTACAATACCAGTCAAAAGTTTGAACATCCCTTCGCATTCAATTTTTTTATTTTTTTCCCTATATTGTAAATGAATGAGACTATGAAGCAAAACATAAGGAATCATGTGGGAAACAAAAAAGCTTTAAACAAACCAAAATTCAGGTGGGTTCTTATCTGGGGTTAGGCTGTTAACTCGCGGTTTCTGAGGCTGGTAACTCTGAAGAATTTATCTTGTGCAACAGAGGTAATTCTTGGTCCTTCTTTCCTGGGGCGGTCCTGATGATAGCCAGTTCCATCATAACATTTTTGATGGTCTTACGAACTGCACTTGGGGATACTTTAAAAAGTTCTTGACTTTTAATATTAATTTAGTTTTTCTTGCCTTTATATGGATTAGATAGGGCTATTCACTGCATACCAACTCTACATCTTAACTTTGCAACTGATGCTCTCAAACACATTAAGAGGGAAGAAATTGAGTAATTAACTCTTGATAAGTTCAGCACAGCTGTTAAAGCCTGAAAGCCGTTCCAGATGACTCTAGCTCATAAAGCTGACTGAGAAAATGGAAAGAAATAGTGGTCCTACTTTGAAGAATCTTAAATATAAAACATATTTTGGCTTGTTTAACACTTTTTTCTTTACTAAATAATTCCATATGTTTTTTTTCCTACATAGTTTAAAACAACTGTCCAATTGGTGTATCCAAAAAGTGACTGATACTGTATATTATGTGGTGTTCTTTTAACATTTCAATAGGTTGTTCACAATAGGTTCTTGTACTACTAGTTTACTTCTGTGGTACCTCTACCTAAAAGCCCATTTGGAACTTTCTTTAAAAATGCCTTGTCCGATATTTTGACATACAGGCTACAGGTGTAGGTGATACAAAACCTTTTTTTTTCAGTAAAATACTGTGTTTACATTCTGAAAAATTGCGGGCTACAGGAAACTTAATAATTTCAGATCATTAACAGGAATCAACCCCAAATTCTGAATGTTTGAAAATAACCTTAAAAACTATACAAACATAAGGAAACTAAAGGAGGACATGAACGGTTTGATTTGTATTCAGGAAAATATTGATTTTAAAATTAAGTTCAGAAAAGAGCCAATTTGTTTAATTTATTAATTATATTTTGACATCAGCAGATTTACTTAAATATATATTTTTTAATATTTTCTATTACAATTACAATTATGATTTTCAGTAACGTTCCTTATAAAACATGAAAGCTTTTAACATAATGCTTAAATAGAAATCCTTAAGATTTAGTGGTGTATTGTCAGTCAGACAATTGACAAAAATCCTGGCCTTTTAAGGGGATAAGAAAGGTCAGCTATACGTTTCTATGAGAACACTGCAGAAATGTAATGAGTTTCTGTGGAAATCTTTCTCGTTTTTAATATGCAGCATTCTTGAATTGCAAACTAAACATAAACAGTGTTGCTTATTAGTGTTTGGACCACAGCCTAAGGTATTATCCCCCTAAGTATGACCAGATGGGTTTGAAGATGGATTTGGATTCCGGGAATCTGAATGAGAGCATTAAAGCTAAAAGAAGGAAAAAATAACAGTAATCCAATCCCTTTGTGGAAAGCTCCACTTTTTGTCAGCCTTCACAAAGACAAACAGCGTATATCACTGACTGATAGAAAGATAAACTGGTAGGGCCACACTCCTCATAGAACAACATGAGCAGGAGAGCCTGAGCGGCGTGAACTAACATGCAGAGCGACTTTCAATGAGTAAGAGTCTCACATATCGTAGATTGCAGAGATAGGCTTTTTCAGAGTCAGTTTTGACTGCAGGCAATGATGGGTATTAATATGGGACGCACAGATGAACATCAGATCGTGATTTCCCAACCAGGAGTCTGTTCAGTGACAAGATCACTGACTGTAATGCATATATTGCAGCATTGCACAACAAAGAAGAAGAATTTGGCATAACAATATTTTAGACAAGCATTTATTTAGACAGACTGTTCCAGATAAAGTGAGTTATTTCCTGTGATAAACGTTGGGCTTCATACATATACACTCCTGTGGAACGATTATGATTACAGAAATGATTCATTGTACTGTATAAGCATATCAGAAGATACTGATGTTGTAAAGGAATGAATGAAACTGCTGCCCCTCTCACTAAAACACACACACACACACACACACACACACACCAGCCCAACATTCTCAAGCTCTGTTCATTAAACCCAAGCCCCGGGTTACTCTGCTTTGTTTATTTGAGATAATGGAGACTCCTTTAGACAGTTATTCCTTATCTACACCGTCTTGTCTGGCTTTTGGTTCCCCAAACCACAATAAAACAGTTAATACCCAACAAGCCAATAATGCTAAATGCTTTAGCATATTGTGTTAATTAGCTCTGAATGTCTCTGGTCATATTAAACACATTGTTATGGGCTGTAATGACGGAACCAATGACACACAGTAACTCATATCTGTAAATGATAAAACATCCCTCTGTTCATCTCATTTTCTCCTCAGAGTCTAATTCCAGCAGTTAGCTTTCCCATGCTAATATTCCACATGCTAATATCGATCCATTATTTTTATAAGCACCCTGAAATGACTTGTTGTTAAAAGAGTTATTCTGTTATTATTGTAAGAAGGCTGAGTTACATTTAACAAAGTGATTGACAGCTTTGACTGGAACAGAATGTCTTTAGGCAGTTTCTGTTCATTATTTAGACTTCCTTATAAATAATTCTCAGAGGTTCTATAGTATAAGCAATTGTTTTATAGCGTTTTTAGTGTATTAACTGTGGCAACCCAACAAACCATTTGAATGTTTACATTTTCTGTAAAGGATTTGTCACACTGAGAACTCCGGTGTGGAATGTACTTGGCCTTTAGTGAAACATGATAACCAATAAAAACGTTTGTCAAATAGCCCACCTCCATTTGCCACCAGATGCTTCTAACAGGCATACAATGCTAGAGATAGCGCTATATCATTGCCCATGTGAACAAATTTCTATTTTTATATAATTAACAAGCTCAAAGTAGCTCCAAACTTCATTGATAGAATTCAGAGGGAAGTGACATTTAAAACAAAGCACTGTGAACTTTGAAAGTGCACAGGTAGTTGTTTATACACACAGTACCCTCAAGTAGTTCTCAGAGCACCGGCATCTTGAACCTCTTGAAGTCACAATAAGTCTAATAATGACGAGCATGAATAAATATGCAGAATAGGGGAACTGATTGCAAAATAAATTATGTGGAAATGCAGGAATATTATAAACATATTTTCAGCTACAGCTGGAATTGATTCATTTCCACAGAATGATTTAAATGTTAGGGCTCTCGGAATTCTACCAATGAAGCACGGAGCTTGTTAACGGTGTAAAAAATTGTGATTTCTTTACATGGGTAATGCTATGCCCCTATTGCTAGAATTGTAAGCCTGTTGAAAGCATTGGCTAAAAGTTTTGTATTTGTAAATGCTAAATAGTGTTCTGCCCTTTTTACACTGGATTTCTCCATTTAGGAAACAGAAAAACCTTAAACATTTTTTTTAAATTGCAATTATGATTATACCAATAGAAATGCTCCAAAATAAATACATTCAATTAATTTTACACCATTTACTTCCATTTGAAAAATGTTTTTCTTCTTTTTAAAGTGTTCAGCTTTGTTTTACTTTAAAAACTGTTCAGCATAACACAAGAAGCTCTACTACAGACAGGTCAAAATCATTTTTTAAAGAGATTTATAAAGAGAGAAAATGATACAAAAGATCATTGTGATTTTAGTATTTTATTACAAACAGACTCATTACAGACTTCTCTCGACATCTCTTTCTTTGTCTCTTTCACATTTAGACTTGTGACACTTATGGCACAATATTATATGTCATTTAATGCATAAGAAAAAATTTAAATGGTAAAAAAAATTGTTCTGTAAAAAATGTATAAAGGCTCAACAACATCTGTCTCAAAAAGATTCAAACATATCTTAGAAAACAAAACAGACAGGACTAAACACTGGCAGTGCAGTAGCACGACATTCAGAGCGGCAGCATATAAAACATGATCATTTTAAAAACACATAAAAACACTATATGTGCACAGTGAACTGCAGTACAGACATTCAAAAGACATGAAGTCTGCATACACTGCCTTTGCTCTCTGCGCAGCTTGAGTGGAAATGTGTGGCGTAGGTATTAAATTAATTTCATATCATTATTCACGGTTTTTGATTATGAATACAAGGCTCAGAGTGAAGCTTAAAGAAACTTGTGCACTTACAACCCACCTCACACATTCCTCCACATTCCTCCACATTTCTCCACATTTCTCCACATGGCTCTACATTCCTTACAGTGAGTAATAGGCTACATTAAGGATATGAGCTGTAGATGCTCAGTCATAGCGCAGGATCTTGGTGACATTGCTCATGGTGATCATGCCACAGTGTGAAGACCGTAGGAAAGACTAGGTCTCAAAATATCATTATGGCTCCCAGAGTGGTGATTTTAGATACGTTTGTTTTTTTTCATCAGATCCTTCACCCATGGCTGTTGGGGGTCACCGCAGAATGTTTTCCCTCTCTTCAGCTTGAATCTTTATTGGAAACAGACGACACAAGACATTTTAGACACAAGAAAGTTCAGTAAAGGCATCCATATCCACTCATGGATCCCATAATTTAGCTATAAATGTTTTTTTAAAAGCATACTTTTAAACTGTTGCGTAAAACAGCAGATGCTATCATTACTGTACGTGTAGTAAATGCATTGAGGTTTTAATGACTCAGGGACAGAAGTGCTGGCAAGCCGCATTTCCAGACGATGAGAAAATACCAGATTCCCACTGGAAAAGCAGGTAGTTTTTTTTTTTAATTCTTAGAAGAGCTTGGGAGAATAGCCAGAACTTACACAACAGCAGCGATGTTGCACCCCCCGTCAGTTTGCTGAACTTTGTAGCTCACAATCCTTTTCTTCACGTTGGCTTTCACCTCGTTAGCATACTTTAAGCAGCAGTTTTCATAAGTACCTGTAGCAAAGAGAGTAAAATGGACATTTAGCTACAAGTGAATGTATCAAGTAATATTATGTAATTTGTTACATAATAACAGTGATTAGATTTATTTTCAAGAGTTTGCTGAAGTTTACATGCACATTTCACAGAATCAAAATCAATGTTACATCTATTGCAAGCTTTAAACAGTAAAACCAACACTGTAAAAATCAAACACCATCCAGCTGTACCTTTAGTATAGATTAAATATTGCACATTAAAAAATAGGAATTATTTTTTTGTTTTGTTTTTGTTTGTACTATATTCTTATTTATGAGTTTTTTTATATGAATGTTTTTTTAGTATACGTATGTTCTCTTTATTTCTGCCCCATTGTACTGCGCAATAAAAATAAACATATCTAATCTAATCAAATGTAATCTATCTATTAAAAGACCAACTGAGCAGCTAATTTAGAAAAAAAAGCCTAAACAAAAGTCTAAGCAACAAAACAATTAGTTTAAGTTGAGTCAGCAAGAAACTGTGAGGAAATGTGGTATCACGTTTTTTTTTTATTGCGCAAGATAAAAGAACTGTACTAAAGCCAGTTTGCTTCCTTTTTCATGGATTGTTTCATGTAATTGGCTAAACCTTCTTGAATGCACAAGTTAAGGTCCAAAAAATAAAGGACTTTCCTAGACTTCCTAGTAAAAACAGCTGATCTACTGTAAAACGATGCTCCAAAATTATACTTACAATTAAAATTATATCAATCAAATATGCCACACAGGCTTTGGCACACACTGTTTTATGCAAAAGTGCAAATATGATAATGTACCAAATATCCAACCAAATAGCCAACCAATCATATACTACCATTGTTTTCAGTGCCGTCTGTAGTTCTGCATTTATATTTCACATTAACTAATACAAAACAAACGGTATATCCTACTCACTCCTGAACAAGCATCATTTAGATAATGAGCATTGAAAGAAAAGTTTGGATCTCTGTGTAAAGAAGTGACAGCATAATAAGCTCTTACCTTGTGCCAAGCTTGGGTACATGCAAGCCAGGAGCAGGAGGAAGAAGAGAGCATGAGTCTTCATGGCTTGGCTTTATCCTCTGATCTTTCTTGTCTTAGGAAGTCTTAGGAGATAATGAAGATAATATGCACAGATGAGATCTTCTCACAAGCCAGCAGTAAATGGCTCTGATCCTTTTTATGGATTGTGTGTAAAATGTGCCTGGAATGAAGAGCTAGGCTGAGTCAGGTGGGAATACGTACCGTGAGAGAGAGCCAGTAGGAGTTCTGCTGCTGTTGCTTCTGTTCACTTTGAGGATCCACTGCACTTCTGCTCCGTTTGGGGGAGCTTCTTCCCATTTATGGCAGCCCACCCCTCCCCTTTACTCAACTCAGATCCTGCAAGAGAGACAGATAAGACTGATTTGGAACATTGGGGCAAAAAGATAAGATTTTTTTTTTTTTGGAAACAATGACTGGATGATTACATTACATTACATTACATTACATTTGGCAGACGCTTTTGTCCAAAGCGACTTACAATAGTCAAGTACAATGTAAAATAAGTTTAAAGGTAAAACATCTTTGGATAGGGATAAAAGGAGGTCAAAGGGGAATAATAGGATAGAGGAGTGAAGGAGGGGAAGAAGGAAATGAGGTTAGAAGTAGTTAGTGTGTTAGAGGTGTTAAGAGAGTAAGTGCTCTTTGAAGAGCTCTGTCTTCAGGAGTTTCTTAAAGATAGCGAGAGATTCTCCTGATCTGGTAGTGGAAGGTAGTTTGTTCCACCATTGGGGAACTCTGTATGAGAACAGTCTGGATTGCTTTGTGTGAATGTTTGGTAAAGCGAGGCGACGTTCATTGGAGGAGCGCAGCGGCCGGGAGGTAGCGTAAGCCTTCAGGAGCGAGTGCAGGTAGGAAGGAGCCTGTTCTGTCATCACCTTGTAGGCGATTGTAAGAGCTTTGAATTTGATGCGAGCATCAACTGGTAGCCAATGGAGCTCAATGAGCAGCGGGGTGACATGTGCCCGTTTTGGCTGGTTGAAGACCAGACGTGCTGCTGCGTTCTGGATCATCTGGAGTGGTTTTACTACACAGGCCGGGAGGCCAGTTAGCAGGGCATTGCAGTAGTCGAGGCGTGAGATGACGACCGCTTGCACCAGGAGTTGGGTGGCCTGTTGCGTCAAGAACGGTCTAATTTTTCGGATGTTATAGAGCGCAAAGCGGCAGGACCGAGCAACCGAGGCCACATGGTGCGTGAAGGAGAGTTGGTCATCAACCAGAACACCCAGGTTCCTAGCAACCTTTGTCGGTGAGAGAGAGAGAGAGTCGATACTTATAGAGAAGTTGTGTTGAAAAGATGGTTTTGCTGGTATAACCAGAAGTTCAGTCTTTGAGAGATTTAATTGAAGGTGATGCTCCTTCATCCATGAGGATATGTCAGAGAGACACTGCGATATCCGTGCAGAGATTGAGTGATCTTCAGGTGAGAATGACAGGTATAGCTGGGTGTCATCCGCAAAGCAATGGTAGGAAAATCCGTGTGAGCGGACAACCTGACCAAGAGAGGTGGTGTATATGGAGAAGAGAAGGGGTCCCAGTACCGAACCTTGGGGAACCCCAGTGGATAAGGAGCGGGCTGAGGACAGCTGTCCTTGCCACGACACCTTGAACGAGCGCCCAGTGAGGTACGATGAATTTTATGCTGCCTCCATTAGGATTTCAGTCATGCTACATGCTTATAGATCACTTTCACAAGAACTTACCTAGTAAAAGTGATAAGAGCTCACTTTTGGGAGGAAAAAGGAAGTAGTCTTCTTTTGTCCATGTTCAGCTAATCTACCCGTATAAGTATTGTGCAACATTCCTGGCACTTGACATCCCACCACTTCACACCATATACATGCCAATAAAAACAAAAAACTAATATTGTGCAATGAGATTCACATAAGGCCGCATACAGCTACGAACATGCCCGTGTGTTCTTTTTTAAAATATTGGCTGAAGTACAAGAAACGTATGAGCTGTAAGTCCTTTCTTGTTAAAAAAACTTTTATTGCAGAGGCCCAGTGTAAAAAGCAACTCTAATACAAAGCAAGCAGGCGGTAAATCCCATGTGTACTTTAAAGCCCTTCTTCAATTCATATAAGCATCTATTTCCATGCACAAAAAGGAGCTTAGACTAGTCTGACTGGCTTAAGTGTGCCCTAGAAACTGTGTTTATCTTTTCATAGTTGAATAATATAAGTTCTGTACATTCAAGTGACATATTGTACCATGAACCTCAAACATAGCTGTGTCTTTGTTGAAAGGAAAATCCCACATATTTAAAACAGTGCTGTCTTAGAACCCCTGGTGCTAATATTGTTTCCACTGCGTATTGCTATCTTGGCAATGGAAAACACAGGTGTGCCACAGACTGAAATTTTACCTCGTCAACAGTCAACCCTCAAATGTCACGTTCGCAGGAACGTTGCACAATCTCAATCTATTTCTGTAAAATACCTGCCTATACACAGTGAATGCATAGAATCGCTACGCCATTAAAATAGCAATCTGCCAAAGTCAAAGCGCACCTGCATTTTAAAGGGAATAGCAAGTGACACTTAGGCCCAAAACACATCCATAAAAGAGAATAAGTACATGCCTTATGTGCATTTCAAGCCACACAAGATGTACTTTTTCGGCCCTTACGATAGCAAAAAGACACTGACCAAATCAAATCAATTAATCAAGTTAAAATAAGGCCCTTTATCTCTGCTAGCTTGGTTAGTTTTGTTTACAGGTAAGATTCTCCTTCTCAGAAACGTATAAATTAAACAAATAGAGCAGTCTAAAGGCCCTTTCACACAGAGTCCGAGGATTTAGGTGTCTCTTATATTTGGGGTGCTGTTTACTTTGCGGTTTCTGAGGCTGGTAACTCTGATGAACTTATCCTGTGAAACAGAGGCGACTCTTGGTCCTCCTTTCCTGGGGTGGTCCTGATGAGGTTTCATCAAAATGTTTTTGATGTTCTTTGTGACGGCACAAAGTTGAAATACTTGAAATGTTTCGGATTTACTGACCTTCATATCTTTAAGTCATTTTTATTCCTTTACTTGGTTAAAACGTTTTTGCCATAATATGGATTAGGACATTACTCAAATAGGGCTATCCACTGTATACCAACTCTACCTCTTCACAACTTTACAACTGATGCTCTCAAACACATTAAGAGGCAAGAAATTCAAATATAGCTGTTAACTGAAAGCCATTCCAGGTGACTCTACCTCATAAAGCTGACTGAGAAAATTTAGCCAAGATGTGCAAAACTGTCATCTTTGGAGAATTTAAAATATAAAACATATTCTGGTTTAACATTTTTTTTATTTTACTAAATATTATTTTTTTTCTTCATAGTTTGAATGACTTCAGTATTAATCCACAATGCAGAAAAATTAAACCACAGAATTTAAGTGTCCAAAATTGTGATACTGGTACTGTATGTAATAAGATCAAATAGAATTGAAATAATAGGCGTTATCAGATATATCAGAAATATGAATTACTATTAACAATATCATAGAACATTTTATTTGTTATTTTGGGATTTGCTCACCCCTGAAGTAGTATTTCCTCCATTGACTGACTAACAATAAATCCTTCCTTATTTATCCAGTTACACGGTGTCCGGTGTTTGGTCTGGCCGAGAGTCTGAGGAGGGAGCCTATTCTTATTTTCTGTTAAAGACTGACTTTAGACAGGGTCATAACAGCTGTAAAACAGGGCTGTAAAATTACAAAACCCAAAAGACTCTTATATAACGGGTCATTTTGCTTCATTTTATTTACACTCGGTATATTTACATACAGTCTTTACACCTCGAGTCACTTCAGGAGAATATGACCTATTGTTACCTATTCAGACTCGTAGTTATGTGTACAATAAAATTGTTTTCCCTTTACAGTGAAGTTACTGTTGACAATGAGTCCCAGTTATAACAGTTATCATTGTTATTATTAGTAACAGTTTATGGTTATTTAAATATCCTTTCAATTTTTCACTGTGAAGTAAAAAAAATCTTGATAGGACTCAATAAAGCTATTTTAAGAGTGTGCACTGTAAACAACAATGGTTCTACATAGGACTAAGAAAAGGACTAAGGCAAAGAATCATTTAAATATGAAGTTTGGGTTGTTAAAGTTCATAGGTCTGTATAGAATAATACTGAGCTATTAACACATAAAAGAGCTAAAATGCTTTTTTTTTATTTCATAGAATGAAATATATTTGGTTTGTATGTGCCTATTTAAAATATGTTTAAAGAAGCTCCACTTTATGGAAACATTTAGGAAAAAGCTTATATATTTAATGTTCTTATTTTCATACATCTCTGAAACAATAAAAGACAACTTTCTCTGATTTTGCTATTTATAGGTATATGTTTGAGTAAAATTAACATTGTTTTCAGAAATCAAATAATGCAAAGAAAATAAATTCATATTTATAAAGTTTTCAGAAATCAATATTTGGTGGAATAACCCTGTTTTTTAATCACAGTTTTTATCCATCTTAGCATGTTCTCCTCCACCAGTCTTACACACTGACTTTAGATAACTTTCTGCCACTTCTGGTGCAAAACTTCAAGCAGTTCAGTTGGTTTGATGGCTTGTGATCATCCATCTTTCTCTTGATTATATTTTAGAGGTTTTCAATTTGGTAAAATCAAAGATACGCATAATTTTTAAGTGGTCTCTTATTTTTTCCAGAGCTGTATATTCTTTAGAGAAATCTCTTTTTTTAAATGTGGTTCCTCAAACCATTAAAAATAGTTTCTCGAGGGCAGTCAGTCTTCAGGACTGTACATTTTTTGTTTGCTTCACCCTTTTCTTTTTCTCAGCTTCTCAGGTCCAGTTTCTCAGACCCAAAATAAACTTAAGGCTGGAAAAAACTTTTTCAGTGGTGAAGCATCACTGACCAGTGGTTACTCTGGACTGAGTGTTATGTAAAGCCCTTTGTTTAGTAGGTCTTTTTCTCTCTCTTCCTGGCTCTGGCTCTCCCTCCACAGGTAGCTTGCTTATTTGTTCTTAACTGGTGAAATCCAGCTGCACAGTGAGAGACCTGTCAGGAGAAACTGAGGGGTCAAGCTGTTTAAATGCTGTTTTTGTGTGGCCAGTTTACATTAGATAATTACATTCATCTCTTGCATTACATAATTATTAGCATTAATCTAATAGTTGTTTACCTGTTACTCATTGTATCTAACTTTGTTTTTTGTAAGAGGTTTAATTGTTTGTTTGGTTTAAACCCAGGTTAGAAAGATGAATTAGAGTACCATAATTTACAGACTATTTTCTGGTCTATTTTTTATACATAAGGCGCACCGGATCATAAGGCGCATATTAAGCGTCAATAGTAAAGAAACAAAGGTGTCGCACAGTAATCTAAGCAGATTTCTCTCTTGAAAACAGTTTATTTGAGTGAGTAAAGTGGTTCTGTTTGTTTACAGTAAGCTTAGATTTCCTACATTTTTAACAGCATGGTTAGCAGTAGCGCTACGTGCGGTTAGCAGTGCTTAGCGCTAGTAAACACTGCCTGACAGAGCTTCACTGAGGAACCCTGAGTGTTCCAGTAAGCCAGGGCGCTATCAGATAGAGGTTTGTCCCATGTAGCTTGTTTTAACATGGTAAACACAGACTACAGTCCGGTATACTCACCTGTGTACAGGTGAAAAAAAGCTAGCTAGCGCTGTGGTTAGCAGCTAATGCTAATCCTGGTGCTGGAGAACTAAACTGAAACTCCTGTAAAACGCTGCACTTCAGCGAAGAGGCTAATACTTTGATAGATTTCATACATAAGGCGCACCGGATTATAAGGTGCTCTGACGATTTTTGGGAAAACTAAAGGATTTTAAGTGCGCCTTATAGTGTGAACATTTATTTTTGATACATTTATTTTTTAGCTACCTAGTAATTTGTAAACAAAGCTATAATCTATTTCTACATGAAAATTCTACATTTGTTTAGAATGAAAAAATGAAAGCTGACCAATTTAGAATACATACAATTACCACTGTATTTTTATAGGTAACTATAAATACCTAAATAAGCAATGTACTTTTACTCACACCAATTTTACAAAACACATTTTGTAATCATGTTGTGTAAGCATGAGTGTTCCTAATCTATATATTTGATTTTTGCATCATGGCTTTAAGCCTGTGCGGGACCCATTGTTTATTCACCTGCCATTGACCTCAAGATCACTGATAGACAGATGTAATTTATGTGGGGACGCCGTGTGGTGTCAGGATGTTCTGAGTAAGATCTTTTGTGTAGTAGCTCTCTGAGCTCTCTGCAGCAACCTGTCCAAACACGTTTCCTAAAAACATTAATGAAATAATGCAGAAAAGAATTCCACGAGGAAAATGATTTCAACTCACGTAGTAAAATCTATGGATTGTTGCACCGTAACAATCTTGCCCTGACCGGAGAAGCTTCTCCATCAGTCACCTCAGACACACACTGGACATAGGTCCTATATAAAAGAATAAACCCAAATGGCTCTTTTGGAGGATTGTAGTATTCAGGTTGTGTTCATATGTTGCATTTTACTCATTTACAACACAGTATATGACCTATATTTAATAAATTTTGTTTATTAAGAGTTGTAACTTGCTGAACGGCATTGCTTAATACTGTATAATATACTTTTTCCACTTCTTCTTTTTTTAAATGATGAGAACAATGAGAAAAAACAATACTGACATTTTGTTCTAGGGAGCTTCTATGATGTAGCAACAGTAACAGCAGTGGGGGGTGAAGGTCAGTGGAGGGTGAATGCAGTCCTGAACATAAAGGGAGTAAATATATAGCCTCAATCCAGATACAGCATGGCATGTAATATATTTTCATTTAAAACCAATAGAACCATTCTGTTGGTAAGCGTGTGTGAGAGTGAATGTGTGTGTTTATATTTACATGCTGAAGGGCCATGGTGAGAATCAACTTTCATGTTCAAGTTTCAAGTGTTTTTTGTGGTTTTTGGCTAACCCTCATTCTCGTCTTGAGCACTTTTACAACTGTTACACCCATCACACCCTGATTAAGACCATATGTTCTAAAGTCTGAGGCAGTTTAAAAAATATTCTTTATATTCTTTACAACTCTGTTTATTTGGAGTAAGTGTGTGTTTTACCTATTGATACAATGTAAAAATATATATTTATACAGTACAAATATACAGCTCTGGAAAAAAAAGAGATCACTTAAACATGATGAGAAATCTATGGAATATAATCAAGAGGAAGATGGATGATCACAAGCCATCAAACCAAGCTGAACTGCTTGAATTTTTGCACCAGGAACGGCGTAAAGTTATCCAAAAGCAGTGTGTAAGACTGGTGGAGGAGAACATACCAACTTGCGAGAAAACTGTGATAAAACCAGGGTTATTCCACCAAATATTGAACTTTTAAAAATTTATGAATATGAACTTGTTTTCTTTGCATCATTTGAGGTCTGAAAGCTCTGGATCTTTTTGTTATTTCAGCCATTTCTCATTTTCTGCCAATCAATGCTCTGAATGACAATATTTGTATTTGGAATTTGGGAGAAATGTTGTTTTTCAGAGCTGTACTTATACTAACACAAATATTTATACAAATATAAATATACAAATGACAGTATATATAGTTAATATATTGGATAGAAGAACACAGGCTTGGTAGATTACTTCTTCTGAATGTGAAATGAATAAGCTAACATGCTCGCACAGTTAAGCATGTATTAGATCAGTGATTTCCATCCTGTGGGCTGCTGGCTGTTGTTTTCTTGCCCCAGTTGTCTTCCCAGTATAGTCATTTCCAATTTCCACACTGTATCACTCAGTGCTCGGGTGGTGAAAACTAACATGTGCTTTCTAAAGTCACAGGAAACCATCCGACAACTCTGCTATTCAGGCACTTGCTAGAAAATGCCAATTTTTGTATGTTCTGTTACATCTGACCTGACTCACAATGGTCTTGAGTTACTTGGTTCTGAGGGAGACTGAGGCCAACTGTGCTTTCTGGGAGTCCTGGGCACAGTTGGCTGTGGCTGACATCACCATGGACATCTATACTACAGTGAGGCATCCCAAAAACCGTCGCTGTATAAAATCTGTGTGAAAATAACACACCTATTTAGGTGCAGCTTGTTGACTGCTCTGGCAAAAACCAACACATTTACACTCACTCAACTAATTTACTGGTTCTTCTGATATAGCAGTTCATCCTGCTTTTGTTAGAGTAACTGTCTCTACTGTGCAGAAAAGGCTTTTTGCGACATTCTGGATCATTGCTGAGATGTTTAAGAGCCAGTAAAAGTCATCATGATGTCAGGATGTTGGATGATCACTACCCCTCCCACCTCATTCCCAACTCCAATTATTGGATGGAGTACTATCGTTCCAGAGAACATTCCCGAGTTCCAGAGTTAGTTCCAGATTTAGCCCACCTGGAGCCAATTGGTTCTTGTTCATCTGCTTCAGAAAATGGTAGTATATTTGCAATACTTCTCTACAGAGAGTACACAAGCTGTGGGTGTGCATTTTTTTGCATACATTATTACAAGGGGTGCCCACAACCATTTAGATGAATACATTGGAATTAGAATAGAAGTGTTCTGGTCCTTTGAGGTTTAGTTTGCGCATGTTGTTTGTATTTTCTGATTAAATGCTTTGGACCATTGTTCTGCTCATAGATGCAACACTATTCTATTGCATTTTGGCAGAAGCCTTTTTTGGCAGCAGATTCTTCTCCAGAACATGCTGAAACTCTCTGGTGGCGTGTACTTTAACAAGATTCCCAAGACTTCTGGGAAGAACAACGTTTTATCAACACCACGCACACACACACACACACACACATACTGGCATGCCTCGCAAAGCAGACGTTTCTTTTGTGTGCATTTCCATCATGTGTTTATGTCAAAACTCACACATGGTGTTTGTGGCCAAATAAAACTTTCTGACAGCAGAGCCCGGGAAGCGTCAAAGTTTCAGCGACTTTTCATGAACTCCTCTTATTTGTATAGTTTGATAAATGGAGGGCTCATGTTGCTCGCTGGTACACAGCTGTTTTTTGTTAAGGGAAATCACATTGAGCTCAGTGAACATCTGCATTTCTCCAACTGTGAATCATGAAGAACAGTCTTTGCCTTTTGAACCCTCCTCTTCCTCCCTCTGGGGGCCAACAGCACAGGCTCACATAGCTCGCTCCCATTGGCAGTGGTCTTAAACTCATTATTTATTGCATGTGTACCTATTTTTATTGACCTCCACGTTGATAGATGAGTTCTCTAATGAGAGACACTCAAGTCACAACATATTTATGACTGGAAGAAAATATAAACGAATTGCTGGGTGTCCCGAAAATTCTTAGGAAACTTAGGAAACTTGGAAGAGAATAAAATAATACAAAGGGAGTGAATGAAGATATGAATAAAAATGAAAAAAGAAACAAAGCTGACTCTTTTTAATAGGAAAGAGGAGGCACAGACCAACATGTTTTGGCCTTGTTGTTTGCAGCACAACCTGCTGAAGAACAATTCCAATGAAATTTCGGCTAACTTTAAGCTAAAATGTGCAGTAAAGCACATTTAAATGAGTACAGTTTTGTTATGCATAACATACAATGCCAGCACCCCACCCATGCGGATCATGAACTGCACGCAGGGCACCGAAAATCAGGCTTGTGAACATATCTTATCATAGTAATAGTAATCATAACAATGACATATTTAAAATAAAAATATATAAAGCATGTTAACAGATATAAGCAGTACAAAAGTAACATATTTCCTCAAGAAAAGGATACATCTCCTGTGCAAGAAATTGGAGTGGGTATCAAACTGTGCTGCATGCACAGCAGATTTGGAGGAGAATCTGCTTGCGCCATGCAGAGACTGAAAATTGAGAAAAATTGAAAATTGACTGAAATTAAGAAAAAACTGCTGTGCAGCACAGCAGTGCCAATATTACACGTTATAGCACGAACCTTGAGTGTATTATTGCTTAATTATTATTTGCACCTCTAGGTTAGAGAATAGATCAGCGGTGCATATATGGATAGATAGATTTAAATGTCATATACTGATATATAAATCCCTTAATGGTCTGGCCTCGCATTATCTGGAGGAACTTCTTACACCTTACATGTACTGCCAAATACACTCCACTCCCAAGAAGCTGGCCTATTATCAGTCCCACGTATTAGAAAAATTTATGCAGGAGGAAGAGCTTTCTTTTATAAAGCTTCCCAACCACCCTGTTAATATACGGGACTCAGACACATTCTCAATCTAAATAGTACTGTTTTTACATTAGCTATAGCTACACATTATCTCTCTGTACTGTTGTTTTTATTCTGTTATTTGTTTGTACTGAGCAGGTCGACCTGAGTGGGATAGATTTCTCTGACTGAGTCTTGGTTTCTCCTAAGGTTTCCTTCTCTTTATGTCACGGCCGAGTCAACAGTAATGCAAATGAGAGGATACCATTTTCACAATCATTTATTGAACAATAAAACAAGTATCAATTTAAAAGAGATTAAGAAAAACTGCAGAATTCTGCAGAATTCAGTCCTTGGTATTAGTAATAATTGGAATTTAGCTGAAAATTAAACCAGCAAAAACACAACAAAAAATAAATGAATGTATTTTTACAGACTAGCACAAGTTTTCCCTCTTGCACACCACAGCACACTTATATCACCCCGTTTTTTTTTTCAATTTCACAAATCACAAGGAGTGTCCCTCGCTACCTTTAAGAAAAAAATAAAAGTCCCCCTTAAATAGAAGTCACCTTTATAGATAATATTTATTATATAGTTTGTCACACATGACATTATTGTTATGGAGTTTTTCATTGTCACAGTTGTTACCACAATTATTGGCATCACTGCGCTATATAAATAAAATTAAACTGCACTTAATTGAATAGACCCATGCCCTGCAGCCCCTCCTCCCTGCACCATCTTAATCATATTTACACAGGCTGAATTACTCACAGTAATTGCTTACTTAGCGCCAGTCACCACTTTATATATAAACTCGTCTCAATGCACAGTAGAAATGTTCCTGAAAGTATTTTGCAATCAAACAGGGTTTTGATTTGATTTTGTAGGAATCCAACATGCTGTTCTTTTGGATTTTCAGACCTCAACTTGACCTCCATTGTTTGTGTTAACTGCCATTCTTTATTTCATTTCTTCTTCATTTTTGTCAGCACTGAAAAAAACAGGGTCTAGAACAGTGAGTCTCAAGTCTGGTCCTGGAGGACCTCCTGTTCTGCACATTTTAGTTTTTCTCGCCGCACGAAGGTCTTGCTGTTTAGCTGATTACCTGGATCAGGTTTCATGGTAGCTGTGTAACCACTAAAATATGCAGGGTAGGGGGTCTTGTAGGACCAGAGTTGGAAAACAATGATCCAGAAGGTTTCACTTTTATTTTTGTATTATTAACTTAAAAGCGAACATTACATTACATTAAATATTTTCAAGGGAAAACCTTTAAAATATTTTTTTCTATTTACATTTTGACATGGGGCAAAATGTAAGAATAAATGTACTTATTTAACACATTTTAATATACTATTTTAATAAAGTTCTGCTTTCATTAAAAAATGATTTTTTCACATCTGCAGTCAGGTGAATATGACTACTAACGTAAAATGTTAGTTGGTGCAACATTTGTCTGCAGTCATTAATTATTTTTGTTTATTAAAATACGTTTTACTTACTTTTAAGTTTCTTTTAGTACTCTTTTTTATTTTTGATATACAGTATCAGTCAAAAGTTTGGAGACACCTTCTTATTCAATCTTTTCCTTTATTTCTTTAATTTATTTTCTACATTGTAGATTAATATTAAACACTTGTTTAATATGATTTGAGGTGATTTAGGATGAGCTGGAGCTTCACAGCATGAAGAAAAAACAGCAACTATTGTTCAGCACCTCCAGGAACTCCTTCAAGATGCTGAGAAAACTATTCCAGGTAATTTTTCCTAAATGAAATTACTCAAAGTATAGAATATATTTTGGTTGTTTAACACTTTTTTTGGTGTACAAAAAAGTTCCACATGTGTTCCTGTAAAGCTTTAATGTCTTCAGTATTAGATTTACAATGTAAAAAGTCATGAAAATATTGGGAAATGGTGTACTGTGCATTCACAAGGGAGTGCATTTAATCTAGTACAAATCCAGCTTTTACTTTTACTTCCTTTTCGACTTAAAACTGTTTCCCCTTTTGCGGGAATGGACATTTTCTACTTTATCCACCTCTTTCTGTTTTGATCTGTCTGAATGTATTTGTTTTCTGTATTAGTCTTTCAACTATGTAAATGCCAAATTCCAAAGCCTCTGGATGCAATAAGTAATAACTTATTAAAGACAATATTAAGTAATATTTAAACATTTTTTGTGATCAGTATATTAAACAGGAAATCAGTAGAAAAATTGTTTCTACCCACATTTGTTACTAATTACAGGATATTAAAATGATTTAAATGGCAATACAGTATCAGTCAGTACAGTGCACAAACAGCTTAGCCTAAATTCATACTTAAGATCAGAGGTTAAATTGAGAGTGGCATTTTGCCAAAATCTTGTGCAAGGTTAACTTTTCGTAACAAAAAATGAGCAAGACCATGCTTGCATCTCAAGCTCAAATTATTAGACATATTTCCCACAGAAATGATTAAAAATGTTTTTTTAAGACAATATAAGCTTTTTTCACAAGTCTTTTTTGTATTCAATTTAAAATCTTAGCTGCTCAGACTAAATAATTTCTCACTGTTGGTTCTGAACACTTTAGCGCTCCCTCTGTGGGCCACCTACAGTGTAGACTTTCATAAACTAATCAAGATCTGTTTTCACTCTGATTAGATGAGTCATGGATTTAAACAGGCGGGTTCATATCGCCTCCTGCTGGTGTACATTTATAGATTCATCACAGACTTCTAAAGTGCTTTCTAAAGTCGAATTTTGACATCAGGATTAAATACTCTAAATTAAATTAAATAAATAAAATGACAGGTTTAAATATAAATTCAGAGCACAGAATTTATTAAAAGGCAAACACGTTATGATGCAAATGTGCTTAATAACATTTGGTGAAGACATGTTGGAGTTTTTAACATCTCTGAAAATCTTTTTTTTAAATGTGTAAGATTTACCTGTGGGTCATTATATTTAAACAAATGTGGAGCAAATATGAATTAACTTGTGGAAAATAGCAATACTACACTGCTAAAAGAAATAAAGGGAACACTAAAATAACACATCCTAGATATCCATGAATAAAATATTTCGGGTGAAGATCTTTATTTATTACAAAGTGGAATGCATTGAGAACAAAATAACATAAAAATTATATTATCCATTAATAATGTGGTTGACTTCGAGTTATATTGTGTTGTTTAAGTGTTCCCTTTATTTTTTTGAGCAGTGTATTTTAATAATATGTTAATATGTTAACATGACAAAGTTAATGCCATCTGCTCTTACTACTACTAATATTACCAAAAGTAATATAATGCTCATTTTCAACATTACCTGCTTACAAATGAGGAGCGAATTTAGGCGAACTTATGAAAGCGTATTTATAAAACAAATATTTAAGACAAAAACTACTACTACTGTGACTACTACTATTACGACTACTACTACTTCTACCACTCCTACTACTACTACTACTACTACTACTACTACTACTACTAATACTAATAATAATAATAATAATAATAATAATAATAATAATAATAAAAGAAAAAAAAATCCTTATTTTATGTATTCCAATATTATTTGCTGAACAAATAAGGAGATGATCAGTTTGACTATACTTGTGTTAGTCATTATTTAAATTTAAAGAATTATTGAACATTTAATTCTGGAGGTGATTTAATACATGAGCAGAACTTTAAATTTTGCTACCGAACTTATACCCCTGTTCACCTCCAGAGAATTGTCCTTGACATCTCTAACCTTTCTTATAAATGTAAAATACACAAAGGTACATTAATTCATTTGTTTTGCATGTGATCAACTCATCCACTATAACTATAACTCGCCTCTGGAGGAGTAGGGCTGACTGCCCTTTTGTTTTTATTTTATTCACTTCATATATGCTATTCATTTAAGTCTCATGTACTTGTTGATTTAATTAATTTATGAGTTAAAAAATAAATAAATAAATATATATATATATATATATATATATATATATATATATATATATATATATATATATATATATATATATATATATATAGCCTTATGCTTGGCTAAAGTTTTCCAGCTCTCAGCTCACTGGTGGTCCCCGGTGCTCCTCCCTCCCCCCCTCCTCCCCCAGGCTGAGCGTCGGCAGTCAGCTGACTGCGCTCATGTGACCAGGAAGAGCTGCGGCTCTGCTCCAATAAACAAACGAGCTGCGGGTAAAGAACTGATTTACTTTATACTTTTTACACTTTAGCTTTTACTTTACTTCTAAAATCTCTAATACAGATTTACATTGGTGTATTCTAGAAATCAGCACGGTTGACAGAACAGGAAATATAATGTTAACAACTGAATTTCATTGAGAAAATCTTAATTTAACTTCAGTTTCAGAATTTTACTTTAACGTTTCCTTTTTTTTTATTTCCTCTTTTCACAGGCCGTGGGGTCCACGCTCAAGATGACGGACACGGGTTTTCTAAAAGCTCTTCTCCTCTCACTTTATGCACTGTTGACCCTTTGTGGTGAGTTCAGTCCTCCTTTCAGTTCTTCTCAGATTAGCCTCTGTGGTCTGAGCTGGGGTTCTCTAAAAGCACCATAAATCACAGATTATTGAGCAAACTCTATCTCTCTGTCTCTCTCTCTCTGTTTTTCTTTCTCTTTCTCCCTCTGTCTTTTTCTTGGTCTCTCTGTCTCTCTCTCCCTCCCTTTCTCTCTGTCTTTGTCTCTCTTTCTCTTTCTCCCTCTGTCTTTTTCTTTCTCTCTCTGTCTCTTTCTCTGCCTTTGTCTCTGTCTCTTTCTCTCTGATGTTATCTATCTATCTATCTATCTATCTATCTATCTATCTATCTATCTATCTATCTATCTATCTATCTATCTATCTATGTCTATTTTACATGGTAAGATATCAACACTAAGTTGTTCTAAGCAGACTGGATTCTGTTCTGTTAATGTGTGTATAAAAGTGTATAATGATTTGATACAGAATACTAGTATAATTTTATTCTTCTTCATTCACAGATGCAGACGTGATTCTAAGTGCTCCAACTTCAGTGAATTTAGAGGAGAGGTTTTCTAAAAACATCACCATCACAGCAAGGTGTGCCTACAATTCTACTTGATAATATATATATATTTTTTTATTTGTTACATTGACACCAATGTACCAATTTATGTGTTTTGTTTTATAGCTCTCCCCTGAACATTACTGCAAACATCTACTTTAATGTAACATTTTCCTCTAACAATGACTCCTCGTCACTCATTCACCTTCCAGAAGAGGTGAGATTTGATTTATATTGTTGTTCACTCAAATTAAAAGTTGCATAAACACTTTTTCTAAATTTTAAGCTCTAGGTATTACATTCTGATGATTTCCTAATGAACTCTTCTCCTTGTTTACAGGTAATTCTGTCAGCAGGAAACACATCAGTCACATTTGAAGTGCAAGCAAAGAAAGTTGGTCAAGTGACTGCATATCTGTTCAGCAACACCACTGACATCGAAAGGTATGATGTATGCTGATGTCCTTAGTTATTTTACTACAATTTACATACATAAACAATATTTACTAAGCTAAGAGTTAATCAGCATTTGGATAATAAATATTAATATTAACTATATTCCATATTCATGATTAATAATTGACACAATTTTGGTGACCATTTTGCTACAGAGAAGCCTGTTTGAGGTTGTTAATGATTGCACTATATTTTACTATAAGAACACTGATTATCTTTTTAACATGAAATAAATTTATTCCAATGTTTAGGTCAGAATTTAGGTTTACAGGTGCATTGCTGTGCTTAATTAGCTTAATCCAATGAGCTGGAAATTGTCTTAGCTTAATACAGTTTAAGTTACCTGTTGTAAATGAAAAACATGATTGTTCATAATACATCACACATTTCATTTTTTATTATTCATTGTTTATGTTTATATTATTCTTTATTACTTTTCTCTTTAGCATGAGAACTCGAATAAGATTTCTGGTGGTAAGAAGCAATACTCTTGCTGTCATCAACCAAATTATTGGCTGGATCTACTTCCTGGCCTGGTCTATTTCCTTCTATCCTCAGGCGTATGAGAACTGGAGAAGAAAGAGGTAAAATAGTATTCCACATAACTACTGGAAATTGCTAAAGTTCTCCTCTTTCACTTCAGTTATACTCTATTCATTGCCAACTGTGATTATTTTACAGTGTGGTGGGTCTGAACTTTGACTTCCTTGCATTGAATTTCACCGGATTTATTGCATACAGTGTCTTCAACATTGGCCTCTTTTGGATTCCTTACATAAAAGTAAATATAAAATATATTTTCTCCATTATTGAAAGGGATGTTGTACACAGATAGTTGAATATATTATTTGAATTGATTTTAAATGTATCTTGAACATATGTGTGTTTATACATCTACAGGAGGAATTCATACAAACTGAACCAAATGGAGTCAATCCTGTGGATGCCAATGATGTGTTCTTTAGTGTACATGCACTGGCTCTTACTCTTGTCTATATCTGCCAGTGTGTTTTGTATGAGGTTAGTAAAAAATTGTTTTTGTGAATGCTGATGTACCGACTAATACAATATTAATAATGACTGAGAATTGTCATTAATGCATGCATCGCACATACAATTTGCATTTTGAATTATTATGTAATGTTACACTTTGTTATAATATTACATCTCAAATGAAGCATTGTATTTATTTGCAATTGTCTAGAGAGGAGGACAACGAGTGTCCAGGGTGGCCATGTGTTTACTGGCGATTGGTTGGACGTTTGCCTTTGTCACGCTCTTTATAGCTGTTGGTAAAAAGATCACATGGCTGACCTACCTGTACTATTTCTCCTACATTAAATTGGGCGTCACACTGGTTAAATACATCCCCCAGGTAAGACTCTCACTTACATTATCTTAATCTTACAGATTTTGGAAAAGATGACTCTAGATGTATTCAGAACTGTGTGTTAATTAAAGGAATGGTTGTTAGTTCTGCATTATAATAAACATTATTTTATAATCACAGCACAGTATTATTCTAAAAGTTATTTTTTGCCAGTCTGATTGGTGGAGAAGTGCTTTACGGATCAAACTTCATCATGTTGCTAAACTATAGCTTGTACTGTGATACAACAGGCTGATGAGGAATTATAATTTGGTAGAAGCAACTGACAGTATCAAAATATTTTTTTGCATTGGCAAGTTCAGCACTATTTTTTTTTTAATATCTATAGTAGATTTTGTGTTCAATTCCTTTAGTGTACAGTAATCACTTACAGAGTTAAAATGTAACACCCACAATCATTACTAATACTCTTGATTGAACATGGGCAGATTTCCTGTAGGTATTGTGCAGTTGGTTTAGAAATGGCTCAGGTTTACAACGAATGTTCTACATCACTTCCTTGATTCTCTGTTTTTAGGCTTACATGAACTACAAGAGAAAAAGCACAGAGGGCTGGAGCATTGGAAATGTGCTGCTGGATTTTACAGGAGGCAGTTTCAGCATGCTTCAGATGTTCCTACAGTCTTATAACAACGGTAATGACACATTTCCCTGCTTAGTAACTCTTTCACAGTAACCACC
Source organism: Astyanax mexicanus (assembly GCF_023375975.1). Lineage (NCBI taxonomy): Eukaryota > Metazoa > Chordata > Actinopteri > Characiformes > Acestrorhamphidae > Astyanax > Astyanax mexicanus. The sequence goes on along the minus strand of NC_064423.1, from coordinate 19,079,770 downwards.
TTGTTTGAAAAATATTGATAACTCATTCTTTATAACTCTGAATTGCATTTTCTTTGCAGATGAATGGAAGCTCATATTTGGAGACCCCACAAAGTTCGGATTGGGCCTCTTCTCAATATTTTTTGACGTGATATTTATAATTCAGCATTATTGCCTGTACCGCAATAAAGGCCCTGAGTATCAGGTACTAAGTACTGAAGAATAGACCAGGTGAGATGCAGTTCCTGTACAGTGGACCGTGCCTTACAGTAACATGATCTTTATAATAAGCTACCTCTCCTACAGTTCTGCAATGGACAATGAGGGCATGTTGGTAACACCACAACATATTTAAACAAACAAAAAAAACCTTTTTATTACACTGTCTTTATGCAAGCAATGTTTTTTGGTTTTATTAACTGAAGGTGCATTATGAGACATCTACTGACGAAACCTGAAGTCTATGAAAGGGATTAAAATAGTTATTTTTTCTTAATGAACTATAGTTGAAGCACTTGTATTGCTGACTATATTTTTGTAATCTTGTAAATATTAGAATTTATGATCTGAAAACTACACTTGTTTTATGGAAGCGTTTTTATTGATGCTGTTTTGTTAAACCAATAAAATGGCTCCTTTTTATTACATGGTGATTGGTGTTCTCTGGCTGGAAAAAATATACCTTTGTCTTTTGTGTAAAATATGGTAAATACAGCTCTGGAGAAAATTAAGAGACTACTTCAGGTTCTGAATTAGTTTCTCAGATATTGCTGTTTATAGGTATATGAGTAAAATGAACCTTGTTGTTTTATTCAATAAACTACGCACAAGATTTCTTTCAAATTCTAAGAAGAAGGCTTAAATAACAAAAAAGATGCAAGGCTTTCAGACCTCAAATAATGCAAAGAAAACAAGTTCATTTTCATAAGGTTTTAAGAGTTCAGAAATCAATATTTGGTAGTATAACCCTGTTTTTAATCACAGTTTTCGTGTATCTTGGCATGTTCTTCTCCACCAGTCTTACACACTGCTTTTGGATAACTTTATGCCACTCCTGGTGCAAAAATTCAAGCAGTTCATCTTGGTTTAATGGCTTTTGATAATCCATCTTCCTCTTAATTATATTCCAGAGTTTTTTTTAATTTGGTAAAATCAAAGAAACACATCATTTTTAAGTGGTCTCATTTTTTTCGAGAGCTGTGCGCTGATGTCTCGCGGTTTCACAAATTAAAAACAAAAACAAAAGCCCTGGTCCTGAAGGATCATGGGTACAGTAAAGGAATAAAATGGCGGACTTGTCAAATGAAGGTAAGGGTCTGGAGTGCAGTAATTTGCTGTGGGAGACACACACCGGTGTTTTGTTGGCTGCTGATTGTGGAAGAGGGACGTAGATAAGCTTTGATGCATTCTGCTGCTGCTTCTAAAAACAGACTGGTGGCTCCAAACCCGCCGCTGGTCCGGCTGAGTCTCCAGCAGTGTTTAGTGTAGAGGCAGGGCTGTTAGCGGTTAGCTCGGGGAGCTAAGCTAGCGCGGGGTGAATGGTGGTTAATGAGGAGAAACAGGGGGAGGAGCGGCGGTACAGTGGCTCTACAGTAGATATATAGCTTCATAGGTATATAGCTTTATATCAGAAAACACAGGCTCGCCTCCTGTTTTATTCTGCTGGTGCAGCTAACTTACCTGAAACACACACGTATTAACCAGCTAAATCATTAACACATTTCTGCAGCACATCGGCTAAGCTGAAGTTGGAGCCTTATTCGATTTTTCCCGTTCCACCTTAAAAACGTTGTCTGGCGCCAGAATGTAGCTAATAACGGCAGTGGAACCTCCACAGCATTTAAGGTGGAACGGAAACTTCGAATAAGGCTCTAGTTATTATAAAGCCAACCTAGCTAAGCTAGTTACTAGTTAGCTAACTTGAGCCTCTCTGCAGTCGTAGCTACAGTGCGTTAACTTAGTTAAGTAGTTAAGCAGGTATTGTTTGAGGTTTCCTCATACGTTACGCTGTAAGTTACATTATTGCTTAAGCTAGCTAAAGCTACCCAGATATGTATAAGATAGCAAGCCGTTTAAATCTAAAACCACAGAAGCGACTGCTTTATTTATTACTAAAAAGCTCAGTTTCAGGTCTCAGCGATGCAGTTCTTCTACTAGGAACTATTATTTTTTAGATACTAGCTGCATAAAGCCCTTTAGACTTGTCAAAATATAAAAGAATATTAGCTAATTCTACCAAACTGCTTTACAGTGATATGATTTAGAGTTGTTGCTAGTAAAAAGCAGAGTTAAAATGTCTGTCATAGACAAAATCATCCAACTATGAGTTAGTCCATATTCATTTATGTTGAGGTTTAATGTGATTTATGTAGCTACCAAAGGTATTCATAATTTGTTTTTAAATGATAATTTCCCCTGAAGCATTAAGCTTAACTGGTTCAGAGAGTGAAGAGAGTGTTCAGTGTCTTGGATTTTTAGGTTTATTCCGACTGGTTTATTTCTCAGGGGGTCCTGGGGTAATTTTCTCTTTTTTGGGGGGGTTCTCTGTGATTTTATTCCCATTCGGAACAACCATTTAGTTACATGTTTTTCTCAGATCTCCTCTGGCTGAATTACCTACTATTATTCCCTGAACTACATGGTCCTCTGGTAATTTTAGTCTCGTCCGGACTCACATCTCTGAGTTTCGTCACCTCACGTTTAATAAAATAGCTATTTGTCCACTGTTACGCACCCTAATTACACTTTGGGTGCACGTTTCCACGGAGATCCACATAAACACAACAGCAAGTAGAAATGGAGGAGCTACTGAACAAGAAAGCCAAAAAATTCACTGGTCCTCCTGTTTTTACAATTGCAGTCCGGACGCAAGAGTTTTATCACTAGTATGAAATATTTTTCACAGATGTCCCCCTGAGAATCTAATCCCGTCCAGATAGGGCTAGTTAGCCAGTGTGCTTGTGTGAGTATTATGTGGGATTTGTTCTTATATAATGCGGTATATTAATGATGAAAGGTATCGCTATCTAGAACTTGGAAATCGCTTTAGCCTAAAATTTCTAGTTGCTAGTACGAACGCTTATGTCAGATTTGAAATATCAGCTATGATGCTAGATCTACAGCTGTAACTATAAAATCACTTTTATAATGAAAATACCAGAATATTACCAAACTGCATCACAGAGATGGGACTTAGAGTTGTTGCTAACAAATGCTTGAGGTAATGCTTGTATTGCTGGTTTGATTTTAAGCTTAAAATGTATTGTTATAGACATAAAAGGATAAAACTACGGGTTAGTCCATGTTCACTAATGAGGTTTATGTGGTTTACCAAAGGTATCCATATTTTGTTTTCAAATGGCCAGTTTCCCACAAGCTTTTCTGTTTCGCTTAACGGGTAGAAAGTGTGTTCAGTGTGTTGGTCACTGTACTATTTATGAACCACCTCTGTGCTAAGATGTTTATTGTAAAATATGTACAGTTGTACATTTAATTTTTTTTTAATACATTTGAATGTTTTGCCATATAAAGCCAAACAATTGCTGTAAATAGACATCAAGGTAAAAAAAAAATGTCAATACAATAAAATGTAAGTTATGGGTCCTTTACTGCCTACACTCATCCATACATAAATACGAAACAGATATAGCATATGCTCTTCATTCAAAACTCATAACTTGATCACTCAGCTATGCTCATGTGCTAAATCAGCTCTCTACTTTGCTGGAGTAAGCCAAAATGAAACTTCTCTTTGGCTTACAAAAAAATAAAGTAAGCTTTTTCCTAGGGAATATAAATTATATATTTCTAAAACTTCTGAACAGGAGCTTTTAACAAGAACTTCTGTAAATGCTAATCAAATGCAGATATTTAACCACAAATATTTAATCAAAATAGATTATATATTGTGCATTACTTTGTTTGTCAAGTTATCACACCTTACACAATGACACCCTTTGAATTTTAGTGATAAAAGCTGTTAGTAATTGTAAATAGAGATGGATCTATGTCTCTCATGATGAAACACAAACAGTAAAAACATTTAGCACGTTTTCGGACCAAGCTATAGTGTACTATATGGTGAATAGGGTACAGATTCTAGAACAGCTTAAAAAATATATTTTTTTGCTTATAAAGACATTAATGTAGTGGGACATGCTGTTATTGTTTTGCAGTTTTGTTTAGTGCACCATTTGATGCATTTATTCTTTAGTATTACATTCAATAGGAAATTACATAAAGCAAAAGATAATTATTTTTTGTTTTCCTGCTATAATTCATTGTCTCTCATTTAATGTTGTGAGCTCGTTTTAAATGGGTCACTTTTGATGCATCACATGATTGTCAGAATAACAAGCATATAATGTGCTGATCAGTGGACTGTGAATTTACAGATAGCCATCCTGCATGTTGCACTCGCCTTATAGTAAGTTAAAAATAGAGCAGATCAGAGCCATGTCATCAATGTTAACATCGTCATCGTTTTAATTCTAGAGTAATATCAGAATATTACAAATATAAATTATTTTTGGGTGACTAATTTGTCAAGAGCGTACTACACATAACTAAAGTTGTTTAGTGTTTTATATTATTGTAAATATTTACAGCTCTGGAAAAAAATAAGAGAAAAGTAAAAAATGATGAGTTTATTTGGTTTTACCAAAATAAAAACAAGAGGAAGATGAATGATCACAGCCATCAAACCAAGCTGAACTGCTTGATTTTTTGCACCAGAAGAGGCATAAAGTTATCCAAAAGCAGTGTGTAAGACTGGTGGAGGAGAACATGCCAAGATGCATGACAACTGTGATTAAAAACCAGGGTTATTCCACCAATTATTGATTTCTAAACTCTTAAACCTTTATGAATATGAACTTGTTTTCTGTGCTTTATTTGAGGTCTAAAAGGCCTACATCTTTTTTTTTCAGTCATTTCTCATTTTCTGCAAATAAATGCTCTAAATTACAATATTTTTTATTCGAAATGTGGGAGAAATGTCTGTAAATTGTAGAATAAAACAACAATGTTCATTTTACTTATTCATTAACATATACATATAAATAGCAAAATCAGAGAAACCTATTCAGAAGCATTGTGTACATATCAGTCCCAGATCAACATGTTAAAAAGCACACACACACACTAAACATGCAAGTTATAATTATGTCAGTAAAATGTGAGATTTGTTTCTAATTGTAATGGCCCAGCTTACGATATAGTTTTAATAACATACTTTTAATATATGTGTTTTACTGAGCAAAAAAGCACTTTAGTGTTACGTTTTATAGACATGTATTTTAGCATTTGCCCTAGACACTGTTTGCATGTTGAAGTTTGGCCTATTTCTGCTGCCCTCTAATAGTCTTTCTACCTGTAGAATGGAAATTGTGTGGGTTTTGTGTATCCTGCCCAATAATAGATTCTCTTTTTTTCCATTTACAGATAAACCTGCTATAGCTGCACCAGCATTTGTGTTTCAGAAGGACAGAGCACAGAAGGTAAGAGTTCATTAGTTCATTAGTGGGCTGTGTGCAGCAGCAGTTGTGATTGTGTTGTTTTTGCTGTGTAAAAAGCTGCAGTAATAATAATGCAGTGCTGGACTCTAATGTTGACTCACTCACTTTGTCCTCAGAGGTCAGCAGATGGGTCCGGTGCAGAAGATGGAGAAGGTGAGTTTTTTCAATTGACTGTTAGAAACAAATATAGTACCATATTTTTCACTTTCACTTAAAATCCTTTAATTTCTCCAAAAATCGACAGTGCACGTAATGTATGAGTTTTACCAGTCAGGTTATAAGGAGCATTAAAGCCGCTCCACTGAAGTGAAGCGTTATTTAGGCGTTTCAGTTAAGTTCTCCAGAACAGGGGCTGGAGTAGCATTAGCGTTAGCCAATAACCAGAGGTGAGTATTATTGGCCTGTAATCTGCTCCTAACCCTGGATAGCACTGCTGGAGCAGCATTAGCATTACCTGCTAACCGCACTAGCTCTTTAGCCATTCTGAGGAGAGTATATCGGACTGTAGCTTACACTCTTATTGTTGATTATAGGTTTGTGTTCACTACACTTCTTGTAATAATAAACAAACTGGGTGTCTTACACTTCCTGACTGAGTTTTCCAGATTTTTATGGTTAATGAAAAAAACGTATTTTTGCACAGTAAATGACTAGAGATCATACACAGCAGAACAGAACGTGCCTCAAAACTCACAGCTCACGTAATCTAGGAGATGCAGAGTAAACAAGGAAGTGCTACAGCTTGCTGCTCTTGTCAGTTACGCTATCATTTGCTCTGACCGAAAACAAAAGGAATAAGAAAAATGGCTTTATTGACGTCAATCATGAAAAAATAGGATCAGAAAAATCTGTACAGACTGTACAGTTCATTGAGACTACCCTTTGTACAATGCAGATGTTAGCTTTTTTTTTTTTAATTCCATTCCACCTTAAATAGTATAGCAGTGCTATTACTGGTACTAGTGGAGCCAGAGTATAGCTGCTGCCCCATTTAAGGTGAAACATAAAATTTGGTAAAAAAAATTTACACATTTAAGTATTAGTAGAAGTAAGTATATGAAAGAATGCTTTAATTTGTATTATTATTATTGACATTTATGTACCAATCCCATGTTTTCCAGACTCTGATCGAGATGACAGCAGCTACTGTCCCCCTGCTAAAAGAGAAACATTATCATTCACACACTTTCCACCCTCTAACTCAGGTAAAAGAGCGGTTTTATTTGGATGTTAGTGATTATTCAGAAACTTCATAATAGTTCTATACTGCATAATGTGTTTTTAATTGATTTAAATTTTTCTTTTAATTTTCCAGTGTCTAAGAACAATGTTTTCATGCCATCCAATTTCTGCCAGTCCCCGACTGGAAATTCTGATTCGGAGCCCGGTAAGACTTAATACAGGAAACCCCTGTTAAAGAGTATTCTACATTACATATTACAGTCATATGGTTTGATTTATATAACATTATCTTGTGCACGGTTAAAATCTAAGACTTTTATTATTCATGTGTTGCTTTAATATGCAGGTTAAAATCTAAGACTTTTATTATTCATGTGTTGCTTTAATATGCAGTTAGGCTAGCGTTATATTTTAACAGCATTTTTCACATACTTGTCTGCATACCTTTGGTTTATGTGGAGGATTAAAAGCTATATTCACCATGGGTCATGTCAGAGCTGAAACATCTCAGCCCAGCACAGGAATACCTGCCTTAAGCTGCTTTCACACAACAAGGTCAACTCTGAAAGAACAGACATTTGAGGAGATTGTATCTTGCTTATTTTTCCAGCATTCTTTTATTTCTATGGATGTGCAGAACTAGCTATCTTGAGTGACCATAGGTTATGTGGAGCAGCCATTCCTGTGCACATGCATGCAAAGTACAAATAAAGCATAACTGTGCTTTTATTATCTACCCTGTCTGTATATATGTGTGTGTCTGTCTGTATGAGTGTGTGGTTTGTTGGTTATTTAACTAGAATATTTGTGTTCTTTTGGGCAGAGGAGAAAGTTGTGGGTTTTCGTCTGAGGCCACCAACGCTAATACATGGGCAAGCACCAAGTGCTGGTAAGTAGGGTTGTGCCATGTAGTATAGTTTGCAATAATATCTGCCAACTTTTTATATCTTTATCACAAAAATTACCTGAAGTATCATCATATTGTTTTGGTGCCATATGGGCCATAAGGGTAAAAATGTTTTGCTATTATTTCCTATTATCATTTTCCATTAAATATCTACTAAAGACAAATTATAATTTATTTTACTGAATATATATAGAGTACATCTTGTTTTAATCTGATGAAAATCTCAATTAGGAGTGTGCTATATTATATCGTATTCAATATCAACACCAAATAACAGTTAATATTTTTTTGTTGCAAGTAGTGTAGTGTATGCATGAATTATTAATTTTAATTAAATGTTTTGTCATATTGCCACGAATATTGTTATTGCAAAAATAGCCTGAAATATTGTAATATTACCTTCAGTATATCGTTCATATTGCCCACTCCTACTAGTAAGTGATATCACTAAGGTTATACAGTCAGCTTCATAAGTTTTTTTTTTTTATACGTCCTTATATATCCGTTTTGTGTATTTTGTCTACATTTTAGACCATGCATCTAAAATGATGCACTTAGCGCTGGCCTTACACCAAATGACATTTCAATCAATTTCAATTGCTAGAGTTGCAGCGTTTCTCCATCGTCCTAATTCTTTGATGTTAGGTGTCATGATGAGTCATTGTTTGGTATTGGAATTTTATTAAAATCAACCCTGTTTAATATTAAGTTTTTAGTCTTGTCTCATGCAGATTGTGACACATTATGAATTCCTAATAGCCACAGAATACCTTTATCTACTTTATCTATCTTAAAGCTACTCTTGTTTCTGTTCCTTTGTTCAACAGTTAGTTGTAAATATCCACGTAGATAGTAGTTGACTATACAGTGGGTACAGAAGGTATTCAGACTCCTTTAACTTTTTCACTCTTTGTTTCAATCAACGTTTACCATTTAGCCTGAAGGATCCTCAAATCCAGGTGTGAATCCAGAAGCTCAAAAGGGTGCTTCTACTCAATACTGAGCAAAGGGTCTGAAAACTTATGACCATGTGATATAATTTTTTTTTTATATATATATATATATATATAAATTTCAGGTTTTTTATGTGAAGAAGGGGTGCTGAGTTAACATTAAAGAAAAGTAAAATAGACTTTTTAATTTTAAAATTTTAAAATGTTTATTTTTTTAATTGTAGCAAATGACTGCAATGAAACAAAGAGTTAAACATTTTAAGGGGTCTGAATACTTTCTGTACCAACTTTATGCACAGGATTAGCAACATTGCTGTGAACTGGCCCTTTGTTCTGATTGATTTTTTTTTTTTTTCAATTTCAGGAGTACCAAGTCAGAAACCTAAGGAGGAGCAGCGCAGTGTGCTTCGTCCTGCTGTACTTCAGGCACCTCCGTCCTCCAAGTCTTTAAGTTCATGCAGTAAGTTTGTTGTAAAATAAGTAAAGGAACATAGATATACTTTATATAAGAAGTTGAAAAAAAATATATACACATATTGGAACATCCCTGTCTTTGGCATATTGTAGATTCTAACAGTGGTACGAATGGAGTGAACAAGCCATTGGAAGCACAGCCAAGACCAGAGGAGTCCTGTGAAAACTCTGATGGAGGCACACATGAGACTGACAGGTCACCGGTAAGCACAGAGAAATTTGGAAAAGAAAACAAATGCAAGCTGTGTTTTAAAAAATATGCTGCAGCCCACGTAGGCTGCATTTCTCAGTCACTACTTCATAAAAGTCTGGCCCAAAATAAAATTTTTTTAGACTGTTTAATTTGTGTGACCAATAAGCTACTGAGCAGGGGTTCTTATAGGGCAGTCCTTGATCTACCTCTGCTGCAGCCCAGGCTTTGGAGCACAGCTATAATCTGTGTAGTGAAATAATATCTGTAATACTCTTATATTCTTGTATATTCTTTAAAGATATCAAAAGGTGAAGATGGAGATGAGCAACAAAAGAATGGGGACGAAAGTAAAGACAAGGTTCATCCCACGGAGTCATCATTTGTCTTTGGACAGAATATCAAAGAGAGAATCAAGGTTGATGAATTTCTTTTAAGATTTCTTTTCAGCTTTAAAACTGATGATCACACTGATGAGTTTTTATTAAACACTGTTTCTTTGTAATACCTGCAGGAAAGTAAAGAAAGTAATTCCAGACCAGACACATCTCAGTCAGAAGAGACAAATTATTTTCTACAGTACATGAATAACACAAGGTAAAAAAACGAAAAACAATTATCTCAAATGTTTGACTTCTTCCAATAGCTTTTTACACTGTGTGTAATCAAGCAACTTGTTTTATAGCTCCTAACATGGATGTTGTTCTTTTTCAGCTCCCAGAAAGAGGATGAGTGCAGTGATGCTGGTGCAAAGTTTGTTTTTGGGCAGAACATGTCAGATCGTGTTTTGGTAAGATGACAAATTATTCCTCATGTCTATGGTCTTGCCTCAGTTCACCTCAGTAGAGTCTTGCTGAGGCACGGTGCTGAACTGTCCGGTTTTGCTTTCAGAGCCCGATGAAATGCAGTAAAGCAACAGCAGAGGGCAGGGTGGAGTCGAAGCCAGAGAGTCCAAGCAGTGAACCCTGCTCTTCACAAGATGTCAATTCTGAAAAAGGTATGCTGTAGAAAATGTAAGCGTAATCGGAGAGGGATAAGTGCTCTCATTATCCTAAATGTTCGCAAAAGGGAAATCCATCCACTGCAATTTTGTTACAAAATTTTCCCAATCAGGTGCCAGTTGGACTTTCCAGAGCTTTTTTTTTTAACCTACAGCTTAATGCATTCATACCTTGACAATTTTAGCTGTCTAGGAAAACTAGAATACCTACTATATAATGCCTTCACACAAAGTGGAGAATTCACTGTCCAAAACACTAATTTATGGTATACTACTATGGTATAAAGATTGAGTGGATTTGTATGTGTTTTAAAAGGTGGTTCTGTTAATACTGAAGCTGTAATGTAATAGTACGTGTGTGTGTGTGTGTGTGTGTGTGTGTGTTTTGTAGATGCTAACACAGCAGACTCTCTGGAGGAGTCAGCAGCTGCATACACAAAAGCTACTGCCAAGAAGTGCTTACTAGAGAAAGTGGAGGTGAGGACTGGAGAAGAGTCAGAAAGCAATGTTTTACAGGTAAGAACAAGTCTTCCACAGTCTCTCTTCCAGGCCATATAGGTTATTTCATGTCAAGTTGCTGGGGCCTGACCCTGCCCATGACAGATCTTGGAATCACTACAAGAAGGTTCACTTGAAGGTTTATAAGAAGCTCTTTAAACTGTATTACTTTTTGTAAACTAGAATATATGTTTAGATTACTTGGATTAATATTAATTTTCTATGGAAGAATTATATAAATGTGAATTTTTCCATTCAGGTTTCTATATAGCAGTCTGAACAATATTTCTTAACACTGGTTCTAGAGGTCCACTCCCATACACATTTTAGTGCTTTTTCTGCATTTACACACCTACTTTCACTCAATAATGGGCTGTTAATTAGCTGATTAGTTGAATCAGGTGTGTTGGGAACATAAAAAAACATAAAATAAACTTTGGACTTTAGGAACATGCTTTTTGTTAGTGTCCCTTCATAAAGGCCCAATCTTATTTCACCCCTTGGCTCTACCACTTACCACTACTCCCTTCTTTTTAGAATTGTTCTCCCTAAGAACTGGGACAACCCTTCAGGCACCAATGATAACATTAGAGCACTAAAGTTCAGTAACCTAAATGCTAGTTAACTTTAGGGCATTGTATGTCTTTAGGAAGGGGGGAGATGGTGCAGATTAATAAATTAATAAAAAAAAAAAATATTGTCCATTCCTTAATTCCTCTGTGATGGGAAGGTGGAATGAGCTATAATTAGCTTTTATTTTATTTTTCCGTTTCTTGTTAAATGCTGCAGCCCCTGCTGTCTGTTGCACCATTTAAGGTGGAATGAGAAAGTTAGCTAACTAGCTAGCTACTGTAACAAACTATTAGTGATCTTTTCTATGCTTGATATGAAGAATTTGGCCATAAAACATTGAAACTACACCTTAAACTATGGCGATATAGCGCTAATAGTCACTTTTAAAAAGGCAAATACTTACATTTTCAGGTTTCTTACCAGCGATTGTCAGACACCTCAGTTTGAAGTGTGTATCTGAAAAATCTCAGTATGAAGAAGTAACAAGTGCTATCCCTTCCCCTACCCCTCCAGCCTAACAAGAATCAGGACACCCCTACCCCTTGGCATGCACGCCCGAGAACAGAGGGGTAAAATGGGATTGGGCAAAAACATATGTGACATGTACAGATAGCATTTGCATTGATAGACAAGCTTTTATCGGGATGAAACACATTTTTTTTTTTTTTTTTTTTGTTTAATATATATTACACATTTGAAACCAGTTTTAAGAATAATGATTTCCATGATATGCAACCTTCAATACATTTTTGATAGTTTTTGAGGATAACACAGGTTAACATTGTAATTTAAAATATATTTTTGTTGCCTAGATCCAGTGCAAGCTGTTTGTTTTTGAGAAGAGCTCACAGTCGTGGGTTGAGAGAGGTTGTGGACTTCTGAGACTTAACGACATGTCGTCAACTGATGTGCAAAATGGAACGCTGCAGTCCAGACTGGGTAAGACTGTCTACTCACAAGATAACACCTTACAACTTGTATGTATGTGTTAGCTAGATTTGGTTCTGTATAATTCTTAAATTTGTTACTGTGAAAAGAGTTTTCTGTGTATGATCAGATATATCACATTCTGAATGTCAATCAAATGCCTAAAAACTTCACACTTTAATTACATTAAGCTTATTGATGAGTAATGATTGGATGTGTGTTTTTATTTTCAGTGATGCGAACTCAAGGAAGCCTGCGCCTGATTCTGAACACAAAGCTGTGGGCTCAGATGCAGGTGGATAAAGCCAGTGAGAAGAGCATTCGCATTACTGCCATGGACACTGAGGACCAGGGAATTAAAGTCTTCCTTATATCAGTAAGAAAAGAGATTTAAACCCAATTAAGGAGATATAACAACTCTACAGATTTTTCCCTTCTGGGTTGTTGAGATGGCCTGATTTGTTTAACTGTAAAAATACATAAATCATCAGTATATTAGTGCAATTAGACAGTATCAAGACCACTATGACTGATAAATAGTCTTACTGACGATATTTGCAGCAGACCTAGGAAAAAGTGACAGAGGGTTTGTCAGCTGTGTCCTGCCTAAGCCTCTGGTCTGTGCGTGCTTCTTCCTCAGGCGAGCTCTAAAGACTCAGGGCAGCTGTTCGCAGCTCTGCATCACCGCATCCTGGCCCTGCGGAGTCACGCAGAACAAGAGCCAGAGCCTCAGCCAACACTCCCGGAGGGCGAGGCAAGCCGGTCCAGCGACGAGGACGACTCTCGCGCCCCCCCTACTACTGCTGCTTCTGTTCCTGCTTCAGGTAACGTAACGGAACACTAGCCCTCTTTCAGTCTGTCCACGTGAATACTATTTAGCAGGATAAAGTCTGCCCACTAGTGTCTGAAATACTGTGTCCTGAATCTGCCAACTGCTGACACTGCAGTTTTTCATAAAATCTCACTTTTACCACACTGTGGAAGAAATGCTACCCATGTGTGTATTTGTACTGTGCTGCCTATAGACCGGTAATCTTCAAAGTGCTTTTTAAACAGGACAGTCTAGCCCTTTTGGAGCATGTCATACAGCTTATTATGGCATTGGCTGTCGGCAAAGAGTACTTTGAAGGTATTATTTAGCATTAACTCTTTTCAGCCAACATTCAGGCTTTCAGTTTGTGCCAGACTAAGAGTGAAAGCAACATCAGATATTAGCCTATGGCTCTATTCTCAAATTTATGGCTCTGTAAACTAATGATGGGACCTATCAAGCTGATATCAGAGGAACATGCTTAATAGTGTATCTGAAAGAAAAAAAAAAGATCTGATTAAATTCTAATTAAAAGAAAGCTAATTATAAACAGCACACACTCACACTGTTTTTTTTTTCTATCTATATTGCAGTATGCCTTGTAATTGCTCATTTCCACATTTAAAAATAGCCAATTTTAAAGCCTGTTGATTACAAAAAAAATAGTGGGATTTCAATATCTGTCATGATCTTGTTTATTTTCTACAATAAGCACTTCTTCATCTCAGAATACATTACATTACATTACATTTGGCAAAGCGACTTACAATAGTGAAGTACAAAAGTAATGGAAGTTAAAGGTAAAAACATGTTTAGACAGGGCCTAAAGGAGGTCAAAGGGAAATAATGGGATAGAGGAGTGAAGGAGGAGAAGAAGGAAATGAGGTTAGAAGTAGTTAGATTGTTAGAGGTGTTAGGAGAGTAAGTGCTCTTTGAAGAGCTCTTTCTTCAGGAGTTTATTAAAGATAGCGAGAGATTCTCCTGATCTGGTAGTAGAAGGTAGTTTGTTCCACCATTGGGGAACTCTGTATGAGAACAGTCTGGATTGCTTTGTGTGAATGTTTGTTTGGTAAAGCGAGGCGACGTTCATTGGAGGAGCGCAGCGGCCGGGAGGTAGCGTAAGCCTTCAGGAGCGAGTGCAGGTAGGAAGGAGCTGTTCTGTCATCACCTTGTAGGCGATTGTAATAGCTTTGAATTTAATGCGAGCATCAACTGGTAGCCAATGGAGCTCAATTAGCAGTGGGGTGACTACTTCATGATATTTCTTGGCATAGGACAGGAGTTGTATCCCTTTCCAGGTCAATTTGGTAATACATCTGTAATGTTTTGTGCATTGCCTCTCAGGCTGGAATGTACTTTTCTTTTTGCAATCACCAACTGCAGAAAATTCCAAAGCAGAACTGTTCTGAAGAGTTTAGAGTATCCTTGGTCTTTGCTAGCTCTGCTGTTACGCACTGTATGAGCTAAATGATGGCTTCTTGAGAGGGGTATCTGGTTAGTGGTGTTAAAACTCTTCTTTTTCTAAGAGTCACATTAGTTTTATTTATTCTACAAATATGTTAACGTCAGAAATGGTCAGATATGATGAAATCAATCAACAGTGAATTTCTAGCTGTGTGAGAGGTCTGTATCGCCATTAAGTGGTTGAACAAGAAATTGCAGCATTGTGTGTTTCATTGTGATTACATAATTGAGCTGAAAATCTAAAGATTCCAATACAACCAGTCAATCAAATTAATTTTGTTATTGAATATCAGTGTTTTTTGCCCAAAGAAATCTTGTTAGAAAGCAACGTTAAACAAATGTGGTACAACTGCAGTCTAAACATCACTTAAAACGAAGGTTGAAAACTATGTATGTTATAAAAAATAATCATCTGTATCATAAAATAAGCCATAAACGAGTAAAACTAACAGGAGATGTTTTGTCTGCTCAGCATTTTAGAAGCAATACTTACTAGCAATGACATGAACTTTTTCTTTACCAGTGGGTGTCCGGGTTTGATAGGACTAATCAAATTTTAATCTCATTCTTGTAATATTATAATATTTTATGTGCAGGTATCCCAGAAGGAGGCGAGACCCGGTCCTCAGAAAGCACGTAGCAGCAACTTCTCTCAGCACTGCACACAGCCATGCAGCCGGCACTGCTGGAAACATCCCAGACCTCCATCGCTGTGGCCTGAAGGCTCGTTCCAGTGAGATTATTATGCAGGTGTTTCTCACTAAACTCATATTCACAGACATGGGGTGGATAGCACTTTTCTGTTCAGAGTAGACCTAAATAATAATAAAAAAAAGCGTACTATACTTCTCAAGCTCATCACATTGATGTGTAAGAGGTTGTCTGGGCTTTTGAGCAGATTTAGTTTTCTTGTTATTTCCCACATAGAAATACCCAAATTGAAGTGTCATCAAATGTGATTTAAATAAGTAAATTAGTTCTGAATTAGTTAAACAGATTATTTTAAGAAGACTAGCATTGTTCCATCCCCGGTGCAACCAGACAAAGCAAAAAGTGTACAGTCATTTCAGTTTTAAAAAGGTTTTAACAAGCATTTTTACGTCGCTTTCTGGATTACTGCAGTAGGCACCATTATAGTATCCTGTTTACATAAAAATCATCTGTAGTTCAGACCCAACCAGCCTATGACTATCAGCTAATTAATATAAATGTTGTGTTTGATATTCCCTGAAACCAAATTTGAATCTGATATCCCAAATTGTCCAAAGTGGAACCCTTTGTTTAGTTGTTTTCCACATTTGTTTTGCTGTGATGTGGACGAGCAAATTATACTGCAACTTATATTATTATATTATTGACTAAACGCACATTTTTATAGTTTCTGTTATAGATACATATTCTCTGCGTCTGCTAAGTGTTGCTTTTTTTGTCTTTTTCATATATTTAACCATATCATAATATCTTCTAATGATTTTTATAGAAAATTTGTTTGAAATTTGTTTTTTTTTCCTTCTTTCAGTTTAATAAGAAATATTAATTACAACAACCTGGCAGATAAAAAAGAAGGCAGAGAAACATGGTAAAATAGAAAACAGATAAATGTGTTCCTACAAACTGAATTTTAACTATAAATTTATTAGAGATGCACAGTGATGTCAAAATTCTTTTAATATAGGAAGAGATTTGCTAAAAAATAAATGATCAACATCTCATACAGGTGAGGTACCTAGACTTGACTAATTGATATTTTAAACTGTTTAAATTTTTAACAGATATTTGATGATTTATGTTAATTTTACTCTAGATGAGCACGATCACAATGCATAAGTTCTGTGTAAAATTGTCAATTTATTCATTTTAATATTTAAACCATATATAAATGAATGCTTTTCACTTTTCAATACTGCTTTTCCAAATAGATATAGCTCCAATTTCTACATTTAATGAATATGTACATATCACCCTTTGCAGGGGGAAAATATTGGAGGTTGGCCTGTAATTCCCATATCCATGTATTTCTAACAAAAATACATCTTGCTTTTCATGTGGGACACGAAATTGGCTTGTCTCAAAGTCATCAATTCACTGCTACCCTGTCTTTTACCTCACTTACTGCATAGCAATCAGATCCTCATGCTCATACTTGTTTTTATTAGTTTTTAATTGATGCCCAAAGGAGACGTTACCACAGGAAACAGATATACAATACTGTGTAAAGGTTTTAGGCACTTGTAAAATTTTGAATGGTAAAACTATTTGTCTGGGTGTGTTTATTACTCAGTTAAACCTTTAAAAGAAGGGGTTTTACATAAGTTATAAATGTGTTCATTAACACAGTTAACTTATTTATTAACACTGTTAATGGGAGTAAAGTGTTATTCATAGATATCATCCAACACCTGGTTTTGTTGATCAGTGTTTATTAATGTTAAATCAGGTGATGGAATTGAACATATCCAACTGCTAGCTGGAGGCTTTGTTTTTCAGACTAGCTCATATGAAGAAAAATGCAAATTATTTTTAAGCCTTTATGAATGGGATTAGTTTTACATAGAGATGAGGGATAAAATAATTTTATTACAGGGCGTCAAGAAAACGTATGACTAATTTGAACAGAATAAGAAATCTCAGCATAAATGACTGAGATGGGAACGGCTACTCAATTTACGCACTGCCCTCACCTCCGAAAGTAATATATAGTGTGTGTATGTGGGCGGTAAGTAGGTGATTCAGCCTGTAATTTTCTCAGAGTAGAAAAACACATACATGGTCGTTCCGGACGAGAATAAAATCACGAAGGACCCCCCATAAAAGAGAAAATTACCCCAGGACCCCCTGAGAAACTAATCCAATCAGGATAGGGCTTAAAAATAGTCCACCAAACTAAAATGTCCAGCCAACAGCATTCTGTAACTTCTGTTAATTTTATGGTCTGTAATAATGAAATTTTAGTTATTAATTATTATATTATTATATTATATTATTAATTATAATATTATTAATTTGCAGCTAAATTAGCAAACTAACTTTTAAACTACAGGTAAAGCTACATACAACTTGCCTAATACTGCCAGCATTGATATGTGTATTTGCACAGCATTAATTTAGACATTCTTAAGTTATTTTTACGGCTCCTTTTAAAGAACATAAAATATTCTGGAATCTTTATTGATGTTGGAGCACACATTCCATAAAAATGACTGACATGGTGCATTCAGACAGGACTAAAATCACCTAAAATCTCTGGTAATACCTCAATTATCCCACTTACCCCACTCACAACTAATCCTATCTGAATAGGGCTTTATTTAAATTTTTATTAATACTTGATACCTGCATCAGTTCTAATGTAACTGGTGTCTTTAAGCAAAGATTAAGTAGTCTTAAATAATTGTCATAGTTGCCTAAAACATCTGCACTGTACTGTATGCTAAAAGGCAGGCTGGTGAGAGAGTCTGTATTATTGCATCCACCCCGACACAGTTTATCAGCAGACAGCACTGAAAACACGGACTCAGATTAAACAACACTGCCATTTGTTTAAAGAGCTCAAGCTTCTGTGAGTGATGATGTGGGATATGTTGTGTTTGTGAAAAGGATCTTTAAGAAGATGCAGTAATGTTTCTTATCTAATATCCTTCAGTGAAGAGTAGCGCCCCTGTTTTTTAACCTATGTATATTCAAACCTAGAGAATGGGACACATGAACATTATTGTATTGTTGTTGTGCACTACCACTCCTGTACTGCCAAAAATCTCTTCGTGAAAATATGTATTTTAAGTAAGAAAAGCTAGTAAAACATCCACAAAAAGTGTGTGAAAATAAAAAACGAAAATTGATGATCGGAGCAAAAAGCCTTGAAGTTGAAAGATAAGAAACCATATTTCGAATCTTTCCTGCATTCTGTAGCAGTATGTGATCTTGTGTGCATAGTGTTTTTTTTTGTTTCTTTCATTATATTATTATTTTTGTTTAAAAATAAACTCATAAAGCCTCTCACAGGGCACAGATATGAATGTATAGCTTTCCTGTATTTTAAAGGGCCAAGGTTCTTCAGCACTTTCCCATCTGTTTAAGTTATTTTCCCATCAATATGAACGTAAGAGTGTAAGGGAGCCGGAGGGGCTAGACGTTCACGTGTGAATGTTTGGTCGGTGAGATTGGGTTGGTTTATCAGACTGGAATTGTTTACAGCAGATTAACTG
The DNA here is from genome assembly GCF_023375975.1 of Astyanax mexicanus. NCBI lineage: Eukaryota > Metazoa > Chordata > Actinopteri > Characiformes > Acestrorhamphidae > Astyanax > Astyanax mexicanus. Next base: position 19,061,091 of record NC_064423.1, on the reverse strand, counting down.
TATCTTTTGGTCGTATACATACATAGGTTAGTATCTGCAAAGCCTAAGCTGCTAAAGTACAATGCCACTGGGCATCTGTTGAACATCATCTTCTTTTACTTTTACTATTTTACTGGATTTTGTTTTTTTTGGGTTTTTTTTTTTTCTCATGGCTTGGAAATTTTATAAATGTGCTTGATAATAGACAGGACAGATATGGTTTCTAGGAAACGTGGAGACATTGTAATATAGGAGTCTAAAATATGCAAAAAAAAAAAAAAGTTTTTTAGTTTTTTATAGCAGTTTTTAAAAGTAATCCATATATTTGGGATTATAGATGAAGCAATAGTCACATTTCGTAACGTGTAGTAACGGCGATTAAAACATCTGGCATTTTAACACTTTTTTATGATCTTATTTGAAAACTGCCACTGCAGCGAGACCAATTTACAAGAAATTAATGCTGTGATTTTGCTTTCTAGAGTTTACTTAATTTGAATTTGAGTTTCAGAAGTTAAAATTTGTTTCTCATTTTGAGTATTATTTGCACATTTCTGTGCATAATGTGAATTTCTTAGATTTGCAGTTTAGCAATTTGCCGTTGGAATATGGAGGTTTCTGCCTGCAGTGTGAGCGAGGGCAGACGTTAGTTAGTGTTAGTGCCAGCTCACTAATGTAAGAAATATTAATCAGGCATTTTTTTTTTACATTTGTCAAATGCCACGGTGTCTCAGGCAATATGCTAATTTAGAAAATCTGTCCTTTACAGTATATTTATTGATATCAAAAGGTGTTGTTTTTTTTTTTGTTGTTGGATAAACGATAAACTTCTTCATGTTTAATCAGTTCTTTTTTTTTTTCTCTAAGCTGTTGGGCTTCTGTGGTTCATGTTCATCAGTGATTGTCTTTGTTATTTAGTCTAAATTAGTCTAAATTCCCCAAAAAGTTACAGTGAGTTACAGTAATACTAACACTGATTAAGAGGTGTTAAACCTTGGTTTGGAACAGTAATGTCTTGTTGAGGTTTTATTTGAGAAGAAAATCTTATTACCTCACTTTCACCAGTGTAAAAAAAACAAGAAATTGTTGGTTCAGAATGATTTTGGAGATGAATTGTGGCCTCCTTATTTTTGTGTAACTATCCATGTAGAGCATCTTGTCCTATTATTGTTTGCTTTTAGCTTTAGTAAAAAGGAAAAAGGGAGGGGCGGGGCTAAAATGTTATTAGAAATGTTGGCTATTTGAAAAATATATTAAAAATATATCCAATTGTGAATTGGTCTGTTGTTCCTTTAATGATTTACCCTCTTGTTTGGATGTATTGAATATTTATGTATAACAGAGCAATGGGATTACTCCTGATTCATGTGTGAGTGTGTTTAGAAACAATCAAGCCTTAATGGCTGTGAAAATTAAAAGCTCATAGTCATTTGTTTATTGTTACGTGCTAATAATTCCACATTGACAAATCTCAGACTTTTACCGGCAGTGAACAATAAGCTTTTATACGACGCACAGAGCAATTGTAAAAGTTCGAACACTTGGCAAAGTGGCCAGTTAGAAACGTGCTTGTAATTTTTTCTTTCAGTTCAGCCTCCCAAAGCTTTATTTCATGTGGTTTTGAAGGGCAGTTGTGTCACATTGCTGTTTTCGTGCACGACTAATAGTCAGAGTAATGTTGTGATTTATCGTTAAGTTAAATAATGAAAAAATGAATACGTTTAATATGTAACATGTGGGTAAAATGAACCTGCTTTGTTTCTGAACAGCTAGATGAAAAGCTTAGTACTCTCTGGACATACGGTATTAAAATATACAGCTCTGGAAAAAAATAAGAGACCACTTTAAAAAAAAATGAGTTTCTTTTATTTTATCAAATTGAAAACCTTTGGAATGTAATCAAAAGGAAGATGGATGATCACAAGCCATCAAACCAAACTGAACTACTTGAATTTTTACTCCAGAAGTGGCATAAAGTCATCCAAAAGCAGTGTGTAAGACACTAGCAGGATTATTCCACTAAATATTGATTTCTGAACTCTTAAAACTTTATGAATATGATCTTGTTTTCTTTGCATTATTTGAGGTCTGAAAGCTCTGCTTCTTTATTTGTTATTTAAGCCTTATCTCATTTTCTGCAAATAAATGCTCTAATATTTTTATTTGGAATTTGGGAGAAATGTTGTCTAGTTTATAGAATAAAACAACAATGTTATTTTTATTCAAACATATACTTTTAAATAGCAAAATCAGAAAAACTGATTCAGAAACTGAAGTGGTCTCTTAATTTTTCCAGAACTGTACTTTTCTCATCTTGCTCGTTTCATCTATTTGTTATACCTTATAAAAATCTTAGTTAAACAGTGTAACAGCGAAAGATCCTGACACACACCTCTGTGTTCTTGACATTGTGTAAAACTGCACAACCAAACGAACTGCTTTCGTGTTTGTTTGAACAAGAATGACTGCGGCAGCTTGAGATGCAGACAGCCCGACTGTATTCTCAGATCTGTGGACCCTCATGAGTGTTGAAAAGCACTTTCGTGTGTGTGGCACCGGCAGCGCTGTTATTTCAGCACATCCAAGATCAACATGGAATTTCCAGTGAAAGACATTATGACTGTGCTTGGGTTGCAGATGGAATTTGACAATTCCAAGCACTTCATGGAGGTTTGAAAAAGTTAATGTGACAGCCCAGTTTAGGCCAGAAACCCATCATAGAAATGACTTCCACTTGTTCTATAGTGCTGAATAAGAAAGTGAGGTTTGTCCTTATTGAAACGTATGTAAGCTTGTAGTGCAGCCTGTCAGTATGAATAATTTATTTGGACGATATCTTGTCCCAGACATAATTTGTATTAGGTTAAGTGAAATGCACTTTAAATCATTTCGAATATTAGGCCCTTGAAGTTTGATTAGATTAAGTATTCTGAATAAATAATATTGCAGTGCACACAACATTATGGGTGACATAAGTTCCAAAGAGGACAAATTGTTGGTGCACGTCTTGCTGGCGCATCTGTGACCAAAACAGCAAGTCTTTGTGATGTATCAAGAGCCACGGTATCCAGGGTAATGTCAGCATACCACCAAGAAGGACGAACCACATCTAACAGGATTAACTGTGGACACAAGAGGAAGCAGTCTGAAAGGGATGTTCGGGTGCTAACCCGGATTGTATCCAAAAAATATAAAACCACGGCTGCCCAAATCACGGCAGAATTTAATGTGCACCTCAACTCTCCTGTTTCCACCAGAACTGTCCGTCGGGACAATAAATTATTGTGGTCCAAAACCAGGCGTTTCAGTTTTATTGTTTAACCCCTGTATATAACATTGTTACTTTCTGAGACACTGATTTTTGGGTTTTTATTGGCTGTAAGCCATAATCATCAACAATAAAAGAAATAAACACTTACAATAGATCACTCTGTGTGAAATACATCTATATATGAGTTTCAAAAAAGTGAAAACATTTATTTAAATTTGTGTAAATTTGTGTTTTACATTGACTTGTCACAATGTAATGTTGTCACCTAGCAGTCAATCCTAGGCTTTGACATTGCATCCCTATAAATATCTATGTTCTTTTTTCAGGCTGTTCTGCTGCAGATTTGTTTGATTGTTCTGAAATGGTCTATTACAAGATGCATTTTTAGTACTGCCACTTTTTATAAAAGCTTATCAGAAATAGCTCTCGGTGGAAGAGAGAACCTAACAGAACCTTATGATCTTGCATCACACTGCTCTGACTTATATATCTCAAATGTCATCACTTTACTGTCCAACTTGCTGCTTCATTTATCTTGTTTAGGATTGCAAGCACCCATGGACCAGGCTTTTGTCTATGGGAGGTGAAGATTGCTCCTTTGCTGCTCCATACCCCTGGTATCAGCTCTCTGAAAGCATCCATCAGAAGAACATCTTATCTTCTTCCATGTCGTTTCAGTCGTGTAATTCCATTCTTCTGTGAGAGCTTTTTTTTTCATCTAGATCAAGGATATGCCCTTCTTCTTTCTCTTTCTTTATTGTTGCACTTCTACACAGTTTGTTGGGAACAGGTTAGTTTGTCAGCACTTATTGGATTGAACTACACACAGTAAAACACGAACAACTTTAGTTTAAATGACTGTACGTAAAGTATTGTGTAGCCACTTTGTCATGGTCTGGAAGAAGATCAAAATGTTCACCCTTAGCTGAGAGGCATTTGGTTCAGATGGTCAGGAACAACCCAAGAACTGCCAAGCCACAAGCCTGCCTTGAACTGGGAGCTGCTGGAACACCAGTGTAGCTGTCCAGGCAGAGGGGGGCGGAGGGGGCTGGAGCACCTGCCCGTTTGGCCCTTTCTGCCCAAACTGCCCAAATAAACATTAAACAACATTAACTAAATATAGATAAATAAAGATGTTAATATGGCATTAATTCACTTACCGTATTTTTCGCACTTAAAATATATTAATTTTCCCAAAAACCGTAAGTGCGCCTTATAATCCGGTGCACCAGTCAGGTTGTTTACAGGAGTTTCAGTTTAGTTCTCTAGCAGTATTAGCATTAGCCGCTAACCACACTAAAAGCGCTAGCTCTTTTGTCGTTCAGAGGTGAGTATTATTACATTTTTAATTCAGCCATTAGCCTGTATACAGTAGATTTGCCAGTACTCAATAAACAATTATTGGATTTTTTACAACAGGCAGATTTACTATTTTTTTCTCTTTGGTGTGGCAATTAAGCAAATAGTTTTAATATTCTAGTATGGGCTAAAATGCCCAAGTCTGTTAAACAGTATATTTGGTTATTTATATATAGCTCTGAAAAAAATGAAGAGACCACTTTAATTTCTGAAAAAGTGTCTCTGATTTTGCAATTTATAGGTATATTTTTGAGTAAAATCAACATTGTTGTTTTATTTTATAAACTATGGACAAACTTTCTCCCAAATTCCAAATAAAAATAGTAATTTAGAGCATTTATTTGCAGAGAATGAGAAATGGCTGAAATAACAAAAAAGATGCAGAGCTTTCAGACCTAAAATAATGCACAAAAAACAAGTTCATATTCATAAAGTTTTAAGAGTTCAGAAATCAATATTTGGTGGAATAACCCTGGTTTTTAATCACAGTTTTCATGCATTTTGGCATGTTTTCCTCCACCAGTCTTACACACTGCTTTTGGATAACTTTCAATTTGGCAAAAATTCAATTAGGTCAGCTTGGACTAGTTCTTGTATTAGTTCTAAGTCTTGATTATATTCCAAAGGTTTTAAATTTAGTAAAATCAAGGGAACTCATCATTTTTGGGTGGTCTCTGATTTTTTTTTACAAAGCTGTATATATTTGTATTTTCCCAAGGTTGCGGTGAGTCCAGAGCCTACTTGCGATCTTTAAGCACAAAGGCAGAAATTTCGCACGACTGACCAAGTAGAATCGGAAAATTACTTAAATGGGTGAGTAAATGGAATATTTATGGCTTTCGATAGAAATTGTTCTGTTTATGAGACACAAATGCAGCACCTTGAGGCAGCTGGCTTTTGGATCCACATTTCTGTGTATGATGACACTTGATCTTGCTATTGACTATGATTTTCGCATTTATTTCTCCTGCTTTACCAGGAACATTTTGCACCAATTTGTTGCCACACCACATGTTATTTTACTTTATTGATGGAAAAAAATCAGTGTACCCTTTAAAGAAAAAAAATACCAGGATTCCACTTGTATTTTTGATTCGGTTGAGGTTGCTGTGGGTGTGTTTGGAGAGCACATACCTGCTCTAAGCTGAAGCTGAGCAGAATTTGACTCAAGACAAGTAGTCCAATATACACACCCGCCAATTTGAAGGTGAGCCTTTTTGAAATAGCTGAACTACCATCAAAGAGACGAGTGTTGATAGAAGCCAGTGATTAATATATACTGCGGCATGTATAGAGATTCGCAGCATCATAAAAAAAAAACTGATTGCAATAGAAAACCTGGTGTTTTACGGTAGATATCAGGTAACTATGCATTTCACAGCTTTCCAAACACACCCTCTCGAGCTATTCCAAGCACAATGAGCATGTCAGAAAACACACTCTTATAATTTTGTTCTTTCCAAATGTTTATGAATCCTGATAGCTAAAATGAACGTTGTATATGTGAAGATAACCATGACTTAAAAGGATAATAAATACATTTGCGAGCGGTGGCCACAGCCCAACCACACTTTGGGTTTCCACTCCACCTCTATGTAAGCAAATGCGGTGTGCAGTGAAAACAGTGTTGTGCATGAGTCACCTAAGTGTCCAAAGTGGTAACTCCTAATTACCAACCTCCATCATTATGTTTGCAGTGTAGCCGTGGCAGTGGTTCAACTCCTGCGGCAGCCTTTTACAGTTTGGAGCCGTTCAGACCGAGCTGTGACTCATTAGAGAAAGTTATCGTGTTGGGTAACATATGGAATATCGTATGGGGCGGCGAGGTACGTGCACTCGCCGGCTATATGCAATAAAATCTTTTAATCTGTTTTTAGGACTGCCAGGGTAGTGCATGTGTATTGTATTGTACGTGACGGAGAAAGTGCTGTGAAATTGTACTCTTATTGATGTTTTAAGAGCATATTCAGAGATTTGGCTCTTGTGTTAGAAGACTTTTCCAGATTTCGAATTTGGTCACTTACATCTTATAGCACTGTAGCAGTGGTTTCCCCTCTCCCTGTGCAGTAAAAAGAGCAGGTGGCTGGAGTCGACTTAGAACTCTGGTATTTAGAATATTATTGAAGTATTGTATATACTGTATTTAAGTATGATTAATGTGGGACTATGATAAAATACACATTAAATGAATTGTTTATTCTATTGTTACCGTATTTTTCTGAATATAAGATGCACTTAAAATACTTTAATTTCCCCAATAATCATCAGTGCGCCTTATAGTCCTGTGCTTCAGTTTGATTCTCCAGCAGTATTAGCATTACCCGCTAAGCGCTAGCCATTCGGCCGCTCAGAGGTGGGTATATCAGACTGTAGCCTGCACGTTTACTGTGTTGAAACAAGCTACATGGAATGAACCGCTAGCTAATATCGCCCTGATTTACAGGAACACTCAGGATTCCTCAGTATAGTGTTGTCAGGCGGCAGTTAGGCAGCCACTAATGCGGTTAGCCGCTAGTGCTAATGCTCCTGCCTTAGTTGAAATCCGGAAACCTAAGCTTACTGTAAATAAACAAAAGTGCTTTACTCACCCAAATGAACAATTTATTGATAGTGCGCCTTATAATCCGGTTCACCTTATAGTACAAAAAATACGGTAATAATATCATAATAAAAACTTCTCAACAAGCTACCTGTGGACTTTCAAAGTTCTCAGTGCCTTGTTTTAAATGTTAGGGCCCTCTGAATTCTACCAATGAAGTGTAGAGCTACTTTGAGCTTGTTAATGGTGTAAAAATAGTGATTCTAATGATTGCTAGCATTGTAAGCCTGTTGGGAGCACACTAGCTATTGATCACTGACTCTTTTTATTATCCAGTGTATAATTCATACTTTGCACACCAAGAACCTGAAAGAAGAACCAATCCTATTAATTTCTTACCGTAATATGTACCTAAATCCACTTTACCATCAACAGACCTACGAGCAATTGTGTTTTTTTTTTTTTCCATACTTTTCTTTTACGAGTGTTCAGGGATGCTGGGTAAACCATTCTTGTACACCTAATTCCAGAAGTGATGCTTTCTGCCACACAAATTACTGAAAGAATAGGTCTGGTGTGAAGTGGTGATTATGAAACAAGGAATAAACACATTTGAAAGACGGATTCCGTGTAAATAGTGGGAGTCGGTGACCAGCACTCAGCAGCGTGTCTACAGTTCTCCTTCAGGAAATGAAGATTGCAGACGTGTTTAGTCTTTCTAGGTCCACCGTAGCGTCACGTTGTCTTGTTGCGAGGTCAACGATATTCATACCTCATAATGAGTGAACACAGCGAAAATAAACAAACAGGGACAGTGGGAGACAGTGATAGATGGTGTTTGTGTAGCGAACATAACGTGATACATACACAAGTCAGAGCGGTTTACTGGCTAAACGGACTTGTATCATTTCCCCGAATGCAGAAGGCAGAGCGTGTGGACCTGGCACTAAGAGTGTGTAAGCTCATGTCTGGTGGAGAGTGATCGCATGAATGAGTCTCCTTTCAAAGCTACAGAGGCCTGGTCCTGCTCTCTGTGTTTACCATGCTTTAAAGAGGATCGCGAAAGGAGTCAATTACGAAAGATCCAGCCAGCAGATGTTGCACAAATTGTTTATAGTATATTAATGTGTGTTGCTATATTTATACAGCACTGTGTAGAGTCGGAGACCACCCTTCATTTATTTAAATTCTAGTTCAAAATGGCAACAAGTCGTTCAGTTTTCAGGAGGATATTTCTGAGCAGATAAGATATAAGATAATCGACTTACATAATAAGGAGAGTCAAAAACAAAAAAGTGGGGGAAAAAAATAGTTTACAGAGTTTACAGAAGATTGGAAGACCACCCAAACTGTTAATCAGTTACCTGATCAGGTAAACAGAACTTAAAGGTTTTTTTTTTTCTTTTTTTTTTTTTAAGTTCCACTCTTGCTTCAGATCAAGTGTTTCTATTCATTCTTCCACTTTAAGAAAATGACTTTTTAATTTGGATCTGAGAAAAGCAAAAAAAGATAAGCATTTATTTAAATCAAACTACTGGATGTTTGGATGCTGTTCTTAGCCTGGTCATCCCAGAGTCCAGACCTCAACATCATTGCAGGGGTTTTGTATTTCTTGAATTGTGAGAATCAGAAAAGGCTCCAACTTACAGTGGACAATTTGTATGTTATCTTCAATTGTTTAGATTTATGGGTGATATTATCTGGAGTTTTTTTTATATATATAAATGGATGCATTCAATGAATACAACACATTCCTGCACATTTGACTGTTTTTTTACCTCAACATAATACACATAAACATAATAATTGAATGTTCTCTAGGGGTTGTTAAAAAGTTGGCAGATGGATCTGGCCTTACTAGCTCTTTGGGAGAAAATAGCTCTTTGTGTCTGCATTGTTAAAGTTACTGTTACTAGCAGACTATTAAAGAGGCAGTCTATTATTTTGTTTCTAAACTGAAAGCAGAAGCATTTCTGAGTAAAGAAGGGACACAATATTGTGTTTAATGGTACCAGTGCACTGGAACGACCATCCCTGCTAAGCCTCATATATTCATTCTAAAAACTGGGGTGTCTGGTGGCTTATCGCGGGAGTTCTTCTCTCCGCGCCACACGTCTTTACGTACTTACGTCACCGTACCACCTCTAATAGAGGATCCGGGTCAGTTTTACTGAATGTGAACAGCTGGTGGAGCAATGGAGTCTTCAGAAGAGGAAACTCAGAGCTCAGTAGCTCATTCACTCATAGTGAAAACAAAGTGTAGTTGAAGTGAAGTTTCTAACTGAGCGCTCTCTCTTTCTCTTTCTCTCTCTCTGACTGAACATAACCTGGAATCGGATTCATCCACTCTGAAAAGAGACCGAATCACACCCTTCCAGTTTAAAGTGATTCTTCCGCATGCTTGGTGCAATTACCCATTCTCACCAGAGAGGGCCCCAAATCCCAAAAACTTACAGACATCTGCTTTAAAATGAGTTTATATGAAACTGAACTGCAGAAACGTCTCTTGCCGTTAACGATGCTTTGCTGGCAGGGCTGCTTGGACTGAGATATCCAGAATTAAGAAAAACAGAGCATTACTCTCCTCGTGGTTATGCATCATGCCATAGAGGGAGCCTGTCACCTGGAATCAGGCCAAACGAGGAAAGAGAAAACAAAGCGCTTCCCGCCCTGCGGGTTCAGCCCTCCAGCCACTGGCACTACACATGAGTGCTTCTCAAAAAGCCACTGACAGATACGACCACATGCAGAACTGTACACTGGTTCTGTGAAGTTTTAGTGTTTTGGTTTATTATAGTCAGGTGGTTTCTTGTGAATATATGCAGGTGTTCAGTGATGTGCATGTTTGTGGTGGTGTTAAACTCTGTATGCCTGACTGGGGACAGTGGTGGCTCAGTGGTTAGAGCACTGGGTCGTAGATGACAAGGATGTGGGTTCAGTACCCGGGTTTGGGAAGCTGCCACTATTGGGCACTTATGTGTGGACCAACTCCACATTAATGCCTACACTGAAAAAGGAGATTCAGGGAATTTTCTTTAGCATTGAGGATGGAGCAGTATTAGCATTAGCCACTAACTGCAGAGTGTTCAGAGGCAAGTATATCAGACTGTAGCCTGCATGTTTACCGTGCTAAAACAAGCTACGTGGGACGAATCACTAGCCGATAGTGCCTTGGCTTACCAGAACACTCAGGGTTCCTCAGTGTATCGCTGTCGGGCAGCATTTACTAGCGCTACACGCAGCTAGTGCTAGCAGTTAGCCGCTAATGCTGCTCCAACCAGCCTTAGTGTAAATCTGAAAGTCTAAGCTTACTGTACATTACTCACCCAAATAAACAGCTTTCAGTGTAGATTAACATCCAGTGCTTGTTCCTTAATAATCTGGTGTGCCTTATAGTGCAAAAAAAAACAAAAACCTAGGGGTCTTGAAAATAAAAGAATTCCCCTCAGGATCACCTACTAAAGCAAGATGATTAAACACAGAAATGTAAACCAATGCATAGACAAAAAAAATGCACAGTCTGTTTTAAAGCTTGTACAGTTTATTAAACAGTCATAATAATATACTGAATATAATACATGAGATTTCTTTTTTGGCACCAATACATTCAATAAATAAATGCTCCTGTTTTGTCAGTGATGCTATCTAAATAAATAAACCATAACTTACTCTTTAATAAATATAGATAATCCTTTATATAGATGCATTGCATCAACTTTTATTGTAGTTGGTCAACAGGGTCCAACAATGCCAGAAAATAAGGGCTGTATCTGGAAGGGTTAGGAGGGGAAGGAGGAAGGGAGGGGCTTGTTTATCTATGTTAAAAACCAATAGGGTTTGGTCAGAAAAGAGAGTTAAAATAATAATAATAATAATAATAATAATAATGATAATAATAAGGTTTTAGCATAGGTAGTGTTCCAGTCAGTACAGCCAGTACAAAGTTCTGGAAGTGAACGGGTCTAGCGTCCCCATTCTAGGATTTAGCCGTGCCACGTTTATATTTCAGCATGCTACACTGTTTCATGCACAGACAGCATATACAGCATGAAGTCCTGGTTCTTTTTAATGCGCAGCCCTTAGTTTAATATTGCCTGTGATTAAGGATGTCGTATCCTGAGGGTTTTGAGCACATTGTCTTCAGGGTATTAAAGTCTGAGTCTTGTGTGCTTGGCTTTCGATCCGTGCTCTTTAATCACGTCCTTACTCTAATTAATTGATTGGGCTTAACTTAAGAGGTCACTCAACCGTTCCTTGATTAGAGTTGTGGAAAAAAAAATTCTGTAGCTGTGAATCTGTTTCTTGGCTGTCAGTGAGCTGATGAGGGGCAGAGTCGGTTTAGCATACAGTGTATGCGTTATTTCTGTTATATTTTTTGTACGTTTTTAAAGTTTAAGCTGTAAAACAGTTTTTGTTACCATGTGTTTCTTTACCTCTTACACCCTGTGATTCATGTTTTTCTCTCACAACAACTCCATCACTTTGCACTGTTTTGCACCAATTAATAATCCTTAGGGTGCAATATACAGTACCAATAAAATATTTGGACACACCTTCTCATTCAGTGTTTTTTTTATGTATATATATATATATATATATATATATATATATATATATTTTTTTTTTTATACATTATACATTAATACTGAAGTCATCCAGACTATGAAGGAACACATAAGGAATCAATCATATGATAAAACTTGTGGTTAAGTTTAATGGTTTCTGAGGCTGGTAACTCTGATGAACTTATCCTGTGCAACAGAGGAAACTCTTGCTTTTCCTTTTCTGGAGCGGTCCTAATGAGAGCCAGTTTCATCATAACGTTTGATAGTTTTTGCAACTGCATTTGATCATTTTTTTTAAGTTATTGAAATGTTTCTGTACACCAACTCTACCTCTTTACAACACAACTGATGCTCTCAATTAATTAACTCTTGACAATTCAGCACAGCTGTTAACTGACATTTATTTCAGATGACTCTACCAACATGACTAAGCATTTGAAATAATCTAAAATATAAAGCATATTCTGGTCTGTTTAACACTTTTTTGTTTACTAAATAATCCCATATGTTTTTTTTTCATATTTTGGATGACATTTTTATTTTAAAACAATAATGAATGAATGAATTTGAATGTGTGACCAGACTTTTAACTGGTACTGTAAATCACAGAGCATAAAGGGTTAATATTTTTAAAACACATACCAGCTGAACATGGAGGTGTTAGATTTTCAGGATCTGTTTTGCAATTTAGTGAAGCATAATCAGTTGAACATAATCAAACTTAAATATATGGATGTTAATAATAAACTGTATGAAAGCTGTACAGCTAAACTTTCCAAAACAAAGGTTTGAACCTCGAGGATTCTTTGAGTGATGCCGCAGACCAGGGGTCCCCCCTACCTTTTGCAACCTTTTTTGTGGCCCACCTAACCCATGATAAAATGTTAGCGGCTCCATTCCAGATCTTAAGAATAACAGCACAACACTCAATGTACCCATTAACTGAATTAATTAATAGGGCTTGTTGTCAACTCAAAGTCAAAGATCAGCTTTTACCGTTTATCAATCCATGACTGGTAAAACTCTAAGATACAATAAGAGTGGTGGAGGAGAACATGCCAAGATGCATGAAAACTGTGATTAAAAGCAGGGTTATTCCACCAAATATTTATTTCTGAACTCTTAAAACTTTATGAATATAAACTTGTTTTCTTTGCTTTATTTGAGGTCTGAAAGCTCTGCATCTTTTTTGTTATTTCAGCCTTTTCTCATTTTCTGTAAATAAATGCTGTAAATGACAGTTCTAAAGAAATTCAATAGAAAACTAAAACCGTCTGTATATACCTTGAATCACTGCGCAGTGCTAAAGAACAGCTCCTCTAAATACTCAGTGTATTTCTGCTCGTCTAGTGAACCTCTTCTGCTCTGTCCGCTGCAGCGTTCAGTGTTCAGCGTTTTTGGCCAAGTCTGTTAGAAAGGCGCTAAGTGGATTAGAGTAGTCTGTTATAGGATTTACACAAATGGAATGGATTTGTTGAGGCTAACTCAGGCACAATCCTCCTGTGACATTCCTCGCACCTGCTCCTCCACTGATTTCCCACTCAAATACAACACGCAGATACAGCACACTTGACTTTTGTCTATTTTAGAGGAGGCATGTTGATTTTATTGATGGGGTTCAATATGCTGACATTAGCAAAAAAAAAACTATATATTGAGAACAATAAAAATAGTGATTCAAATCTGCGTTTTGAGCATGATCACTGTCTTAGATGTTTAGTTTCAGTGAAGTGCTTCAGTTAGGAGATGCTTATTTTAAAGGCTTTTCACTTTAATCCATTTATTATTCAGTAACTACATTTAAATGTAGGCCCACGTACAGGTCTTCAGTGTTTTAAGAAATATTGGTTAAAAAAATCTGTATCGTTATCAGTATTGGTGGTATCTTTGGATTGGAACTTTGGATTATCGCTTGTGCCAAAGGCATGTCAGTGGTAAAGATTAGAAATGTAACCAAGCAGGAGCACATGTGATCTGATTTAACAAGTGGAATCAGGTGAACTCCTGCTTGTTTTAACTGAAAACTTGCAGACACTTATATAATAGCCTACAAATAGGTTTGGATCCATAAAATTCACTTTTGGGACAGAGTGCCTTAGATAGTTTATTTGTTTGTACAGCTCTGGAAATTGTTGTTTTATTCAATAAACTACGGACAACATTTCTCCCAAATTCCAAACAAAAATATTGTCATTTAGTGCATTTATTGGAGAGATAACCTGAAATATGCAGAGCTTTCAGACCTCAAATAATGCAAAGAAAACAAGTTCATATACATTAATCAGTATTTGGTGTAATAAACCAGTTTTTTAATCACAGTTTTCATGCATCTTGGCATGTTCTCCTCCACCAGTCTTACACACTGCTTTTGGATAACTTTATGCCACTCCAGGTGCAAAAATTCAAGCAGTTCAGCTTGATTTGATGGCTTGTGATCAGATATCTTTTACTTGATTATATTCCAGAGGTTTTCAATTTGGTAAAATCAAAGAAACACTTTCTAGTGGTCTCTTATTTTTTTTCTGGAGCTGTTTAGTGATGCCACAGAAGACGCACCTTTGGGTCCATAAAAGAAAAACTCTGGAATATAATCTAGAGGAAGATGGTGGATCAGAAACCATCAAACCAAACTGCTTGAATTTTTGCACCAGGAGCGGCATAAAGTTATTCAAAACAGTGTGTAAGACTGGTGGAGGAGACCATGCCAATACTTCAATATGGCAATTCTTCAATATATCTTCAATATTTTCTTACAGCCCTAGGCTTTGTGGAAGCATACGTTATTCTACTTTGGCATCAGTCAAAAAACCTGAATCTAAAGTACCTTTGTTTTTAAGAGTGTAGGGATAAATATAGTGACCATAGCGCATTGTAAAAGCCGCAGTCAGCAGAACAGGTCTATATTTCTAAGCCTGTGTCAGTCTGTTATCTCCTGTGAATGCTCTTCTGGTAAAAGCGTAACAGCAGCACTGTGTTCTTTTGATGAGAAAAAGAGATGTCTTTTGTATTCTGTTTTCTATTAGACAGGGCTGTAAAAAATTGGCAAAGCGCAGCTCATAGTTCTCTCAGAAGAACAGTTTAGCTGGGAGACGGATGTGGTGGGGCTCAGAGCACAGCTGGACGATTCTTTTAAAGCCTGGGTACAGCTCAGATCTGACAGCATGGCGTCAAATTTGTAAGAGAAATCTTACACCCTTCAAAATGATGGTGCTTCAGTTGGATTTTTTAGAGTGATGCCAGAGAAGAACCACCTTTGATTCCAAAAAGAACAGAGTTCTTCATATTTTTAACGGAAAAATTGTTCTGTATGAAAGCCAAAGTGTTCCTTCGACAGCATCACTCCAAAAAAAGAAACATCTACTAGCACCATTATTTATTTATTTATTTATTTTCATTTTTGTTGTATATATTTTTAATGTACATAACCGATGTGCTGGTTTTGAACTGGGATCCCATCAGTCTATCATCTGATACTCTGTTATCATAGAGTGGTTACACTGCAGCGGTTGGTATTTTTTCAGCTAAAAAAATGCTAATCCTATTACTAGGCCAGGCTTCAGAAAGACTTGAGGCCATATTTGTAGCTGTGCTTTGCAGAACACACATTCAATCAGTTTGTTTGGAGCAGAACCAATATTTCAACATTTATGTTTGTACCTCAGGATAATATCCCAAAATAATAAAGTAAAACAAACAAAAATTGTTAGTTTCATTCCTTTCCAATGAAAAAAAGCTGTACATTGGTTTTAGAACAAAGAACATTATTAACTGGTAACAGATTGTAAGTGAATGTTTCTTACAGGTGTTTAAATTATGTTCCCTACCTGTTTAGCCGTCCTGCCAAGGGCTACTGTTACATGTTACATGCTGTTACATTGTTTGCATTGTGTAAAAACTGCATTACGCTGTGTTCCACGTGTCTTAGAAAGCGGATGTCGTTGTTGGGAATGATGTCACACTAGGGCTGCACAATATAAGGGGAAAAAAGACAATTGTTGCAGTAGTTTTCTTTTCTGTGATATGCAGCTCTGGAAAAATATATAAAATAAGAGAACACTTAAAATGATGAATTTCTTAGATTTTCCAAATTTAAAACCTCTGGAATATAATGAAGAGGAAGATGGATAATCACAAGCCATCAAACCAAGCTGAACTGCTTGAATTTTTGCACCAAGAGTGGAAAAAAGTTATCCAAAAGCAGTGTGTAAGACTGGTGGAGGAGAACATGCCAAGATGCATGAAAACTGTGATTAAAAAACAGGGTTATACCACCAAATATTGGTTTCTGAACATTATTTGAGGTCTGAAAGCTCTGCATCTTCTTTGTTATTTCGGCCATTTCTCATTGTCTGAAAAATAAATGTTCTAATTGACAAAATGTTATTTGGAATTTGGGAGAAATGTTGCATATACCTATAAATAGCAAAGAGAAACTGATTCAGAAACTGAAGTGGTCTCCTAATTTTTTTCCAGAGCTTTAAATTGCGATATCAACCCATAAGAGCCCAGACCATTACTGAATATTGAAATTAAAAATTGCATCAGATAAATTCAGTTATAAATAAATTCAGTTATATTGTGCAGCCCTGTGTCACGCCTGAATTTACAACATTACCCTAACTTGTTGGCAACTTGTGCATCAAAACGAAACGGAATGGAAGCGTGTCCACCGATAGAAATTGTACAGTACTGTGTGTATATGACTTAATGACACCCATATGGATAAAAGTGCTAATAAACTGGGCCCAGTTTCCCCAGAGCTTCTTAGCATCAAGAACATCTTAACAAGGAGAAAGAGTGCTCAGTGTGAAACTTGCTTGACCATCTAAGATTAATTTTAATTAAATGCTAAGAACCTTGTGGGAAACTCACCCCTTTAAAATATAGCTGATTTTCTGAATTAACAAAAAGGATTTCGACTTGTTGGAGTGTTAAAATATAGTATAACTAACATCCAAATCCAAATGGAAAACAGCATTAGTGTTAACATTTTTTAAGTGCTCTAAATGGTGAATCTGTTTCACAAAAAAAAAAAAACGATTGATGATTTGTTGTGCCATATCAACTCTTTCTGATAACATCAAGTAGGCTTTCAAAGCTTCCCACCTACATTTTACTTGTGCACATGTGAATCATTGGTGTAGAATTGTGAATAATAACTCTTATTCTTTCCTGACTGATTCAGATCTCTGGTGCTTGCCGTGTCTTTCTGTCAGTGATGCAAACATACATGTGAAGCATAGGCATTTGGTGTAGCATAGTGGATAACAGCCCCACCTTTCCCGTTATAGACTAGAGTTCAATTTCCTGACTGGGTGAGCCCAACACCAGTTAAAGTTATTGGACAAGACACCTAACTTCTAGCTACAGTCACCTGCTTGTGTAAAACGATTTAAATGTATATTGAGCATGGATGTCTGGAGTTTTAGATACACTTATTGCCAAAAGTATCAGCTCATCTCTACGCTCTACTGTTCTTGAGCTAATCTGAAGGCCATGTGAGGTTTTGAGGTCTATAGCAATTGACTTTGATTGAATTGAATGAATTTCACCATTGAACTTGTTGCACAGGTGGAGTCCTATCACAGTGCCACGCTGGACTTCACTGAGCTCCTGAGAATGACCAATTCTTTCACTAATGTTGTCGCTAATGAGGTGCTTGGTTTTAAACTCCTGTTACAATGGAAGTGATTGGAAGACCTGAGTTCAATTATTTGAATGGGTGAGTACTGAGCAAATACTTTTGGCAATATAGTGTAAGAATGTAAATATAATTGTAGATCACATTGGGCATTGGGAACCCCCTCAATGTCAGAAAATCTCATAGTGTTCTTCAAATGTTGCCTCATTGGAAGATTTTTCAGTTAAAGGTGATTCTAAGAACCTCTGGTATTCTTTTTCCATATCTACAGTAAGTTCCTCCATACGTACTGTTTATATCTACTTGTGGGTACGGTTCCTCAGGATCATCCATCTTCACGAATGGTGCTGATGTGTCTCCGGGTGCTGCTGTTTTTGTATTCTTGGTGTTGTCAAGGTTAGCATGTGGTTACTGGAATGTGCTGCTGTGTCAAACCTCTACTTATAGCCGCTCTTAACACAAACAGACAATTTGCGGCGAGTGCATCTCCATAATCTGAGAGAAGAACTCTTTAAGCTGATCATAGCCCTCATACATGAGTGATTTAGGGATTTACTGCAGGTGTTTATAACCATACAACCCAAAAATATTTAGGATTCGCTAAATATTTCAATTTAGTCGATCTGGACCTCGAAAAGGATCGCAGGATCAACAGCAGCTCGTGACGAGCTCTACTGTCCTCTGCTCTGTGCTGGAGTCTCTTATTTTTCCGTACGCTTTCCATTTTTGTTTTGATGTTATCCTCGTTGTGGTGAGTGCTGATTAACCGAGCAGTGGATTTGAGGGTTTGGATTTCTGATTGCAGTGTAATGACTGAGTAATTCCATTTAGAACAGTGTCCAGGAAAGGCAATGAAGCATTATTTTACAGACACTTTCCTTCTCTGTGGTGACCGTAGCCCTGCTTATTCCTTATTCCATGCAAGTTATTTCTTTTTCTTCTTCTTCTACCTATTTTTATCGTACAGGTCTACAGGTCTTCAATCTCAAAAAAAAAAAAGATGTAGTTTCACATCCCCTCACATCCCCCATTACAGAGCTTCCACCATCAGGATCATACGCAAGCGCACTCACTTGCTGAAACATCGTAGATGGTGTGGTATTTGCTCTCGTTGTCTAGAAAGGAGATCTCCTTTTCGTAAGCAATAGGCCGGCAGCAGGGGCTGTGCCTGGCTTTCTTGAGGTTCTCCCGGTTCAGCACGTGCTTACGCTTCAAGGACGCCAGCGTCAGGTCATAGTTACGGCGGCTGGCCACGCACCTGCCGCTGCAGTAGCGGAAAGGGATAGTCTCGTCGCTGATGTAGGCCAGGCCTAGCTGACTAATCGTCACCTCCTCCTCCTGCAGGGAGCACGCCTTGTTGCCATTCTTGGCGCGTTTAGTCCTCTTGCCCTGCTTGGTGTCCCGCCGTGATTTGCGCTCCATCAGCGTGGAGACGATCTGCTTCAGCTCGCCCTCGGTGAAGCTCTGGAACATGTGCACAACTGGGTGACAGCACAGAGAGACAGAGTGTTAGTTGCAAAGTTTTACATGCAAACAAGGATTTTATAATATCCCAATTTACTTTCCAAGTTCTAAAAGCAATAAAAGTTTTATTTTCTTTTAGGCATCACACAAGGATGGAGGAAGATGTTTTGAGTTGGGGTACTTAAATTTGGAAGTATTATTACTGCTGCATTGGGACATAAAACAAGCCGACAACTTGTGTAGTGTCAGTACACTAATAAAAGCAGCCAACAAATGGGAAAGAATAGCATACTATGAGCTCTAAAAAAAACAAAAAAAAACAATGTTTAGATACAGTGGATTTTGAAAATATAACTAAATACAAAGTAAAGTTACTTTGTAAAGAAAAACGCAAAACAAGAAGAAAAAATTATATGCTATTTTCAGATTAGCAATCGTAAATTCTGAGGAGGCTACAGCTCCCCCAGCTCCCCATTTTCCTCATCCTTGGCACAACATGAACTTTTTGTTACTATGATACAACAATTATGTGATATGTAAGGTAATATACATGGGTATCAAGTAGTTTACCATTTTTTTGACAGTGTGGCCAATCAGATTTTAGAACCGTTTCAAAATATGTAATAACTACAAGCATAAGTGGCTTGTAGCGGAGCAGTAACTACAGTTTGAGGACCATCGAAGAGCACCAAAAACCAATCAAACAACCCACCAACCCTCGCTCTTCATCAGTGTGTAGTCTTGCCCACCAAGGTGACCTTCCATTGGGTGGTTAGTTTCGTTGTATATGATGATTGGCTGCCTAGCCAAAATGTTGTAGGTAATAAGAGCAAGTTAGCATTTTCTTTACTGCAAATTGCTGGGGGACTTTATGCTGGCTAAGGACTGCAGTGCTGGAATAGTTTTTCACATGTAGTGGGAATTTACTTAATAAGTAAACTTTAAAGCATTTTATTGTTAACTTAAATTTAAAGTTGGTGTTTACTGTATTTGGGAAGGAAAGTGTAAAGTGAAAGTGTTAACTTCTAAAAAGAGTTCAGTGAGAAAGGGCAATTGCTGGAAGAGTATTATTATGCTAGTCTATGCGAGGGTCACACATACATATTCACTCAAAACGAGTTTATTGGAACTTGTTGTTTTATATTTAATTTAATTTATTTAATTTGGATTTGGATTTTTTTTTTTTTTTGCCAGACCAGGTTTGGTCTTGGTTTTGATTTGGGGTGTCCAGAAGCCTAGGATTTATTAATTCAGCCCTGCATGTAGTGTTATAGCGTCGTGCTATGGTCCTGAATCTACGGACAGGTGGCCAAAGAGCGCACTGAGCCACAGTTGACCCACTTAGCACCAGTAATTCTCTGATCCCTCCTCTGCCTCAGGGGACATGCTTGTCAATTGGATTGTCATAAATTCGTCTCAGCTGTGTGAGTGTGTGGACTCCTGAGTCTCTGTGTGTGCGCTCATTAGCATATCGCCTCATTATTGAAAGACAGAAGCGAATAAATATTAGGAGAGGCATTAGCATAAGCATTGTTCAGTCTCTTAAACCATTGGGCTGGAAAATCCATTTATGTTAAGTATATATTGTATTTCATTAAGAAAACATAATTGTAGTTATACAATGCATTCTTTTAAGCCACTTGCATTATTGTATTGACTTGGACTGGGTATAGAGATTGATATTGAAGGAAGAGAGAACAATAGTTAAGTGTGCTGATGCTGCACTTAAGCATTACAGCCTTCTAGACAGACAGATCGATAGTAGGAGTTTAGCCGTAGTGTTGTAGTCCTCAAAACCGGTCTCGAGACCAAATACGAGAGTGTTTGGAATCTGTCTTGTCTTGGTCTTGGGGTGAGGTGGACTCGGAGACTGTGGACGAGAGCAGCCGAGTCCGAGTCCTCTGTCTGAGGTAAAGTTCATTGGAAAATTGACCTTTTTATTTTGTTACAGAACATCAACTATTCATTCAAACAGACTGAATCAATACTTTTTCTGTACACAGATTGGCTAACAGAGGAAAACAAGCTACTCCTGCCTTCGTTCAGTATCCAATCAATGAGCACTCTTTTTAACCGGCTTGCTGGAGTTATACTCTTTACTTATGTGAAGCATTGTGTTCTCAGGGACCACAATAAATATTTCCAGACATCTATAAAGAAAGCACAAGGAGAAGTAAGTGCAAACTAGTAAGATAACTAACGTTAGCAGCAGGCTAGCTAACTGTAGCTATGAGCTAACTAAAATACTAATGTTACCTGGGATAGTACTTAAGCTATTGACAAGCTAGCTATCCTTAGCAACGAGCTAAATTACACATTAATGTTACTTGGAAGTGAAGTAAAGCTAGCGAAGAGCTAGCTAACCTTAGTGCCAAGCTCACTAAATACTAATGCTACCGGAGAAAAAAACTACCATTAGTGACAAGCTAGCTAACCTAAGTGACGAGCTAGCTAACCTTAGCAACAAGCTAAATTACACATTAAAGTTACCGCAAAGAGAACTAAATTTAGCAGCGAGCTAGCTAACCTTAGCGACAAGCTAAATTACACACTAATGTTACCAGAAAGAGAAGTAAAGCTAGCAATGAGTTAGCTAACCTTAGCGGCAGGCTAAATTACACACTAATGTTACCGGGAAGTGAACTGAGGGTAGTAGAAGAGCTGGCTGACCTTAGCAACGGACTACCTTACCTTAGTGACAAGCTAGCTAAAATACTAATGCTACCGGGGAGGGGACTACCATTAGTGACGAGCTAGCTAACCTTAGCGACAAGCTAAATTACACACTAATATTACTGAGAAGAGAACTAAAGCTAGCAACGAGCTAGCTAATCTTAACGATGAGCTAGCTAACCTTAGCGACAAGCTAGCTATAATACTAATGCTACCAGGGAGAGAACTACCATTAGCAACGAGCTAGCTAACCTTAGCAATGAGTTAGCTAACCTTAATGATGAGCTGTTTGAGGGGAAATTGTGATTGTTTTTTAAATATTTTAGAATAAAAATGAGTGGAATTTTATTTATTTATTTATTTTTTATCTTAATCTGGTCTCGGTCTTAGACTCGGTCTCGTTTTTTCCCAGCCTTGGTCTTGACTCGGACTCGACTACTAAAAGTCAATGTATTAGAATTATTTGGTACTCTGCTCTCACCTGTAATAATAAAAAACAAGGAAACTCACAGGGAATAATAATCAGAATACTTGTTCTTCTTTTCCTTAAAAATAAACATCTTTTAGTATGTGGGCTAACATAACAGCTTGTATTGTCAATATGTTAAGCGATTTAATATTTCATGCACATTTATTTAGGCACTTCATTACTTCATTCAGTACTAGGGGTGTGACGAGACACTAATACCATGAGACGAGACGAGACACGATATTGGGTTCACGATAACGAGACGAGATTTAAAAATAACATTTTAAAGAAAACTTTTTTTTTTTTTGGACAAAATCATATACCGCAAACTTAACAGACTGGTTTCTCTCACACATTGATTCTATAAGGAATAGAAATAAGAATAAAAAATAAAAATACAACTTTTCTAGGTCTCATATGGTGCAAACAATAAGTGCAAACCACAACCAGTCATATCAAGACTATGGTTTGTGTTTTTTTTTTCTCCTAAATCTCTTGTAATTTAACTATGCATAACCATAACCAGTCATATTAAGACTATGCTTGAAGTGTAAACAGAGACAGAACATGTTTTTAAATACAGTACAGAGCTAAGGGATTAGTACAACTGCCTTTGAAACAGTCACATGTAGGATTTACTTACAGTATTTATATATGGTTTGTGTCTTGTTGGTCACTCTGTTACCGTTTATTGTTTCCACTGGAGCCAAAATGCAGCCAGACACACAACTAAAAAGTAGCAGAAGCATCTTCTATATCAGGGGTATTTAATTATATTAAATAATTAAGTGCTATATCCTGTAAGGTTGTTTGAACTGAATGATGTAAAAATATAGAAGAAGAAGAAGAAGAAGAAGAAGAAGAAATGCCTCTCTGGACAGATTTTGTTTACATTTATCCCCTGTCTCTCTGTCGCGCTCGCCGTGACTAGTTTCCGCCCGTTCTCGTTTTTCCACCTGTTCTCGGGCTCCCTATCTCCTTATAAAGGCAGTTTTTTACGGCCGCGGTACCGCGAACCTGACAACACGGGTTCGATCCTGCGTGAGGAGCGGTGTGTTTGCACTTATTTTTTTTCCTTACCACGTCTGCACAGATCTGATTGACTGAAGAGAGCGTTTGGTGATCTTACCCCACACGTGATTGGTCTGTGAGTTTACTGCGCCGCACAATTAAATCCTTCTCAGTAGTTTATCGGTTTGGGTCCGCATTGGACAATGTTTGGGTCCGCATTGGACAACGTTTGGGTCCGGACCGCGGTCCGCCCATTTTCCTCTTCTGCTGAGAGCTGCTCTCACACTCGCTGCTACTGTGTTGCCAGATCCCTCTTAAAAAGTCCACATTAAACTGTTTTTTTTTCTCTCGCGAGACAGGTTTAAGCTTGACAAGAAATATCGTCACATTTAATCTCGCGAGATCTCGTGGCACGATATCTCGTCACACCCCTATTCAGTACCAATGAAACATTTGGACACACCCTCTCATTCAATGTGTTTTTAATTTCTTTATTTAATGTATTTTCTACACTGTAGATTAATAATTAAGTGTTTGGCCTGACCCTGACCTAAACCCAACTGAGATGGGTGATTTGAGGTGATATGAGATGAGCTGAAGCTTCAAAGCATGAAGGAAAAGCAGTGACTATTGTTCAGCACCCCCAATAAGTCCTTCAAGACACTGAAAAAACTTTTCCAGGTGACTCTCCCTCATGAAGTCATTGACATATAAATACCAAGAGTGTGCAGATCTGTCCTCAAAGCTAAATGTGGTCCTTAGAATAATCTAAAGTATCAAACATATTCTGGTTTGTTTAACACTTTTAGAGAATAATTCTGCATGTGTTCCTGCATAGCTTTAATGTAGTCTACAATATTAAATTTACAGTCTAAAAAATTATAAAAAGAAAGAAAACACATTGAATAAGAGGTGCGTCCAAAAATTTGCCCGGTACTGTATTTTTTTCTGTATCAGTACGTATTGAGACGGCCCATCACCATACATTTTGCGAACTGTTACATCCCTAATAGATGTGAATGAAATGTTCACATGTAATATTAAGCGAAATTGCTGTTTTTAAATGACAATTAAAAAAATTAAAAACACTGAATATGTGATTCCGAGATTTTAGAGAGCAACAGTATGTAAACAGACACTTATCACATCAAACCATCATACATGCCATACTGTTATTCAAGCTGGAGCAGTGAGAAAAAAAGAAAACTTCAGACGACTTACATTCCGAGATGACCGAGTTGGCACCATTCGCTGATCTGACCCTCCGAAGCTTTCCACCAATCCCTGAAGAGGAGCTGTTTGAGGACATGGGAGATGTGGGTGATGGTGATGACGATAGCGGTGATGGCGGTGAAGAAATAGATGAAAGCTCAAAGCGAAGAGGAGCAGGATCTTTTGGGGGAAGCAGGATTCTAGAGAGGAACATGGACAGTGCAGCACCACAGAGCGTCAAGGCGATGGCGGCACACTTCCATAACTTCATCTTAAAATGAGTAAGAGCATTGGCACTCTGCAACAGAGAATAGAGGGGGGTTCATGTTGTAATGCATTACAAATATTGTGCAGCTCCAGCTCTCCAGCTCGTTCCCTACCACCCCTGCATGTGTACATATATATATATATATATATATATATATATATATATATATATATATATATATATATATATATATATATATACACCAGCTGTATCTTTCGTTTGGTCACTCTTTGGACAGCCATGAAAACCGCTTGTGAGGGCATCAGGCCACAGATTACTCATGGGCATGTTCGTCATACAGGTAAAAATTACCATCTGATATCTATTATTGTCTGTGATCTAAACCCACTGTCTGACACATGGCTTCAGAAACAATTTCCTTTGACTTGTTACATGGCAAATATGTAGTGGGGAAGTCCACCGCTTCTTTAAACTCTTTACATAGTTCAGCTGTTGAGAAGCAAAGCACGTCATTCAGCGTTGTTTGATGTGAAATGATGTAGTGTGCAAAAATGTGATAACTCTACAGAGGTGCAGATAGAAAACAGGGGTCATAATGTCTACAACAATAGCTTATCATTTGTACTTTTTTTCTCTAAAACGTGCTTATGTGCTTAGGTTTATGTAATTAAGATTAAGGCAAACAGTGTATTACTCATTTTCATTTTTATTTCCATGTACACTTTATTGCCAAAGTATTCGCTCATCCATCCAAATCATTGAACTCAGGTTTCAATCACTTCCATGGCAACAGGTGTATAAAACCAAGCAATGAAAGAATGGGTCGCTCGCAGAATGGATGCCACAGTCAACTGTCAGTGATATTATAACAAAGTGGAAGCGCAGAGGTCACCAACTTTCTGCGGACTCAGTTTCATCTGGCTTTAAACAGATATAGCATAGAGAGCATTTTTGGGTTTCCATGGCTGAGCAGCTCCATCCAAACTCAGTGCAGGCAAATAGATACTTTTGATACTTTTTATATAAATTTACCTCTATTCTATTTTTTCATTTTCTCCCAATTTAGCTAGGCCAATTGTCTCTTCCATTCAGCAGCTACTCAGCTGTATATGCCCAATCACTAGTGATGCCACAACACAAGAAGGGTGAAGACTAGTACATGTCTCCTGTGCTCGGAAGGAAGTGCAGCGACTCAGTTCCGATATACCAGCTCACAGACGCCATGTGCTGATTAACATCACCCTAGGAGTGATAAAGGGAAACAGCACCATCCACCCACCCAGAGAGAGCAACACCAATTGTGCTCTCTCAGGGCTCTGGCAGCTGATGGCAAGCCACACGACCTGGATTCGAACCTGCGATTTACCGACCACTTGGCGCCCTAGTGAGGGGATACTTTTGGCATTTGTCTGAAACTCTTATATAGTCATGTTACACATGTTAGGAAGGCAAATATAACATTAGAAGTCTTCGCTAAAGGACTCTTATAGATGTATCATGGTGTGCTTGCCCAGACAAGGACTCGAACCCTAGTTCACATCAGAGAATGCGATGTTGTTACTGACTACATTTCTCCAACCGCCTTCTACCTTAACTGATCTTAAAAAATGTAAGAGGCCAAACTCTTCACTCAACACATATTACAAAACCATGACTGTGAATGAAAAACATGACTGTTGTTTAAAAAAAAATCTTCTCAGTGTTTGAGTTCAGACAGGACTTCGTTTGGGGACGGTACATGAACAATGAAAATAATGAACTTAAATAATATGTCTAACAAACTTGAAAAAAATAATTTAGTATTAAACTTGAAACTTGAAAACTAAATGATTAAACTTAAATTAAATTAATTGCCCATCTCTAGTTGCTGAAAACTATGTGTATGAAGATTTAAAAATGGCTCAGCCACTCAATGTTTTTCTTTTTTTCCTACATTATTAATTAATATTAAGGTATTCCAGACTATGTAAAATCACATACAGGGATTATGTAGTAACTTAAAAGTGTTAAACAACCCAAAAAACTCTAAAACGTGAAGCATTTAAGTGGCTCTTATCTGGGATGCTGTTAACTTGCTGTTTCTGAGGCTGGTAACTCTGAGGAACTTATCCTGTGAGGAAACTCTTGGTCTTCCTTTCCTGGGGTGGTCCTGATGAGGGCCAGTTTCATCATAATATTTGATTGTTTTTGCGACTGCACTTAAGGATACTTTAAAAATTCTTGAAATGTTTCGGATTGACTGACCTTCATTTTTTAAAGCACTTAGTTGAGTAATTCTTTCCAAAATCTGGAATAGAACATTACTAAAATAGAACTAAAAATTTGAACAGACTTGAATAAAAAATTTACCACAATATCGCAATAAAAAAATTTCCGAACAATATCCACACAGCGCTGCAGATCAAGTGCGTAATATGGAGTGAATTGTGCACTGTGCACTTGTGCACCTTTTTTTGTTGTAAACATAGATTGATTTAATACTTTGCTATATGGTGATTATCACACCATAGATTTATATCAAATAAATATAGCATTAAAACACAGACACCTATGTCACAGAATATTTTTTTTAGCCCGACCCGGCCTGAGGAAAATGGTGGGAAATCTAAGCTGTGTGAATATGTTTTATACTTATTTCACAAGCCTGTGAAACATTGTCATGTATTCAAGGTGTATAATATTTCAGTTATCTATATTAACATAGTCCAGATCAGTGTTTTTATATGAGTTTAAAAAAGGAAACTTAACTTTTAAGCATTTAAGCGACTCTAAGCAAAGTATCCTACATTTTCTCATTACATTATATATTTTATTTTACTACAATTCTGCACAATTTGCTTCACAGTTATTACTAAGAACATGGATTGGACCATTTGTCACTTATGTAACACAGCGCCGGCTAAATGTGCAGTGTAAAATTTGAACTCCACTGTACTGAAAGGCTTTGTGTAGACAGGTTCATCATTCAACAATTTCATTCACAGATGTTATCACAAGTGGTTTTGCCATCCACAAATATTTTGCTTCTCCTCTGAACTCGTTCCGGTCGTGAGCTGCTGAATTCTTACAGGTGTGGCTTCATGGAGGAGACGCGGTGTCCCTAGCCCCCTGTTTGCACCCAATGAAGTGTCTGACACTTGTAGTCCCAGCATGTTCTTATTTACTGCCGCACTCCTTCACTATTTCTGCGACGCTGAATCAGGAAGCGTGATGGAGCCTCTGTATAATCTATTATGGTGTTATCCTAGTCATGGAATACTGCTTTGGCAGCTTGTCAGCGCACACATGAAAAGTATATTAGTGCTGTTCTTTGAGTCGTCTCCCCTGTCAGGTCGGTCTGCTGTGCCACAGTCTTGTGGGGGTAGTTTTCTTGTCGAATGGGGCATTTGCAGATTTATGGCTCTTTTCCTAAACGGGTCTGTTGCGTTGTAAACCTGTTTTTTTTTTTTATACTTGCTGCAAACATCAGCACACATGTATGAATATGTTCTATATTGTGGATGTCATTACAAGACCTCATCTCTGTGATATGGTTACTTTATTAGAGAAAATATAATGTTATAATGAATGGAAAAATACTTTATTGCAGATAATTTTACACAGACAAAAAGTGTGTAAAACAATTTGCCTTTTATTGTTGATGGGTACATACAGGGAATCTTAAGCCAATATAGTAGCCAAATAAATTGTGTACTTTCTTTGTCTGTATTTATCACTATTTTACAATAATCAAAATCACATATAAAATGCTGGTGGTGTGTAAATGCAGAAATTACCCCAGGAGAATTACCCCACTAAGAACTTGCCAATATAATACAATACAAAACAATTCAATATCACATCTCATAATAGAGTAGTGACCATTTTTATATATCACAATATATTGCGATGCTGTAAACAAAGTGATATATTGTGATTGTTTAAATACATTTTTGAAATAAATGTCATTTGCCCTATTGGGACAGGATTAGTTTCTCAGGGGGTTCTGGGGTAATATTCTCTTTTATAGGTGGTCCTCTGTGATTTTATTCCCGTTCGGAACGAGAATGCATTACAGGCTGAATTACCTACTGTTATTCACCAAACCCTGTGGTCCTCCGGTAATTTAAGTCTCGTCTGGATTGACATCTCTGAGTTTCATCACCTCCCATTTAATAAAATAGCCATTTGTCCACTGCTACGCACCGTAATTACACTTTGGGTGCTTGTTTCCATGGAGATCCCCTTAAAACACAATAGCGAGTGGAAATGGAGGAGCTACTGAACGTGATATCATGTGACCGAGGGAGCCAAGAAACTCACTGGTCCTCCTGTTTTTTCAATTGCAGTCCAAACATAAGATTTTTATCCCTGAGTAGAAGTGTGAAATATTTTTTCAACTAATACAAACTTTATCCAATACATGTAAACTGATAAATAAGAACCGATACTGTGTTTTTGAAAATACAAGGTCCCGCTTTATGATTAGCGTCTCTCATAACTGTGTACAATCCATGTAATAACCTTGGAACTGCTGATAAATTACGCATTATTACAGATTAATACAGTTCTACAGGTTATGTAATTACACACGTGTCAGCATCAATTTTAAATTGTGTTTAAAAAGGCATAGAGTGTGTGTAGAATAAGGCGTGTATAAATATATTAATCTCCAACAGCTTTTCTGCATGTTATTGAAAATAATATTAACATTATGAAAAGATGGACAAACTATTCTGCAATGTCTTATCCAATTACTGCCATACTTAACCAATTACTACACAAAACTGTTATAACATGGAGTGTTAATGCATAACTACTACACAGTTATTAGAGACACTTATTATAAAGTGAGACCCAGTACAATATTGATAATTTCTTACATTCTAATTAGTTTTGAGGTGTTTTCTTGTGAGTAAAACTGAACACTGGCCAGCATGCTCGAGGTAAGGCTATGGGAATCCACAGTGTCATGTGTGTTCCAGGAATACGCCATTTATGGATTTGATACCAACTACAGTAGGCAGTACAATACAGTGAATGAGTGGTAAGGATTGTGACTGGTGGCGTCTGGCTAAAATTGTCCATGCAAACTGACAAGCGCTTCACATTTTAGGCAGAAAACACGTCTTAATACATCTTAATATCTTCAAGGGAGAATTCATTGGGGCAAACTCTCAACCAAAGAGAAAAAGTCATCCAGCAGAGAACTTCTCCAGACCTGGAGCCTCTCAAAGTGCTCTGCCAGACTGTATTAATCCATACTGTTTTGAGTTAAGATTTGGTTCATGACCAGAAGAGCATGGAAAGCAACCAAAAACCCAAAGAGATGACAAGATATGAGCGTCCTGCGAGCGTCCTAGCTATACTTGAGAGTAAAAATGGTTTCAGATGTCGTTGCTTGGAAGTAGCAGCATGAAGAGTGACATACGTTTGAGGACAATGTCTCTTGTGTTCAGGTCTTTAAAGAACAGCTGCAGAAATCATTCAGTTCTTCCATACTTTGTAAAGATTTTACACAACCTGTCACGTAGTGAACTTTGACATATAAAATACTGCAGGGATTTATTCTTATTAATTTAAAACGGGATTGGAACAGTTTTATCTCCATTAGTGGCTCAGATGTAACCGTAGAGAATTGGACAAGTGTTTTTTTCAGCGTTTTAGGAGATGCACTTTGGAGCTTAGTGCTCTTGATGCCTTGAAGGAAGTGTCACAGCTGAAAAGCACTTCATGTGCTGTGAAGTGAATTAGTCATTAGAAAGCATCTGTGAGACGAATGTCCTGAACCAGGGTCAAAGCTATATTTGAATAGGACGAGGTCCGGTTCCAGGTCTCTCTGATGTTGGACTCTCAGGTCTTTCATTCCCATGATCATAAAGCAAATGCTATAAGACTTTAAAGCTGGCCTGATGTTTTTAATGCTCTCTACATTCATTGTAGGTCTTGGAATGGACATTTATCTTTCTTCATAGCGATATTTATCTCATTCATTAAGATTCCTCCCCAAGTTTAAAACCAATATCATACCTCCCAAAGTATAATAAAGCATTTTTAAGATGCTGTTCTAGTGTGAGGATGATGAGAGATAAGGAATATGGAACTTTTTTACAGTCACGCAGCACAGCTCAAAGCTTAAAGCTTAATTACATTAAGTGGGATAGACAAAAAAAAAAATTATGTCATCCTGCAATTTACTGCATTTGATAACAGTTAATAAAACGATGTTCCCGGCTGTTGTTTGAAGTTCTGAAAGGCTTCCCACCTTTGCCAACAACTGATCATTTTTATGACTTGTACCAGACATGCATGATCCTTCCATAAAAGGGCACATTGAGGATGTTTGAATAGTTATCGTAGTAGATCATACTTTAAAAAAAGGCTGTTTAGGACTTAAATTATTTAAAAATCATATCAAATCTTATTTGATTTTAATAGCATACTATTACTTTGTAATGTTTTAATACTTTAATATTACCTTAAAGGTCATTCTGCTAAAACTCAGTAGGACTTCCACTATCACTAGTGATGCCTCAACACCAGAAGGGTGAAGACTATGCCTCCTCTGATATATGTGAATTCAGCCACCATCTCTTTTAGAACTGCTGTTGATGCAGCATTGCTCAGTAGCATTACAGCACACTCGGAGGAAAGCACTGCGACTCCTACTGATACAACAGCTCACAGATGCCTTGTTCTGATCGACATCACCCTTTGGAGTGAGCAAGGCTAAGAGAGAGCAAGGCTCATTGTGCTCTCTCAGGGCTCCGGCAGCTCCCATATATATCCCAGCCCTATTATCAGTTATGTTAAAAATGAATGGATGTTCTTATGACAAACAACATTGCATCAAGTACCACCTTTCAACAAATTGATCCAAACAGTTTGACCAGATTGTGGTGCTAGTGGAGGAACCTCCCCTTTCATGTGGAGATCTGCACAAGCGCAGAGGCCTAAAACTAAAACTTGTTTTCATGGTTTATCAGCAGTATTTAATCATTAAAATAAAACGTGATTTTTAAAACGATAATTTGACCTTCAGTTTAAGTGTTTTGGCACCTTCTCATTGACAGAGCTTGTAGCTTATGATTGTGTCTCTTGAAATAACTGCCTGGTGGCTGAGATGCAAAGATGACCACTGAGTAAATAGACTTTTCTATGTAAAATCTGACCCTGAGGAAACAAAAAACAAGTTCTGTTTAATTTTGTCCATTTATTTAATCCTCTGTATCCAACATGTGTTTTGTAGATGTAGATTTAATGGTATTAAAATGAAATATGTGCCAACCAATCTCAGTTCAATCAGAAACAGAAGTCTGGACCCAGTGCATAAAACCACAGAAAGGCAGTATTTCATACCACAGTGTGGGAATGCTCACTTAACACTGGCGTCTGTGTGTGTAGCGATGTGTATGCGTGTGTGTGTAGCGGTGTGTGTGTGTATGTGACTGACTGATCCTTCAGTTTTGTCTAAACACTATCTGACTAATAGGTCTGCCTCTTCAGTTGCAGTGAAGTTCCTTTGTTTCGATGGCTCATGAAGCTGACATTGTGAAAAGGCCAGACAGGATATTCTCCACATAAATTGTACCATTAAGTGGCCTTGTCCCCTTATAAGGAAACCATGCGATTGTTCACAAGGTGCTTTCGAAAAATATCGCACTGCCGACGAACCTATACGTGTATTTCCCGTTACAGACCGAACCTGAAGAACATCATATGTATTTATGGAACATTTCAAAACAAGACCAAAAATAAAACAAATCGTCTGGTCAAGTGGGCACAGTGGCGCCTCAGAACCTTTCTTTACACACTTTTTTCTCAGGCTGAAGAAACGACTGGAAAGCGCACTTTTCCGCAATATAATTGCGTGACTGTACTGCAGAGTTGGGTTTGTCAAATCGCTTGTGTCATGTGGTAAAACAGTCCTCTTGCTATATCAGAGAGAAAGAACCTAATAAAAGAAAATCCTCAGAAATACGAGTTGATTAGAGAGACATTAGGGTGTCTATGTCAACCAGTCACTTCATGGCCTCGCCCACCTCAGTTCAGGATCGCCCAGCCGGGCTAAAGAATTAGGAGCTATAGCAAAGGTGGTGCTAACAGCTCTGTTTCTGTTAACAGCTCTGTTTACAGAGCTAGTTAAACTTAGCTAGCTTGTGTAAGTAACTGTGGTTTTAAATCGGATCTCCGGTTGATTCCACATTTTACAGAGACCTTAAATAAACACTAGGGAGGCACGATTTGACAAGGCAGCACAATAGTGGGGTGAAATATACGTGTATTTCCCGTTATAGACCAAATCTAAGGAACATCATATGTATTTATGGAACATTTCAAAACAAAACCAAAAGTAAAACAAATCGTCTGGTTAAGTGGGCACCTTGGCGCCTCAGAACCTTTCCTTACACACTTTTTTCTCAGGCTGAAGAAATGACTGGAAAGCGCACTTTTCCGCAATATAATTGCGTGACTGTACTGCAGAGTTGGGTTTGTCAAATCGTGTGTGTCATGTGGTGAAACAGTCCTCCCGCTAAATCAGGGAGTAAGAACTGAGCAGTTTCCCCTCATTACATTCCATTACAGCTCTTACTGTGCTAATTCAAGAATATATGTTCACTCAGGTGCAACATAAAAGGAGTGTGGGATGGAAGTGCTGTTGTAAGCTTCAGAGGATTAGTGTTAATGCCGACCAATTTACAGTGTCAGTCACGTAGACTGTCAGTTCAGTTCAGTTCGAATGATGGTGTGAAACTGAGAGTTCACAGTGTTTCGTTTAGTAGGAAAGACTGTGATTTTAAAACATGTGGCCTAAAAATTGTCTAAAAATAGTGTACACACTGCACAAGGGTGCTCGAGTGGTTCTTTGAGGATGCCTTTGTAGAATTTTAGTAAAATGTTAGTCATAGAGACCTTTTTATCATTTTATTTCTAATTTTTTACCTATTTTCTTCCCAATTTACACGGACAATTACCCAACCCACTCACTAGGACTCATTGCCTAGTAGCATCACAGCACACTCGGAGGAAAGCTCAACGACTCGGTTCCGATACATCAGTTCACAGACGCCCTGTGCTGAGTGACATCACCCTTTGTAGTGATGTAAGGGGGGGGAGGGCCATCTACGCACCCAGAGAGAGCAAGGCCAATTGTGCTGTCTCTGGCTCTGGTAGCCGATGTCCAGCTACATAAACAGGATTCAAACTGGCAATCTCCTGATCGTAGTGGCAGCGCTGAGCCCGCTGTACCATTAACATATCTTCACAGGTGTTCAATGGGATTCAGATCCATACTCATTACTTGCCTCTTCAGATCTCTGCAATGATTTGTTTCCATTCATCTCTGGGTGCTTTTTGATGTATGTATGGGGTCATTGTCCTGCTGGAAGACCCATGACATAGGATGCAAACCCAGCTTTCTGACACTGGTCCCTACATTGCGACCCAGAATCCTTTCGTAATTTTTAGATTTCACAAAGGAACATTAAGATCTCTTAAGATGGACTTGTTTTTTGTTGATACAATTTTGGTTCTCAAATTCTCATGCAGTTTTCATCTCCTCTTTCTGTTTTCCATGCTTAGTGTGGCACACGGACAAATAGACAATACAAAGATTGAGTTAACTTCTCTCAATTTTATCTGGTTTTAGGTGTGATGTTTATTATATTGCCCACACTTGTTACAGGTGAGTTTAAACAAGCATCACATGCTTCAAAATTACTTACCAACAATCCTGAAAAGGTGCCAATTGTTAAGTGTGGAATTATGTCAGATCTGCCTTTTTTCTCTGTTTTTTTGTGCTGTTCCAATACACACAAATGAAAATAAACATGTGTAATTGCAATATTGTTTTTGTGGAAAAAACTTGTGATTCACGTTAGCTTTTTCATATAGATTAGTTTTATTTGCCCACACAACAACACTGAAAACAGATTAAAGAGCGTTTTTGACAAACTTACCTTTACATTACCAAATATGGAGTTTTTTGGGTAGACGGCACCTTATGGATCCTTATATGTTATTAAATACATTATGTGATCCCAAACCAACTGGATTTGTTTTGTCAGGTAGTTAATTAAAATTAGCGTTGTATTCATTTTGTTTTGTAAATAAGGGTGAAATTTGTAACCCAATGCTTGGCATCTATATACAAATCTGTTTCAGTGTTGAAACAACTGCATGACAAAAATCAATATTATATATCAGTCACCAAATATAATACAAAACCATGCAGTTTAAACTAGCCATAGTAAAAGGTTATGTTAATAACAATTTCATATACATGGCTTTGAATCCTGAATAAGTGTAACTATGCCTGTGTCTCATTGTTCTGTCAGTGTTCGTAACTGTTTATGCTCTCTCACAGATTGTCAGGCTTTTAGCTTTTACAATCTCTTATTACTCACAGACAAATGATTACGCTCAAAACATTCCTCTGATGCTACCTCACCGTTAATCATGAATAATAAACATCAGCGTGCACCAAACCATCACAGTGAGTTTGCGGAGATCCTGTGCTCAGGAGAACATGTTGAAATGTTTTGTTTGAGTGACAGGCTGGTCTTTTCATCTGACAACGGGCTGTCTGGGTGCAGCCCATAGAATGTAATCAGTGTAAGAGGTGAATAATATCCTGCTTACTCCCTCTTTCTCTCTGGCTCTACTGGAGCTTCCTCAGTGAGCTACATAATACCAATAATCCTCTGATTTCATCCCTACTACTGAGTAAAAGGCAACCCTTAACAGGGAACGTCTTTATAAATAAAAATAAACCCCGTTGAGAAAAAATAGGTAACACTTTACATTAAGTGTTGACTAACTAACATGAATTAATGCATTAGTTACCATGAACAAGACATGAGGTAATACATAAGCAGTGCTTTAACAGTGAAATAAATATACCTGATGTAAAGTGAAAGCCAATAATGCCTTTGTTAAGCATTATTAACATCTGTTAACCATTACTAAACACTTAATTATATGAACAAATGCTTCACTTGTAACGTAAATTCAACTAAATTTCACGGGACAGTAACATTAATCAATGCTGTTTCATGTTTAATTAACATTACCTAAGCATTGTTTTAAGCAATGTATTACCTCACATCAACTAATGTATTAATTCATGTTAGTTAGTCAACACGTAATGTAAAGTTTTACCAAATAATTTAACTTATTCCAGATATAGTCAATCAGAAAAGCCATGTTTTCTTTTCAGCTTTAAATTGGTGTTTAATATTTTGCACTGGATTATATCTGGCAGTAGCAGTAGGTTGGGCACCATGACACATTTCTTTCATGTTTAAACAGGACTTGACTTTAAGAGAATTTAATTGGAAATGTTTGGTTAGATTTTACACTCTGAAGAGAGGAGCACTGACGAAGAAAATCATTCATCACCATTAAGAAATATAAGTACAGATTTGTACTTAAAAGAGTACAGAGCTTGTCGCTCGGGCTGTATATTATGCTTATCTATTAAGGTAATGTAGAGTACCTTCGGTACAGTAAAAGTCTTTATTTGTACCAGTAAAGATTGTAAAAAAATATAAACATAATCATCAACTGAATATGTGTCAAGAACTTGATGATCCAAAATTGTCTGGCTTTTAAATAAAAAAGTGTGATATATATTTAAAATATACATTATTTATTAGTACAGTGATACAGAATACCAAACGACCTTTTTTGCTGGTTAAATGGTACAAATCTGTACTTCCTGCTGTTAGGAAAGACTTTGTACTTCAGAGGAACTACAGCTGACACTCTGAAGACCAGTATTATACCTATGAGGGTACAGTTCTGAAAAGTATACCTTTAAGTAGGGCTGCACGATATATCGTTTATCGTTTATATCGTCACATCGCGGGACATGCGATGTTACCTAAGGCAATAAAAACAAACATGTCATGTTGCAGTGTTTTGATTCTTGACTCAAGAAATTGATACACAGCGTTCTAAGTGAGCAGCGCTTTTTCTGTCTGCTGCTGAGAAAGGAGGTGGAGCGTGAGGGGGAGGGGGAGTGGGCATAAACACGAGGTAACCACATGGCTGGGTACGTGATGTAAACGCAGCACAGACATCCTGTCCAAAGCTGTGCACCTCAGTTCCGCACAGCCAGAATTATGCTTTATATCCCAGAAAAACGCTTATGTTTACCATTTAAAAGGTCATTTAAATTCTTGATTATTGTTGTTTTGCTGTTTTTTCTGGGTTTTGAGTGCTTAGCTGACTCTAAAGCACTGACTCAGCTGTCGGTCGGTTGGGATCTCTGTCGTGGGGGCGGGGCTGGCGATGTCACGGGCCCTGGTAAAGGTGTTTCACAGCCAGTACGAAAAACGACAAATCATTGGTTAATATTAGAATTACCAGCCAGTTAAAAGAACTAGAAAATAGATACAGCATAATCCTCCAACAAAAAACAATAGATTGATAGTGTCTACAAAATATATACAATGAAAAGACTTCTTTTCGCATTACCAAAAGGATTATTTCACAAAATATTAGGATAATTAAAAACAGTCTATAACTTGAATGAATGAATGAAACTAGTACCTGTGAACACGTATCTAGCTATATTTGATGTGTAAATGAAGCACTATGTAAGATAGGTGGTACCACATGGGATCTGCTAGACATTGTGAAATATGGGACAAAAATCATGTTTCTAAGAAAAATTCTGATGAATTGCTGAATGTTTTACTAAGATGCAGGAAATGATTTCTTTTGATAACTCTTGCATGGGGATTGTATTTGTGCAGGTGTTGCTGCACAGCAGAACAGTGCTCCACCACTCCAGAGTGTATTAAATCTTTCAGAAGAACATTTGCAGTACAACAATCCTGTTAGCAAGTCTCTCAAAAAAATATTGGTTTTACAGGCCACAACTTGAATTTCACACTTTAACTTTTAACCGCCATTTCTTAAATTACATTAAGGGGCAGTGGTGGCTCAGCGGTTAGAGCATCAGGCCGTCTTAGAGCATCAGAGCATCCAGACTGTTCTCATACAGAGTTCCCCAATGGTGGAACAAACTTCCTTCCACTACCAGATCAGGAGAATCTCTCGCTATCTTTAAGAAACTCCTGAAGACACTTACTCCCCTAACACCACTAACTACTTCTAACCTCATTTTCTTCTTCCCCTCCTCTACTCCTCTATCCCATTCTTTCCCTTCGACCTCCTTTAGGCCCTGTCTAAAGATGTTTTTTACCTTTAACTTCTATTACTTGTGTACATCACTATTGTAAGTCGCTTTGGACAAAAGTGTCTGCCAAATGTAATGTAATGTAATATAATGTTAGAAACTGATCTTGTTGTGTCTTCTTCTTTGTGGGCATCAATTATTCTAGTTATTATTCTAGTGCTCGGCAGCTGCTTAGAGGAAACCGTGGCTGCTGATTGTTAGAGGTTAGAGGTGTCAAAGAATTTATGAAGTTTTTCAAATTTGCATCACCCGGCTCTCCCTTTTAAACTCTGTGGAGCCCTTAGTGCTTTATGTTTTTTTCTCACTGGTATAATTTAGGAACAGCTCAGCCAGTGCACAGTGCTTTGCATGTAGTTACTGAACAGTAATCCTTAGGGTGTAACAAAAGTCACAGGGCATAAGAGGTTATGGCTTAAGACCTTGGTAAAATTTATTAGAGGCTAAATCTCTTGGGACGCTCAAACTTTTGCATGATGTTTCTTTCATTTTTCCCCACTATTAAATTGTATTGTATACAAAATATATTTTATACTAATATCCTAATCTTAAATCTTAGTCTTAAAATGTTGAGACAAATGTTTTATATTTAACTTCATATCTTTTGGAGATCAGTCAAAGTAACAGAAAGTGAGTTATTGAATTATTATAGTGGAGCCTCCACTAGCATCCCTCAAACCATTTGTATGCAAGTTTTATGCTCAATATCTCAAATCTCAAATAGACTAGTCTGTGTTTTTTTTTTTTACTTTCACTTTCCACTTTTTAACAGCCATTCAAAAACATCAAAACATAGTAACTACGATTAAAGCCTAGATTTTGACAATTTGTTATAGATAAGAGCGCAAGCAGCCTTATAAGCAGGTGTATTTAAAATAACTTA
Organism: Astyanax mexicanus; assembly: GCF_023375975.1. NCBI lineage: Eukaryota > Metazoa > Chordata > Actinopteri > Characiformes > Acestrorhamphidae > Astyanax > Astyanax mexicanus. The sequence continues at coordinate 19,022,613 of NC_064423.1, read as the reverse complement.
TTATATATATAATATAATATCTAGAAAATTTATTTTAATGAAATGGAAACTAAGCTACCAATTTACTTATTTTAAATCCTAAAGCCAACATGTTTACTTTTAGCCACCTATTAAGCATTAGTCAGAGTAGTTTAGCCTCTACTATTAACTCTAAAATTATAAAGAATGTTTTAATCTAAGCGGCTTTAGTAGTAGTATTGCTGTCATAAAAAAAAAATTGTATCCTCCAATCGACATGTTTACAGAAAAAGAAAAAAATGCTTAAATTTCAGTTTGAATGCAAAAAACTAAACAAATATATAAAATAATTCACGCTTTTAATTTGTAGCATTTGTATTGGTCCATTCATTGTAAAAAAAAAATTACACATTATAAAATCAATCAAAATATAAAGAACAACTGTCAGATTCAACCTATGTTAAAAGTTAAAAAAAGCATCAAAAATGAAATGAACAGTCACTACATTTATCAGTCTCCTAGACACTGTAACAAAAACAGACTGTCTGATTCGAACGAAGAATTCTAATTAAGAATGAGTTGAAAGATGTTCTCACAAATATGGACTGTGTTTGTTTTTGGTTAAACGCTGTAAGCTTTTAGAAAAAAAAAAAAAAAAATTCAATACAAGTTGATGCGGTTTGAGGCAAGTGGGTGATGATTTAGGAATGCTGTTTATACTGCTAATAAGAGCCTGTAAGCTTGCTTTACTTGAAGCTACATTAGCCATTAGCAAACATGTCTTGGCTGATCTGCTGTGTTTGGGGCGAGGTAATGTTGCATAATTTTTTTTTTTTTCTTCCCTAAACATTCTTGTAAATGCTTATCTGGAAATAGATCATTACGTCAAACAGCTTTGACAATCATGGGGCAGGAAGTGTAGTTTCAAGGTAATTCCTGGAGAGGATTTGAAGAGCTTTTAGTCAATCTCTATGCTGGTTTCTTTATAAACTGTGCACAGAGAATAATAGCTTCCATATCAGGACACTTCACAGGTCAGATAATATCACTGTGTGGGAGGGTGGTGTCAACAGCCTACCTGGTGCCCCAGTGGTTAAAGAGCCTTAGAATCACTTATTTGGCTGCCATTTTTAGAAAATCTAGTGTGATCTTTTTTGCAATAAATTATGATTTGTGCCTTCCAATTATGAAAATTTGATAATGTATCTTATTAGTGCCCATATATGGGTAGTCTTATGTCCTTTATATAGAAAACAGTGCTATTATGAAGTGCCTTCTGTGGCATCCCTACTAAACAGTGTTCCAAAGGGTGTATATTCCAGTAGAGAAAATGGGTTGCAGTGCTGTATATGTTTTTTTTCCTACAAGTGAGAAACACTGGGAACAAGTTAGAGTTTAGATTCACAGCGAGCTTGGAGGAAAGCACAGCGTCATGGTTCCGATACATCAGCTCACAGATGCCTTGTGCTGCGGACATCATCCCTTGGAGTGATGTGGGGTGAGAGCGCCATCTACCCATCTAGAGAGAGCAAGACCAATTGTACTCTCTCAGGGCTCCGGTAACTGATGGCTAGCAGGATTCGAACCTGCGATCTCCTTATAATAGTGGCAAGGCTTAACCCTCTGGACCACTCAGAGCCCCCCATCCTTGGCTTTTTAGACAACAAATGACACTGTCTTTATTTATTCTGAATCTGGCCATCGCAGCTTAATGTTGTATGGCAACAGGAGGGGCAAGTGCAGATCTTTTGTTTTTGATAATCAGTTTGTTTTCGAGAAATCCTGCTCAACATGACTCTACTGTGATTCACAGAAGAAATATATTTGCCGTAGAATTCTCTATACACTGAATTTCGATCATGGTGCTTAGCAGATTACAGTAACATGCTGTATACAAGTTCTACAGTAAGAATTGTTCATTGTACAGCACAATGTACTGTGAAAACTACATAAAATATTTTTTTTTCTTTGTAATGTATCAAGAGCCACGGTATCCAGGGTAATGTCAGCATACCACCAAGAAGGACCAACCACATCCAACAGGATTAACTGTGGACGCTGTAAGAGGAAGCTGTCTGAAAGGGATGTTCAGGTGCTATCCAAAAAACATAAAATTTCCTGTTTTCACCAAAACTCTCCATCAGGACAATAAATTATTGTGGTCTAAAACCAGGTGTTTCAGTTTCATTGTCCAACCCCTGTATGGTCCAGCCGACTGCTGCTTATTACACTGTTCCATGTCTACTTCCAGCCGCTAGGAGACGCCCGTATAGAAATGAGCGAAAAAAACACAGCTGTCGCTCGGATGAAAGGCACCACTCCCACTGTTTATGGGCCATATGATGAATGGTTCCGTTCGAAACTTTGTTTATTTATTTCGAGCCTTCCTGACTGCTATATTACATGTTTATGTCTAGCTTTTTGTCGCAGCATCTGCTTTCGCGCAGTCAGGTTAAATGGGGAGTGAATGTAAATAACAGGGGCTTCATCACATACTGCAAATATATTAAACATTTATGGGATTTGCAAGGACAGCATGCTATGCACCATATGTCTTTGTGTGATGTATTCAATGTGATGTATTCAGTACTACTGTGCAATGAATGTCATATCAGGTGCAGTGTTTTTACAGTTGACTTGAATGTTGTATTAAAGCGATAGTTCAGAGATGTGAACATGTAAACTCAAAAAGCCAGACAATTTCTAAGAAACAGAGACTTTATTCCGAGTCATTTTGGAACAAATATGTTGGTTTCTTCATACAGTGTAAAGAACAACTGCAAAATTCTAATGATGTAGAAAAATCAACTAAAAAATGCAGATATTTTTCGATGAATAGAAAAACTCATCTCCAATCAATCAAGATTCTGAATGATTCTTGGCTTTTAAAAATCTTTAATAGGTATATAACTTTACTTCATATTGCGGTGCTTTGACCCTTTAAGAGGTTCTTATCCTTAGCAAAACCCTCTTCTGTAAAAATACAAAAGTGTTTCTTACTCTTTCTTAATTGAAATACTGTAAAGATCCTGTACTGTAAAGAAGACATCCTGGGCGTTTTAAACAACAGAGAACAGAGACTGTCTTTCTTTTCTAAATGCCGGTCATCGCACCTTTAATACTGTATGGCAGCAGGAGTTTTTTACTATTTGTTTTTGATAATTAGTTTGTTTCTTTAAAATCAGATTTTTAATTTCATTTTTTAAAGATTTTATAAATGTATGGTAATCATAACCCATTTAGATGACTGCTACCTCTTTAGTAGTAACAGTAACATTTTTACTTTAATGTAAATTCTGAGGAATCAAAGGTCTGAGTGAGGCTGAAAGAATTTTATTCAGAAATTTGGAGCAGTTTTTTTTTTGTTTTACTATTTTAGAACATGAATACCAGAGGGAATGCTTATCTAAAGAGGAAGCATTTTAATGTTCAGATTTGTTTCCTTCATCTTCATTCTGAGACCAAGCACTATACTACAATCTAAATATTAGGACCATCTTCTTTTTTTTTTTTTTTTTTTTTTACAACAAATATAATTTTTTCTAAATAACAGTTGAGGGCAAGGGATGAAGCATTAATTGGTATAAAAACTTTAAATTTGTAAATGTCTTTCAGCTCTCACACACCTTGGTTACAAAATGTGCTCTTTAAATAACCCGTAAAGAGATCTTTAGGGAATCTAAAATGGTTTTGCTCTGGAAACACTTCAGTAGAACAACTTTTGCCATCTTTGATTTTAAGAGTGTCTGTTTTAATTTAATAGCAGAGTGTTTGTTAATATATAATCTCCTAAACAACATTTTGCTATTGCTATATTGTTACTGTAAAAAAAATCTTACCAAAAAAAAGGAAGTTAGTGAAAAAGGTCAGCAACAAACGGCAGAGTGACATTATGATTTCCATTGCAAAGTCAAACCAGAAAAATGGAAAAACAAAGTTTTTGTCTGTTAGCAACAATATAATCACAGTCCAAATAAAACATATATCTTCATTTTTACTTTTACATTTTTATTTTATTTTAATCCCTCATATTGTGTCAAAAATGACAAGGTGAAATGCTCCAAAATTACTTGGAATAAACTCTTTTACATTGGCCTCCATTAAAACTTGGAATTTTTGGAGATGTTTATTTGAACAGTGATGATATAGAACTATAGGTTGCTTTCTCTGACATATCCCTTCCAATCTCCCCCATCCCATCAAGTCATTGTTCTTCTAGAAGGAACGGGAGGAACTGTTTGGAGTTTGGCCATAAAGCCTGTATAGACTTTATTCATCTTTTCTCCTTAACTGAATAGCGCCATAACTCTTCCCTGCTGAAAGAGCGGAGGAGGCATTAAGCTGCTCTTTTCTAATGGGATATCCGCTCTTGTTGAAGATGGTTCTTTAAGACTTTAAAACTGTCGTGTTCATCTTTATGGGTTCTTAAACATTGGTTATTACCAACGGCTGTATTTTGAAATAAACAATTTCAGCTTATTCTGTACTTTCTTCACAGATTTTAGCTACATTCTGTAGGGAGTACTTTATCTTCCTTCACTTTCCGCATCCCATTTCATTCATATATATATATATATATAGATTTAACTTCCTGCACTGTAGTAAAGTTATTCTATACAAGTTTTCTAATCAACCTTTATGATTTTGAAGGAAATTAGATCTAAAATGTAACATAAATGCATCCATATCCATCATGAACTGCTTAATTGCATTATGAATCATCTCTCCAGTATATAGAGAGTTCACTTATGAATAATCCAGCTGTAGCTGTTTTAACATTCAACACATATTTCTTGTAATTGCCTGAAATGGGGGGGCCATGACCGTTCCAAGTAGGTTTCGCATGGGTGGACTTCAGCTATGCCTTCGCTTCCTATATGCCGCATGTTCCTCTCGCCTTCAACAGAAATAGATGAGGTGATGCGTGTGAGAGAGAACAGCGGCCACACGTATCCCTTATCTGCTGTCATGTAGATTACAGCACTTACAGAGTGCCACTGGTCCATCACTGAGAGCGAACGAGAGGAAAACATTCTGATAGGATACAAGTGGAGTAGATTTTCCTTCATAGGGAACTAGATCTGTTCAACCAGCACCAGAATCATATATACAAACACATGGTTGGTTGTGTGATGGAGTGGTTGTGGTTTTTTATTGTCTTTGGGGTTAAAGAACCCTTGAAGAACCCTGTTTTTAGGAGTGTCAGTCAAGATCAGCTTCATCTTCATGACTGACCACAGCATATTTAATTCGTATTTTGACTCAATTTTTAATGATTTATTTATTATATATATATTTTTTTGTTGGCATATTGTCAATGTTGTGTAAAACATTATCTCTCTTAAAACTGACAATTTCGATATTTAATAATAATAATAATAATGTTTAGCGTTTTTATTAAAAAAATGAAGCATTTCTATTGGTCTGTTCATTGGAAGTGAAGATATTTACTTTTTTTTTTTATTCACATGACAGCACCAAAATATTAATTACATCCATGTGGATATATGTTCTAAGGTAAATATTGACATGGTAATTTGGCAAAGCGCCAGAAGGAAGTACAATAGATATGTTCTTCCAAAGAACCTCATAGATTTGCATCTTTGTTTTCTGGAATTTCACAAGCACCTGCTTCTATCAGATGTAAAATGACATGCAAAATTGTAATTATATATATATATATATATATATATATATATATATATATATATATATATATATATATATAAGATATATATATATCATCAACCCAATAAACAGTAGCTCTCATCACATTTATATATTTCATGATGTAATTAAACGTTCTGATAAATGTATTACTGAATGTGTTTAACTACAAACTGTCTGATGTTTAATTTCAGTACATCAGCCCATCCTGGAGTGACATATTGGCACTTAAGCCGCAGCTTAGATGACAAAAGAGGATGTGTTCTTACCGTTTGCCCGGCTTATCCAGACTTGTCAGCGTGTCTATGTTTTCAGTTGACCTTTGGGTAAAAATGGCATTAATCGATATTCCAGCCCTTTCGTTTGAGGAGGGGGACAGACACAACAGAGCGCAGTCAGTCGTTTCTCTCCTGCTTTCTTGTTTTCTTTTTCTCAGTCTTGTCCAGAAGTCAGTTTACGGAGCGGGACGTTCAAGGGTTAGCCCCCGAAAGTGCTGCATTCTTTTAGCTTCAGAGGACCATCCGACGTCCAGGGGCTTAGGGTGTGTAAGAAAGCTCCCCAAATCCCCATCTTTCTGCTAAGAAGTTATTGTGCAATAAGTCACGCAGGCATTTAAATCAATAGTGTCTTCCTCTGGGTAAAAATATAAAAACAAAAAAAAAAGTTTTTTTTTTTTTTTTTTTTTTTGCACAGATGGTTTGCTTTTAGTGCCACCCCCCCTCTAGTCCAAATAGTCTGGAATACCAGAGATCTGAGATCTGTGATGTTAGGATTTTAGAATGTGAAGATGATAATACAGTGAGATAGCAACAACTATGTTGTGAATCCACCAAATGCCAACTAATGCAGAACTTTAAATCTGTATTATTAGAAGATATCTAAAACTAAATTATGCATACAACTTCAGCCAGTCTGCTCATGTCCCATGAAATATAATACAGAACGATGGCAGTGTGGCTTGGGAAAGTTGTTTATTCCGCAAGAATTCCTCCGCAGTGATTCACTAAAATGAGGAAAAGCTGATGGCAGCACACTTGCGTACGTGTGTCCCTTCACACAATCTCTGACAAGCAATATTCCAAAATCCAAACATGACAAAAAAAAAATTCCAAGAAAAAGTTCCAACAAATCTCACCAACTCCAAAGATTCTTCCTCTTAGTCGATGGATCCGATAAACAGAATCAAACATCAAGTCTTCATCACTTTTTGAGTGTTTTTTTTTTTTCTTTTTTTTTAAAGAGTCCTTCAGGGACAAGTCTTCAGGTACGTGATCCCGAGCCTTGATTACACAAGCGCACAAACCCAGAGCTCTTCTTTGGGCTGAGACCAGAATGTTACCTTCTCCTTTTGATCCTGTCTGCTCAGTGGATTAAGAGCGAAGAGCCGCTGCCACTTGGTGCCCAACAAATAAAACACTTTCCACAAAAGCTGAAAGTCATTTCCGTCCACAGCAAGACCAGACCAGTTTCTCGTGGGGTGAATGGAACTGGTGTGCAAAAAAAAAGCGAGTCTCCAGCTGGCTTAGTGCTGAAGTGCTGGTGCAGAGGGATGGTTTAGGAGGAGAGATGGGAGGGGGGGACGTGGGGAGTGTTGTGAGAGAGAGAGAGATTGAGAGAGCTTCTTTACTCTTCCTTTACCTCCTCCCTCCTTCACAAACACATGCAGGACTAATAGGCTCCACCTCCAGTCAAGTGACCAAGAAAATTACAGTAATTTATTACAGTATGATCTTTAGGAAAGGTGTGAATAAATGTTTATACCTGTCCTGTACAGCAGCTGATATCTTAAGATCTTTCAATGTCGTATGCAAAGTCACTTACAGGAGTAATTTTGACAGAATTACCTTGATGTATATTAGCAAGCCATTAGGAAAGCATAGTGTAATTCCAAATAGACTCATTATTGTATTGTGAGTTTTTGTTCTGTTATAACTAAACAGCATGCTATCAAAATGTAGTTGTGATTATTAGTATGGAACTGACACATTCAGAACATTCAAAATACATCCCAAAATATAAAAAAGTAACAGTTATTTACATTACTTTTTCAGTACTGTCAGTACTTTCAATTCCATAAACTCATACACGATGGAATAGAAAAACTGGAATCGTTACATATTTGCCATTAACCAGATCACTTCAAAGGCAAATACATTACACAATTACATTTATTTTAATACACAATCATGCATGTGCAAAGAATACAACATGCCTATAAAATGTCTATACGCACAAAATCTGCCTCAACTGCACATTTGCAGATGGTTTAGACTTCAAGTTAATGGGTTGTGATTCATTTTAAAGTCTCTTATCAGTTATTCAAAAGGATAAGAAATATGTAATAATTATGTTAAGCAAAAGAAGAAGGGATTAAAAAATGAATTAGATTAAGCTAATTCAAACTTCTTCTTAAGACTGATTTAGAACTGACGTTGTATTTTGTCTGAATTTGAAGTGTATCAATCTGATATAAAACACAGATGAACAGATTGGATGCTCATCTAGTGTGTAACCACAAAATGATTATACATTATTTATTCACTGAACTTAAAGGGGTTTCCAGCTTGCAGCTCACTGAGAAATTCAAGGGGAAAAACATTTGATGGCATAACAAATTACAAAACTCGTGGTTCAGATCAGATCACAGTTTAATGTCAAGGATTATATCATTTTTCAGATTGTCAGAAAATAAAAAAGTGAGACAAATGTGAGAGTCATTTTTTAACCAATCCCGCTGATGCAGAATTAAAAAGGTACTTTATTAAAAATGATGAGTTTCTTTGATTTTACCAAATTGAAAACCTCTGGAATATAATCAAGAGGAAGATGGATGATCACAAGCCATCAAACCAAGCTGAACTGCTTGTATTTTTGCACCAGGAGCGGCATAAAGTTATCCAAAAGCAGTGTGTAAGACTGGTGGAGGAGAACATGCCAAGATGCATGAAAACTGCAATTGTTATTTGGTTATTCCACCAAATACTGATTTCTGAACTATTAAAATTTTATAAATATGAACATGTTTTCTTTGCATTATTTGAGGTCTGAAAGCTCTGCATCTTTTTTGTTATGTCTGCAAATAAATGCTCTAAATGACAATATTTTTATTTGGAATTTGGGAGACATATAACAGCTTATATATATATATATATATATATATATATATATATATATATATATATATATATATATATATATATATAAATATAAGCTGTTTGGGGCTAAAACTCAGAGCTTGTGCTCTGCATTCTGCTGAATACGACACTGGCAGTCTTTACTGATCTGGGCTGCGTGCCCAAAGCGCTACAATCAATAGACTTTTTATAAGCAAATGTGACAGTGGACTACCCTTCAAACAGGCGTGTTTAATATATTGACTCTTCTGAAATACATAGAAAATGTTAGCAAACCGTATTTTCTAGCTTTTTCTTCATTTCTTCACAGTATTGGTAGTGATGTGAAAAAACTTTACATTATGGATATACTTTTTGTTGTGCCGAACTCGACTGAATCGAGACATAAAAACATAACACTTAACTGTGATGGTCCACTTTGAAATGTCCACTTTATAGAACCTAATACATTACATTTAATAGCTTCTTCTGCTGTAGAGGTCTATGATGATAACCAAATGAATTGACTATATATCTGAGACACGCTACATACTGACCTCTAAGCATTGAAAAAAAGGAGAGATTTACTGGAAACTTCAGTTAACATGGGTGATACTTTAGAGACTTTGGAGACACATATGAGAATTAAACAAAGGAACAAAAAAGGATGACCCTCTTATATGGAACATCTTACCTTTAAACCATTCTGAGCAGGTTGACAAATGTTATTTTAGGAGTCTTACCACAGGACTACACCTTACTGCAAAGTTTAGTCGATAAAATCGACAATGATTTTTTTTTATTTGTTGACTATATATTTTATTGTCAATTAATTGTTAATATGTAACAGTACCGACAGAAGCGCAATGTGAGATGGGTAAATGGCTTGCTCACAGTTTACACTTAACTTAGTTTGTGTCTCCAAGCACAAGTGCCCAAGCACAACAGATTACATATTTAATCACTAAATATCAGTACTTTCCATGTTTAAACAACATCTAATCATTTAAATGCCTTTTAAATCTCATGTTCAGCTGTTTCTATCGTTTTTAGAGATGAAAGACATGGCAGAAATAATCATTGTCTAATCCACTAATCGGTAAAATAATCATCAGATAAGTCAACTACCAAAATAATCATTAGTTGCAGCCCTAGTAGCATGGTGTGTTTGGCTCATACCAGACATTTTTGGCTACTTCTGAGTGCTGTATTTAGACAAACATATTGTAGCTCCTCCAGTGGTTATGAAACTTTCTAAATCACTAAACAAAAAAAAGTTAAAACGAAAATCAAACTGTTGTTAAACCAGCATCTCTTTAACTATTTGACTGAAGCCGTTGTGAATGTGATCATGTGACAACATAAATCATACATAACTAAACTTGTTTATTTCATTGTTGTCTAGATATGAGAGTTTTATCATTAAGAAGACATTAAAAAATGTTAAACACACGTTCCCACTCAAAGTTCACCCAATAATGCAGATTTGGGGTTAGGATAGGCCAGGCCTGAGGCTATTAAAAAAGACCCAAGGCTACAGCTCCATAACCAACGATGTGTTGAGTTGTCTCTGCTGTGTTTGTGTTCCACCTTCAACCAGACTTGTCTAACTGTTAAAAATGAAAGACGAAGGGTTAATAAAAACCTTAACATAACACACGCTTTTCTTAAAGGTGATGATCCGAACCCCTCTCCATAAGCTAATTTAACACTGTCTAACATTTGCTCAGCGAGAAAATTAAACCATTAGCAAAGGCTAGAAGTTTACTTTTCGAGGTGGAGTTTGCAGAGTGCTTTGTGACGGCCCAGGGATCATGTTTCCAGGGTGTGGGTTCAGGCATATGTTATTGTATATAGTTTCAGGAGCGCGCTTTGTAACAATCTGACCTTTGGCACACCTTTTTAAGGTGAGATTTAAAATGAAACGAAAACGGCAATGAGAAATGAGTGGATGCTAATTAAATTAGCATAGAAAAAGGGACAGTGTACCACAATTTAATTGAATGTTAACAAATTACTTAATTTTTGATTTCTGAAAGAATATAACTTCCAACTACTTACATCACTGGATGAAATGTAAGAGTTAAAATGACCGGACTGCTTTTTATAAAGTGAAGTGTTCCTTTAAATGTGCAGTTCTTGAGTTAGGGGAAAAAGTCTGCTGAAGTTAATTTAGAGCTTGTTAACTCAGCACACGGTGGACTGTAATGCCAATCTAGCACTCAACCAAAGGTAAAAACATTTATTCTCATGTTTAGTCTGGGATCGTTTCTGTACTGAAGCTCGATCTGAAGAATTCCATCAGAGTTTCAAGATGAATTAAATACATTTAAAGTAATTTTTTTCCAGGTCTTTTTTTTTTTTTTTTTTTACTCTGAAGGCTGTGTTTGGATGAACACGTGTAAAAGGGAGGTGATCATTATCCTTTTGGCCAAGCTTGACCAAACAAGTCTGGATCTTTGTCATCTATCCTCATTCTATAGTGCAACAGTGTATTTGTTTGGTTCCCATGGAGAATAAGTCTAGAGGATGGCAAAACACTGGGGCATGGCACTCAGCCAGGTATATATTTTTTCTCTTCTTCTGATAATGACATTGAAGAGTAATTTGTTGACTGTTGGACAGCTGTGAGCGCTTCTGAATGTGTATACACTCGACTCCAGCAGCCCTCTGAAGAGAGAGATCATATAACCTGGACATATGCTCAAATAAGGCCTTATAATAAGATTAAGCATTAAAAACTGAAGTGCTGACTGCTTTTATTACATTAAAAAGCCAGCAAAAGCTTTTATTTAGTGCTTATACAAGCAAGAAGGTAACAGCGGGGCCCAACGAGGATTTAGCGAATAGCTGCCTCTGGCTGCTTTGCGAGTGTGTGTTAACAAGGATCTAATTTAGCCTCACTGGGGTGCTATGAAAACTCTCGTTTTGTGTGGTCTGCTTTAGCGCAACCCAAATGTAAACCCAGCACCCAGGTCGAAGCGTTTGTCCTGGCACGCAGTCCGTCCAAAAAGGCTTTGCTAACTTGCTGCTAATGAGAGAGCTTTGTTACATGACGGATGAAAACTCCCAGTCCAAACATTCGTTCTAAGGCAAGAAAATCCCAGTAAAAGGCAGCTGTGAATGGAAAAATGGTGATTTCTCCTTCTCGCTATTCCAAGTCACTCGATTCTCCCCCCGTTTTTAGTTTATACATTCATTATTAGGGTCAAGAGACTGAATGAGGACAACCCGTTCTCTATGCAAACTCTTATTGGGGTTGAAGCCAGAAAACTAAGGATCAGGTAGAGGGTTGTGTAGCAAGCTGTTGCCCTCAAATCACGCTGACTGTAAACAGTGCTGAGAGGAAGGGTCTGCAGCTGTGCTTGGCTGAGAACCTGAAGCCTTCCGTCTGCAGGCAGAGTGTTGGGTTTGGTCTATTAGTGAGATAGCAGTCACCATCGCAGCTGAATAATGCTGCTGGAATTACACCGAAAGTACAAATAAGGAGGTGAAGTCATTCTTAGGCACGCGAAACCACAATGACCCAGAGTTTGAGGCGAAGAGAGAGTTTTCCCATTGGTGCTTCCCCATCAAGTTCTTATTGAACTTCTCGCTGCATTTTGTGTCATCCAATTGGGGGCCATCAACTTTCTTAGAAACAAGCTAGAAAGTAAAGTGAGATTTAATTTAAGACTTAAAGGATTTAGTAAATGTTTTGTATTAACTGCACTACCTGAATAAAAAAAAAAAAAGTCAACCAAAATTTACAGCTTTGGAAAAAAACCTAAAGTCCACAGAACGTTATCCAAAAGCAGTGTGTAAGACTGGTGGAGGAATGAATGCCGAACTGTAATTAAAAAACAGGTTTATTCCACCAAATATTGATTTCTAAACGATTTTTACAACTTTATGAATATGAACTTGCTTTTTTGCATTATTTAAGGCCTAAAAGCTCTGCATCTTTTTTTGTTATTTCAGTCATTTCTCATTTTCTGCAAATAAATGCTCTAAATTACGATATTTTAATTTGGAATTTGGTAGAAATGTTGTCTGTAGTTTATATAAAAAATCAACAACAGTGTTCATTTTTCTCAAACATGAACATATAAATAGCAAAATTAGAGAAACTGATTCAGAAAATAAAGTGGTCTCTTAATTTTTTTTTCCGGAGCTTTAACTGAGCAAATGATCTGGTGTTGCTGCAGTCAGTCAGGTCTGGGTTCAGCAACAGTATGTGCTGAAAGAATGAGGTCAGCTGACTGATTTTTCATAGGCTCAAGAAACTAAAAAACGTTCTAAAGACATTTACAGTGTGCTGTGGGTCACCAGTCTATAACGTTTGCAGGATTTGACCAAATCTGAACAGAAAGTAAAGCTCTATAAACTTCATCCTGCTGCTTCCATCAGCTGTCATGTCATCAACAAACATCATTGACCCAGTTCTACTGGCAGCTGCTTGAGGAATCTTGGTCCAGAACTGGGCAAGTTTTTTTTTTTTTTTTTTTTTTTTAAAGATGTTTTCTAGCAGTCTGATCAGGCTGAGCTTGCCAGCGCATTCCTTTTTTATTAATGGAGCAAATTGTTGATAGTTTATCAACACATCTTTGGACAGCAAATATTATTTAAATGTAAAACTTTTAACCTTTAGTTTTTTTCATGTAACAGAGAGGAACTGGCCACAAGTCTGAATGAGGCTGTCAACTGTCAATTGTCCAATAACCTTTTAGTCTGTGAGAAATTACTATTTAAAGACATCTTTGTTAAAACTCTTGATTTTCAGCTGAAACGCCACATAACATTTCTTTTTTTTTGATTGGCAAATACAGAATGTCCCTCTCCAAATAACAAGGGACATGAATGTATAATAAAGAACATTCAGAAAGACATTTAAAAAAAAAACTTCTATCTTCTAAATCTCTGTTTTTGATTAAACTTCCTTTCTAAAGGTCGTAAATATCAAGACTATGCTGAGCGTTTGTGGAATAAAAAGTACAATATGTACAAAATCCTGCCTTCCCTCTGCCTTCCATTCTTTTTCCTTTTTTTTGGGTGGAATTGTTTACTGCCACATTAATAAGCTGAAATTTAATTATATTTTGAGTACTTATTCTAAATTACACACAATTTAAACAGGTGCATATTACATGTTTCTTAAATAGAATAAATGCAATAAATCAATGCCTTACAATTCCCAAGAGCAGTGAACTTTAAACTGTTGATAAACTTGATGGAAGGGACTTGGTCATGTGTGTGAATTAATGAAAATGAAAAAGAAACAGCTGGATGGGATTATAGACCCTGTTCTTTCCAGTGTCTTGTGGAATGCTCCCAAAAGACCCACACTGGGTAAAAAAAAAAAAAAAAAAAAAAGGTTCCACAAATTTGTTTTCAACAAAAGTTGAGATTGAAATGAGAGCTGACGTTTCAGCATAAAGACACAACAATTAATCAACAGATTCAAACTGTGTAAAAGAAAGCGTGCCAGGTTCTCATGCATTTGTATATCGTTTATCGAGTTTGTTCTCTTGCCGCACAGCAGTCGCCACAGGAGCACCACAAGTTAGCTTTACAAATGCTTCTCGAGATCATACATCTGCTGAGACCTAATGATTCTTTAGCAAGCCTTTTAACGACAGAAAAATGTGGAAACAACATAAATACTGTAGCGGCTGAAGATAAACTGAAAGCGAACATCTGCTACGCTGAGGAACAATTTTTACCATATTCTCTCTCTTGTTAGTTGACAAATATTGTGCGATTTATGTTTTGTTGCTACGTTCATAGTAGCCTGATGTTTATATTTGCGGTGAGGCTCAATTTGGCATTTTCAAAGTAAGCACTTGCTAAAGCTGCCAGTTCACAGGCGGTGATTATATTAGGACTCTTTGCTGAGGCCAGGACTGAAAATACACTGAAAATACCCATCTGAATCTCTTAAGATAAGAAAAACATACTCGTTTTTAATATATTTTTCTGAATTACTGACATCTGAACAGAGCTATCTGGTTTTTTTACATTGGAATTAATAGAGGAAATAGTTCTGCTCCTGCAGTGTGCTGGCAGTAAACTCATAGACTTTATTCTAAAGGTGCTCATGAATTAGCTAAAAGTTTTAAACAGCACTGCAATGCAGAGAGACATTTTTACACTAATAACAGTCTTTGCAATGTTATATGTTACATTACAACATGTGTAATGAACTGCTAAGTGCAGTTCGGCCACTGACCTAGTCTTAGAGTCTCTGTAAAATACAAAATCCACCAGAGATCCTATGTAAACCTAGTTACTTACACACAGAGGTGGGTAGTCAATGTCCAGAAAGTAAAAATCCACCCCAGGGTTTTGTTGGCTGAACTGCAGCAGAGCCGCCCAGACAGTTGGAACAAAACCCCGGTGTGGATTTTTCCTTTTAATTAGTGCAAACAGAACTGTTCTAAAAAAAACTCCTACCTAATCTCAATTGTACTTCACTGGTGGTGTTTATAGACAAGTTCTAACCATTTCTTCATTAGCTCTGAATTACTGGGCAAAGCATATAACACTGCTGTGTTATTTGCATAAATAATACAGAAACGAACTGCCATGCTGTTCCCAAAGCTGTTAGCTCCTTTTGGATGAGACGGAGATGGGCGAGGCCATGATACTAATTCACGGGTTGACATAGACACAATATTTTTTCTAAATTTTCCTAAATAGTCATTTAGAACTATAGAAAGAATAGAAATTGCTGAAATAACAAGAAAGATGCAGAGATTTCAGACATCAAATAATTCAAAGATAAGTTTATTTCAGAAGAGTTCAGAAATCAATATTTAGTGGAATAACCCTGGTTTTTAATCATAGTTTTCATGCATCTTGGCATGTTCTCCTCCACCAGTCTAACACACTGCTTTTGGGTAACCTTATGGCACTTCTGGTGCAAAAAATCAAGCAGTTCAGCTTGGTTTTCAATTTGGTAAAATCAAAGGAACAAGAGCTGTATGACTGGAGTCAATGCAATGTGATGGCAGCAGTTGATTAGGGAAATGAAAGCCTAAATCACACACTGCTGTTGAGACACAGCACTGTACAGGAAGTCTTCCTGCACGTCTACAAAATATTCTACCTCCTGTGAGAACAGAAGCCTTTCAGAAAGCATGCTGTCAGTTACTGTCAGGGCTGCATATGGCTTTTTTTTTTTTGCTGACTGTACATCCTAATGTGCCTCTGTCTGCGTGACAGAGTGTGGGTTAGTGTGCGTGAGTAAACGGACAAATTTGAGATGTTTGGCTGGAGTGTATTGAATTCCCTACGCTCAGCACTGTAAATTATTTAGTGGTGGGATTTTCTTGGTATGGAAGTTTAATAGTTTAAGCCCCACTGCATGCTGGGGGGGATTTTAGTCCCTTTAATTTCGCCTCTGGTTGTGTAAGCAATATTTCCATGCAAAGCTTTCTTTAACCTTTATTTAACCTTATTTAACATTAACAAAATATAATGTCAAGCTTATCGTATTAGAAGAAAATGATTTGTTATATTGAGTTACAGTAAAGAGATACAATTACAGTTATTTTAATGCAAAATTGACATTATTTGATAACATATCACCAGCAAAATAATATTTTCCTGAAGAGTGTCTTATGTAGAAAGCTATACAAAACCTTTATTTCTATTAGAAATGTTCTTGTTAGTATCATCTACTTCAGAATTAATCTGAGACAATGTATGCAGTGCATTTTAAAGATCTAAGTTGATAACATCATCTTGTTAAATACAACTGGCAATTGATACAACTGTGTACTAGAACAGTTATTTATGTTATGTGGTTATTGTGATATCATAGAAAATGTTTTTTGATGCCATAAGAGAATTATTTTGATGTCAACAGAGATGGCTACAGACAATTATTGCAATGTTATAGGACACAGGTTTAAAAACTTGGTGATTGTGATGTCATAAGTAACTGCTATAGATACTGTGAGGACATAAGAGATGGCAATATATAATTATTATGTCATTGGAGATAACTACAGATACTTTTGATGTCATAAGAGACAGCTACAGATTTTTTTATTGTGATGTCATAAGAGATAGGTAGAGTATTATAATCTCAAAGGATATATGAGACTGCTACAAATGTTGCCATAAGTGATGGCTAAATATACTTTTTGTGATGACATAGGAGACAACTACAGAGACTTGGTCATTGTGATGTCATAAGAGACTGCTACAGATTTATTTTGAGGTCTAAACAGATGACAGATAATTATGATGCAATATGAAACATCTACAGACTATTATTTAATGTGGATGTCATAAGAGTCAACTACAGCTTTTTATTGTGATGTCATAAGATATGGGCACAGATACATATTATGATGTCATAGGAGACTGCCACAGATATTTACTGTGGGGTCACAAGAGATGGCGATGCTTATGATGCTATAGTAGACAACTACAGATACTTGATCTTTGTGATGTCATAAGAGTCAGCTTCAAATCTATATTGTGATGTCATAAGAAACTGCTACAGAGTAAGTACCTGTAGCAGTTTCTTATGACATCACAATATAGGTCTGAAGCTGACTAACTTTAAATAATAAATAATAAATCTATTGCCATAGATTTTTTATTTATTATTTAAAGATACTTTGTCATTCTGATGTTATAAAAGATTTCTACATGCACTTATTGTGATGTCTTAGGAGACAAGTTTAGAAACATGGTCATTGTGATGTCATAAGAAAATGCTACAAATTCATATTGGGATGTTTGTCCTAGGAGATTCCCAAGTATGTATTGTGTTGTAATAAGGGATGGCTACAGACACTTATTGTGATAATATACAGTAAGAGAGAGTTATAGATATACAGCTCTGGTAAAATTTAAGAGACCACTTAAAAATGATGAGTTTCTTTAATTTTACCAAATTGAAACCTCTGGAATATAATCAAGAGGAAGAAGGATGATCACAAGCCATCAAACCAAGCTGAACTGCTTGAATTGTTGCACCAGGAGTGACAAAGTCATCCAAAAGCAGTGTGCAAGACTGGTGGAGGAGAACATGCCAAGATGCATGAAAACTGTGATTAAAAAACAGGGTTATTCCACCAAATATTGAACTTGTTTTTTTTTTGCATTATTATTTAAGGTCTGAAAGCTCTGCATCTTTTTTGTTATTCCAGCCATTTCTCATTTTCTGCACAAAAATGCTCTAAATGACAATATTTTTATTTGGAATTTGGGAGAAATGTTGTCCATAGAATAAAACAACAATGTTCATTTTACTGAATCATATACCTATAAATAGCAAAATCAGAGAAACTGATTCAGAAACTGAATTGGTCTCTTTAAATTTTCCAGAGCTGTAGGTCATGGTGATGTCATAAGAGATGGGTACAGATATTTGGTCATTGTGATGTCATTGGAGAGCACAGGAAAACAGTTGTTCCCTGTATATGCAAGTCCACTAACAGCTGCTCTCTCCTGAAGGGTGCCGAGTGCATTATCAGCATGCTGTCCATTATGCAGGAACCTTTTAGCATCCACTGATATCAAAGATATTTGTCGAGTGTCTAAGCATTTGCTCCATTAGGCGAGCATACAAGCCGCAGACTCTCAAGTGATGAAGAGCACTTGCAGTTAGTTTCATGCTTTCCCTTGCTGTACACGCTGTAATGCCCAACATCTAGTAACAATAAAAAACTGCAGAGGCCAACCTCCGAAGAATGATGCCCTTGCGTCAGGCCATCCTGACGCACATTCCGGGTCGATGCTAACTGCGTTTGGGCTTCCAGGGAGACACAGGGCCTCTCGAGATTAAAAGGTTTGGGCGATCAGGCTGAGCTGGCTGATCTCCAGCCATTTCTGGCCAATAACATAATGCAGATGGAGGCAAAAATAGACAGCAACTTTTATCCCATGCACACATAAACTGGCTAATCATTAGGACTGGTTAATCAATCTATGAAATTAAGTCTTGTAAAAACTAATGAAAGATTAGCACAGAATATTTCACTAAATACAGCGAAGCCAGTGATGATCATAAATAACGAGGCAGTGTTTTGCTCTCTGTCTACGAGTGCTTCCTTGTGAAAGAGAAATCAAGCCAGAGAGAGCTAATCAATAACGAATGGAAAGCGAGGAGAAAGCCCACATCAGCCCCTTTATTCCTGCAAACTCATTAGAATGGGAGAAGATGGGAGTCAGACTACCGGAGTGTGTGCTGTACGATACAAAAGCGAGCTGGTTATTTTAGACCGATGCCAGTGCCCTCATTTTTCAAGAAGGGAAAATGTGAACAGAGAAATTTCCAGTGAAAAATGGAGAACATAATCATATCACAATAAGGAAAATTCCACCATCCAGACATCCACCCATTTGTTTCCAAAAGTTGATATAATCAAATAAATGTAAATCCTTTGGCTGGAAAGGTATGAATCACCGCTAAATGTCAGCACCTTTAAAATCAACTCTTGAAAAGCGGCGATGACAAGACTTCACCCATTCGGCTGTGTTGTTA
Source organism: Astyanax mexicanus (assembly GCF_023375975.1). Lineage (NCBI taxonomy): Eukaryota > Metazoa > Chordata > Actinopteri > Characiformes > Acestrorhamphidae > Astyanax > Astyanax mexicanus. The sequence continues at coordinate 19,003,392 of NC_064423.1, read as the reverse complement.
CGTTCCTCACATTCCACACACTAAAATACTTGGAAATGGATTAACACTGATTGAGGGAGCCAAACTGTAGAATGCAAACTAAAAAAAAAAGTGTCTTCTAAGCGACTCCAAATAACATTTGGAACCACAATCCCAAATTATGGTGCCATAATCAAGTTCTTAGAAGATCTGGTAAGCTTCTTAGCGGATGCTGTTGTGCAGATATGTTCTAGAAATCAAGGCCCAGCTGTGGACTGGACATTTAGTTTTCAGTTAAACCTAAAATTATGAATAACTGGCACTCACATTTCCCAAGGACTGTATGTTCTATGTTTCTATTTATTTATTTTTAAGGATAATTTATGCTCATTTATGAGTTAAATACAACCGGATACAGAGACGGAACCTGCTGTTTGTCAATCTACAGGATGTACTTCTGAATGTAACTTAATAAGAGCATGAACTGTACAGGGAAAAAAAGGAAAAAGCTACTGTAATTTTCACACTACAACCCACACCAGATAAGGTGCACTATCAATAAATGTCTATTTTCTATTTTAAGGCACACCAGATTATAAGGCGCTTTATGCAACACTAGTAAGGAACAGGGCTGTCACAATGTTTTCCTTCTAGTTCAGCAGGTCTTGCTGCTGGGTAGAGAGACTTAAGTTAAGTAAGTTAAGTAAGCAATACTAAGAACAAAAAAAACATTTTATTTTAAAGCCAAACGCGCACTGGATGTAAATCTACACCGATTTCTCTCCTGAAAACTGTTTATTTGGGTGAGTAAAACGATTCAGTTTTTTTACAGTAAGATTAGATTTCTTAGAAGGCTGGGTGCAGCAGCACTAGCATTAGCGGCTAACCACTAACGCCAACAACTAGCCAACATCGTTACAATGAGGAACCCTGAGTGTTTCGGTAAGGCAGGACGATATTAGCTAGCAGTTAGTCCCACGAAGCTCGTTTAAGCACAGTAAACGTACAGGCTGCAGTCTGATAATACTCACCTCTGAACGGCGAAAGAGCTAGCGCTGCAGTTAGCGGGTAATGCTAATACTACTCCAGTCCCAGTGCTGGAGAACTGAACTGAAACCCCTGTGTAAAGCTGCACTTTAGCAGAGTGGCTATTTACTGCTCCTTACAACCTGACTGGTAAGAGTCATACACAAGATGCATTTTTTGGAAAAATTTGTGCATCTTATATTGTGAAAAATATGGTACTCCTTATGATATTTGAAATTGAAATGATGCTGCATTAATCGAGTTTTAAGAGTAAGCTTCTTAGTGGATGTTGTGCAGATACATTCTAGGAATCAAGGAACAGCTGTGGACTGGACATACAGTTTTTAGTTTAACTTCAAAATATTAAATAACTGCCCTCACAGTACCCAAGTTCTTTAAAGCTCTACACTACACCCACCCACCTCTCATCAAGCACTGGGGCGGTCTATGTGGGGGAAGCCAAAAAACACCAATCAAATTCTCCACAAATGTACCCTCCCTCTCCACCTGATGAAACGATGTAAACTGCGAGCAGCTGTTTCTCTAATTCATTAATTTGGTTTTACAAGCCCGACCATAAATGCTTTAGTAATTGCCTATAAAAATGGTCCAGCAAGTTCAATGGCACGCCAATAAAAATCTAACACCTTGGAAACTCCTCTAACCAACTGATAATGGAGCTGAGGCTCTGCTGTACTCATGTAAACCACCTGCAAATGTAACATCATCTGCAGAGCACTACTCAAGACCCTGTGTATGCCAGACCACCCTGAACCGAATGTGTGCATATGAATGGATGAGCCCAAAACCTCACACATGTAATACAAAGTAATTAGACACATAAATAGATAAACTTTCTTAATGGGCTACAGTATAGATAGTAAATGTCCATATAAGATTAGAATCATGTTCTAAATCTAAATAAGTCATAAAATACTAAGCTGGAAACATTGTGCAAAAAGAAAATGCCTGCTGTCAAAGGGTGCCAAGGATGGTTTAATAAATTACAAATCATGTAAATGCAATGCTTGATTGTGTTAACAATTATGATTTATTCTATGTGTGTTGCTGTGGGCTGTGCTGTAACACCACTGTGTGGAAAAGTGAGTGTGTTTCACTGTTGAGCAGTATCTCCATCTTGTGGCAAAAATAGATAATGTCCAAAATGAACTAGCTGCCCATGCGACCAGAAAAAAAATACAAGCAGTCTCAACTGTTTAATTTACAATTGATCATGTCATATAATTTAGTCTGGATTGATTCTTAATAACACTGTCGGCAGACACGTTTACACTTGGTACTTAAATGCAAGTATTGCCTGTATCTTGGTTGTCAAATGCATTTGAGATATGTTTACACTGGTAAAATGTTATAATAAAATACCTCCTAAGTGGTTTGATTGGATTTAAATCTGTTTAAATGTGTCTTGGTTTATGACTACACTTGCATGTTTTATGTGGCTTGGCCATACCCAAATGTAATCCTTATACTCAAGATGCATGTACACAGGATCTTGTGCACAAACCTGTACCATTTACTCCTCTATTGATCAATTAAAGTGCCCATATTCTAATTTATTCTTGTATGTTATCAACTAAACATTTACAATTCAGTCATAATCCCAGAGCAAAAAATAGTATTTTTTTAAATCTTCACATCACCCAGGTACAAGTAGCATTTGCCACATAGAGAGGACATTTTTTGGGGAAAAAAGGGAAAACACTGAATAAGAGGGAGCTTAAAGGTGCAAATTCATATGAGCCACTTGGAAACGGTGCACAGAAACAGATCAGTCCTCTTTTTTTTTTTTTTAGAAAATGTTATAACACTTCTTAGCCAATTGTCGATTTTTACAGATGTATTACTGGTATAATTTGAGCTAATAGAATCATTTTAGCTAGCCAGCTTTTAAATGAGTCTTAATATCATTCATAGCTACAAACTGACAAGACCACACTAATCAAATAATGACACCTTCAAAAGATTTATTTAAGTAATATACAATATTAACACAAAACCACAAAGTAAAGGCTTTACAGTTTGGGTGGCCCACTGAGCCTCCAGCCCTCCATCTTCCCCACTTTAGTGAGCCATGCCGCTACCCCCAGACCAAGACACGCTGTTGTGCCAGTCATAGCACTATGGGCTGTTAAAAAAATAAAAAATAAATAAAGGGAAGAAAAAGAACACACAGAGAGAAGTGCACGACATTATTTTTCATTTAGCATCAGACAGTTTAACCAAAGTAAATTGCACACATGCAGTCCAAGTTTTGCAGCTATGGCAACTTTAATACAGGTGCTACACGACTACACTTCCTTTTCAGGAGCAGTGCAAGACAGTGTGGGAGGCAAGAGAAGAGTCTACAGTGCACAACAAAAAGCCTAGCTGATGCAGATAAACTTGTTACAAAGAATATATTTTAGCACTATCTTAACAGTTCTCAAAGGCCTGATGTTATCTCTGAAATACTCACTTCGAGCTCCAAGAAAGGCGCCTGCTGCGCATCCACCAATGAGGTAGTTAGTGGGGTCATCAGGAGCATCCCGAGCATGGGCACTCAGACAAGTGGCCATTCCAAATATCGCCCCCATGGTTGCTAAAAATGTCAGATTTCAACTGTTCTTATTATCATAGCATGAAATAAGTTCACATTGAATCTGTTCTTTGTCCTGCTGTAAAGTCAAGTGTACATTACAATTTATAATCAATATTATACTGACTGGAATTTAATTCACAAAACTGGGACCAAATATGAGGTCAGATTGTAAGCTTTCCTGTTAAATTCCTGAATCCAGTCTACTTTCAGCTTTGTTTAAAAATATTTAATTTGAATGTTACAGCAACACAGAGGACAGAACAGAAGAAGTGTTAGGAAATATACAAATAATATATGAAATCCATATATACATATAAAATGAAATACAAATATAGAAAAACTAAGATTACAGGAAACATTCCCCAGTAAGTAAGACCAGTGATATTGCACTTAGGTTGACAGTAAATAAATAAAAAATAAGTGGTAATATTGTACGTAGTGATGGTGCACAGAGTAGAGCACTACAGCAGCAATATGTAAACAGTTTTATTGCACATAGTAAGAAATAGTAAACTGCTGTCCACAATCCGACAGCAGTCAGTAGGAAGGACCTGCGGTATCTCTCCTTCACACACTGTGTGTAGCAGCCTTTCAATGGCTTTTTTATAAATCACTGCAAGATTTAGACAGCCTGTATGTACTACTGTGTGTTTAAGAGGGATTTATTTAAATGACAAGCTGCCTCTGCACTGCAGATTGGCAGGGCTGTAGACTAGACAAGCAGATATGTAAATACATTGCTTTCAAGACATAAAATCAACTAGTTTTAAGGCTTATCGTTGCATTCCATTTTTTCAAATTTTAAAACCTTTCTGAAATTCATTTTTTGGTATTATTTAGGCTCTTTAAGTGTGAGAGACACCAATTTTCTGTTAAATCTGTTAATATCGAGACAGGAGACAGGAACTACATACTAAAATGGTGACAGAAAGTGCATCCTATTAATTACTTAGTAATCAATCACCTCGACTGATACAAATACAGCGCTGGAAAAAATGTATAGACCACTTCAGTTTCTAAAGTTTTAAGAGTTCATAAATCAATATTTGGTGTAATAACCCTGGTTTTTAATCACAGTTTTCATGCATGGCATGTTCTCCTCCACCAGTCTTACAAAAATTCAAGCTGTTCAGTTTGGTTTGATGGCTTGTGATCATCCATTTTCCTCCTGATTATATTCTAGAGGTTTTCAATTTGGTAAAATCAAAGAAACTACTCATCATTTTTTAATTGGTCTCTTATTTTTTTCCAGAGCTGTATATCTTGGGTCCCCTAGTGCCTCGCGCCATGACAGTTTTCCTGCTCTTCACCCTTATAGACCATCCTGACCCAAAGACCCAAAGTACTTCTTGCACACTTTACAAATCTGTTACACTGTTTTATATCTTCGTAAAATCAACACAATGGCAGTTATTTCAACCATGTAATAGTGCACCCATTAATTGTACCACTAACCGTCCTTGATAGGGAACACACAGACAGAAATGGAATGAAAAGGTAAACAGCAATAGGCTTTATATAAATCATTACTGTATCGTTTTAATACTGTAATATTAATTTAACTTTGTCTTGGGGTAAAAGAGATAATATATTTACATACCCATTGTAGCTGTAGCATTTGCTGCCCTCGTCAGTGCTTCAGCTGCTGTATCAGGCTGGAATGCCAAAATATGATACGCTGAGCCAACAAGCCCTGAAAGAAAAACAGAATTAAATGTTCCACATTATTCCTCTGTCAGTGATGGAAGGAGCAGATTTGCTTAGGTTTTAAGATGTTAAGATTGGTGTCAGACAGCAGATCATTTAGTGTTGTGTTTTAAACCCACCCACTAGATAGCAGTGGTGTACTAGACTGTTAGATGCCCCTGTTCTTATAAGATAAGAATAAACTTTTTTACTTTGCCTCTTTTTTTTTAAATAATAGTATATTTTTTCAAAAAAAGACCTTTCAAAGACTGTACTTCTACTGCTTAAAATGCTTTGACATGCTAAGTCAAGTGATACAGTCCTCTCCAAAAGTATAGGAACAGTAAGGCTGAACCCATTAGTTTTGATGTAGACTGAAAACACTTGGGTATGTCATTAAAGGATGAAAATGAGACAAATGATCAACATTTCAGGTTTATTTTTAGGTATTTATATCTGGATCTGATACACAGTTTAGAAGATAGCACATTTTGTCTAAATCCACCTATTTTTCTTGTGAGCAAAAGTATTGGAACAGATTAAAATAGATTAAAGTGAAAAATACTTTTTGGTGCAAATCCTTTTACTGTAATAATTGTAACACATCACTAAACGTCTGCATTCATTCATGAGTAAAAAGAGTGGAATCAGACTGGAGGTGCTAACTTCTGAACTGTGTATCAGATCCAGATGTAAATACCTGGAAATTAAAACTGAAATGTTGACCTTTTGATTCTTATTTGTCTTTAAATATCACCCAACAAAATAAGTCATTATTATGAGATACTAAGTCTTAATGAGACACTATGAGATACTAATTATGATCTTTTGACACATTTGTCTTTTAATATTAAACCTAAATGTTTTCAGTCTACAGTAGAAATAAATGGACTGACTTCAATGCTCCAATACTTTAGGAGGGGACTATGTAATTATGAGATAGAAAGTCATTATAAGATACTTAGTCATAATTATAAGATACATCATAATTATGAGATGCTACATCATTGAGATTCTAAGTCATTATTATGAGATATTAAGTCATTTTAAGATAGTAAGTTAATTGTGAGATATTAAGTCATAATTACGATATGTTGAGTCTGGAGGTATTATCTTACAGTTATGAAATAGTATCTAATAATTATAACTTAGCAGAGGTCCCTTTATTTGGGCGGAAATTGGCTTTCATAAATAAAGACAGACCAAGCCAACTAAGCTTAAGCTTTTTAAAACCTAAGAAATGTTGCCTAGTCAGAGAAGTTCTGAGGCAGGAAGGCACCCAGCTATGTCTGGATTAAAGTTCAGTAATCTAGCCTTTTGTTTTACTGGGCAAAAATGGTAGGTTAACAGCTAATGACAACCTGTTTACACGTGAAATCCAGCAGTCAGCTGTCCTTATCACGACATCAAGATATTCATGTAATTCGATTCAAATACAAAGACCTTTAAGTAAGATAGTTAAGCTAGTGTGGGCAGCAGGGTATTAAATTAGCATTTCTCGCAACTGAGACACGTGTAGGTTAACTATTTTACAAATTAGCTAACTAACTCGGTAGCTAGCCTAACTGTTTGTTCTTGACATTTAGTTAGTCAAATAGCTAACGTAAGCTAGCTAGTTAGCGTTATATTCCTCCAAGCAGCTGTACCGACTGTTGTTCATTTCATTATGCGGTTAGTAGGTCTTTTCTAAGTGTCTCTCTGTAATGTCGCTTTGCAGTATATTCTGAGTAAATATTCTGAATAACCCTAACCTGACCCCAGTGGCTGACAGTGGGAAGCTAACGTTAGCCAGCTAGTTAGCTAAGCTAAAGCTAGCGAACACAGAGTTCATACACAAACCTCCCGCGACCGACGTGTTCACACACACCAACTAAACTGAGACACTGTGACAGATATCTACAAGAGCCTCGCTCACCCACGGCTGTGCCCAGTTTGGTGGTAATCCATGTTTTCTCCACACAGTCTTTCCCCTCTTCGAGCTCCCAGTAACCCATCTTGGAGACAAGAAGGACACTCTCAGTTCTCGCGAGGTTTCAGCGCTGCCGCTTCTAGAGCGGGTCGTAGTAGTATTCGCCGGGCATATACCGCCCCCTATCGCCCTGGAGCCCGTAAATCAGTTTCTCTGATTTTGCTATGTATAGGTATATATTTAAGTAAAATTAAGATTGTTGTTTTATTCTATGAACTATGGACAACATTTCTCCAAAATTAAAAAAATATATATTGTCATTTAAAGCATTTATTTGCAGAAAATGAGAAATGGCTGAAATACCAAAAAAAGTTGCAAATCTATCAGCCGAAATAATGCAAAGAACAAGTTCATATTCATAAAGTTTTTGGATTTAAGAAATCAATATTTGGTGGAATAACCCTGTTTTTAATCACAGTTTTCATGCATCTTGGCATGTTTATATCCACCCGTCTTACACAATGTTTTTGGATAACTTTATGCCACTCCTGGTGGAAAAAGTCAAGCAGTTCCACTTTGTTTAATGGCTTGTGATCATCCATCTTCCTCTTTATTTTATTCCAGATGTTTTCTTTTTGGTAAAATCAAAGAAACTTAGTATTTTTAAGTGGTCTCTTTGTTTTTTTATTATTTCTTTTACTTTATTTAAATTCTAATGATCAGGAACAAATTATTTCACATTAAATAAATCCATAAAGAAGCAGTCCTCAAGATGTTTTTTTTATTTCTAAATTAATAGTAGTAGCTGTAGTAATACTAAGTTGGAAGGAGACATAGTATAAGAATACATGGCATCAATGTACATCTGCTAATTTCCCGGTTAAGACACATAAAACCCTTTAAAAAAAAAAAAAAGATTAAAAAAAGGGTGTCTGGTAGGTCGCGGAACCTTTTTTCTGACCAGAACAGCTTTTTCTAGTTACCTGAACAATCCTAGCACTGCTAACATTGAGATATAAAAACGGCAAACACAGCCTTAATCTGCCTATTTATGCATCTTTAAACAACAATAAACAGAATTAGAACTAAAGAGATGAAACAGAATGCAACAAACCTAAAATCACCAGATTCATACACTCTGGAAAAAATGCAATCCAATGCATGTTTTAAAAGTACTTTTTTTTTGCATGTTTGGAACAGTTACACATTCTTACAAAAAACTTACAGACTGTCATTACTTTTTTCTCTTTCTTCCCCCATGTCCTGAGCTGTTGCCTCGAGGTGTCCATCCATGGTTGCAGTCCCTGTGTTTTATACAACCATTCTAATCCCCTTTCTTCCCTTCCTCTCTGTTCTCCCTCTATATTTCTCACGTTATTGAGATGCGTAGCCGGCCTGTCTGGATGTGTCCATATTAGAGGTTGCATATTTGAGCTATTTAAACCCAATATTACATTTAATGTCATAATCTGGTGTCAATATCACTGCTTAAAACTAATAGGAAATTAATGTAAGAGGCACTGTATAAAAGAGGAAAATACATCCTAACTTTTTACTCACACACTAAATAAAACAATCACAAAATAAACAGTAGGCTTTGTGATGGGGTGGCTTCACTTCCGGGCCGCGGTAGCCACAGGTTGCTTGCTTGTTGCCAGGGAGCCCTAGCGACATGAACACGTCAGCGGAGCGGCGAGCAGGAGAAGCAGAAGAGCGACTCTAAACCATGACAGACTAGCCGCTGCTAAGAGTTTAGAGTATTTCCCAGTTAACGTAACTGATAGAGCTAAGTTGTCAGACTTTGTGTTCAGAGGCCAATTGGGAAAAGCTGCAGAACTGTGCCATTTAGCCAGCTAGCCAATTGCCTTATCTTACCGTTAGATAGCTTTAGCTTGTTGTGCTAGCTTAGCTAAGTTAAAGTTCGTGTAAATGAAAGTGGAGTAAATGTGGCTTTACTTGGGTCTGTAACTGAGCAGGCTAGCAAGCTAGGAAACCTAATTAGTTAGTTAACTACCGTGCTTGAGGCTGGTAGAGTCAGGGCCAGCTGTCAGGGTGAACTGCTGCAAATACTGGAACCATGCATGCTGAGAGATAGCTAGTTAAACTAGCTTTCGAGCTACTTCAGCTAACCTAGCTTAGCCTAGCTAACCCTGCAAGCTGTCAACCCACAAGAGCAGAAGATGTGCTGGTGAAGATGCGGATCCTCCTCCCAGCGGCCAGGAAAAGAACTAGCGTTAGCTAGCGAGTCGCCGTTAATCGACAGACCCCCCGGAGGTTTCCAACCACGGCTCGGCACGTTCTGTGACATGTCGTCTCCATCGCCGGTGCAGATCAGGGAGGCGAACGCGCATTTGGCCGCTTTGCACAGGCGAGTCGCGGACCTCGAGCAGAAGCTGGAGGCAGCCGAGAACACCGTGCGGGAACAAGCGGAGAGCCTGATTCGGAAAGACGAGCAGCTGAGGGCTACTACACAAGAGATAACCGAGAACAAGGACCGGTAGGTTAAAAGAGAGCATCCGTAGGGCCATATCAGTTTTAACACAGGCAGGTTAATCGATTAGCTAGCTAACGTCAAAGCCCAACAAGATATCTGCAGTACAACCTCTCTCTCTGCAGGCCCGTGGCTATCCAGGGCCTAATTTTGACATTCTTAAACAATTCAAACAATGTGGTAAACTAGCTAGCTTAGTAGTTTATAGCTTCAGAGTTGGTTTGAATTCGGTGGTTTACAGCTCTGGAACAAAAATAAGAGACCACTTCATCAATTTCTCTGATGTTGCTATTTATAGGTATATGTTTAAATGAAATGAACATTGTTGTTTTATTCTATAAACTATATTTAGAGCATTTATTTGCAGGAAATGAGAAATGGCTGAAATAACAAAAAGATGCAAAGCGTTCGGACCTCAATGAAAAGAAAACAAGTTTTTATGCATCTTGGCACGTTCTCCTCCACCAGTTTTACACACTGCTTTTGGATTACTTTATGCCACTCCTGGTGCAAAAAAAAAATAAGTTCAGCTTGATTCGATGACTTATCATCTATCATCTTCTTGATTTATATTCCAGAGTTTTTCAATTTGGTAAAATCAAAGAAACACATCACAAGAGCTGTATGTGATTAGTTTTCTAATGCTAAAAGGATTCAGATGTTAAGTCATGTACAGTCACTAAATACAAATCATAATTTATCAATTAGAAACTTACCCACCATTTCTTTACAGTGGTGGTGTAAGGAACTAGGGGTCCCACACATACTCAGGAATTTATGCTGTATTTACTGTGCAAGACAAGCAGTAGCTCTAGTTATAACCTTACAATGGGGAAAATTAGCTGTAAAGAGATCTTTGGATGATATTTTGCCAAACTAGGTTGTGCATGTATATCTTCACTGTGAATGGACTTCTATGAAAAAATCTATGATACAGTACTAGTTCAAAGCTTTGACACACCTTCTCATTCAGTGCATTTCTTTATCTCTGTATTGATCTCTTTCTGTATTTTTGACATTGTAGATTAATGCTAAAGATACCAAAACTATTAAGAGGCACATAAGAAATGACATGTAAACATAAAAAAAGTGTTTGGCCTCCACAATTATCTGACTTAAACCTAACTAAATTGGGTGATTTGGGATGAGCTGGAGCACAGTGTGAAGCTGCTTAGAAGAATCTAAAGTATAAAACATTATTTTTGTTTACAAAATAATTCTGTATGTGTTTCTGTATAGCTTTATTATCTTTAATATTGAATGGGAAGAGGTGTGTCTATACTTAGACCAGAAGCTACTCAGATTCACCAAAAGAAGCTAAACATTTTTAGAAATGTATCGACATTAATAGTAATTACTTAGTATGTGTTCACAGTGCATTTCACGTTATAAAACCACCCTGAAAGACTATAGGGGAAAAACAGTCTGCATATCAGCACTTTAAATATGTCAACTAATTTTGTTTTTCCATTTTTTTTTTTTTCAAGGGAAATTTCCTACCTCCACGAAAAGCTTTATCAGTCAGAAGAATCCATCCAGAAACTCCAGCACATGGTGAAGGAGAAGGATTCCCTAATCAGTCAGCTTCAGCACCGCTGTCAGCTGCTGGACAACATCTGCAAAAGCCGTCCATTATTAGACAGCATGCTGGCCCAAATGGCAGAGGCAGAAAGAATGGGACCTGTTATTGACTTAAGCAAACCCACTGCAGACACATCGCTCACTGATGGAGATTCCAATTGCAGCCCTAGTGGCCTTTCCAATCACAAAGACTTCTCACTCAGCGAGGACGACGTGGACGATCAGGAGCTGGATGGTGTTGTGTTTGGAACTACAGTATGAAAAGCAGAACAGGGCTTTTATGTTTCCCAACTTTGTCGGCCCGAGCAGATTCTAAGAGAAATGCAGACAGTGACTTTGTATAAGAAGCGGTTAGTCTGCAGTTGATTCGGTACATATTTTACAGTCAGCAGTGTATCTTTACTTTACAGCTACCTTTCAGTACAGTAAGCACAGATGCGATTCAACATGATGTTCCCAAGCTGTTGACAGAGCCTGTGATGGAGCAGTTGTGGAAGAGCATGGTTAACTAGGGTGGCCTTAGGCTGTGAGCAGTTATATGTGAAGTTTATTTTCTTAATGTGATGCACTACAGACTGGTCACTTTTAGTTCATACAGTTCTATTTCTGTTTCAAACCCTAAAACCAACCAATTCTTAAATTTTAAAAATGTTCCAGCAAATGTTACTTTAGGATAGATAGGAAAGGGAACCTGTAGAGACCATTTTACAGTTTTATATATAAAGGAATACTCAAGTGTTTTCAACTTCTATACCAAATTCAATATCTCTAGCATTCGATTGATTACCACAAACCATAACTTTAACTTCCCTTTAATAACAAAACAATCAAAAGCTAATTTAATTGAATACGATAATTGTTTTTTCACCATAGTATAAGTCATTTTTGTTACAGAAAAGTAATACAATACATTATAGAAAATGAATGCCAATGTCAAGTAATGCTTTTATTATTTTATTTATAGAGTCTGGTTGCCAAAACAGGAGTGCCATAATTGAATCCGGCATGATCATATTAATATCCATGGTAATCAACCACATAGTACAACTGATAAAGATCAGGGTTGGAAAAAGATAGAGTATTTCTATACATGGTGTACTTTCCCAAAGAAACAGTAACAGTGGTCCAGGGAAGGACGTAAACATGTAAGTTTTTCAGCAACACTCTTTTATTTTGTTACATTTTCCAATTACATTTTGTTTAAAAAAAATCTAATGCCAGGTCAGCTAAATCTTAGAAAATCTGTTACAGTTTTACCACAACTTACAAGTTACTGTCGCACTGAGCAGGGATAGTCTCACTGCTGATTTGATTGCAAACATAAATAAATTCTGGAGCTTTCTCTAATTTCAGTTTTTTTTCTCTTACTTTGATGTCAAGACAGGACACTTAAGTCTTGTTTGCCTGAATGTGGCAGTGAATAATTATTTGGGTTGCAAAATTTTATTTTTTTTATTTAGTATTTGGAACCGAGTCTATGCAAGTATAAATCTTCTTTTAATGTGTGTAGGTATCATCTGGAAATGGAATGATTATGGTTGTCCAGTCATACATACAGGATTGATTGTTGCATTTAGTCCTTCACAAAGGCTCTCTCATTCAAGTGGGTAACTGTTGCACATATTCTGATAGTGTCTTAACCGTCCTATTTTGAACATTACAGCTTAAAAAAACAACAACTGTTAAATATCTTCCTCTTTGTTTTATGCAAAGGTGAAATGTGCTAATGCATCATGGCACAGTTCTTGTGATATCAGGGCGTGCGTCTTGTTACTGCTCGGTATAGGAGTGTGTGTATGCTATCTTTTATTTTTTACAGAGTTAACTGGTGCCTCAAAAAAACATGGTCAGTTGGTCTATTTATTCTGAATATATCTAATAAACTATTTTGTTATTCTGTGACGGCTCATGTATTATGTTTTAATGTTACTAGTCGCTTTACAGTCACAGCAACTGTGTGTGTATGAAAGCTGCTTGGGTTGGCTCAGTTTCTGAGCTCTCCACTTTGTTTGACAAAACAGGAATTGTGGTAGTATATTTTATGGGTCTGTATGTAAACACAGTGGCGAGAGTATTCAGAGTTTAAAAGAAAAAAGAAAAAAAAAAGGTTATTTTGATCTTGAATCATCAGGCTCTAAATGTTAGTTGCAAATAATTTTCCAATAATTTAACTTGTTTTCTTTACATTATTTGAGGTCTGAAAGCTCTGCATCTTTGTTATTTCAGCCATTTCTCATTTCCTGCAAATAAATGGAATTTGGGAGAAATGTTGCCTGTAGTTTCTAGAATAAAACAATGCTAATTTTACTCAAACTTCACCTATAAATATCAAAAATCAGAGAAACTAATTTAGAAACGGAAGTGGTCTCTTAATTTTTTCCAAAGCGGTGTGTGTGCGCATGTGCATACACACATGCACACACACACTTTTGTTAATTCCTGTATTTGCTTAATAGTCGCACTGAATAAAACAAAACCCAAAATAAACTTGAAGGTGACATGCAGATGTAATTGTACATTTAAAGTGTTTAATTGGTTTGCTGAATTATTACATTTAGGAAATAAACAGGAATTGTGCTCTTAATTGCACAGAAAGTAGAATACTTTGGTTCTCTGGAGAGGAATTGTTTACTTACACACATTTGAAATAATGTATAGAAACTTTGAGAAAAAAAAACACCTTTAAAGTATGAAGTAAAGTATCAAGTCAACTTTAAAAAAAATACAACACACTGCCTGCAACATTTTGATTACAATGTCATCTTTATTTATTAATTCGTTCAACAAATACAAAACTTTTTTTGTATAAAAGAGTAGCTTCTACACTTTGATATAAGCAATTAATGCGGAGGTCAGTACTGAAACACTGATTTAAAAGAAAACAAGTGCTATGCATGGCAGATCTTAGACCTACAAGCAAACAATCAGCAGAAAATCAATTCATCAATGTGGAAACAGCACCTTTCCCCTGCCAATGCTGTTGTGGAAGCCTTTGGTGCCGTCGGGTCCCATCGGCTGGCGCACAACCAGCACACCAAGCGGCCTCTTTATCTGACTGGGAGACATAGGCCAGCTTTTCTCTGCTTGAATTACCTGGGCAGCATTTCTTCGGCGTTGGACCCAGGGGCTCCCTGCGTACCCTGCGCTGTCTTGGGAGTAATCTCCTGAACTCCGGCTTCTGCTGCAAGCTGAACTGACAGTCGAGGGAGGAGTGCTACTGAAAATTGGTGTTGTGGCAACTGGGGAGCTGGCATGGCCTACAGGGAACAGCTTACGCGGTATGAGGGGGCTCCCGATAGGGCTACCAAGTGGGTTTCTGAAAGGGTCTGAGCGAAAGCTAGACACCCGTGGGATGGCCAGAGGGCTGCCGTACATGGCCTGAGGGCGAGAGACCCGTCGGTTAGGTCGGGGTGATGCTGGGGCAAAGTCAGATTCAGAGGAGCTGTACAGAGCTGAATCTTCAAGAGAGCAGAGATGCCTCTTGGCTTTCCTGTTTTGTTTCTTGGAATCGTCATAATCATTCTCAGTGCCTTCCTCAGACTCTTCCTCAGTGTGAACCTGGCTGGTTCCTGGTTTCCTTGTGCCACGGCTACCAAGGAGCACCACCCGAATGCCTTTCCCTCCATTCAGATGCTCCTCTGCTTTGAGAACTTCATAGGCCTTGCGGGCCCCATCCAGGTACTCATACTCCACCAATGCGCACAGTTTACGCCCAAGTTCAGTGTGTTTCTTGGTGTAGCGCTTGAGCTCAGCAGGTATCTCTTTTCCTGGACGAAGGATGCGCAGGGAAGTGATGGTACCATGAGAACCAAATATAGACATGGCGGTCTCCATGAAGTCTTGCTGCAGCTGCTCTGCTCCAGATGAACCACTGTTCTCTACTTCTGTGGAACTGATAATGTCCTGGAAGTTCCAGGCCAACAGCAGTTTGGTGGTAGGGATGCACAGCAGCCATTCAGGAACCGGGGTTCTCCGTCGCACCTTGGTTCCTGCCTCATTTACCTCAAGATGATGAGAGGTGCATGCTGCTGCCAGAGTTGTACGCCAGTCACGTGTGAGCTCTCGGATCTACCAAAAGAGAGGAAAAGTGATGATCCCAACAATTCAGACCAATGACATCAAGCTATATATGCTGTAGAATGCTCTGCAGCACTTAAATGCTACTTTTATGTTTGTAAAAATGCACAGAAAGAGGAAATGTGGTACCATGCCAATATATATTCATGTACATATACATAACAGCCAATGCCTGAATCAATGTTAAGATATAATAGTTAATATCCTGCATTTACTTCTTTTTCTGAACTCACCTTTTTGAAAGAGGTCATCAACTTCAGGCTGACATAACCCATCTTGTTCCTCTGGATGTGTTTTAACAGAAATGCATCGACTTCCAGATTCTCATCAGAGAGGTAGTGCTCAAGCTGAGCAGCTATTTTCAGTTTCAGTTCACTTGGTGGTGGAGTCCAGGCTTCGCCTTCACATCCTTCTTCTTCAAATACATCAGTCAGCTCTGCTGAACTTCTAAAAATAAATGTTTATTTTAAGCTTTTAAAAAAGAGACCTTGCATGTGCTAAATACTCAGAGAGGCACACTTTCGTAACACAATTTAAACAAGTTAAAAGTACCAGGACTGTTTTTAAGTCTGCTTATATCTTACCCATCCAAACTATCATTCAGTCCATCATCAGTGTAGGAGAAAGAGTCCTTCAGGTGAGAACCCTCCTCACAGTGGAAGATCTCCGAGAACAGGGGTGAAGACATACTGCAGTTAAAGACATTAAACAGATTTTCAGGCTCAGAAAAAGGAGGATCTAATTACAAAGCTTAGGCCCAGTTTCCCCCAGACTAGGATATAGCCAAATCTTACACACACAACATTGTGAATACAATTTCTCCCTTGTCTAAGACTAGGCCTAACCCTTAGATAATTAAACTACAACCTAAACGTACAAGATTAAAATACGATTGCTGTAAACCAACCTGGAGAGCCTCCCGGCGGGTCTCCCTGTGTCGCCACACGAGCCCAGGTGAAGCTAATTTAGAACGCTGATTTTAAAAGTTCAGACGTCACTGATGAACAATAGCGCTTATTGGATAAACGACAGCCAACTAAACTTTACGGTGGCCTTGACAGGTAAAATCACACAAAAGAGCAAAAACAGCAGCAAATAAATATATTAATACTAATAACACACAAAAATAGAAAAAAAACCTTAAATGTTAAAAATTAAAGGTTAACATTACCACAAAAAACAATACCAGGAAAAAAAATGTCAAAACAGGAAATGAAATAAAATATTACCAGACACAAAAAATAGTTAATATATAAAAAACCCTCTTAAAAAAGGAACAAAAATGACAAAATATATATGATATAAATGAAAAATGAAGAAAAGAATAACCTCTACTTTAAAAAAAATAGTAGCAATGATAAATATAATCAGACACAAAAAATATTAGAAAATATATATTTTTTTAAATGATCCCCACTTTAAAAAAGGAAAATAAACACATAAAAAGAGGACGAAAATGAGAAATATAAAATTTAATAAATGTTACCGCACACAAAAATGGTAGTAAAAATGACAAAGGAAAAAGGAACAATAAAAAAGGAACAATAAAAATATTAGCATAATATTTATATATATATATATATATATATTTTTTATATATATATATATATATATATATATATATATATATATATATATTTTTTTTTGCAGTTTTATAAAACAGTTGCAGCTGCAAGGTGGCATGTAACAGTCACTAGAGGGCATCAGGAGCCATGAATTAATGTGCTATATATATGAGCAATGATAAACATAACCAAACAGACACAAAAAAATATATTAGAAAATAAAGAACAGTATAAGACAGAGTTAACAAAGTGATAAAAGCATACAAATAAAATAATAAAACCACCCAAAAAGAAAACAAGTGAATGAAATGACAATTTAACAATTCATTATTAAAAGACAATTAACAAATTATTCATTTTAATGATTCGTAGAAATTAACGTGTTAAACCTGCGCATTTTCACCGTGTTAAATACATTAATCAAACCTAATAAACTCTTTGACTCTGCTTTGCTGCAGGATGTGAGTGTTTTTCAGGGCTGAGCTGAGGTGTCGAGCTGAATCTCAGTTTCTGGAGGTGTTTAATGGTGTGGATTGCAGCTGAATGGATTCTGCAGGGGGTCCCAGAAACGACAATAGTTAGACAACCGCCCCTGACTTTTTCACGTAGCTTCCAGACCTTGACTGTGAGGTGAGCACTGCTCACTTGTGTAATCCTCCCTGACCTGCCCGCTGTAGGAGGCAGTCTGCAGCTCTTTGTAGACAAAACAATGTAAAGAGCGTTAGACTGAACTGCAAATGATGAGGGTTAAACACGTTAAAACCAGCAGTGTGATGGTTCATTCTGTCCCATTGGGATGCCAAATGAATACATCTGATTCTGTTCCTGGCAGAACTTTTATTTACCACTAAGTACAGTCAAGTGGTGGTGAATAAACGTTATAGCAGTAATCGTATTTTTGCACATTCGGTCCCAGTGCAATGGAATATATGTTCCCAATGTCATATTAAATGTGTGCAGACCGAATTCTAAATTACTTAGTGTTCATTTGAAAATGCTTAATATTTCTTCGCCGCCAGGTGGCAGTATCGGACTAAAAATGTCCACACCTGAATTGAAATATAAACTATATTTATATTTGACAAAAATGCTCACATCTTATATTTTTTATTTTGCGCGCAAAAAACGTCTAGTTTTCAAATAGCCATTTATTGTTATTTTTTTAAATGATCTTATTTCCTTATTTATATTTAGCAGTTTTATAAAACAGTTGCAGCTGCAAGGTGGCATGTAACAGTCACTAGGGGGAATCAGGAGCCATGAATTAAGGTCATGAAACTTAAGTAACGTGTCCTTGCTTGTTTATCTTGTAAATTAAAACGTGTTTATTAAATCATACTAGCAATTGTTACAATTAATATCAAAATTAAGACATTATGTTTAAATGTTGCATGGGATTTGATAACGTGTAGAATGAAAAAACAAAAAAGAATAATAATAATAAATAGTGCAGTTAGTTAATGATTTTAATGTATTAAGTCTTGTGCTATTAAATTGGCCTTGTTTATGTATGGCCATGCAGAGGCAACCAGAGCAACAACAACAACCTGTACCATCAACAACATTGTAGAGCAGGCGCCCATAATTAGAGCTGCTGAAACCAGAACGAGGAGTGATGAAAGTTCCAGGTAACACGGATAAACTCCACCACCTTCTAGAGGCTCTGCATGCGCACTGTACTGGGACAGCCTGAGCCTCGCGCGAAGTGTAAATACAAGCAATAGCTATGCAGGGGAGATCTACAACAGTACAACAGTGCAAAACATGTTATGGCACATTATGTTTAGCATACACATTATTTATTGATTTATTGATTTATTTAATATAATGACACACTTGAAGCAGTAACAGTGCAATGCATTACTATATCACATGAATCAGGTCATCTGACGTTTAATCACAATCTACTACTCATAATCATCTCTAAACTATAGATTATTGGCATTTTATGGGAATTAAATAATGAACCTTTAATCTAATATATAATACATTAATGTATGATAAACACGATGATAGACGTTTTACGTAAATAATCAACGCTCAATAACAATATATGCACGATGAAACTTTTTAAAAATTATTATTCTTTTCAGCAATGTCTGCATTCAAGGTGAAAGGGAAACTTAGGAAATTCCACCAGACTCGATAGTGGTATAAACAACCAGACACACACAGAGGTGGAGGGGGGGGGGAACTGATCGGCCCACGTGGGTTCCGAACAGGAGTCTCCACCAACAGCCAATGACCAGAGAGCGGAGTATTTCGTTGGCCAATGGGAAAAGGGTGCGTTGGAACAGACCACCCCCGCCTGGTTCGGGGTAGATATATGCGTTGAGTTTCGCTGATACCCGGCAGAAGACACTTGACGAGCGCAAGGAACAAGACTAAGAAGCAGGATACTCTCGAGCTATAGCAGAACTCATTGGATTACTATCGACTTTGCCTTTTCGCCGGCACTCTCGCGCTTGGATTTTGTGACTTTTTTGGGAGTCCTTCTTGAGACGTTTGGATTATTATTATTATTCATCATCACCTCAACACAACATGACTCTGGAAGAAGTCGTTGGATGCGATATGGCTGACAAGAAGTAAGTTCTGGTCTTGCTTTGAGTTTGCATAGTCTTACAATAGTCGTAGCCTAGTCATTGCATGCATTCGAAAGGAGCCTGTAGCTACATCAGTGCTTTTATACTTTTATAGCAGTTTAATAGTCAGTGAGTGCATGCTTCTGCTGAAAGCAACCACAACCAAACCTACAAGTTTTGCTTATCAAGTTTTTGCATTTTCTTCTAGAATGGACACAGTGAGCCAAGCCTTAGAAGAGCTGCTGGTAGCAGCCCAGAGACAAGACTGTCTGACCGTGGGGGTTTACGAGTCTGCAAAGCTGATGAATGTGTAAGTATACTTATCCTAAAAGACATTGTCTTAACTTTAGTATAAGAAACTCATTTTCATTTCGTCATTTACAAATCGTGTGCACTGTAGACCAGCAATTAATTCGCTGCCTTTTTTTCTTTATTCTCTTTTCAACAACAGTGATCCAGACAACGTGGTGTTGTGCGTGCTCGCCACGGACGAGGAGGACGAGGACGACATCGCGCTGCAGATCCACTTTACGCTGCTGCAAGCTTTCTGCTGCGAGAACGACATCAACATCCTGCGGGTGTCCGGCTTGCGGCGCCTGGCGCAGGTCTTGGGCGAGCCGGCCGATGTGGATAATAACAGCACCGGGGGCAGCAGCAACAACAGCAACGGCGAGCCCAGAGACTTCCACTGCATCTTAGTGAACGTAAGTGTCGACTTTCTTCATACTTCACACTGCACTGTTTGTACTACTATTATTTAGTTAGCAGCAAGTGTGTTTGTGATTAGACTCCTTGGCATCGCCATTGTAGCAACACGAATATGGAGTTTATATGCTATTCTAGCTAGTTTTTAGTGAATAATAGCTGCTACAGTTTCAATATTATGTTCAAGAAGAGCATTTTGACTAAACGCCCTTTTCCTTTGCATTTCTTTCCATACAGAATCCTCAATGCCAGCCTCTCAAGTGCCAGGCTCTGCAAGAGGTGGGCAACTACTGCGACGAGAGCCGCTGCAGGAACCAGTGGGTGCCCTGCCTGTCCCTGCGCGAGCGCTGAAAGCCGAGTGAGCGGCGCGTGGGAACAAGATTAAAATGAAAACGAGCGATCAACCGCCATTGCAAAAACCCGAGAATGCAAAAGGGGGGCTTTTTGTGTTTTTGGTCACCGCTCTGCATCAGCCAACGAGGCTGAAGAAAGAGAGAGGGAGGGCGCGTGCGCTTCACTTCGCAGCTCTGACTCCGTCCTCCGCGCGAGGGAGGTAGCTAGCGGCGGAGGAGGAAAGAGAAGAAGCAGAAGGAGAGGAGAGGAGGAAAAAGGTGGAGGAGTAGGAGGAAAAGCCGTGATGGAGGCGCACCGTGTTGGAGGAGCTCCGCGCGGGGGCGCGCGCTCTGACGGTTTCTCCGTGGACAGAAACCCAAAAGGGGCAGACAAGCTGCAGAAGATGGTGTGCGGTTTCTTTCTGCTGCAGGTCACTCTCTTGACTTGCTGTGCTCTACTGTACTCTACTGAACTGAACTGTGAGATACGTGTGCTTGCAGTATCATATGCTCATATGTTTGGACTTAAGAAGGCTCAGCTGCCTTAATGTGGCACGTGGACTGCAGCATCTGCTTTGTGTGACTGCAAGAAGAGAAAGAAGAAGGCCAGTGTTACAAGACATCATGATGATGATGATGATAATGTCTTATGGACTCAGTACTCAATATATACGAAAACCACGACTGGACTACTTCATTGTTTTTTTTTAATCTGTAGGCTATAAATTATTTGCCATAATTTAAACAGAGTAATATAAATGATGTGTGATCAAACCTCATGTGAATTCAAATTCAATGCTGTTTCAATAAATTATTGTTTGGAAATTGAACATTTTTGGCTTATAGTGTTTTATATGGGCAAGGGAAAACATAGGGAAGCGGGAGGGGCCATGCAGACAAAAGAGGAACCTCAGACACATTCAGTCTTACACTGCCTAAGGGTTAGATTATGCAAACAGAAGTAAGGCACATTATATTCTTTTCTCAGTTAGCTGAAGGGCAGTCTTCACATCCTCATAAACTGGAATCTGCGTCAGACCGAACCGTCACAGTTGCAACACCAGGCTGACTGAACACGGATTTGAGGTCACTGGAGTACTGTTTACTTTGGAAAGCTGTTCACTCCACAGTGTGATACAAGAAATACAGTTCTTGCGCACAGGCTCAGATATTAGATAGTAAAAAACAGAGCAGTGCTCTTATCTAACCAGGCATTGTCAACCTGTGGTGCACGAATGCATGGGAATTTAAATTTAGATGGTTGGGGTTGATTATATTGCTCAAACTAAGAAAAGCTCTTATACACTTGGAGGTCTGGTAGGATCTGCACTAAACCAGTTGATACAGTGCTGCACATCAGCAGCAGACAGTAGGTCAGAATGCTAATCTCATTTAAAAGTCTTAATGTGTCTCATGTACTTGAGAGTAATAGCAATGACTGAGGTGTAGTCACAATTTAGGATATAAAAATAGATAACAAAAACTTTCAAATCTCTCAAGAGTTACAAAACAAAGGTTACAAAATATGTCAGTATGGTCATACCGCTTTATTAAAAATTCCAGGACAGATTGTGCATGTGACTGACAAGAAGTTTCTGCCCACCACTTTATATTATGAGAAATAAAAGATCATACCCATGATAAAGCTCACTCTGGGGTACATTATGACATTTAAGACTTGATCTGAGAGATTGGATTGAGTAAATATGTCAGTCTGAAAGCTCAAGTAAACTTGCACTTCACATCTTACTGTAGTCTTCCTTTGAGAATTCAGTGTTGTGGAAGAAGGGTATCTTCACAAAACACTTAAAGGCAGATTGGCATGACTTTACAATGATAACCCTATTTGCACAACACAATCATTATTATAATGTTTTTATACATCATTATGTTTTTAAGACTACCTGTAAGCAAGAGATAAGGTGTAGGCACCCAAGCTGGCTGATCAGCATGACCATCATCACCAAGCTGATAGCCCAGATTACCAGCATCACCAAGCTGGTTGACCAACATGATCAAATGGTCACATTGGTCGACCAGCATTACCAGTATCACCACGTTGGATGACCATCGTGACCATGCTAGTTTATCGGTGTGACCTGCATTACCAAGCTGGTTAACCAGCATCACCAAAATTACATGAAACCTACTACATATGTTTTTCTGGCCAAGAGCTTGTTAACCAACTTGTTTACCAGCATAAAGTATGTTTTGCCTGGATGACCACCTTGAACATCAAAGACCAGGTTAAACTATCCAAAAACCAGCTACCAGCCTTGAGCTGGTCTTGTGTGTAGGGAAAAGATGTGCTACTTATTCTGCTCCCCTTACTGATATAAACAAACAAAAAATGACCAAATATAGGACAGTATGGTCGGTCCAAAAACATGTGGAATGCTACAATTCTCAGTATTAAACTTTTTAATTAAACGTAAACTTTAAAATTAAACTTTTCCACTGAAACAATGTGTATCTACAACATCAGAATCAATGTATATGTTCACATTGATTTCATATTGACTTAACATAGATTCAGTGTCTGGGATAGGCTCATATATACAGATCTGGAAAAAAAATTAGAGACCACTTACAAATGATGAGTTTCTTTGAGTTTACCAAACCTCTGGAATATAATGAGGAGTAAGACGGATGATCACAAGCGATCAAACCAAGCTGAACTGCTTGATGTTTTGCACCAGGAGTGGCATAAAGTTATCCAAAAGCAGTGTGTAAGACTGGTGGAGAACATGTCAAGATGCATGAAAATCGTGAATTAAAAACTAGGGTTATTCCACCAAATATAAATTTTGGAACTCTTAAAACTTCATGAATATAAACTTGTTTTCTTTGCAATTTTTTGAGCTCTGAAAGCTCTGCATTTTTTTTTGTTATTTCAGCCATTTCTCATTTGCAAATCTGCAAATAAATGCTCTAAATGACAATATTTTTATTTGAAATTTGGAAGAAATGTTGTCCCTAGGGTACAGAAAAAACAACAATGTTATTTTTACTCAAACATATACCTATAATTTGCGAAATCACCTTTTGCCTTAAACAATTGTGAGTGTAGACGAGTCTTTAAATTAACATTGATTCACTGTCAGAATTTCAACAGTAACCATTGCTTATTAGGCAATGTTAGATTCAGTTGGCTTAAAGGTTGCTTTTACATCCTTTACATTAAGATGTAAGGTGTAATGCAACAAAAAAAGAACGTTTATTCAATGTTAGTTGTTATCAGTCCTTGTTGTTTGTTTTATTTCTTGCCTTAGAAAGTTGATGGCTATACGGCTGCATGTTAGCATTAGCACAAGCAAGTTCACTCAGGTTATAAACTACTTAATACCAAACACGTAGAACAGAGGCAGAACAGGTGGATTTTATGTCACTGAATGAAAACGACCACACGTATTTTCCTCATATTTAGTCTAAACTTCTCTTCGTTTCTCCTGTGGTGTTTAGAGCTGCGTGTCAGTGTGTCAGAGTGAATTTAGGTTGTGTCACGGCTGACAAGCGTATATTGATGGTATCAAAACCCAGATCAGTAATATTCACCCAATATAAAATGATTCCACGCTTGTTTTCTCCACCTGTGTGCGTCTGAGCGTCTGAGAGAGAGTTGTTTGTGGGCATCCCCGAGCTAATTATTTATTCCGCTCCACTTACGTAGCCCTATCACCGATTACGCATCGGTATCTCCGGAAACGTCATTGACCATATAAGGGCAAATCTGAGCCCTTCTCGGAGGTTCCACCACGCTGCGAGGAGTGATTTTTGAACGTGGCGAGCCGCCTTTCTGAAGAGGCTGAGAGCGGACTGGGCTGTTTCTCTAGAAATGGTCCAGCGGAAGCAGCACGACTCTTCCCTGGCAGTCAGTCACACTGTAGGTATGTGAGGAATGCGAAAACACTCCTCTGTTCAGCTGAAAGAGGGAGAGGGAGAGAGAGAGAAAGAGATAAAAAGAGAGTAGTTTCTGAGAGGATGCACAAGAGCACACCAGGAAGTCTGAATTTGCCTGTGTTTGTTTCCTCTCTTCCTTTAAAGGTGAACTCCAGTGTGAAATGGACTTGGAGTGTAGTGAAACATGATAACGAGTACAAACTTTTGTCAAAAAGCCCACCTCCGTTTACCCCCAGCATTCCCAATTACAGTGCTTTGAGCCAGTGCTTCCCACAGGCTTACATTGCCAGAGATGGGGCATAGCTTTGGCCATGTAAAGAAAACACTATTTTTTATTTTTTCACCATTAACAAGCTCAAAATAGCTCCTACATACTTCATCGGTAAAATTTAGAGGGCTTAGGATAGAGGAACAGATTAATTTAGCAAAATTAATTAAATTGGAAACAGAAATGCATGAATTCCAGCTGTTGCTGAAAATATCTCTACATGCATTTATATTAAGAGATTTATATGCATTTATATTATACAAAGAGATTTCTTTGCATGGGCAATGCTATGCCCCTTTTGCTAGTATTGTAAGCCTGTAGGGAGCATCAGCTAAAAGTGCTGAATTTCGAAACGCTGGAGGTGAACAGAGGAGGGCTTTTCGGCCAAAGTTTGTACTCGTTATCATGATTCACACCTTAAGTCCATTTTACACCAGATTTCTCCTTTAAAAGCTGGCAATCCTCTAAAATGTGCTGGCCAGGGGGGTCGCCAAGACCAAGACTGAGTGGCATTGAGTGCTCCAGCTTTTATTTCCAACAGGATTTTCAGGATTTCAAGATACATTAATTAATTATAATAGATTAAAAATAGAATCTTCATAGAAGTGTCATCAGGAGAAAACCTTTCGTTCATTCTCTCCACATTCTCTACTTGGGACAGGTCATACTCTCAGTACCCATACGTTGTTCTTCTGCAGCCATGCCTTTGAAATGTGTGCCTCATGTGTTTCACACTGTCCTGTCCCTGGAAACCATTACATGTGTCCCAGGAAAAGATGCCGCCTTGAAGGCAGCAGGTTTTGCTCTAAGATCTCAATGTACGTTCCTGCAGCAGTGCTGCTATTACAGGAGTGTACTGACACAACCCCATTACACACCCTAACTTTTGGACTTGTTGCTGATAACACCCTGGATGATGCTTTTTTAAAATTTAGTCCAGAGCACACGGAGTCTGTTTTATCCTTTTGTCTGGTGACAATGCACATTTTTGCCACTTCTCGACAAGGTTAACATTTAGCCTTCTGTTTTTATCGTTTTAAAAAGTATAATTATAGCATTATTTGAATGTAACTCCATATTGTAGAAGTAAACTTTTGCACTTTTGGTTATATCTATTGGTCTAGCTATTGACAAGTAGTGATTCTTGATGCAGTGCAGAATATGATTCTATGCAAACCTCAGGATCTTAATAAACAAACCTTAAGAGTTGCAAGCTGAAGGTTTTACCTCAGAAGAGAAGTGAAATGCAAGATGACCCAAGAATCCTACAGAAAGTGAAGCCTTTTGACAGATACTATACAGAATGGGCAAAAATGCACATTGGAAATCAGTTCATCTTTTACTTAGCATTGTAAAGTAAGAGATTTTTCGGCCAAGTGTGCAATTGGCAACATCTGTGGCGAAATTTGCATTCCACTGGGCTTATAAATGGACTGTAGCTAATTCTAACTGGTGGCTAAAAACTTGCTGACTTGAACTTTAAATAGCTATAGTGCTATTTTTGAAATAGAAGATTTGGAAACCAGAGCTGGGATATATACAGTAGGTACGTAGGCACATAGGGATAGAGGGATGGGTGGAGAGAGGGAGATTGTGCTTTGCACAGGAAACCAAAGCACTTCACCCACAGACATAGAGACGTTTGCATGAATCTTCCAACCCCCTTTCCTGCACATTAAGCCTTGATCTGTGTGTGATCTGTAATGACTGTGTGCCACCCAGCCTGACTCCCTCGCTGAGGTCAGCAGGTACACAGAGACTGGCGGCAGGCTTGGCTCATGTGCGCTGAGGCCCGTTCCCACCCACAGAATGAACCCTTTTACAGCTTGCCCCCCTCAGACAAATTTGGAGGCCGCGACAGAGGCGCAGAAGGTTTTATGGTGCCGGTGCTGTCCCGCGTTCTCCCAACCAAATCAAGCAGGCTATAAAAGCTGCGACTTTCTAAACGCTCTCATTTCGCAGCCTGCCATGTGATGCCTTTAATCAAGGCAGCTCCGGCACTTTATCTCGCCACCATAAACCAGTAGCTCATGCTTAATTAAACATACCAATTACTGGTTTACTGCATATGTGAAGTGAAATGTTCTAGGCCAAGAGGAGATGAAGTTCATATGGCACTGCAGCACTGTCAGAACAGGGAGGCCACTGAAAAAACACATTCAGGAAATGAACACGGGGTGTGTATTTATCAGTTTCTGCATTGTCTATGGTTGTGGAACAATTACTTGGGCTCCCAGTGAGTAAAACCATCATGCATTCATTTCAATGTGCAGCCTTACAAATATTATGTGTCATAGCAACAGTTAAGGAAGCATATGAAATGATTCTAAACAATGCAAAGCTGTCCTGTTGGTTTTTCCATATAAACAGACTTAGTCTGAAGATTTTATTGACCCTAGATAAACTTGCATCTGTTTTGTTTTGTCAATGTTTCTAGAAAACATGTTTGCCCAATCTGATATACAAATGCTTTGCTTGGGCCTTGAGTCTAAATTATAATAAATTGTAATGTTTTCTGCATGCAATAAAGGTTTGGTCTTCAGTGCAATGTCATAGTAGAACCACCTTTAGTTCCTCTAAATAATCTTTTGATTGATGGTTCGTTAATCACTTAGACCCTGTAAGCAAGTCCACACTGTTTACTGCGTAAAAAGGGTTTGTTGTCTTATATTTATTTTAGAGGTGTGATACTCATGTTCACTTTTGAAGGGAAAAAAAGTGTGAGGCGTCTATATGGCTAAAAGGGAGGGAGTTAAACTCTGATAATAATAAAGTACTGTTGTACCCCAAACCCATAGTGGTGTGAAGCAGACAATGGCTGACTGTGTGTTCCAACAGTCGCTCCAAAACTGGTGGAAAAAGTGTGTACGCAGAGGCTGGCCCCGCTGCACAATAGCAGTGTTCATGACTGGCTAAACACTGAATGAAACTCTACTGGATGACTGCAGACTGGAGCCGGAGAGAGAAAGAGTGTGAGAGAGAGAGAGAGGGAGGGAGAGAGAGAAACCAGGAACAGAAGGCTTTTTCTTTTCCCCAGTAGCTATTACTCACGCCTCATGACCGAAAGCCTCTGACTGTATGAAGTTCAGAGGACTTAGCTATTAATAGCCTTGCGCAAGTGGCTATTTTTAGCCTTACAGCACTTCTATTTATACCAAAGGGAGTGGCGGCTTGGTGGAAGAAATAAAGCCACAGCGTGGTTCGGTAATGGACTTGCCCAAAGTCCTCGAGCTCCATATTCTTCCCCTCCTCAAGTGGTTTCCCCAAATTGCTCTGCTTTACCTCAGCACATCCTCGCATACAGGCTCTTCAGTTCTGCGCTGCTATGAATGCTAAGGTTGCTGGAGCAGCGGTTGTGGAGAAGGCAAAGCGTGCAACAGTAGCCCAAATTACAGGATAGGCCTGCTCCCACACCCCCTTTACCCCCACACCCACACTCTCATCCCAAAGCCATAACCTCCCTTTCATCTTAAGAATGCTCCTTCACCACACAAACTAAAGCAGAGCTGCTCTCTTTCATATATGCCAACTCCTGCCTGTAAATCTCACATGACCTACATCTGAGGACAGCATTTAGCTTGATTCAGGTTGATTTCGAAGGCAAGGCTTTGAACAAAAAAGGCTACTTTACACAGTTGCCACCACAGTTTTACTAAATGTCATCAATCAGCCAGGACATGGCTGTCATTTGGTTTCTGTTCATTTTGCTGCCTTAGTTATTTAGCACTGATGCCAGGCAAATAAGGCTAATGAAGCCACGTGCAAACAGGAATATACTCACTTTAAACCACTTTAAGTTATGTTTTCAAGCATGCTTGCCTATATGTTTTATGACATTGTTTGACAGACAGTTATCTATTAACATGGACATATGTATGAAAAAATACAGATTTGGCAACTTTAAGTTGGCTATCATTATGTCATAATTGTGTTTAACTATTTGACAAAGGCATACTTCTTATATCTCATTTATTATGGTTGTGCATAGCAGAGCAATAACTAAAATTTCATCTGATCACATTAAATACATTCTGGTTCACATATACTTAGATCTCAGGGAAGATCCTGGAAAACAAATTTATTGTGATTTTGACCTGCACTTGCTCATTTTTATTTGGCATCTTCTTTTCATCCCTAGTTATTCCAATTCACTCCCTTTCATTTTCACCCCTACTAACTCCCACAAAAATCTAATTGAATGTTCTTATTCAGGGCAGGTTTCCAAGTTATAATCCACAGCAATACTAAACAGTACTCATCTATTTAAATGTTTGTCATTACTTTAGTCATTCCTTTCATTCAGTTCCATTCTTTTTCGCACATGCCCAAGCCCTAGAAATTCTGTGTCTTGAAAGCCACTATGTACTTCATCCAATCCCCCAGGCAGGTAACTGAGCTATTTCACAGATTTATTTTTTTTTTAATTCCTCATTCCTCCTCTTCAGCTGCACAACTATTCTACGTTTTCTTCAGGCAAGTCTCGGCTGATAGATTTAATTTAAGGTAAAGGGGAAATTCTGTATTGTTTGCTCAATCATTGCTGTAAGTGTGAAACAAAAGCTTGATCAAACTGAAACAGAAGCAGCAGTTTCACATATTGTAATATGCTTTCCTGTAAAGGACTAATGAAGTGGGACAGTTTCATTCACTTCAGTCTTGATAGTGGCTTTGTGCAAGACCAGTTTTCTCTGCAGGGGGAACTACATTCTGCAGTGCTGACTAAGCAGGCACTTTTACTATTATGCAAATGTTATACATTTCCATGGGTTTCTATGGCTAACTTAAT
Source organism: Astyanax mexicanus (assembly GCF_023375975.1). NCBI lineage: Eukaryota > Metazoa > Chordata > Actinopteri > Characiformes > Acestrorhamphidae > Astyanax > Astyanax mexicanus. The sequence goes on along the minus strand of NC_064423.1, from coordinate 18,973,924 downwards.
TAAATGCTGTGCAAACATAGTGATCAAGTAGTTAATTTGAGTTTGTAAACAAAATGCCTAAGATTCACTGGCCTCAGTGGTCACCTAAACTAACCTCTTGTCCTCCCATTAGTATTGTCTTGCATTAGACTAGAGCATGTGGCCAGATTCACAATAAAACAGATTTACTCAGAAGCATTTATTTTTGTAGTAGAGTGGAATACCAGGCTGCAGTCAAACAGGGTAAAGAACCAACAATTAGTAAATATGTCCAAAGTTAAAAACAGCAATTTTGCAGTTGCCATTTTAGTTCCAGCTTTTCTAAACCTTTGTGCTAAGATTTGTAGAGCAGAGCTATCACAACTTTATTTTTCTGGGAGGGATGTGACACAATATTCTTTTGTAGTTGCCACCTAGATCCTGCAGACTGAGTTAAATTCACTCACAAGTGTATGGGCATTTACTCATGTACAAGTATGGGAAGGTGTGCACATATGTACACATGCATGTACATATAGGTGCCTTAAAATCTTTTTTATCTTTAATAAATCTTTTTTATTTTCCCAAAAATCGTCAGTGTGCCTTGTAATCTGGTGTGCCTTATATATGAATTTTACCAGTCTGGTTGTAAGGAGCAGTAAAGCCACTCCGCTAAAGTACAGTGTTATAAAGCAGTTTCTGTGAAGTTAGCAGTATTAGCATTACCTGCTAACCGTGCTTAGCGCTACCTCTTTGGCCATTCAGAGGAAAGTAATATCAGCCTATAGCTTGCTGCTAACCCTGGCTAGCGCTGCTGGAGCAGCATTAGCTTTACCTGCTAACTGTACTAAGCGCTAGCTCTTTGGCCATTCAGAGGTGAGTATTATAGGCCTGTAGCCTGCAGCTAACTCAAGCTGGATCAGCATTAGCTTTACCTGCTAACCACGCTAAGTGCTAGCAGTTAGACGCTGATGTTAATGCTCCGTCTTAAGTGGAAATCTGTAAATCTAAGCTTACTGTAAATAAATGGAAGTGCTTTACTCAACAAAATAAACAGGATTTTTTTTTTGAGAGAAATCTGTGTAGATTAACAACTGTTGCTCGTTTGACTTTTTTTTTTGAGATTTACAGTTTTGTTTAGTTAACTTAGCTTTATAGGTTTACTTATAGGTATGAAAATAGATCTATCTATCTATCTATCTATCTATCTATCTATCTATCTATCTATCTATCTATCTATCTATCTATCTATCTATCTATCTATCTATCTATTAACAAAACATTAGAGACACTCTTTTCTTTACTGATAATAATGATGTAAATGTAATTCTTGTGCATGACCTGTTCGTGCAAAAAAGTACGTACAACTCAGCCATAGCACTTGTGCTATCTGCTGATGAATTCCGTTACATCTAATTGCATTGAGCTATGAGCAGCATTTAAAGCTGGAGGACAGCTGCACATGAGAGTCATTATCCAACCGGGAGAGAACATTCCATAAGACATCAGATGTGCACATGATGATGGAGCAACAATAAAAGAACTGGCTGCTGTAACAGGAGATTTGGAGATGCAACCACAAAGCATAACTAAAGCATAACTGGTTGTAGCAGTGTGGCGGTCATAGCGGAAATTAAATCTGTTCTAATTTGAGGCCAAGCATTCGAGTCTGTACGGTATTTTGTGCCAGCATTGAAATATCTGGAAACTGACCTATCCATATTCAGCCTGCAAGCTGCTGTTAAATTAGTTAAGCTTTACAATAGCATGGTTTATAGCTGAAAAAATGGAGTTCAGTCTAATAAAAAATCACACTTTTCTTAACTAGTATACACTATTTGATGAATATATGGGGACACCTACACATTAAATCTACAGTAGCTTTTATGAAATCCAATTCCATACTAAAGCTGTTGTCATTAATGTGGATTTGATCCCTCTTTTACTGCTGGAACAGAGGGTCTAGAACTTTTTTGAGTGAGTAAAGCATTTGCAACTTTTATACACATTTAGCATTTAGAGACCCAGGTGTTTAAGGTTTATGTGGTCTTTATAAGTTGCTTCGCTTCCTAAACGCTTCCACTTCTTAAGAACACCACTCATAGTTGATAATGGAATATCTAAGAGAAAATATATATTACAAAAATGTGTTGCAATGGTGGCATCCTGTTACAGGATTATTATGACCCCTTAAAAATTATGATGGAAGCCATCAAACCAAGCTGAACTGCTTGAAGTTTTGCTCCAGGAATGGCATAATGTTATCCAAAAGCAGTGTATAAGACTGAATTTTATAAGAATTTATAAAAGAGGGAAAGATAGAGAGAGAGAGAGAGAGAGAGAGAGAGAGAGAATGAGAGAGGGGCATATAGAGAAATAGGGTTAGAGAGAAAGGGAAAGAATGGTAACAATTAAAGTCAGCCTGAATCCTGGGTGGGCTTATTAAGTGTTAAAAGCAATTACCACCCTGGAAAAATGATTGCATTACATTTGAACTCGGCCTTCAAAAGTCATTTATAGCAGAGAGATCAAGGGCGAAATCTCTGCAGAGGCTCCGGTGGGGCGGAACTACACAGACGTTTGGGTCTGTAAAGCAGCGAGCGCAGCGTGGCATGGTTTTCTGATGCAATAATTGTCGAATTTCACGGCTTAACACTTTAGTTTGATTAAAAAGCAAACTGTGGGTCTGTTGTGATGGCTGTTCGGGCCTTGTGTATTTGTGGTAGGTGGATACCTTGGTAGCGCACAGAACAACAAACACCAACTTTTATTAAATGGCATGGACTTCATTTGAAGTCACTGAACTCAAGTCATTACATAGGCAAACATGCTTACAAGTCCGAATGGCATGAGCAAATATGTGTTCTTCCTCCCCAGCCCTTTCTGATGAACAGCAGTGAACTTTGAGATGTTGCTGAACTGCGGAATTCCAGCCTCAGGCCCCTTTGACACAACTGAGAGGGCATTGTTTGCTTCTCGGTGCATTTGCCTTTTTTGGGGGCCACGTGTAATTGGAAGGTACGTGTAAAACCAGCAGGAAGCTTTAAAGAGCCTAAGCGCTGGCTGACTAGTTTCAGTGGGGTAGGGAGCGGTGGGTACACCAGGGGGTGGGGGAGGTGGGAGAAATGGTGGGGGGTTTGCGCTAATCAAGCTAACCGGCTTGACAAACCAGAACAGTTTAAAAAAATATAAAACCACAACTGTGGCCAGTTTCAACTTCTCCCAGCCCCACGCCCAGCTGCCATCAAGAGGCGGTGGGCTAGACCACGGCAGCCCAGCGTGATGGTAAAGGTCAAAGAGAGACAGAGGGGTTTACAGGGTGTGGTGATACTTGAAGACTACCACTGAACAGCAGACAGAGAGAGAGAAAGAGAAAGAAAGATAAAGAGAGAGAAATAGAGAGACAGAGAGAGCACACTAATGACAGACTACAGCCCCAGAGAGTTTCAATTGCTTGTGACCAGAACATTGGCATGAAAGACAAAAAGCTCATAATGAAGACTTTAATAGAGCAAGCTTTGCTACACGCTGCTGCCGTTGCTGCTGCTGCTGCTGCAGTTTGCAGGCCTACACAGATACCTCATTTGCATGAGCTCAGGACTGTGCAATTATCTGTCTCATACAGTCTCATCCTGCAGTAGGGAAGTGGTGCATTGAGTTTACTGCATTCTAATGAGTCAATTTTGTTTTTGAGCATTTTCTATATGTTTATTCATAATTGAATTTTGAAATACTGTAAAAAAAAGAGATTAACACTGTGTTAAAAAGTGGTAAACAGCAAAATGATCAAGGTTTTCGAATGTTAGCAATGATATTTTGCTGTGAATTTGTTTAAATGTATACATAACATATATATATATATATATATATATATATATATATATATATATATATATATATATATATATATATATATATATATATATTATATAACTCAACTCAACTGACATAAAATAATTTATATAAATGCACAGTTAATCACATTGATGGTGTTTTGCTAATTATGACATTATGGGACAATACTGAAGAGTGTAATGATACACAAAAGTCATGGTTTGTTTTTGAGCATTTCTATAAATTTATTCATAATTAAATTTTACTGTAATTAATAGTTTAAATAAGGGGTTGACGTTTTTGCATGTCAGCCATTATATTTTGTTGTGAATTTAAATGCATACTTAACATAAATTTAACTCAACTGACATAAAATAAATCATTTAAATGCACAGTAAATCACATTCATAGTATTTTGTTAGTTATGACATTATGAGGAGCAATGACACACAAAATCATGGTTTGGTACAAAGAGCTTCTTCTGTTACATTGTTTTAAAATTGAACAAAGGGCAGATGCTTTAAACATGACCAAAGAAATATATAACTTTTACATTGACTTCCTTTATAAAAAAAATAGGCCTTTTTTTCTTTTTCCATCTTGAACAGTAAAAAAAAAGTGCTGAATTGATTTAATCCAACACATGGAAAAAAAGATCAGCAGTATCTGTGCAATTTGCCAACAATCCAACTTCCAAAGATTCCAAAGAACTCTATGCTGTTTACAGAAATAAAATAAATCTGAGATCTAAATGCACATTTACAATAACTGGCTTTTTAAAATTTTGGCTTTGATCTAATGTTCAAGTTTGTGCTGAGCCTAAAGATCCAGGCAGAAACTGCTGTATCGAGCAGCACAGCTGTTGCTAGGAACTGTAAGCCACTAAAATGTGCCCTCATGTTCTGTGGTGGTAAACTGACGGGCCGTCTCGGAGCAGCTGTTTGACAGTTCCTGGTTGAGGCATAAAAGAGCAGAAAATAAACAGTTCTCTGAAAACTGAGGCATTTTTTCTCAGTTTCTTTGAGGCAAGTTCCAAAGTATATGTACTTATCACGAGCCTGTGCACGATTAGGAGAAATGCGTCAGTCAAGCTCTGTTATAGCACTTCCAGCTCAGCAGTCATAAATTCTTCAGGACTTCAGTGTTTACAATCATAAATGTGATGGCTTTCATTTCCTTGGCAGGTAAATGATTGACAGTAAGAAAGAACCTCAAGAACTTTACCACTTGAATCTGCAAGGAGGTACTTCACATGCGGCTGAGAACCATTTGCACGTTGGCAGGTGTTTGCACTGTTTATTGAACCACAGTAAATTAGGTAAGGACTCTTTGATTGACATGTGTGGGCTATAGAATTATTATGACATGGATTTCTCTTTAAAAATCATGCATAAAATATTTAATAGGAAACAATAAAAGCGAAAACATCAGCAATCCCACTTTAACTTAACCTTTATATAGTTACATTGTGGTAATTATTTTATGTGTGTAATTTTACAGGAAAGTAAAATTACACACATGAAAATGTATATTAAAGTCTAAAGTACAAACTGTAAATTCCTAGCTTTGATAAAAAAAAATATGATTTTGTCATTTTTTGATAATACATGTCAGCCTTAACGTGGAATGTAAATGTAATCTGTGTGTCACTAATTGCACTATTGCAGGGTTTCCACTTTTATAAATGCAGATAAAAGGGCATCAGTAACAACATATTTGAATATGTTTCAGGGCCTACAATGTATACAGCTCTGGAAAGAAATAAGAGACCACGAGACCATCAAGAGATGATGTGTTTCTTTGATTTTGCCAAATTGAAAACCTCAGGAATATAATCAAGAGGAAGATGGATGATCACAAGCCACCAAACAAAGCTAAACTGCTTGAATGTTTGCACCAGGAGTGGCATAAAAAAGCAGCGTGTAAGACTGGTGGAGGAGAATATGCCAAGATGCATTAAAAACTGTGAATAAAAACCAGGGTTATTCCACCAAATATTGATTTCTGAACTCTTAAAACTTTATGAATATGTTTTCTTTGCATTATTTGAGGTCTGAAATTTTGTTCTCATTTTCTGCAAATAAATGCTCTAAATGACAATGTTTTTATTTGGAATTTGGAAGAAATGTTTGTCTGTAGTTTATAGAATAAAACAGCAATGTTCATTTTACTCAAACATATACCTATAAATAGCAAAATCAGAGAAACTGATTTAATAACTGTTCTCTTCATTTTTTTCTAAAGCTGTAGTTCCCATGAATAGCATGCTAGTCTAAATATTCAGCTTGTCCAGGAAAAATGGGAACCATGTCTTAATTAGACAGCTGTGAAATCACATCTAAATATCGTAGAAAAATGACAGTAATGAGTCTTGAGTCTTTTGGGTCTATTACGCTGAAGATCTCAGTATCTCTTCACCTTCCTACAGGCTTTGTCTGCTGCTCTAATCTAAACTACAGCAGGCTGTTCTCCACTTGTTTCCATGGTGCACTTCGTCCTCCTCAACCCTCTGCTGTCGACCTGAACAAAAAGAGAGGCACACCCCGTCCTCTTTATCTGGTAAGTGCTGTCCGGCCTCCCCAGCTGCACTGACATCTGTTTTTCCCTGCGGGACGTGTGCCGCTCAGAGCTCTCTAAAAGGAGCTCGTCCAAATCACATTCACTCTTATTCACACACGTGTCTCCACAGTGGCACACTTATGACCTTCTTTGTGCCCGCTACTCAGACTACCAGCTAGTGGGGTTAATTGGTTCCAGACAATGGTGCAAGTATACAATGGTGTCATGGTAATGATGTGTTATTTTTTTATAAGTTCAGTGCTCACTCCTTTAATTTTTTTTATAATAGGAAGAATATTTATTTAACTCAGAACATGATCTTAACCAATGAGACTTCCAGCTGAGAGTTTCTGTGGGTGTTTGTATAATTCAGCAAATGTATTGTATTTTTGTGCTATCAAAATGTCAAGTACGCATTCAAAGAACAAACATTAGTAAATGCGAGCAGGTATGAGAAATGACTATAGGAGCCTAAATTCCATAAACTGCTTCTCTTCGAATGCATAGCTGATACAGTTTGCGAGACTGACACAGTGGCAAGCGATGATTAGTCTTTTTCAGTAGCTGATGAACAAATATATACTTTTCAGTGTCCAGAATGCTTGTCTCTACTACTCTAGTGGTGGTGATAAAATATTCAGATATGGTAAGCAACCTTTCTGAAGCTCAGTGATTAACTGTTCAGCAGAAAAATTGCCAGCTCATCTGTTTTCATGGCTGCAGCACACTTTTTGCATGCCGCTGTTTATACCTGGCAATCCTTAGGGTGGAAATGGGACTGGGGGAATGGTGGTTGGCAGATTCGGGGGATAAAACCCACACCGATTGCTGTGATGTACCGTACAGTTCAAATAAGCAGATACTGAGTGAAGCTCTGCTGACAAGATCTGCCAGTACTTCTTTAATATCTCAGCATGTTTCTCATAAAACATCCTGATCATGTTATGAGTAACTTTAAATGTACCATTGCTGCAACAATATGGCACCTTTTACAGGAAATGTATAGAAATTTTCAGTGGAAGGCAATGGAAAAGCTTTTATTCCAAAACATGTTTGAGCACTACCAATGGTCCATTCATTATGAAATAAAATAAAATAAAACAATTGGGGAAAAAAAAGAAATGCAAAGTTTTTGCATGACAGCAAAGATATACAGCACTCTCACCATGCACTGATGTAATCACAATTCTATTATTCAATTTCTTTTTCATGAAGGCCTACTGTGCACAGAAATGACACATTAAAGTATTTGCTTGTCTTCTGAGTGACTCAAAAACATGCATAAAAAAGTTAGCAGGAAATGAATCTTTTAAATGTTTTTCAGTTAAAGGGGAAATTCCACCTCTTTTTTTTCAAACTTCTGCCCAAATTAATCATTGAGTTGTAGGTCAATTAAAAGTGGCTTAATTTGAAATGGTGCACAATACTGTGAGAATATCTCACCTAATTTATTTACAGCAGTGGTGATGAAAACCATTGTCTGATATATTAACAAATCAAGTGTAGCCATTTTTATTGTTCTATTTTGTTGATTGGGTGGGAGGAGAAGGTAACTATTTTTATTTAAAAAAAAATTCTGACTCTAGATTTGTTTTGTGCAATGAATCATTTGCACCAAATCACTCTGAATAAGCCTATAGTTTAACCTAAATTTTAAAACACTAAAATTCTTTATTATTCAGTAATTTAATAGTTTTGACATTTTTTCTATATTAAGGCAAATTTTCAAAAGTTTTCTATCACGTCAAACACTAACAAAGGTAATATTGCAAAATGCATAATATGTAGTACAATTTTAATTGCTAAAACAGAATAATTGAGCACATTTGAATCAAGGAGCTTTTTTTAAAGAACCACTTTTTCTAGTTCATCTTAAAACAAGTCAATTTGTCTCTGTTGGTTTCTGTCAGGCTTGTATGCGTGTGCCTCCATTACCATCACAAAGGCTGAGCTGAAACACCCCATCCACCCAAAACACCCCATCCACCACCCCACCACATGGCTGAGTCAACCAAGATCAGCCCTAAAAATACACACTAACCCCTGAGTCTCAACCTCAGTGTTCCCCCACCTCCCTCTCCACCCCCTCCACCCCGAGACAGTCTCTCTCTCTCTCTCGCCAGCCTGCCACCACCCTCCTCCTCCTCCGCATGCTGTCCCATTTTCCTCTGCAACAAAGAGAAATTGGGAAGGGGCGGGAGCAGTGGAGTTGGAAAGGCAACGCATGGAATTGACCTCAAACCGTTGGCGTTACTCGCCACTCTGACGTTTAAGGAGCGAAGGGTCCTCCTGCGCTTTTCATGACACACTCAGCAGCTTCCCAGAGGCGGCCTGGCAGAAAAAGCTGTGCTATTCCTGTTATGTCTGTACGTTCAGCCTTAAACAAGCGGGGGAGGAATGAGGAAAGCATAAACGTTACAGTCATAGGAGCTGGCCTAGACTGGGCCCAACTAAGAGTAGCTAGCTGGCTGGAGAGAGAGTGATAATCTACTTATTTATGGACGAACACACGTGCACACTCATACCCTCACACCAACACAGGGCAGGCATGTTTTTGTACCTTGTAAGGATGTGGGATCGTATGTGCCATAAGCTGTATATGTTTGTAACTACTGTACATATATGCGGAAATATGTCCCAAATGTCTTCAATGTCTTAAATGTATTTCTCTGCATTTTTTAGCCACTTTTTACTCTGTCCTTTTGGGTCAGAACCCAAAGTACCACCACAGAGCATGTACTGTTTGAGTAGTGGATCATTCTCCAGTATAAACTGCTTAAATGTTTGCACCAGGAGTGGCATAAAGTTATCCAAAAGCAGCGTGTAAGACTGGTGGAGGAGAAGATGCAAAGATGCATGAAAACTGTGATTAAAAACAGGGGTTATTCCACCAATTATTGATTTCTGGACTCTCAAAACTTTATGAATATGAACTTGTTTTCTTTGCATTATTTGAGGTCTGAAAGCTCTGCATCTTTTTGTTATTTCAGTCATTTTTCATTTTCTACAAATAAATTATTTAAATGACAATATTTTTATTTAGGAGAAATGTTGTCCGTAGTTTATAGAATAAAACAACAATGTTTTATAATCTATAAATAGCAAAATCAGATTCAGAAAATGAAGTGGTCTCTTATTTTTTCCAGAGCTATATATACAGTATATGTATGAAATATGCAGTTATTTGTACTGTATGCAATAATGTCCTCTAAACCTAAACTTAAATCTTAACCAAATCCCAATCGCAGAAAAAAAAATGCTCAAAAAATACACTTGTAGGCTGTACGTCCTGTAGGCTGTGTACGTTACCTTTGGCATTTAGGTCCTGACAATGTATGAAAACAAACTCATTCTCATGCTCACACACACACACACACACACACACACACACACACACACACACACACACACACACACACTGACTCACACTCCCTGGAGACTGGGGAAAACGTCTGGACTAGGGGGTGTTCCCACCAAAATTCATCATAACAGTAATAACCCCACTGATGGAGCAGACTGCAGGAACCAAACAACAACCGGCCATGCCTCACTGCCTCAGTCACATCCACTATTTAAGTCCATCATTCTTGCGTCTGCTTGGCCCACGCATTCGGGCGAAAGCGCAGAGGCTGGAAAGTGGGAAACCTCCAGTAAAACGCTCCATCAAAACAACCACAGCACTAATTTTGCTCCTGGAGTCTTTTCAGCTCAGAGAGAGAGAGAGGAAAATGGAACAGAGAGACGGGGAGAAAAGAAAAGAGAGAGAGAGAGAGAGAGAGAGAGAGAGACGTGGTCAGAAGCTGAAAGTTTTACTCATCACTTTCAATCAGCCAACAGCCAGACCAGACACTCCCCGAACTCCCCATTCTAAACAAAAGAAGGCCAGCCTGTTACAAATATAGCAGTGATGCAAATGTCAGAGCCTGTGTTTCGGTAAGAATAGGGAGCTGCTCTTTCATTATCCGTATCAAAATACATCTCTGGTCAGACTTGGCTTCATTGAAATGTCAGATTGGCCTAAAATAAAACTCAAGATCAAACGACAATATGTTCCAAATTACTTTTTTGGGTATTATGTTTGTGGAAGTAGATTATTCGCTTCATTTGAAGTGTGAGGTTCGGAGATATGAAGTTTTATTAATTTGTAGGGGTATGCCATATTGTATTGTATACCAATATATTGTTAGTATCTTTGAGACAATACAAATTTCTATATACAAATTCATATATTATTCTTATATACTATAAACTTTAAGGGTGTTCATGTTTTCAATTTATTCGCATGCACTAAATATTCTGCAATTTAGTGTTATGGTAGTTTTGTTGCATTAGTCTTGATGTATTAAAAACCTTTTTCTTTTTTTTTGCAGTAGTACATTCCTAAAATTATTTAAAAGGACCACCACAGCGCAGTTATTGCTTGATTGATGTTTTGTTTTTGTTTTTTTAGCATTGCAGTGACACTGGCATGGTGGTGGTATGTTAGTATGTGTCGTGCTGGTACAAGTGGATCAGACACAGCAGTGCTGCTGGAGTTTTTAAACACTGTGTCCACTCACTGCTCACTCTATTAGACACTCCTATCGGGTTAATCTACTTGGTAGATGTAATTTCAGAGACAGACTGCCAGACTACACAGTTTGTGTTGGTCATCCTCTAGTCCTGTAAGCAGAGGTCACAGGACACAGGACGCTGTTAGTGTTTAAGTACTCCAGCAGCAATGCTGTGTCTGACTAACTTGTATGAGCACAACACACACGCTAACACGGCACCATTACGTCAGTGTTACTGCGGGAGCTGAGAATAAACTACCACTCGATTAGTATTTCATCATTTTAAAAGAAAAAAACAAAGAAATATTGTGATATTATTTCAGAGGCATATCGTCCACTCCTAATTGAGAGCTATATAATTTGCAAGGGAAATCGTGGCAGACATGCTTGTGTCTGGTTAAACTCAATAAGTCCATTCAAACTGCAGCTTAGGCTCACGGTCAGTGGGATATTTTAGTGGCAAGTTACGTTTACACATAAACGAGAAGCAGCTGAGAAGGTGGAGAACAGTTTCAATCTGCAAATAGAGTCAAAACAGAAAAGAGGCTTTAAGAATAATTTTGCACAACCTTTATTTTGCAGTATTTTTCGTGTGAACTTGGAAAGCTCTGCTTCCACATAAAGCAGAAGTGACACTAGAGCTGACGCTTAAAATTCTGCAAGACGATCCTTAAGCAGCTGCTGCGGTCTGGTGGTGTAGCAGCCTTGAGAAGTGAATGCTACATCCAACGCTGCACCTTCCATTCCAAAACACTGCAGACCATTGACACGGCACTGACCTGAAGCATTTATGCATAAAAGAAAAAACCTAAACACTACTGGGAGGCCTGGAATCTGAAGGGAGAGACTGGAGGACTGGGAGACGTTTGGCTCAGAGGCAAGCAGGTGGAAGTGTGTCCTGTAAGCTCCTCTTTGTCAAACAGACAGCCAGCCGCACTCGCTGTCATTTACCAACGTCAGTCAACAAACACACCTGCTGCTTTCCAACAGAGGGAAAAACTGATATCGCACACTTGCTTCATTGTGAAGCCTCTTCTGGGTTGCGTAGTTCATGGACATGTCCTGACATGGGCTTGCCGGCAGTTCATGCACTTTAAACAACAGCTGTATTATTGGCCTGGACTGCTTTGCATTGGGTGCATTGGAGATACTAGAATGTATAATGTCATTCATAAAGCAGGCCAACTTAAAATAATAAAGTATCTGATTACAGAGTGTTTTTGAAGTTGTTAACTCAACTTTGCTAAGTCAAACATTCTCTCAACTCTCTCAACATTTTAATATAAATTGAAATAGATAGACAGACGGACAGACAAATAAATACTTTATTAATTCCAGAGGGAAATTCTGAACATCCAGTAGCAGCAGGTATACACAGTACACATAAGTTACAAAAAAAGATAATATGATACAGATTAAAAAATACACTAAAAAAAGTATAAAAGTAAAAAAAAAAAAAAAACAGTAAAACAAGAATAAACTGTGCATATTGAAAAGAATCATGTCAGCTAAACAGGATGTGCAAGTACGCAATTATATAATAATTTAGCAGTGCAAACTTCTAAAAATATTAACAGTGGACAATAAATAAACTATTAGTGCAGAATATGGTAAAACTATAAAAAATATAGTATAAATAAAACAAGAGTAAAAGAGCTGCAGCTGAAATTGCTTAAATAGTTGCTTTATGTCCTGAGACTGCAAAGCTTTCAAAATGCTGGATTCAACTGATGTGCCACTCTAAAGCTGTTCAATTTTCTTTTTCCCCTTTCGTTGGACACAGATTGCATGAGTATGCACATGGCTTTACAGCTCTGGGGTGGCGCAACTGTCTAACTGCCTGCTTGTCAAGAGAAACGGGGGAATTTCAAAAAGTTTAAATCCCATTAACACCTCAGCCCTCCATGATCAGGGGTGTGGGAATAGGAAGGCCATCCCCATGTGAAGCAGGGGTCATAACCTGCAGACAGAAATAAACAACAATGTGGAGGCCAATGAGGGGCCCAGATATTTACTTTAGTTTTTTAAATTAAGTTAGGTTAAAAAACGTATTACTGTACTGTAATGTATTACTTATTACTTAACATAGTTAACCCAGATATTACAGTGTGCTACTTTTCCAGAGACAATGAAAAAATCAGGTCCTGTATTACGACAGACAGTCAATATTGATTCAAACTCAGTGGTGCTGGGAAACGCTGTGGGAAAAAAATGATCACACTGTATGGTAGACTGGGATTATCCCATCAGATTACACAACGCTGGAGGCTATAAAGCTTTGCACCCACTGACGCTTCCCTGCTGCTGTGAAAAGTCCTGCGATGCAGCGCCTGTATATATATATATATGTGTGTATGTGTGTGTGTGTGTGTTTGTGTATATGTGTGTGTGTGGCTACTACCTAGAAGCCGAGATAGCTTGGGTGCTTCAGATGCCCACCACAGTCGCAGCTGGTGGGACAGACAAGCTCGACTGAACAAATGCTACCCTCCAGTTTGCACCCCCGCACACCCCAAAAAACACTCTCCACTGACCCCCAACTGCCAGTTGCTAGGCAATTAGCTTCCGCCGACCTAATTCAAATCCAGCGTCTGTCCCGCTTTCTGTTTGACGAGTTTCTTGCACTTTTTTTCCTTCAGAATTTACAGGGCAGAGCATGTCCTGCTTTAAGAGGTCACTTCAGCAATGACTATCTCCTATTGTTATTAATTTCTGTGCTACTCTCTTATTAGTCAAGCCCTTTCTCAGCAATAAAGCTTAGGATTTTTTTTATGTACCGTCGAAATATGTGCAGCCACTGCTAAAAAAAGACAGTGCTTTCACTATTTTGTTCTCTAAACTGTCTCACGGTCTAGACAAGAACATTCGGCTGATGGTTATCTAAGGGAAAACCTCCCAGCAATAATCAAATCTAAAAGTTCTAACGGCAGATTATGATCAGAGACAAAACATTCCCATCCAGCAGCTGAAAACTTGATTGTTTTGTCTAGTTTGATAATGGTGTGCCATTCAAATATTTGACAAGTTCTTTCCTAGTCTGAAACTCACAAACTCTTATTTTATATTTAAAGTAGAAACATAATTTCTATGCAAGCAGAAACATACATCAACACAACTTGCTTGTTGTTGCATTAACTTAATTTTGGCAGTATTTTGTTTGGATGTGATTAATTACGCCCAAAAGTATGCAGCAAAACGGCATAACTGTGTGTATACAGACCATGTGTTATGCTTTACCTCAAGAAAAAGCTTGGGAATGCCCTTACCTGTATAATTGCGAGGAATTATCTTGTGAGAGAGACTGAATTTATCAGAGATTAAGTGTTATGTGTCAAGCGTTACCCCCCATAGTGGACAGTGCAAGCAGCACTCTTTATTAGTGTAGCATGTCCCTGCTGGCTGGAGAACTGAACCGTGAACCTGAGCTCACTGTGGCTGATGCTAATTGACAATTTAGGGCTATAGTGGAGCACTTGAATTGAGTTCACTGTAGTGACAGAGCATCATTCTGTACTTTTAGGATGAGTTGAAGTTATGTTTGTGATCTAGAATGCATCATCCAACAGCAGTACTTGACCTTATCAATGTTCTCGTAGACGAATGCAACTCATTTCTCTTAGCAGTGTTCCAACGTTTAGTGTAAAACCTTTTTTAGAAGTCTTTTTTTTCTACATTATATTCGATTCATGGGAAAACATTGTGCTCACCCAAATAATCTAAATTTAATACATAGATTTTTTCTCCAGGTTCAGGACTATACATTTATATTTAGGATGTTAAATATACAGACATGCAGAGTCATAGCTAGAGCTTCTGCGTCTGTGAAGGTTATTCAGCTATGTTTACACATAGTCTGAAAAACATAGGCCGTTATATGCACCCATGGGTGTGTGTATGTCTAAAGAGGATGTGCTGAGGACAGTGACAAATACTAAGAGGGCCTTTTCAGGTGTAGTCAACACATGAATGAGTAATCGCACAAGTGACCCTGGAACCCTGGTGTGAGAGAGAGAAATAAAAGACTAATTCTGCACTATGACTCATTTTACAGAAGAATGTCTCAGAGCTTGGGGGGGAAAAAGCACATAACTTACAGAAATGTGTTGCTAAAAGAAGGTCTCCGCAAAAATATTTGCATGGCTTTGCATGGGCCCGGCCAGACGGCGTGTGTAGCGCCTCCCTGGCTTTTCCTGCCCGCCTGTGTGTCCTCTCCCAGTCTGAGAGACGAAACATGTGCAGGGGCTGAGGCTGGCTGGGACCTCCTCCCTGTCTCGTTATGGCACGCCCTGTACCGCTGTCTGCCTCTGCGAGCGGGAGGGAGAGGGGGGAGAAAAAGGGAGAGAAAGTTTATCAGTTAGTGTTGAGTCAGAGGGAAAACCCAGACGTGTGTGCCAAGACGGCCGAGGGGAAAGACTTTCTAGACAGGCTAAACGGGACTCAGACCTCTCTATTAAAATTAAATCTGTGTGTTTTGCACTCATGCAGGTGGTGTGTCTGCTTTTCCTAGCCGTCTCCCCCGTCTCACGGCTTCGGCACAGACGGATTGCTCATGTATTTGAGACTACATGCAAAACCCCCAACAGACCGTCTGGGTTTTCCTTGAATTTGCTTTTAGCCTTAAATGCAACCTAAAAACATAGAAAGCTAAATTAATTACTTTAGCAAGAGCATGGAAAATCCACTTTTAGTTTTGATCTGAGATTGGCTCATCAAAATTTGGGGTGACCAATGCCAAGCAATAATAAAGGGATATACAGCACCTTCAATATTGGGCTGTGGAGCAGTTAAGTAGTGTTCCCTGTAGTGATGGAGCTCCATTTAATACACTTAGGATGAATTAGGTGAGGTACATCAATGCTTGTCCTCCTTAATGTTCTAACATCTAGAGTGTGCAGAGGCACACAGGAGGACAAATTCCCTTAAACACCCTTGGGACAGTGACAGTGGTGGCTCTGTGGTTAGAGCCCCAGGTTATTGATGATAAGGTTGTGGGGTTGATAACGGGGTTTGGCAAGCTTCCAGATCAAAGCCCATAACCCTCACTGCTTTCTAGGAACACCAAGATAGAAGCTAAGAACCTTTTGGTCCTGTGTGCACCTTTAGGATAAGTTAGAATGATGTGTTTAGCGTATATAAACACTTTAATACAATTCTTGTGGTTAAATACCATCAAATTCTCACTGCACTGTTTCAAAGTCTAGTGTAAAACCTTCTCAGCAAGGTAGAGATGGCCTTGCAGCAGCAAATCTGGCCGAATGCCCAATGAATACCCTTGAATATCGCTGAAGCAGGGCTGGTTCAGCAGTTAGAGCAGCAGGTTGTGGATTTGATACTGAGGTTTGGCAAGCCGCCACTGTTTGAACACCAAAGAAGAAGCTCTTTAGGTTTTGGTTTCAGTTGTAAGTTTTCAAACTGAAGGGTTCCTTAGGTTCTTTCAGAAGTCCCAATTTTTACGAGTCTGAGGTGTTTCGGGTACCAGGCTTCATTGAAAGTCCCCAATTATACTTGCTTACACTCTAAAAGCCAAAGAAGGCAACACAGAAATCCCCCCACTGCAATAGTCTATTTCCATTTCGCTCTGTGGAGGCTGGGAAAGTGGCACAGCATCAAGTGTGTCTCTGATTAACCACCCAAAGTGTAACGAGTGCCAAAGCAGCAGTTGGATAAAAGCACAGTGCGAGGAGAGCCTATCAGGGAGGGCTGAATCACAAAAGTCAGCATCATGACGGGCACTAAATTGTCTCATGGCCTCCCACAAACATGGGGCCCATCTTATGCAATTCCCAGCAGACTGGTGAATCATGTTTAATTAGAGCTATTTTCATCAAGGCAATCGCGCTGAACTGAACGCTATCACTCAGAATAGATCGGCAGCACACGTCTGTTCTGACATACGCTGATGCAAATATTGGCTCACGCACACACACACACTGTAGAGCTGACCCACAATCATCAAACTCATTTCCACAGAAAATAAGAAACCCAGATGAATCACTCCAAAAACTTCAGAGAGCTCTCAAAGAGGAGTAAAACCCCACTGCTCATGATCGAGAACTCCTGAGGGTCTGCTTTGCTGCATCATACATGAGTTTCCATTTTTACTCAGAGTTCAAAATTCGAGTCAACACGTTGCCAAAGGGCTGATGCTTTCTTGAAAACACCTTAGTAAGTTTACGCTCAGCTTGGCTCAAAACATTTACCACAGGTTAATCCCCAGCATGACCCATACATGGTATTTCAGAGAAACAGACTATTTACTATAGAGATTGTGCTTATTATACATCTTTAAGTACTTAAAAAGGATGCCAACGAGAGTTCTTTGAAGCTAGAAGAACCTAGAATAACCAGTTTTGGTTTCTTTGATGAAGTGGCTCTTAAAACTCTCCTTTGGGCTTGTATGTGGTTCACATTTTGACCCAGTCCAATTGTTTTGGGAGTCCTGGGGGCTTCCAATAAACGGTTCTTTAAAAAATGAGAGAACCTTCTAGCCTGCAAAGAACCTCAACATAATGTACAGGTTCTTAATTACTTTCTCTAGAAATACAGTATCATCCAAATGTTTGAGCATGCCAGTTAAAGTTTCCGTTCTTGAGAATGGTTACTTGGGTGCAGAATTTCATAAAATGAACCTCTTCAACTGTTAAGCATGGGGGAGGATGATCATGCTTCAGAACTGTGTTACAGCCAGTGGCACAGAAAGCTTTTCACTGGTAGAACGAGAAGGATGGATTCAGATCAGCAAATGGAAGAAAACAAACCCTTTTACAGCAGGATAACGATCCTAAACACAACCTCAAAACCCACAATGGCTGGTTTCACCATGGGCCTCACAGAATTTTCAAATCTCTGGATAGACCCCAGAAGGGCTGTGCGTGGATAAAAGACTTTAGCTCACTTCAAAAAGAACATCAAGCTGTGACACTTGCTCAAGGGGTCATACTAAGTACTGACCATGCAGGGTGCTTAAACTGTTCAGGTGCTTAAACTGTTCTTCAACTTCTTCAGGCTATTTTCCTTTTTTGTTATTTTGAAACTGTAAAAAAGTAATTTTGCTTAATATTTATTTTCCTCCACTTTTAATCTTTTCAGGCCAGATCCATTCATGTTACTATTTACAGTCACAAAAACGTTGCATGCAATTCAAGAATCACTGAAGCCTGGGCCGCAGTAGAAATTGGGCAGGTCCTCAGTACGACTGTCCAATAAAAATGAGTTCTCTGTGTTGATGTCACCAGTAAAGTACTGCATATCGTATTTGCTTTTTCATTAAAAAAAAAATAAAATAAATTATAAAGGGTTTTAAAACAACCCTGCCCCAGAGACATTGATTCCCTAGTGTTGTTTTTTTCCCCTTTAGGTTTTATGTGTGCAAATAATTATGGGTAACTTCATGACAAGACTTCAAAACAGCATTTCATTTTGGAACAGCTTTCCATGGTACAGCAGAGAAGAGCATGCCACCTAAGCTGTAACCTAGGCTTATTTAGGGCACATACCGTATACTGTTCTAGGGCAGTTTTATCAATTCTTCTTCAAGTAAATGACAGATAGATTGTGTGTGTGTTTGTATGTAGTTTTCTAAACAGCACTACCAGTAGCTATGCATGTTTTTTTATGTGAGATTATGTTGTTTGGAAACCAGGTCATCTTATACTTATTTTACTATATCCTGTAGCAAAAAAAAAAAATCCATGCCACTTAGTAATCATTTGGAAACATTTATTGTTTAAGTGTATGCATGATAATAATGGATGTGTTTCCTTTATAAAATATTGGGGCTTCTGTTCTTAAAAAAAGTAACTACTCATAAAAAAAATTAAAGTGCTTTGAAGCTTTCTTGGACTAACAACAAGCCAGCATATTAGCATGCCTAACATCTTGAGTTTTTAAAAAGCAACCTCAAATTTAGTCATGCAAAAAAAGGCTCTCTTATGAGGTTAAGAGGATGAGGATAAGCATGAGTGTTCTTGTGGTCTCCTTTCATATCTCCACCATCTAAAAAGGGTACGACTCAAAGAATTTCTCAATAACAATAACGCCCTCTGTGAAAGAGACGCAACGCGAGCAGAGGGACCTCAGCGAGAAACTAATGATAAATTACACAAATTGCATTTTTTCGTAAGAGGTGACAAGAGTCTTTTGAGGGGATTGGGGAAACTAATCAACATCATATGGTTTAGAAACACTTGCGTGAGTTCCTACGATATCAACACATAAATCAGCCACCAAATAAGAGTGAGTAATCTGTTATATAGTCCACCGGGGGATTCGGCTGTCATCCTAGTTATAAAATTACCTGACGCACAGATCCCTGGAGGCACCCTTCGCTTATCAGATGCGATCTGAGGACACTGTCTGATCTATCTCTCTGTGTTGGTCTAGAACCAAAATCTTCTCACTTCACACATATTTAAGCCAAGCACTTCCCAGAGTGTCGGCAAAAAAAAAACACAGGAAGAGAATCTTTTAACTTCTGCCGACAGAGTAGATCACACGCATTCCATGTGAACTCTTTTAGTGAATCATGCGAGACACCGACATCGGCTGCCATTGATCACTTTCACTGTAAACACTATTAGGCGTGTGTGAATAGTTCTGTTTGAGTGCGTCTAGAAACCCCTAAGTTTCCCTTTTCATTGAAGTTCCAGATGCACTGTGTGGGAGTCATAACCAGAACCTCTTTGAAAATACAGTGTACAATAGGAACGTCTTAATAGTCTTGAAAAACTCCCCAAGATACCAAACAAGAAGCGGCACATAGTTTGAGAACGTTCTGATCCTGAGACATCATTATTATTCTTTCCTCTGTTCTGTTCCCAATGCTATGCATGAGGTTTCTAAAAGATGTTTGGCTCCAACATGTAAAATGGAGAAAAAAATAAATAATTATGGTTCATCAAGGGTTGTGGGCTCAGGAAACATGACAAATCACAGCATAACCAAATGTTTCATTGGTTACTCCCTATCATGAAGAAATTGCTGCATATGGTTCTTTAAAGTCACTTCAGTACACTGCAGACCCTGATAGCAATCAGTTACAGAATAAATGTATATACATTAAACTTTATATACAGCTCTGAAAAAAAAAGAGACCACTTCAGCTTTTGAATCATTTTCTCTTATTTTGCTATTTATAGGTATATGTTTAAGTACAATGAACATTGTTGTTTTATTCTATAAACTACGAGCAACATTTCTCCCAAATTCCAAATAAAAATATTGTCATTTAGAGCATTTATTTGCAGAAAATGGATGAAATAACAAAAAGATATTGAGCTTTCAGACCTCAAATAATGCAAAGAAAACACCTTCCCATTCATAAAGTTTTAAGAGTTCAGAAATCAATATTTGTTGAAATAACCACATTTTTATTCACAGTTTCATGCATCTTGGCATGTTCTCCTCCACCAGTCTTACACACTGCTTTTCCTTTTGATTGTATTCCAGAGGTTCTTATTCCAATTTGGTAAAATAAAAAAAAAACTCATAATTTTTAAGTGGTCTAATTTTTTTCAGAGCTTTATATCAGCACAGAAACATTTGCATAAAACAATTAATAAATAATTGAAGAAATATCTGTAGATTAGGCACAGCGATGCTACCCAGCAGTAATATATATATATATTTTTTTTCAAAAGGTTTAGCAAGAAGAAGCTTAAAAAACTTAAACTTCCCTTCCACTACACACTTTGTTTTTACTATGAGTAAATGAGCTACTGAGCTCTGAGGTTCCTCTTCTGAAGTCCCCATTTCTCCACCAGCTGTTTGCGTTCAGTAAAACTGAGCCGGATCCTCTTTTAAAGGCTGTACACTTGGCCAGAAGAATTTCCGCAAAAAGTGACCAGACACGCCAGTTTTTAGAATGAATATATTAGGCTTAGCAGTGATGGTTGTTCCGGCACACTGGTGCCATTAAACACAATATTTTATCCCTTCTCCACTCAGAAATGCTTCTGCTTTCAGTTTAGAAACAAAATAATACAGACTGCCACTTTAAGTAAAAGAACACATTTTCTAAGAGTGTACTTTCAGCACCAGTCAAAATGTCACATCTGTCACTTCCTTTGATAGTCAAATGCAGCCTTTGCTCTTGTTTGAACCAACATCAAATACAGGCTGTAATAAAAGAGATCAGGCTAAGTCAATATTTTAACACAAGCTTTTCTGCTGCACGTGTGGCTTCAAAACACATGCGTGGCAATAGTGTTGTTTCCAAAGTCAGAGCTGACATTTGATTTACACAAAGAACCTTCCAGCTTGCAGCACAAAGGTAAACTAAACACATTCAGACAAACACTTCAGATCATTTTGGACGAAAAAAAAAGTATTCAGGTGTGGTTGGTTTACGTCCAGAAACCCAAGGTGTGCTTTGGCGGGGCAGTTGTACACCCACACGCAGAAATCCGTGCATAGTCGCAAGCATGCTATAATGCATTGCAAGACAATGATTTTAACTGTGAGTCAGAGGAAAGCAATTGCCAGGATCGTTTACTGCTTACAACAGAGAGGAATATCAGCATATTTGTGCATTAATCTTGATCTCCTGCAACATCCACTAAGCACTCCTTTTTGCAGACACTCAGTCAACTGGTTAAAAAAGCAGTCTGATGTCTGGGGAACAGGTGAGCAGACAGCAAAAAAAAAGTCAAGGTGGGTCAGGGAGGTTGAGGGGTCAGACTAGAACAGGAACAATGGCACTCAGTGCTGGCCTTTACTCAACCTCTCCACCTGCCTCGCTGTGGTTGCACGCGAGAGACACTGAAAAAGCAATTCTGTGCGGGAATGCACTTTGAAGAGCTCTTAAGAACATGTTTACTCTGTTCTTTTAATTTGATAGCTTGTCAAATTTACCTTAGCTTAACTAGCAAATACACCTTAGCTTAACTAGCTTTGAGATAAGCAAATACACATCAACACTGCACTGGCACTTCAGCAAAAATGACATTTAGACAATTTCCCCATGTATTCTATTATTTCATGCATGTTTTGATGCTGATGTATTGACATTTGCTGCATGCACTACATGTCAAAAAGTTGGTGGACACATCATGCATTCAGCGACATTAAATTATATGCACATACACAGCACATACATTGTCTAGTCTCTGTAGAGAAGTATTGAGTATTGCCAAAAAACAAGAACCTCTTGTCACCATTCTTAATGCTGAGCTTCAGCTAGTGGGGTATAAATCCCACTAGCATTAAGGTTGTGGAGCACTGTAACAAACTGTGTTCTGTAATAATATTATATGGTGCTACATCCAAGTTTTCACAGGAGTTTAAAGGAGGAGGTTTAGGGAGTTTTGGTTATAAGATAAGACCAAAAGTAGAATTTACTCTTTTTTTATACCCCTAATATTGGAAAAAAAAATGAAGGAGCAAGAATCCCAATACTTTGGTCCATTTTTTATGTATGTTGAGTTGTTGAGTTAATATTCTCACATAGACTGGTTTATACAGTTTCTGGCTTTGGTGAACCTCTCTTCACCCCCAGCATTCTGAAATACATTGCTTTTAGCTGATGCACTCAACACTTTTACCATGTTAGCAATAGGGGCATTGCGTTGCGCGTGCAAATAAATAGTTATTTTTACATTGTTAACAAGCTCATAGTAGCTCCACACTTCATTGGTAGCATTCCAAGGGTCCTGACATTTAAAATGAGGCCCTGATAGCTTTTAAAGTACACAAGTAGTTTAATAAATATAAATAGACTGTTTATACAGGCAGTACCTTGTTTCAACTTCCACTCAATTTTAAGTTATCCAACAAATTTTTAAAAAATATTTTTTACAAAACAAATAAAGCAATGTTATAATAAGTAATTAACAGATTCTCACCTCTCCCATTGGCTGCTTGCAAGATCTATTTGCATACTAGGCATGTCCTCTTGTCATTAGCACTCACTATCACTAGCCTGGATAACGGTGTAAAAAGTGAAAAGAAAAAAAAAAAAAGCTTCGGGAGAATGGAGGTGGGCAATTCAACAAAGGTTAGTACTCTTTATCATGTTTTACTACACCAAGTCAATTTAACACCAAAGTTCTCCTTTAAGTCTCAATACGTTTAATAAGCAGGATGTCTGATCCCGGATTGCAAAATTAATTCGTGAAAATGCATAATTATTGTAGAGATATTTTCAGCAACAGCTGGAATACATGCATTATTTTACAAATAGACATGATATTAGGCAAGTGTCAAAAATTGACAATGCTTATTTCCGTAAACTGTCCTTAACTTGACAAATGCTAACCTTATTACATTAGCTCTGAAGCTCCAGTGTAATGCTAATGCTACAGAAGCTAACTTAGCTTAGCTTGAACTGCGTGACGTTGACGTTTTACGAAACAGTTGCTTTGGTACCTTGTGTTTTTAAAGCTATTTTATTTGTAACCATGCTTAGATGTTTGATAAACTCATTTAAATGAACCTGGACATGTGCTCCACATGTTGTACTATTTTTCCTGCACACTCAGTTCAGCACATGAAGGCTTTGTTTCCTTATTCAACAAGTGAAGCACATTCTGTTCCCAGCTGCATCACCTGGATCCTCAATGAGGCGTGATTCACATAGCTGTAGGCTAAATCTCAGTCAGCATACTTGACGTGGGACTTGAATTTTGCTTACGAAATCTCCGAATATAAAAAACAGGCTTGATAAACAAGCAGAAGTATGCATGATGAGCTTGACATTTTGTGCCGCTTCTGATGAGACTGTTCAGTCATCCCACAAATATGATAGGAATGCAATCTGTAGTCCACTGGGATCAGACATCCTTAGTTAACTTGGCTAATATGCAAACAGCGGTAAGACAATTATGTCCACAGGAATAATTCTGCAAGTCTGCTAGTCATACTATGACTAATAATTCCCTTGTAAACAGCTTTTGCAACCTTGAAAAGATCCTCAGTGAGTCACAGAGTGTCTGCAGAATGTGTAGTAAAGAAGAGTGAAACTCTGTCTGTCGGGGACGTCCCCATGTTGTTCATAACTCTGTGAGTTATAATATGATCATTTCACAGAAAGCCTGCTTTATTTGTATGCAGTCTTGGAAAAGACATGATAAAAAGTTTAAATTTGGAATAACTTTTGCTCAATAATTTTATTTTAAAAACTATATGTGCAAATGTTTGTGGACTCCCCTGCTTATGAATGCATTCAGCTACTTTATGTTGCATCTGTTGCAGACAAAGCTGTACAAAATCACACAAACACACACACACATACAGCTTGTCTCATCTCTGTCAATAAATATTGAATATATCAGAATATTAACAATATAATGTACAGACTGCAGATGATTTGACAAAAAAAAAATTGAAATCTGTACAGCACTGAGAATAAACTAATAATGAGTATTAATAATAGGTCTATTTTGTATTATGCTGTAAATATTATAACATAATATAACAATTTAGTCAAATTTACAAACTTATTTGCATTCAAGCTGCCACATATTCAAGTTCACACTGGTCTTATTTACACGTTTTAAGTTATTATTAATATTGTATGAAACCACCATTGTGGTTTACGCTGTTCACACTATGGTGATATTTAGCAGCTGGGTGGGCAGTGATCCAGTCAGACAGATCTTTGACATTTGTATGAAAATGTCATTAACATATGTGGAGGATGAAGGTGGGGCAAGTCAGTGGACCAGGACAGGATGAGGGTGTTTTTTTTTTTTTTTTCTGACCTCTTCAGGAGCACCCCACCATAAACAAACTCTCTCATTATCTCTCTCTCTCTTCCTCTCTCTCTCGCTCCCCCTCTATCACACACACACACACACACACACACACATTTACTTTAAGTGTAATGCTTTAATGAGCACAGGAAAAGAGTAGACTGGGGTCACAGAGCTGGTCACCCATTCATGACCTTATACACACAAGTGGCAAGAGGCTCTTGACAGAGGTCCATGTCCTTAAAGAGTCTGTGTGACTGTGAGGACTGTTCCCAGATCAGCTAGGCCTTGTAGCTGGACTGAGAAATGCAGTACATTGATTAAACCACCAGTCAGTAGTTTAAAATCACTTATGTTTTAGATATACTTATTTGTATACAAAAACTCAAATAAATACATGAAATAAAAAATAAATTAAGCTACTTCAACTTCCTGTCAAATTTAAGTGCATCCATCTGAAATATTTTTTTTACTTAAAATAATCAATGCAATCAGTTACATGCAATGCAATGTAACAGATTGCCATTCCCATTGGCTCCAAGCACCATGTATTAGCATACTGGATGTGTTGTATTGTCACTGACACCATCAATGTGTAATCATTCCCCCTGAGCACCCCTCTCTTAGGTACACATGTATGTTTTATGTAATAGTTAACTGCCTAGCCTGTGTTTTAGGCTTCTCTGCTGCTGAGTGTGGCTTTCTATTGGTTAAAAAAAACAGAAAAACAGAGCCCACTAATGCAGAATCATGCCTGTTGCATCTATTAATGTTTCTGGCATTAAAGCTGTTAATTAAAGAAGCTTACTCTTTCCTAGTTCTCCTACACAGTTTCAAATGCAATCAACTACTCTTAATTAATATCAACTTACATACATACAGCACATTTTAATTGCAATTATTTAGAGATGGTAGCCTATGAGGAAATGACTACCTATTGATGGTGGTTGTCAGTGACAAGAATACAAAAAAATAATATTTGTTTGACAGTAAACAGAATTTATAATTCTGAGTATAAACAAGATTTAACTTACTAAAGGTCAATGCAAAATGTTGCCTTATTTTTTTAAGCAAATACAACAAAATCCTTGTTTTTTTAGTGTATATACTCTAAAACAGCCAACACAATATTTGAGCATAATAATACACTGTTCATCTATATTATTTGCACAACATTTTTTGTTATCTGCCTCAAAATGTGACTGTAACATTATTATTTTAATTCCACTTCAACACAATTTTGTGAAAGCTGAACGCAGACTGCATTTCTGAGGTAAACCTGTGACGATTTAACCATGCTGTTAGCATGATGCTAATGCAAAATGCTTCCATTACTTGTTAGCAGCATTAGCCTTAAAGCGACCACGCACTAAACAAGCACTGAGCTTCAGATACTGAGAATGTTCTGGCTAATCAAGTCATCTTAAACATGGTTTGGGAATGAAGTTGTGTCCTTCAAGAAAAAACGTATGTATGACACCCGTCCTTGCACTTCATGATTAAGATCAGGAGCAGGGAAACGCAAACCAAAATCAACACGCTGGCAGTCTCCTCCAGCTACAGTATGAATCCAGCCCATTGTTTTCCTGCACAGTGAGAGTGCTGAGCACACATTCTGCTGAAGTGAGTCTGGGAATCTACAGAGAATGCTCCTATTTTCTCTTATGGCACATGCATATCACTAAGCACTGTTCAGCAGTGTTGGGAGTAACGGCGTTAAAACTAACGGCCATTTCTAACCATTTCCGACAACCCGTTACTGCACGTTACTGTAGCCGCTCTATTAACTTTTTTTTGTTGTAACTTTGCTTTGCCCTGGTTAACCCCTCTTCTTTCCGGTGAACTTGAGCTTCTGGCCGCTGTGCCTGTGGTTTGGCGTGGTGAAGTGAGGCACAATTGTGACGATTTGCTGCTCTAATCAATTCAGTGATTGCTGTGGACAGCCCAAGTTCCGAATTAAGGACGTTAAGCTCTTTTTAGCTGCTCCGGTTTTTGTAGTTCTGCTGCTTTCTCTTTTAGAGCTTAGATTCTCTGCCCGAATCCGACCTGACCCAAAGACCGTCCCAAAATCGGGCTCCTATTTTTATTTTATATAAAGCTCTGGTGTGATAATTAGAATGTTGCTAAGTAACCAATTATTATTGTTCACTAAAGCGAACGAAATAGCGAAAACTGAAAGTGAAAAAACATTTGTGTTAACTGAATCTAATAAAAACGGTAATTAAAAGGAAAAAACATAACTATCTCGAACTGTATTTTGTGTTTATAAAACGAACTAAAACGAACTAAAACTACTGAATTTTCGTGTTTAATTTATTTACAAGCGCTGTTGTACAGCGGAGTTGTACAGCGGGCGGTGTTGCCGAGCGCGCATCACCTCGTGGTCTGTGGCGTTAGTTCTTGTGTAAAGCGCTCACGCTAGCCGGAAAATACGACAGAAAACACTGAGAAACTGCAGAATTATGTATGGGATTACAATATGAGCGCCAGGCAGATGAAAGAGAAACAGGAGATTCAGTATGTGAGAACATTTACCTGTGAGTAGCTCATTCCAGAACAAGCAAATCTCTCGCTCTCTCTCTCTCTCTCTCTCTCTCACGTTTATTAGATTGTTGATCTCTCTGATGAGATGTGTGAAAACTAATAAAAACTAGCAAGCCCACCCTAAAACAAATTAAAACTTACTGAATTAAACTATAATAAAATGAAAAATGTAATCACGTAGCTCTGGGCGCACGTGAACGCCTCCGCGTTTGACTTGCAGCACTGTGTGTAGCTGTTCTTAAAAATCATTTTAATTAAATAATAGTTTTATGCTATGTTACAGTGTTAATTAACATAATTCTGATTATATTTCGCTCATTCAATCAGCCCGAAAACAGACAGTTTATGGTTTGGGTTGGCTCGGGCTCATAATGACAGTTCATGGTTCGGGCTTGGGCAGAACGTGCACGGGCTCCGGCTGGGTCGGGTCGGATTTTTCTTTCTCTATTCTCTTTTTGTGAAGCTGTTTTATTAATACCATTTTAACGGTCATTAGATTGTTGTTTTTATCCATTATTTTGTTTTGTTTATATATACATATTTCCTTTGAGTGTGGCTTGGTTTGTTTAACTCCATCCCCAGACGCGTTTTTCCGTTTTTTTTCAGTATTTTATGTTTTAGTAATTTTCTTTGGTTCTGTGAAGAATTTCGTTTTTATTTTTTGTAATTCGTTAGATTATATTTTTGTCAACATTTTGGGTTTATTTTCGTTTGTTATTTTTCTAATAATAATAGTAAATACATAATTCATTTCCTTTTTTTTGACGGGCGAATAATAAAAGTAACGCGATAGTTACTTTTACTGGTAACTAGTTACTTTTATAGTGGAGTAACTCCGTTAGTAACTCAGTTACTTTTTTGGAAATGTAAGGAGTAACTATAACTAATTACTTTTTCAAAGTAACGTGCCCAACACTGCTGTTCAGACATGTGAATCAGACCTCTGTACTGTGGCTGTGCCTGAATTATAGAGCGGTGAGGTTTTATACCGTGCGAACAACAAGCAGTGAGCTCTGAGTCTCTTGCTTTCCCATTGCACATGTCATCTATTTAAGGAGGCACACCCAAGACTCCCCTCTCCTTTTCTCCCTTCACACACTCTCTCTCTCACACACTCACACACACACACACACACACACACACTCACACAAACACATGCTTCTCCAGCTGTTACAGCAGGGGCACTGGAGAGGAACTCTTAAGGAAGGTTTCCCAGAGCTGTCAGCAGTTCTTCCTAGTTCATCTGAAATAAATCATCCTCCCAGCCTTGTAGAGGTCTGGCTGAAACCATGTGGGAAAGCAGTCTACATCAGGGCTCTGACCAGAGGTGAGGGCACTCTGGGACAGAATCAGCATGGCAGCAGCCCAGCATAATACCAGGTAAAGCTTAAACCAGCCGTTCAGACAGAAATCAAATGTAGGGCAGAGCACGTCACAAACTAATACAGGTTAAAATGTGACACAGACTTTTTATCTTTATCTTTTTCATCTTTAAATGTTTTCACAATCTGCAAATTGTGACAGTAATTGCAGTGATGATTCACCATGAAGTTGAGTGTGTAAGTCACAGAATGAACACTTTCACTGACATCAGCCATAACATTTGCTTTACTCAGAGGTAAAGTGAAAAACAATGATTATCTTTATCTACAGTGGCATCTGTCATATAGCTCTGGTAAAAAGAAATAAATAAAAATACGAGACCACTTAAAAATGATGAATTTCTTCGATTTTACCAAATGGAAAACTTCTGGAATATAATCAAGAGGAAGATGGGTGATCACAAGCCATCAAACCGAGTTGAACTGCTTGAATTTTTACACCAGGAGTGGCATAAAGTTATCCAAAAGCAGTGTGTAAAACTTGTGGAGGAAAACATGCCAAGATGCATGAAAACTGTGGTTAAAAATAGAGTCCTCATGACACAATTTTTTTTTTTTGCAACAAGACATTGCTAAGCAGAGACATGTTTTTTTTGTGCATGTTTGCTTCTGTAGCACAAGAGCTACAGGGCTAATTCACTAGGTAGCAGATACACAAGCCTTACTTCTTTGCCCCACCCATCACACATTTGCTTAACTTGCATTAAGAAGTTATATAATTTTAGAAAGATTTGCTCTTGTGTATATGTACTTGCATATGCATTCTGTTATTAATAAAAACAGACAAAGGTTTTTGGCATAGCTAGAAGTTTTAGTAGCAGCCAGAGTTTGTATGCATTTTTGTCTGCACAATATCAGAAACAAAACACGACAAGCAACAGGTTATGAAGTTTTAAGGCAAGTGTGTGATATAGACATGCAGTTTTTACAATGCTGGTTAGAATTCCCACAGCTAATTCTAGATTACATTATCTTTGTAGCACCAGTGCAAAACTAAAGAAACAAACTTTTGACAAAGAAACAACAATGTCTGAATAACAGCTAATCAGCTACATTTTGTTTTGGGTTTTCCAAACTGTGAAAAAAAGGCAAACACTTGTTGAGCTGACTTGCTTTTCTGTTATTTGATCAGTGTTGTTAGAAAAGACATTAGTGTCATTTTGCAAACTCTGCCCTTAGTACACCGAACCTCCTTCCAAATGTAAAAGCTAACATGTTACTGTGCTAAAAATAGGAGGGAGGGATTTCCTAAAGCTGTGAAAGGAATAATCTGCCGCTGAGTTCCACCCACGGCTGTGGAGAGCAGCGCTTAAGTACATGCTTTAACACAGACAGCAGCTCAAGGCCCACATTCAGGGCAATTGACTGTCATTAGCGTCGCCCAGAGCAAACAGTTCACAGTGGTTAAACTGCAGGCAGACAGTGATGGAGACTTGCTGCTCTAGGGAATGACTGTTAATGAGAATGTTAGGAAATGTTGACAAAACATGTGAGCACAACTCAGCTGTGCAGCTTTCGAGGTATGGATTGTATCCACTGTTGCACCAGGGTCATAGCCTTTCTAGCAACCGCACAGGTTTTAAGTTCCAGCTGGTGCTAGTCATTAATGCTAAAGTTAAATGTCATGAATCACGATAGTTTCCAAATATAGGCTACCATCATATTAGATAATGATTATGTTTACTTTCTAAAGTTTATGACCCTTGTTTATAGAGAACTGCACCTCTGTGCTAAATGAATGATTAGCCTGTTTTTTTTAATTGACCAAGGCAAAACTAAAATTCTAGAAGGGACACTTACTAAGAATTCTAATCATTAAAAAATGTAACCTAGAACCTAAAAAACGCAGAAATCTAGCTGGGGGGTTGTGTTTTTGAATGTGTTTATGCCCCAAGGTGGGCTTCTTCTGATCTTCCTGCACTTTGTCCCTCACTCAGAGCCTGCTAAACGTGTTTTCTTTCTTTCTACACTTGTTTTTACTTTGTTACTTCTAGCTGTTTTCTCTCATTATTCTGAGGAACCACTGTCCTCCCACTCATTCCTCTCTTTCCCACCCCTATCTGACAGATGGTTGACCCCCACCCTGCCTTACAGAAGAAGCTGAGGCAAGAGCAGTATTATGTTTGCTTATGTTTCCTGAGAAATCTGGAAAAATCCCCACAGCAAAAAAAAAAAAAAAAAATAGTTGGAGGCCTCCCTTTCTTATTAAATGTTTCGGTTTGTGAAAAAGTGAAAAGCAAAACAAAATGTGAAATCACAGTGAAACTGGAAAAGTTATTGATCATAAAGTCATAAATGTCAAATCTTAGTCACAAAGTGAGAAAAAACTCTGTTAGTGCACATGAGTGTGTAAAGTACATTCCATAGGTTCTATATATAGCTTGCACAGAAGCCTGATTAAACTATGGCACGTACTGTATCAAGATAAAATTTATAAAATTCCACCCATGCATATGATAAATCACATGACTAGTTGATTCTTTTTTTAACATGAAATTAGTTTTGCAGTACCTGCACAGATACCAGAGACACCAGACAATTCAGTTTTTCTTAACATATGTTTTCAAGCAGAACTTGACAAAATGCCTTACTAATATATTAAAGAGATACTCAAATACTTTAGATGTTTAAATACATCAAACATTAAGATATTACTACTTAAATCAGCACAAAATGTCAGTTCTTAAAAACAAAAGGCTTCCTATTGGTCTATATGGTTCTGACTGAAAGTTCTCTACTAATGGAGTGTAGCAATAATGCTATGCGTGCAAAGTTGGCTGTTTCCTGTCATATCATCTTTGCATGCCTTTTTGTCAACTGACTGGCACATGACAGAAAAAAAGCCTCTGTCGAACATCATTCAAAAAGAGTGCTGAAGGTCAAGCCGGTGCAAATGCTACATGCTAAACGAAGCAGGAAAGAATTTAAACAGAAACCCTGACATCATTGATTTTTAATGATTATCTTTTGTTGACTACTGGGACTGTTAAATGCTAAGGAACAGGTTGAAACAGTTTGGCCTAAAAGGCAAAAGAACTCAAAATATGCTTAAAGACAGACCGTGAGGAATCTTAGCACCAGATTTGCACCAGTGAACACTCCCCCACTCTGTGCTGTCCTTGCTCTTAACAGGCAGACGCTATCGTGCCAAATCAAGGAGCGAGTGATCAGGGCCCCATTTTCTAGAAGACAAGGAGTGACCTTTGCTCTAGAACAGCGTGAAACTCTGCTGACACCGATTTCTTTCTTAGCAAAACATGCTTGCACACGCTGGTCTTTAGCATGCTAGCACAGCTTAGACCAGGAGTTAGACCTGGATTAGACAACAGCTCATTTCACCAAAGCTGGCACTAGCATAATGATGGTGCTTGCAGGAGGACAACCCAGGCGCTTGTCCATTGTCCTCTCTTGCTGACTGTGCCTTTTTTCATAACTAAATGTTAACAGTATATATTTTCATCACTCCCCTGGGAGAAATTCATCAGTGGCATTATGCCATAGAGAGGCTACATGTCAGGACTGTGAACGGAAGTGGCCATGGCTCCACTGACAAAGGCGTATTGTCCTGACACTGTGTAAGACTTGGGAATCAGCACGGCGGGCAGAGTCCAGCATTGACCAGCATGACAATGAAGTGGACAGCGCCAGGAGAGAGGGAGTGAAAAATAGAGTTATAAAAAGTGGTGGGGATGCATGGTCAAGGCTGTTGGTTGTTCTGCTTAGAACGTAGCCACCTCTCTCTCTTTCTCTCTCTCTTATTGTCTTGTTTTTTTATCCTGGAGGAAGGAGGGATTCACACTATTCTCAGAATCCCTGCAAACCTCTAGCACAATGGGAGGAAGAAATACAACAAAGTAATAGGACCCTCAAATGGGGCTTTTGCGGACACTAAACTTATTAATAGGCTGTTATATGTGAAGAACTGCATGCACTTTGGTTTATCTGCACCTACATCTGCAGCATTATTCCAGCAGCAGCAGCAGCTGTACACTAGGACTGAGAGAACTCATAAAAAAGTGCACAACTATATTTTAACAGGGCAGTGATTTCAGGGCATACAATGTTCTGAAGGAAAAATAAAAAGTTTAGAGCACTGGGGGAAAAGTGCTGGCCCCAGCCCAGGATTCAGAACATGATATGCTGCGACACGTCTCTCAAAGGCCTTGCATAACAGAGCATGAGTATTAAGGCATCGCTAAAATGGATTAAGCTACTGTGATGGTCATGCTCGCCCAAATTAGAAACCTGTGACTCCAGCTATGCTAGAACAGGACAGTCTAAAATTGGTTACGGCTATTGGCATCAGGTAGTGCAGGCACACACTGTGACTGCTAGCCTACATAACCTTCTATGAACCTGACAACCCAGTACAATTTATACTATCTGTCAAGTTCAAGGTAATGTTAGCCTGTGTCTGCTGCATTTAAAGAGGCATTTGTCAAGACTGAAAAAAATACAACCTTTAGCAGTTACAAGGTGAAAACAACAACACTTAAACAATTTTCTCCCTCCGTTCCGGATGTTATGAAAAACATTCCACTAAAATCACTTTTCACAGTCTAATCATGCTTCCAACATTCTCTACAGATTATATAACGAGTTAGTGTCCTAATTATTTGCGGCTGTGAAAGTAGCCAACTGTATTTACTGTCTAATAGTTGTTTATAATAAGATCCCACAAGTTTATCAGTCACCCCCTGTGTTAGAACAGCTGACTAGTATTATATAGCTTTCTCTAAAGGAGGTTCACATAATGTGATAAAGAGATTTATCTATGCTACTCAAAAGTTCAGTATATTATACAGAATAACAGCGTTTAAAGATTTGTAACACTGCTAGTTCTGCATGCAACTTCATTCCCTTTGCATGTAATAATTATTTGTTTTAAAAATGTAAACTCTAATTTTTTGGAGCGGCACATATTGCTTTTTTCAACACATATGTGTTGTATGACACTGTGCCATAGAAAAGCTGGTGCAATATAGAGAAATATATAAACACTGCCTTTCTCAGGCACCAAATAATACACTTGTGTTGATGCAATGCTAAAATAATGTTTTTTTTTTTTTTTTTTTTGTAAAATCATTTTCTACCTCTGATAGCAAGTTTATTATAGTCCAAACCTAGGCCATATCTTGTATTTTTAATGGTAAACCATGTATCGCTTGGAATGATGGCCCAGAGGTTGGTTAGATGTGATTGCTGGAAATTGTAAACTAAATCTAGTTGTTAAACTACTAGCTAGTGGTTGAGTGGAGGGTCATTTCTAACAATGATGGTGTAAAGGTGGATGAAATGCTGTGTAGTCCAAGACTAGTCTTAATCCCTCTCTGTGAAACTGACCCTGAGAGTATTAGAATACAACATAGTACATAATTTGTGTCATAATTACTTTCATTTAATTTATTATGCTAAATGACACTGTTTATATATAGGCTACTTCTGGGCAATCAATTCCAAGTAATTTGTGGGCCAATAGTAAATGTAAGATGTGACCCAGGTTCTGGCCAAATTAATGTTGCTATCAGGGGCATGGTTCATTCATCACTGTTTGAAAAGAGAAAATTGACTAATGTTCCTTTTCCTCCTTATTTCTCGTGTCAGAATTAGCCACAAAGCTTGCCTTTGCACTCATCCTTCAATGCAGCAGGCATCAGAAACAGCAGTAATGTGTCCATTAGGCACACGGCTCTCAGTGTCAGATTACCTCCATGCTGCTGCTCATGACAGGAAGTCAGACTTCTGATAGTCACGACTCGCGTGAGGCATCACGACATGGCTGGTCTGCTGAATACTGATCACACTGCCAGAGGGAGGACTCGGTTCCAGCGTGACAGAGATTATAAACAATCCATTCCCCCTTAAACTGCAGCTCAGCCCAGCAGGACAGAGGCAGTATGACCCGCAGAGTCCTCTTATGACTTTAAAGCTCATGACAAACACAGAGGAGCCGTAACCAGGTTAACTCACTCGTTCTTATTTTACACCGTG
The DNA here is from genome assembly GCF_023375975.1 of Astyanax mexicanus. NCBI lineage: Eukaryota > Metazoa > Chordata > Actinopteri > Characiformes > Acestrorhamphidae > Astyanax > Astyanax mexicanus. Next base: position 18,939,415 of record NC_064423.1, on the reverse strand, counting down.
TTCAGACCGCACACAGTGTGTTTCTGGACGTTTTAAACGGTTCAAACCGGACTGCACGCCATGTTATGAAAAAACACTGAATCTGTGTGTTCAAGCAGCGCGAGCAAAGTGGTTACTATGGAAACGACGTAAGCGTGGACACGCTGTCCTGACGCGGCGCGTGTGATGTGACGTCGAATTTGTGCCGCATAAAAACAACAGTAATATTTAGTCAAATAAAAATAAATAAAAATAATTTAAACAAAACTGAATGTAAATACGTTGCAAAATACCCAGGTTTTTTGTTTTGTATATAGTACAATTGAATAAAAATAAATACAATTTAAATAATGAAAACGTCAAAATTGAATAAATATGTTGCAAATCCCTTGATTTTTTTTGTTATATTATATAAAAGAAAAGAAAACGGCAATATTCAGAATAAAAAAAAAAAAAAATGATTTAATATAAACCTTTTGCAAAATACCCAGAATATTTTTTGTTTAGTTTATATAAAAAACAAACCAAACATATTCAAACAGTAAGTAATGTTTAGTCAAATAAAAAAATTGCAATTTAAAACAGAAAAAATAAATAGAATATAAATCCGTTGCAAAATACTCAGATGTTTTTTTTGTATAAAAAATAAATGAAAGCAGTCATATTTAGTAACTTAAAAATAAATTAAATTGAAAAAAATAAAATAAAACTCAAATAATGAATATGAATACATTGCAAAATACCCAGGATTAGTGTTTTATTAAATAAAAATTATGTGATTTCGCTATTTAAGCAGAAGATCTTAAAATTGAATATAAATCAGTTGCAAAAATCAGTTTTGTTCTGTTATTTAAAAAAAAAAAAAATGAAAAAACAATGACATTCAAAATGAATCAGTTGAAATATACTGTGTAAAATGAACAGCCACATTACAGAAGTCTCGATTCTTGGATTACTGTGGCTGACTGTGTGAACTCCTCCATACAGCCGCATCCATCGCTCTCACAGCTGTGGGCGCGTCGTTCCAGAGGACAGTGGCAGATGGACGGATGGACGCGTCTGGCATCGCCATCAGGGCAGCAGCCTGCACCGTTCCCATGCTCCTGAAACCCACTCCCACCTCCTAAAACAGTGGTCTCATCGTCGCTCTCATGATTACAGCTCCCCTCAGCACGTATTTTAGGGGGTTTAATTGGGATATTATTATTTCAGGCTTTTAGCCTTTATTTAAAATCCTACTTATTAACTTAATAGGGAGGAAGAACATGTTCTGCTTGAGGTTGGATGAACATACAAAATTACCCACGTGAACCTTCTTGGATCCATGTGAGTTGTTAAATTCTCCCGTTTACAATGCCATATATGGATTTCTTTTTGTCTTGGTCATAATTCAGATAAGTACATCATGTAATAAGTATGACATGTGCCTTTAAAGTAAGCTACTTATACGTGTTTTATTATTTAAGGGTTTTAATGCTCACTTTTTAACTGTGTGGTATATTATGGCAACATATTTTGACTTTAGCATTTTAGCCAAAAGCATTAGCATGACACACAGCAACACCTTAGCAACCAACCAATGAGAACAGTAACCACCTAGTAACAGCAAGGGACCTAATAACACCTACACCTTTGCAACTACATACACTAGCTACACCATTGCAACATCCTATCTCATGCAATCCCAGCTAACATTTTTTGGAAAATGTATTGTTTTCTAAATGTTAAACATTCCAGTAACATTGCTGCAACATCACCTGTGTCAGTGTTTTATTTTTCTAGTTTTAATGTTTCCATAAGGTTGGGAACATTATATAAAAAAACGTTCTAAAAACATTGTTGCAAACTTCTCAGAACCTTTTTAAAACTTTGCTAAACGTTCATTAAATTCAACAACATTGAGTGTTAGCTGGGATGCTAACATCTTAGCTACCACATATAACATAAGAGCACCTTAGCCACACCTTATGGGCTAGCTTAGCAACACTTTGAGAATGAGCTAGCAACACCTATTCCATACCAACACGTTAGCAACTAGCACCTATATCACTGAGAGATTATTGAGCTGCAATCACACTGGCATTTGCTGCAGGAACTGTGCTCTGTAGTTTATAGTTATTATCCAGTAGCTGGTTTGGTAGTAGCACCTTATGATGTTAAATTGTATTCATTTATTTTTTTAACCTTCTTAAAAATGAGAAACTCCTGGAACTTTTTTTACTGTACTGTATTTTTTTTACTGTATCTGTTACACCTGTTGTTACACGCAGAAGCTCTCTTATTGCCAAGATAAATGGTTTTAAAAAATGTGCTTAGGTGTCTAAAAGCTCGGAACAGTTCCGTTTGTTAACCCTTTCAGACCTGAATTATTTTCCAGTGATGGGAATGCGTTTTTTTTTTCTGTACTGGACATAAAACAGGACAGTAATTTTTTACCACGAACTCTATATTTTAAATTAAATTCAAATAACTAAAATATTTAAATGCTTTTAATGTCCAGTACATTGTTTGGTATTTTTATTTTGTATTTGATATTGACCTTTTTTTAAATTTCACAAACAGTAAAATTAGCATTAAAACATTTTCTAAACCAAATAAAATTAGTAAACATTAGCTTTTACTTTGCCTCCTTGGCTCTAATGCTGCCATTCCCTAATGTATTGAGTTTCTGTGTTTTTTTATAGTGCAGTGGGCGGGGCTAAGCTACTGTTTCGTTTGGTTGGTATTCTTTTTATTGTTTTTTAGTTCTTTTATTGTTTTTACATGGTGTATTCTGATTTTTTTAGTTCATTTGTTTTCCTCAATGCATAATAGTTCATTCTGTGCAAGAAAGTTCACTGCAAACTATTTTTAATGGTAAATCTGTAATGCAACAATAGTAGTAGCTCCACTTATATTTAATAGAGGCCACAAAAATGCAGGTATTGTTTTAATACATATACTTTATCAGTGCAGAAGCAAGGTCTTCAGAATTACTGTCATATTTTTGAAACACTGATGCTCTGACTGTAAGTGAGACCAAGGAGGCGTTCAAGGTAAAGTGGCTATTCCATGGTGATTGAAGTCTTGTCTTCTCTGAAGTGGTGAGCTTGAGGCCTTGGGCCCACAGGGACTGCTCATAGATCAGCAATCCAGCAGCTACGCCTGCGATGAAGTGACCGTGCACCAGAGTTGAATGTTACAGCATGCATTCTTCTTCTCCTGTTTTGGAGTGTGAGCTCACCCGACACATTCTGATCAGGGGTCGCTCACTGGAAATTGTTCAGGGGCTGGTGTGTTCTAACCTGAATCCTGTATTCAGTCACACTGACCTCGTGATCATGTCAGCAAAACATTTGGCCGGTGCTTTATTGTAAGCTAATGCCAGCTCTCGAGGGCTTGTTCTAATGAAATGTCACTATGACCCCCTGCTCTATTGATTCAAAGCCAGCGTTCAACACCTCTTTATTATGCAGGGTGGGGGCTGCCAAGCCTTTGAAATGGACATAGTTTGGAGACTATTTCTATTATAAGTTGTATATTAATTGGTATTCTTGTCATCTTTACTTTTTTGAGCTTATTCTTCAGTTCCTTATCTTAAAATTTCAAATAATAATAATAATAATAATAATAATAATAATAATATGCTATACAGCTTTACATGCTAAACATCTTAACATTAACATTAATATTAGCACACTCAGTATCTGTTTCTGTATTAGCCATAGCTCTATAGTTTGTGCCCATCACATTCTTATATTCATAAATTAGTACCTGTTATATTAGCCATAGTTCACATTAATTCTCTGTACTGTTTTGTTCTGTTATTTGTTTGTTTGTACTGAGCGGGTCAAACAGAGTAGGATAGGTTCCTCTGACTGAGTCTTGGTTCCTTCCAAGGTTTCTTCCTCTTAAAGGGAGTTTTTCCTTGCCACTGTGTCACCATAAAATTGGCATCTCTGTGGTGCTGCTCATGAGAGGCGTGGACCTGTTTTTCCTGTAAAGCGGCTTTGTGACAACCTTTGTTGTAAAAAGCGCTATATAAATAAAATTGAATTGAATTGAACATCTCTAAAAAGTAAGAGACCACTTGAGTTTTTGAATCAGTTCCTTTGATTTTGCTATTTATAGGTATATGTTTGAGTAAAATTATCAGAGTTTTTTTATTCTATAAACTGCGGACAACAGAAAATGAGAAATGGCTGAAATAACAAAAAAGATGCAGAACTTTCAGACCTCAAAAACAGGCAAAGAAAACAAGTTCATATTCATAAGGTTTTAAGAGTTTAGAAATCAATATTTGATGCAATAACCCTGTTTTTGTAACTGTCCTAACTGTGCTAACTAATGCTTAATTACCTTTGTCACCACCACTAAAAAGCTTATGTTAACATATTTTCAGTTTGAAAGTTTAAACAGCTTTCAGGGTCCTTTGTGCGTGTTCTGTTACACTACAAACTGCAAATTCACTCTAAGATCTCTCAGACTCACAGACTCTCACCCATTGCTTGCACAGATGTGCAATGCGTGCACAGAGCTTGTCTAGTCCCTATTTATTAAAGAAGTATTAGCTGGAGCAGATATAATGAGATATAATGTTCATCAACCAACATCTTATCCTTCTTAATTCTTTTGGCAGTGAATGCAATCAAATCCTCAGAGCAATGCATCTAATAATAAGCTGGTGGGAAGCTGTCCCTCGATAGCAGAGACAGTTACTCCAACAAAAGCAGAATAAGGTTTAATTGTTCAATACCCTTAATTTTAGAAGGAATAACCAATGAGTTGGTTTCCCAATACTTTTGTCCGTATAGTGTTTGTCCTTCCATTCCGTTACATAGGAGTAAGCATCTCATGTGCAGAAAGGGTTAGCACCTTTGGGCACCCTGTGGCTACTGTGCAAATTGTAATTATAAATTATAAATTGTATGCTAATTGTATGCTAATTATAAATTGTATGCTATACTGTACTTGTTTTCCATGTAAAAAATAGTGAAAGAATAGAAATTACATTCTAAAATGAGCTGAATTAATTACCAATTAATTGGTTTTATTTTATTTATTTATTTTATTTATTTATTTGTTTATTTTTATAAACTATGTACATTCCAATTTCAATGCCAGGAATTGTTAACAGGAAGTAGTTTTTTAAATGCTTGTAAAAGTACAGTAATGTTGTTTATTGCATATATTGTTTGGCGACAATTCAGCTCTGAAAAAAAAAAAAACTGTGGAATACAATCAAGAGGAAGAGGGGTGATCACAAGCCATCAAACCAAGCTGAACTGCTTGAATCGTTGCACCAGTAGTGGCATACAATTATCCAAAAGCAGTGTGTAAGACTGGTGGAGGAGAGCATGCAAGATGCATGAAAACTGATTAAAAACCAGGGTTATTCTACCAAAAATTGATTCCATAAATAAATGTTCTAAAATATTTTTATTTGGAATTGGGAGAAATGTTGTCCGTGGTTATAGAATAAAACAACAATATTCTTTTTACTCAAATAGCAAAATGAGAGAGACTGATTTAGAAACTGGAGTGGTCTCTTAATTTTTTCCAGAGCTGTATATCATCCAAACAAAAACAGTTATCTTGACAGATCTACTCTGCAGGGTGTTAGCTCATCAGGACCAGGATCCAGGAGTCTGTTAGTTGTTACCTCAAGCAGAAAACCAGTAAAACACGACACTTAAACAAAGATGTCCTAACTGTCCGAGCAATTCTATGACCTTTGTCACGCCCGCTGAAAAGGTTCATGCTGACATATTGTCAGTTTTTAAGTTCAAACAGCTCGCCGGTTCTTGGCGTGTGTTCTGTTACACAACGAATGGCAAATTCGCTCACTTCACGATCAGCTCACGTTCCCAGTCATGCTGTTCTCCCACATGGACCAACCTTTGGCCTCAATAGCTCTGGTACTGGCAATCTAACACCATCTTTTATTAGGATCTTGAATGCCACTTCATCTCGCATTGCCAGTCTTACCCATGACGATATGCAGCGTGATCCCTGTGACCTCCCACAGATTTCACGCTCAGTTATTCCGTGCAGGGGTGTGAATCTCTGACCTCACCATGAATCAATTTGGTTGCAGTTTATTAGTAAAAGATCAGATTTTAACCAGTGATTCACATTGGTTACACTGTTACTTTTTAGCATTTTTATTAATAATACATGCAATACACAAATGCAAATTTACTACAAATATTTTGATGAAGAACCATATTTGTAGTAATACAGATGCATATTAAGTCTTAAGTTATTATTGAATGAATTTTAGTCATATCAGTATATTAAACTATACACATTTATGCATTTATTTTCACATTTCTCATATAGTGCAATAATCCTGAAAAATTAGGGAAAATGTATTAAATAAAAAAATATTTTAAATAATGCTCAGGTGGTGGTTCTTCAAAAAAAAAATGTGAGTGACCGGATAAAAACAAAAAAAAATTAAAGCAATTAATTCAACAAAAAAATCATGTTTTTCACTAGAATTCTATATTCCAAGCCAAATACCATATCAAATATTCTTATTACTCTAACAATTAATTTTAACACCCTGCAATACTGTTTTTTTATGATCAATGACTCTGCTTTAAGAAGGCCTTGAGAGTCTCAAGGACAAATGAATAATAGTGGCGTGTGAGCGCAGACTGAACTGCAAGCATTATGAAGCGTCAGAGACACAGTAATAATACAGTGCTGCCGTCTAAAGTCCAGTTAAACACACTCTTGGTCTGCAGCTTATGCTAAACAAACACAGCATGCATGTTTAGGCGGAGGACACCAAAACAAATGAATGACTGTGGACCTGAGATTGGAGTGTATCACATAGCAAATAGGTGCATTTATTAGGACTAAAACTGTGCTGTTACATTGGGTGCCATATCTAAAAATAATTAGACTTTCACAGAAGACTTTATCCCTTAATGTTGTACGCTGTTGCACACTGTGCACTCTTCTGTAATTGCTGTAAATGTAGATAACTGGCTTCCTATTTGGCAGGAACGCTCCAGGCTCAGAGGGCCCCGTGAGCCCGTGTACAAGGCCTGTGTGTGCAGAGGCCATGGGAAAAGAACAGCCTGCCCGTTCCATGTTCTGTTTCTTAGAAAGAGATGTGCCCCATCTTGCAATAAGTACTGTCGAGATCAGCTGGTACTGATTAGACTTTGCTCAGTCGCTTTGTCTACAAATACAGCTGGGTTCTTCATTATACGTCTATACTACCAATGCTGCTGAATATACTTTCTATAATGCTAAAGAATGTATGGACTTGCACTGCAGAATGCCTACTGCAGAAAGCTAATTCTGCAAAATATACAGACCACTTAAAAAATAAAGAGTTTCTTTGTTTTTACCAAATTAAAAAACCTATATATATATATATATATATATATATATATATATATATATATATATATGTATATATATATATATACATATATATATATATATATATATATGTATATATATATAATATAATATAATCACAAGAAAGATAAATGATCACAAGCCATCAAACCAAGCTGAACTGCATGATTTTTTGCACCAGGAGTGGCATAAAGTTATCCAAAAGCAGTGTGTAAGACTGGTGGAGGAGAACATGCCAAGATGCATGAAAACTGTGATTTAAAAAAAAAACAGGATTATTTCACCAAATATTGATTTCTGAACTCCTAAAACTTTATGAAAATGAACTTCTTTTCTTTGCATTATTTGAGGTCTGAAAGCGCTGCATCTGTTTTGTTATTTCAGCCATTTCCTATTTTCTGCAAATGCTAGAGAATGCATTGGGAAATGCTGCCCTATACACAGGCTTAAGCAGTAGATTGTATTGCCTAATAGTGCAGTACATATAGGGTAATACTATAGCTAATGCATTGCAAGACTAAGGATATATAAAGCACTTCTAAATGTTACAGAAATGCTATTAAATGCACAGAAAATGCTAATGAATGCATAATCTAATGCTACAGAATTTAACATAACATAATGCACAGGCTAATGTTACAGAATGCATGGCAAATGCTGCACTTTACATTGGCGAAATCAATATATTGCACTGCCTAATGGTGCAGTACATATAGACTAAAACTACAGATAATGCATTGGCCCATACACACAATGTATGCATTGGATGGGGTATGCATGGGCTAATCCTTGAATGCACAAGCTAATGCTGCAAACTACACAGACAGAATGCATTGTCTAAGGCAACAGAATGCACAGGCTAATTATGCAGAACACATTGTCTTCTAGTGTAACATACATTGGATAATGCTGCAGAATGCATTGACTAATTGTACATAATACATTGCCTAATGTGGCAGAAAGCAAAATATAATATTACAAACTGCACGAGTTAATGCTAACAGTTTATAGGCTAATGCTTTAGATAATGCATTGACTAATGCTGAAGTGTACACAGGCCAGTGCTACAGAATGCATTGGCAAATGCTGCACTATACACAGGCTAAAGCAATATATTGCATTGCCTAAAGGTGCAGTACATATAGGCTAATACTTCAGATAATGCAATGCCTAATTGTGCAGTATGCATGGACATGGAATGTTATGTAATGTGCTTATTAATAGTACATAAATGCTACAAGATGCACAAGCTAATGCAACTGAATGTACAGTATAATGCTAATGAATGCATAAGCTAATGCTGTAGAATGCACAATGAAACACTAACAAATGTATAAGCTAATGTTACAGAATGCATAAGCTAATGCTACAGAATACATAAACTAATGCTACAAAATGCACAAGATAACCTACAGAATGCATAAGCTAATGCTCAAAAAAATGCTAAGCTAATGCTACAGAATGCATAAGCTAATGTTACAGAATGCATAAGATAATGCTACCGAATGCATAATATAACCTACAGAATGCATAAGTTAATGTTAAGGGATGCATATGATAACGCTAAGAATAGTAAACTAATGCTTGCATAGGTTAAGGATGCATAAGTTAATGCTACGAATGCATGTGTTTATGCTGCAGGATGCACTAGCTAATGGTACATAATAAACAGGCCATTGCTACAGAATGCATGATATAATGCTAAAGAATGCATAAGCTTATGATACAGAATGTATATGTTAATGCTAAGAATACATAAGCTAATGGTGCAGGAGGCATAATTTAATGCATAAAATAATTCAAATGCATGAGCTTATGCTGCAGGATGCATTAGCTAATGTTAAATAATACACAGGCTATTGCAATAGAATGCATAAGCTAATGCTACAGAATGCAGAAGCTTGAGCTACTTAGTGACTAAGCTTATCTACAGACTGAACCAGCCAGTGCTACAGGATGCATAAGTAAATGTTAAGAATACATGAGCTAATCTTACATAATGCACAAGAAAATGTCAAAGAATGCTCAGATAAATGCATCCAATTGCACAAGCTAATGCTACAAAATGCATCAGATCTACAGATTATATTGCATTTCTTTATGCTGCAGACTTGTGCTGCCTGCACACTCCTGCAGCATACAGATTAGGATATAATCAGCTGAAAAAGTATGCTTTTCCAACACCTTCCTTTTCCTTTCTTCCTGCCTCATAACAAGCCCCCCCCCCCCCCTACTCCCTCAGAGCCTGTAAATAAAGTTCAGAGTATCCCAGAACATTCTGTCTCACTCATGCCCTCCACTCTGTACGCTGCTTCAGTATGAGGTTACAAACAGGCAACCAATCACATGGGCAGGTATGTGTCAAAACAAGGGAGCCGGGAGGGTCCTTTTCCCACTCCAGTCCATGCACAGACTCCGTTCTGTTGCACAATATGTCCTGCATGTTTATGGAAGAATGTGTGTGTGCAAAAGAGGAAGAAGATCATGCATATTTCCAAGGACAGCACAGTCCTATTACATACTGTTTCGGGCTGCACACCGCGCTTATATGTTGTAAAGATCTTGAATCGTTTAACTCCAAGACAAGCAGAACACCGTGAACCTGACTGAGCTGTGTAAGAATTATACTTTGTGCTTGAGGACAAATCCGAAGAAGATCCATTCTAACCTCTGTGGCAGATGCAGACCCAAGTTGTGACAGATAATTTATCCTGCAGCACAGAACGTTCTTAACGTTAGAGAATTAGAGAATTACAATGCAGCTTCATCATGCACAGATGAAGAAGCGGTTCTACTCTTTTGGCAATGGAGTTTGATTAAGCAATATATCAGGGTTATATATCAGAAGAGTGTCTGCAGGACATGTCTAGCTTAGAAGTTCTGTAGAACCCGATCTGAACATTCCTTCAAGTCTCAAGTGAAGGGCTTCATTGCATTATGGTTGCATTATGGTTGCATTAGCCTAAAAACATATTGAGCAATTTTGACGACAACAACAGCAGAGTTTTGGCATGTGTGCAGAGACAAGAGAAAAAAAGGTAGGCCTAGATTTTCCAAAGCAAGTCTCAGACAGAGAGGGAGAGGGAGAGACAGGGAGGGAGGGAGACCGGAATTAAGCATGGAGCTGGAAACTGCTGTTATTTTTCTTTCTCCGGCTATTTTTAGATTTGCTCAAGCATATGCTTCTTTGTTTTCTTCGCTTGTGATGATTGTGTGTCGGAAGGAAACAAACAGAGGACAGCATGTTAGTGCATGCCGTTCAAGTAGAGCCACTGGCGTATGCTTTTTTTCTTCCGTGGGACATCTAAACGACTTTCTTTTCTAGGGACAAAAACAATGCTTCAAAACTGTATATGTGGTTAACACTCAAGACTACAAATAAGCACACTCAACTGCAAGTCCTGAAGCTAGCAAAAATGCCTTTGTGTGAGGACTGTGGACAAAACAAAGCCAATAATTGAGACTGAGAATCTTAATGTGATCCCTGGCATTTGGACCTTGCTTGCCTGCAAGTGGTGGGCAGGCATGGCATGTTTTTAGCATAGCTCGCCTATGCTGGGCTGGGCTGGAATGAGTTGGGCTCGGTAGGTGGGTGGGAAGGTGGGTGTATATGCAGGCCAATGTGCTCTTCATTGCAACACCCATCTCCTTGAATAACACAGCTTGAAACTGGCAACAAGACCATTAATCAATAGGTCAAGCCAAGAGAGGAGAAAACAGTCTTTGAGTCTTTGCTGTGCAAAGGTAGCTCTTGGTGCTCTCTGCCGAGCTCATGAAACAAATGTACACGAGGAAAACACCACTGGGATAACAACATGCCGACATAACATGTTATGATGTTTTCCCTCTGGAGGGCAGCCGGAGAGGAACAATAAATGACTAATCGCTTTTACATTATGCATCATGATAAGTGGGGGTGGGTTGTGTGTTTACGTGTGTGCATGTATGGGAGGGGGCTGACGTCAGCCCAACACAGCTGGCCAGGCAGGGGAGAGGAAAGGAGGGGAGGGAAGGGGAGGGACTGGCTGTTCAGGAAGTCAACAGAAAAGAGAGAGAGAGAGAGAAAGAGAGAGACAGACAGTCATGAGATGAGATGATACTAGTCTGTTTTTGACACTATTCTGTTTTTGTGTTTGTGCATGTGTCCAGTTTCCTTCCATTCTCTGGCTCCGGTCCAGCCTCTATCAGGCGTTTACCTAGAAAGACTGGGCAAGAACAGATCAAAATAACCCACACCGAGATGTGTTTATCATGTTGGGTCATGGGACAGCATGACCGGGGTCACTGTGTGAGGGTGAGGGTTGAGATGTGTCATGGTAAATTAGCACTGGTCAAAGCTGGACATAGCAAGCCTCTGTGTTTTCACAGACGTTGGAAGTCAACAGTGTGTTCTGTATTGTGGTGTCAATCGGTACTTATGTTATAGCCTAAGAAAAGTCAGATACAGTAATTTTTATGAGTTAAATATCTAGTAGGCTACATCTGGTAAAAACAAATAAGAGTCTTATTTATACTTCATGGCGTGGTCCAATATTTTACATGTATACATCTGTTGATATAAATACAGTAAGAGGCATTAATATCTGTATTTACATATCAAAGCATCACAACACATACATCACAGTTTGATACACTTAATTATGTGACTAACCTATAGGTATGTGCAAAGATTAATTCATTAAGTTTAAGTTTCTTCCATAAGCTGGACACGTGGTTGTTATGTGCCTGCAACAATAACAAAAAGATATTTAAACAAAAAAAGCGAAATTTAAAAATAAGTGGAATAAAACAATCAGTACCCAAAGAAAAAACAGAAGACATATCATATCACCGTGACTTTTCACTTGAAAAAGCCCAGTAGCTTGTGCTTGCCCTGCATTATGAAATCTATCGTGACATATATTTTAACACAGCTATATGCAAAGCCCAGTTTGCATAGCTTGAAGCATCTGTGTTTGTGCTCTTGCTTGAAGTAAATTTTGGGCCTAGGTGGAGCCTCAGTAAGAAAACGTTTAGAAAACCTTGCTTGAGGCTGTTAGTAAGTTAGTATCATGTAATGCTAAGATTAGCTCAAGCTAACTATTCGACTATGTTGCAAATAGATGCATATTATGAAATGTAGGACTTGGAACTTGATTTGCTGTTATTGGTTGTTTTGTTTTTTTCATAATATTTTAATACCATAATAATATATTTCAAGACAGGCAGTAAAGAATCTTGGGTGCACAACATATTATGCATCAATAACAATTTATATAGCAATGGTCTTTGCAGTTCTAAAATATCAGAAGGCTATAATGATGAATTGATGCCTCTAATGTGCTATGAGCAACTTTGGCTAATCACATTTCCAGATGCATGAATGCTTTTGTAGCTGTTTAGTTAAATTATGTTATTTGCAATTTAGCAATTCAACAATGGTAAAAACAATGCAGATTAGTTACCACTAGTTCGCCAATGTGTTAATACAGGATATCGCAGGCTGTATTGCATTTGCAACATGTAGCAAAGCATCATTGCATTTTTAGTGCTTTTAGTGCCTGTATCATGCAGCTCTCTGCACGTACTGTATCTGCACAGAACACGTGAAGTCGCCTGAGAAGACAAAGGCGGAAACTGTTATTCACACACACATTATGTGCTCCTCACCTCTCTGCTGCTGCCACACTTATCCCATTTGGTAACCCACATTATTTTTAGCTCCTGCCTTCCTGGCTTTCATCACAAGACATACTGTACTCTGCATGTATGAGCGCTGCCTCCAGGCTCCACCTCAAGGCTGGGACTGCTACACCCTGTGCCGAGACAAAGCGCTCCCTAAATAGATAAACAACCACATATGTCAGAGTGAACTGGCTGCTGCAGGTCTGGGACAGAATGTAGGTGTGTCCTTTTTTTAGAGAACACTGTGTGTGTTACTACAGACATTCAAAATCTACAGTGCAGAAAACAATCAATGTCTAATCAAATAACATTTCTGGGAATGAGAAGATAAATTTGAGGTTCTACAATGACCAATTCTTGCCATGGCCATATTAGAGGCTAATATCTCCAGAAGTGACATTCCTCGCATTCCTGGCAATCTTGGAATAGTTTCAGTTTCCGTGGTAGTCACCTCTCCCTCTGCTTCTTTTGCTGCCGACTGCGAATTTCCTGTAAAAGAGGCCATGCAGTCCAAGTTTTTTCCCAGAAGCTTAACAACCACACATGAACAGACACCTCTTTCCAGTAGTTAAATAAACACACAAATACTCTCTCTCTCTTGCACACACACACACACACACACATACAGAACAGAACAGCTCATTCTAGTGTGGAAAGACAGAATAGAAAGTGCAGATAGGTTCTTTCCAAGGAAATAACTGTGCATTACCATATTAGGGCGGTCTGCAGTTAATGGCTGGGAGACCTTAATCCCTCATGCGTCTGCCTTTGTGGAAATACAGACATCACGGAGAAGTGAAAGGAAGTTACTGGAATCGAAGAGTCAAAACAAGATGCTCACAGCTGGATTTCTGCAAAACATGTTAGCATCAAATACACTCATGGGCCAATGCATAACGGGGGATCTCTGCACATATCTTCCACACATTTGGCCAACAATGACTGAAAATTAGGCAATATGTTGCAGTATCAACATTGTCAGGTTTTTTTTGAGCGCGGAGAACTGGATAATTTGTGCCGAACATGGGTTACGTTTGGTTGGCTGTATATGAAAGATCCTTTACTTTGGAGCAGACTTTAGTGATGTATTGACCAAGAAATACAGCTTACCTATGCTGCAAGCTAGGCTTTGGGACGCAGCTAACAACAGCTAACACGATATTTGTTTTGCTTAGCATTCTAGAAAATACTATTAAAATCTTTGAGCATTTATTCAACAATTAAGCAGGACTATTTATGTACTGTTTGTAATGAAGCTTGCAGTTGGTTAGTTTATGAAAGAACTGACCAGATCCGTAATGTGGTATGCAAAAATTGGGACACCCAAACCCTCATTAATTCTTAGAACGAGTGGCTGGACATAAACGAGAGGGAGAAGAAGAGAAAGCACCCCCTTTGTGTGCATAATTATGAAGCACATCTAAAACAGAGAGGGTTCTGATTGGATACACGTCAGCCAATTAGTTTTCCTTTTTTTGGCCCCTCCTGGATGGGATGCGTTCAGGAGCATCATGGCTCCCATTAAAATTATTTCACATCTGACTACTCTAAAGTATATCCATGTCTAGTAAACGTAAAAATCAATGAAAGTCTTGCCCGCTGTACAGCTTGTAATAGTGATTTTAGCATTGCATATATATATATACTATATATATATAGGTCTGTAAATATTTTATTAAGACAGCTGTATTTTGTGATTATGATCACCCAGGACCCATGTTAAACGGCAAGTGTCTACAGAGTTACTGTTTCACCTGGTGGGTTTTATACAACATTATCCCAGGCCTGGCACTTCTATGCATGATTCCAATATAGGTTCGTGTTCATCTGCTCCAAAGAGTCCCATTCTATCATTCTATTGGCAGAATGCTTGGTAGCGTTGCTTGGCTACCATATTTTAGCTCAGGTCCTCACCAACCACATATCGTTTGCTAGCAGTCTTTACTCAACCATAGGAAGCCCTGAGATTACTGGCTGAGGGATATCCCGGGTGGGATGTTGGTTACAGCGGTGGAAATATTTTTACCCTGAGGTGAGTAAGACCCTAAATTCCGTGGAGGTGGGGAGCTTGAGTCAGTGCAGCCCATTTTACAATGCTTTTTCCTCCGCACAGGGAGGTCCTGTCTCACCACAGCCACTGTTGACCTGCTCTGAATCCATAGCAACTTACAGTCACGTGACAACAGCATGAAAAAAGAAACAACACAGATAGAATTACTATGGAGATTGCCAAAACACTACTCAGCAGCTCTTATCAACTCACTGATTTTCATTTTTTATCCATGTAAAAATACTATCCAAAGAAGATAAATACATGCAGCAGTGTGTAGAAGGAAATTCTTACTGTTTTTTCCAAATTTCTACATAACCCAATCAGTGTGATGTAATCACAGTAATGGATAGAGGTTTCATATGAAATTCTCTGTTATGTCTAGGAAGAGATAACTGCCTAAGGTATTCACAGTGGTGGGGATTGGAAATATACTTCCAAAGTGTTCCTCATAGAAGGTTTGTACATGGAATGGTTACAGATGCATTACCTAATCCCTCAGAGTAATATTTATGATAGTTTTGGGACAGCAGGGATGTTTTACAAAGCAGAATTTCTCAGATTAGACCAGGGGTGGGCAACAGGGATCAGGCCAGAGTCCAGCAAAGTTGCTGATTTGCTGAGAACTACTTAACTTGGAAATTTACTGGTAAGAGGAATCAGGTGTGCCTGAGCTGAAAAATAAAAGAACTGAGCAGGAATTGTAGAACATAGACAATTATAACACAGTTAGTTCCAACCCTGCAATCTGATTGGCTGAGAGGCGTTCTATGAGTGCCATTATCAGCCGGTAATGCACTGTATAATCGAAGCTCTCCATGTATTACTCCACCACATACAGGTTAACATCTAGCAGCCAGACAGCGCAGCTACAAACAGCAGTGTTTTAACTTGCGTAGTGTTTATAACCAAACAGATCGTATGTTTTTGTCCTCTTTAACTCAAAATCTTTCAGTAAATCAGTATTATTGCTTAATTAAAAAACAGCTGAGGGAAATTTCTGTTGGACATTACATCTATGCTTAATAGATTTGGATAAATAAAACTGTAAAGAAAAAAATAATTTTAACCTTTATTGTAAGTCTGTAGGTTCTGTATAAGATCAGATTGGCAGAATATAAAGATGAACTGTCATGTGGCACCTTTGCACAGCGTGTCTTCGTACAAAATCTTTCCAAATATTTTTACAAACTGTACTCGCCTTCCAGGCGGACAGGATCTGTGAAGGTATGCATCTACGACTCCACCCTTTCATTGTCTAGTGTGTTGGCACCCTTTCATACAACTCTTGTTCGCTATTTGCGTTTGACATTTAATAAAATGGCTATATTTACATTGTGACTGCTGGTTCCTATCAGGGGGCACAATGTGTTCTTGTCCATAATTTCGAAATGTTCTGCACTGTAGATTAATACTTAAGTCAACCACACTATGCAGAAAAACATATAGAATTATTTAGTAAACATTTTTTTTATATTTTAGATTCTTCAATGGTTCTTCCCCCTTAGACGACAGATTTGCACATCTTGGTGCTGTCAGATTTAGTAATGGCTTTTTAGTTAACAGCTGTACTGAACTTGTCAAGAACTTGTCAACTTGGTTCTATTTAAGCAATATTACATGAGAGGGAAAGCTATAACGTGTAATAGCAGTGCCAATATTACACGTTATAACATGAACCTCATATGTATTATTGTGATTATACCACAGTTCCATTATCAATGTTTATTGAAATATTTTGTGTTAAAGAAGACGAGAAACTACGATCTGTTTGGTTATAAAAACTCTGTGAGTTAAAATAGTTCCATTTCTGCTCTGTTTGTAGCAGCGCAGTTTGGCTTGTAAGCGCTGAATCGTTGCTAGGTTACCTGTATGTGGTGGTTTAATACATGGAGAGCTTTGGTTGCAGTGCATTACCAGCTGATAATGGCACCCCAGATAAGAGTCATCTAAATGCTATACAGAGTATTTTTTTAACACTTTTAAGTTTACTTTATGATTCCTTATGTGTTCTTTCATAGTCTGGATAACTTCAGTATTCATTTACAGTGTAGGGGAAAAAGGAAAAAATAAAAACACTGTACTGAACATAATTATTTATTTAATTATCCTCAAATTTGGAACAACACATTTTAAGGAATTTCCCTTACGGCTATTCAATTCAATTCAATTTTATTTATATAGCGCTTTTTACAACAAAGGTTGTCACAAAGCCGCTTTACAGGAAAAACAGGTCCACGCCTCTTATGAGCAGCACCACAGAGATGCCAATTTTATGGTGACACAGTGGCAAGGAAAAACTCCCTTTAAGAGGAAGAAACCTTGGAAGGAACCAAGACTCAGTCAGAGGAACCCATCCTACTCTGTTTGACCCGCTCAGTACAAACAAACAACAAACAAATAACAGAACAAAAACAGTACAGAGAATTAATGTGAACTATGGCTAATATAACAGGTACTAATTTATGAATATAAGAATGTGATGGGCACAAACTATAGAGCTATGGCTAATACAGAAACAGATACTGAGTGTGTTAATGGTAATCAGTGCAGGGTTGCAGAGCCAGAGAACGACACAGCGGGCAGTGGAGAGCCAGGCTGGGAACATCAGGAACAGGGCATCTCCATACATGTAAAAGAGATAGATAGAGAAAACAGAAAGGAAAGGAAGAGAAAAAAAAGCAGAAGTTAGAAGGGCTGTGTAATAATTCTGAGTAGAAGGACAGGGCTGATTCCTGAAAGCTGGAACCACAGACGGACGCATCCAGGAAGACCGGCCGGCCAGGCGTCTCAGCACATGTGAGAAAGACAGAGAGAGAGAACAGAGAGGGGAGGGAAGAAAAAGGGGTTAGAATGGTTTTATAAAACTCTGCTGGAGTGGGATGGGCACTGGTAGCAGCAGCTCAGGACATGGGGAGAGAAAGAGAAAGCAGATGATTAGGACAGGGTTTATATTTGCTGGATAAGCTGTAAGAGGAAGAAAATTGTAATGAGACATTACTCAAAAGCTTGAGCAAATAGAAATGTTTTGAGTCTAGATTTAAAGATTGAGAGTGTATCTGAGTCCCGTATATTAATAGGGAGGTTATTCCAAAGTTGGGGAGCTTTATAAAAGAACGCTCTTCCTCCTGCATAGTTTTTTCTAATACGCGGGACTAATAACAGGCCAGCGTCTTGGGAGCGGAGTGAACGCGGCGGATTGTAAGGAGTAAGGAGTTCCTGTAGATAATGCGGGGCCAGACCATTAAGGGATTTATACGTCAGGAGAAGTATTTTATAATCTATACGAAATCTAACAGGTAGCCAATGTAGGGCTAGCCTCTGCACAACAGAAGATTAAAGAAAACAGAAGATACACAAAAACAGGAGCAGCTCTCCTTAAAGTTGTTTACTGCAGTCACAAGGCAGGGTTACATTCATTAATAATGTGAAGAGAAAGGCACTTTGACTGAGGGCCACGGCTTGCGAGAAGGTCAAATTTCAGATTGACTGAGAGTCTATTCTTCTCCTTGTTTTCAAGTTTTCCTCCAAACTACCCAAACAGCCCGAGTTACGTTAGGAAAGGGGGTGAGTAAGGCCCTGTCATGTTCATGGGACCAGACCCACGCTCCTCTTAATCATCTCCAAAGGGCAGTGTGGGCTGCCCCCGTGTCAGGCCTCGAATCAAAAGGCCACAATCAAGTGTCTTTGTTCCTCAATCAGCCTGGTTGGGAAGGCACTGTTTGGAACGGTTTCTGGGCTATTCTGAACTAAGACAAATATGGTGACGGGCTGCTGTTTATAGCTCAGCGTTTAGTGGACACACACGCAAAATAATTGCTCCTCATTTAGCAGCGTGGGCTGGCATCCAATAATCTCATGTGACGCTGGAGCGGCCAGACTGTCACATGCCTCTTGCATAATTCTGAGCATCCTCAATTCTGACCGGCTCTGCAATACAATCTTGCATCTGTTCGTGTTATAATCTACTACGAAAATGATTTATATCTTTGTCCACTTTTCAGATGAGAGGATTTATTAAGTTATAAGATTGCAAGATGTAAGTTTAGTATTTAGGCTTTTTTTTTAATGCTGTCAGGGCTGACAAAGTTTATAAGGAGAGTTAAGGCTGAGTCATGGTTGCAGGAGGGAAGGTGTGGGATAGTTGTAGCGTCTACATATCATGCAGTTGGCTGGCGGGGGGAGATCATTAAAATGTGTTAGAAATGGCAAGTGTGGCATATGGGTGTGACATTAGACCCAGTTAGATGACTTCACTGCCAATATGTTAGAGTTTACTGCCCTGTTTTAAAGGGATGCACTGAAAATATGGCAACCAAAAACATTTGTCAAAAAAATATCAAAAATATGCCAAGACAATATCAAAAGTTTCCTCTAATGTGAGGATTTTTTAAAGCAGTGGCAACAGGCCCAACACCCCCTTCCTCTAGTTGCTGCTGTATACACAGTGTGCAAATGTTATGTTTAAGTTCATATTTACACTCTACTCACACAAAATAGCTTAACTAATATATTCAGCATCGCTTTGCATCAATTTATCTTTTATCTCTTCACAAACTGTCTTTATTTTCCAGCTGAAATATATGGGCTATACAGGACTAGGATAGTAACATTAGCTGAGCTAACATATCTAGCCTGCCTTTCTCTGTAAAGTTCACTTAAAATGGCACTTAATTGGCACTGCTTAGGTACATTTGTGACTAGAATAGACTAGGAAAGTGCTCAATATTTTTTTTTCTTAATATTGGACTTTTGTAATTGAAAGCAAGAAAACAATATTTAATTTCATTTAGTTTGGGCTAATATTTTCTTTTCAGTACATCCCTACTGAACTGCACTGGATGCAGAGATGCTTTCAAACAAATGGAAGTACCTGTGATTTCTCTCTTAAGTGAATATTTCTTGCAATTATTTTCGCATGGCTTTAGATATTAGGATGCAAAAGATAAAAGATGTGAATGCACAGACTGTAAAAGTCATGAATTAAAGACTGCAACCCGTTCCCATAGGCACGCTCTGACCCAAACAATTACACATGCAATCACAATAAGGCTATCAGGGACACCAAGCAACAGATACCCTGTGTCATGAGCCGGTAGTAACAATTCTGGTGTCCTGTTGCATGGCAACATGCAGCTAAGGCAAATCCGTCAGGGTGCATTTTCAGGACAAGATACGAGTTACCCCGGGTGAACTGCAACACCACAACATAGAGCACGGATGCATTACGGAAGATGCAGTACTGTTCCTAAGAGAACTGCTATGTACTGAAGACAAGGAAGCAAAGTCCAGAGTTGCCAGACAACCAGAACTACTTTGATCACTTTAGGCCATTAGTAAATGGAGTAGAATACTGTAATGCAAAAGACAAGGTCAGCTGCTTTGATAGTTAATCTAACATTATGTTTACTTAGTGCATTTCTACAAATAAATCATTTTAGAAGAATAATCAATATGTTTGAGTAAAATGAACATTGTTGTTTTATTCTGTAAATAACATTTAACAAATAACATTCATAAAAATAACAAATAACATTTCTAACAAGTTTAAATTAAAAGCATTGTCATTTAGACCACGTATTTGCAGAAAATGAAAAATTACTGAATTAGCAAAAAAGATGCATAGCTTTCAGACCTCAAATATTGCGAAGAAAACAAGTTCATATTCATAAAGTTTTAAGAGTCCAGAAATCAATATTTGGTGGAATAACTATGCTTCTTAATCACAGTTTCATGCATCTTGGCATCCTTCTCCACCAGTCTTACACACTGCTTTTGGATGACTTTATTCCACTCCTGGTGCAAAAATTCCAGCAGTTCAGCTTGGTTTAATGGCTTGTGATCATCCATCTTCCTCTTGACAGTATTAGTTAATATTCTTTCATGTAACCTGCTAATTAAAATCCATATTCATAACCAGATTGACGATGCATATTAATGACCAGTGCTTCGTTTTATCACAAAAAATGACAAAAATTCTGAGACATGCAGATATGGATTTTAATTAAAGAGATTAATAATATACAGTATATAATTAACAGTGTAAAAATAAAGCAATAGAAGAGATGTTCTCCCTTAAGTTGACAATGTTTAAAGTTAAATATGGGCCAAGGCCCTCACGTGTGTCCTCCTATAGGTCACAAGAGAGTGCACAAGTGAAAGTCACTTTAGTGAGAATGGAAGTCACATCTGGACAGCGGTGACGAAGACAGGGCGGTGTGAGTCAAAGGCGTAGTTATGCCATTCAGTAGTCATCGTCTAAAAACAGCTGTGTCAGAACATACAGGTCACCCACGAGGGAATTCCAGACAGAAGCCCTGAGGGAGAGGGTGAGTGTGTGGTGTGTATGACAGATACCTGATACACTGTGCACTGTGTTTTGTTTAGCTCACCAGCAGTAACAGGTCCGGTTGGGCAGGTGAATGTGCTGCCTGGATGCCTGACAGGAAAGACCGTACACATTGTTCACAAACATAAACACACATGGATACAGGAACACTGTTTACATGGTAGCCATGGACATTTTAGCACACCTTAAGTATAATTTTTACACAAATTGTAACAAAAAATATATGTGAAGTGAAAAAATCTTATCTAGGATGAACATGTAATATTTCTTATTATTTTGCTCAAGAAATAATGAGGCACACTTTCCCAGGCTGTTTAATAAAATAAGCTTTGTTTTAAAAAATAAAAAGCATCTGCAATTGTGCCTTATTATTTTTAATGACAGCTAAGTGTTCAACGATTAGCAACAGAAGCTCTATTATTATGTTTAGTGCTCTTATTTTGGCTTACATAGTGTTAGCCTGCTTTGTCTGAGGGCTATTGTATGTATTAGCCTTCATATTTGTCCACAGATAACTTAGCATTAGCATCATGTTCAATGCTAATGTTTTGGTTAGCTTTACTATGTTTAAAGGCTTGGGGTAAGCTCTGTATTTCTCTCTAAAAGCTTTTTTTAATCACAGCAAACATACCCAAAGATGATGTCAGTTAGCATTTTGTTCAGTGCTAGTCTCACTCTGTTTTCAGCATTTATTTTCAGTGCTAATCTTTCTCTGTTTTCAGCACATTTATGTTGTGTTCCAATGACCTTAGTCATATGTTGAACCTGGAATGCATATTGCGCTCAAGTTGGCAGCACTTCAGTTAAATATTCCTATTCACAAAAACAGTTAGCTAGCTAAGTAGGTGCCACGTTTTCATTGTTAGCATTGTCCTAGGTTAGCATTATTAGCTAGTTATATTATACTATTGGACAACAATATTGCATTATGCAGTATTTATCCACATGTACACAAGCTAGAAACATGTCTAAAGATAGATATTGGGAAGTACTGTGTAGGAATGATTAAATGAGACACAAATCCATAGAAGTACTAAGTTAACACACTAATTGTTGATGTTTTGTGTGGTGCAGCAAACTCAAATTCTGAACTCAGGGTTGCTGAAGCTCCCCCAACTTCCCAGTAGGAAGTACAATTTATGGGGGCATTCTAGTTAAAAGTTACTACTTGAAACTCACAAAATAGGACATCCCAGGTTTAATGTACTGCAGCAATAGTATCCTCTAACAATTTTGTTCAGTATTTTTATGATTTACACTATGTTGTTCGTTGTGTTAGGGTTTGTGTTAGGACTGCTTCTGTCAGCTTCTGTTAGCCTTAAGTTTATGCGTTATTTTTTATGCTAAGTTTTAGCGTTATGTTCAGTTCAGTTCGTTTCATTAGTTCACAGCAGCATATGTATGTATCCAGAGATGTCTTGCATTAGCCTTGCACTAGTTTTTTGCTTTATGATTAGTGCTTATGCTTTGGTTAGCCTCACTCAGATTTAAGGTTGTTAAAGGCTTGGTGTTAGCTATAGCCTTGCTGTGCATGTCTGCAAGCAGCAGTATTAATAAGGTCTGGCTTCAGTGCAGCATGTATCTGTCCTTTTCTGTCCCCCATAGACAGCCAGGAAAGTCAAGAGCACATTAGGGAGTAAAAAGGATGATAATCTGTAAGGAAATCTGGCCCTGCCCATGGCTTCTCTATTTTGCTGGTGAAGCTTGGCGCCTTGCTTTACTGGGACTCACAGTTCCTGAGTTCACCACAGTGTTCCAGAGAGAACATCTCATCCAGTCCCTCGCCTCCAGCTACAGTGTGTGCCTGTGTTTGGGAGGGTGAATAAGAGTGAGGGAGCGAGGGAGGGAGGGAGAGAAGGAGGTAGAAAGAGAGAGAGGAATGAAGAGCGCCGGCGGGGCAGCGCAGGAAAGCGCTAGAGTGTGTACGTGCGATTGTCCCTCAGGAGGTGGTGCTTGGTGTGCTGATGAGTTGAAGACAGAGCCTACCTGCATGTTCTGGAAAAGGCAATTAAGAGAACTGAACAGAATGTGTATGTGTGTGTGTGTGTCTGACTGCAGAAAGGGAGGGTACATTCTTGCCTGCTGTCATAAAACATCAGAAGAAGCGTAATGTGAGTTAATTAGCTGTACGTCTCGTTCTGTTATGCATTGTAATGTAAGGGTAAGGAACATGCATGTTCCAGTACAGAAGGAAACTATTTGTGGGTAAAGAAAAGAAAACTTTATGAACCATACAAGACCACAGCAATTGTAACTATTTGTACACTTGCAGAAACTGGTGGTTATTAAGTGTCCCCGGCTGTGTGGTTGTGTGTACTGCAGAGTAGAGGGAGGGCTTTGTGCTCAGGCTAATTGAACTGATTGAACTGGGGATTTGGTGTGTCTGCTGGCTGCCTGGGCGTAACTGGGCCAATGCTGTCCTGGCCTTGTTTACAGCCTGCAGACAAAGGCACTTAGCAGGGACTTTCTAACTGCAGCCAGGGCCTCTGCACTCCGCCAAGCATGTCTGACACTCTGGGTAGACGGATAACCTTGACCACTCTCTGGTGATGATCACGGAGCATTACATTATCTGAGAGAAAACAAAAGCCCATCACATTTATCTAAATAAATGGATTTGATTATATTGCAGGAGAAATCAATTTGATGATGCATAAAACTCAATACTCAAATTTGCAAAGAGTATTTAAGTTTGCCTCATTATTTTGATGCAATTCATTTTGCAGTATAACATTTTAAAATATGCATTAAGCAATTATGTTACTGCAAAATTGTATGTATATTACATAGATTTTATGTTCTCATTAACATACCCTTTATTATTGTCAAGATTTTACTGTCTTTTACTATCAACTAAGTGCGTCTAGATCCATGTTGTCACTGTCAAATATAAAACTTCTATTTCAGTATCTTCATTTATGATGTTTTCAGTTTTTGACATAATGTGAATTATGGGGGTTTGAGTATTCAGCGTTATCTGTAGTAAGAGTGGGTATTTGCTTTCCTAGTATGCGAAAAAAGTACTTTTGAAACGTGCATTGAAACGTGCATTGTGGCTCCTTTTAGAGCAGACTTCAATTCTAATTTTGCATTTCTGTCATTTAACGTTGCATGAATGAAGAATGAATTTGCCGTTCTGACATCTCTCTGACATGTTTGCAGTTGAGTTTGCTTGAGTTGCAAGAAAAAGCTGTGAAAAACCTGAAAACAGACCATTTTGTTTTTAGAATGAATATATTTGCCTTTTTTTAGGGATGATCACTAAAGCACAATGATGCTATTTACTATAATATTTTGTTCAATCCCCACTCAGGAATACTAATGCTTTCAATATTAAAGGAGTAGGTGCAATGTCTGCTGTTTTGATAATGAATGGACCAATAAAATGCTCCAAAATTACATGAAAAAAAAAAATATATACACTTTTTACATTGTTTCTCCACCTGTTAAGTTGAAGCAATTTTGGAGATGCATATATGCACATGCAAAAATGTGTGTAGGTATTTTCAGACACTATACTGCTCTTTATTCAATTTATGCAGGCGGGGCATTTCTAGCCTTGTTCACTGCTGCACAAATCCCAACCACAACAGTCCAGTCCAGTCCGGCCTCGGCAGCCTGCAGAGTGCAAGTCATGATAGCGCCCTCTGATAACCCTGCTCTGAAGATTTCCCCAGCAGGGAGACTGGAGTCAGTAGCATCAGGAGATTAACCCAACTGGCCTAATTACTCAGGCCTCCTGCTGGGTGCTGCAGTGACAGCTGCAGGTTGCTGTACTCTGAGAGAGGTCTGTTATTAGGGCCCAGACAGCTGATCTAGGATCAATAGCTCTGAGAGCTCAGCACAGCTGAAACAAAGAGGAGCAGGGTATCAAGACTGACTTCAGATCAGCTTGTAGAAGCTTGTAGTTTTGTCTGTCTTCTGTCTGCAGTCGCTGAGCACTTTGTTGGAGACAATTTTTGTATTACTGTTTAGGTTCTCAAGTTGCTCTTATAACTGCATCTTCTGATCTTATAGATTTTAGGAAGCAAATCGATGCTTTGAATTTCTTTGAATTTCACCACTACCAGTATTTAATTTACATATTTATATACTTACTCAGTATAGCTGTAATGCTTATTTTGTGCAATATCCAATTCACTATGTGTACTGTAATCTCTTTATCACCATTTGTGCAACATGTTTAATGTGCAATATTTTTCTCACCTTTTCTTCTACTATTTATTTGCTATTAATTCACTGTTAGTCCTGGTCACATCCTACCATAATCATATCTCCTCTGACCTTATCTTAGCTGCACTAGATTTATATATTTTTCCCTTTATATATTTTTAGTATTTTTATATTTATTCTGTAATCTTTTGTGTATATAGTTTATTATTTTAATGTATTTTTCTGACCTGTTTCTCTATCTTTTCCTCTACGCTGCTGTAACATTGCAAATTTCCCCATGTTGGGATTAATAAAGCATTATCTTATCTTAATTTCCAGTCTACCCCTATGTTACCAGTCTCAGAGTCACAGACATCCCACTCTTTCACTTGTCTTACAGGCATGTATCAATGGTGCAGGTAAATACAGGGTAATACAGCCGTGAGCAGTGAAGTTTATATACCCTGCATTCATTCCATTCCTCTGCTGTTAACCTGCAGAACTACACTAAACACTGCCAAAGAGAGCAGACAAGTGTAAACCCTGCCCACAGAACACAGTGATAGGTCTACTGAGCACAAGAAGAACCCAATCAGGATGGAAATCCTGCCCACAGAACGCAGTCACTGTCAAAAGTGTGTGTGAGCATCACTAATAAACTGATTGCAATCATCAACAAAAAATCTATTTGTGTGAAAATTCTGCAACTCACAGGAGATGTAAGATGTCTGGAGTCCAGTGTTATACTGGATTCAGATTTAGTAGCTGTTTTTTTTATCAAGGTTAACTTTGGATTGGCTAGAAAAGTGCATTTAAAGTGCTTTTCACTGTTTTTTATGTGTTTCATGGTAGTTTCTAAGGTACTGTTATACTGTATACGGTGCTTCCTAAGAGGCTTGCTTAGGTGTTACTATGCCATTACTATGTTAATTGTTTGATTTCTACAGTGTTGCTAAGCAGTTTCTAAGGTGATTTCTTGGCTGTTGATAAGGTGTTACAGTGCTATTGCTATGGTAATTGCTTGGTTGCTAAGGTGTTGCTAGGTGATGTTAAGGTAAGGTAGTTGTTGGTTGTTAGGATATATATAATTGCTAATTGGGGTACATAGTTGCTGTGGAAAGGGGTTGGTTGCTCAGGTGTTGCCAGTAGGGTGCAATTTCATTTACTGAGTGGTGCAGGGTTGCTTCACAGAAAAAGATTGGGGGGGGATTAGAAGAATGAGGGATTAAAATACTACAAAACTGTAAGTGCAAGTCAATATGGCTGATGATAAGGACTCAGTGACTTTCCCTGATATGTAAAGTTTGGAGGCTGTCTGGAAACAGAAACTCTAGGACTAGGAGTATTGGAATGACAAATAGTGTATTTGTGAATTTTAAGGGGTATGCACTGTGATACTGTATCCAAAAAAGTGTGTATCAGTGAAGCAGACATAAAAAAAGAAAATGAATGGTATCCTATTGAAGTAATTAAAAGGAATGAAACAATTGTAGCTGGTGAAGACGTGTGTAAAAGCACACCTTGCACAATCAGACTGAGCAGTTTGTATTTAAAACATTGTTTATATCTCAGAAACTGTGGAATTGTGTGTTGCTCAATACCTGATTTTAATGGCTTCCTTCTTAGATCTTGACAATGCATTTTATTAGTATTATTAAGTGCCTCCATTTCACGTTAATGACTGCTCTGCATGAACAGGTTTGTAACTATGCCTCTGGTGAGTCAGATCCACTTAAGAATCGTCTAAAGAAACAAGCTTCTATTGAGAAAATCAGACTCCAAAAGCATCTGACCCGCTTGTGCTAAATTTCTCAGTGTAGTCTCAGACATGTGTGACCCCTTTCTACGTGCACTAATACAATTGTTTTGATGGAGCAACACCATGTTGGCTTCTGATAAAGGAACTGGCTGATTAGGACTTCTGGCAGCTGTTAAAAAACATCTTAACAGGTCCTTAATCAGCAAGTAAAACTGAATGGAAATTGCAGTTCGAACAAGTTCTTGAGTGTGTTTAACTACTCTGCCATTGCTAGATTAAGCAACCTAATATACAATATATGCAACAGCTCTGTGCACACAAAGAAACTCTCTGGATTTATTACCACCAGGCAGGAACTTGCCAAATATCCAGATACAAAATGACTCTACGCTACTCTCCTCACTGCTGCAGGCCCTCCACACTTCTGCACTCTGTTTAGTGTCTGGCTGTGAGGAAAGAAAGCACATGAAGACCCCCGATCACAAGCTAGCATTCAGACAGTCAGAGCTGCTTAAAGAATCGGGGCCTGTGCCTCTCACCACAGCCTTCCTTTCCTGGTAATTACCCCCAGTCCTAGAGAACCTCTTTCAGCTTTTCCAGGGATCACCAGCCAGAATTCCACAAACTGGCCCTGTTGGAGTAAAGCTCTTAAACTCAGAGTTAGACAAGTGTATAAATGAACATGATTTGTTACATATACAGCTGCAAGTCAAAGACAGGGGAAAAAAGCTTAGATTTGCAGCAGCTTTGTATAACTAACAAAGTTTAGTTTGTGCTGAAACGCAAATCCAAATAAGAGTTTTTGTGAACTCTGAGGGTGCAAGCTTGATTTTGCATTATGCAGAGTGCATATAAACAGTATATAATGCATATGCATATATATGTGTATATGCTTATATATAATGCATTATGCTACTGCATATATACAGTATACAATGCATAGTCAATATGCTGCATTCTGTTGACTAAATCATTTAGGTGTAGCCCCTTAAATAGTTAATTGCAGCCTAAAAGCAAAAAAACTAATTCCATTACTGCAAAAAATGCAATGTTCGTTAAATTTCTTTACTTTTTGTCTTAAAGACAGTTTAAACCGAATATATATATATATATATATATATATATATATATATATATATATATATATATATATATATATATATATATATATATATATATATCAATTCTAGTATTTCAGTCCTGTAACACAATTAAGAAAAAACAGGGATGGGGAAAATGTAGGGCCAGAAATAGAAAATATGTATATAAATAATACTGTGATTTTAAACAGGTGATTTGGTACAAAAGCAGTATCCATGAAAGGCTTAAAAGGCTGAGTCTTTGATGAACAAAGATGGGCAGAATATTTTCAGTTTGTCAACAATTGCATGAGAAGACTGATGAACAATTAATACTTTTACAGCAGAATAACTTTGAAGGATGCAGATTCATTATAAAAAGTCATTATATTGTATATATAGTAATCTGCAGTAAATTTCCACACATTCCTTTAACCAAAATTATTTTTATATTGCACACAAATAATAAAAATAATAGTAATACTAATAAAGAAGTAACACAAAAAGCATACACAACAGAGTCCATACCCAGGTACAAAAAGTGCTAAATGGTGCTTATTCAGTACACACATCAGGTGTTAAGCAGTCTAATTCCAGCAGGAACAAATGACCTGCGGAACCTCTCAGTCCTGCAGCAGACAGAGAGGAGTTATTTTTATAGTTTTGGACACACCTTAAATTCATATTTGTTTCATTATTTTACATTTTCTGCAGAATAGATTAATACTAAAATCATCCAAACTATGAGGAAATTCATATTATATTTTGGAAATTAATATTTAGTAAACAAAAAGTGTTAAACAAACCAGAATATGTTTTATATTTTAGATTCTTTAAAGTAGGCACCTCTTGCTTAGATGAGAGCTTTGCACCTCTTGCATCTTGGATTTCCTCAGTCAGTTTTATGAGGTAGAGTCACCTGGAATTCACGCTTTTAGTTAACAGCTGTGCTGAACCTCTCAAGAGTTATTTAATTATATATTTTTTTCTGTGTGAGAACATCAGTTGTAAAGTTGTGAAGAGGTAGAGTCAGTATAGAGTGAATAGCTGTATTTGAGTAATGTTCTAAACCATATTATTGCAAGAGCTACTAAGCAACTAAGTAAAAACCAAATGAGATTAAGAAATGTCAAGAACTTTGAAAGTACCTTGAAGTGCAGTCCCAAATATCATCAAAAACGCTATGATGATACTGGCTCTCATCAGGACTGCTCTAGGAAAAGAAGACCAAGAGTAAGCTCTTTTGCACAGGAAAAGTTTTATAGAGTTACCAGCTTCAAAAAGAGCAAATTAACAGCACCCCTGATAAACTAAAAGTACTTTGGTTTGTTTAACACTTTGAAGTTGATTAAAGTGTTATCACTGCATGATTCCTTATATGTTCCTTCATAGCCTTAATGATTTCAGTATTAATTTACAATGTAGGACAAAAATAAATAAATAAATAAAAACATTAAATGAGAAGGTGTGTCCAAACCTTTGAGTGGTGTAAGAAGTGTGAACAGCCTAAGTAAACATCGGATTTGGTGAGCAAATCAGATTCGGGTAAGGTCACCTTCTGTGTGAACGTAGCCTAAATGTTCTGACTGAATAGAATTCTTTAAGCCGAGAGTCTTCCTCAGCCTCCTCCCGCTTAAAAAACACACTCACACTCACACCCTGATGAATACTCTTGTATTGTTTACTCTGTATTGACATGCTTCCATGAACAGCGCTACCTAGAATAAGCATGTAAGATAAGATGCTTTTTCTAGGTAGAACACTGTTCATGGAAGCATACAGCTACTTAGAATGCGCTTCTTATCTTACACATATACATACACATACATGTGCATGTATACATACAAATATATACATAAATATAAAGGATAGGGGGCGGCTCTTGTAGTTCTTGCGCAACCACAGCTGTGGACTCACATGCACTCTGTAGCGTAAAGCTGCTGGTCGGCTCCACTTGGTTGAGAGCTTGAGGATGCATGCAGGGTGGCCGAGCAGTGGGGCCCGGTGTGCAGCCGTTAACGCTCGTCAGGGCAGAGGGGCTGGGAAGAAGACGGGAGGGAGAGGGTCCCTGGGGTCTAATGAGAGACCACCAGGCTGAGAAGAAGCTCACAACTCAGTGCTAGCCCCACCTGTTTGTCAACGGTGTTTGACAAGTTCTCGCTAATGCAGCCCTGTGGCTCATGCTGAGCCACGAGCGGAGAAAGCCAGCACCTGGGACGTGGAAGTAGGAAAAAGATCACATTCCACAGCAGGAACCGCAGATAAGATAAGACGCTTATTCCAGGTAGCACTGTTCATGGAAGCATATAGCTACAGAGTAAACAATACTAGAGTATGTGTGAGGGTGTGAGTGTGTTTTTAGCGGGAGGAGGCTCAAGAAGACTCTGCTGAAATAATGCTACTCAAGCAGAACGTATAGTAGACAGCAGGGATGACCTGCCCTGTCAGTGCTTTGACAACAAGCTCAGAGCAAAGAATGTGTGTTATGATGTTATGATGCATTATACCACAGTTAGTTCCGACCCAGCAATGTGATATGTGACTGGCTGAGAGGCTTGTTATGAGTGACATTATCAGCCGGTAATGCACTATAACCGTGCAATGCACTCTCAATTTGCACTCCACCACATACAGGTAATCTAGCAACGATGCAGCGCTCACAAACCAAATACAAACGAAATGCGATGTCATTATATTCTACTGGGAGCCACTGGATCCCATAGAAACAGTGAAGAAACGCCATCTCTCCAATAGGCGGTGCAAACAAAGACGCAGTTCCACACAAATACATAAGCCCAGCGATTAGAAAATAGAAATAGAAAATAGAACATATCAGGTTAAGAGTTGTTATTATTAAAATAAAGGCTTAAATATATATTTCCAGTTAATATAGTGTATTGTAAGCTGAATTTAAGGTGGCCAAAAATAGGGGGATATTGATATCCAACCATCTACAGTATAAACTCATCAAAAGATTCAGAAAAATAAAAAAAATACATTTGCTGGAATAGAAATGGCCACATAATGAAATAAAAAAAAATGTATTAAACATCCTCACTGGTCAACTTTAGGCAGGCCTGTTTCTGACTAATGCTCAAATATATCACATATCACAGGATTTTGTCTTTTTTCTCTGATTGCAGAGAATTCTTACATCTGTTGATGCTAGACTAGCAGAGCTTGTCAGATTTATCAGATTTTAAATAGACTATTTTAGCTTCACAAAAATATCCTGCAAGAAAGATAGACCGGTTTCCATGGTTTATGAGTTACTAGAAAACGCTGTTATTCAGAAAATCAGTTCTTTCTGTGAAAGCACACCTCTGGACCCCTCTAGAAGTTAAGTGGTCCTCCCCCTACCCAGCTGTCAAATCACTCTAGTGCCCTTGGTCTAATGACACACCAGGCAATCAATACCAAAAGATAAAGGAAATGGAAAAAAAACGTTTAGTGGAAAACTGTGTTCATTGATAAAAAAGTATGGAAGCTGATAAAGCAGCATTTTCCGTTCTGCATATTCCCACCTGAGAACTGTAGAAAACGAGAGGAAAAAAAGTATTTAAATATTTAATGGAATCAGTTATCATACTAGGAGTAAACGACTGGGCAACCATAGACAGTGAGATAAAGATAATGAGATTTCAAGTGTTGCTATAATGCTAATAGAGGTGTGTGTGCAGAGGGATTATCACATCAGCTGTCTCCGTAATTCTTGTAAATTTCAGCCATTATCACGTGGGGGAAGTCAAACCTCAAACCTCAAGCGTGACCTCACACCTTTGAAACATTTGTCAGGCTGATTACTTGTTGTTCATCTAGTAACCTGCAAAAGGGTAAAATACAAACAAGCTAGTTCAAGCTTGAATGCAATAGAAACACAAAACTCATTATTTGAAAGTAAGTCACTGGATACACTCACTGGATACAGATCCCACCGTCAGACAAAGTCTGCTGGCTAATCCTGCCAAAATGACCATTTTCGTATTAAAATGCGCCCAACATCTACAACAAGCTGCAAATCTTGGTGGTGATCATGGTAACTTCACCAAAGCAAAAGCAGTACTAAAGACACAACTTTGCCAATCTGAATTACTTTATGAGGGTGTGGCACGACTCCCCACCAGGATTCTATTGTTTTGGCACTAAGTAAATGACAATAAGAATTTCACAATGAAGCCAGCAAAGCACCTGTTTCCTACTTTTAAATGCATAATAATGCATGCTAATGTTTAACTAGTGAAATAAAGGTTACATACATAAACAAATCATAACACTGGGCCATTAAAAACCCTACATGCATCCAACTCTGAATAATGAATTTGGTAACAAACAAAGGTTCAAATTACAATCCCTCAGGAGAGTTTGCAGAATCCATGATTTTTCAAAGATCATCAGTCACATGACGATGATGTGGTGTTTTGCAGGTCATAATGACATTGTACATTTTGTCTGTGGGTCTGTGTGTGTGTGTGTTCTGCCCTTTCTGAAGGTGCCGTCTTACTCTGACCAGACTCGTCTCTTATGACAGTGCGCTCGTGCTTCCTGTCACAGACACAGGAAGCGACATGTGGCTCCCCACCTCACAAAGTAAGTGTGTAGAGGAAGTAGTATTCGACATAAACAGAACTGCAGTACGTTTAAAAGAAAGAGGATATTAGAAAACACAACAGCACTTTTTCACACAGCTCCTCCACAGCCTGAACAGCCAAATGACTCAGCATTAATATAAACTAAGGTGATTTACAGCTGCAGGGCCAGTGGTGTTCAGGGGCTAAAAAAAATAAAATACAGCTCTGGAAAAAATTAAAAAATAATAGATCACTTAAAAATGATGAGTTTCTTTGATTTTACCAAATTGAAAACCTCTGGAATATAATCAAGAGGAAGATGGATGGTCACAAACCCTCAAACCAAGCTGAACATGCTTGCATTTTTGCACCAGGAGTAGCATAAAGTTATCTAAAAGCAGTGTGTTAGACTGGTGGAGGAGAACATGCCAAGATACATGAAAACTGTGATTAAAAAACAGGGCTATTCCATCAAATATTGACTTTTGAACTCTTAAAACTTTATGAATATGAACTTGTTTTCTTTGCATTATTTGAGGTCTGAAAGCTCTGCATCTTTTATTGTTATTTTAGCCATTTCTTATTTTCTGCAAATATCTCGGCCATCGTGCATTGTTTTGTCTGTAATTACTGAACAGTTATTATTGGAGTGTAATTGAAGTTGCAGAGTATAAGAGGTTAAGAAGTGTATAAGTGTGTGAAATGGCTGCAGCAATTCAATTTCACTAGATAAGAGTTTTCTGCCCTATACGCTCCTGTGGCTCGGCCTAAGCCTTTGTCCTTTATGACATTTTATTTATTATTTTTTATACTTTAAAGAGTGTTGAAAAATCTTGAGATGATACTTTAACTTTTACAGAAGTATTTTTAAACTCTAGTATCTATACTTCTACCTGAATAATGAATGTAAATACTTTTCACACCTTTGCAGCTAAAAGCACCCATATTAATGGGGTACAGTTACAGTAGATATCATAGCTGCTGTGTTACAATGCACCGTTTGTATTGGTGTTAGCTGGCCTCTAGCCCATCAGCACCTGTCAGTGTATTATTACCACAGGATCATTCTGATGATTGTAGTGATGGACCACTCACAATCCTGTGCTGGCTGGGAAATTATGCATGGCAGCAGATTAAACTCAATACAAGATGCTAAGAATAAAATGAATTCTGCGTTTATATTTCCGTCTCCAAAACAATATTAAAATAAATGAATCCCCAAATGAACAAATAGAAGCTTCATTTGATATTAATATTTCATTTGTTGCAAACAGCAAAGATCCAGTGAAAAATCAGAAAAATGGCCTGTGGCCTAAACGACTGCATTTCAAACAAGCAGTTGTTAGTCATAGATAACTCCATGCAATTAGCTTTGCTCACTTGTAGCCAACATGGCCTAAAAGCCGGCAAGTCGGAGCAAGTAAAGGCCATCTGGAGAGCACAAACAACCGTGCTAAGGGTTTCTCTTTATCATTAGGTCATCCTATTACTCAGCCTCGCATGACCAGTGGCTGCCCAACCTTGCCATTGACCTCCCTCCCTCTCACTGATGACACACACCACTCGCTTCTCATCAGTTGTTTCTCTCTCTCTAATGACCGCTAAAACCACAGCAAAGGCCCAGGGCGTTCAGAGGGAAGCCCCCCTCTGAAAGGTGGTCAGGGGGACAGTTTGAATTTGTTTTGTAAATCTCTGATCCGACACTGACCATAAAAGGACAACAGGGATTTCTGTCCAGCGGAGAGAGAAAAAGACAATAGCAGTCTGTTGAGCCAAACGCACATGAGCAAAGACAATGAAGTCAGTTTTGACGCTGGGCTGAAGTCATGTGTCTGTATGAAAGACACGCTCTCAGCTCTTAACCCCTCCCCCTCTCATACTCTCAGCCTTTAACCCCTAAGGGCCTGTGTGAGGGCCTACACCTGAGGGCCTGAACTTGCATAATAGCTACATAGCAGTTAGCTCATTTTAATAATTGGCCTATAAATATATGCGTTTGGAGGTTAAGCCTGTAGATACACATAAAACATATTGGGGATTGAGGCTCAGTCTTATACTCAGGACACTTATACTCTTGACTCATGCTCACAGAAACAGGCCTGTTTCTTTAAGATGTGTAACAATACATTTATTTCTTTAAAGTTAGCAAAGCATCATGATGGCTGCCTATCTAGGCATATCTTGCACACATTTGGTGTGACAAATATGTAGATAACATGCTCCAAGCAGCACTTCTAAAATATTATTTTAGAAAACTCAACTTTCAGGCTTATAGTGTATATATATATAGCATCACTAGAATAGTATAATTATTTATTTTTTTATTATTTATTTACAGGATTATTGACTATTTTATTAAATTCATGAGGCATGTCCAAGTAGAAATGCTAGAAAAAAAGACTGCCATTTTTCTTTTTCCATTTACTTTAAAGTTGCTATTTTGGAGGTGCATGTTTTTGCACTGGGCCATAAGAGTGGTAGCTTTCTGGTGTGCCAAAAGTACATTTCAGGGCTTCCCAAAAGCTCTTTTTTTGCACAAAAAAGCCTTTTTAACTTACCTAAATTAGCCATAAGCATGCTTCAAGTAAGTTTATTGACAAGCATGTTACTATAAGTTACCTTAACAAAATTAACTAACTTTAAACAAAAAATAACCCCTGTTATGATTTACAAATGATCATAACCATTGTGCATTTACATGGTTATGTTACAGAGAGAGTAGCAGTATGGCTGCAAAGTGGGTTCATGCTGCTATGTATAGAATGATGTCATCAGCTACCTACTAGGTTTCTATACATACTGTATTATGTATTATGCATAGAACTCCAGGCAGCTGATGACATCATTCTATTCAATACATAACAACAGTAAGCCACTTAACAGCCAAACTGCTAACTCTAACAAGCTCCAAATTGATATGGACAGTTAAGTTGACTGATTCGTCCATTAACAGTGGTTCAAGAGGGTGTAAATCAAAAAACCTGAGACAGGTTGTTGTTGGGCTTCCATGGCTTATTAATGTGGGAAGGCAACACAAGCTATCCCATCTGGGTGGAGCCAATTTAGAAGGCCTACCATGGCATATGTTCATAACAGTTAGTGAATCAATATTAGCCATTACTGGATAATAAATCATGTGATTAGCACCTTAATAATGAGAGTTGAGTTTAAGTGGTGAATAATTGTTCCCCTTTCTCAATGCTGAGCAGTCCTGGCACGCTGCCAGTGGCCTTTCCAGCACTGAGATCAGCTGCACAAAATATAGTCTGACATCAGAGGGGGAAACTGAGAGAACACACACTCTCTCTCTCACACACACACACACACACACACACACACACACACACAGCTCCCAATCTACTCTCGGCTTCCTGGAAAAGCTGAGCTCCTGTTGTTGGAAATGCAGAGGGTGATAGAAAAGCAAAAGCGAGCAGTGTGCATGTGTGTATGTGGGGAAGGGGGACGGATGAGCTCATGTGATGGTGAGTAAGCGAATGAGCTCACTTGAGCACATGCTCCTCTCTGATTGGATGAAGGCAGTATGCCGAGGGAGAGCAGCAGCTAATCAGATTGGAGGAGAGGGGTAGAGTGAGAACGGGTGAGGTGTGTCATATACAGTATATTGAAAATGATACATTGGAAAGTGACTGCATACTTAATGTGGTCAGTATATCTGATACAGCTAATGGCGAGCTCGTGCTTAAACTAATGATGTTGTATCAAGTTCTACTTTCTTCCAAATCTGATATGAATAAATTACAAAATGTTACATAGGTAAAAGAAACTCCTCATACAATTGAATAATCTTAAAACATTCAATAAAGTAAAAATAAAATATGTTGTTTTTTTTGTGTGGCTAAATGTATACACATATGGAATTATGTAGTAAACAATGAAGTTATAGACCTCCACAATTACCTGTCCTAAACCAAGCCAAGCTTGGAGTTTCGGATAGTTTGGATAAGACTGGGATGAGGTTGGGGGTGTGTTGGAAATGGAGTTGAGGGATGGAGTTGGGGATTGAGTTGAGGGATTGAGTTAGGGATTGAGTTGGCAATGGAGTTTGGGGACTGAGTTGGGAGATTGAGTTGGGGATGAAGTTTGGGGTTTGAATTGAGAGGTTGAGTTTTGGGGGATTAAGTCAAGGATGGAGTTTGGGGAATTGTGTTGGGGATCAAGTTGGGGGATTGAGTTTGGGATGGATGCCATACTAGGCTAAGCATTGCTTTCGCATTAAAATTTAGTGATATTTAGTAAAATCTTAAGCAGTGTCAACTAATAAGTAGTTACATAATATTGTATAACCATTTAACCATGTTTATTACTGTCATAATTACTGTTAATTGATGTACCAATTATTAATGTACTGCATGAAATCATTGCCTATAACCATTTTAATAAAATATTATGTAACAATTTTAACCACATGTCTGTTAATGATTTAGACATGATCCTTCAGATACATACTGTACTAGATATTAGGTGGAGTGTAAGCTCTCATTACTTGTTAGCTACAACAGCCTCAAGGCTTCAGTGCAGAACAAAAGAGGAAGCACGCTTTGGTTAAGGAACATTGTGTCAGTTCCATTGTGACTGTCACACTGTTTAGCTTTTAGGGCGTCTGAACTAAAAAAGCCTTGGGTCTTTCAGAAACCCTTTAGGATGTTTTGTGCCCCAGCTCTGTAATGCGATTTAAAATCCTATGTATTCACGTGTGACAAGCATGAGATGCTCAGATGACTTTGAAGAGGGTATCAGTCATGTGATCACATGCTACTCGGAGTCAGACGTGCAGGACCTAATGCACGAGAGGAGAGTAGTACTGACCCCGCAGTCATGTGTTCATCTCACGGTAGAAAGCTGCATTAACATTGGAATGCATGGGCCTCGCTGTAAATTGTGTAAATAAGTGTGAAGCAAAGTAAAAAAGACTTAAAAAAAAAGAAGGTCAGTCTGGAAATTTTCAAGAACTTTGAAAGTATCTTCAAGTGCATTCGCAAAGACCATTAAACATGCTATGATGAAACTGGCTCTCATCAGGACAGTAAAGGAAGATAAGAGTTACCTATGTTGCAAAGGATAAGTTCATCAGCGAGTTACCAGCCTCAGAAACCGCAAGTTAACGGCACCCCAGATAGGATACCTAAAAGTATTTTGATTTGTTTAACATTTTTAAATTACTACATGATACCTACATGATATGTGTGGATGAGTATAAATTTTAAATGTAGGAAAAATACAATAAATAAAATAAAAAGACTGAATAAGAAGCTTTAATGGTACTGTACATGAATAAACCCGGGCCGAGATTTCTTACCACTTTCCTCTGGCCGGGTCGGGCTCTGTTTATTAATGCTACTTTTTTTTTATTAAGCTATGGAATGATAATCACAATATAGTAAAGTAACAAATCAAACTGTGTTTTTTTTTTTTAAATGTTGGACAAGTTAGACTGTTATAATCACGTAGATTAAAATGCTTTTCAAAAGCTGAGTTTTAATGCTCTTCTTACGAAAAAAATATCTTGTTTAAATCAAGCTCACAAGGGTTGGGTTGGATTTTTGGGCCCGATTTAAGCTCTAAGCTAAAGTGCACTTTAAAACATATATAGTAAATCCAGTGTTAAATTTACTGTGTAGAAATGAGTTTAAAGAGCAAAATGATGACCATAAATAAGAAGAATAGAGTTTATGTCAAGATTATTAAAAGTGCCAAAGCAAGATTGCTTGTGGTGAGCTTCTGAATTCCTAGGTTGTGCCAGGATACTCTCATGCACAGAAAAACACACACTCACACAGACTAGAGTGGTTGTGGATTTTGAGTGATTTTTGGTGAATTCCATTGTGAAGTCTGAAAGTGATGGGCATAGTCTGGAAAAACAGTGAAGGCCTGTGTGTGAGAGAGAAGGGAGACTAGCCACTGTCTGGAAAAGCCTGTCTGAAATGTTCCTCACCACAGGCTGGGGGGGAGGGAGGAGGAGGCCACCCGCACAGGGGCCCAATCTATTGCTTCTTAACACGTGTCAGAGTACTTTTCTAGCACATCACTGCATGAATGACAGTGATGTATCTTGTGTTAATACATTTTGGTACCAACTTCTGTATTGATTTATAGATTACACAAGTGTATCTCAGTAGCTGAGAGTGGAAAAACAGCAGTTCATAGAAATACAATTCATAATAGGTTTTTGGTAAAAAAAAAAAATAATAATAATAAAAAAAAACTTAAAGGGAAGATTTATAATGTTTTAAAAAATATCAATATTGGGAGGAATTTCAGTGCAGTGATGGCAATATTAAATCAGTACAGTACAATGAGATCTTACAGCAACATATGCTGCCTTTAAAATTACTTCTTCTCCAGGGATTTACATGCATTTTTTCAACAAGACAGGGCAAAATCACATGCTGCACACATTAAGTTGTAATCAATGATGTGCAGTACACTGTAAAAAATTTCCTTGTAAAATTACAGTAAAATACTGGCAGCAGGGTTTCCAGCTCTTTACTGTAATTTTTACGGTTTCTGTCCTGTATTCTGAATAACAGTTTCTTACTGTTTTATTCAAAACATGAAAATACCGTGAATTTGACAAAATACAGTAAAATACTGGCAGCAAGGCTTCCAGCTTTTTACCGAAATTTTTAAAGTTTTTGTGCTGTATTCTAAATTACAAATTAAGCTAAATTGAATAAACACAAAAACAGCATTAAATATGTTATAGTACATTTTTTTATTAAACAAAATGACAATATAATAACAACCTCAGAGCAGATACACTCAGTGAGTTATATAAATAATCTGTCCATCAAACCCCTCTCATTCTCAAGCTCAAAAAAAGTAAGAATAAAAAAATTAGTTGTTTTCTGGTAAAGGCTAGTTACAATAAACTAAAATGTTTCTTTGAAAACAAAAATGCAAAAAATGAGTGTGTGAACATTTAAATGAAGTCCCACTGAAAGTTCATGAGGTGTTTTAGGAGTGTGGAGACACGAGGATTGACTGCCTGAGATTTCTTGTAGACAATTTTGCCTGTATTCTTTGAGACCTCCTTGCCCCGGATCGTCTTTGAACCCCTCTCTAGGTTTATCCCAATGAAGTGTCTGGAGATACAGCAGTATAAAATAGCATTCAGTTGGTGACTTTTAGAGTGATTCAGGAAATTAAGCATGCACAAGAAGAAAATGACAGATATAAGAAACAACTCTGAATGAACTTCAAAGTACAAGAGGCCTCCTCCTGGTACTGCAAATTGAACACATAGTACATTGGTACATACGGTAATACTGTGAATAAAGCGTTACTATTTACAGTATTACCGTATTTTAAGAAAAACAGTATTGTACTGTGGCAATTTGGCTGTATTTTTACAGCAATTTTTTACAGTGTAGAGAAAAGGGGTGACAATAGGTGCATGTCAATCTTTACATAGTATTTAATCAGCAAATATGTTTTATAGTTATTGTAAATAGCATACATTTCATAAATTAACTAAAATAAAAAACAACAACTAATTCAAAGCATTAGTCTGTGTTTTAGTTGCTATAGCACACATATCTGACTGACAGCTGTACTAACCAATCAAACCTGCTTTTTAAAATGGCTTCTGCCCCTTCTGCTGATTTTTTGAAGGGTAAAGTAATGAGCCTATTAGCAAAGTCGTAGGACAATGTAACCAATCAGATTCATGATTTTCCCCATGGCTGTCTAACCCCTTCCCAGCATTTTGATGAAGGTGCTACATATTGATTAGTGGTAAAACGACGCTTAATTCAATAGTTAACTAACTATCATGCAAAAATTAGACAGATATTGTGCCATATCATATTAAAATGCCTTTTTTAAGGATGCCCTCCAATGTGAAACGAATTTACAATAATAGGCCACCTGACTGGTGAGTTTTTGTGTGTACTTAATGTTTTGGCTGCACTGGCGTACTGTACGCATACAAATGAGTGATCTTTGTTGACGGCTGTACTTGCATGCCACTGGTTGTAATGCCCTCGATTTGCAGGTTATGACTTTTATGCAATGCCATGCTTACAGGTTAGAATTATACAACTCGTCTACTAAAGTTCACCAATAAAGACCTGATACTTGACCTGGACTTGCATAAGGTCACTCATAACCATCTTAACCATGAGGAGCCAAGAGGGGTGCTGCTGTCCAACTGGCAACAAATTAGCTTGCTGCTTAACCCCAGATTAAAAAAACCAGGCATCTCCAGTTAAGTCAGAGCACTGTGAACACACACAAACATAAACACAAACACACGCGTGAAGCAGGCAGATACAGTGACCTGTGATGATTCAGAATCAGTTTGTTTTAATACCCCATAGTCTAAAGTAAAAGTGATTAGAGGTCAGCCTGATCCCAGAACAGCGTTTTTACTTTTTGGAATGCTGTGAATACAGGCCAGCACCTAAGCCCATCTAACACAGGCGTGATCCTTGCTAAGTCCCTTTTGCAAGAGGATAAAAAGAGCAGAGCAGTGGTGAACCACATCACAGAGTGAAACACATCAATGTGGGATTTATTAAGGGAGTTTCACTTCTCAGGGGTGTGCGCATTTAATCACACAACATAAAAAAAAAGCCATGCACACTGACTTCTAGCAATTTTCTGAAAGCTCAAAGGTTGGCACACATCCTAGACTCTCAGTTCTTTTAATGAGACTACCCCGCACTTCTCTTTTATTTGAGCTGGCAAGGTCAAGTTGTCCTACACAAAGGCGACGAAAGAACAAGTCTTCTCCAGCGGATTACCATAAAGACGTCCTGAACCCAAACCTCACCATGAAAAGGAACAAAACATTATGCTTTTATGATCTTCTGTGAATCTGGATTTGAGGTTTTATGTAATGCTGAAAAGGTTTATAGAAGAAAGACTTACAGGTTTGCTATGGAGCATCAGAATAGCAAGGAACATCAGCACAGCAGAATAAGAGAGCTTCTCAGATCTCAAAAAACTGACTTTGTTCATTGTAGAATCTTGTAACGTCTTGATAACTTATTAAACAATCAAATAATGCAAAAAAAACCAAGTTAATTTTCATAAAGTGTTAAGAGTTCAGAAATCAATATTTTGTGGGATAAGCCTGGTTTTTAATCACAGTTTTCATGCATCTTGGCATGTTCTTTTCCACCAGTCTTACCCACTGCTTTTGGATAACTTTATGCCACTCCTGGTGCAAAACTTCAAGCAGTTCATCTTGGTGTGATGGCTTGTGATCATTCATCTACCTCTTAATTATATTCCAGAGGTTTTTAATTTGTCATGCAAAATATCACTGCTGTCATGCAAAAAAAGCTGAAAACAAAATCTCCTGAATGTCTGCTTTACAGAAAAAGGGAAATACATCCTTAACTGTAAATGGAGGTATTTTTAAATCATTTTGAAAACAATTCATATCATGCCAAGTAAGGTGAAACTTATCAAATTAGAAGAAAAAAAGAAAAATATGGAGATTTTTCATGACAGTGACAATAAGTCTTTAACTGATCTTTATAAATAGAGATACCAAAATACTGGGAAAAAACATTTTTAATGTTTCAAAACATATTATACTGTATTTGTATAGTGCTTGACTTACTTATCCAGAAAAAATCATGTTTTTTTGGCGTGTTCTGGCTACTGCGCTTGCACAGATCTCCACACTGAGTGAAGGGATTGCCTATTAGCACCACAATATTGGCATCCCTCCCCCGCTTATGGTATAACCAGCGAACTGGCTCTTTTTGTAAACATATCCAAACACCACCCTGAAACTGTCCAACAACACAGATTATAAGGCTTTAAGAAATATTTATTTAGCCTACAGTTTCCAGGATTTTATTTTTTTCTCCATTTAAGGACACTAGTTTTCCTTAGAGGACTTTAGTAATGGCCCACTTCAAGCACTCTTTGGCATGATTATATTCTATATACAGTTTTTTTTCCTAAATATCCCCTAAGGTACTCTCTTTAGGAGCATATCATAACATTTACACTGTGCAAACTCTTGTAGCTTTCATAAAGTTCCAGTTTTCACTATGAGGATGAGTCACTCACTCATCACCTGTTACACAAGGTATCTTGTTAACATCAGACATATCAAATGCATTAAAGCTGAGGATCTCTGATGTGGTATTGAGTTCTTTCACACTATTTGTTTCACTGAATCAATTCAGAGAGTGAAAAAGCATTATTTGTTACTCTATGTGGGCAGTTTAAAAGAGCTGATAACATGTAGCATAGAAGTGTTTTATACATGGATGATTAGTAGCTGCTGGCATTAGATGGGTTTAAAGGTGGAGAGCCACAGATTTCAAATCAGTTTGCCTAATGCATTAAACTCTACAAATGATAATTTAACAGATTTAAATACATTCATTGTCATAAACAATAGTCGCACCCAGAAGAAATCAACCAACAAGAATAAAACTTGTGGGTCATGATTTGACTCACAATAACAATGGGTCATTTTCAGATCAGTTTTAGGGTGTTGGCAATCTTCTTGTAGGCTTGGCCATCTTCATGTACAATTCGTCTTTTAAGATCCTCAGAGAGTTCTTTGCCATGAGGTGCCATTTTGGAAATTTCAGTGACCAGTATGAGAGAGTGTGAGAGCTTTACTACAAAATAAAGTAAAATAAAACACACCTGCTCCCTATGCAGTAGATCCGATACCATGTAAATGAAGGGCCAGTATTGCCGATATAAATACCGATACCAATACTTTTTAATACTTTAGATCCAAAGAATCCAAAAGACCTAGGATAGAATTTCACCAAACATTGTGCGTGACAACAAAATACTTTATCTCAATCAACATTTTTGTTTAGAAACAATAAACAATAATTAGAAAAGGAGAAACCAAAATAGATTATCCTCGTTAGACATCTTTTCTAGTTCTTTCTTTCTTTGTTTCTTTTTTCAAATAGAATTGTTCTAAGGAAAACAATAAAAAATAAGGAATTTTCTTCCTTTCCGTGCAATTCAGTTTTTTCTTATATAAACAGAGTGTAAATATATATATATATATAAAAAATACCAAAATACAAAAAATGTGTGCGCAGCAGAGAAAAAAAAGCTAGTAACACAACGAGTCGCATGACATGTTGGAGGGAAAATGACAAACAGAATAACAATGGGTCAATATCAGTGATTAGTTCTTATCTTGGATCAACTTTTTTGTCACACATCCTGAAGGTTTGGCATCATGGAGTGGGGTGCAATTTTATCAGATTTTTTTTTTTTTTTGTATGATTTATATGATGCCAGATCCTCTTTCGTCTTGGTCATTACAGGCTTTACTGGAATCAGTGACCCTACCTTTTCTGAACACACACTCTGGTACTCTGGTACTCTATTCTAACAGGACAATGCTTGTCCACATACTGCTGCCATCTGCCA
Source organism: Astyanax mexicanus (assembly GCF_023375975.1). Lineage (NCBI taxonomy): Eukaryota > Metazoa > Chordata > Actinopteri > Characiformes > Acestrorhamphidae > Astyanax > Astyanax mexicanus. Next base: position 18,895,062 of record NC_064423.1, on the reverse strand, counting down.
TATAGATTACTATGTGATAAGCCATTAATGGCTGCATTACTTGACCTATCCCAGATTAAAAAATTTGTGGAATGTTATTACTCCGCTATTAACACTCCACCCAATACAACATTTCCAGGAATTGTGAGAGAATCTTTAGGCTGCATGGCATGTTGCATTACACACGTTACACACAGGCTGCATGGCATGTATAGCTCATCAAATGTGACCATATTTTTAAGCATTTATCCTTTTGAATATCATTACAATCCAACACTTCCTTCTGGTTGCAGGTACATTTGCAACAATTTATTTGATGATGAGTGTTTTATTGAGAACTTGACAAATTATGTTGAGAAATGTGTGAAGGAAACCCCCATCCATAATAGCAGGGGTGTGTGCAGCAGTGGAAAGTGTGTGGGAAGCAATTCGTGTTGAATTTTACATGATACCTTGTGTAATAGTTGATGAGGAAGTGATTCATGTGGACGATGAACTAGAATTTATGAAAGTTTTAAGAAATTGCCGTCCTTAATGAGTTTTTAGCACTTCTCTAGTTAAAGGAATTTAAATAGCTGAAGCAGTGTCAGGTTTTCAGACCAGAGGAGCCTGACCCTGGAAAAAAAAAAAAATACTTAAAACATATTGAGAAATGAGAAACTATATTTATTACTACTTAGTACTTACTTAATATAAATTACAAGTACATTAATATTATGCTTTCATCAAATGTTTGAAAGTAAACTTTGATCATATTTTTTCAAAAAGTACAATATAGTGTATTTAAAAAAAATAGACTACTATGAAGTACACTTTTAGTTTAATGTAATTCAATATACTTCTAAAATACTTATTTCCAAATATACTTTTGCACATTTTTTAGCAAAGTGTGTTAAAAACAACTGTTACAGTAGTTCACTTAAAGTGCACTTTTTTACACTCAAAGTGTAACTTTTTAAAAAGTAAATTAAATTACTATTACTAATTCAAATAAATAAAAGTAAATTTGTAACATAATAAAATTATAGTACAATATATTAAAATAGATTTTTATACCCAACAAATTATACTAGAAGTGTGCTACTTTACAAAAGACAGGAACAAGAAGCATATTTGTACTCTAATGTAAATAGATCACATATATTTAACATCAATTCTTAGTACTTTCCTAATATACCTGGTGTATAATAGTGATACAGTTGTAATATGAAAAAGAAAATAAAATGTATTATAATTTTACTGTAAGCATATTTAAAATATGGGCTTACATACATGAATTAGTATGTTTAAATGGTACTTTAAAAAGTATAATTAAAAATAGTTCCATTTTAGTACAGTTACGAACACTTAGCACAATTTAAATACGGCTTTTGTACTATTTTTATACAATTAAAGTATAATAAGTACAAAAAGTTGTTCCATTTTAGCACTCTTTAATTATACTGATTAATAATGTGGCTACAAGTACACTTTTGTGCACTATAGCATAATAATGCTTAGATGTTTATCATTTCCACATGAATAAACTATTATTATTATTACATAAACATACTACTGTATACGGATGTTCTAGTCGTCTCCTGTCTGCTGATGTAGGACATTTTATGCATGCATTTCAAAGAAGTAAACTGAAAGCAGCTCAGTGTATTTTTTCTTGGAATCCCATTAACTTAAAGTCAATTTAAAGCCAGTGATCTAGGATCACCTTCACTCTTTAATGAGCTGCGAACAAGGCCTGTAGTAACTGATCCAAGAACAGCCCGTAGGTTTCACAGAAGCGTTCCCAAGCCCCTCCCTTCTCCCATTCTCTGCTCTCTGTCTCTACTCGTTGTCATGTGATACTGGGCACGGGGCCAGATCCCACACACTTCACACACAAATCAGGCCGAGCCATCCCAGAGGCTGTGAGGAGATCTGGGAAAGGAACACAGAAAGAGCTGAGAGGCATGTCTTTTACACAAACACACAACGAGAGGTCGCAGAAATCCACAAAAAAAAACGTTGTAGGTTTTGCCCAGGGCCTCAACTTTCATTCACCATTCTCCCACAGCCTGGGCCAGATGTTCCCACATCTCCGTTGTTCTCACCGACTGTAGAGGAAATGTGAGGGTGGTGAATAAATGTGAGATTTCTCACCATGGGAGAGTGCAGATGCAGCATTTTACCCAGCTAAATCAGGAACAGAAAACGTGACAGAAACTCATTTGTGAATGTAAGCGTTCATAATCATACATTGTGATACTGTGCATGAAAGTATGGTTTCAGTTTTTACTTGACGTGTGTGCTGAAGATCTACAGCTGTATGCAGAATTCTGTTAAAATGATAGTGTCGATTTTTTTTAATTCGACAAATCTTCTACATAAAATAAACTTGAACACAATTCAATTGCCTGCATATTTAGGTGACTTAGATGTCTAATTATTTGCAAAAATTCACATAAAATAAATAATATAAAATATATAATACAAAATGCATGTGGCTTGTGATCATTATTTATTATGTTTAATTTAAGGTGGCACAATGGAAAATCAGGTAGTATGTGTGTGTGTCACATGGCTCCAGGGGTCTTCAATTATCACTCCGGTGGGTTACCCTTGTATACTCTGTTTTCCTCCCACCCTCAACCAAAAATCACACTTTTGTTTGCTGAATTAATTATGCAAAACTAGGCCTATATAGGTGTGTTAATATATGGTTGTGTGTGATACCCTGCAATAAACTTGTGATATAAAAGAAGCACATAATAAAGATGAATGAATAATATAATAATACATTTTTATTTAAGAAAAAGCTGGTGAGATACATCAGGTGTGCTTGGCCTGTTCTAAAATATTCATATGGAACCAAAGGTGGTTATTCTTTGCTTTAAATATCTCTTTATGTCCATTTTTTAAAATAAATTATAATGCAAATAAAAGCTCTAAATTTGACTGGAATCTTGATGTAATAAATATGCAATCACTTGCAGTATTAACAATTTTTTTTAATGCAGCCATCTAAGAGATAGTGACACTGCATTTTCTCAATTCTTCTTCAAGTACATGGCAGACAGGGTTTGCATATTGGGCAAAACAGCACCATCCTTGTACAGGGGCTTTAGTATCTTAAATGATTTATGATATATTACACTTTTAGTTGTACAAAGTGTTGAACTCTCTTAATACAGTGAATATGACTGAACAGTTCATGGACACCTTTGCAGACTTTGCAGGCTGCCCAGTCTTTACTGTGCAATTTCTACTGCATTGCCCTGTAGGATCAGCTCTTTATTCACACTTTATTGAGACTGCATGTAAACTTCACTTCATTTTAACTATGTCGCCCAGTCTGAACTCATTTCATTTTACTGTACGCTTGTGAATACTGTATGCACAAAGGCAATAAACTTCAACTGAATTATACTTTTCAATCAAGTAATTTCAATGCATTGGTTTCTTAAGCGAGCACATATTTCCTCTCAGCAGTTCACTGCAGGGACCAAACCCAGCCCTGAATGCCATAATCTCTCTGCATTGTGGTTTGAAGAGTAAAGTTGCTTCCTGTGTGACAGGATGCCATTTCATCCATACTTCCCTCCCTTTAATGCCTGCTAACCAGCCCTCTTCCTGCCCTTCATTCTCCGAGGGTTTAGCATACTTCATGCCCCACTGAGCCTTGCTGGTGTATTCTGCATCCTGAGCTGCTCAGCTTTATCAGCCGGCGCTGGTGGTGTCGGCCGCATGTTTCAGTCTGATGAGAAGCTCTGAATCTGAATCTCTTTGAATCGGAGATGATTACTGGTTTAGAGATTTGCATACAGATACCAGCCACACATGGACTACGGAAGCACCCACGTCTGCACATACACACCTGTAATATGAATGCTATATTTAAAAAAATATATATCTGTGGGTTTAAAGTGATCAAAGATCAGTTAACGAAAGTTTAGAGAGAAGCCCAAAGGGATGTATATGGTCACACCCTTCAAATTTTCACTACTTGAACAACATAAAGTACAGTGGCATGCACAGAGCATGCATCATAGGGACAGAAAAATCGTAGGATTGTGTGCCATGATTTTTGCCATGCCACATGGAAGCTAAAAAGTGCCACATATACCTGTGGAATATGTGTATAGGGGTGAATGTGATTTCTGCAACTGATCACTCTCATTATCACTCACTTCTTGTGCATGATGTGAAAGGCCCAGTCCCATTTCTCTTTTTTACCACTTCAGTTTCTGAATTAGTTTCTCTGATATTGCTATTTATAGGTATATGTTTGAGAAAAAATTAACATTGTTTTATTCTATAAACAACAGACGACATTCCTCGCAAATTCCAATTAAAAATATTGTCATTTAGAGCATTTATTTGCAGAAAATTAAAAATGGCTGAAAAAAACAAAAAATAAGCAGAGCTTTCAGACTTCAAATAATGCAAAGAAAACAAGTTCATATTCTTAAAGTTTTAAGAGTTCAGAAATCAATATTTGGTGGAATAACCCTGTTTTTTTAATCACAGTTTTCATGCATCTTGGCATGTTCTCCTCCACCAGTCTTACACACTGCTTTTGGCTAACTTTATGCCACTCCTGGTGCAAAAATTCAAGCAGTTCATCTTGGTTTGATGGCTTGTGGTCATCCATCTTTCTCTTGATTATATATTTCAGATATTTTTAATTTGGTACAATCAAAGAAACTTATCATTTTAAGTGGTCTCTTATTTTTTTTTCCAGATCCCTAAGATTTAAACGATTCTTAAGTGTCATTTGTTTGCACATAAACAAAATGCTCTCCTCAACACAATTCTTGCAACAAAAAAAAAGTCAAATGAAAAACAGCAACTGTGCTGATGAAATTTCATCATGTATTCATGTGCAGCTCAGTTTGAATCATGGAAACTCTTAAACTCATAGGTTCACAGAGAGCTCCATTAACTGAAACCCCTCAGAAAAGGCAGCAGTTGTGAGTGAACTGTGTTTATTGTAGCAGTTACAGCAGGAATGTGGATGCCGCCTACACCTCTTTTAACTATGCATTTGCTCTCGGGGTGCGACGCGGGCCTCTCGCATGGATGTGAGTTTGGGAGCAGGAACCAGTTCCCCTGGGAAGAGAGCAGGAGCAGCAAGTCCAGCAGGTTCAGCAGAGAAAAGGAGCCTTTTTTGCCCCTGGGGCAGAAACTGCACGTTTGAAAAAGAGAAAATAAAAGAACAACATGAGACACAGAAGCGCTTCTCTTCAGAGGAACATAATAATCAAAGGAATGTGTTGAGGCATTGCATTTGTGGGTGTGTTTATGCACATCAGAAGGAGGTGCTGTGTAGTAAGGTTATTAAATGCAGTGCTTGTTTAATATTAACAGGACTGCATGAAAGAGATGCACATGATAAAGTCCACTGAAGGCCCTCTTCAGGTCGAGGTAGTGAGAGGCATGCCTGAGCACATTGCCACTGTGAGTGAAGGTGGTAAAATCTCTGACTGCATCCCAGTGGCACACTACACACTAATACTATTAGCTAAATAATATGTACAAATCTTAGTAGTGTGGATTTTGACAGTGTTTGATCACTGTTTTGTGTAATAAGCCATTTTGAACTAACAGGAAGTGATAAAGCATTGTTATGACAATATACAGCACTGCAAATTCTCCAGCCACCATCGTTCTCCACTATTTTCCCCTTTTGTATTGGTATCTATACCACAGTGCATACTTGATGCTTCAAAATTACTTCGTTGTAGTAATTAGGATGCATGTTTTTATTTTCATTTTCATGTATGTCATTAAAATGTGCCAACGCAACAGAACCATAATTTAAAAAAAAAAGACCTTGCAGTATATGGCCTCAATATGCGCTGATTATGAGGATTCTAAACTAAAGGATATGTTTTAATATGGTTTAAAAAACGTTACAACTAAAAAGGTGTATCCAATGTAGTAGCATTACAAAAGAAGGCACATAACATTCTTAAAGTACCATTAAGGTTTACATTTTCTGTAGTAACTCATAACATAATAGGATGTATCATCAGATATTAAGGAAACATGCTGAGTTTAAGCAACAACAGCTCTTCTCAGCAGTATTTTTTATTTGAAGTGTGCTGTAATTCATGGAAATCTGTGTGGGTTGTAGCCTCTGAAACTTCCCCACGCTGTTCCCCCAACTCCCGTTTCCACACTCAGTTCTGTATCTTTTTTGTTATTTCAGCCATTTCTCATTTTCTGCAAATAAATGCTCCAAAAATGACAATATTTTAATTGGAGTTTGGGAGAAATGTCAGTAGTTTATAGAATAAAAAAAACATTGTTCATTTTACTTAAATATATATTTATAAAAGAAGCAACATCAGAGAACTTTGATTGAGAAACTGAAGTGGTCACTTACTTTTTTCCAGAGCTTTATATTCAATAACTGGTTACAGTGTGCCAGTGAATTTTTTTACTCCTGTAGCCATTCCACACACTCACTTGCATGTATTACTGATTGTTCCTTTAACATTTAATGTAAGTGAATTAAAAAATAATCTTTTTAGAGTTTTGGAACTTTTTATTGGCATATTCATTGTACAACATTTACATACTTAAAGGAGAAAATAGCTAAAACTACAAAAAAATCTATGCAGTTTTAAACATTGAAACAGGTCAGTTTGCCTCACAACATAAAATGAGGCCTAAGAATTCTATAAATTGCTGAAAATGAAACAGTGGTGCAATAAAAATGTCTAATCTTGTAAATAGACAAGAAAAGGACATAATCAAATACATTTTGCATTTGATGACTGTTGGGGTTAAGACACACCTATGTTCAGAAAAAAAGAAACTCTATTATTACTCTATTCTATTATTACTTTGAAACTGTTTGACCTTAAACAAATGGAGAATAGTCTGAACTGCAGACGCAGAACCTGTCAGTGCAGAATGTACGTGGAACGTAAATGAAAAGCATTGCGTAGATCACAGTGTAGGTAAGTCTGTAATTATACAGTTGAATGACGCTTAAATGGTATACATAATTACTCTTAAGTTAACAATCGTTTCTATGGTCACCACACTATAATCAATACCACAGGTATGTTCCACAGAGGCGAATACGTAGGCATGTTGTGAAAAATGCATTGAGGTCAATATGTACAGTATTTCTAATGCTTTACATGAATGAATGAATTGCTCACTTAATGAGTTAAATAAAATAGTAATGAGTTAAATAAAAATAAATGTGTTGATATATTGTAGGCATGTGTATCCAACTGGAATGCCATTAAATCATTTCATTTGGATAATCTGAGACATTTGAATGAAGTCTGCTAAAGCTAAAGTCTACAAAAGGCCTTGTGTGGGATCTCTGTGCTATTAAAGCACCTGACCTTTAATCTGTCTTCATCTGACTCAAACAGCGCTACAGGTACGACCCCTCATTTGTTTAGTAGAAGGCCTGGTTTCACTTGAAGTAGTTATACAAATCACTTCCTCCAGGGAAGAGTTTCAGGGAATCCTGTCCACAAAACCTTTCCCCTCAGGGTCTGATTTGCATACTGATACATGCACGGACGGGCAGGCAGAACACCCTTGTTTACAGCAACCTCCGCCGCACGCACACCAAGATCACCGCTGCTCACTAGAGCTTAGATACTGTCATACCTTTACAGCAACAGATCTATAAGCAGCTAATGTTGAAATTCTGCAGACACCATCACAGATCAGTAGCAAACAGCTGTGTTGTGGTTTATTTAATGAACCCATCAAGAGACTGCATGTATGTGGTCACACACCTCAGTGTGTGTTCCTGGCTTTCATTATTTGCACAACTATAAGACTTACAGCAGCTGCCAAGTGCTTTATATAATATATTGTGCATTATTGTGACACATTATGTAAGTATTACAGTAGTAAAGGTAATCATAAGGTATCATCACAGCACACTCACAAGCCAGAAGAGCAGAATTATGGGACAGGAACTGGCAACATGTCCATGACATGTTTTGTCATGTCCCATTCAAGCTTCATCTGGCCCTACTCAAACTCCAATAATTCAAATCATCTTGCCATGAGCATGCTGGCCAGTATTCAACCTCGCTCACAAGATAACACCTCACAGCATGTACATAAACATATACAATATATGTGCTATCCCATGACTTCTGGCATGCCTGTGCACATGACATCCCCAGACTTCGAGGATGTAGCTAATGGAGCTCATTTGAACTTATGATCTCCTCAAACTTGAAAACAGCAGGCAGTTTGACTGTTGTGCCACCCTAGATCTGTGAAATTACACTACATAAAATCAACTAGTGTCACACTAACAAGTTTCAAATTTCAATTAAATTAAAAATAGCGCATTAAAAAGATTTACGCATATTTATGAAGTTTTGTCATTTTTATGTATGTAAAAAATAAATAATAAATAATATACATTAGGCATAGGGTTGTTAGAGATATGCCGTATTTACTGACATTCATTACAGGGATCTTTTAAGTTTATGCCAGTTTTCCATTCATTGATTTACTCTTGTAAATTCAACTGAATTGTACAGTTTCAAATCCTTTGATGTTAAATGTGATTAAATGTGATTAATTTAGATTAACTAATCACAGAGCATGCATTTAATTTGATATATTGTTAGTCGCCTGACAGCACTAATAAAACACAGTTCTGAGAAAATATACTTTTCTATTCTTATAATTCATAGAGTGGCGCAACCGTCTAACTGCATTTCTGTCAAGAAATAGAAGATGATAGGTTTGTATCCTGTAAATGACAGCTAATGTACATAAAGTGTATAATAATACATGATTTGTTGATATTTAACTGTCTTTGTTTAGTTTTTTTTTGCTGTCTGGTGTATATTTTATTTCAATTTAAAACATTTAAAAGCATAGTGTATCGTTTAAATATATGTATTTGTGCCATATCCAGTGATTAACCTGTAATTTATAATTTATTATAAGAAACTGATTAGTCTTGAGATAACTGAACTGAATAAAAATCCACTACTGTAAATGGGCGAAATCTCTTTTTATGAAAAGAACTGACCTGATTCAAATGCATCAGTTCCTCATGAATAAAATATATTGAATCAGCAAACAAGCGTCCAAGAGTTCTGGCAGTTTCTAGATACAGCGAGCGTGAGTGTGTGAGTGCTGGTGAGTGTGTGGGAACAGAAGCAGCAGCAGGGAAAGGCCAGCTCATTTTCACTCTCAAGCTGCTCTGCAGGTGCTACACACTCAGGCCACCTGCCAGATCTGTCTGAATCGCTCTTTTTAACCACATCCTTTTCTTCCCATGCTCTTTCTTTTACACTGTTTGTCCACAGTCATGTGTAGACACTGCCCAACCAAACATTTCAACTGAAATCAAGGGTATCCATAGGGGGTTTCCCTGCACCTTTGCTGTGGTAACTATTTCTGCTCTTCTGAGAAGGGCTTATATTAGCTGATGGAACAGTAATTTGACGATTTGACAGCATTCAACCACTAGAGCAGGGGTCGGCGATTAAGGTTTGGCCGCGGACCAGATATTTTCTGTTTTGAAAAATGAAGTGTAATGGGATGGAGTGCTACAGACTAGTAGCTCTCCATACCAGAGGGTTGTTGAACCCAATTGCAGAACAGTGGATTTCAAAGCAGGCAAACCCAATAAGAAAGAAAAAAATAAAGAAAAAAACACCCAGCTCCTCACGTGGGTTCGAACTCGTGTCATCAGGGTTACGGTACAATACACTACTGCTGCCCTGGCTAGTGAATTGGGACACGGCTGGGAAAACACGACCTTATAGGGAGATAGGGAGCCCAAGAACGGGCCACCTATTGCCAACCCCTGTTCTAGAGGTGTACATACATTTAACACTCATAATGTAATATTGGATCATTTTGCTCAATAATATATTTTTTTGTTTGTTTAAATTGTTTTTTTCATCTACTTTTAGGATTTCTGGAAGATCTAATGTCTGATGATCTGATGATATTTATGCAGAAATATATAAAATTCTAAAGGTTTCACAAACTGTATATAAATGCTGAAAGACTCCTAGATGAAAAAAAAGAAGAGACCACTGCATGTAGGTGGGAGCTAAAGGGCTGAAGGTGTAGCTGATGTTGTTGGTGCACAGCATGAATGAAAACCCCTATGGCACCTGATTTGCATCATGGTGACCTCCTCCACATCCTCACCCTCTTGCTGCTGCCTCTCCTCCTGTTGCATTATTTGAATTAGAAAAGGCAAAGGTATTGAATTGACTATACAGACAAACCGAGTGTGATGAAAGAGCACGTGCATGTGTGTGTGGATGTGTGTGGATGTGTTTATGGGTGCATGCATGGATCTGGGAGTTTGGAAGCGTGGGCCTTCAAAGGTTGCAGGAATGTCCCTTTTGCATGATTGAGAAAGAGAGATAAAGAAAAGAGAGAAAGAACACCTGCAGCACTGCTATTGAACTTTATCAAGTTAAGTTTGGTGCACCTGAATTGGGTCAGCAAAAATAAATCAATCTGACCTTGCTTATTCTGATAACCAGCTACTATTTATAGCAAGTTTGACAACATTGAAATGAACACAAATGATTTACGGGCAGCGCATGTTTTCTATAAATAGAAACTCTGATAAGAACCCTAATAGAAAGCGTAACAAGTGAACTCCCACTCTAATCAAATGTCAGATTGCCTTCAAAGACCTAGAAAAGGTGAAAACACAGATTCACTGCTTGCTTACTGAGCTGTCTAACAAGAAACAGCATGATAGCATGCATGTGAACTGCAACCAGCTTATCAGTGTGTGGGACTTGGGTTTATTGAGTCGCTTCGGTCAGGCAGAAGGAAATAAAAAGAAAGCAAATAGAACGGCGTGACTTGTGCCAGAGCCTTCCTTGAAAAGCATGCTGGGTGATTGCACAGTTGTATAATAGAGGGCACTAGTGGATAGCCAAGCAGCATGAGGGCGGGAGAGTGAGCGGGAAAAAGAGTAAGAGAGAGAGAGAGAGAGCAGGAAAGAGGAGGGAACAAGAGAGCAGGAGAGGGAAACTCGTGATGATTCCAGTGACGGAACACACACTCTCTCTTCTGCGTGACCATACAAGGGCAAGGGGAGGAGTCAGAGAAAGAACCAGGAAGCGGTGGGCCACTGCAGCTGTCACATGGTTTCCAGTACAATCTGGAAATCTCCCCCTCATCATCAAGCCCCTCTCTCACCACGCTCTCCCACACGCACACAAACACAGTGTGTACTCGCTCACAAATCACACCGTCCCCAGAGCATTTATCCATCTCTGTGTCATCCGAGCACGCTGTATTATTGATTAGCTAAAACATGGTGGTGAAACTGCAGGCAATGTAGTGAACCAGCGTTCAGAGCGCTTGCAATCGAGCTTCGTACAAATGGAGTAATCTGCTTACTGGCAGATAGAGCTGCAATGTGAAATAAGCTAATGCAATACACTGCAGGCCTGGAAGTCGTGGGGCATGCCAGTAAATTACATCAGCTCACCTAGGTTGCACATCAAGGCCAACGTGTCATTGGCATTAACATAACGGCTGCAACAGCAGATCATGTTCTCCGGGTGAATCGATAGACTCCTTAAATGTCCAGAAACTGCACTCATATAACCAATACAGTTTAAGTATAATGATGAGATAATGATAAATGCTAATAAACTGTGTTGTACATGTAACCCTAACCGTCTTTTTTGCTGTCCAAAACAACCAGTGGATCTTCTTTGTAGTATATATGTGTATATGTGTATATGTTAATAATGGTGAAGCATATTTTCTTCAAGGACTATTTCGCATTTACCTGCTCAAGGTCAAACACTGGTATTTATACCCATTTCATACAATACTTTCCTGCAAGGTAGCTTTTAGAAGCATTTAATGGGCCCAAGCCTAAGCTGAATACCCATGATTTTCCATTCCTCAGACAGAATTGCATCAAGAATAGTCATTCAAACAAAGCTCACAGAACAAAACAGACACCTTATGTTAACCATGTTCAGAAGCAGTCTTTACTTCTCTGGGCTTGGAAGCATCTGAGATGGACCATCACACAGTGGAAATATAAAGTACCAATCAATAAGTTCTTCTCAATCAATGTTTTATTTATTTTTTTCCCTACAATGTAAATTAATTTTGAAGTCATCCAGATTACGGAGGAGCACATAAGGAATTATGTAACTTAAAAGTGTTAAACAAACAAAATAAAACACTTTAAGACACGTTTGCAGGGTGCATTTTTTTTTACACAATATCACCTGAAATACCTCTATTCTTGGTGTCCTTGGTGTCTTTTTTTTAATCTAAGTCACAACAATAGACAAACACAGTCTGCTTAAACTCACTGAAAAACTAAAACTAATAAAAACTAACTGACTCCTGACTTCAACCCAATTGACATGCTGTGGCCTGACCTCAAGAGAGCGATTCACACCAGATATCCCAAGAATATTGCTGAACTGAAACAGTTTTATGAAGAGCGATGGTCCAAAATTCCTACTGGCAGGTCTGATCTGCTCCTACAGGAAACGTTTGGTTGAGTTTATTGCTGCCAAAGGAGGGTCAACCAGCTATTAAATCCAAAGATTCACATACTTGCACTGTGAATGTTTACATGTTGTGTTTAATAAAACCATGCAAACATAATATTTTTTTTGTGTGGTATTAGTTTAATGAGACTGTGTTTGTCTATTGTTGTGACTTCAGAACAGAAGATCAGAACACATTTAATGATCAATTTATGATCAACTTTTTCTTGCAACTGTATAATGGCATGCAAAATAATACAATATGAAGTGTAACTTATTATGAAGTTAAACTTGTGTGTTATGTAATTATTACAAGAACACTGTTATTTAGTGTTAAGTTTAGGCCTACATGCAGCCTTTTCAGTTTAAAGGGTTAAAGGAACTGCCAAAGCTAAAATGATAAAGTAAAGTAAAACACCCAGGCACTCTATAACATAAAAATGAACAAAATGTAAAATTAATGCATGATAAGCTGTGTGCATTCTGCCAGAACTTTTTGGACCTTCTGAGCGGGTACAGTAAGAGTGACTTAGAAAGCGTCAGTCTGGGCAGCCAAGGCAGCTTGTGACGCAAAGTTGTGACTGCAGGCGTAATGATCCTGGGCTCAAGGCCAGGGTTAGATCCCAACTCCCAGTCCCACAGCGCAAAAGAACACACACTGTACCATGCTAGCATCTGATACATGGAGCACAGACTTTTATATCATTCTAGAGTCACAATATATATGTCACAGTTACAGCAGTGACAGATAAGTGTTTGGATGCAATGTACCTTTGAAGAAATGGCCTCGTTTTTATCCTGTTTAACTGGGGACACTGTGCGTGTTTGTAACACTGTGTGAAGCACTTACTGATTTAGGGAAAATGGTGTTTACTGCATGTATGTTCTTACAAAACTAAAGCATTTACAATGTTCCTAAATACTAAAATATAATTTTGCTGCCATAATGTGCATACACTGTAAAAAAAAAAAAAAAAAAAAAAAAAAAAACATCTTACCCCAACAAATCTTACCATATTTTCTCTGTATTATTTTTTTATGTGATGTACCAAAAAGAAAATCTGTGTGGATAAGGGCATATGTGGAACAAATGGATTTCTTTAGTTTTAAACAAAAAAGTTTTAAACTAAAAGACAATATGCAAAAAAAATAAAACAAAAAAAAAGCATCAGGGTGCCAGAAAATGTCTATTAAAATTGAAAAACTCTGGAACGTAATCAAGAGGAAGATAGATAAACTGCTTGAATTTTTGCACCAGTAGTGGCATAAGGTCACCTGAAAGACTGGTGGAGAGCATGCCAAAGTGCATAAAAGCTGTGGTTAAAAATCAGGGTTATTCCACCAAATATTGTTTTCTGAACTGTCCCCGAGTTCAAAAAATGAATATGTACTTGGTAAATGGTAAATGTGGGAAAGAAAAAATCAGATTAAAAACACGGCTGACATTTTCAGACTTTCTCACAGTAAATAAAAGGGTCTATCCTCTCACCCGCAGCAGAAAAACCCACCCTCTGGAACCCCCGCTGCTTTACCTCAGCTGGAGGCCCGAGGGGGGTCAGCGGCCCAGAGCGGAGCCGTGAGCACCCACTCACAGCGTCACCCAAACCACAGCGCACTGTTCCTCTGCGACTCTCTCACCCTGTGTGTGTCTAGCACTCTCTATATACCACAGCGCACTGTTCCTCTGCGAATATCTCACCCTGTGTGTGTGTATAGCTGTCTCGCTCTCTCTCTCACTCTCTACCACAGAACACTGTTCCACTACGACTCTCTCACCCTGTGTGTGTCTATAGCAAACTGTTCCTCTACGACCAGTGTTCATTTCGTTAATGAAAACTATGACAAAAATGTTTCATGACGAAAACGAGACAAGTTTTCTGGAGGCAGGTTATGCACATAATGCAGCTCCATTAGCTAGGCTAGTTAAGCTAGCTAGCTAGTTTGATATGTCTCTTAGTTTTAGCATTAGCATCCGTTTTAGCATTATATAATGTCTAAAGTGTCTGGATCTGTCCAATCCATGATGTTTAGCTAAGGTGTTAAGATATATATTGGCCACAAACACCTGATGAATCCATGAGACATAGCTTTTTACATGCTATTAACCTAAGCTGTAATACACGTTAGCCGTTTGAATTAATTTGCATATAAGTTAGCATGGAGTAATGGATTAGTAAACATACAGGAGATCTTTCCAACTTTTTCCTCACCCTCACTGTTTCTGTTTCAAAATGCTGAAGGTAAACTGCTTACCTGTCCCTATTATTTCAGAGTTTGTTTAGATTTAAGAGTTTAATAGCTAGATAGTTTGATAAGCAGATTATTTTTAAAGGAATAGAAGATTGGTGTCTCTGTAAAGTACACTCACAGCTAGCCAGTGACTTTACATACCAGCTAAACACTGCTGTTACTGGACTAGATGAGTTTAAAATATAGTTTCTAAGTAATTTAAGTCTAGGCCACTGAAAGCTTGTAATGATTGTATAAATCTATACTGCAATAGAAGTGTATAATTTTAGAAACTTGACTTTGTTTCACAATCTTTATAGGTCAGATGCTTTAAAATATTTGTTTGTAGCATCATATAAATGCAAAATGCAAAAACCTAAATGCTGTTGTTTTAATAAATATTAGCAATAGATCATCTCAAAATAACAACAATCTAAAATAGTAAACCCACAGAAATACATGATACATACTTTTATTTATTTTTAAAAAATAAAATGTTTGATTTCGTTGACTGAAAATAGGCTAAAATGTTTGTTTTTGTCAACTAAAACTAGACTAAAATTTTTGATTTTGTAGACTAAAACTAGACTACAATGTTTAATTTTGTCGACTAAAACTAAACTAAAATGTTGCTTGATTTGTTGACTTAAACTAGAATAAAATGTTAGTTGTCTGCAAATAAAACTAGTCTAAAATTTTCTTTGATTTCGTTGACTAAAACTAGAATTATATGTTTGTTTTTGTTGATTAAAACTAAACTAAAATGTTTGTTTTTGTTGATTAAAACTAAACTAAAATGTTTAATTTTGTTGACTAAAACTAGACTAAAATGTTGCTTGATTTTGTCACCTAAAACTAGACTAAAATATTGTTTGATTTTGTCTACTAAAACTAGACTAAAATGTTTGTTTCCATCAACTAAAACTAACCTAAAAGGTTTAATTTTCCCGACTAAAACTAGACTAAAATGTTGTTTGTTTTCGTAGACTAAAACTAGACTGAAATATTGTTTGATTTTGTCAATTAAATCTAGACAAAAAAAATTGTATTGACCAAAATTAATGGTACAAAACCATAAACTAAAATGGTATTTGTTTTTGTCGACTAAAACTAGACTAAGATGTTCTTTCATTTTTAGACTAAAACGGAATTAAAATGTTTGTTTTCATCAACTAAAACTAGACTAAAGCTAACAATACCCAAATTACTAAAATATGACTTAAATTATTGTATATTTTCGTCAAAATATACAATAAAAAATCTAAATCACCTGTCAAAATGAACACTGCCTATGACTCTCTCACCCTGTGTGTGTATCTCTCTCTCTCTCTCTCTCTCTCTCTCTCTCTTTACCACAGCTCAGCTCTTTGTTTTCCTCAGGCGCGCGCTCCCGCCCACGCGCGAGGCAATCCCCCTCAGCGGTGCGCGCATGCACGTCAGTGTGAGCGCGAGTCTCCCACTCCAACACCAACACTAAACCCCAGCAACACCAGCAGCACCAACACCCAGCTAAACCCTCCACAGCGCGGTCACTGACCAACAACACCAACACTGCAGCCAACACAACCGCAAATAACACCAACAACGCCATTCAACCCCCCCCATACACACACACACACACACACACTGCACCCACACACACAGCAGTGTACTGTGCAGTGCAGGCCTCTTACAGCTTATACACTAAAACCAGGGTTTATATTACTGATCTCTGTATAAGAGTAAATAGAGTCAATATGGACTTAATGTGCACAAAATAAATCAATGTGAATCTGTAATAGGTGTATATTTATACATCATTTAATTAGTAAATATCAAGCATATGATATCTGTAATAGGTGTATATTTATACATCATTTAATTAGTAAATATCAAGCATATGATATCTGTAATAGGTGTATATTTATACATCATTTAATTAGTAAATATCAAGCATATGATATCTGTAATAGGTGTATATTTCTATACAATTTATTAGTAAATAACAAGCACATTACATCTGTATTAGGTGTATATTTATATGCAATTTATCAGTAAATAACACGCATGCTACATCTGTAATAGGTGTATATTTATATACAATTTTATGTGCAAATTACATACAATTTATATCAGTACATAACAAGCACAAACTTCTGTGCACTTTAAGTCTTTGGGCTTAATATATCATCGCTGTCCAATGAAAAACAAGTATCTCCAAAACAGCCACTTTACAGTAAAGAGAAAAAAAAAACTTTTAAATTTTCAATGGAAGTCAATGTTAAAAGAGTTTATTTTAGATAATTTTGAAGTATTTCTATTGGACCATTCATCAAGAAATTTTGGAACAGTGTAAGGGACACAGTCTGTCTGTTCAAATTATGTAATTAAGTAAACAACAAAAATGGAGATACTTGTTTTTAATTGGACAGAGACGATATACAGTACCAGTCTGTAAGTTTGGAAACACCTTAAATTCAGTGTTTTTTTTTTTTTTATTATTATTTGAAAATGTTCTGCAGTGCATATTATACAAAAGTCATCCAAACAGTGAAGAAAACATATTAAGTTATTTAGTATATAAAAAAGGTGTTTAACAACCAAAATATGTTTTATTTTTCAAGTTTACACATCTTGGATTTTTTTCAGCTGGATGAGGTAGAGTCACCTGGAATGACAACTGTGTTGAGAACAGGTAGAGTTGGTATACAGTAAATAGCCCTATTTCAGTAATGTTCTATTTCATTTTATAGCAAAAATTACTACAAGAACAGTGTGCTGTGGTAAAGTCTGCACAAACAGTCCCTTCTTATAGTGATACATAATCCTGAGCCAAACTAAAGGATTCCAAATGAACATTCCTTGCATATCATATGGTTGAAGCTGTATTCATTGGAATGGTACAGTTATTAAAACCATATCCATATTATATATGATGTCATTCTGCATGTAAACAAGCATGTGTTTGCAAAATGATTTGTAATTATTTTGAAGAGAGTCATTTTCACAAGTGTCTGAGAAACATAATAAGTGATCTCATGGGGTCAAAGCTTCAGATTCCTTAACACAGGCCTTCTGTAGGGCAGGACCAGGCCCTCACCAATGTGAAGACGCACACTGGGACGTTGACCATGCACGATTCAAGCCCCTGCTTGACTCTACCATATGTGCGCACATGTGTGGGCGCGTGTGCAGGTGCAGATCATTGTAAATGCCAGTGTGGTTGTGTGTGTGTGGTTGTGTGTGTGTGTGTGTGTGTGTGCACTTGAACTGCAGCCACTTTGATTTCTTGTACGCTTCTGCTACCACAATGCCCATGCTTAATGCAGGGCACATTACAAAAAAGCCTGGGGGGAACACTGTCGTCTCGGCAACAGCTCCAGCCTTTGGCCAGCATTGTGTCTAAAAGCAGGCTGTCTTCAATGTTGTACAGAATAAATTTAAATTCAGTTTTTTTCCTTCTTCCTCCTTAACTCAGATAAAAGACTCCGTGCTCATCCAGTACTGCTGCACCCGGCTGAGCTGACAGCTTAAACACTATGCAAATAATGTGCATGAACTTTGTTCAGCTAATTTGCATCGGTAAGGTCAAAAGGTGATTCAGGTTTAGAGTTGCAATTGGTTGACTAAAGTCAGCGAGTTGTGGACAAGCTGACGAGTTAACTGACGAGTTATAATGTTCTACAGCTCTGGAAAAAATTAAGAGACTATAAACTACAGGCAACATTTCTCCCAAATTCCAAATAAAAGTACTGTCATTCAGAGCATTTATTTGCAGAACATTAGAAAGCTTTCAGACTTTTAAAAGTTTTAAGAGTTCAGAAATCAAAATTTGGTAGAATAACCCTGGTTTTTAATTACAGTTTCCATACATCTTGGCATTTTCTTCTCCACCAGTCTTACACACTGCTTTTGGATAACTTTATGCCACTCCTGGTGCAAGATTTCAAGCAGTTCAGCTTGCTTTGATGGCTTATGATCATGCATCTTCCTCTTGATTACATTCCAGAGGTTTTCAATTTGGTAAGAATTGAAAATTCAAAGAAACTCAGAGAGACTCTGAGAGCCATGTCATCTGCTGGTGTTGGTCCACTGTGTTATATCAAGTCCAAAGTCAGTGCATTGTTTTGTCGGAAAATCTTACAGCACTTCATGCTTCCTTCTGCTGACAACTTTTAATTTCGTTTTCCAGCAGGACTTGGTACACTGCCCACACTGCCAAAAGTACAAATTGGTCTTATATAATATTCTAATTTTCTGAGATACTGTTTTTTGGGTTTTTAATGGCTGTAAGCCGTAATCATCAACCATAAAAGAAATAAACACTTAAAATAGATTACACTGTGTTTAATACACCTATAGAATATATGGGTTTCACATTTTAAACTGAAATTAATTAACTTTTCATTTAATATTAATTTTTTTTTAGATGCACCTGTATTATATTTGCTGAGTTCGGAAGCATTATTTTTTTTCAGACATGTTTTAGCAATTTACCAGTGATACTTTGAATGAACTGATCAAAACCTATAACTCCTGTTTTCCCAGCAGGAAATGAGCATTATGTGCCAGACTGTATAAGTCATAGAGGGCCCAGAGCTTTTCTGACTAACTCTCCCGCCGAGGCCAGCTGCTGCCTGCGCTACTCCTCCAGACCAATACCTCTGTAGCCTCTGGGTTTACACCAGCTCCGCTCTTACACACTGACCGCTGGGCCCCTCGGTGAGCCATCAGTCCCCCTTTCCTCTCATACAGCCCCAAGCGCCCCACACACACACAGAACACACACATACACACACGCTGCCGCTCTCCTCCTCCTCCTCTCCAGATTCAGCACGATGAGGTCAGCAAACCAGCTTTGATGTCATCGCTGTGTGTGTGTGAGTGAGTGAGAGTGGCTGTGGTTGACGGCATTGCCCCTCGGCAATAATGGACTGAACTGACTCACCTCTTTCAAAGCACTCTTACTCGCTTTCACAAACATTTGAGGGGAGGAAATAAAAGCGGTGGACATATGAATATATTAACAATTGAACGAGTGGACATCCTAAACTGAAAACGTGATTAATCTGGTTATCTTTCATTTTCCTGCAGCCAGACCTACAGGTTGGTAGAGTTTTTAAGACTTAAAGCTGCTACAAATGGTGCTTTAAGCAATGCCACACAAAAAGAACCACTTGTAGTTCTATTAAGGGGTGAATAATATAACATTTGAAACATCAATATCACAGCAAACAACTAAATAACTTAAAAATATATATGTAAAGATGTAGTGAAATAAAAGTCTGAGCAGAGAATTAAGTCATACACCCATTGTGTGTTGTTTGTTCTATGCTATTTGTGTTCATAAGTGGTCTACTGGCTGATTGTGCAGGTTAGTCCCATCCTATAGTAACTCTGGTCCTCCCCAAGGAACAAAACTGTGACTGCCTACACTGCATGCAAGATGGCAGAGTGCAGTAGAAAACATTCAGATAAAAAGTGACTTATCAAATATTTCAACACCTAAAAACAATACACTGTTTAAAAAGTTTGGTGCAGGGTAAGAGCCACAATATTAGGGTAACAGAAGCAGCAGCCAGGCTCAGAGGGTTTAAAGCAGGTTATCTGTGATGCTAACAGCTGGCCTCAGCGGAGTTGAAACCCCAATGCTAACAGACACAGCAGCTGTGCTCGGAATGTGTGTAGAGTAGAGCTTAGACTGGGCCCAAAAAATCTGACCCGACCCAGCCCGAGCCTGTGCACATTCTATCTGTGCCCGACCCACCCCATAAACTTTCATTGTAAACCCGACATTATTTTATTAAGTAGAGCATTAAACTGAGCTTTTATAAAACTTTTTTTTCTGGCTGTTTGAATAAGAGAAATCTGTTTAAAATAATGTTACTTAATATTGCAACACTGAAGAAGTATAGACCTATTATTTAAGTACATTGTGAATTAAGAACAGCTACACACAGTGCTGAAAATCAAGTGCGTAATGCAGACGAGTGGAGGAGTTCAAGTGTCATGAGCCACAAAGCTGCGTGATTATAAAATTATAAAAACAAAAAAGTTTGTTATATTGTGATTATATTGTGCCATAGCTTTAAATAAAATAAATTTAGCATTAATAAACAGATCCCTACGTCACAAATCATTTTCTTGAGCTTGTCCCGACCCAGCCGAGGAAAGTGGTGGGAAATGTCAGCCCGATCGGGCAGAGAATCTAAGCTCTAGTGTCGAGTATTAGTCGTTTTGTTGACAGACACAAGAATCAGACTCAGCAAGGTTTGAGCATGTTAGTCGTGATGCTAACAGCCAGCTGTAGCAAAGTGTGGGGATGAGATGCTAACAAACGCAGTAGTCAAGCATATAAGCATTTTTGCAGGCTAGTCACAATGCTAACAGGTTTAAAGTCACAGTTCTTACAAACACAACAGCCAGGATTGGAATGTGTGAGGCATAGGAATTTGAGGAGGAAGCTGGCTGCCGCTGAACATGATGCATCTGTGCAGGTGTAAACTTTCTTCAATTATTTAAAGCTCTTTTTACTCTCATCTCTGTAACAAACACGGGTCATTATGGAACCAGAAGTGTTTTCTTCTACAGAATTGCTCAAAGAATCGTTTAGAGCATCTTTTCTTTTAAGAGTGTACAGAGAGGAGCTCTTAGAAAGAAAATATTAAACAACAAATTATATAACCTGCCAGCTTTCTTGTCCCTGAGATCCTTTCTCACAGATTCAAATATCTCAAATGGTTTTCTTACAGCGTGCAGCATGAGGCTCTTTGTCCTTCGCCAGAACATTTCTCTCAAGACGCTATTTCCGTCAACACTCCAGGCGTAATTTCGATCCTGATTTAATCAGTCAAACACTCCCAGCGTCTCTGCAGACGGAGTTATGGCAGGAACCACAATGTTCTGCCATGCTGAGGAAGCATTTAACATTT
This sequence comes from Astyanax mexicanus, assembly GCF_023375975.1. Taxonomy (NCBI): domain Eukaryota; kingdom Metazoa; phylum Chordata; class Actinopteri; order Characiformes; family Acestrorhamphidae; genus Astyanax; species Astyanax mexicanus. Next base: position 18,873,455 of record NC_064423.1, on the reverse strand, counting down.
GGAGATGGCAGGATGGGTAATATCACATTACAATGCAATAAACCGCACTGAGTTTAAAATTCACTGAGGCTGTTCTTCCCTGAGCTGAATCACCACCCTGCTCTAAGCCCCAAACGGACGTCAGCAAAGGTCCAAAAGTTCTATGAAACATATTATGACTTCATGAATCACCGATAGATTGCCACATCGCTCTTTTCTTATGCACCTGGTGCCTGAAGGCCCATTTGTTGTCTCCATTAAAAACAATACATTGCACGCACTGTAGTAGGCGTATATACTGTATTCTAAACTACCCTGAATTCACTGTGTAGTGTATTTAAAACCCTTTCAAAACATTTAAAAACACGGAAACATTACAATTACAGAGATACATTGACAAATCCAGGCTTTCAAAAAACTTCTTTAAAACTTCTTTAAATTGCAAAGTGACAAATAAGAAAGAAGGGTTTCTTACAGTCACCACCATACCACAAATGGCTAAACAGTAATTTCCCTTCTTAGGATACAGCTAATTAATCAGCTAATCATGTTGAAAAATACAAAAAAAACTGTTGAATCAAAATTCTTTAAGAATTTGTTTTACATATACATTTTTGCCGATTCTCTGTAAAGATGTGTGCAAAAATGAAAGTCAAAGTACCATAAAATGCATAAAATGCATTTGTTTGATATTTTTAGTACGCTCAGATGCAGTTTTACAAGTCCATTTACAATCGTTTGGCTGTTATTGGCTGGCCTGCTACACCACAGTGGAACACAGGTAACAAAGCATAGCCTAACATAACATAGCATAGCATAGCATAGCATACCACTATAACAAGACTCAATGTTTTGTTGTAATTATTCCAAAGTCTGACACAATAAGGTGACCTCTTGTGACCTCTTGGCATGGTGTGTAGTTAGTTAACTAGCTGCAGATGTCGTAGCTGGTCAGCTGAATTAGCTTTTAGCCTGCTAAATACCTGCTTGCCTCCAATACATCTCGAAAACTCATGTTTTTTGGGCAATAGGACTAGCATCTTAGGTTGCCAAGCCATTTGGAGCATGATTAGTCCTAAAATGATTCATGTATGTTTTCATTCTGACTACATGCTATGATCTGAGATCTGATATTTCGTTGGACTGCCTTTAGCTTTGATTGCTTCATGCATTCACTGTGGCATTGTTTCGATAAGCTTCTGCAATGTCACAAGATTTATTTCAATCCATTGTTGCTGGATAAATTTTTCACCAAATTTTTCATCATCTTGCAGCATTGATGATGGTAGAGTCTGACCACTGCACAAAGTCTTCTCCAGCACATCCCAAAGATTCTCAATGAGGTTAAGGTCTGGACTCTGTGGTGAACTCTCTCAATCCATGTGTGAAAATGATGATCTCATGCTCCCTGAACCACTCTTTCACAATTCCAGCCCCAGGAATCCTGTCATTGTCGTCTTGGGATGAAAAAATCCAGTGATGGAATAACCTGGTCTATATTCAGTATATTCAGGTAGTCAGCTGACCTCATTCTTTCAGCACATACTGTTGCTGAACTTAGATCTGACTAACTGCAGCAGCAACCCCACATCATTTATTTAGTAAAATACAGTTGCGATACATTTTTTTTTTTTTTGGCCAGGAAGTGTATTTATATGTATAGTATGTACAGTAGATCATGCAGCAGGTTCTCAAGTTTCTGTCAGCATTTCTTAGCAATGATTCAGCAACTAGCTGTGTGGTATTTGCAACTGTTGGAATCTTTACATCGTATGGAATTTACTTCCACATATGCTTCAAGGAACTTAATTTGCATGGAGCTTTAAACATGCAAAGTCGGTCACCTGCAGGTTTCCTAGCTTTCCCACGCAGAAAACCGTGATAAGGGCATTGCTCTGAACACAGCAACACTCCGTTTGTGTTTGTAACGCAATCTGACAGAAGAGGAGGGAAAAAGACAAAGAAAAGGAGGGAGACAGTTGGAGAGAGGGAGGGCTTTAAGCAACAGTTCAGCCTTCACTTGCCCAAGGCTGCAGGAAGAGGGAAAAAGAGAGGGAAAGAAATCGAACGAGGATGAAAAGTGGCAAATTAGCAGGTACGCTGAGACAACAATGCCTCATCTGAAGAATTTAAACAGTCAACTTTGCTCTCATTCATGATGCCTAGCAACCAGTAAAAAAAAAAAAACACTACAGAAAGTATCCCAAATCTACCAACTGTCACGGTTTAAAGGCATACAGAAATGGCCCATATTGAAAATGGGGTCAGTAGAACCCTCACTCTGTGTGCACAGGTGTCTTTTCACCAACTCTGCAGAATTTACACTGATAGAGTCACACAGGAGAAGGTAAAAAGCTTCGGGAACTGAAGAAATTTGAGTTAGAAAGTTTGAGTTAATCATTATCAATAACATTTACTGACCAAAAAACTCATTGAGCATTCAAAAGTCACATGTGTAGTCATGCTTGCTTTAACCTTACTGTACGTCCAAACATTATGCAATGTTTCTTCTGAGTTTAAGGGTATAGACAGGGGGTGTAATAACAGTCTCTACTTCTACTTCTGGGAAGGCTTTACTCCAGATATCAAAACTTTACTATGAGGATTTTATTGATTGATGCCATTGAATGATGCCAGTTTTATCAGTTCTGAATCACAAACACCAGTTAAACTAATCAGTAAATTATGAGACGATGCTCCATCACTACAAATACATACAGAATACAGTTACACTACTATTTTCAAGCTCAGTTCCACTCTGAAAAATCTAGAGACTAAAGTGCAATAAGAAAGTTTTAATCACAATATTTTGAAACAATTGTATAACATAACATATATATTGGCTACTATAAAGGCTTTGCCAATGGCCTTTGCAGAATTAGCTAAATATGTATAGCGGGGCGGAGCCTATAAGCTGGGCATCTGGCCCCAGAGCGGGAGGTCACAGGTTCGAACCCCCGCTCATGCAGCTTTGCCATCAAGCTACCGGCGCTCAGAGGGAGCACAATTGGCCCTGCTCCCTCCGGGTGGGTAGATGGCGCTCTCTTCCCACATCACTCCAAAGGGTGATGTCCGCAGCACAGGGCATCTGTGAGCTGATGTACCAGAACCGAGCCGTTGCGTTTTCCTCCAAGTGCGCTGGCTGCTCGACAATGCTGCATCAGCAGCAGCTTAAAAAGAAGCGGTGGCTGATTTCACATGTATCGGAGGAGGCATGTGTTAGTCTTCGCCCTCCTGGTTTGTTGGGGCATCAATAGTGATAGGGGGATTCCTAATGAATGGGTAATTGGCCGTGTAAATTGGGGAGAAAATTAGAAAATTTGAAGAAAAAAAAAAATCTAGTGCAGTAAGTTGCCTTGAAATTTTGAAAGTTTTCTCATTTTCACAGTGCAGGCAGCCAACCCATTTAAAGGAATGCACAGCTAATCAGCTCTGATTCATCAGATAACAGACACCTGTGCTGATCCATATCATACTGGGAGTGATGAAGTGAAAAAGCACCATGCACCCACCAGTGGTGCAAGGCCAGTTGTGTTTTCTCGTACTTAAAATAACAATAACACAGCGTAATACAGTGAAATATATTGAATTATTCATAATCTAATTATTAGTCAACTACAAAACCCAGTTGCACAGAAAAGGTTAAAGCGCACGTTTCTGGGAAGCTTTCAAAGGGGTCTTGAAATGTACAGCTCAAACAGAATGAGTTAAATGAGAATCTATTTGAATCAGTTTTCCCCTCTGCAGTGATGGGAAATCCCCTTACACAGCAAAGCTACGATCAGGTGGTCTGCTCTCACTCATTTCATACACTACACTTTATAGGAAATCAAGATACAGGATACAATGTTTGTGGACAACTCTTCTAATAAATGCATTCTGCTCCTCTAAGTTGCTCCTATTGCTGACACAGATGTGCAAATGCCCCCACACACAGCTTGTCTAGTCACTGTAGTTTCAATAATAGAATAAATAATAGAGTAAATTTAATTTAAGATAAATTGAAGTAACTTCAACTCTGTTTCAATACTTAAATGTTATATAGATAAAATAAGTAAAGTGAACTTTCGTCAATCTTTTCTTTTAGTAAACTTTACTTAATTTATTTTTGCTGAATCAATCCTTTCTTTTAGTAACCTTTACTTAATTTCTGCATACAATATTACCTAATTACAATTACTTAATTTTTGAGATTATGTTAATATTTGAATGTGTTTTAACTAAAAAAATATATACATTTCAGTAATATTGTATAAATTATAATTATAGTAATTATAATTAGGTAATGTATGCAGAAATTAAGTAAAGGTTACTAAAAGAAAGAATTGATTAAGTAAAGTTAATTAAAGACAGGATTGACTGAAGTTGAGTTCACTTATTTACTCTATGTAACATTTAAGTCTTGAAACAGAGTTAAAGTAAATTAAATTTATCTGAAATTAAATTTACTTAAAAAAAAGCAAATGCAGAAAGTTGCGAAATGTTTTTAAAGTAAATTTTACCCATCAGTGTAGGACCTTTTGGAGCAGATACTTTATTAAACTATTGAACTCATGGCTTATGAAAGGTGTGGGCCAGAGACACGGGCAAATAGATGCTGAAACGGGTGGGTTTTACAAATACCAAAATGTTACGGGTGGGTATGCGGGCGAGTAAGTTACATACGGGTGGGTAGCACGTGAATAAGCGGTCATTTTTAGTAGCCTTTTATTTGCTATGTAATGAAAAGAGGCTACTGTTCCTGCACAGCAATCTGAGATATATAGAAATTAAGATAGCCTAAACCATGCAGAGGACCATTTTACTTTGTCATACTGAAACTAATGTCTCATGTTACCAATAGCTTGGCACTTATTTCCTATAGAAGCCTCGTTGGCACCACGTTGTTGTATTTTTCACAGGCGCATTGAAAAATAAAGTGCCCTATGGCAATACTTTCGGTTTGTGTGATTTTTCACGGGCACGGGTGGGTAACGGGTGAGTGCTGTTCTCTGCAGATATGAGTGGGTGCGGGTCTCAAAATCGGACCCGTGTAGGACTCTGGTGTGGGCTAGAGAAGTATAACACCCCCAGTATTAAGTTGTGGAGCAGTGGAAATAAGGTAACTGTGTTCTCTGGAATGATGGGGATCCATCCAGTACCTCTGGGATGGGTTAGGAAGTTGGGAATGAGGTGGGATAGTGATCCTCCAAAATCCTGACATTTCTAACGCTCTTGTTGCTGAATGCAATCAAAACCTTACAGCAAAGCTCCCTTCAAAATATATTAGAAAGTCTTCAGTGGGCAGCTTTTTAACACTCTTTTAAACTGATTTTGCAAGAAACAAAGAATAAGAAAATAAATCATACTGACAATAAAGGAACACTCATAGCACAATTTCTGTATGAATATGGAGCTATCGTCCTATGCAAATCATTTACTGAGGCCCATTTGATGTGCAATGTATGTGCAATGACTGTAATGACAGTTTCCATTTCATAGAATTGATCACATTTGCTGACATGCCAATTCTATGATATACTGAGCATGTTTTTTTTTGTTTTTATCACAGAAGAGCCTGTGGGATAACAGAAGAAAAATGGAGCATAAAAGCTGACATAAGTATTTGAATCTGTATTTCATATATCTGACTTTTAATAAACGTAAAATATTTAATGTTGCAATATATACATATACATTTTTTTGATGTTGAAAAAAATAAATGTTTAGATTTTTTTTTTTTCATTTTAGATTTAAATTTATGTACTGGATGTTTCCCTTTTGGCCCGAATTTGAGTTTTGAATTAAATAAATTTGAATTTATTGATCTAAATTTCGAAATCCGATTTTTAAAGCTGAAAATTATATGTATCAACAGTCATTTTTACCGCATCCAAGATCGAAACACAAAAACCATTATTAAAATTAAGTTCAGCACAGCTGTTAACTGAAAACTGAACATTCCAGGTGACTCTACCTCATAAAACTGACTGAGAAAATCCAGCCAAAATGTGCAAAACTGTCATCTAAGCAAGAGGTGCTTGATTTGAAGAATCGAAAATATAAACTTATTAAAATATTAAACTGTTTATTAAATAATTGCAAACATTTTTGGATGACTTTAGTAATAATCTACTATGCAGAAGATGTGGTACTGTACATTGCATTGCTAAATTTGTCTGTATTTGCCTGTATTCTGTTTATTTAATAGATACCAGTGTAATTAGCATTAATGCTCTTAATAAAATGTATGAACTTCAATCATTTAGTCAATGTTTAACCATCCATAAAACGCTTTTCTATTACTAAACAACTCAACACAGTTTAAGGAAAGTGTGTGGTGATGAATTCTTGCATATGCAGTCACACGATGCTAAATAACTGATTCAGCCAGGTGTAAACTTGCATCATATTAGCTTTTATTAGCTTCATTAGCCTCATTAGCCTCCCATGCAAAACATTTGAAGTACAGCTCTGGAAGAAAATGAGAGACCACTTAAAAATTATGAGTTTCTTTGATTTTACCAAATTGAAAACCTCTGGAGTATAATCAAGAATAGGAAGATGAATGATCACAAGCCATCAAACCACTGAACTGATTGAATATTAGCACCAGGAGTGGCATAAAGTTATCCAAAAGCAGTGTGTAAGACTGGTGGAGGGAAACATGCCAAGATGCATGAAAACTGTGAAAAAAAACAGGGTTATTCCACCAAATGTTTTTACTTTTGAACATTTGAAACTTTATGAATATGAACTTGTTTTCTTTGCATTATTTGAGGTCTGAAAACTATTTTGTGTGAAGCATCTTTTGTGTTATTTAAGCCATTTCTCTTTTTTTTGCAAATAAATGCTCTCAATTATTTTGTTAATTATTATGCTCTCATTATTATTTTATTTGTACCTATAAAAAGCAAAATTAGAAAAACTGATTCAGAAACTGAAGTGGTCTCTTAATAATTTCCAGTGCTGTATATATTTTGAACATGTAACATATCTGACAAGGTAAAACCTGTGTAACCTACATTTGATAAGTCTGCTGCTTCATTCCTTCATTTTTTATTATTGAAACAATCACTAATGCTAATGCTAATGTAGCTAACAGCAAATTAAACCCAATAGGGGACCAAATAACATATGTGCACTGATGCTAAAGAGGTGGGGGGGAAGAAAATAGGGGCAGGAGGCAAAGACATGACACTGGAGTGCATGCCCCTCTGTGTGGGAGGGGAACAGAAGGGCAGCCCTTGAAAGAAGACCAGGCTGTGCCTCGGTGGCATTGTCTGTGAGCTTGGAGTGTGTGGCTCAGGGCGGAGTGTGTGAGCGTGTGTGTCATTCTGGCTCATTGAAAGAGCAAATGAGTCACTGCCAGCCCTGGAGATGAGTGTTCAGTCCACCAAGCCGTTGATTTACACCCACTACAGCACACACTCAGCCTTCTGCCTGACACTCTTTTTCTCATCTTCTCTTTACTCTCTCCAGGTGCCTTCAAGCATAACATGATAAGCTCATTAATAAGAAAAGTGACATTTTATTTTATGAATGTGGACCATCTCTGGTAGAGAAAAAAATACAAATAGAAATGCATGAAGCGTCTTAAAGTAATGAGAAAATACTAATAAAATACTAATAAATAATCTTAATATAATGACCTAGCAATGCAAAGCAATGAATTAACATACTAAAAGCATACTAATGGTATATTACCTCTAAATAAAATAATTGCATTAGCATTAATATAGCAATTCATTTAACAATGAAAATAAACACTGTATTATTTAAGCACCCGCTTAAATATCACTAGTAATGATAGATGGATTAAGACTAGCACATGCCTCCTCTGATACGTGTGAAGTTACCGCCTCTTTCCGAACTGCATTGCTGAGTAGCATCACAACGACTCAGTTCCGATACATCAGCTCACAGATGACTTGGCGTGATGTGGGGGGAGTGCGCCATCTACCCACCCGGAGAGAGCAAGGCTAATTTTGCTCTCTCAGGGCTCCGGTAGCCGATGGCAAGCTACATGAACAGGATTCGAACTGGCGATCTTCTGATCATGTTGGCAGCGTTTAGCCTGCTGGACCACTTGGAGCCCCCCCAGAAGGTGCATATTCTACATATGTGTTCCTTTATAGGCTGAATGACTTCAGTATGTGGAAAAAAAATGAGGTGTGTCCAAACTGTATATGCATGCAGCTAGTTTAAGTTGTACCCATAGCTGACAAAGGTGTGCACATACAGCTTGTCTAGTTCCTGTAGAAAATAGTTGTTAAAAAATAGAATAGGTCTGGAGCATAAATTAGGAACCTGCTGGCACTATACCTAATGCCATGGGTATGAGGGGGTTATAAAGCCCCCCTTTGAGCTGTGGAGCAGTGAAACAGTGTTGTTTAAAATGATGGCTCCAGTACCTTTGGGGTGGTAATCATCCAGCATTCAATTAGTGACCACACTAATGCACTAATTGCAAGTGTTTGTCCCTTTAGCTGGTTTTCTTTAGTTAATTGTCTTATCAATGCAAAGTCATTTATATAATAAAATACAATTATCTGCTTAGTCCACACATACAGTACTGTGCAAAAATGTTAGGCACCAAAGCAAATTACACTAATCCATTTATCTCAGCATTATGAGAGATTGTACCTGAAAAAAGGCACCACATATGATTTGAACAGATGCAAATAAACACACATACAGTAAAACGTAACAAGGAATTCTCATTTTTAACTAAGTATGTTATGTTCTGTGAGCCTGAAGCTGAAGAACAAAGTGTAGAGATTTCAGATTTCTCCCGGATGCTCCTCAGCCTGCATGTGAATATGTTCAGTTCCATCAGCAGCTCACCTGATTTACCAAATTTACCAATTTACCAAACCAGGTGTTGATATGATAAGAATTAGAAATTAAAATTAAAATTACTCAATTAAACTCAGATGAGGAGAGATTGGAAGATGTTTTAAGGAAAATGGTGCTGTAAAAGCTCTGCCTTTTATAAAATTGCTGTTTGTATTTATTGTAATGCTAGTGTTTTACTGAGCTAATATTCACAGTTAAGATAATTATTCTTTACTGAAATTCCCACAGATGCCTAAAACATGAATTCACAACATTCAAATATCTTTTAAAACTTTGTAATTCTGCATTAGTCTTAAAAAGGCCTCTATCTTACTTTGTTTTACAGTTAATTTATTATTTTAAGCATTGAACTGTTGCAGTTTAATGGTTTTATATGCTTTAAATACCCAAGTTGTGTATTGTTCAAATAAAGCGTCGCCAAACCGTAAAATCAGGTACGATAAAGGGCCTTTTCAGACCACTGCAGTGTTATGCAACAAGCAAAGCGCTGGCAGTGTCAGCACCAAACATTTCCACACAGCAGGTCACTCAATCCACAGTGTCTGCCACCAGGTCAAGGAATTCTCACACAGCCAGACGTTTATTTCAGTTCTCCGTTTTTACTGTGGGTGCGTGAGGGGGTTCGGGGGCAAGGGGGTCTTTCACACCTTTGCTCAAGACAGGAGTAAAAAAGGGCTCACACAAACAAAACCCACACCAGGCCCCCCTCCTCAAAACAAGGCCTGAAACAAGGCCCAAGAAGCATCAGAGCCTTTAATTATCTCTCCCTGACCTTTGTTCCGACCTCTTGCCCCCTGCTAGAGGTTCAGCTGTGCAGGTGTGAAAGCTTCTTCTCCAGAGCTCTTGAGTCTAGTCATCGAAACCTCCTCCTACCGGCTCGGGAAAATCGGCATCTGCTAATTTGTTCAACAGGCTGCGCTGTGCTTCAGATTAAAACAGCTCCACAGGTGTAATTGAAAAAGCAAATAAATAAAGGAACGAGGCTGGCGACCTGCGTAGGCTGCTGAGTCAATATACAGATACTGTTTTAGCTTTTCTTTGGTATTTATGCTCCTAATAAAAAAAAAAGATTCTGAGCAGCTGTTGCAATTATAAAGTCTCCAGATTCTTATAACTGAGTTGATGTATCATCCCAGTTATGTTGTTGCTAAATGGATGTTAAGAAAAAAAAAGAAGATTCAAGACTTTTTTGGTTGAATTATACCTTATTAATTATGTCATTTTGCCAATTTCACCTGGCGCTAATGCTAATGTGGCTAACAGTGATAAACAGTCAATGGGGCTCAAATAACATTTGTGCAAAGGTACTAAAGAGGTGACTGAAAAGAACTGCACTATTGTTCATTAAACTCATTAAATCAGGCCACAATGTACTTATATTATGTATTTATCCTCCTAACAAACAATTAGAGCTGCAGTTTTAATTATAAAGTCTCCACTTGGTGTTAATGCTAATGTAGATAACAGTGAATAATAGTCAATAGGGGACCATATAATGTTTGTGCAAAGAAGCAAAATGGGTGATAGGAAAGAAAATGCACTAATCTTAAAGGAGAACTCCAGTGTAAAAGGGACTTTAAGTGTAGTAAAACATTATAAAAAGTACTTACCTTTGCTGAATAGCACACATCCATGTGCGATAAGTCGCTTTTTCTACCTTTATCCAGACTCAAAGTAGCTCCACACCTTCTTGGTAGAACCCGGAGAGCCCTGACATTTAAAACGATGCATTAATACCTTAAAAAGTGCAAAAGAAGCTTAATAAAAAACATTGTTTACATCCTATAATGCTAGCTTCAGCTCAGAGCGCCTCCATTACTAAACTAAAACTGGGAGTTTAGAGACCTCTCTGGTGAGAGAGTGTCATTGCACAGAACATGTGGAAGAGTACTTTTAAAGCAAGACAATGTAATTAGATTGCTGTGTGAAATTCTGTGATTTGAGTATACTGTTTTGTTCATGTTTTCAAAATCAAAATGTAGATTACTCCAACCAACCTACCAGACCACCCTTTTTTCATTTTAAAGTGAATATATTAGACATTGCAGGGTTGGTTGTGCAAGGACACTGATGCTATTAATTAGTACATCCATCTAAGGAAATTGGCAGCTTCTATTGCTTTAACGATTTTAATATACACTTCAAGGTTTCTATACATAATACCAAGGCTTTCTTAACTGCCTACTACCTGTTGACATCACATTTTGTGTTGTCTAGACCATAACACTAAATTTTGTTCTACAAGTGCCTGGTGTCCTCTTACGAGGCCATGATACTGTCACCTAGTGGTGACCAAAGATTTTAACACGTAACAGTTTTAATTTTGTTCAGAAATTTAAATGAACAGTAAATACAGTAAATATTTATGTGTTTTACTTTGTTATTTCTTTGTGTTGAAGCAGCACTTTAAATGTGTTGTTCAGGCAAAAAATAAATGTTTTGCACATCATTACTTATTACAACTTTATTTTGTTCTATTGAAATATTAAACTAAAGTGCTTATATGTGAACATCATTTTTCTCAGAAACTATATCAATTAAAAAGATAATTATTTCTTTGTTACACTAATCAGGTGCCAATTAGCCCAAATAGCAAAGAAAAATAAAAAACGCACGCCAAGCAAGAGTTCAGGTCTTAGGAGGTTAAAGCATGTTGATCTGCACAGACTTCTGTTTCTTTAAGAAAGGAAATCAGAGCTGTATGTGTATTGAAGATGCAGATTGGCCCAGAGGAAGCGGTCCATTAGCATTGTCTAACTGCTGTAAGTGACCAAACAGAGACTGCTTTAACACCTCGTATCCATCATCATGTAATCAGGCCACAGTGATAAAAGTCCCTGCACTCAAAGCGGTCACATGATAGGATGTGAGAAAACAACTCTGACAAATCAAAGGCTGTTCTGTGGAACATCTCACCTCAACCTTCAGAACAGTAGTTCTCCCGCTCGCACCTTCCTCAGTTACAGCGAGGGATTATCAGAGAGTGTCAGACTGCTTAGCAGCTGAATATGCTGAAGCTCCTCTATCATAAAGCATCTCCAGCTTTAACACTGACGGCTGCTTTAAAGCTGACATGATGATGATTGGCATCTTAACACATCTTAGGAAGTCTTGTGAGTTCATACAGATGGATCTTTTACGAATGTGTGAACCCTGGTTAGGATAACATTAGAATATTACGCTAGAATACTACATTACATAAGTATGCTGTGATCATTCTCACACATGACACTGATATCTCTGAAATGTTCACACTCAGAGTTTAACATCCATCTGAAGCATCAAAACAAAGGTTCACAACGGATTCTTGGCTTGGTTCTTAAACTTAAGAAGGTTCTTAAAGCTCTGGAAAAAGCATGAGACCACTTCAGTTTCAAAATCAGTTTATCTGATTTACCTATTTATAGATATATGTTTGAGTAAAATTAACATTTTTGTTTTATTCTATAAACTACAGACAACATTTCATTTCAAATTCCAAATTAGAATATTGTCATTTAAAGCATTTATTTGCCAAAAATGAAAAATGGCTGAAATAACAAAAAAAAGCAGAGCTTTCAGACCTCTGTTTTTTAATCACAGTTTTCATGCATCTTGGCATGTTCTCCTCCACCAGTCTTACACACTGCTTTTGGATAACTTTATGCCACTCCTGGTGCAAAAAATCAAGCAGTTTAGCTTTCAATTTGGTAAAATCAAAGAAGCTCATAAATTTTAAGTGGTCTCTTATTTTTTTCCAGAGCTGTATATGTATTGTTAACCCTGATGCATAACACTGTGAAATGACAAAGCTATAAACATGTCACGGCAGATGTTATATGATTATCATGGAAAATGTTTGATATCAATGTTTATTTCACTATAAAGCAAGCACTATAATTTGTCCCAACCACAGTAATAAATATTCATCTCTTTAGTTGTCATTATCTCTCAGGATACCACCTAGTAGTATGTGACAGCTACCATGACAGGTTTATGGCATGTTTATTTCATGTTTATTGCAGCAGCACAAGTCAAGTGTTGCAAAAATACATTATTATTATTATTATTATTATTATTTTTACATTATTATTTAACCATTTTTAGATCGGAATTATGTAACAGTGATGGAAGAATTATGTAATGGAAGAATGCAGTTTTCTTTCTGCAATGCACTCAGTAAAAAAATTAATGAAATATAACATTTTGATCATTATTTGGAAAATGCCTTATTGCTGTAGTAACTCTATTATTCAAATTTTCAGTAAAAATACAATACATTAATACAAAAACATTACAAAATCAGTTTTTAACAGGACGTCCCCCTGAGAAACTAATCCTGTCCGGATAGGGCCAAACAAGACCTAACCTAAAATAAAAGTGGTAGCTTCACTCAGCTTCTCCAAAAACATATGGATTGAGTGAGTAAATTGACTGGGAAATCCAGGGAAATCTAGGTGTGAGAAATGACTCAGGTTTCCTTAACTCTCACCTTTTCAAAAGATCAGTCATTTCCTTCGCCATGACTGAGCGAAACTGAGATCATCATGTATTAGAAAGTGACTAATTACTAGTACTGGTTTGAATTAACATGCTCAAGTCCAGAGGAAATTCTTCAGAAATTCTGTTGTAAATATCCAGCCAGGGCATGATAAAAACTTCACTAACCAGGAACCCGAGTATATACGTCTATATAATCCAAGAATGCATTTAGTAAACACTGTAGAACAGTCATTAGTTCATTTCTTGCAGTTCCAGTAGAGTGAGGTTAGTTGGAACTCTTGTTTCCTAACAATCAAATGCCTTCTGATATAAACACGAGTGCTCTGTTCTTATTCATGAGTTAGAAAAAGGAGAGGACAATGACCGAGAGCAGCCAACTAAATGCCTGAGCGTAAGTGTAAGAGTAGTGATATGTTAGCGACACAGCGCTAATTAAAACATTAGGCAATTCAAAGGTGTATGAGTGAAATTGCCACCAATCCAAATCACTTATGTGTTAAAAACAGTCTACAAACATCTATCTGCCAGTGTAACGCTGAATTAGATATTTATTAGGTCCATCTGGGTTACAGTAGCACGGGCCTCTGAATATTTTATTAGAAACATCCAAAAGAATGATATACAACTGATGAATGTAACCTATATTCTGCTTTAATGAGCACCTGGACTAAACAAACATTTTGTCCATTTAGTTAACTTTCTATGGCAGCGATTCTCAACTGGTGGGTCAGGACCCAAAAGTAGGTCGCGGACACGTTTCGGGTGGGTTGCAGACAGGTTGCGAATAATAAATACATTTAAAATAAAAAATAAATAAATATAATTAATGCTCATCTGATTTTGTACTCGTCTTTTATATCTTACTACTATGTACTCATGCAAATGAATGCAAAATATGCAGAGAAGTGAAATTTCCCATTTTGTGGCCTTATATATTTTGTGCAGTTTTGATATTTCATTTTATTGTTGTAACTTTTATACATGTAGTTGTCATGTTCCTCCTTAGTTTCCTAAAATACTCTTAAATTCAGTTTGCATGCATATGTTTGTTTAGATTAGCTTTTAAAGGATATTTTAAATATGGCATGATGTTGCTTTAAGGCAACAAAGCGCTTTTTGATTATTGCATTGTCCTTTCAATGTGTTTATTATTATTGTGGCTATTTTGTTTTAATTTTCTTACTGAAACTTTTTTTTTTGTATTTTTTGCCTCAGGACAGCATTGTAAAGTTACATAACAAGACAACCATGACAAGCAGTGTTTCTTCATTTTTGATGGATTTTATTTTTCATTGTCATAAAGCCAATGATGCAAACAAGAAGGTCCATTTTTGTCGATTTACGACATCATTTACATTCAAAGTCATAATCTCATAATGTGTCAACATTTCTTAATTTATGCACCAATAAACATTGTCTGATTGCTGACATGTTTTTCACTGTACAGCAACGATATGCATTCATGTTTAAATATGTTAGAGTTAGCAGCTAATGCTAATACTGCTCTAGCAGTGCTAACCGGGGTTAGCAGCAGGCTACAGGCCGATTATATTCACCTCTGAATGGCCAAAGAGCTAGCGCTTAGAACTTTTAGCGGCTAATGCTAATACTGCTGGAGAAACCTCTCTGAAGCTCCTGTATAAAGCTGTACCTCAGCGGAGTGGCTTTACTGCTTCTTACAACCTGGGTTTATTAAAAAGACTTTAGACTAGCAGTGTAGAAAAAGACATTTAAATAAGAATATTTCTTATTAATATTGTTATCTGTGGGAAGCAGACTGTGAGTGCAAATTCAGAGACCCAACCTTACAAAAGCTTTAAATGAACATTGATTCAAAGTCAGAATTTTAATATCAACCAATGCCTATTAGGCAATGTTAAATAAAGTTTTTTTTACAGTTGTTTTTCCATCATCAACCCTAAAAGTTGTAACGCAAACAAAAACATTAACGATAATGTTGATTATGTTCTTTGCTATCAGGGGAGTGCTCAGCTCAGTCACTCTTGAGTCAGAGATAGATAGTGCAGTAGGTAGTGCCTCAGCTTTTCAGCTTTGAACTGGTGACTGTGTGTTTGTTTGAGTTACGGGAAAAGAGCGAAGGTAAATAAAGGAAGAGAACACAATGCTAGTTCAAAAGCCTTCATTGAGGTTAAGGCAAAAGGACAAGTCCCTCATTTCTATTGTTTTGGGAAATCATCTGGCAGGATGCCTTACAAAGAGCCATAAAGGGGAACACGATCATATCTTGAGCTTGAAAATAGTAAAATAAACCTGCCTACAATAGCGAGTGAGTAATGTAAATGTGGGGATGTTGATAGTGAAGAGAATGTGCACACCTGCTTTGTGTGGGAGTTTTTGTACAGGCAGGAATAAAAATGGGCAGAATGGGAGTATTTGCTGTGTGGCAGAGTTAACCAAACCTACGCAGCGCTATTTTAAAACACGGCTTATTTTAAACAACTCAAAGAACTGCTGTGTTTGAGACTGCATGACTTATCTTGTACACACGCAAAGACCTTGGATTTCAAAGGCCTCAGCAATTCAGTTTCTTTTTATTCAGCTGTAGCTTTGATGTGCGAGAGTGAATGCAATATTATGCAATACTACCACTTATTTACTATTTATTTGATATTTACTTATCATTAATCTATGTGCAGTATCAATGGTCATACATACTGGGAAACATTGTTCCCCTTTAATCTTAGGTTTTAAAAATTTATATAAATATTTTTTGTTTGTTTATATTTGCTTGTATTTATTTTATATGCATATAGATTTTATACTTCTTCTGTTCTGTCCTCTGTGCTGTTGTAATGTATTTTGTACAATTTTCCCCTTGTGATATCAATAAAGGATTTGTCTTATTTGTCTTATTTTATTTGAGCTGGAACAATGTAGCATGTAAACAAGAATACAGCTTTTTCCAAATCATGACAAAATATTACAATCAACAAATCATCTCAAAATAACAAAAAAAAGACCAAAAATTATTGGATATCACAAAAATACGTGGAATCTTAAAATAATGACATAGTATCTTAAACTCATGCCAAAGCAATTCACTTAATAATGAATAAATACATTTATAAATTGTACTTCTGTTAAAGTGCATTTAAATTTATTTGCATAGAGATACAGAGAGGTTGTAAGTTTATGGGCAACTTTAGCACATTGATTCACATTGATTTAGTTGGAAGCCAAAATATGTTACATGCATCCAGATATGTATAAATTACTACAGACCAAGACTTGAGTAAAAGTACAATTGCTTTTTTTATTGCTTTTTTTTTTTTTACAAAAACATTTTTGAAGTATTATTCAAAATATTTTTTACGTAAGTATTGCAAGTAGTTTGTTCTAAAATTTACTACTCAAGTGCTGGAAGTAAAAGTACAAGTACTTTGTTATGCAGTTATTACAGAAACTAGTCCAAAATTGGCAGAATGAAAGGCAGAACAGGAGCAAAAGCTGTAACGCATAATAATGTAGCACATGAAATGTATCAGAGTAAACGTATTTAACTCATTGGAAGTATATAATAAAGTAGATTCAGATACAGCATTTTAGTATGTACTTAATTACAGTAGTGAAGCAGTTCTACTTCGTTATATCCGCTGTATTTTACCTGACTAAAAATCTGTTTTATACTTTTTTCACTTTTTACAATTTAAATCTGGCAGTGTTTTTTTTTTATTGTTTTCCTGAAAAAAATAAAAAACAGAACAAAAATCTTTTTACAGCAATTTCCACAACAACCTGGTTTACTCAGTCCTGCATTAAGATAAATCAGGTGAGCTGCTCATTCAAGAAAGTCTGTGTTCTTAAAAAAATACACAATCACTGAGAGATAAAATCATTCTATCCAATATTCCTGTCTGCCTAAGACATTCACACAGTACTGTACCTCCTTAATCAACTCCTGTTTTGCACTCTGCACCACAGGTTTGTCTGATAAAGACTTTGGTTTATACGTTGGCTCTACTGCAAGCTGTGATCACCCACAAAGCCCTTCTCTCCCAACACAAATACATTTATTACATGCGTCTTCTGAGAAGTACAGTATAAATCAAGCTTGGGGGTCACTTTCAGGGGTCAGGGTGAGGGCCTGCACCAGGGGGAGGCTGGGAAAAGGGGCTGCACACCAAACGAGGTGTCGGATCTAGCAACCGATCTGAGGAGAAGGCCACTAAGCTACCAGGGGAGTCTCGACCCCTCAGGGATTCACACCTCCACCATGGGTCACAGAGGAGGCAACAGTGTGCAGGACAGAAAAAAAGAGAAAAAAAAAATAATTTCATGGCACAGTTCCAAAAAGAGAAGCACATAGAGTCCCAGGACTTGAGATACAGCTAATGCTGTATGGCTCTGGAAAAAATTAAGAGACCACGTCAGTTTCTAAATCAGTTTCTCTGATTTTGTTAATTATAAGTATGTGTTTGAATAAAATGAACATTCTTCATTTTTGTTTTAGTCTATAAACTACAGACAACATTTCTCCCAAATTCCAAATAAAATTATTATTATTTAGAGCATTTAGTTTTAAAAGCTCAGAAATCAATATTTGGTGGAATAACTCTGGTTTTTAGACACAGTTTTCATGCATCTTGACATGTTCTCCTCCACCAGTCTTACACACTGCTTTTGGATAACTTTATGCCACTCCTAGTGCAAAACTTCATACAGTTCAGCTTGGTTTGATGGCTTGTGATCATCCATCTTCTTCTTGATTATATTCCAGAGGTTTTCAATTAGGTAAAATCAAAGAAACTAATCAGGTAAAGTGGTCTCTAATTTTTTTGTCAGAGCTGTATTGTGCTGAGCTTAACTGTAGTAGAAATAGATTTGAATAGCTGAAATAAGCATGCAGGAAACAACTAAAAAGAAAAGGCAGAATTTTATGACACAGTTCCAAAAAGAGAAGCACACAGAGTAGCAGGACTTGAGATGCAGATTTTGCTGCCTTGAAGGCAGTAATAAAGTATTGTGCTGAGCTTAACTGTATAGCGGAAATAGATTTGTTTCTGCAATAATGCTATTTGTTAATGTAAGAATAGCAGACATCAGCATGCAGGACACAGTTCCAAAAAGAGAAGCACACAGAGTCCCAGATACAGCTTATGCTGCCTTGAAGGGTGAAGCTTGACTGTAGTGGAAATAGATTTGTTTCTGCAATAATGTTATTTGTAGTTCATTTATGAATAATATATCAATCACTCCCCCGCTCACTCCACAGCTGGAGCGTTGGAATATATCAGGTACAACACACCATAAAAGAGCCAAATTGTTCTGCTGCCTTTGACAGCAGGTTGTCTGCTGACTTGTTTGCACCAGTCTTGGTTTTAATTGGAGATGAAAATCGTACAGCAAGTGTGGGAGACAGTCTGACAGTACAGGAGTGATGAGCAATGAAGAGAGAGAGAGAGTGTGTGTGTGAGAAACAGTGGGGGAAGAAGCTAGAAGAGCTCTGCAGGGGAGTGTGGGAACACACACCTCTGACTGTGGCAGAGAGTAACGCGGCAGCCTGAGAATAGACACAGCTCCTTGTTGATGTAACTGATAGAGGCCATTACAGCGGCGGGGTTTATTGGGTCTCGGCTGATTGCCCTGTCCGGTCCTGGTGACCGGGGCCAGTCCGGAGTCAGACAGGGCTGCCCACCCCCAAAGAAAAGCAAACTGGCATTTTTCTCTCAGTGAGATCAAGGCTGCAGGAATCCTTCACAAGACTGAGTGGCTAATGGGCACACTTACCTAGAGGCCTACACTCGTTGCACGTTTTATTGGAAACAGTGGCACTTTGTAGGGGTAGAGTTAGTGATTTTAGTCCATCTGTTGCTGCACTATTCATCTACTAATCACTCTAAAAAGTAATTTTGTGTTTTATTCAGGAGAACTTATATTATCAAGTTGAGTGAACTCTTTGTGTTGTCTTTTGCCCAAAGCTACTGTACCTTATCCTAGTCATTCTGTAGTATAATATATGTGCTGATTGCCAGGCCTCAGTGTTGTAGGCTGTAAGAGCAAGTTACCTTTATTCTGTATTTCTAGGTGTCACAGTATGTTGGCTTGGAGCTACAAAGTTCACTCTTATGCTCCCACAGTGTTATGCTGTCAGTATTTGCAGTTCTATAAAAATACATAAAATATATATCCAGACCGGATACTAATCACATGAAGTGCCCATCCAGGCAACATTCTCATATGGGTGTTTCACATAGGTGGAATGAGGGCTAGATAGGTTCCATAGGTTGAATCGTACAGGTGTTTTTAACTGGACCATTTGGGTCCCATCTTGGCCCATGTGCATTGGTGAAACTGATGGGGTTCAACATTGTTGGGGTCCAGCATAGGCCTATGTGGGCACAACAATTACATTTGACTACAATGCATCATTTCACATCAAAACACTTATATAAATAAATATATATATTGAAACCCATGGACAAAACATTCTGGTGCCAGAATGCATGTTTGGGTTCCAGAATTCTAAGCAAGTATATTTGACTACACTGCATAATTTCAATGCATCATAAAAGCACTAAATCTATTTCTGACCAATCCTGCAGAACTATGTAAAACTGCTATAATTGCTCTTGAATGACGATGGATGCAGTAATGTATTGCCCGGCTCTAAACTTAAAATAGCCAACCCATAGCTGACCCTTTGTCCTCAGCTACACTCTGTGGATGTTGGTGGGCAGTTCAACCCAAACCAATCAATATTCTAACTGTGGAACATGTTTATTATGATTGCTGGCAAAGACAGTTTGTCCTGGACATCCCTGAGCTGTGTATGTTGAATGTACTGTACCTAAATAAATGAACATTAATACTTAGTCCTTAAAAAAGGCACTAAATTGTCTAAAAATGCCTTAAATCTGTCACAGACTTGCCACAGTGTTTTTCTATGTACAAATTTCTCAAACAAAGCAGAACCAATAGCATTTTAAAAAGATCTGATGTGCACTGTTTCTTGTATGTTTATTATGTATTCAAGCCTGCGCTGATGGTACTGTGGACATGGGGGTCTGATAACCCCAATTTTACACTGGATCCCAATTTTTAGTGTACAAACAGTTCCATTTCTTTTTGTTTATGCAAAACAGTTTGCTTTATGCAGTGTTTGTACGACCATTAAAAACCTGAAAAAAAGATAATGGAATTTCAAAATAGCAACTTCCAGGCCTGGATAAGTTTTTGGGAAAATAAAAATACCCAGAAAGTTTTGGAAAAGTCATTTTGCAATCTACTAAGCTTTGTGTTTTTTGATCTATCGATGGAGAAAAGCTATTTAAGTATTTAAGACCTACATGATGGAGCTCTCAAGATTGACATACATTTTATTTTTGAAGATGTCAACATTGCTTAAAAAATGCTTTTATTAAATTAATTTTAGACCTACTATAATCAATTTTGATTATAGCTGTTGTTTTGTTTATGTCCATGTTCGCACTGATGTTTTAACAATTGTATGGTCTGACTGTATTAACCCTGGTTCAGTTTGTTTGAAATATTGATTTATTACAAAGTAGAGAAATCACACACTTGCTGTAAATTCTGTAAACTTAATATTGTTGTTGTGAGATTTTTGCTATTTTGTTATTGCAAAAGTGGTCTAAATGTTGTCTCTGAATATTGTCTCTGGTATTATAAAGCATTGCTGCAAATGTCTCTAATAAACCAGCCCCTCACTGTATACAAAAACATCCCTGGGTGGTATATACAGGATGTCTTTAATTTCTAAGATCTGATTATGTAATGTCTTTTTTTGGTGAGCATGAGCAAATAACCGTAATTCTATCCACTGGGTATATTTACTTCAGCAAAACACGGACTGCATGTTCTCATCCTAAAGCCACAATGCTGAACAAAGACATGCTGCATGACACGGGGGGGGGGGGGGGGTTACTGATATCGATATTAATTATGATCCTGTTCCATGTGATCACAAACTGTCTCCTCGTGGTATAGGGTCACATCATACATTGATGGCAGGAAGCAGATGGTTAAACTACAGCGGTGTTAAGGGCAGAGCGAGAATGAGAATAGCTCATAAATCAGACTCTGCACAGCGTGTTCTCAAGACTGAGCTCAGATAGAGCAGCAGCAGATTATAGCCGGCAGTGAGCACAAGGCCTCTGTGTGCCGGACAGATACTGGGTATTTGCGAGCTGCTGGAGGTTGCAAACTGCATGTCCTGATAAGGACAGAACTTGAAAGATAATGTTCAGTTACAATGTCTGTTAAGTGTTTGGGGACATCTAGATTTCGTAGACTAGTTTTTTCTTTGGTTTCTTGTGATGGTTTGCAGTGACTGCAAGTTAACAGCAAATCAGGTTTATTTAATTGGAGACAACTAAAATTTGTGATTTGTGCTAAGTGCTGCTACTACGATTGGGAGATCGCTGGTTCGAATCCTGCTTATGTAGCTTGCCTTCAGCTGCTGGAGCCAGAGAGAGCACAATTGGCCTTGCTCTCTCTGGGTGGGTAGATGGCACTTTCTCCCCACATCACTCCAAAGAGTGACGTTGATCAGCACAAGGCGTCTGTGAGCTGATGTACCGGAACAGAGTCGCTGCGCTTTCCTCCGACCTTTTGCACTGATTTGTGCTTATTTATGTGACATGCAAATGTGCCAAAAGCCAATAGAAAAGACTCAGGTATCATTTTTACAAGTTTATTCAACTCAAAGATCCCATTTAAAGGCATATGTGGCCACAAAAAAACTCAACTTAACATTTATATAATAGGATATTGTTTTTATTTGATAAACAAGGTATGTGTTCAGTAAGCAGATCATATTCATTCCTACACACACACACAATAATGCAGATACATTGTCCTTGTCCAGTTCAATCATTACATGATTTTAAGAGTTATAATAAGATGTTAAAGTCAGTTTCATATACAAATGTAAGAACAGTGAGAGATAAAGAATAAAAAGAGGCAAAACAAGCATGTAAGGCACTCTTTCTCTACAGGGCAGAGGGAGAACCAGAACTAGGCTGTTCTTTTCACTCCACATCTTGTTATCTTGTTAAACGTCTGCAGCCCATTCTGTATTGCAACTGCCTGACTGTTACTGAAGCTGCACCATGAATACGATGCAATTTTAGTACCATAAACCGTTCCCAGGAGAATCTCATTCTTCTGACATTCGTTCTCTAGTTCAGAGAGACCCAACACAAACTATAGCTTGGGCTCAATGCAGTGGCATGAATGAAAGGCAATAAGTTGCGTTTTTGGTCCTCTTATCTCAGAGGACCCTGCTGTTATCTGCAGCTTCCTTCTTTCATGGTAGGATCTGCTTTGAGAATCAAAACCCCGCCCATTTTGCCTGATCTGCAGTAACTTCAGCATAGCTAAAAAGTCTTGCTGATCGTTTTTAGCAGGATTCTTCTCCAAACTCTCTAATTTCTCTAATTTCTAATTTATATATCATCTCTGTCCAACGAAGAATCAAGTAGAAGTAGAAGTGAATAAGTGTCTCCATTTTTGTCGTTTTTTTTTTTTAGTTTACTACATAATTTGAACACACAAACTGTCCCTTTGTCACTTTGTCTACAATTCTTGATGAATGGACGCATAGAAACTCTCCAACATTATCTGACAAAAACTTATTTTTTACATTGACTTCCAATGAATGTTTAGAAGGTTGTATCTCTCTCTTGTAAAGAAGATACAGCCGCCTCCAAAAGTATTGACACCGTGAGTGGGGTTCAAACAGAAGGTGTTATCTTATGAACTGTGTATCAGATACAGATGTAAAATCCTCTAAATAAAAGCTGAAATGTTGACGTTTGTCTCTTATTCATCTTTTGATGACAAATCCAATACTTTTGGAGGGGACTGTACATGGGAGCATTACCAATACACTGTAAACCCATACGTTGTTTCAACTATTTTGAGTTAGTTGAACATTTGTGGGCACATATACATTCAAACTGAGTTCTTTGAGTTGAACCAACTTATAATAACTGTGTTTAGTCTGTTGTCATTGGCAGCTTATTTTCCATTGGCTTATGTCACAATGTATTTGCATACTGGGTGTGTCCAACCATCAGTGGGCAGTGATTTCCCCTGGGCTACCATAAAAATAAATCAATATTCCCTTTAGTTGTAATAACTTGATGTTTTAATTTATGCTATAAAAAAAAAACAAAATTGAGCAAACCGGCTTGCTTACAAAAGGTAAGTAAACTTAACTTATCCGGTTTTACAGTATAACAAAAAAAAAAAGTTCCCCTTTAGTTATCTTAATGTTCTAAGTTACGCTAACTTAAGTTTTCATTATCCATTACTTAACTTTTTAAAGGCAACTGGTTTTCTCAAATTTTTAAGTAAATTCAACTAATCCAGGCTTTCAGTGTAGAATATAACCCTCTAAAACAGATAAACATGAACCTGTTGACACTGTGCTTAATGCCAGGTGTGGTAGACGGGTAAACAGGTATAAATCCCAGCAATGAACTGTGGAGCAGTGTAACTAACTGTTATGATAATATGATGGTGCTCCATACAATACTTTTGGGATGACTCCCTATGAGTTGCAGATTAGGATGGGGTGGCGAACATCCAATATCCTGACCTCACTAACATTCTTGTCACGGAATGCAAGCTAATTCTCACAGCGATGCTCTAAAATCTAGTAGGAAGCTATGCATGGACTGGACAGTAGAGGAGAGACAGTTACTCCAATAAAACAAACTAAACTATTTTTTAAAATGCTCATCTGTTGCTTACCTGGATGCTAGATATTTTGGTTGGAGGACTGTTCTCAGTCCAGCAGTGACAGTGAAGTGTTTAAGAAATCCAGCAGCACTGCTGTGTCTTGTACATCCACTTGTACCAGTGCAACACAACTAACACATCTGACCAGTAAAGGTCAGGAACAGGGTCATCATATTTTTTTGCACTATAAGACACATAGGATTATAAGGCGCACTATCAATAAGTGTCTATTTTCTGGTCTATATTTTATACACAAGGTGCACTGGATTATAACACACATTATGCAACACTTGTAAAGAACAGGTGTGTCGCCATGTTTTCCTTTTAATTCAGCTAAGCTAAGCTAAGTAAAAAAAACTGTGAAAACATTTTATTTGGGTGAGTAAATCGCTTCTGTTTATTTACAGTAAGCTTAGATTGTCAGATTTCAACTAATGCTAGCCACAATTAGCGGCTAATGCCACCTGACAGAGCTACACTGAAGAACCCTGAGTGTTCAGGCTAGCCAGGGTGATATTGGCTAGTGTTTCGTCGCACATAGCTTGCTTTAGCATGGTAAATGCGCAGGCTATAGTCTGATATATACTCACCTCTGAACAGCAAAAGAGCTAATGCTGCTCCAGCAGTGCTAGCCGGGGTTAGCAGCAGGCTACGGGCCAATAATACTTACCTCCGAATAGCAAAAGAGTTAGCACTTAGCACGGTTAGCGGGTAATGCTAATATTGCTGCAGCAGTGCTAGCTGGGGTTAGCAGCAGGCTACAGGACGATAATACTCACCTCTGAACGACAAAAAAAGTTAGCACTTAGCGCGGTTAGCGAGTAATGCTAATCCTGCTCCAGTCTCGAGTCTCATGCTAAAGAACTAAACTGAAACTCCTGTATAAAGCTGCACACTTCAGCCGAGTGGCTTTACTCCTCTTTACAACCTGACTGGTAAAATTCATACATAAGGCACACCGGATTATAAGGCGCAGTGACATTTTTTGAGAAATTAAAACTTTTTAAGTGTGTCTTAAAATTACGGTAAATAAAGTATACAGAGAAACAGAAAGAGAGGTATGTACACATTTATGAAAGCACAAATTTACACCCCTAATTCCTAAACACACGCCCCCTTTTTGTACTTTCTGAACTTTAAATATACATAAGCAGTTGTTTTCTTGAAAGGCAAACAGGAAGTTTGGAGGACACACACCACTGCAGCAGATGAAAGCAGGATCAGCACGGTCTGCTCAGGTTAAACTGTAACGGCAGTCGCATTCCTCAGACACAAACCCAGACCAGACGGCTAGCAGGAACTCACTGCACGTCCCGTCTGTGTGTCTCTGTACATGTTTTATCAACACAAGAGGACACAGACCGAAAGATCAGTTAGAATGCATGTATGGAGGAGTATGGAGGAATGTGTGCCTCATCATTCTTTTCTTCAAGTTCATCAAGGTGTTGCATTTTTTTCATTCCTAGGTTCTCTTCACACCCTGGAGAGAATGCAGCTGAATCGGTGCCTCTGTAACATTCCAATCCAAACCATTCTTTCCAAAAATACCTCCCGGCTATTCTGGTTTCATGCAAGCATTTTTTTGGGAGGAATATGCTGCATTCCAAAGCCATTAGACGCTAATTCCCACTGCCTGTAACTCAGCGATTTTTCTAAAAGAAAGGTAATGGTAGGCTAATCATGTAAACTGTGATGAGATTTTTCTGATAGCTGTTTAAAAATACTCGTCTCCGAAATAAAACACACAGATTAAACCTTTTAAAATAAAAAAATACAGCTTGTGACTCAGTTTAACTAGAAAATGTGGAGAGGACCGAAATGAACTGAACTGATCAGGGGTTGAGTGATCAAAAGAAAGAAGTATTAATTAAAAATGATTAATTGTGTAGGCCCCTTAAGACTAATTTTTATTGATGGAATATATGTGGTCCATGTCCTTTTAGTAAAAGCTCATGATACTATTTTTAGGTCACCAACAGTCATTTTGCAGAATTTCTGCACCCTTTGTTTAATTTTAAATCTATCAAATAAATAAAAAATATATAATATAAAAGAGTGCATTTATGGCAAAAAAGACATGAAATCTTAACTTTTTTAATATCTAGAAAAGTATTTTTAATTTGGCTGTATTAAAAGAATGACATATGTAGGAATGTCCACAACATTTCAGATTCTAATAATCTAATTGTAGTGTGTAAGTGGTTCACATGTGGTTATTTAAATTTTTTTTGTAAACCTGTCTTAAAATGTAAGGGGTACTGAACCTTCGTTGGGCTGGTGGGACGGCTTTAAGCGGACGGAGGAAAATATCCCTTATTTTTAAATCTAAAACTTGACAGGTATGGTGTGTGCAACTTTGCTTTCTTCATTCCACATTACTATTAGTAGTAGTAATATTTGCATAGAAAAACATATGCAATACATCTGGATCATAGACCCCCCCCCCCCACACACACACACACACAGACTGACAATGTACAAAAAAACCTGTGTGTATAAGAGAGTTTGCATCTGTTTTTAAGACAAAGGCATGACTTTTCCCAGTCCAGGACAAAGAGTTAGGGCAAGGCACCAGTCACCAGGCTCATCATGTACAGAAATGTGGTCACAGATGACTAATAAAGGGAGGAAAGGAGCTAAGTGTTCTGTAACTGCCTGCTGTGCAACGTGTAACAACGAGGAATGCCAGCTATGTGCCAGGTCCTGCAGTCTTTGTTAAAAACAAAACGTTTCTTTCCATGTAAAGCTCGTCCCAAGAGTTAGGGCTCGCAATGCACAGCTCGTAATGACAATGATCTAATCAAATAAAGAATGTGAAGCATTGAAAATATTTCAAAGAACTGTCCGTGCAGCCACTTGAAAGTAACTGCCACATTCCTGCTGCATGCAGAAACCATTCTCGGTTTTGGAGCAGGATATTCGCTGGTATGTTCGGCGTGTTTATTTACTCTAAGTGTCCCAGGAGTGATTTTACTGGAACATGCAGCAACAGAACACAACAATCTAAATAAATCAAACAGTGAAACATCCTGGACTTTCCAACTACACCTGCATGTTTATGCTGGAGTTCCAGTCAGAGGTCAATCAAACTAACTTAAATAACTAACTAATTAACCAACCAGCAGACAAAACAAATAAGCAATTAACTATCAAACTAATTAAATAAAGAAACTAAGAATTAAAATGAGCTAACACATTCACTTGACAATTGACAATTGACTATCTAAGAATTAGACCATTAACCCATTTATGCCCAAATTTTTCCCAGACATGCAAATATGCAAATCATGTGTTATTAGTAACCCTTTGAAATAATCAAGAATTATTTCCTCCAAAAAAATGAGAAAAGTAGATGAAAAAGTGTGTTTTATTACCGGTCACAATTGTGACCGGTGGGATGATATGCGTATTCTCAATGAAAGGTTGCTCAAATAGTTTTTTTGTTGAAATAAGGGCCTTCTGACAGCAATCACTGAAACAGAATACTTGATCAGGAACTTGGGACTTTCCACACCATAGGAACACTAAGACGCGTGGCAAAATATGTTCAAAATATGTTAACCTTGTTTAATTATTTCAAATACAAATTGCAACAGCATCACTTTAGTGTAACATGTATTGAAACATTTATTTGTAAACATTTTAAATTGTACTTTACTGCAAATCTTTTAATGTTGGTATAATATTTTAGTACAACATTTACAACTAAATGTAAATTACAGTCAAATACTTCATTCAAAACTTCAGGAACGATGTAAACTGTTGTGTATACTATTAGTAACCAGTGTTGGGCACGTTACTTTGAAAAAGTAATTAGTTATAGTTAGTAGTTACTTCTCTGAAAAGGAAACTGATTTACTAACTGAGTTACTCCACTATAAAAGTAACTAGTTGCCAGTAAAAGTAACTACTGGGTTACTTTTGTTACTTGCCTCCGTAACCCCCACCCCCCCCCCCCCCCCACCTCCCAGCCCCCACCTTCTCAGAGTGTGTTTCATAAGCCAGATAAACAGAGTGCACAACAGCAAAGACAACAATCATTGCTTAGGCGGTTATCTCATCCTCCCCTCCCTTGTAACTCACACACACAACGCACACACACACACTTGCATCTTTGTCTGTATGTGCAAAGTTAAAAAAAAAAAAAGTTAATTGAGCGTCTAAAGTAACGTGCAGTAACGGGGTGTTGAAAACGATAACAGTAATTAGTTACCGATTACTCCTTACTGAACACCGTTATTCCCTAATTTAACAAAAAATTGATTATAGGCAGGTATACAGTAACGAGGTAGGCACCTGAGCGAAGTGCTTGATTCTGTTCAACAATCAGTCAGACATTGTATTACAGTAACTTAGAAAATAAAGTTACCAGATATGGTAATCCATATCTGACCCATCACTATCACAATCACTTCTAATAGCATCTTTCTCATTTTGAGGTATGATAGCAACGTTGCATGCCTAAAATTAGTCATCCTAAAATAAAAATATATATAGGTAAGATGCAACAAGAAATTTGTTTGTATATTTAGTATGTGTGCATCTAGATACAACATTCTATCCCACCGGTCACAATTGTGACTGTTTACATGTTTACTCATTCTGCAAACACACCAAAGACATTTGACTAATTACGAATGCATATATCATAACTAAACAACTTCGAGAGCATGTGTACAAAAATATTTGTTTCTATGTTTATTTTAACATACTTTACCAGCCTTTTATTTGGGAGCTTTGAGGCAGCCATCCTCTTCTCAAGATGCAACCAGGAAGTAAACAGTTCTGGTCATGTGACAATTTACTCAAAACATTTGATACTGCCCACATTTAATTGAAACATTGTAATATTTCAATATTTCCTTATAGAGTATTGGGAAATTAACCAGTAACATTTTTAGAGGCTTATAATTAAAAAACTTTTTTTGGTCACAATTGTGACCGATGGGTTGAAATGGGTTAAGGATCCTATTTTGTGTAGTAACCTATAACAAGATCAGATGTGTCATTAGATATTAAGGAAATATGATAAATTTAGGTGCATTTCAGCAAATCTGTGTGAAATGCAGCCTCCAAATCTGCCCACCCCAATTCCGCCAGTCTCATTTCCACAACCCAGGTTGCCAGTTATAGACAACAGCATGCAAACAGTGTGCTGAGCCATTAAAACTGGCAAGCTGGCTTTTTTCTGCTGAACAGGTAATCACTGAGCTTCAATAAGGTTGCTTACCACCACCACCACTAGCGTAGGAGATGGGCATTTTAGACATTGAAATGTATACACAGTACAGTATATACTGATTAGTTACAGAGTAAACCTCGTCATCACTTTCCCTTGTGTGTCAATCTGGCAACCCACGTGAGGGCAGAAAACTTTATCCAGTGTTTGAAAATTGGACCCTGTAGCATTTTTCACACACTCCTTTGCATTTAATACTGATTGCTCCTTTAACTAAGAAAGGAAACTAACTAATAATCTAACAGACAAATGAACTATGTAGTTAGTAGGCTAATTTAATTGAGTAATTGATGACTGATAAAAATACACATATATTATTTGGATGTTATTCTTTTTTCAGGACAGCACTGCAATGGTCATGGTAGTGGAATAAAGCAGTCTGGTTGCACATGGTTGAGTTTCAATGTCATTACGCTGCTAATTCATGCCATATAAGTTTAATATAAGTTTAACTTACAATAGATACAAACTACTGTACTGTATAAAAAAGTGCCATTGAAACATGCAAATATGAATTGCATAAACTTCTTATCATAAACTGCTGTCAAGCTCGAGTCTCTGGGGTCAAACACCTCTAAAATAGACATATTCTTCTAGCTGAGGTTTGATGTTGAGAAGATCAAGTGCATTAATTGTGAAAGGCCATGTACAGTATGAGTTATTTTCTGTGTTTCAGTTACACAGTTGCTTCTTTCTCTGAACAGATGGTCACACCTACTGTTCTGCAGAAGTGTGCAACTTATTTTTTGAGAAGCGGAGTTGTGTGTGAGCCAAAAAGAGATGAGAAATGTCTCTGTTTTGATCACGCAGGTCGTAGAGTCGGTCGTGTAAATTCCAGATTTTGTTTTTTAATGTAATACTGATACTGTGAGTAATACAGCTTAAAGATGTGTCAGAATATTCTGCTTTTCATCTTTATCTATACTGATACAAAATAATCTTCCCCCTATCAGAATGGACTTCACCTGAAGTAGGGCAGATGGTGTCAGAACTCCACTGCAGGAAATGGCTGTAAAGATTAAAGTGTTTACACTCAAATCTACTAATCCAAAGAGATTTGACTCACAATATATAAATCTGATCTGGTAGAATTTAATGGGTTTTTTTAATGCAATAGTTTGAGCATTTTACATTTTATTTATGATATCTGAAGTCAGAGTGACTTATTTTGAACTGTGTTTGTGTTTCCTTTGGGTAAGACAGAATAAGTAGGTTGGTACCCATTACGCTACATAAACCACACATGATCACACACATGCTAATGCAGCAAAACATTAGTGTAGCATAGCGGTTAACAACACTGTCTCTCCTGTGGCTAACTGTAGGGTTCCCTAGCCAGGGACTACACCAAGGCCATGCTACACCAAAAAGAGTCCTTGGGTAAGACTTCTAACGTTACATTCACCTACCTGTGTAACATTGTTTAAATGTGAGGTGCTTTGGATTTGGATAAAAGCGTAAACCAGGGTTTGGTTTTGATAGCTTAGCTGGGTTACCAACATGATCAACCTAATCAAGCTAAACAACCACTATGACCCAGGTTTACCACCATGAATCTATTGTTTAATCAGCGAGCTTACCAGCAAATGATTTGACTAGTTTTTATCAGAATGAGAAGCTTTTTTTTAAATACCTTAATCACATACACACTATATAGTTAGCATAACTCTATATTTACAGTGCTTATTGGCTATTTAGGAGCACTGGCATTTTGACTAAACTGCTGCTTGAGGTTTAACAAATGCATAATTTGAATTTCTGAATTTCATGCTAAAAAAAAATGCTAACTTGTGGCTACCTGCTAGTAGCCATCAGTTTTGTTCACTATTAGCATCACTACCATGGTTGACTAAAAAGCTGTTTTTAATCACTGCATAACTTTACACTGGATTTTAGTGCAGTAACTTCATGCCAACTGGTAATTTGCTATTTTGTGGCTGATAATATCATGCTAACTGGTGGCTACAAGCTTGTAGACATGTGTAATGTACAGTGCTATTTTGTGGCTGCTAATTTTGCTAACTGTTTAATAAACAACCTTTTTAACACAGTTTGTAACATTGCATTCAACATGCCAGCATCCATTAGTTCGGCTGATATAGTTTTGCATGATGTGGTTTGCACAGTGCTCAGTTGTGTCTATTGATTTTGTTCACTATAACTTCTCTATATTTATCACTGTAAAGTGGACACTAATGTCCATCTTAGCAGCACAATGTAGATTGCATCGTACTAAAAGTTGCAAAATGTTTTTTTAGCTGTTTATTGTGATAACTGTTAGCAGCACTAGCATTTGGAGTAGCTTTTCACCGCATAAGTTTGCACTCCATATTTTTTTAGTGCAGCAACTTCTTGCTAACTGGTGGCTTGTTGCAACATGTTAGCATTTTGAAATTAGCAGATGGCTATTTTGTGACTATTAATTTTTGACTAAACAGCTACATCTCTTTTTAATCACTGTATAACACTGCATTCTGGATGTTAGCCCAATCATATCATGCTAACCTGCTAACTAGAGACTACAAGCTTGTAGCCAAGTGTTAGCCTAATGTAATTTGACAGTGCTATTTTGTGGCTATTGACTTGGCTATCTGTTAGTAGCACTGGCACTTTAATGAAGATCTCATTTTAATCACTGTAAAAAAGTATTCTGGATTTTACTGTAACATGCTAATATGTGGCTATGTGTTTATCCTGATGTGATTTTTACAGTGCTAAGGCTGGCTGTTTTGTTAACTATTAGTAGCATTAGCATTTTTGACTAAACAGCTCTTTTTAATCACTGCACAACTTGCATAACTTTGCACTCTGGATTTTAGTGCAGCAACTTCCTGCTAACTGGTTAGCATAATGTAATTTGCACAATGCTATTTTGTGGCTAATAATTTAATTCACTGTTAACAGCACTAACATTTTTGACTAAACAGCTCTTTAATATATAAAAGCTCTTTAATAATATTATGCTAACTGGTGGCTACAAGCTTGTAGCCATGTGTTAGCGTAATGTAGGTTGCACAGTGCAGTTTTGTGGATATTTATATTGTTCACTTTTATACTGTTACCTTTTTTCAACATTGTTTGTAATACTGCATTCAACATGCTAGTAGCCATCAGTTCACCTGATGTAATTTGCACAGTGCTACCTTGCTACCTTGTAGCTGTTGATTTTGTGTAGTGTTAGCACTATTAGCATTTTGACTCAGCTATAATCAATATAATTTTGTATTTGTGGTCATTACTCTGCTTCATTGCTAATTACTCTATCACGACAGCACTTCTAGGGCGCAGATGCTTTTGAAAGCAATCCCCCTATCACCTTACAACTCACAGAGACGAACCAGATGAAACAAGATTGCAAAAAAGGGCAGCTATGAGTAATAAAGCAGTGCAGTACTGCAGGAAAGCATCATGCTTGTCGAGCAGTAGAGCAGTTATCTAATGTATGACTTGTGCACGGTCAATAGGGAAAGGTCAGGCGAGTAATCACACTCATTCTTTTCTCTGTGAGTGAGAAGAGGGCGGGAGTAGGGGGAGTACGAGCTTTCTGAAGCTAAAGGTTACACTACACACACGGCACACACACTGGCGCAGAGAAACGCACAGACGCACACAGGCGCGTGGGTGGCGCGCGTGGGTGGGTGAGCAGAAAGATGTTAATCCACGTCGAGGGGAGATGTGGGAGTGTGAAGAAAGTGACGAGCACTCAGCTTCACACACTCCAGACATGAAGAGAGGGGTGAAAGAGAATGCAGGTGAAAGGCAGCTTAAGCACAAGAGAGGAGAGCAGAGTGTTTTAGCTGATAAGATAAACACAATGAGCCCTTAAAGATGACCACTGATTTGAATGCAGTGGTTGCAGTTGGTGTACTGTTTAGTGTAGAAATCGCTTTGGGGCAATAAAAGTAATAAATCAGTGTGGAATTAACTTCACAGTCATCCGATTCTGTGGCTTAAAACTATTACCTGTAAAATGCAGCTTGTGTATTTATTCAACCCTTGTGCAGATAAGATCATATTCATGATAACAGGTTTCTGACTGTTCATGCTACAAGACGCAAAATACATTTGGAGGTCTAACAGAGGTCTAACAAAATTCTTTAAGCTATGTGTGGTGCAAACCTAACACTGCCCATTCCTTAACAAACAACATCACATAAGTGAAACATGGGGGCGGCAGCATCATGTTGTTGCGAAGCATTTTCTTAGCAGGGGTTGGGATTGTTAAAACTAAAGAATTAATGGATAGGTTAAACAGAAATGGTTCCGTTTTTGCAACCATTTGGGATAAAGCTTGGAAGAAACATCCAACTAAAAGTTGAGGATCAGTGACCCAAAAGTGCAATGCTGCATTCCATTTGAACACAGATGTTGGAATATCCTTCTTCTAGATTAACCTGAAACTGTAACATCCCCACAAGTACTTGGAAACTCTGTGAAAATTCGCTAACCCCAAATTAAGAATCCAAGATGGCGGCACCACACATTAAGAGTAGCTAAAGAAGCATTATACAGTTTATTAGCATTTTGTTTTTATCTTTGTCTTGCACACAGTACTGTCTTATCTTCTATCTGTGGGCATGTTTTCATAAGGTTTGAATGCAAATGTGTTTGGAATTGTTTTGAAATAGTGTACAGTTGCTGTATCTGACTGTTTAGCTGGAACAAGGTCAGCTCTTTTGTGACGTAATTCCCAGCTCCGACATCTGACTTCTGAGGTAAAGCAGGATGGAATGCAGGAAAAGCTTAGATTATTTGTTAACTAAATTTGCCTGATAGCTCCAGGGCAAACCTGACATTGGACAAATTACATTAAGAATGCAAAATTGTGACGCAAACATACATTACAGTCTGATGTGTCCAACCTTTTGATCGGTGGGCTACTGCACTGACAGCATGACATATTTGTGGTTAAAACCACATTGAAAGGGAGGAAATCAACAAAGCTGCAGGTGCTTGTTGCTTACACCGGGACAATATGAAGCAACTGGCCTGCAATGCCACTTATGTAGGAGGAAAACAACTAACCAAAACAGCTCAGGCATTTCCCTGAAAGCCCCCCACCCTTTACAGACTTTCTCTCTTTCCCTGCTGTTGCCGCTGGTGCTCTGTTTCGAGGCAGAGAAGGACACGTGTGTTTGAGGGGAAACCCAACAAGCCCACAAAACAGAAACTGCTGGCCTCTTCTGCTTAGCCCCGTCTCCGTCTCACCGTGCTGCTTTCACCAAAACATGACCTAATTCTGCAGTAGCCTTTCGGAAAAGCAGAGGAGGGTGAAGGAACAAAACAAGTCGATGGTGCAGGGGGGAGACAGTAATGGGCATGTTTTTCTGCTAATGCATTTGCAAGTAAGCTACTCAACCTCAAAAATGCACTTGTACAAATAACATGGTCAAAGGGGTTTGTTTACATGAAGAACCATGTGTGTGTGGAGCTTTAAAAGTGTAAAGAAGTATAGGTTTGAGTGGTCCACTATGATCCAAGGATCGCTGATTCCAATCCCAAGAGAGCACAACTGGCCTTATGCTCTCTCTGAGTGGGTAGCACTCTCTCCACACGTTATGCTCACTGTAATAATGGCCTAGTTGGTATCTCTTAACCTCATGCACCATCTACCCCAACTAGATTTTACAGTTAATGTATCAAGATCCAGTTTTCTTTGCTGAGGTCCAAGAGACCAAGGACCTTTCTGCTCTTGCCCTTTGCCTGATTGCACATGGGTGGTCCACATGGTTGTCCAATGTCACTTGTTCAGGCTGAACCCAATGAGAGTATGTGAGCTGCTCAGCATGCAGGCACTAACTATGGTCCTGATTTCGGAGGTTCCCAGGAATAGTACCTACTTTTATCAGACATTTTATCAGAGGTAAGCAATTAGTGTGCTTTTTAATTTCTTCACAGAAATAGTTTAGAAATAGTTTCAACCCATCTGTTCCTACCTTTTTGCCCAATTTATTGTGGTGCTCAGAGCATTGTGACAAAATAAATTGCCCATGAAGGATACATCAGTTGCATCCTTAAAATCATCCCAAACACCAACTGCCTTTCTCGGCTCCTTCAGTTTGCAATACCCTTTTATTACATAGCAGATGAATAATGAAGCCCATCACGGCTGCAGCCTAGACTTTAGAATGCAGTTTCTGTTTCATTGAATATGTTTTTTTTTACATTGTGTTTCCCTACAGTTCAGGCCTGTTTGCCTTGGGAGACCCAACCAGGGCCTTACAGCCTATGGTGACCAAACCCTGAGGATCATTAGATCATTCTTAAATTCCAGGAATTATTGGCAACAATAGAGTTACAGTTTGGATGAATGTAAGCAATGTTTTTTTTTTTATCAAAACGTGAATAAAATTAAAGCGCCATTTGTAAAGTGTATTAAATGCTCACTGCTCCTATGCATCCATTGTCCAGCCGTGATCCAGTGGTTGCAGGACTGATACTTGTCACTAGGAGGAGCTGACTCATGTGAGCACAGTGCAGAACTGGCCTCGTGATTTCAGTGACTCAGCACAGTGTCCCTTAGGTGATGAAACATCCAAGCAATACAGCAGTCAAGTGCTGGAACTTCTGATCCCCCTCGAAGTAGGGGAAAAACATGAGATTAATCTCACACTAAAAAAATAAAACAAATTCTACATTAAAACAGCCAAGGCTGC
Source organism: Astyanax mexicanus (assembly GCF_023375975.1). Taxonomy (NCBI): domain Eukaryota; kingdom Metazoa; phylum Chordata; class Actinopteri; order Characiformes; family Acestrorhamphidae; genus Astyanax; species Astyanax mexicanus. The sequence goes on along the minus strand of NC_064423.1, from coordinate 18,837,533 downwards.
CCTGCTTCTCAGAACTCAGGTGGACAACCTGCTGGAATTACTGGTTATAAAGGGAATGGAATAACCTAGAATTATAGCCTTAGCCTAAATGTGCATGTGTCGCAACTATCTGTCCTTTGCATCACGTTATTGTCTGCCTGTGATAAAAATAGCCTCCTGCTAAAATCACTCTCCCTTGCAGACTGAACACAAGATAGTTTTCCAGACACTGGAAGGGGAAAACAAGACACATCAGTTTGTTAGGAATCTAGACAGTAGCAAGACGTCTAGCCTGCCTGGCCCATTGGTTTCCTGCGCAGTCAGTCTCAGACAGGACCCTGAAAAGTGTCTGGCCACCTCGTGAGTCAAAGTCTACTGGTGAACTGATGTAACAGTGCAGGAATTCACCTCAGCCTCAACATTTTGGCAGCCCGCCCTGTACTGGAGAGACTAAACAACAGGGAAGAGCAGCATGCCGGGAGAGCTCCTTTAACAGTCTTATACTGGCACCTGGTGGTGGCTGTGTACATGGAGTAACACATGATATGCCCCATTTGTATTCATATTCAAGATTCCATATTCTTTAATTTATATATTTTTTTCTTTTTTCTTGAAGGGTAGTAAAAAAATTTATAAAAAATATATATTATATTTATACATATTTTATGTTAACAATCCTAATGCTTTACCAGCTTTTTTGACAGTGCCCTTAAAACTAAAAACTAAATGTCCTGGATTGTGCCTTATTTGTAAAAAAAAAAAAAAAAAAAAAAAAAAACACCAAAACACTCTTTATAATGCATTCAACATTTAATTATAGATATGAGATACATCACCAGTCAACACACATTTATTTGCATTATTTACTACATTGTTGATTATATTTCAAACCTATAAAGGCACACATATCGTTACTGTCCACTGAAAAACATGTAGAAGATAAAAAACGTATTGTGCTTTAATGGAAGTCAGCGTAAAAATAGTTTATTTTAGATAATTTTGGAAGATTTTAGGGACAGTTTGTGTGTTTAAATTATGCAGTTAACTAAAAATACAATAACAATAAAGCAGATATGAAGCCAAATGAGGAGGAAGTATACATATATTTTGGCATGTTTAACACTTTTTTGTTTACTTCAAAATTGTGTTTGTGTTCCTTCATAGTTTTGGTGTCCTCAATATATATATATATATATATACTTTTTGTCATGTCCCAAGAGAGCTTAAGAAGACTTTTCTTACCTGCAGATTATGTGGGTGTTTGTATCGCCTAGCCAGATCCTGCAGGTAATGATGTGCTGTCCACTGTGGATGGTAATTCCCTCCATGAAAGATTTCAGTACCATGTGTCACACTGTGGATCGAGTAAAGTTAAATTTCTGTACAACAATGCATTATCACCTTGGCTAGTGTTTAAAACCTCACAAGATTACACCTCACAATTTACAGAATACAGATGTTGTATAGGGGCCTTGTCAAGCCGTTTCCTGAGGTATAACTTGATCTTGATCAATGTACATATTGCTTTCCTGTGACTTTTGGCATGCTTTTTTATTTGCACAATTTTCTTTTGTTATTTATGTGCATTTCATGTCATTTTGCAGCAGTACTCACTGAAAGTGATTTGTATGTATGTATTGCATCCAATTTGCAATGTAATATTATATAGTAAACAAGAGCATTAGCAGTAGCTGACACCAGGCAATGACTGCTTTATTCATTTCATATGGCAATATTTCCCATATGGTCAAAGGCATGGCTTTGTTCCGTGTTCTCTCTGGGCTCCCTGGGATGAGACGCAGTGGTGAGTCATCCCTGTAGCAACCCCTGCCAAGATGTAGAGCGAGAAAGAGAGAGAGAGAGAGAGAGAGATGTGATAGAGCCAGCATGTCTTTAATGCGACTGTGGACACCTTGTGGTGCTAGCACTCTCCTGCATGCCCTGAATTCAGATCAGCGCTGCACTGAGTTTCCCGGCAAGGTACGGCTGGGGCAGTCCTGCAGGGACGTAGGTGGCTCAAGATGTTCCAGAATTTCCACCAGTGTGAAGCCAACAGCTAAAAAAAACACACACACTGTACACAAGCAGATCCCCGGACTGACCAATAGGAATGTAGATATGGTTCTTTATCAGGCAATCAGATTATTCCCCATGTTCCTTACAACCCCTCACAACCAATCAATAGGCTTGTTTTGCTGGCTGTGTGGGTGGAACTGTACAGAGGCTTATTCCGGCTCATGATGTCACCGAGCATTGCACAATATGTGCAGTGCTGCAGCAACAGATCAATAGGTGAACCTATAGGCACAAAGCAGTGTGAGAGATGTTCTCAGCATACAAGCAAGCATGACTGTGCAGATCACCGTGTGTTAGGGTCATTGACTTGTTTGCGGGGGGGTGCAGAATGTGCAGGTGGCTAAAAACATCAGAGTGGTGTACCAGCTGTACTTCACACTACAAAACCTTACAGCAAATATTAGCTGTAGCCACTAGTAGTAAGCAAGGCTGTGCACTGCAGTGAACCTACATGGTTGTAACTACAAGGTTCTTGGATCAATGCTGTAGAACAAGAGTCATAGAGTAGTTATTGAAAATTTCCTCAAGTCAAGGTCTAGAACATCATCATAATATAATGTGTAGTTTACAGATGATTAGTGCTACAATATGTCCTGTATACTACAGTAGTCAAGTAGTTATAAAAAAATTATGTGCCATATTTTTTGCACTATAAGGCAAACTTAAAATCCTTTAAGTACTTCCTTCAGTATGCCTTATAATGCAGTGCTCCTTATTTATGATTTTTACCAGTCAGGTTGAAAGGAGCAGTAAAGCCACAGTTTAGCATTAGCTGTTAAGCACTAGCTCTTTCGCTGTACAGATGTAAGTATATCGCGCTAACCGGTAGCTCTTTTTTGCAGCTCTTTTTCTTTTGAAGCGGCTAATGCTAATGCTTCAGGCTTAGTGCTGAAGAAATTTGTGACTCTAAGCGTGCTGTAAGTAAACGCTTTACTCACCCAAATACAATAAACAGTTTTCAGGAGAGAAATATGTGTAGACATCCAATGCTCGTTTGACTTTGAAAGAAAATGTTTTTTTTAAGAATTAAAAAATTTTTTTTACTTAGCTTAGTTTTACTTAATTAAGTTTTAATTTAATTTTACCACCACCACAGAAAACAGGGTGACACCCCTGTTTCTTACTAGTGTCGCATAATGCACCTTATAATCCATTGTTTTCACTTTGAAAATCTGTATTTTTAATGAGAGTCTTTTCCATTCCTACAACTTTAGATGAATTCATGGGTCAATACCAGATTAATTGCGGAATCGTGATTTTAAACATGTAGGAATATGACATTAGCATTAAAGATTAGCAAATTAACTATTAGCCTTTAAGAGTTTGGGAAGTGACCCATGAGTTTACTTGATTGGCACTTTTAATTTCATTCCATAATACAGGGGCCAGGGTAAATGTTTCTAATTATATCAAATGTTTTTCTTTTTTTTGTGGTTAATTTGCTCCCTATTCATATCCAGCTCTTTCCTACGCCCTTGGTTTTAGTTTACGCAGTCAAGTTAACTGGTGGTTTGGCAAAAAATCAACAATGCACAAGACATGTTTGGTGTCTGCGTTTTGTTGTGGAATTATTCATTAGCATTGTGTAAACTGTGTGTCCAAATCAGCTACACGTTCCTAAAAAATAAACCTGTAACCGGTAAACCTATTGTATTGTAGTTATTGAGTGGTCATACACGGTATACATATTTTTCACACTATAAAGTGTACTTAAAATCCTTTAATTTTCCCAAAAATCACCAGTGCGCCTTACAATCTTATGTATGAATTTTACCAGTCAGGTTGTAAGGAGCAGCAAAGCAACTGCGCTAAAGTGTAGTGTTATACAGGACTTTCAGTTTAGTTCTCCAGCACTGGGGCTGGAGTAGCATTAGCTTAGCCGCTAACCACTATTTCCCCATTCAGAGGTGAGTATTATCCATCTATAGCCTGCTCCTAACCCTGGCTAGCACTGCTTGAGTAGCATTAGCATTACCCGCTAACCGTGTTCGCTATTTTCCCATTTCCCATTATCAGCCTGAAGCCTGCTCCTAACCCCGGCTAGCACTGCTGAAGCAGTTATTCGCTAATGCTAATGCTCCAGCCTTAGTGGTGGAGAGACTCGGGAATCTAAGCTTACCGTAAATAAATGGAAGTGCTTTACTCACCCAAATAAACAGTTTACAGGAGAGAAATCTGTGTCGGTTAATATCCAGCACTCGTATGACAAATTTGTTTACTTAGCTTAGCTTTAGTTAACATTTTTAGCTACCCCCCACTACCAAGCGGAATTAGAAGTTCCTTATAGTGTCTGTTTAAATGCACCTTATAATCCGGTGTGCTTTATGTATTAAAATAGCCCATAAAATAGACATTCATTGATAGTGTGCCTTAATATGGTGCACATTATAGTATGAAAAATATGGTACAAGTTTTTAAAAAACCTGATGAATAAATATTTGTAGTGATAAAAATAGTTTACCTGATTCTCAACTTCTGCCTATTGCTTTGTTGCATTATTGCCCTTTTTTACAACAAGAAATGTACATTGGAAAATATATATATTTGTAAAAATATACCATTTGTGTTGTCTCTGGCTAAACATACTTTCAACCTCCAAAGTCATAAATAGAAATTTCACAGAGGACTTAAGGGCAGTTTTAAGCTTATGGGTGGCTATAATCTTCCATTATTTGTTTGTGTCTTGTTTGGCCAGTAGCTTCAATATAAAACTAGAGAAGTCAATGTTCTGCCCAACTATTGCTTTAATGTACTTCTAGTTCTGCAGCTTCAGAACACAGAGTAATTGCAGCCTGTACATTTGCGGAGTAAAGCACCCAGAACGTCCAACCAGACCAGTGGCCAAAGCTCAATTTCCAGGTGGGGCTCCCTTATGAGTCGGGAAAATGGCGCTTGTTTGTTCTACATTAGGCCCTCCAGCACATGTCATTTTTTTGGGAGGGGAAAAAAAACATTTGGACCGCTTGCCACCAATCAACAGCCACTGAAGGGGTTTCCTTTGTGGAGGGGGCGTGAATCCCTTTGTGGGGAAAAATGACGGAGTAAATTAGATTTTCCAGGCCCACCCTTCTGTTTTGTGGAGCCAAACATCTGCACAGTTGCAGACAGGGGCGCTTGCTGTGGGTGTTTTACACCAAATTGTCCTTAATAAAGATCTGTACAACACAGATACATGGTGATACTCTGCCCTGGGTCATGTTGGGAACACATTCTTCCATACACAGATTACTTATTAAAACAATGTCCAACTGTTATTAGGAGACAGAGCCAGATACACAGCTGGATATTCAAATTCAAAAACTATAGGCTACCAGTGACTTTGATTTTAGGATTGGGAGCCATAGCAGGATCCTTTAAAAAAAAAAAATGCTGTTTTTTTTAGTTATTTTGACTATATGGTGAGATATAAACTGAAATGCCAAAGGCAATGGAATAGCAGTATGTAAACCGATCATTAAGTGTTTCCTCAAGGGATGGAATATCCACACCTGTTTAAGTTGTGAGCATTATCTTGTAAGTAAGACTGAACACTGGTCACAGGACACAATACTAGTTCCTGTCCTGTGACTTTTGGCCTGTCAGTGCAATAGGAAACACCTATAATTATTATTAAACTGTGATTTAAAAAATAGCATGTGCAGAAATTATTTTTTGTGCTTAAAATACAAATCAAGTCTTTTTTTTGTTGGTGTTCTTCTATTTTTAGAAAAGATGCTGGGTTTTGTCAGTGTAAAAGGTATTTAATATCAATGTATATAACAGACACAACCTTCTTTTAGTAACTGACTATACACACATGAGGCCTAATGTAGAAACAAGCGCCATGTTCCCGACTCATAAGGGAGCCCCACCTGGAAATTGAGCTTTGGCCACTGGTCTGGTTAGATGTTCTCGATGCCTGACTCCACAAATGTACAGTCTGCAGTTACTCTGTGTTCTAAAGCTGCAGAACTAAGATTACGTTAAAGCAATAGTTGGGCAGAACATTCATTTCTTTCGTTTTTTTGTAGCCATTGGTTGTCAGACCTCATTAACATAATTTTGGCCTGTCAAAGTGCCTGTTATGAAGAGCAGTGGTCATGTAGCATTGTATGAAATTGCACCCAACATTATGACACCAGGCCTTCTGGACATGACAACAAAGAGTTGATCCCAATATGCCACCATTTCCACCAAGTCAAAAGCAAGACTTGTATCTATAAGATGATTTCTTAAATGATGGGTGTATATACACATACAGTGGCTTGCAAAAGTATCCATCCATCTTGAACGTTTTCACATTTTGTCACCTTACAACCACAAACTTAAGTGTAGTTTACTGAGATTTTAAGGGATAGACCAACACAGTAGTAGTAGCACATAATGCTGAACAAATTGTGAAGAACAAAAATGATACGTTCTTCAAAATCTGAAAAGTGTGACGTGCAGAATTATTCAGCACTTTTACTGTCTTTATTTTAAAAATAGTTTGTTTTTTATAAAAACCAGATGTGTGTAGTTCACAACTTATAGTTTCTCCCAACTGAGCTATGGATTTCTGCAGCTCCTCCAGAGTGACTATGGAGCAGTTGAGGTTTTAAGGTGACAAAATGTTAAAAAGTTTAAGGGGTATACAGTATATACTTTTGCAAGCCTTTTTTATGTACTATTTTTTAAACTATTTTGTCATACATTAATTTTTATGATTTCAGTAGATTAGTAGACATGTTAATATATAAATCATATTATTTTTATTTTTTGTCTTATTTTGTCTTTGCTAGAAGAAAAACTTTAAAATCAATAATTGGAATCTCAGTCTATTTTCCTTTTTTTAATGCAGATATGTAGATAGCCATGTAGATAGCAACACTGGCCTGTCCTACCACATTTTTTTATTGCACTATAGCAATATACAATTTTGTCATTTTAGGGCTATTTTAAAGCCTTGTAAAACATCTTGTAAAATGTTTTTTGTTAAAGGTTGATATCTTGTCACTTCTCCCCCTATCTAATGTCTGTTGTTTTCAGTTGGCTTAGATCCAGCTCAGTCTAGAATGCTCCCATACATGCCAGAGGATATGAGGCCATGACTTATCTGCTGTAGCAGAGGCAACTTCTGTGACGTCCACACGTGCCCCCAGGGACGCAGAAAAACAACGCACCATGTGACTACTGGTCAATGCTTTTGACCTGAGGCAATATATAACCGAGCTCCCTGACAGCTTATGGTGCCCACACATTAAAAAGAAAAACTGCAGGCCGGTTCATTAGTTGAGCAGTGGGTTGTTTTTTCTGTGCAGGTAACAGTCAGAGATTTATCTCGTGTAATCATGTTTATCAGCATGCAGTTTCTTGCTAGTCATGTGATCATCTCCACGCTCCTACATAAGAAGTAGGGCAAAGGATTACAGTCAGGCTGGAGCACTCAGACTCCACTCTGAGCTAGCTCAGTCCAGAATAACATGCAGCTCACGCCATGTAAACAAACCAGAGAGTTACGCCATTTACACCTGGCATGATGCCATGCTCATTACTTTTCACGTAATTTAACTCAAGAAAACAACAATAACAACTTAGTGATAAAATGACTAAGCTACTGTGCAAGCGATGCTAAGCATGGCCTTCCAGCAACTAAAATTTAACCTTATATAAAGTATACAGTTGTGTCTCAGCAATGTGTCCTATATTATGAATAGGTCCTCCAGACTGTGAAGGGAGATGTAAGGAATCATGTAGTAACTTAAAAGTGTAAAATAAATCAAAATAATCTGAGTAGCTGTTAACTTGCAGTTTCTGAGGCTGATAACTCTAGAGAAGTTATCCTGTGCAACAGAGGTAACTCTTGCTCTTGCTCTTACTTTCCTGGGGTGGTCCTGATGAGAGCCAGTTTCATCATAACTTTTAATGGTCTTTGCAAATGCATGCTGCAAGATACTTTTTTCAAGATACAAGATTTTTTTGGATTCACTGACTTTTACTTCTTAGTCATTTTTTTACGTAGTTGAGCAGTTCTTGTCTTAATATGGATTAGAACTTTACTCAAATAGAGCTATTCACTGTATACCAACTCTAACTCTTCACAACCTTACAACTGATGCTCTCATACTGAGCATTATGACATATGGGCTATAGTCAGTAATTGTATGTAAAAAGTGCACTTCTATGATAGGTGTGTACATAACAAATTGACTTATAAAAAATAAATAATTAACTCTTGACAACTTCAGCACAGCTGTTAACTGAAACCATTCCAAGAGACTCTACATCATAAAGCTAAATTCAACCAAAATGTCATCTAATGTCATCAAAGCTGTCATCTAAGCAAGAGGTGCTATTTCAAAAATTCTAAAATATAAAACATATTCTGGTTTAACATTTTTTGTCTACTAAATAATTTCATATGTTTTTCTTCATAGTTTGGATGACTTAAGCATTAATCTGCAATTAAGGTGTGTCCCGACTTTTGACTGGTCCTGACAAGAACTTCATCCATAGTCTCATTGTTTGCATGCACCTGTAATTTATAATAGATTCGGGGTGTGGAAGATTTTTTTTTCATGTGTATGTTTTTCACCCAGCTAACAATTTATGGTTAGTGAAATGTTTTCTAAACGTTACAATTAACATTTAAATGTTCTTAAAACATTAAATCTGTCTAGTTTTTTGGATGTTCGTAGAACATTTTTATTCAACGGTTTTAAACTTTTTCTGGTAACTTCGCTTCAACATCATTTGTGTCAGTGTTTTAATTTTATCTTTGGGAAGGGCTCAGATTTTGAAATTGTCGCTGCAATACAAAAACCTCCAAATTATCAACAAGGAAGGAAACAAATTCTTAACTTTCAATGAAAGTTAGTGTAAAATTATTTTATTCCAAGTCATTGGAGCAGTTCATTTTAAAATTTGGATACAATGTAAACAACAGGAGGCAGATTCAAATTAGATTACAATCACAAAAATGCACATACAAAGATTTTGCTGCACAGTTATGATATAATGTATTAATTGGGGTGCACAATTCTTTTCCCCGAACTGTCGTTAGCAAAACAAAGCAAGCGTAATATCCACTAGAGAAAGCTCGGAACAGCTGGTTCTTTTCACTGTTTCTGAAGTTCTTGGCGAAAACATGAAACCTGCAGAGGCCGCAGAACCCCGGCCAAAAGAACAGGAGCTGGTGGAGATCAGAGCTGCAGGCGGACTAAGGTGCACAGCAGCTGCAAGTCATCAATGTCCTCATTAGCCTCTTTATACGAGTCTGATCTGAGGTTTAGCTGTATATCTAGAGCGCCACCACTTCACAGCTTGGAATGATCACTGATGGGAACGCACAATAGCGAGAATATGGAGATGACGCAAAAGACATCTCCAGTGCTGCGAAAGAGAGTGGGAGCATGTGAGTGCGAGGAGGAGGAGGGCTATGGACGCAAATGGGCGCAACTGCCAGAGCCTACTCCTTCTGTGGGGAAGAGAACTAATGTTTTCATGCCTGACAAAGCTGCTATTGTGTGTTCAGCACAATTAGTCAGACAATGACCAGACACATGCTACAGCCATGCTGCAGAGCTGCCACACATCATGCCACTAAATGTCACCAGTGTATTCATTTAAATGCATCTGACGTGCCATAAAAGCCTTATTAGAGACTTGTTGATGCACAATAGATATTTACACAAATTAAACTCACAATAAAAAACAAGAAAAAGTTGATAAAATCTATTGAATCCTATAAAGTGATTACAATATTAGAGTGAAATAATACATTTATTTAGGGGAAATCTGTACAGTAGAAGGGAGGCTCTAAAATGAGATACAATTGGACTGTTTGTATGGAGGAAACAGGTTACATATTGCATCCTGCAGCACATTTACATGCTTACAGATGTTGCAGCTGAGCCTGCAGATCCTGTTCCACACTTATAAGATGCTGAAACTGTAATCCCAGCTAGTTTAATAAATGCTTGAATGACGATAAATTTGTCAACCTGACAGGCTAAGGAAGTATAGCAATCTGACAGAGACATTCCTAGGAAATCTCTACTGTGTGTGGACGAGCATTATCCTGCTGAAAAATGCAACATATGTGGCCGCAGGATATACTGCACATATCGCTGAGCTGTTAGTGTCCCTCATATTACTACTAGTAGTGACTGACTCTCTTATTGTATGGCACTTTAGACCATCACACCAGCAGTTGGGGCAGTGTGGCAGAGTGTTGCCAACTCCACAGTAAGAAAAGTAGCTATTGACTATCCCATAAGTCGCGAGAAGCAGCTAAGTGACATCATTGCCTAATTTGCATAATACATGTTTTTGAAGCTGTAAAGGAATAACGTTGTGCGAGAGAAATAAGTGAGTGAAAAACATTATATATATGTTAGACATGTTTAAAATGAACTCTGAACAAATGAACAGTTCTGTTGCTTTTGAAATGATGGTCACTCCTCAAAATAACTTAATGACTTTAATGCTTTGTGTAAATCATTTTTATGTAAATGACACAAATCAGTATTTTGCCGTGTTGTTAAATGTTAGCATAAGAGTAGCAGTTAGCAGGAACTGCTTATTCTACGTTCAACCCTCCTCCTTTATCCAGGATTGGGACCGATAGGGACACTGTGGCAGAGTTACTTTTTTTGTTTTCTTTCTTTTTTTATTTTTTTTATTTTTTAGTTTTGTTTGTTTGTTTTTAATTTTTTTAAGTTTTCTCAAGATTTCTTTAGTTTTAAACCTATTATACACAATTTTTTAATGATGAGCTAGCTAGCTAAATGTTTAGCTTTTCAAAAAGAGCCACACACTGTGGACATGGTGAGTGAGAGGTTACATGGTGAATGAGGTGAGTGACGGACTGAGACTGTGTGATTTTACATGCAGTGATTTCTTTTCGTGTCACACTGAAAACGCAGTTATATTTACATCCCGCTCTGTAAATACGGGGCGGGGTTAGTCAGTGGCGTCTTTTCAGTTCATTTGCATTGTGGACATGGAGCAGTGTGAGTAACTGAGGAGCATATTTGTTCATCTCAGAGTCTCTAAAAGTCTTTAATAACACCACAAAAAATCGCTTTAAAAAAGAAAAATCACTAGAGGGTTTAAAAAGTTGCTAAATATAGCAACAAAGTCACTAAGTTGGCAACACTGGTGTGGCACGATACATCAAAGTAGCAAAAGCAAGACTGAAGCGCTCACCAATACTTGAGGCCTCAATGCTTTTACCTGATTATCGATCCTCGTATCCAAAAGAGACCACAGAGTTGAGAAGGTTTTACTTGTTCATGAAACCACTGCTTGTATCAAAGTCTGTCAATTGGGATTATATCTTTGAATGCATCCTAGAAGCTTGTTTAGAAGTCAATAATCTGTCTCCAAGCCTCTAAAACCAGTGGGAAAGGTATTGTCTAATCATACCTATTACAATAATTTACATTAACACATTTGACTGGGACAGACACATTTTGTTGCAATATCTAATGTATTATTGTTGTGTCAATGAGTGTATAAGGTCAGCAGTTGTCACAGAATGGTCTCTTTCCAGCAATGGACTGTCTAGACATTGTCTGTGTAATGCATACTGTGCATTATGACATATGGGCTAGAGTCAATAATTGTACATAAAAAGTGTATTTCTATGATAGGCTGTCTCTGACAAATTGGCTAATAAGTGTAGGTGCATAGGGTGTATCTAGTAAACAGACAAATTAACGTGCACAAACCACACTGAGTCTTGAAGAAAAGCATGTACACTACTCCTTACTACACAACTCAGCAAGGCCTGGCTCTCCTGCCTTTACTCGAGAGTGCATACATGTGATTGAGTAAGCCTGGCTGAGAGAAAATGGGTTTTGCATGCTTTATTTTTTTCCCTCTTGCAGGAATCCTCGACAAAGCCTTGTCCATATGACGCTCAGCTTGCGTCATCTGGCTCTGCTAGCCTGAATCAAAGTGCACGGTAAGACTTTAGGACTTCATTATTTACTCACGGATTGTCACGGATTGGACAGCAGTGTTTACGGGCCTGTTTTACAGTCAGCGGTACACAAACAAAGAGACAACGAGGCCGGGAATTGTATTGCACGAGCAGTTCACAGTGTCACGTTCCTGTAGACTGTTCTTAATTAAGTACAGTACAATGAAGTACAGATACATGCTTATAATGGTACACAGGCCATGGGGGGAGTACATGTTCTTCTTGTACACCTGTAACATAACACAGTCCCAAAGTCCCAAAGCCTTGAATGTGTTTCATTACTTTTATATTACTTCTGTTTGAAAAATGCTACACTATATGGACGAAAGGTTTGGGACAGCTATACTTACTGCACTTACAGGAGCTTTATGGTATTGATATCTTGTTCCAATTTTATAGGCATTTATATGTAGAATAGCTATGCTATGGTCTGTATGCTCTTAAGTGAACTATGTAATCAAACAAACTGAGTAATGGTATGTAACCAGTGTCATATTTTTGTAAAATCTGGATCATGTCAGTCCACATGTTCTATCGCTTTCACTGATCTCTCTGAGTCTCTCAGCTTATCCAGAAAAACGTGTCCTTTAGTGTCAGTTTAAAATAAAAATGTTACTTTTTCAACTGTAGTATGAGCTAAGGAGCTTGCAATGTGTTGCTATACAAAAATTTACCTCATCACTTTTCAACAATACTAAATGACTGAATGACTTTCCTTCTTATCATGATCTTCAAATTATGAAATTTCCAGTTGAACATATATGACTGATTAAGTATTCCAAATTCCAAATGTATTTAGATTTAGGTTTACAACCTGTAATCTTATATTCAGTATAACTAATGAAAAAGTATATTCAAGCATGCCAAAATAAGAAAAAAAAATTTGAATGGTTATATTTTTATTTATTTATTTATTTGTTTTTAATATTCAGGGAGAATCTAACAGAGATGGCATAGCATTATCAAAAGGAATTGCTACCAGGTTGACATCAGCAGAAACAAATGCATGGTCTAAGATAAAAAAGCACATAATAATACCATGTGATGTCAAGTTGTTATGCATGTGCATGTGAGTTTGTACAGTGTTTCAGTCATTTTAAGCATCACATAAAATCTTTAGATTCATAAAAAATGTATTTAAATTCTAAACAGGAAATTCTCTTATTCTATATGGAGCAATGGATATCAGAAATTTTAAGTCAGTGAACCTGTTAGACTATATAGTTAAGCTGATGCTTAAAACTAGTTCTTTACTGCTGTCAAATGCAACGCCAGTTTCATATGTCTTATAATCAAACCTTGTGGTACTCCACAAAACATCTTATTCTAAGCGGTTACCAAATAATTCAGATTAAACAATAAACCTCCTAGGCTTCCAGGGGTTAAACAAGGTGTCAGTAGAAGTGATATGCTTATTCATGTCACAGTTATTGCTTTTAACCAGAGGAAATGAGGAAAAAACAATGCTAACTTCATCTTTAATAACAGAGAAATGACACTGTGTATGTGAGTGTGACACAGCAGAGCAGTACAGGGAAGTGGATAATTGCCTTTCGCAGCGTAAAGCCCCTGAATCTTTTGTTGTCATGCGCTTCAAGATGAGTCACTGAAGCTCGCTGCATAAAGCCTCGCTGAGCTGAATGGACTGTGAAGGTTTGGGCACGCCATCATTTGGAGTGGCAGTTTGCATATAACCAGTGGAAATGAAGAGGAGCTAATAAGAGGGTCAATCCTGCATCTGTGATTGGACACATCGAGGAAGCAGATAATTAAAATCTGAAAGCGGTGGATGCCGGAAGCTCCAGTTATGGTGTCTCACACCAAAAGAGGCTGTTGAAAAGCTCTCTGTTGTAAACAACACTTCTTAAGTCTTCTCGACATCTCAAGACCAGCTGAAAAGTGCTCAGTCTCAAGCCGTAATTATATTTATTTAATTGGTGCAAGGAAAAAAGTTTAACCATGTTAGTTTTGGTTAAAATGATGTTGGCTGGGGCTTAGAGTGGTCCAGCGGACTAAGGAGCTGCCACTATGATCAGGAGATGGAAGTTCGAAGTTGGTTTGATCCTGTTCATGCATCAGCTACCGGAGCCCCGAGAGAGCACAGTTGGCCTTGCTCTCTCTGGGTGGGTAGATGGCGCTCTCTCCCCACATCACTCCAAAGGGTGATGTCTGCAGCACATGGCGTCTGTGAGCTGATGTATCGGAACAGAGTCGCTGCGCTTTCCTCTGAGTGCGCTGTGATGCTACTCGGCAAAGCTGCATCAGCAGCAGTTTAAAAAGAGGCGGTGGCTGACTTCACATTTATTGGAGGAGGCATGTGCTAGTCTTCACCCTATCTCTAGTGAGAGGGGGAGTCCTAATGAGTGGGTTGGGTAATTGGCTGTGTAAATTGGGAAGAAAATGGGATAAAAAAATTAAATAAAATAAGTTTTTTTTAATTATGTTATGCTACAAAAACTATAATGATAGGAATGTTTTACATTCACAGTCATTTGTGAATTCATTTTTAATTCAGATCAAGTGCAGCAATTACTTTGAAACAGTTTGCTATCTATTAATACAAATGTAATGTAATGTAACAAGTGAAACCTGAAGTTAAAAAGCATGTGAATTGACAAGGATCAACAGGATTTTGCAGGAGACACAAGTACTGTGTCAAGTAAAACTCTCACAAGAGGTCTCCAAAGGCGTGAGGTGATTGCCAGTTGTAGTAAAGTTAATAGACAGCTAATAATAATATTAAAAGAATACATTGAGTATTGGTGGTTGATTATGTGTCATAGGGTGTTAATAAATCCTTTTCTGATTAATGCCAAGTTAATTCACTAGGCATGCTCCGTATAGAGAGAGGAAGACTGGTGGGGTTATTTTTTTTTTCTGGTGTACAAAGCTAAATAGTATATTAAATAGTGTAATAAATACTATATTAAATATAGTGCAATATTGCAGGATTTGCCATGAGATAAATATTATGCTCATGCAGCTCCACTAAAGTTACACAGTGCAGCAACAGCAGGATTCCAGTCCTAAAGTGGTACTGGTAGAGACATTATTCTTCCTATTACAAGTTGCAAGTATGCAATTTTGTTCCATTCTAGCATTTTCTTTACTCTGCTCATGTGACCAATCCAGGGTGAGACACATGCTTTATCTGAATGCTGTAGCTGACTTTTCAGGAGCACCGTCAGTCTTGTTATAGACTACAGACTTGCCCTGGGTTAAAGCCACAGAGGCCTAATCCAATTACAGTTTCAGAGACCTGCTGTGTCATTCTGTCTAGGTGCCAGCGCAACAGGTCTTTACCAGTCCAGAATTCCACACCTGACCCAGACTTAGACACTAGAGCCTTCTAGGTCATGTTTACATGCCCATGTGAGACTTGAAGGAGTTAAAAATACTGAAATAAACAACCAATTTCGTGCCAAGTGGAGTAGGATGATTTGATAAAATGTCTTATTGGAATTAATTAAATACGCTAAGCTGCATGTCTTTAAGAGCAGGAACTGAATCAGTCCTTAGCTTGAATCAGTTAACAGCTAGCCAAAAGAGATTAGCAATTAGCAGTGTTGTAGACATCGATAAGCAAAAAAAATATATAGACAGATATAACCTGTTATCAACATAGTCAAGCTACAGTTCTCTATGAATGTTGCATATATTCTAACATTTAAAGTCCCAACAAAAACCAAATATTAAAGTTAGCAAATGACTCTATAAAAAGCTGGATGTTGACCATATCCTCAGGAAAATTCTATTTGTTTTTACTCTTCTAGAATGTGGGTTCACCAAGTGCTTTGTTTGTTGCACAGACATGCAGAAACAGTGGGTGCATGTGGTGAATAAATGTTTTAGGACTTTTTAGGATAGTATATTTCCACTTTGAGTTAGAAAAGCATTTGGAGACCTGCTGGAAAAGAGCACATAAATGAACTGATGACCTAGTGCTTATTGATATTAGCATACTAAATCCACCATATACAACATTGCACATGTTTACCTAGTACACAGGCTTCAGTAGTGCTGGGAAATGTCTAATATCTAGACAATTCCATTATGTACTGAAGTCATAGATCAGTATGTGAATGTTAACTAATTTTCTTCTTTTATTTTGAAGAAAATAAAATCTAAGGTGTCAGAGTAATTAACAAGAAAAACATGAGCATTAGGGTGGCAGGAAGGTAGCACAGGACGTCCCAGTCTAGACAGAGCAGGCCACAATATTTTCCTATGCATTTTTTGAAACAAGAGTGCCACCTAGTGCACACAGAGACAAATGTACAATGTTCTGCCTATGGCTGAACATTTTGTACAATCAGTAAAAAGTACTTTATATATAAATTGATATTAAGTAATGTTGTAGAAATATGCTGGAATATGACTGGTCGCTCTTATTTGTGAACCCACTGGTGTCTCAGTTTTACAGCACAGGGTTATTGATGGCAGCTTTGTGGTTTCAATACGTAAGTTTGTCAAGCTGCCACTGTTGAGCCCCTGAAAAAGATCTCTGGCTACCCAACACTGTGACCATTCTGTGTGTGTAGGTGCTCACTAGTGTGTATGTGTGTGTTCACTGCACAGATAGGTTAAAAGAAGAGGCCACTTTCCATCTGTATGCCCGACACAAGTATGCTGAGTATGCTTGTCTTGTCTTGTCCTGCATGTATTGATCCTCTTCTTTAACTGTAAGGATGAGCTGGGAGCCTTGTGGAAAATCAACGGAGACAGCATCTGGAAGGGACCTCACACCCCACTGTCTCAGGCCACTGCCGGTGCTGCAGTTTCAGTGCTGTTCCTGGAGTTTTGCTGCAATATGGCCTGATTCCCATCTACTGTGAGTGAATAAATACATCAGTGCTTGGCTTACATAATGCTGGACTGGTACTGTGACATAATATACAGTTAAATACTGTATGGGAGAGACATAAAAATGTGTTTAAATGGGCTTTAGTATTTTAGGTTTTCTGGGAATGTAATAACATCAATTTACAGCAATTTAAATGTATATTAAATGCAACATTAACTGCATTTAGATGTGATCACCATGTTTTCATATACAGCAAAAAGAGAGCACTTAAAATTATGAGTTTCTTTGATTTTACCTGACTAAAATCCTCTGGAATATAATTAGTAGATGATCACAAGCCATCAAACCAAGCTGAACTGATTTTTTGCACCAGGAGTCGCATAAAATTATCCAAAAGCAGTATGTAAGACTGGTGGAGAAGAACATGCCAAGATGCACGAAAACTGTGATTAAAAACCAGGGTTATTCCACCAAATATTGATTTCTGAACTTTTAAAACTTTATGTATATGAACTTGTTTTCTTTGCATTATTTGAGATCTAAAAGCTCTGCATCTTTTTTTGTTATTTTAGCCTTATTTTCTCACTTTCTACAAATAAATGCTCTAAATGAGTATTTTTATTTGGAATTTTGGATAAATGTTGTCTGTAGTTTATAGAATAAAACAACAACGTTCATTTAACTCAAACATATACGTATAAATAGCAAAACCAGAAAAACTGATTCAGAAACTGAAGTGGTCTCTTTTTTTCCAAAGCTGTATATAAGAGATTCTAAAAGTGAAATACATTTTAATTTTAGCTTCTGTCATTTTTATTTAATTTTCATTATTATGCATTAGAACCATGTGCATTCTCTTTATCATTCTGGACACATCTGTATTTGTTCAATTATAAACTGACATGCCAAAAGTCATGGGATAGCAGTATGTAAACTGATGATAAAATTAAATTGGGTTAGTTTGTAAACAGCAAATGTATAGGCGAGAATACCTCACAGAAAGCTTTATTACCCACAGTGGACAGAGCAGTGGGTGGTAATGATCGTGAGCAGTGGTGTCTGGTTAGAATTGTCCAAACAATTGGCTAGAATACACTCTGGAAATCATATCCATGTTTTACATTATAACATGTTCTACATTATTGAAAATAGTTATCACAGACTTTTGAATTGTGCATAAAGGGTTTCCAATATTGCCTTTAAAATCTTATGTAACCACACTGTCGCCCACTAGATGGCACATAAAACTAAAAGCTTTTCCCTCCACCACACTTATCAGTTGAAAACATTGCTATTTTCAGTTAAAATGCGTCTTTTTGAAAGTTTAGTTTAGTTAGATGTATGTAGTAGATGTAAATGTAAATGAATATTTTAGATAATTCTCTGTGTTTAACCTTAAATGCTTTAACCTTCAACCTTAAATGCTTACATACATTTGTATGTATATATTAAATATGGTGCAAACATATTTAGGAAAGGTGTAAAATATGGAAATCACTGCCACATAAAAATGTTCTTTACGGGTTTCTAACAGAAGTAAATGTGTATCTACTGAGATTCCCTTTGGCAGCTATATGTACAGAAGTACAATCTTGGTTATCGTATTTTGATAATTGCATTAAAACAGTAAATTGATTAATCAAATTAATTTAATAAACCTCCCAGCCCTACCTATTAGATGTAGATTTATTTCCTCATAAATAAATACTAATAAAATGTTTTGAATTAAAAACATGCCGAAAATTACAATCATTCTTAATTTTCTTAAAGGGACACTGCCCAAAATGAATATAATTACCTATACTACAATTATAAACAAATCTACTCACCTCCTCATAGCTGTGGTACAAGATTCAGAAATAATCTACCTGTTGATTAAAATTCATCTTGAAGATGAGAGGAGGAGGATGAGAAACCAATAAGAGCTGACAGTTAAGGAGTACTATCCACATAAACTGCTGTTAAATATTGATTGCTTGTATTTTGCTTGTATCTTGCTTGTAGACTTTAAATCACATTTTGATTAATAAATTGTATCATTATTTCCAGAAGTAGTTCTGTCCAAGCATTACCTTAAAGAATGAGACAGCTGTTTCAACGTCCAGATGCCCAAAAAGAACCTTTACACTCGCAGAAGCTCACTTTGAAAACAGAGGCATCCACGTACTTAGAAACACATAAAAATGCCAACCAATTTCGTTTTTTTAATGTCTTTTCACTTTGCATATCACGAAACATTATGACATCAAGAGTCATGCAAATGTTTACAGCTGATTCTAAATATATTATATATGTATGTATGTATATATGTATACATACTAATATATATATCTTATTGCCTCTAAACGGATGCAAAGTTGAGTTAATTAATTAAGTAAGTTACACATACTTGTGTAAGAAACAAGGCTTTAACTGATATATAAGTATATAAGTATATAAATCACCATGTCCATGTTGCCATCTCTGTTTCAGAATCACACAGCAAGGCAAACAGTCAGTCAAACAGTTGTTTAACACCATATGTTTGTGCTTCTTTATTATATATATCTTTTTTTTCCTCTGGTCCTTCACATAATATTATTAGATAAACACTGTACCTGCTTTAAAATTGTAAACGCAGAGTGTCCGACAAAAACATTTTTCGTAAAGGTTCATTTTCAATGTTCTGAATGTGCTCAAGATTCTAAAAGTGCTTTTTATATAATGTATTGCTAAAGCAATGGCATTTAATAGTCGGAGGAAATATACACACGGGAGAAAGAAAAGACATGATGAGCTGTACAGGGGAATCCAATACAAATGATAGTAGTACACATTTAGATTTCACGCACAAGTTAAATGTTTTCTGTTAGATGATGATTAATGCATATTTTCAGATTCTCGTGAGCCACCAACATCGGGAAAAAGGAAAAAAACTAAAAAAGAGGCTTTCGGAAATTATGGACATTTAAAACTGCTTCGCTGTGCTTTGTTTAGATAAAGCTCTGTACTTGAATCTAAATCACAATGAGAAGGAAGGTAGTTCTACGTCGTCAAATATGCATCATTCACAATTCACCCAGTGTTTCCCGTGAACCAGTTTTGTACTATTAGCAAGCCAGCCAACAAAGAGAAGGAGTCTGTGGTCCCAGATCTGAGCGTTTCGAGCGTGCGGTTTGTGCTGTTTTATCATGTCTAATTTGGAAGAGCGGGATAATGCTTTGTCACCTCTTGGTCTTGTCTGCCCACTGAGAATACAATATAAAGTGCATAACCAGTTCAAGACACGTTCTTGTCCGGGTTATCAATGAAATCCTTTTTCCAGACACAGCCCTGTAAATGACCACGATGATGACAGGATAATCATTTTTTTCTTCTTTTTTCTTTTGAACAGACAAACAAACTTTAGTTGAGGAAAGCTGTGCATGAGCAGAGGTGGCGTGAGGTGGCAGAACAACAGGTTAAGACTCAAGAGGTTAAGATGTCACTGTCATCTCAGTTACTGTGTAAAATGCAGGAAGAAGGAGGCAGGGGGAGGACGGGGTGGGGTGGCTTGGAGTTTGGAGGCTTCCCCAAAAAGAGATTCTGGCGGGCATTCCAGGAGCCAAATAAAAGAGATAGAAAGAAAAAAAAAGAGTCTGGTTGGTTGACTGTGCACCGAAGAATACCTGATTCAGATCCGAAGGAGGAGGGTAATAGATGTGATGAGGGACTTTTTGTACATTTGCGATCAGTCACATCGTCGCTGATGCCATTCTCCTACACCTGGGGTGTCAACATCCACTTCTGGAGGACTGCAGCGCTGCAGGGATTAGCTTTTTTTATTATCAAACTGATTCAACCACTCAGCTAATTACTAAGACCTTCCTCATCTGAATTCAGAGTATTTTTTTATTCAGAAATCTCATTTTTTTACTAATTAAAACCACACCATGGGTTGCAAAGGGGCGTAAGCAGCCATGCAAAGCAGCCACCCATTCAGTCTGCATTCACTCCAACTACTTTCTGCTGTTTTACAAGCAGTTTTTCATATGAGAGTATCAGCTTTAGTCTAATGGATCATCTTGGAATTTCACTGTTGGGTCACCCTGCTGTAAACATGTTGTTTTTGCTTTCTAATTTAAATTGAATGAATTGGATTAATAGTCACTAGGAAACTTCAATCAGATTTCTTTAGAAAATTATAAATATGTGTAGAAACATTTCTGAAAACAGTTGCCCAGATCTACTAATAGGCCTACACGATCATAACATGTATAGGACTGTATATAGGACTAGCTCAACACAACGAATGTGAGAATGAAAATGAGAATGAGAATTTACATATGTAAATAAGTATGCAAATTCAAATGTAAACTTTTAAACAAGCCATTAAATAAATATAGCAGGAATAAATACATCCAAGACAAATGTTTATATAATTATGTTTAAATGTTTAATTAAAATTATATAAAGGACAATCCACACTTAAATATATAATGGCTCTTTGGAGTGATGCCATTGAATCCCCACTTAAATTGGATTTAATGAGCCATTTTTGGAAAAATATTATAAATAAGATGTTAAGAGCTTTAATATTTGGATATATGTTTTAGGTAAAGCCAAGAACCAATCTTATTTTTATTATCTATACCCATTTTTATTTGTATTTTGAATTGTCTACGGTAAGACGGACCACCAGAAACGGGTTGGATTTCACCTTGAGCGGAAGATGAACACTAATCTCTGCAGTGCTGTGGTCCTCCGGGAGCTGAGACTGACATCCCTGTCCAATGCCTGTTCTTTACCGTTGCTTGATCCTTTCAGCCTTTACATCACGCTGCACTTGGCCTTCAGCTTATCGGCCCTCCGCTGCTTGCTGGAACGCATGTTGAGGCTCATGTCGCGCTTCTTGTCTAGGTTCAGCAACTCCTGGAAGAGCTCGGTTACGTTGTGGTTGGTTTTGGCCGAGGTTTCCATGAAGGCACACTTCCAGTTGTTGGCCTGGGCTTCGCCTTCTTTGGTCTCCACCTCCCGCTGGGTCTCGTCGCTCTTGTTGCCCACCAGCATAATGGGGATTCCCTCCACGTTGCCCTTGATAGCCAGCACCTGCTGGTAGATGGGCTTGAGCTCCTCTAGGGACTGCCGACTGGTGATGGAGTAGACCAGGATGAAGGCGTGGCCCTTGGAGATGGACAGACGCTGCATGGCGGGGAACTGGTGGCTGCCCGTGGTGTCGGTAATCTCCAGCGTGCACACGCTCTTGTCGCAGCTGATGACCTGCCGGTAGGTGTCCTCCACGGTGGGGATGTAGGTGTCCCTGAAGGTGCCCTTCACGAAGCGCAGGACCAGGGAGCTCTTGCCCACACCCCCAGCACCGAACACCACCACGCGGTAGTCATTGCTCTGCTCCGGCATGCTGGAACGCTTCACTCAGGGGCACGGCAGTGCTAACACTCAGAGATTCCCTGAGATCTGGAAGAAAAGATGAGGGAAAATTAACATACGGTTGGCTAATATGGTAACATTACAAACATAAGCACATTATCAATCTCACATATGGCTTATACAGCTTTCTAATACTCTTAAAAGGCTGCCAAATAGGGTTCTTTCCAAGCAAAGCCAAAGTAGAAACACTTTTATACTTTTAGGTCCTTAAAAAAAGGCACATTTTATTGAACCTTTTAGTTTTTTATATAATTTTATTTAATTTTTTCCCATGTTCTCCCCAATTTACAGGGCCAATTAACAATTACCAACTAGCACATGCCTCCTCCGATACATGTAAAGTCAGCCACCTCCCTTTTCAACTGCTGCTAATGCAACTGAGTATCCAGTGTGCTCTGAGGGAAGTGAAGTGACTTGGTTTCAACACATCAGCTCACAGACACCTTGTGCTGATCGACATCACCCTTTGAAGTGATGAGGGGAAAGAGCCCCATCTACCCACCCAGAGAGAGAGCAAGGCCAATTGTGCTTTCTAAGGACTTCAGTAGCCGATGGCAAGCTACATGAACAGGATTCGAACCGGCGATCCCCTGATTATAGTTGACAACTTTTTTATGTTAAAAAATGTCTTGAAAATGATTGAAAAAAAAAAACTAACTTGGAATTAAGTGGTGCTCCTAAAAGGTTCTTCACATTCACATCTCTTTCTACGAAAAAAAAAATCTTTATGGAACCAAATGTGGCGCTTCTGTAGCATCACTCAAAGAACCTTTTGTAGCACCTTTTTTTTAACAGTGCACACATGCAAGCAAAGAAGCGTTTAGGAACCTCTACTTTTATGTGAAGGTCATATGCCTCCACTTTGAAAAAAGCCTGCATCAACTGCTTTTTAACTGTCGAGCTAATTCAAAGGCAATGCCACACTGACTTCCATGTAAAGAAAAAAAATATATAGAACTATTTATATAATCTATATTATGGAGCAAGAAAACTCACTTGGATCTAAAAAATAAAAAAAAATGTGGGGATAACGGCAGGTATATATGTGTACCGCAATATTTCTCTATTTATTTACACCTTTAATAACAATACAATATTACCAAGATTTGTTACCCACAATAACAATGATATCACGATAATATCATCCTGCAATACTCAGTATATGGCAAGACAGTTCTCTATGGTACCTTACAGCATCTGTGATACTGAAGATGATAAAATACTTTTATTTAAAAAAGCCAATACCAGGAATTATGGATTTATTGGTGTCAATTTTACAACAAATATTATTAGTTCACCACATAGATTAGTGCTACCACATGGAGTTATGTAAGTCAATGTTTCAATAAAAATACTGAGAACTGACACCATGTTAGGTCTTGTTGTTGCTTTATTCTATAAACTATGAACAACTTTTCTCCCAAATTCCAAATAAAAAATATTGTCATTTAGAGCATTTATTTATTTAGCAGGAAATTAGAAATGAACTGAAATAACAAAAAAGATGCAGAGCTTTTAAACCTCAAATAATGCAAAGAAAACAAGTTCATATTCATAAAGCTTTACAAGTTAGGAATTACCCTGGTTTTAAATCACAGTTTTCACGCATCTTGGCATGTTCTCCACCACCAGTCTTACACACTGCTTTTGGATAACTTTATGCCACTCCAGCTGCAAAAAATCATGCAGTTCAGCTTGGTCTTATGGCTTGTGATCATCCATATTCCTCTTGATTATATTCCAGAGGTTTTCAATTTGGTAAAATCAAAGAAAGACATAATTTTTAAGTTGTTTCTTACTTTTACTTACTGCAGAGCTATATGTAAATAAAAATGGAAATTGTGCTAAATTTCGTTTTGGATTAAGTTTTTACATTATAAATGCTGCTGGATTTTTCTTTTTCTTTTTAGTATTTTATTTCATTTTTTGCAAAAATCACAGCCCCTACATTGCATGTCCTGCGATGTAGCTATTATACTCCATGTATCGGTAATCTATCGCAAATGAAATCGATACAATATATTGCAATAGCGATATTTTTCCCACTTTTTATCTTAATATATTGCATCATCTGATTGCAACCCCGCCTGATGATACTTATTTTAGTGTCAGGTATTTGCTTGTACCCAGCCCTAAGCAAAAAAGCTGCAAGTCATCGCTTCCCAGCTAAAAAAAAAAAAAATGGTTAAAGCTGCTCACATTGCATTGCTAACCTCCTCAAGTCACCCAAGCATTCACTGCAGCACAGTGCTGCACATTCTCCCAGTGACTGTGTGCTCTCTGCTTGTGTCTGAATGTGCGAATAGGTGGTGCA
This sequence comes from Astyanax mexicanus, assembly GCF_023375975.1. NCBI lineage: Eukaryota > Metazoa > Chordata > Actinopteri > Characiformes > Acestrorhamphidae > Astyanax > Astyanax mexicanus. The sequence goes on along the minus strand of NC_064423.1, from coordinate 18,813,008 downwards.
TTCTCTGCTGCCATCAGCACCAAGGTCAGAATCTATTAATGACTCACTCATCTCGCTCTAAAGCAGCCGCGGCCATCGCTCCTCTGTGGATAGCAGGATCACACTGGCTATTTCCAGAGCCGTGAAATCTGATTTTGTTCTTCTTTTTTTTAAATCAGCGTGGGATCTTATCCCGAGTCCTTCACTTCAGAGTCGTGCGCTCGCCTGATTCACCTCACGCTCACTTAGCTCCTGCTTTTGATTATCATGAGCAGACAACAGCGCAATATGCAGAGCAGCTCGCTCGCATCTTAAGAGCCGGCGATGCAAAGTAGGTCACTCATTGACTTCAGCAAAGATAAGCACAGAACTGAAATGCTAAAGAGCAGGGCCTAATCGATGCTAACAGATGGCATTGAAAAGGCAGTGCATTCCTGAGGCCAAAAACACTCAAATACAAAGAAAATACAATGATATGAAACGTAGGAACGGAACTCTCGTGTGGGCATGTCTGGCTTTACGACTCCATGACTAAGATTCATGACTGATACTGTTTATGCAAGGACTTTCCTAAATCAAGGTCTAAATCAGAGGCTAACTAGAATAAATGACTATATAATGGAGATAGGCCGGGCATATGCTCACATGGCTCACTGGGATCATCAAGCATCAACAAACATTCCACTACTGAATCACCACTGACAATACAGGAGTAAGAATAGAAAATAATCTATATATTTTACTCATCATATTCTGTTTTGCGATACTGTATCATTTTGCTCAATGTTCTGAATAAATAAAAAGTTAACTTTTCTTTTACACATTCTTTCACATTTATGCATTGTGGAGTTTTAGTCAACTGCATAATTTGAACACAAAAACTGTCCCTTACATCGTGTTAAGATTCCTTGATGGATGGACCAACATAAATGATAAATTCTCCAAAATGGCCTTTTGGGTTTACATTGACTTCCATTGAACATCAAGAAGGTTTTATCACTCTTGTAAAGTTGCTGCTTTGGGGATACGTTTTTTTTTTTTTTTTTGGCAGTGACATATGGTAAAATGGTGTTTTTACACTATGACCATGAATCCTAAATTTTCAAACATGTTATAAAAAAAAAACAATAATACAAATTACACAATATATTGTAACTTTGTAACCCCTGCAGCATGACAGGTTTTTGCCAATACAGACACTTTATTATGGTTGAAAATGTTGAAAAAGTTGAAAATATGTCCATATGTAACTGTTTAAACACTAGTCTAGCAAAATATATCTAACCAATATGTCATCTTGGCCATATTGTGCTTTGAGCAATACAACATATACATAAAAGACATTAAATACAGTGAGCTAGATTAGAGATTTCCATTGTTTGATCTTACTCATCTCCCTCCATCTGGGGATCTGTTACTGTTTTTGGCCCAAAATCATTGAAATCTAACAGCATTTGTGAACATTGTGCAATTTAAACAATTTACAAATGTGATCCTGCCTGTTGTGAAAACTAGTTTCACAACTTGCCTTTACAGTAACTGTAACAGTTGGCAAATTCCAACAAAGTAAGATTTAAAGCAGAGAAAACTCTGCAGAGTTTCCCCTTTTTGTAATATTAAATATGTGTAATGTTGTTACCAGTGGCACCAGGTTTACCTCTGCATAAGGAATGAAACAACATGGGAATTATTGTGGGCCAATGATAATACAATTCCACACACATAATGTGTATCTACGGTATTTTACTTCTGTTGTTTTTATCCTATTTGGCATAAACAGTAGACATTTTTTTGTGTGAGTATTGTATGACCATAAATAGACCAACAATGAACCAATAAATGAATCAATACAACAGAAACAACAATGAAGGAATAAATTAATCAAAACAATAGATATAACAAATAAACCAATAAATGAATCAATACTGTAGAACCAACAATGAATCAACAACTGAATCAATACAATAGAACTAATAATGAACCAACAAATTAATCAATACTATAGAACCAACAATGAAGCAATACATGAATCAATATAATAGAACCAACAATAACGCAATAAATGAAAAAATATACAATAGAGCCAACAATGAACCAATAAATGAATCAATACAATAGAACCAACAATTAAACAATAAATTAATCAATACTATAGAACCAACAGTGAACCAATATAATAGAACCAACAATAACCCACTAAAATAAATCAATACAATAGACTAGCAATGAACCAATACACGAGTCAATACAATAGACCAACAATGAACCAATACATCAATCAATACAATAGAACCAACAATAATGCAACAGTATACAATGGTCCAACAATCTCATGGAATAATTTAATTTAAAATGCTGTACAGTTAGATTACAATTACAATACAGTTTATTTCTTCTTTAATTACCCTTTTCCTTTGATATATGAGATTATTGTTATATGGCAGTAAATCAAACATGCTATTGTATTATGTAATCAAACATTTCCATTTTCATATCTTCCATTAGGAGCTTTTAAATGCGTTTGGGAGTTAAGCATGTAAGTGGATGCGCTGGAGTGGTGCGATTGGTGAAAACACTGCCAGCGATGGGGAGATGAGCCCTGTCTTTGGGGATTAACGTTTCAAATCCCAGTAGTCCCATGTGATGGTCAGAGATCCTTGAGAGCACAACCGACTGCGTTTACAGCAGACAGGGAGAAGGATGGCAAGCACAGTCTCTTTCTTCCCCATCGCTAAGCAACATACCAACATACAGCACAGTGCTCAGTGCTCTCCGCTGAGGAGGCTGATAGTGCTGCATGACCAGCAGATCAGAAACACTGTGGTGACAGACTGGATTCGCACCAGAGGAGGTCTGTGTTGGCTTCATTATTCCAGAGCTGCAGCATTAACACAAAACTACAGAGGACATTCCAGTACTGAGGATTAGTGTTTAGTAAAGTGGGCAGGAGACATAAATAAATGGGAATTGTGGGCAGATGTGTATATTTAAAAATTTTCATGTACATACCTGTCACTGCTAATGGCAATGCAGATATACATAAAGATAAATAACATGTAAAAATCTATCAGTATTTGTAAATGCAGTTATGGGTTATAAATGCAATATATAATGTACATTTTTTAGCGTATATATATATATATATATATATATATATATATATATATATATATATATATATATATATATATATATATGCTGTCAAACCAGAAATAGCCTTTTTCTTATTTCATTTGTTTGTCTAAACAAAGACATCTTTAGATATCACCTGGATAGGCAGTTCTGCTCTAAGAATAAGCTTTTAATTGTTGTGTGTGGAGGTTCTTTCATAGTACTTACAAATCTCATTAAAATGCTTCTATCAACGGAAAGACCAAAAATAACCAAGGCTAATTTTAAAGAACCGAAATTAGAAATTCTGTGGCAATTTTCCACAATTGTGGCCCTTTAGGTCATTCTTCTGTGGCATTATTTCAATGTCCGGGGTAATGATACTAAAATGTAAAATTACAGAACAATACAGTCATGTATACAGTTTGACATTAGTTGATGATTAGTTGAAGTTGATATTAATATAAAAATGTATTTGCACTAGGCATGCTTCAGCCAGCACATATCACACTATGGTTATAATAAAGCATATATTTTTTTATATCCATATTCAATTCCATTTGTATTTTGTAAGCTAAAGATAATTCTCAGGTTCGGAAGAGGATACACCCTTTAGTTTTAGGTAAAATTAATTTAAAAAAATACAAAAAGTAGTGGCTGCAACTCAACCTTTTACCAAAATAAACATTAAAAACTCTAACTTTGGGGCGCCGAGTGGTCCAGCGGTCTAAAGCGCTGCCACTATGAGCAGGAGGTCGCCGGTTCGAACCCCAGCTCATGCAGCTTTGCCATCAAGCTGCCGGCGTTAGAGGGAGCAAAATTGCCCCTGCTCCCTCTGGGTGGGTAGATGGCGCTCTTTCCCCACATCATGTCTGCAGCACAGGGCGTCTGTGAGCTGATGTACCAGAGCCGAGCCGCTGTGCTTTCCTCCAAGCGCGCTGGCTGCTCGGTAATGCTGCATCAGCAGCAGCTCGAAAAGAAGCGGTGGCTGACTTCACATGTATCGGAGGAAGCATGTGTTAGTCTTCACCCTCCTGGTGTGTTGAGGTATCACTAGTGATATGGGGAGTCCTAATGAATGGGTTGGGTAATTGGCTGTGTAAATTGGGGAGAAAATGGGAAAAATTAGAAAAAAAACAAAAAAACTCTAACTTCTAGAATGGAAAACTGGTTTAAATAAAGCCCAGTCATTTTAATATGGGTGGGTTGAGCAAGAGAGTATAGATAGGGAAGGGATTGACAGATCAGTTTTGGAAGCTGATACTAATAGCTAACGTCTTTCAGTACAATTGATCAATTTTCAGATTTACTGATTGAGGGCGGGGCAACACTGGCTTTAATGAGCATCTGCAGCCATGCACAAGCTCTATAGTTTCATCCAGCACCTAAACATGAAACTGCAGCTTCCTCATATGATCTGATTTGTCTTTAAGGATCAGCTAAACAGAAGACTCTTGTCAGAAAGAAAAATATCAAATTCTGTTACGCAGCTAATAAATTTTTGTATCTCTGATGGAAAAATCATTGGGTACAAACTTAAGGCTGCACTGCTGGTGAAGTTTTAAATTTTTAATACATTGCTTTAAAGAAATCCTTAAATATGTACACGTAGTGCTGGTAGGTTAAGCAAATTAATATAATGGATTGAATTACAGTTCTGATGTGATTTTCAAAATGGGATAATCGATATTGTACATCTTTACCTATAGACCCTGCCAGAGGGAATCTTAGAACTTCTGTCAAAATCCTGTAAAGAACTTTTATGTGGTAGTAATTTTAACTGACATAAGGATGTTACTTTTGCACCTTGTTTAGTATGAAAGCTGCTTGTAAGGCTGAAGGGAGCTACTTGGTTTCCTTTAAAACATAGCTAAATTAAACCATTGTTTTTATACTGATTCTTAAAAATAAAAGTGCAAAAAAAAAATAGTTATTTTGTATTATTTTTGTTCCTATAAAGAGCCATTTTTGTAAAAGAGTTATTTCAGTTAAGAGCCTTTTATTTATTAATTTAAAGGCTCTTTATAAGCCTAATCACAATAATGCCATTATCGACCTATTGGACAATACGGAGGCATAGTCTAAATCTTTTTGTTAATCTCAATATTGACCATTGTTTTTATTTGGTAAGAAGAGCCTATTAAAGTAGTGTACTGGTTTCTCAACTTTAAAAACAGTGTTTTTATTGTATGTCATTTTTGTATTTGTGTATCTAAGGCAATTAATTCAAACATGTCATGTTGTAGTGTTTTGATTCTTGACACAAGAAGTAGATACACAGTGCTGTCTCTGTGTCTGTGTAAATGGGGAGGGGCAGCCGGCGACAGCCTGTCGAAAGCTGTGCACCTCAGTTCGCCACAGTTTTGCACAGATATTTCCAGCTACAGTTGAAATCACGCTTTTAATCCCAGAAAAACGATCTTATTTACCTTTAAAAGGCCATTTAAGTGCCTGATTAAATGGATTATTACTGTTGTTTTGCTGTTTACCTCAGGTTTTGAGTGATCGGCTGACCCTAAAGCGCTGACTCAGCTCTCGGTCGGTCCGGATCTCTGGTGTGAGACAACGTGCAGGTAGGGGTGGGGCTGATGACATTACTACGGTGGCCGAGAAAGCCCAACGCAGTGCAAATTGAAAAGCGCTGCAAAAGCACAAAACACATCCATCAAAATTACAACACAGGCGCAGCAAATAGAAAAACGCGCTGCAACTAGAAAAACGCGCTGCAAATAGAACCACAACACAACGGAAGTGAGTCACAACACGGAAAACTGAATTTTCCTGGGGGACCTTAAAAGATGCTGTACCAGCTAAGCTGCGTCTTCAGTAACGTCTCGGACTTCACTATGTGTACAAAGGACAATAAGTGGCAAACAAGGCGTTTTGTGAAGCAGAACTTTTAATAATATGCACACAACCGTGGCAATCACAGGTAATAAACATAATTTACTTTTCAGAAGCTTGTTTGCCACTTATTGTCCTTTGTATACAGCTGGTACAGCATCTTTTAAGGTCCCCCGGGAAAATTCCGTTGTGTTGTGACTCACTTCCGTTGTGTTGTGGTTGTATTTGCAGCGCGTTTTTCTTTTTGCAGCGCGTTTTTCTATTTGCTGCGCCTGTGTTGTAATTTTGATGGATGTGTTTTGTGCTTTTGCAGCGCTTTTCAATTTGCACTGCGTTGGGCTTTCTCGGCCACCGTACATTACATGTCCTGCATTGTTTAATATCGTGATATACATCATCGAAAAAAAACATTGCAATTTTTTTTTTTATATCATGCAGCCCTAATCTGAAGCTCTACAGAAAAAAGATGCCGGCTGTGACACATAAATGGCTATATCATCAAACATCACAAAAAACGCTCAGATGTCGCTCAACGAACAAATTATTGTGTGAATTATGTCCACTGGAGGACAGCCCTGCCAGTAGCGTGAGTATTCTATTCCTGTTTACAGTGGTGATGAGAGTCATTGATCCTGAACAGTTAATAACAACACGCCAGCAGCACGTGGGCCGCTCTGCTGAAGCGCACGCACATACGTTCAGGGATCTTTCTTTGTCTGGATCCCTGGGACGCCTCTGTTGTGCTTCTTTTTTGGAACTCTGGGAGTTCTCCAGTTACTGTGGAAACAGACCCTTAGGGCAGCCAGCGAGAGAGAGAAAGAGAGAAAGAGAAAGAGCGAGGGAGGGACGGAGGAAGACGTGAGCTGGGATACTGAAGAAGCTTAAAGCAAGCTAAAGAGAGTGAAGGAACAGATCCTCTCACGTTGGGTAACAGGGGCACAAACACGTCATCCGTGCCTGTCATTTCAGTTACCTTGGTAACCAAGGTGTCAGGAAAAGGGATTTTATTTAGTAAATTACTGTAAATTCTGACTGCGTGATTTTTCTTCTTTTTAATGTGATTCATCATCTAGAACATTTGAAAAACACTGTATTAATCTGTGTCAAAAGAACATTGCCCAAAAAGAACAATAGTAAAGTTATTTTTGATATTCGTTTACTTTTTTGAGAGAACAGTACATTCTTTAAGGTTATAAATTATTATTATAAATTTGTTCAGAAAATGTCAACGTGTTCTGAATAATTAAATAAAAAAACATAAGTCATATTAGCGTTTCCATTTACATTACAATTTGTTTAACTGCAGCTCCTTGCCCCTTCTTCCCCCTCCTTCCCCTCCTCCCCCAACCCCCCACCAGTGCGGTATCTCAGAGAACGAAGAAAGTTCACAAACGGTCAACAAACACCAACCAAACGGCAGGTTTAAGTTCATTTTTACACTCAACCCGCATACATTAAACGAAATAACGCATTGAGCTTCACGTATTACACTCTGTTTCAGCTACTACCTAACACAAGCTGTACAGGGCTAGCTGCACTAACTTTACCTTCTGTTTGTTTCTCATATGTTTGTGGCTTGAGCAGCACTTTTTGAGTAGCATTTCAGGATTAGAATAGCATTACTGATGTAGCTAGCTAGCTAAATGTGACTAAAAAAATACTATTAAAAATGTATTTATGATAAGAATAGGAGCACTGCTGAGGTAAATGTATAGTGATTTAGTGATTAGTATGTCTGCTGGGATATTATAAATGTTAAGTATTTAATCATTATTTTAAAATCATAGTTTTGTAATTAATGGTTTACGTTTATTAAATGCCAAATGCAATAAAAACCTAATAAAAAAATGTTTAATTCTTTTTGGTTTCAGAAACAAAAAGTGCATACATCAGTTGTGGATATATTTAACAATTTCTTTTAAATTGTCTAAGGTAACTTTTTCTGTTATATTGTTTCATATATTTCAGAAAAATATATAATGAAATATATCCATTGTTATAGATCACGTATAATAAATCTGTCCTCTGTCTTGTTTCAGTCTCGTCCACTCCCACTCTTGTTCTTGTTGTGCAGTCCTGACTACAATACAACTTATGACGTCTATGTAATTTTATGTATAAGAAACTTTCCAAATTCACAAACTGTCCAAATTCACAAACAGTTCTAATTCATTTTTCAACTCATTTACTCATTAACAGTTAAAATGACGTGGAGAATTGCTTAGCAGCTTTTCTGGTACATCCAGAGGGTGAAGAGGTGGGTGCCGTGACAGAAGTTCAAAAGGCTTACTTCAGAACATCTCAATTAACCAGGTTTTTATCTGTTCACAAGCGAATGTGCAACTTCCGTACAGATACATGCTCCATATTTCTGAAGGACATTATTGGATTCTGACTAAGATCTGACTCAGCTGCATTAATGTGCACATGGCATTACAACTGGACTTTCAAGATGGTCCTGCTCTGCTTCCAAGAAATGAAATCAAGCTTCATGAGCAGTATGAGCAGGGCCATATCCTTTATTTAGCCAAAACACTCAATTTGTACTTATATTAGGTTCAATTAGTAAAGATATTGGATTAGGTGTCTAAAATGAGTCTATGAGGCTAACAAAAGGCTAAATCTCACCTAAAAAATCATTTAGGATGTCATGAGGCCTACATGCACTTACTCCAGAGGGCTTACGTTACCTCCCGGCCACTGCGTTCCTCCAGTGGAAGTTGCATCGCTTTGCCAAACAAACATTCACACAAAGCAATCCAGACTGTTCTCATACAGAGTTCCCCAATGGTGGAACAAACTACCTTCCACTACCAGATCAGGAGGATCTCTCGCTATCTTTAAGAAACTCCTGAAGACAGAGCTCTTCAAAGAGCACTTACTCTCCTAACACCTCTAACAAACTAACTACTTCCAATCTCATTTCCTTCTTCCCCTCCTTTTTCTTTTTTATAAAACTACTTCTACTTGACCTCCTTTAGGCCCTGTCTAAAAATGTTTTTTACCTTGAACTTCTATTACTCTATGTACATCATTATTGTAATTTGCTTTGGAGCAAATTGGCGTCTGCCAAATGTAATGTAATGTAATGAGGCCTTCTCGCTTAGACCTTGTCAGTAATATTTGGGCAAGGATGCAAAGAAATATCAAAATCAGAGTTCCAAGATCCATATTATGTTTTGCAATTCTGTCTCAAATCTCAAAAACAGATTACTGATTTTTAATTCAAATTAAATTTATATGATAAAGACTGCTAGCAGACAATGGTCCATTTTGTGTTCAAACCCAGTGTTGTACTCCCACTGTTCTGATAGGATCAAAAATAAACCTTTATATTATTTTAATCACTGTTTGTCTTTTTATACTACAACAGTTTTTCTATAATGTGATGAAAAAATGATATTGAATCATATCCCTGCTTTGTAACAAGTCTTTATCATCTTATTTCCAGGTTCTTGTCAATACACAGCTAAATACAGTACACCTAGATGCCGTGATTTTTGTTTGACTTGTGTGCTGGTTATATAGTGGAAATTGTGTGGGTTTTTTTGTATATGTTGTGTTATATTTATATATTTTGTAAATCTACAGTAGGTATGCCATAATTGTGAATTTATCAGGCTGAATACCAAATAGCACATTTTGGACTACTGTGTGAATTAAATAGCCTATTAAAAATTATTATTACAAAACTACGATTTAAAATATTTTTGAAACAATTAATATTTTATTTTCCCGGCTGGTTGCAATTCAAAAGTATCGTCAACAATATTCTTTGGCATAAAATATTCAGTCCTTTTTAACTTATTTTTTGCAGAATGTTTGATGCATCCCCAACTCATATTCGGGAGGCACCCTACCCTGCACATCGTAGCACATTCACTGCTTTAACACACTCCTTGCAACTCTGAAATGGCTTGTTAATGAGCTGATTAGTTGAATCAGGTGTGTTGGGAGTAGAGAAAAAAACACTAAAATGTGCAGGGAAAGGTGCCACAAGGACCAGGGATAAGAATACTCTGGTATATACTGTTGTATCTCATCATCTTTATACTACATCAGAATATTCTTAAAAAATCCACCAACCCTTAGCTCTCTCTACACACCTTCTCACATTCCTGGCTAATTAAGTACTAAGTACATTCACATGCAGAACAGCTGTTAAATTTAGTCATTATGGAGACATTTCATTGTGCTAATTATGATCTAGACATCACTAGTTTTTGTGATAATGGCTTCTCTCAATTTCTCCAATATTGTGCTGTGAATGGAGGGGCACCTTCATTAGTCTTGCAAGGCAGGATGCAGACCACGCCCTAAAAGGAGCTGGACGTTGATAGGATTTTTAGGGCCCAAAAATAGGACTGTGTGACATTATCGTGATTTGAATAACTTTGAATAACAGCAAACTCAAACTTCATTACCCACATGCAGCAACAGGGGGAGCTCTTCATGCTGCAGACTATGCTCTATGCAACATAACTAGACTGGAGGCAGAGCGAGGTAGAGCTCCACAGTGAACCCACTTACCTAACCACTTTTAGCCAAGCCAAGGGCATAAAATCGTACCTTCGAATGTTTTTCAACATCCTAATTCCACCTCACCATGTTCCACCTCAGTATTATATCCAACAGCATTATTATACATTACGATAGATTATTTTTCCATATTGTGTATGTTTGTACGTCTAACGATTTTAAACTCTGGCCTTTATTCACGCATAAACACTGTCTATTTCATTTCTATTATATATTAAATACCTGTGTATCAGTGGATGTGACATTGCTTGTCATCTACAATTAACAGTTCCCAACCCTGGTCCTGGAAGACCCCATGTCCTCCTGTGTGTCATGCTTTACCACACTACTAACTTGATCTCAGAAGGAGCCTGTTATTGAGCTGATTAGCTGAATCAGGTGTGTTGCGAGCAGGGTAAACACTAAAATGTGCAGGGCAGGGGGTCCTCCAGGACCAGAGTTGGGAACCCCTAGGGATGGACAATATGGTTCTAAAATAATATCACAATATTTCATGTTTTTTTAGTGATAACGATACTCTTGGCGATATGACAAAACACTGAATTTAAAGTATATATATATATATATATATATATATATATATATATATATATATATATATATATATATATAAAATATTTTAAGAATACACTACTGCAACAAATCTTTTATTGCATACGACATGATATGGCACTCCCCTGAGGTTTTAATAAATACAAGAATTTCATCAGATTTGTAACAGAAGTCAATGATCCAGAATGTCATGATTCTAATAATGCACTCCAAATATCTCCATATATCCAGGTTTAAAGTAAAATAAATGATACTGGACAGATATAATCTGTCCCTAGTAGATATAAAATAGAAAATGAGAACAGTGTGAATTATTCTTTTGCTAAAAACAGCAAAAAAAAACTCTGATGTGAAATTAGGAGTGGTTGATATGGCACGATTTTTCAGGATATAATATCGTTCATCTATATATATATATATATATATATATATATATAATATGAATGATATTCCAAAATGTTTGGCTATATAATTGCGTCTGATACGATATGATACACTCCTAATTGCAGCATCAGTGAGAATGTGTAAACGAAGAATTTCATTGATCAAGCTAAAGAATTTACACAAATTACACAATGCAAAGCTAAACAAAAAAAAAGCCTGCCATCAGCATTTCTTAGCTGGTCAGCTACTTACGGGAGAAGGGATTAAGAAAATTTCACCTTTTAGTGAACCTTTCTTTAATATTAATATACTTCATACATTAATATTTAATGTATGAAGTAGCTCTTCTACTTCAATGGTAAAACCAACATAGTTCATAAGGTTTATAATGCATGCAACCAGATAGAACGCATGGACTAGTTGGACGATGGTAACTAAAGATTATTAATGACATCAGTTCTAGTTATTGCATTTAAATCTTAAAATCAATAGGTTTGGGGGCACCATGGTCCTAGCGTGTCCTCACTGTTTTATTAGCAATACAGTTATTTTTCTCACTATCCTTGCTGAAAAAAAAAAACAGCTTAAGGACAGTTTTTACTGGTCTGTGTTTTTCTATGGTCTATACTGGTCTTTGATGGTCTACAGGGTACAGGTATTTTGTATTAATATTTGGTCATACTGGTTGTTCAGCATGATCTTTCTGAACATGCGGAGGATCAAACAGCTTGGTTATGCATCATGCATGCATGATGGTCAACCAGCTTGATCTTTCTGTTCATGCTGGTCAACCAGCATGGTGTCAAGCTTGCTCACACTGGTTATCCAGCCTGATTGTAGACCAGCTAAACCCCAATCTCAACTCAAATGAAATACCATACATAGCCTACCACATCTTGCATGCTGGTCAAAATCTGAGCTGGTCAACCAGTTTGAGCTGGCCATGCTGAGTTTTTTTTTTTCTAGCAGGGATGGATCTAAGCTTAGGAGCCATTCCACCTCCCAACACCCAACACATGGCCAACACTAGCCATGATTATTATACAAGACTGTATTAGGGTTGCAACGGTATGAGATTTTCACGGTATGATAACCGTCTCAGAAAATACCACGGTATCACGGTTATCACGGTATCACAGTTTGTTACATATATTATTAAACTGACCCTTAAAGAAATTACAACAAAGGTTTTTTGTTCAATTAACTATTTATTGTAGAAACCTGGAACAATAATATAGATAATGTCTCTTTAAAAAAAATAAGCTGTACACCATTAGGTAAAGGAAACCAGGTTTTCCCACTACTCTTAAGGGCATTAAGGGTGTATATAAAAATATATATATATATATAAATATTTATATTATATATATATATATATATATATATACACACACATACACACACACACGTGTCACACATTACATGTGCTCTAAAAAGTAAAGATCCTGTATTTAAAATATTCAGTACAATTATTTAAGTTTAAATTATTATATCTGATAAACTGAGCCTGGGTCAGTGTCTGATCAACAACTGTTGTAAACGTCCGTTTTACTGCCAAGTTGGTATATAACCAGATACTGCAGAAAGAGGGGATTTATTTCTGACATGATCCTCACAATAGAGATTTCTATTTTAAGGCTTTCACAGCGAGTCTGGTTTTAACATATGAAAAACAGGCACGTCAGAATTTGAAAATTAACGCATGTAAATGAATGGCGTCTTTCACATCCAGTCCGGCCAGGACCTTTACACGGACACGTGAATCCATCGTAGCACGCACTTCACGCCTGTACCCACGTGCCCAAATTTCGGATAACTCAGCGCTTTTGGGTTGTGCACGACTACAAAGAGGTTTTATTTAGGTTCAGATTATAAACTAAACACATACTTTGCGCTGCAGAGCGGGGTGGTGTTCTCGGAGATGGGAGAACAGGTTTGACGGATGTCCACCTTTAGCTGTGACTTTACGGCCACATTGATTACAAATCGGATAACCATCCTCGGGTGCGTTCGGCGGGTCTCTGAAATAGTCCCACACTGCTGATTTTAGTTTAGCCTTTTTTTAGGCGGACGGAGATTTGTTTAGTCTGATGCACTTTCTGCTGTTCTCACCGCTGTGTGCTGAGCAGCTGAAGCGGAGCAGAGTTGCGCATGCGCGGGTGAGTTTCTCCGCTGGCTTGTGTTTTACCGGTAATAAGCAAACACACACGGTATGATAACCGTGCATTTTAATACCATGGTATACCGTGAAACCGGTTACCGCTGCAACCCTAGACTGTATAGTTGTTAGGATTTGACAGGGTTTCTGTCAAGGCTTGGATGATCCTGATCCTATACTATCACTGGATCCTATAGGCCTGGTATTATTGTAAGAAATCAGTGACCATCGAAGGCCAAAGGATCTCATCATCTTATCATCTAATCCAATCTAATCTAAAAGAGCATGAAAAATAAACAATAGATAATAAAAAAGAGTGAGAAGCTCAATGTATTTCAGTGTAACGTCAAAAAGCCATGGAGAAAAAAATGGTGCATGCTAGCTAAGCTATAGTAACATACAGTGGCTTAACGACTTCCTTCCATCTCTATCCTGTGTGTGTAGAGCATCAGTGCTCGTGCCCTGTTGTGATGAGGGAGAGGACGGTCTTGATTTTTTTTTTTTTTTTTTTTTTGAGAAGGAGGAGGAGGGGGCAGCAGAAGGAAGGCCATTGTCGCCAAAGAGAGCAAAACGCCCGTCGTAAGCAAAGCATGACCAAAAATAACATCACTCTCCAGCGGCATTGTCTTTTGCATGCCTGCGCCTTTCATCTTTTTCTGTTACTACCGAGCCGCGACTGAACATCACGAGCCATCACACCAAAGCCCTCACACTCAAGGACGCCCGAGCAAGACGCCGGACACCCGACTGCGACACACGAAAGCGAGTCTAATTGAGGAGGAAAACGGGCGGAGGAACAAACGCGCAGGCTGCGATACAACAAACCGACGAGCAGCGGATCCGCCGCGCTTACCTGGTGACTGTGCTGCAATGTCCCGAAGACGTCAGTGATAAATCATAGGAAGCGAGAGGAAGGCGAAGGCTGCAGGAATAGCGTGTGTTCTAGGCTATTCCAGTCCCGGAGCATCTTGTCTTTCGATTTGCATGCCTTAAATGGGAGGATGCCACTGCCTGAACGTGCTGTTATTGCTATCTCTCTCTCCCTCTTGCAACGTGTTCTGACGCACACGCACACGCGAGCTGCTTCTTTTCCCGCCTGTTTTCCGTCCAGTCCCGCCTCCTCGGCGCTGCGATTGGCTGCTCGCAAAATACACTAAATTCTTATAATACACACAGATGATGAGTTTCTTTTATTTTACCACATTGAAAACCTCTGGAATATAATCAAGAGGAAGATGGATGATTACAAGCCATCGAACCAAGCTGAACTGCTTGAATTTTTGCACCAAAAGCAGTGTGTAAGACGGGGGGAGGAGAACATGCCAAGATGCATGAAACCAGGGTTATTCCACCAAATATTGATTTGAACTCTTATGACCTTTATGAATATGAATTTGTTTTCTTTGAATTATTTGAGATCTAAAAGCTCTGCATCTTTTTTGTTATTTCAGCCATTTTTTATCTTTATATGGAATTTTATAAGAAATGTTGACTGTAGTTTATAGAATAAAACAACAATGTTAATTTTACTCAAACATATACTATAATAACAAAATTTAGAAAAAATGTTTTAGAAACTGATGCGGTCTCTTAATTTTTTCATGTGTTTAATTTTTTTTCTGCACTAAAGGTGATAGTCAATAAACGCATAATATTACTAAATATTAAAACGTTTTAGAATACTTCCATTTTTTCACTTTTATTATTTTTTGCTATTTAAGCACTTCAGGTCCAGTCAATAACCAGAAAAAGTCCAAGTACAAGGTTTTGCAGTAAATTCCCTGCACTGGATTGTGTAGATTCAGCCTCCTCAACTGGACAAGCTCTCCGTGGGGTTTTCGATTTGGATTGGTGTAGCTATTTAATTCACTTGCTATAATTTCCTACAGAATGTACCTTTAACATTGGACTAAGTCTCTCTAACAGAGGTCTGACATGTGAATAGTAATAAAATCATGTAATAAAGTGCTAAGATGAGAAAATAAAAAAACGACTTGTCTGGGCCATACAGCACTGCTAATGGGCTACTAAATTATAGGGGTGTTCTAAAATTTTGACCGGAAGTGTGTATTTTATGTTACTATCCCCTTGTCCTACGGGTCAAAAATGACCCGCCCCACCAAAGCCCCCAAAAAAGCAGGCTAATTAAATTTTAAGTCCTCCAAATTTGTATTCTCCAGGATGATTTTTTTCAATGGCTGGTGTGATGAACAGGAGAAAGGTGGATGGGATGAAATCTGCTGGACATGGGCAGCTGAATATGCTGTTGTCCCTGCAATCATCCTTATGATGTTTGATGCTGTGTGTATTAGAGGGAGTTTTTGTGGCCTTTATACTTTTTTTTCTGGTGTTTAAATGCTTTTAAACCCTAGTGGTGTATAGCCCACATGAAAACATAAACAAAAACAAATTATCACTCTTTTTAATGATGGGCCATTAGGAAAATTCATAAAATTTAAAGTTGGAAAACGATAGGTTAAAGTATTTTTTCTACAGGGTCACTTTTGACACGCAAGACAACACAAGGGTTAAGGGTGATTGTGACATATGGTGAAACTGGACAAGGTTTATATATTTATATATTTTTCCTGTTTGGATGAACCCTAGCTGAAAATGTACATATTTAATATTACAGACTATTACAGACTTGTTCTGTCTCCCTCTTCTGAACTAACGACCAATCGTGGCGCATGAATGAGGGGCTTTCCTCAATACGGGCGTGAAAACAAACCGCGCTGCTGCCTCCCTCGCCCGCTGTGCTGACTGTGAGACGGCGGTATTGTCCCTACGTGGACAATGAGCACAGAAACACAATATCAGCTGTTGTAAACGCTTCAGTCTGTGATCGTAAAAGCCGCAGTGGCTACATGTAGCAGTCGTTTACAGCTGATCTCGAACTCACCGCTTAAAACCTATAATGCTCAAAATCAAATAATGAAGTGTTTTATTATTATTATTATTATTATTATTATTATTATTATTATTATTATTATTATTATTATTATTATTATTGTTATTATTATTACTGTAAACGTAAAATAACACTACGAGATACATGACACTCTACTATAATAATTATAGTAATATATGCAATAATAACGTTTTTGGTTCGCTATATTAATATTCTTAGTATTGTTACGTTAGTTGGTTATTTCATGTTTTGCTCATATAAACGCTAAAACTATGCGGATCCTGAATCAGAGTTCTGCTGCTGAGGATGAGCGTGATTTTCCTCTCAGTCTATTTTTCTGCACCAGCTGGACTATTTTCGGTCTGTTGGAGGCGAATTTTGACGTAAACAGCGCAGCAGGCGATGTCCACGATTCAGCAGAGAGCACGAGAGAGATTTTTTTTTATGGCGCAGAGCTTTTTAATAGAAAGCCAGGCTGCCGCGTTGCCTTATTTATATGTAAGTGAATGCAGGCCACCAGATTTGGCTGATTGTGGAAACACTTGACTCTTGACTGCGAGGTTTCTCAGAGCAGTGCGGCTATTCTCATTAAAATTAACTCCGTGATCCGCCAGGCTTTACTCTCAGATTCAGGAAACCCAGCTTTTGTCTCCCTCCAATGGTCCTGAGGGGGGATTACAACGGAAAACTCTTCAATCGGTTATTGTTGTTAGTATGACTAAGAGAATATTAATTTATTAATATTAGTTTTTTTCTGGATTGTTTACACACAATTTCTGGTACTTGAGACAAAATGACCACAACATGTAACTTACGCACCAACCCCTTGAACCAGTTCTGCTAAACTACAAGCACAAACCCTGCTGTACACTCAAATTGCAGTTCTGAAACACACTTTTTATATACACTACATACACACTTGCATTTGGCACAATTTTCATAAATAAA
This sequence comes from Astyanax mexicanus, assembly GCF_023375975.1. Classification (NCBI taxonomy): domain Eukaryota; kingdom Metazoa; phylum Chordata; class Actinopteri; order Characiformes; family Acestrorhamphidae; genus Astyanax; species Astyanax mexicanus. The sequence continues at coordinate 18,795,582 of NC_064423.1, read as the reverse complement.
ATCTCTAGTTTTCACAAGGAACACACTGATATTTAAAAATCTAAAGATAATTACCCTACTATGCACACTGACTGGTCACATGGGCAAACAGACCGAAACAGAAGACAGGATGCAGCATAGTTTTTTGTTTACGGTAATTTTATACAATACATTCTTCTCTTGTTTTCTATGTAAATCACTGCATATTTGTGTTGGTTGCATTGTACACTGTGTACATTGTTTTTGTTTGTAAAATAAAATATATTTTTACTGTGTATTTGTGTGTTCTGAGTATAAAAAACAATAATATTAAATATTTTCAACGCACTTATGTATTTCGTCGCTGTCCAATGAAAAACACTTATCTCCAAAACAGCAACTTTACATAAAAGATAAAAAACCTTGTAAACTTTCAATAGAAATCAATGTAAAAAGAGTTTATTTCAGGTCATTTTAAAGAGTTTCTATTGATCCGTTCATCAAGAAATTTTTGCACAGTGTAAGGGACAGTTTGTCTGTTCAAATTATGCAGTAAACTAAAAATCAACAAAAATGGAGCTAAGTGTTTTTAATAGGACAGTGACAATTTATCTGTAGTAAGTGTAACACTGAACAAAAAAGTCATTATGATGAATGGAGAAAAGTGTTTTACACTGGGCACATCAGTGTTCATTTTCTTCTTTTGATTGTCTGTTCATATGATGGTTTGTGTGTGTCATCTGAACACAAAATAGCCTTTTGTGAAGAGATAACACTGTTTTGAATGTAAAGTTTCATTTTGCAGGAGAATTGAAGAGTTTTGCCTATTGTGTGCGTGTTTGTTGGATTTGTGTGATCATTTAAAGAAATGTGTCTTGGCAATTGAGAAAAACTGTATGACCCTATACAAAGGTGTTTAATTACATTCATTTTCCAATATACTTGAATAGTTGAGTTTTGATTTGAAAATGCATTTTTTTGTGAACAGTAAAGATTATTCCTAAAGACTTTATGATCTGATCAGTGTTTTCCTTTTTTCTATGTTGTGTGTAACAAGTTAAGTTTTTTTATTTTGGTTGACTCAGGGTCTGAACTGAAAACATTGTTTGCTTTTGAGCACTGTTTAAACTGTTTTGAGGCAATAGTTTGGTTTTGCAGGAAGAGTCAGAGGTTTTGTGAATGTAGTTTGAAAATTTTGTTTTGTGTTTACAGTTTAAATACATGGAGGGATGGTTTCAATAAAGGTATCTTGGCAATGGCAAAACTGTAATGACTTTCCCCAGTGTTAAATCAGAAGCTGAAAACATTTAGCAAACTAACAGGCTTCCCAGTGATTGCTTTTGTTTCCAGATCTTTAGACGGCTGTTTGGAGGTAATATTGATAATTGATGAGAACTAATTAGATATTTAGAACGTTTGGATGTTTGTTTCAGCTGACAGTTGCTAATTACACTTTGTGAAATGCCTCAGGCCTGAGAGGCTAAACCATGTCAAAACAAAATCTGAGCTTTTGCTTCTAAAACTATAGACTTTCCTTTTATTGTTAAGTAAAAAGCTATGTGTTAGGATGTGTTGACAATATTGTTTTTTATGTTTATTTTATTATTTGGCAAAGCATGACCAAACTGTGTACAACTGTATATTTTATTCTATATATAGTACAGTTCTAATTATATAAACGTTTGCTACTCTAAAATGCCTTAGAAACCTGACATTTCTTTCTTTCTTCTTCTTCTTCTCATCATTATTATTATTATTATTATTATTATTATTATTATTATTATTATTATTATTATTATTATTATTATTATTATTATTATTATTACTACTATTATTATTGTTATCTTATATTGTTCTGAAGGATATTACAGTTTTTCTCAATTGCTAAAACACTAAACCCGTTTGTCTGAACCAAATGCTCAGTGCCCTGAACCCATTTATTGAAATGGTCAATCTTTTGGCAGAACCTTAAGCACTTTTCACCTAGTTAGACACTTGCAACAACAACTTGCAAACATATTTTCACCCACTAAAACACATTTGGCACTCTGATGCACTTGGGCTGCATAATGTTAAGCACAGCTGGCAAAAGGGAAATTCAATGAAAGCACAGGTGTTTCAACTTAAACACTGCAACTCAAAATTGATAACACATGTGACTAATGAGGTGAAGACACCAATATAAGCCAGTCCATGGGGCCCTGTTTGTTGAAGTCTCACTATGGACAGAAACAATCAGAGAGGCAGAGTAAGAGTAAGAGGTGGAAGAGGTGGAAGAGGTGGAAGAGGAGGAAGGGGAGGTATGAGACGAAGAACAAATATTTCAGATGAAATACGGGCAACTGTCATAGACCATGTTCTTGTCCACGGGTTGACAATGAGGGAAGCGGGACTTCGAGTTCAGCCCAACCTAAGCAGATTCACTGTGTCCACCATAGTCCGAAGATTCAGAGAAGAGAACAGGTAATTGCTTTTTTTCATTTTGTACATTTGTGCAGTATGACTCAATAAAAAGGTGTTTCATTACACTCATTTTCCAATATACTTGTAGGCCTCGTACTACATGTATTTTTTTGTAATTGCATGTTCTTTTTGTAGAATTACCAGATTGCCACATCAGGGAGGGAGGCCATCTATGTTGTCCCCACGCCAAGAGACCCTCATTGTTGACATGGTCCGTCAGAACAATTCAGTCAAACTCTGTGAAATACAGCAGAAGATCATTGACGACCATGTTGATTTTGAAGGCATCACCAGTATCAGCATTTCCACCATTGATCGTGTCCTAAAACGCAACAGGATGCGGATGAAGCAACTGTACAGAGTACCCTTTGAGCGCAACTCAGAAAGGGTCAAGGAGCAAAGATTCCACTATGTACAGGTAGGTGTTCAATACTGCTGTCTACTCTACAGCATAAGGTTGTCTTATGCTGTACAGCTTACAAAGCTATATGTATTTTCCCATAGAGAGTGTTTCAACTGGATTCCTCAGAACAACCACATGAATATATTTATATGGATGAAGCTGGGTTCAATCTGACCAAAAGGAGGAGGAGAGGCCGGAATGTGATTGGCCAACGACCCATTGTTACAGTTCCTGGCCAGCGTGGTGGCAATGTCACTTTATGTGCTGCAATCAGCAATCATGGTGTTCTCCACCATCATGCCACATTGGGGCCATACAACACTCAACATCTCCTGACATTTTTAAGTGATCTTCGGGATATTGTGTTAGGGTTTCAGCAGCAGGATCATGAACAGACAGAGCATCCTGTCTATGTCATTGTGTGGGATAATGTGAGTTTTCACCATGCCGTGCAGGTCAGAGAGTGGTTCACTAGAAACCAAGAATTCCTGAATGTTTTCCTACCACCATACTCCCCTTTCCTCAATCCAACAGAGGAGTTCTTCTCTGCATGGCGCTGGAAGGTTTATGACCGACAACCCTACACCAGGGAAAATCTCTTGCAGGCCATGGAACTGGCCTGTAATGATATAGGTGTGGATGCATGCCAAGCGTGGATCCGGCACACTAGAAGTTATTACCCACGCTGCCTGGCAAGGGAGAATGTGGCCTGTGATGTAGATGAAGTCCTGTGGCCTGACCCAGCACATCGACATGATGTTATAGAGTAGATATTGTATGCACTTTTGTTGTAAAGTTTATATATATATATATATATATATATATATATATATATATATATATATATATATATATATATATATATATATATATATATATATATATATAAACTTTACAACAAAAGTATATATTATTTTAGGACTACACAGGCTAAACAAGAATTTTGTTTTGAAAATGCATTTTTGTGAACAATAAAGGTTATTTCTAAACACTTAATGATCTGATCGTTTTGTTTTCCTTTTTTCTATGTTGTGTGTAATGACTGCTCAGTAGTGTTTTCATTTTGATTGACTCGGGGTCTGATCTGACAGCATTGTTTGCTTTTGAGCGCTGTTTGAACTGTTTTGAGGTGATAGTTTGGTTTTGCAGGAAGAGTCAGATGTTTTGTGAATGTAGTTTGAAAATTGAGTTTTGAATTTACAGTTTAGCGACATGGAGGGACAATTTCAAGAAATGTGTCTTAGCAATTGAGAAAAACTGTAAACAAGTAACTCAAAAGTTGTTCCTCCTTTAAATTTAACCATGATAAAAATACACTTGAAACATCCAACCCTTAACGAAGTGTAACACTTAGGATACCATAGCAACTACCCAACAACCTCATAGCAACATCTTAGCAACCTTTACGCAACCAATGGGAGGGAGGGAGGCAGGGTGAGAGAGAGAGAGAGAGAGAGAGAGAGAGAGAGAGAGAGAGAGATAAAGAGAGAGAAAGGGAGGGAGAGAGGTATAAAAAGAAAGAGAGACATAGAGAGAGGTAGATAGAGATAAAGAGAGAGGTAGATAGAGAGATAGCGAGAGAGAGAGTGAGAGAGATAGAGGGAGAGAGAGAGAGGTGGGCACAGTGACATCAGCGCGTGCAGCATCCCAGCCTCTCCTCAGTGAAGGCTAAGCTAACGCTAGGTCCGAGTCCACGCCCAGTACCAGCGCCGCCGCTGCTGCTGCTGCTTCACCATGAGGTAAAATACTGAACCTGTACCTGATTACTGTACACTAGTGAGGCGTATTAGCGGTGAATGTGTGCGGCGTGAGTGTGTTTTGCGAGCGGGTGTTTTGTGTGAGCGGCTGTGTGCTGTGTGTGAGCGGGCGCTGTGTGGGGTTGTGCGCTGAGAGGAATATTTATGAGGATGGTGGAGAAGCTGAGGGATGGTGGTGGTCTCGTAACGTTATACCACAGCGCGTAGATAACGCTATGGAGGAATAGGGGGTTAAATCGCTGAATTAACTGATATCTGTAGCTGCGCAGGGTGTGAGATATGTGTGTGTATTATAGAAAAGGCTAAGCTACATTTTTAGCTAATTATATATTTTATATTTGTATTTTTATTCTCTACACCGACGTCGCAGCCACGACCAAGGTCGACGGCGGAGTCGCTGCTCTGTCTGTATCCGCTCTACCTGAGGAGCTGCTGATTAGCTTATGGGTATAGAAATATGTAGCCAGGTTAACGTTAGTTATCCTAGCTCACTGAGGAGAACCTAATCTTCTATAATAATGAGGAATAATTGTTAATATTTCTTCTAGAAATAATTATCATTTTTCCTCATTTTATTTTTTTAATTTGGTCACATTTCTCTCAGTGTTGCGTCAATATGAACCAAGAGGAGAAATGGAGCCTCCATTGCAAACCCGTCCCCATTTCATAGAGGAAAAAAGACAAAAGATGGTGTAGAAGAAGATGGTAGGATTTCTCAGACTCAAAAGAGACTAGACTACGTGAAATACATGGCAATAAATAATATAATTCGTTTATTAGGGCAGAGGTTAAGAAATTATGAGGTTTTGAGATGTTTAATAACAATAATGTGACTGAAAGCACTGTATGGATCTGTTTACCTCAGATATGTGGCATTTGATTAGGTTAAGTCAGCTAAGCTAACCAGTATCTCAAATACAGTGTACTAGCATTCATTTGGATTATAAATTAAACTATTCTTGCATCACCAGTTATACCACCTATATATTCATATGTTATATCAGTATTATATCTCTTACTGAACATACTGAAAAGTCCTGGGGTTGCATTCAAATACTTGTATTTTAATACAGTTTAATGCATTTATAGCCCTCTACCTGAATATGCTAGCTAACTGTATAATCCAGTTTGTTGGTGTTATATGTCATTAAAAGGTCTAATTAGAAAAAAAAAGAAAATGTAAAAGACTATTTATCATTTTGTATTCATGACATTTTACTGCAGTGGCCATTTGTGTTGTTTTTCATCACTGGACTCTTTGTTCTGTTGTTATTATTATCATCAGCTGCTGAAATGTTTTACATTTTTATTTAGTAAGTTGAAGATTTGTTTGCTTTAAATAGCGAGAGAGAGGGATATATACATCTCTAAAAAAATAAGAGACCACTAAAAAATAAAGAGTTTATTTGATTTTACCATTAAAAATCTCTGGAATGTAATCAAGAGGAAGATGGATAATCACAAGCCAACAAACCAAACTGAACTGCTTGGATTTTTGCACCTGGAGTGGCAAAAAGTTATCCGAAAGCAGTGTGTAAGACTGATGGAGGAGAACATGACAAAATACATGAAAACTGTGATTAAAAACCAGGGTTATTCCCCCAAATATTGATTTCTGATCTCTTAAAACGTTATGAATATTAACTTGTTTTCTTTGCATTATTTATCTGAAAGCTCTGGATCTTTTTTATTTCAGCCATTTCTCTTTTTCTGCAAATAAATGCTCTAAATTACAACATTTTATTTGGAATTTGGGAGAAATGTTGTCCGTAATTTATAAAATAAAACAACATGTTCATTTTACTCATGTATATACCTTTAAATAGCAAAATCAGAAAAACTGATTCAGAAACTGAAGTGGTCTCTTAATTTTTTCCATAGCTGTATAGTGAGTGACTAGTATGATAAAAGCTGGGGTTGCATTTAATTGTTTGTATTTATTAAGGTTTAATGCATTCATAGCCCTCTACCTGAACATGCTAGCTATGTAATCCAGGTTAATATGGTCCCAGTTTGTTTCTTTAATATATATTAATAGTTTGTACATTTTATAATTTATATACATGCTCAGGTATCAGCTTTACCATCAGATGCACACAACAGACACATTAGATATCAAATATTAGATATCGAATATCACATATTAAATAGACACATCAATCCAGGAGTCATATTAGTGCATCAATAATAAATCCTTAGTACAGGGGTACTTTTTAGTTTTGTATTTGGAAGAAGAAAGAATATAGACAGTGATTAATAGAGGTTTATGTCATTATAAGGACTAATGAGACCTTAACATGACCACCTCTTGGCAGTGATAAAGGTATTGGGGGAGGGGGTCCAAGTGAATCTAGTCCTAGTTTGTGTACATTTAATGAGTTATATTAATAAATATATAGGTTAGAGATGCACCAAATAAAAAATATTGTGTAGAATATAAACTAAATTGCATAAATGTGTTTTGTCTTGCTTTTCAAAGAAAGTGCAATTACAACACTGCAATTTAAAATATTTATTGAACACTGAATATTGTTAACATCCCAATAATACTAATAAAGCACAATCTTATCAATTATTATGAATAAAACTTAAAACACTATAAGTCCTGAGTAAAATGCTGGGATTAAAAATGCTCCCACAATTTTAATCCAGCAGCCTCTACATGTTTCTGCACGTCATCGCACCTTAAATCAGGCTGCCAAAAAGCAGAGGTCAGTGCCACGGGGGAGAACAACAGGGTGACTCAATCACCAACCCCGAGAAAAAGCCTAGACTCAAAATGATCCCTTATGTAATGTTGCGTAACACATTTTGGATATTCTTTTATATCCCAATGAAATATAATTCATATATTAAAGAATTCTATTATTCAAAAATATATTAGTCACATTTTCATGCATGCTTTAAGCAATACTGTGCAAAATTAGTTCTTTGAGTGATGTGTAATGTTGCTTTTAAGTCACTACATGCTATTTATCTTATACATTACTCTGTTAGTTTGTTTTGTTGGCAATAACTGTAGATATGTTTGACCTTAAAACACAAAAAAAGTCATAAGTACGAGCTTCTGAGGGGGGACTTGAATACAGCAATAGAACAGGGGTTTGAACCCTTGTCATTTTACCCATCACAAAACGTACCACATAAAAATGACATAAAATGTAATTGACAACTTAAATCTAACTAAACTAATTCAGCAAAACAATCAATGTATCCATATGTAGTCAGACTCACTTATGGCTCGAACTGCTTTAGTTATATAAAACCCTGTTTTATCCTTGATGGGTAAAACTGAAAACAATAACAATACTCTGTAATTCATTTTACTATCTAACGTTATTCATTTAAATAACTTGCTAAAGCATCAGCTAGCTTTGATAATCACATAATACACCAGACCAATCAATGAGCTTGACCTGGATATACTGTTTCATTTTTCCAAATTATTTTCATAATATCTAGCACATTTAAAAAAACATATCTATTTATATGTATTGGAAGGATTTTTACTTTGCAAAACAGAAAAAGGACTACCGGTACGTTTTTTGAGTCTCGAGTTATAAACCACTGCTGTACAAGATGTTTGAATGTTCATCAGGGAACACAATTGCTTCTTTTATGGTCGCCCAGAGAACCCTTAGAGCACCTTGACTTTTTATTGTTATGAATAGCCCAGATAACAGACTGCATTAAAAAATAAACTTTTAGCCAGTTCTGTTGTGGTAGATCTTCCAGAACTCACTCAATATATATTTGTGAGGTGAAGCCTTGCTGAGATTTGGTTAAAAGCTGAAACCCCTCTTTCTTTCCCCTTTATATACACTCTTGTAGAAGCTGCAAGGTTGGATATTTGATGCTGAAAGAAATTTAGAATCATATCAAATGATGATGTATTTTTACAGAGAGTGTAATGTTAAGGTGATGCATAGTACTGCAGTTGTAACCCCCTGAGGAATATATGTATAATACATTTCTCTTTTTAGTTTGTTTCTATTTATGCTAGTCAACATAGACATAATGGCAACTTTAACATACTGTATGATATGTGGTGTGTTTTTGCATCACCATTGGCATGTATGTATGTGAAAATATTGGACATTGTCACTGGTTCAAAGATATGGATGGTATAGATGCACTCTAAGATGAATAAATATTGCTATTTATTGGAAACACATTTGCATATCAAATGCTTTTTTTCAGTGTCAGTATAACAATGGCCAGTATTGAAACACCAAGAATAAAGGAGTGCAAATAAAGGAATGCACTGTCTAACAAAAGCACCAGCAAAATGAGGCCGTATGAAATCTACTGGTTAGAATTAGATTTTTAGGGTGTTCTGTGAACTGACCTACAATTACTGACCGGGAATTTGAGGCCTAAATCCCATCAAAAGGACTCACCTCTCCTCTGCAATGCTGAGGGTTTTTTTCCTAGGTGCTTTTCTCAGATCAATAAACTCACATAATTGAATTGCATGGTTGCAGAGCTGCTCAGTACATCAGATTTGTATAACAAAATCTGCCTTAATTTGATTAGGTGGGAAAATTCAGTGAAAACATGTTTTGGATAGATACTGGGACATTGATTCATTATTTGTGTTGGTTAGGTTCATATTTGCATAGGTAATGTTTAGGATTTTTCTTCTTTTGGCTTTTTTTATTGCGCTACTTTGAGCTGTTGGGTCAATGGGTCACATTTCTCGATTCCAGGAGTAATCCGATTTGCTTGTACTTTAGACTGAAAAAAAAAAAAATAGAAATGGTGCTTTGATAGATCCAGAATAGATGTAGAAGCTGCACTTGAGTTTAGTATGTGGATCTGAAAAAGACTAAGCATTTAAATTTTACATAACCTGCTAATTTTTGTATTTATATTAACCTAGTATTTGCCTAAAGTGGCGGTCCATATTATTTTGTTTCTAAACTGAAAGCAGAAGCATTTCTGAGTGGAGAAGGGACAAAATATTGTGTTTAATTGTACCAGTGTACTGGAACGACCATCCCTGCTAAGCCTTATATATTTTTATTCTAAAAACTGGGGTATTGGGTTGCATTTCACGGGAGTTTTTCTGGCCACGTCACGAGTCTTTACGTACCGCCTCTAAAAGAGGATCCGGCTCAGTTTTACTGAACATGAGCGGCTGGTGGAGCAATGGAGACTTTAGAAGAGGAAACTCAGGGCTCAGTAGCTTATTCACTCATAGTAAAAACAAAGTGTGTAGTTAGTGAAGTTTCTGACTGAGCTCTCTCTCTCTCTCTCTCTCTCTCTCTGACTGAACATAGCCTGGAATCGGATTCATCTGCTCTGAAAGGAGACTGCATCACACCCGCCCAGTTTAAAATGATTCTTCCGCATGCTCAGTGCAATTACCCATTCTCACCAGAGAGGGCCCTAAATCCCCCAAATCTCAAAACTTACGGACATCAGGTTTAATGTTAGGTATTCACATAATAGAAATTGACCATTATGTTATTTTATCTCTAATTACTGAAACACACTTCCAAAACATTCAAATTATTTATTATTTTCTGGTGAAATAAAACCTTTTAAGACTTTTTAAGTGTTCATTTGACTCTCACACACTGAAAGATTGGATTGGTGTATTATTTCCTATATGATTTCACTCAATAATCAAGATACACATTACTGTTGTCATACTAGTTGGTCAGCATAATAATAAAAGAAAATAATGGTCCGCTTGGCTTTTAAAGTGGCTTTTAAACATGAGTCAACCTCCTTATTCATCACTTGTGTGTGATGGCTGTGCTTATTTCTAAGGCTGCTTTAAGTAAAGCACATTACTGGACATTACTGCTCAGGCCCATATCAGATAGCCTCTCACATCTCTGTCCAGTTAAGTGACTTTGTCACTTAATGTCAAGTTGGGACAAATACAGAAAAAGCTAGTTAGTGTTTTCCAGGTATTTTGGGATTGCACAATAATATTGTAATGACATGAATATCTACAGACTTTTCCTAACTGTCATCAGACCAGTTTTTATAAAATGAATTAGCTCAGACTGATCAAAGATTCCATATGAGTAGAATGTGAAGGTAATGCTGGGCTGCTGCATCCTAAAACTACTACATTTCTGCCTTTTACAAATGTGCATTCTTCATCTTCTTAAGTGACAAAAGATATATACCTAAAATACATGGGACACAGACATCAGTTCATAATTCTTACAGTATATTCTTGTATGAATATATATCTGATTTTATGTCTTTAACTGGCCATTAAGGGTGGGCGATATGGCCCCCCCAAAAAATCATGATATTTATGGTATTTTTGCGATAACGATACTCTTGGAGATACAACAAAACACTGAATTATACAAAAAATATATATAAAAATTATAAAAATAATTATTGTATTGCATATGATATGATATGGCACACCCCTAACTGAGATATTAAAAAATACAAGCATTTGTATCACATTTGTAACAGAAGTCAATGATCCAGAATGTCATGATACTAATAATGCACTCTATTTATCTCCATATATCCAGGATTAAAGTAAAATAAATGATACTGGACAGATACAACCTGTCTCTGGGAGATATATAATGGGACATGAAAACAGTGTGAATTTTTCTTTTGCTAAAAACAGCAAAAAAGTAGTACCCTGACGTGATAATTAGGAGTGGGTAATATTGCACGATATTTCAGGGTATAATTTCGTTCACAATATAAAAAAATGTTGGAGATATTATTGCGTATGATGGGATATGATATGTCACACTCCTACTGGCCAGTTATGTTCAATTGTATGAAACAGCAATATTGCTTATTGGTTAGATTGGCACAGTGTTTAACCTTCTCAACTTATGTCCATATATATCAAATGTCTCTATTGTCTACCATTGCCTTCAGCTCAATTCATGCAAATGTAATCATATATAATCTAGTAAAAGTTAGAATTTTAGAGTAAACATTGTTTACTTATGATATTTCACCTGTTTTCATGTTTTGTTGCAATTTTGCAAAGAAAAATAATAATTTTCAGTCTAAATTTGATATTTTTACATTTTGTAGCCTCTGACCAGTGTTGGTGTGATGCTAATATATGTCCATTTCATCAATAATACCAAAAATAAAGCACAAAAAAAATAAAAATATATATATAAACAATATTTTTCCTGTATTTTTAAACTTTGCAGCAGGTCAGTTTGCCCCACAACATGACATGAAGGTTAATGATGGTTGGTGTCACATTGTGGTCAGGTTCAGCTGGGACCAGATACGCACTTGCTGGAAGTCATTTGAGAACATATCAATGTTTTTTTTTCCCTTCTGCTTGATAAATAGTTAACCCTGACTATTTTATTCTATTGATCCACACTCATTGAACTGCAAACTGACCGGCTCCTGTACCCTGTGGGACCATTTGAACAGGACCTTAACTGACCTGAGCTTTCCACATGCACCCTCTGTCAGAAATGAGTTTGATAATCCAGCCAATATTAGGAAGATGGCCTTGCACATTTAAAGTGGAAGTCCTCGTGTCCTTTACAGTTATGCAGTGCAGGGATGAAATTTTGATGACTCATAGCACTATTACACAGATCCTCAGCCTAGTGAATAATTCACTGACCTCAGTTTGGTGAGAAACGCTCTCCCTGCTGGTCTCTTTATTAGCGAGTCCTTGGCACTTTGACCATACAGGCCAATTATCCTGTCAGGGTAGCGGTCAGCAATGTTTCGCACCTACTATCTGGCATAGCCTTTAATTAAGTGAAAACAGCCTCATTGTTTTCTTCGAAATAGTTGTTGTTACCCTAATTACTCACAATTCCATTCATTCAACCCACTATTAGGCTGCTCTGGTTATTTGTGTCATTAATCCCCATTTTTGGCGCTCGCTGGTGGACTAAATCTCTGACCCCACAACAGTGTGATTATGGTTCTGTTAGAAAACACAAACTCTAAAATTTCACTTTTTAATTTCAAGTACAGAGAATTAGGATCAGGCCAACCTATGCAGATTTTTTCCTGGATCAGGTAGCAGATATTTTATGATCAATCCAGTTCCAGTCCTTTTTTTATTTTTCATTCTAGGCACCACTAATAATCACTATTCACAGACTGCATCAGTAACAAGAAATCTTCTCACAAGATAAAAAAACAGTTCATAGTCTGCAGTTACTATTTTACAGTAATACATAAAAAACTTAACACAATTAATGTACTTCATGTGCTTTGACTGTGTTTGACACACTTTTTTTCCAGACAATGATCTGTATTTTTTTGCTTGCTTTGTGTGTGCTACCTAAACCATGTGAGGAAATACACTTTCATCATGTGAATGGAAAAGAATAGAATAGAATAGAATAGAATAGATTATTACAGACTAAAGATTATTAAATGTAAATTAAAAAAAACTAAATAACAACCATATACAGGCTAGGTACAACTTAATATGATTTGTTACTGTGTTGTGTTGATGGCATTTGGAACATATCCTCCTTAGTAGAACTTTTTGTTCATCAAAGGCACTTTATCTTTAGCTCTTTGACTAGTTGTGAAAAAGATGCATTGTTTCTAAAACCATTGCTTTGGCTTTCCCAGATAATGCTCTGTTATAAAAAATATCTACAGTTTTTTAAGCATTTTTTATAAATGCTTGTGGTTACATTTATGGGTGGGCGATATTTCCCTAAAATATAATCACAGTATTTATTTTTTTGACATAATATTCTTGACATATTTTACATTAATTTCGAGAATATACCATTGCGACGAAATAAATATTTAAGTTTTATTTAGTATAAATATAACAGTTACATTCAGTAGAAACAAAAAAAATAAATAACAAGACTTTGAATCAAAATAAAACAAAATAACAACATAAAAAATAACAAAATAACATAAATAAAGTAATGTGTCAACAAAAATCTACTATCTTCTATTAAGACTGCTTTTAAGCAGTATGCTTTCTTACAATATGGAGCTTTTTTTGTGGTAGAACTTTTCGCGATATCATTGCTTACAATACAATATAGCACACCCCTAGTTACAGTTCTATTAGAATCCAATCCATATACTAGTTACATGAAGTGACCAGGTGTAAGCAGTGTCTACTACCTGATTGGTTTTAGTCGATACTCTGCTTTATAGTATTCAGACTGGATTTGGGGACACAAAAACTGAATCAGTATAAATCAGAGTAGTTTTTTGGTTCAGTTCAGTATCATTAAGGACATAATACATAGAATATGTTGTGTTAACTATAAAATATACCACAGTTTGATATATATTGTTATATATTTAAGAAAAGAAGATATATACAGTATTTTGGCCACAAAATGAATGTATTACATAAATAATTGATTATTACTAGAATACATTTTTCTAATATCCTAAAATAGATGCAGTTGATCCAAAGCTTTAGATCAGTGTATTTGTATCCAATCACAAATACATATTAAATCTAAACCACATTATTTCATTTTTTTATTAAAATGGTGGATGTGTGTGTGTGTGTTTGGTCTATTTTGTAGAATGGACACTCTAATAGTAAATGGTGGTGTTTTTATGGTAGTTACTGTTCTCCTGGTGCATCAGTTGAATCCGGTTGCAGTCGCTGTTGTTGGTGTAAAACAGGGCAGCTCTGTTTGGCTCAGAATCAGGATTCTCAAGCATGCCACCCTCCATCGCAGGTGCCGTTTCCATAGCAACCAGGCGGTCTAGGAGTAAATGGGTGGTGGGAGATGCAGGCGGAGCGGCCGGGAGAGAGAGAGATAGAGGGAAGGAGAGAGAGGGAGGAGGGGTTGATGGAGGGGGATCATTCTCCGCTCCATCTTCTTTGTTCTCTCTCCTGCTGCTCGTGGCCTAGTTAAGTGGCCAGTAACAGAAATTAGCCCCTCAACAACATTACGCCCTTCTGTTTCTGCTGCTCGTCTGCTTTCACAGCAGAGCACCATCATTTGTGTCCTGCACAGGCTATAGCAATTACAGCTGCTTAATTTTATTTGATTAAATCCATTAAATCATCACATTTAAATGCATTATTTTTAGTGCTAATCTGATCTTTCCCTGAGACTAGAACTCTGTAGATTCTAATTCAGTAATTATGCATGTTAATGCATGTTTCTAATGCATGAGAATGTGTTTTCAGTTGATGTTTCTTTTTAAGCCTTAACAGTGTTGATTTAACACTTGCAAATTTGCTGTTTGTATTATAAGATATTAAACACACACTATAAATGTCTGTATTAAAAATGTCTGGTAAAATCAAGACGCTTACATTATATAAACTAAACTGTAGAACATACTTTTTAACTTAATTCTACACATTTAACTGCATTATTTTAAGATCATATTCAGTTTGTTGACAATGAAAGCCAATCATTTTCCAGTTTAGTAAATGGGTCTGGCAATGCACATACCTTATGCATGAGAATTTGATTTGCTGTTTGTTTTCTGTTGTTATTCTTTTTTTAAGCCTTAATTTGATGCATTTATAACACTATGAAATGGTGTAATCTTTACAAACAGTTCATAGTGTGTGGCAATACAATGGCATACTAACACTACACATGAAGCTGAATGGCAAGAGAGGTCAGTTAGGCTGAAGTAAAATATATTAAAAACACTATAAATTGTCATTGTAAAAATACAACTTTCCAGACCTTTATATTGTAAAAACTAATCTGTGCCTAGAAACAGAGTACTAATAATTTTACTGATTTCATGAATTAAATCTTCACATCAGATCTTTCATTAACATTAGAAGTGTATGTGGATTAATGAGCTGTGCTTCTGCTTAGCAACTGAAAGACTTACATATACAATCAAACAAAAAGTCATATTTTTCATAGTATTTCTGAATTCATTTATTATAGTTCTAGAATGAAGACCTGATCTCCTAACCACTTAAATCTAAAATATACCAAATAAAAATACCTTACTTTAATTTGTTTTTATTTAATTTATTTTGTACATACTTTTTTTTTTTACCAGATGACATGCAGACTTGAATTAATTTTTTATTATTTTGTTCCATCTTTTTTTTTCTAATGGCTCGATGTTCAGGGTTGGATAGAGGGAGGCAAGTTGTTTAAAGAGTTTAATGTTTTGAAAAAAAACATTGTTTGAATGAATGATGTACCAAGTTTAAAATATATACAAATATTTGTTAAAAAAATACATTAGACGTGTATCATTTTCCACTTCGGTTATTGGCTCTGGAAAATGCACATTTCTTGTGGGAAATGTTTTGCTTTTTGATTTATATATATTTTGATGTATATTTTTGATTTGCTCCACGTTTAATCTTTCTTTGGCATTGAAAGATGGCCATTTCCAGTCTGTATCCTGTCAGTCTGTGTATTAGTGTAATTATATCCCTCATGCTTTTCTCCTAAAGAACAGAAAGGCTGATTTGTATTTTTCAGGGATTTGAGCATTGATCGTGATTAGGCTCCTTTGTTTCGCCGGACCTCCAGAGCAGTCGCTTTATCCAGTCGATACGTGCTGGACCTTTATACAGCTATTGTGTGCGCATGACTGGAGCGCCGCTGGCTGACTTGAGTTATATCACTGTGAAGGTTGTTCTCAGTGTAGAGAGGAGTCACAGACACCACAGCACAGCACAGAGCTGTACTGGAGTCTGTTAAACCCCTCTCTGTCCATTTAAATCAATGGGAAAGCTAAGCTTCTTGCTATGCACTGAAATGTCCTTTTCCTCATCTGATTAATTTGACCGTATCCATTTATCATATTTGCTTTGCTGTTTCATTTAAAATGGCTTGCTGCTGGTCTATTGGATGACCAAACAATAAGAGTGAAGGGGTACATGACTAGAAGTGGGGAGGATAGACATTGTCCCATATGTACAGGTATTCTCAAGAATGCAATCAGATTTAAGATCTAATTCCGGCTGAGTTGTGCTGTCATTTTATTGCGTAAATAATAGGCAATATGTTTCATAATATGAGTGCGTAATGTGTTTCATAATAATATGAATGTGCCTTGGTACTGGCACCCCCTCCGCCCTGCACATTTTCAGCATTCCCTGCTGCTCTCAACATATCTGATTAAAGTAATCAGCTCATTATCAGGTCTATTCAGGGCTACAGGGGAGTTGTTGAAGCAGGGGATCCTCTAGAAGGTGTAAGGCAGTGTGGTGCAAGGGCCAAGTGTGAAAGCATATTAATAAATGCTGTTTACTGACACAAAAGCCCAATCCCATTTCTCTTTTCTACCTCTACTTCTTGTTTTCGAGTGTAACCATTCAGCTAAGAGCAGAGATACAAGAGGAAGAAGTAAAATCCTCCACCTAAGAAATAGGAAAACCCTTCAAGCACCGGATACAGAAATACAGCTCTGGAAAAAAAATAAGAGACCACTTAAGAACTTGATTTTACCAAATTAAAAAAACCCTCTGGAATAGAATCAATAGGAAGATGGATGATCACAAGCCATCAAACCAAGCTGAACTGCTTGAATTTTCGCATAAAATTATCCAAAATCAGTGTGTAAGACTGGTGGAGGACAACATGCCAACATGCATGAAAACTGTTTAAAAACCAGGGTTATTCCACCAAATATTGATTTCTGAGCTCTTAACACTTTATGAATATGAGCTAGACAAATACTAACGTTATCTAAATTCTGAACACTAAAACTTAAAACCTTGACGCAATTGATGTTGTAGCTGTATTATTAGAAGTTTTAAAGTTGTCAGATTAGACCTTCATGTTGGGTTTGTTTGATTGTTTGTTTGATGCTTGATTGGAATGAGATCTAAACTCTTTGTCATGCTTCCCAAATCATTCCCGAACAATGTGTTGAGTGATTCATCCTGCTGGAAGATGACTCTGCCACTAAGTAATACTGTTCCCGTAAAGGGTTTTAGGTGGAACGTCCACAAGAAGGAACATCCACAAGAACATTGCTGGTTCATTGTGGTTTCCTTCTATTGGCCACTTTTTCTGCTGACCTTTGCATGCCACTAACATCTCAAAAGATTGGTCTGATGTTTTGGAGATACTCCAAATGATCAGTGTTTAATAATACATAAGATTACATAAGATTGATTATTTTGTTGCTTGATCCTGTTTTGCTCTCCACAGCCTGACTGATTTGACTGATGCATAGGACTTTCCTATATCCATCTTATAGAAATCCCTTCTGTGCTTTCATGGATTCAAGCCATTATTCTCAGTGCACATCTCTGAACACACGTCAACCCACGTCAACCCACTCTAGCTGCCTCTAAAGCCTCTAAAGGGCAGAGGTGGTTGTATAATCAGCGTTGATGTCGTGAGGCCAAGCAGGCTGAGCTAGTCTGAGATACGTCAGCATTAACTCATTTGAAAATCTGTTTCGTGGTTAAGATGGTGTCAAATGCAGATTACTGTGGTCATAATGTTAATGACAGTAGCAAGCTGTGCTCCCCAGACCTGAAATAGTACATTGCTTGCTTGCTGTTATAATGCGCTACTGGTCTAATACTGAGATCAAGAAAGATGCAGTATGCAAATTAGTCTTTTTTTCCCCGTGCTGTGCCCAATCTCAGACCTTGCGGATGAGGGATCTGGGAGTGTTTTGATGTATCAGAGCTGATTGAACAATTATAAATAATTTTACTCAGTGCTGCATCAAAAAAAACATTGTTATTTTTGGACAGTCTTGTAAGACATCATTTTTTTAGAATATTGTAAGGCATTTCATTATGTACGTAGTGCAATAGAAAGAGCATGAGGAAGAGCATTGTTATACACTGACATACCAAATGTCATGGAACAAAAATGTGTACAGTATTATGTCCCATGACTTTTGCCTTGTATCATGTAAGTTAAACAATCCTGAACTGACCTTTGGGATATGTAGCTCAGGAAACCATAGCGCATTGAAATTCATGAAGCACTTCATCCAGTCCAATTTCATGTCAAAGAGTTCATAAACCCTTAAAAATACCGCACACTCCTCTCAACCCCCCACTTCATGCTTATTTACTTCCTGTTTTTTTCTTATAAGTCTTATCCATTTGGCTAAGCTAAGTAAACAGAACTGTAATTCTAAAAAAAAACATTTTCAGACGAGTCAGACAGGTCAAGCCACAGCTAGATATTAATCTACACAGATTACTCTCCTGAAAACTGGCTAGCATGGTTAGCAGGTAATGCTAATGCTGCTCCATCAGTGCTAGTCGGGGTTAGCAGCAGACTACAGGCCGATAATACTGAACGACCAAATGACTAGCGGTTAGCAGCTAATGCTAAGGCTTTACTGCTCCATACAACCTGACCAGTAGAACTCATACATAACACACACCAGATTTTAAGACGCACTGACGATTTTTGGGAAAATTAAAGGAAATGACGGTATTAAAAATTAGATTGTAGAGACTACAGGCGGATAATACCCACCGCTGAATGGTAAAAAAAAATTGTGCTTATCAGGTAATGCTAATACTGCTCCATCAGTGCTAGTCGGGGTTAGCAGCAGACTACAGTCCGATAATACTGAACGACCAAATGACTAGCGGTTAGCAGCTAATGCTAAGGCTTTACTGCTCCATACAACCTGACCAGTAGGACTCATACATAACACACACCAGATTTTAAGACACACTGACGATTTTTGGGAAAATTTTGGGAAATGACGGTATTAAAAATTTATAATGTGTTTTTGAAAATCGATACAGTATGGCAAAACAACAAACTATGACGATACAATGTGATGCGTGAAATGATGTTTTCTTACACCCCTAGTTGTCCTGTTATTTTTTAATCACTGCAGTCCTGGACAGATGAGATTACAGGACGCCCCTCGGGGATGACACATGAGTTACAGTAGCAGACAGACAGAGAAGAGCATCAGATTTGTTTTGATGTTTATGTTTCACCACAGAACTGCAGAATCAGCTTTCTTTCCCCCCACACCCCCAAATCAGAGCAGGGATTGAGTGTTACCATGGAAACAGGGGAGAATGGCAACACCTCATTGGCGGTTGGCGAGCGCTGTCTCTCGGTTCCATCTGAATTATTTCCCTCAAGGGACAGATCTTCTGAACCGATTACCCAGCCAGCTCTGCTGCAGAATAAAAAAAAAAGCTCATAGGAAGAGCAGGCGAGAAGAAAGCCGGCGATAAGAGAGAAATCCCTGCCTCCGCTAACGACCGTACACCGCGTATACCGCCACGCAGATGTGGCCTGGAGCCAATTAAGATACATATAGCCGAGGGACGCCGCAGCCTGGTGCCCAACTGGTCATGCATTCAGTCTTTCTGATCAGAAAAAACACACAGGAGATGAAAAGGAGGAAGCAGCTGTGTTTAAATCCCTGTGGATTGCCCCACCAGCCACATCCTCATCAAGTTCTCCACCATTCTGATCTCTCTCACACACACACACACACACTCACTCTCTTTCTCTCCCTCATTTTCTTCTTTCCAATCCTGTCCAGAATAATGAATGAGCTTCAGGGCCTGCCGTGAAATTCCGAGCCACCAGATAGGCAGTATTGACATGTCCTTATATGCCAGCTTCTATTTTACAGACGTATCGAGCGTGTGACACTGCGTCTCCCTGCGTGAACAATATCACCCTGTACTCGGATTAAACACATTTGCTCATTTGCATGCATTAATCTGGACTGGGATTGTGTAATGGTGACAGGACCCCCTGCCTCTCCCCGCCTCCGGTTTGCTGGGTTTCCGTATCGATCAGCGTGCCTCGGTTATAATTGATTGATTGATTGAGTCTTTACATAACAGAGCCTGTCCTTAAATGTGCTTAAACAGAAACCAATCAGAGGGCTGGTTCTGCGCAGGCATTCATCTGCATGCTGTAGTGATGAATGCTTGTGCAGCCAGAGGGGTTTGGGGGTAGCCGATACACGAGGATGCTTCAGAGAGGCTTCAGTGATTTTTGTGAGTATATTTATGCTTCATGTTGTAGAGCTGAACACTATATGCTGTAGATATAACAGTATAATAATCTATTTTTTTTTTTCTTTTTAATTTGTAAGGGTGTCCTCATCACCCCTTTTCATTCATACACTCACACACACATACTATGTAGGTAAGATAGACTGTTCGTTTAATGTTAAATATAATAGAAGTTAATTTAATGTTAAATATTTTTTTTAATAACTAGAAAAGTGGATGGTCACACAGCTGAAATGGCTTGTACTGGTAGCTAAGTGGATTTTGCTAAGTGATTGCCTATGTGTTGCTAAGTGGTTGCAAGGTGGTTGCTAAGGGGTTGGTAGATGGCTGCTTAGGTGTTGCTATTCTTTGGTATCCTTTGGTGGTTGAAATGGTATTGCTAAGTGGTTGCTTTGGTGTTGTTAGAGTTTCTGTGGTGGTTGCTATGGTATCTGTGTTTTTTGCTAAGGTGTTGCTATGGTAGCTGTGGTGGTTACTGTGGTGTTGCTAAGTGGTTGCTAAGATGTTGCTAAGGGGTTGCTAATGTGTTGCTACGACATCCATGGGGGTTAGCTGGCTAGCTTTTCTCTTCCACCCTAAATGGTGCAACAGACAGCAAAGACTCATTTAAGGTGGAACAGAAAAATTAAGGAATGGACAATAAAAATGAATCGCTGCCCCACGTGCCCCCCTTCTGAGGACATATGATAACCTAATTATGCAAAATCAATTCTACTTTTAAATTACTGCTAATATTAAGTATTGCTTTATCTGAGGCGTTCGTTAATATCAGTGTGAAAAGCTTTGTCTGCTCAAATTTTCACTGACTCCCAGCCTGAGGCTTTTGCCGCACTGTCATTGCCTGCATCCCCTACCAGGAGGTCCACTGAGTGACCTCTGTGGAGCTGCTTTACTGCAGACTCTCCCCCCGCCTGCTTTATGCAAGCCTTTACAGAACTGCCTTAGATGTCTGTAGCTGAAGCTGAAGCCCACCTCCCCCCACAGCAGCGCTGCTGAACGACACCACAGCACAACAAAGCCTGCCTCACTACTGTCTGCATTTCTACATGCGAACAGAGCGTGCATCACAAACAGCAGACAGTAGACATGAAAAAAAATATATAATACATATAAAATAAAGAGGAGAGAAGGTGAGGAGCTGAATGTGTTTAGAGGTTGTGTTTTTTTAGCAGTGTATTAAACTGCATCACTGGATTGTGTGAAATTTCAGCATCTGCATCAGAAGGAGCATGACCAATTATTGTAACTGAACTGCAACATTTTCTTGTACAAAATAAAAACCCCATTCCATTTTAAAATGCAGAATTGTACACATGTATAGTCTTGAAATATTCAGTGCATTTATTAAAATATATTCAAATATTTATTTCAGGATGTATTAAATAATTTATTTAAAAGGCTTTAATCCATTTTGCACCACTGCTTATGTCCCTTTACAAAACAGTAATATAGAGTAATAGATCAGATTAAAGCTTCTTCCTGAGAGAGGTACAGGTGCACAATAGAAATGGAAGAAAGGTGAACAGAAGATAACCAGAGCCAGATTTTTGTTTGCCAGAAACCAAAAATCTTCAAAATCTGTGAAATTAAATGCCTAATGAAAATAAGTGCTTTAGGAATGATGGTTCTTCGTGGCTTCATTCTGTTCTCTAACTCTGATGGAGATTGGTTCCCTGCAGGCTGTTAACCACTGGAGGCTGGTTTTCATAAAGATTATTGTACTGCTGAAATTAAATAGCAGTTGTCTGCATTATTTGGAATATAGATTAGTAGTGGATGTATGCATTTTGCACATGCAGGGTTTGGAGAACGCAATAAAATTAAATAAAATAAATAAAAATTGAATAGTTTTCAAAGGTTCTCATTAATTAAATATCCTATGTTTTATTTTGTTTTGCTTTTCAATGATAAAACAAACAAATACAAATCTACAAATAAAAAATATTTTATTTTAACATCCATATCCAAGTTGCAATCTGAGTCATCAAAAACGTATATATTTCCCAAACTATGATTAATTAAACAATGTAGTTTTTAAAAGGGTATACTTGCTTTGTTATACTATTCTATGATCATTATGTCAGTGGCATTTTATAGATTTTGACAGGTCTACTGATATGAGTGTAGATGTAACTGTGAATCATAAGTACATTTTTTTATATTCTTTAACATTTATCGAAAAAGATTAATTACCCTACAGCAAGTAGTCTTGAGGAATTTGAGAACGAAACGTTATTTGTGACTGTATTTGAATCTTCTGTGTTATCTGTCTTGAGTGAAATGTGATGTAGATTAAAGTACCTGTAAACTGATCATTATGGACTGGCTGTTGTGGAGTCTCTCTAGACCGATGATCAAACTGAATGGCCACACAGGATGTATATTCAGGCTTGTCCAAGTGAAAAAAAACATGAACGAAAAAAGATATAAACTGAATTTGACAGATGATTGAGTCTTCTTTGTGCTTTCTGCTGCCGCACTAGCCACGGGGGCATGATTCAAGTGTACAAGTCAAAACAGTCTGTCTATTCTTTATTTAGATACAGTCGTGTGCCAATGTTCGGACACTTGTGGTGAAAATTAGTTACCTATCCTATAATTCCTGTAGAGTTTAAACTTAAATATCACTTTTTGGTGCAAATTTGATGTAAAATGTTTTTAATTGCATTTACCTATTCACAGGCAAAAATGCGGAAATTACAAATGGTTGTTGTAGTGTTCTAAGTTACAACACTGCCCTCCCTGTGGTGGGCAGTGCTTGGGCATGACGAAGGCCTAATCCCATTTCTCCCCTTGGCCCTGCCACTCAGCTCTACCCCTCTGCCTAGGGGTAGGGGGTCTCTATCCTTGTTAGACAGGAGGGGTAGGAAGAAGTATTAGGGCTACATGACCCTTCAAACAGAGATTTTTCAGAGGCAACACTCCAAACGGAGGGATTTGAGAATCACTGGCAAGATGGCGGCACAAGCGACCAAAGAAACCCACAAATTTAAGATTTTCCTAGAAATTATTTTCCTAAAAATCATGATGACCACAATATTGCCATAGTTTACTGTGCAGTTAAATTTTCTTATGGCCATTTTCCTCATAACAAGCATAAAATATTGCTAGTAGTTAGTCTCAATAGCTGGCTAGCTTTCCTCTTCCACCGTTAATGGTGCAACAGACAGCAAAGACTCATTTAAGGTGGAACAGAAAAATTAAGGAATGGACAATGAAAATGAATCGCTGCCCCACCTGCCCCCTTTTTAAAGAAATACGATAACCTAATGTTAACTAGATAGCCAGCAGCTAGGTTACTGAACTTTAGAGCTCCACTGCTGTAGCTTTATCTGTATCGGGTGCGTAAAAGGTTGTTCCAGTTCTTAGGGGGAAAACACTTGAAAACAAGGGGTTGGGGTACAAAAAAGAAACGGGATTGGACCTCACACTACATTAGGCTTCAAGTGACAAGATGTGATTGTTGTACTAGGCACAGATGGAATTTCGCCTCTGCCTTTAACCCATCAGTGAAGTGAACACGCACATACAGCCACAGTAATACAGTGAGCACACATGCCCAGAGCGGTAGGCACAACAGTGGCAGCTTAAAAAATCAGATAACGAAACCTCAACCCTGTTATCAGTAACCCAGAGCTCTAACTGCTTTAGTGGCCTTCAGTGGGAGAATGTTTTAGTTTTTGACACATTTTGACACATGACCTCCTCTATCTGTTTCAGGGACCAGATCGTGTAAAGATGTCAAACTCGGTGGCCTCCTATGACCAGCTGGTGCGGCAGGTGGAGGATCTCCGCAAGGAGAACTCCCACCTGCGTCGCGAGCTGGAGGACAACTCGCACCACCTGTCCAAGCTGGAGAATGAGACCTCCGACATGAAGGTGAGTTTGGGTTTCAACATTTTGGGGGACATTTTGGGGCTTTTTGCAATTGTAATCTCATATTTGGTTCTTAGTAAAATGTAATTCTCATATTTGGTTTTTAGTAAAATTGTATTCTCATATTTGGTTGTACAAGTAAAAAATACCTAAATACTATAGAGGAGTATTCTATAATTTTACTATCCATTAAAATTTCTCTTTTTCTGTTAGGAAGCCTGTGTATTTTTATGTAGCAAAAACCAGTGGATCAATCAGAGTTTTGGGGCTAATACAGATCGCAAATTGTGTTTCAGAAAGATTGATTGATTGCCATTACTGATAGATCAGGGGCGGGAATGGATGCCTTTTTAATCTATGCAGATATTATTTAGGTGCATGTACTTTACATACACCTAAATAGAACCAAAAGAGTGTTCCTTGCAGTGTTTGCTATTTCTTTTTTCTTTTTTTTTGCTGTGTTCTGATGCTCACTGTATTGGACTGAATGATGCTCTCTCTAGAGGGGTAGCCAGTTAGTGTTGTTAAAGATATTTACCCTGCTTCGTCTATAAGGCACTTTAGTTAGAGTTAGATGGTCACATTAAGACTGACGAAGGGATTTATACACTGACTTTAATAGGGTTCTGCAGGCACTGGTGTCATCAGAATTGTCATAAAAAAATTAAAAAATACAGATCATATCATTTAACCATTAACCAATGCTGATATGTAGCCTTTCAGTCCTTCCATTTCTAATATACAGACCACGATAATATGATTATAGAGAACGAGCAGGTTCAGGAGGTATACAGGAATAATACAGGTAGTTGACACAAAATCTTAGGATGGATTTTAACTTTACTGGATCTGGATTATCCAACCATTAGATTAGCCATTAATTAGATTGTGTATAACAATGCACACATTAGAATGCATACATTAAAATTTGCATTCTTATAGAACAGGTGCCAACATCATCAGAGAGAAAAGTAAAATTAGTTTATGATCATAATTACAAACAAAAAACACCAGTAATCAAGTGATTAAGGGACAGAAAGACAGGATCAGGACATTCTTTTCAAGGATTAAGATCAATTTGACATAAATTATGTTACATCAGTTTTATGCACATTTTTTTATTTATTGTTTTTTGTAGACAGTCCACTCTGACTTCCCCTTTGTCTGGAAAGTAGAAAGTCGCCACTACATTTATTCGCTTCAGCAGTGACCCACTTTTCGACAAAATGTCTGGAGACACTAATGGGCAGTGGACAGTATTCACAGTCTCAATGATGCTCGCGCACAGAGCCAGTCTTAAATTACAGCACAACTTTTATACTGAAATGTCTGCATGCCTGTGCAGAGGCCATCAGCAAAGGATGGACTGCCAGAAACACGAATGGAAACCATTAGATGAAGCTAGTTTTGAATTGCAAGAGGCTTTATGGATGGGGCATGTGCTGCATAATTGCGTAAGCATTATTATCATAAGGCTTCACCTTGAGTTTTGTAGTTCTGTTGGATGGTCACTTATCCTATATATACAGCTCTGGAAAAAAATAAGAGACCACTTCAGAATTATGAATTTCTTTGATTTTACCAAATTTAAAACCTCTGGAAAATAATCAAGAGAAAGATGCATGATCACAAGCCATCAAACCAAGCTGAACTGCTTTAATTTTTGCATAAAGGAGTAGCATAAAGTTATCCAAATAAAGTGTGTAAGACTGGTGGAGGAGAACATGCCAAGATACATGAAAACCGTGATTAAAAAACAGGGTTATTCCACCAAATACTGATTTATGAATATGAACTTTTTTCTTTGCGTTATTTGAGATCTGAAAGCTCTGCATCTTTTTTTTGTTATTTCAGCCATTTCTCATTTTCTGCATATAAGTGCTTTAAATGACAGTATTTTTATTTAGAATTTGGGAGTAATGTTGTCCGTAGTTTATAGAAATCAGATAAATTGGTGCAGAAACTGAAGTGGTCTCCTAATTTTTTTTCCAGAGCTGTATATACAAGTATATATCGCTTCATCATATTATCATACTAGAATGACTGTTTCACATTTTTAATACTTTAGACGTTAATATTACAGTAATAGTACAGACAAAGCATTGATGCCGCTCTACATTTCTTGCCTTTATCTCACTCGATTCAGTGCAGAAATCCGCTAAAAGGTCTGCTCCAGGGCATTAATCAGGTGGATCCTGCTTATCCAAGCCAGCTCCGTCATTCAGATCCGCCCTGAGCTGTGCCGGGAGACGTAAATCCTCCGCAGTGTAGAAAACCTCTAAAGAGCTCATTATGATTCTAAGCTCAGGCCTCCAGTGTCCTTAGCATTTAGCATCTCACAGTGAAGTCATTACAGAGGGACACACTGATTTCAAGACGCAGTAAAAGCTTGTGACAGAATACATGGCAGCTTTTCAAAATACTGATTGAAGACTAAAAGAACTCGGTGTCCTTGGAAGCAATTATCACGTATTTAAGAACGTAGTATACACTTAAATCTCGCAATATTTTATGTTTCTTAATACTATATTGATTCTCAAACACAGTATAGGTTTTTATAAGTAGTTTATTAAAAGATAAGATTAGTAGCAAAAAAATGACAGTTGTACTTTGCTTTCAGATCCTACTGTTCTAACTGCATAAATAGTAAACTTTTGCTTTACTCAGAATTACTACATGTGAAAATGTGTCTTGCCAGTTTCTTTACAATACAAAGCCCTATTCTTGAGTAATTCCACTGTTGTGTTAACCTAATGAAACCGACAAATTAACATAAATAGATAAAGTAATTGATCAAAAATTTACACAAACACACATCCAAGGTAAGCATAGCCGAAAAGTGGCCGAAAGTGACCTTATAAACCCATGGCCGCACCTTATCCTGCTACAAAGGATTATGGTCTTTGTAGTATTTACCTGCTCCCTGAGAATTTCCAACAATAGTCATTTTTGATACCATAGTTTTTTTTTTTACTGCATTGCCAAAGTATCAGATCGGGACTCGATATGGGCAGATACTCAAAATGAAATGACTTGGGCTCTGGGGCAAAAAATTACATTACATTACATTACATTTGGCAGAAGCTTTTGTCCAAAGCCAGGTACAATAATGATGTACATAGAATAATAGACGTTTAAGGTAAAAAACATTTTTAGACAGCGCCTAAAGGAGGTCATAGAGAAAGAATGGGATAGAGGAGGAAAGGAGGGGAAGAAAGAAAAGAGGTTGGACAAATCTAACACTGGCTACTGTTCACAAAACATGTGCATTACAAAATTCTGCTGCACTAGAATTTTTTTGCGTCTTTCATAAATGTCCACTCTTTCTGTTTCTCTGCTCACTGTCCACTAAAATGACATAAATGTCCCAGAGCACAGGCTGAAGCAAGTTTTCAAATCTTGTACAAACAATCATAGTATATAAAAAAACACTGTTTAAAGGCAACAAAAAAAGCAAAAAATAACCACAGCATCTTATTCATACACAGTATTCAGTGCAACACTACGCACACGTGCTTGGGACAGACAAACCTGCAGGCCTCATAGCTGCCAGCAGATGGCGATGGAAGCGATCCTCATTGCTGTATTGTCGCTGAACAGTTATATCTAGGTGACACTTGGCACGGGTACCCAATCCCATGAATCCTCCCGTGACACGTGCCCAGATGCAGAGTGCAGCTGGATAATCTCTACTAAGCCTTTATCAGGAACATGAGTTGATTTTGTCCCCAGAAAAACTGGAACACAGCGGAGATCACACAGGCACACAGTGCAGGGTTTACAGCCAGGATGCCATCTCATTCCCTGGAAGGTTTTTTAAATTTCTGTGTTTTTTCAGGATTATTGACTCTCTTTTCTATACTGAGGATTGATTTTGATCTGCATGGTTTGGATCAGTGAATGTATTGTTTTTTTTTTCTTGTCATTTTAGGAGGTTCTAAAGCAGCTTCAGAGCAAACTGGAGCAGGAGGCCTGCACTCTCGCCTCTTCAGGGAGAGCTGATGTGCTCGACCAGCTCAAAGGTACTGTACATGTTGTTCAGTTTATGATAATGTTCATTTAATTAGCGTCATCATAAAACTTCGAAAATAATAGCTGATAAACTTTGTAGGTCACAAGGTTTACACTTGCACTGCAACAATTAGTCAATATAATCGACAATGTTGATTAATTTAATTAGTCGACTACAGATTTCATTCATTTGTAACAGTGCTGCATTACACAAAGTGCTGGGGACAGAAGAGCAATGGGAGATGGGTAAATGTCTCACTCACACAGGTTACACTCAACTTAGTCTGTGTGTCAAAAGTGCCCAAACACCACAGATTACATATTTACTCACTAAAGTTCAGTAGTTTTCATGTTTAAACAACATTTACACATTTAAATGCCTTTTAAATCTCATGTTCAGCTGTTTCTATAATTTTTAGTGATGGAGGACTAATTGAATAATCAAAAAAATAACCATCAGATTAGCCAACTACCAAAATAATCATTAGTTGCAGCCCTAGTTTACACATACGTGCACTGTTTGATATTTGCATTGATGATTTGTTGTCTTTGTTTGTTTTAAAGAAAATAAAAAAATGCCTTAAATATATAGTTTTCATTAATATACTGTGGAACCGGTTATTATCCTTAAAGAAGTGTAGGCTAGTACAATAGTGCAATATAAGATTATTGTCTATTCATCTCTGATGGGAGGGGGGGGTTGATTTGTCCTCTTAAAATTCTTTTAAGGTTGGCAGGTCCTTAAATGCAGAATCTAGAATGGTATAAAATGACTTATAAATTAAATAATTTTACATTGACCTGAATACTAAGAAGCATGTTTTAGGAAGGCCTGTCATGATAATTCCATAATAGTCTACTTGTACAATGTATGGACAGAGCCTCAATCATTTTTGCTGACCTTAATATTGCCCAGTATGTTTTTATTAGCAAGTAGAGAGAGTCAGTCTTTTTCAATTATGTGCACCAGGTCATCTGCCAAAAAAAATAAAAAAATAAATAAAAACGGATATGAACCAGATTAACCCAGATTTAATTGTCGCTTTTCTTTGGCTTTTGTTCGAAATCTCTTCACAGAGTTGCACATGGACTTGACCAACTATTATGAGCTCAAGTACCAGCCTCACAACCTGCGTGCGTTCTCTGAGACCATGACCAGTCAGGTAGGCGACGCGGACGACAGGACGCCTGTGCCTCCAGCCAGCATCAGCAGGTCCAGGAGCCCTGTCTGTTTATCGTCCCGTCAGAGCTCGTCTGTGTCCGGGGAGGGCACGGCCGTACACCCTAGCGGCCACCTCCACCCGGCCATGGGGGCAGAGGGCCGTGTCACTGCTCAGCATTTAGAGGATCTCTGCAAGGAGAGGTGAGATCCAGAATGACTAGAATTATTTGTTTATATCATAAGAATAGCCCAGGTTCATCAGTACAAGTAAAAATGCTTGGAACAATAGAGTAGCTGTTGAATAATTTGGATAAGCACTGAAGCATATGGACAAAAAAAAATGTCATTTTATATACAGCTCTGAAAAAAAATAAGAGACTAGGCAAAAATTATTAGTCTCTTTGATTTAACAAATTGAAAACTTCTGGAATATAATCAAGAGGAAGATGGATGACCACAAGCCTTCAAACCAAGCTGAACTGCTTGAATTTTTGCACCAGGAGTGGCATAAATTGATCCAAAAGCAGTGTGTAAGACTGGTGGAGGAGAACATGCCAAGATACATTAAAACTGTGATTACAAAACAGGGTTATTTTACCAGATATTGATTTCTGAATTCTTAAAACTTTATGCATATGAATTTGTTTTCTTTGCATTATTTGAGGTCTGAAAGCTCTGCCTTTTTATTTCAGCTATTTCTCATTTTCTGCAAATAAATGCTTTAAATGACAATATTTTTATTTGGAATTTCGGAGACATTTTGTTCCGTAGTTTATAGAATGAAAAACAATCTTTATTTTACTCAAACATATAAAATCAAAATCAGAGAAACTGATTCAGAAACTGAAGCGGTTTCTTAATTGTTTTCAGAGCTGTATATATGATGGGTTGTGACTTGTTTACTAAATGCACCAATGGCTATATCTGCTATCCTTCATGCATAGCAAAGCACATGCGTAAACCTTTTGTCCTCATTAATAATGTATTTATAGACTCTCAAAACAGTGTGCTTTCTTTCTGAAATTTTACCTTTTATCATTGATTTATTAAAACTATAAAAAATACAATTTAGTGATTTGCAACTGTGCATATAAGTGCATTTAACCTATTAGTAACAATATTGCATAGCTAAAAACAAGCAGTATCACACAGTCTGAATTTGTATAACCTTGTGGCATGTTTTGTAGGACGATGCTGCTGAGTGAAATTAAGAAGGAGGAGACAGAGCGGCGTTGGTATTATTCTCAGCTGCAGGGACTCTCACAGAGGCTGGCTGAGTTGCCCCGGATTGACACAGTAAGATTCCCTCAGCAGTACGGATTTTGTGGAATGCACGGCTGTGTGTAGGTGTAGCTGAAATCCAGGTCACCTAGTTTCACAGCCTTTTTGATAAATGGCTGCCGCCAGCCCCAAATTCGTGCCATGTTTTATCATTGAGCTGATGCCCTTGTGTAGCTGTGTGCACAACTTACAATTTGGGTAGTGGGTCAGATTTTGTAAAGGCATAGTTGTAATTGTAGCCTTGTCTCTGAAAAGTATGTCTTATTTTATAAAAAAAAATCAGTCTAGAAATTGACTTATAACATATAATTAATTTACCTTTCTTTATTTCAGTTCTCCATTCAAATGGACCTTATTCGGCAGCAGTTAGAATTTGAGGCCCAGCAGCTACGCTCGGTCATGGAGGAACGGTTTGGTACCAGTGATGAAATGGTACAGAGAACACAGGTAAATAGTAGCTAAAAATGTACAAGACAGGGTTTTATAGATAGTGAGACATTGATGTACTAGTAAGTGAATGAGTTAGTCATAATCGAATCATATCACGCTTAGGCGCAATCATATTTCACCCCTTGGCCCTACCACTTATCCCTGCCTCTCTGTTTTACAGATGTATCTAGGGGTAGGCTGGAGGGGTAGGGGGAGGTGTTAAAGCTACATGACCCTTCAAACTGCAATTTTTCATTTAAACAGAAACATTTAAAACAGAAAACAGGCAAGATGGCGGCACAAGCAACCAAAGAATCCCAGATGTTGATTCCTTGGTAAAAATGACGATAACCTCTATATTTTCATACTTCAATGTGTAGTTTTAATGTTTTATGGCCAATCACTTCATAAGAAGCTAGCTACATTTTCCTTTCCACTTTAAATAATGCAGCCTCTGCTTTCGTTGAACCATTTAAGGTGGAAGAGAAAATGTAGCTAGTTTATTATGAAGAAAATGAATAAAATCAAACCTAATTTCAGCTCTCCTACCTGCCCCTTTCTTTTTTTGTGTAATTATATGTTTACTGAATTTTACAGATATTACAGTTACATCAAAACAAATAAAAAATCTCTTGCCACATCAGTTTCAAAAGGAGGTTAACATAGTTTGTAAACTTAGATAGAAGATAAAGGGTAAAATAATGAAAATAACAAAATGGTATATAAGAATAATATTAAAATTGGGAAAAATAACCTGCCCCTTTTCTGAAGACATAAAAAGCCCTACAGTAAACTAGTTAACCAGCAGCTAGGTTGCTGAACTTTAGCGCTCCATCTACATTTCTGTGTCGGGTGCTTGAAGGGTTGTCCCAATTCTTAGAAGGAGGATTTCACCCCTTCCTTTTTTATGTCTGTTTTAAGGGGAGTGGTTACACAAAAAAAGAAATTAAAAGAGATATAAAAGAGAATTATTATTATCATGTCAGGAAAACACCCAAATAATACTTAATGGTTTAATGCTTAAACTTTATCCATATTAATATTTGTTATCATTGGTAAAGTCAGTGATTTCTAAGACAGGTAAGCCATTGGCTGCATTGCATTTATCATACAAGTGTCTGTGGGAAGGTCCAAAATACAAACATCTTATTACATTATTAAGTTCTTGATGCTTCATATCAGGCTGAGATTCATTTAGCAGAGTATGATAACAGTTGCAAATCAAGATGCAAGGTGGCTTAATTCTGCTATAAAAATACTGTCTCAGCTTTATCCTTATCCTTTTCCTTATCAACAACTGTTTTTCTTATCAGAATGTAAAGACAGTCAGAAACCTGGATGCCTAGCCGTCTGTGAAAGTCACTCTGTGTGTGTTCCTGCAGATCCGTGTGGCTCGTCTAGAGCAGCTTGAGAAAGAGCTACAAGAGGCTCATGGTTCTCGTGGTCCACAGGAGAAGAACACCCAATCAGAGAGTCAGGTAAGACCAAGAACTGTCGTACCTAACCATGCTGTGTCGGTAACTATTAATTTATTACAGCTATTTCTATAACTATCCAAAAGAAAAAATCTAAACTCATAAAAAACGTATTTTTTGCTTTCTGACACACATTTTACGTCTGTACAAGGCAGATAAACCAGTTTTTAATAATACAGCATGATGCAAAGTATTTAACATGCAGAATGCTTCTTTAACAATCTCTTATTCTAGTTCCATACTTTATTTGATGTTTGTCAGAGAATCATCATGGCTCTGATAAACGTCAAAAAATGGTTGTGATATCTACAGTATTTAGGGTCCATTATAAAATAATACAGAAAAACTGCTGACTGCTGTGTTGTATTGGATCAGGGACTGATCTAGGATGAAGAACGTAATCAGCAGCACACTATCACCTGTCATATAACCGCTTCCAGTCTTCTCAGACAGTGTAAACTGTTCACAATACAGAGCTTCATAATTGAATAGGGTCCTGACATTATGTCCATAAAGAAAGCAGGGAAAAAACACTTACGTCATTTTATTGAGATAAACTGGGAGATGACTGACAGTGTACATATTGCACTGCTCCTGAAATTACCAGCATACATCAAACTGTCATTGATGCTTTGTCACAGTACTGGCCACAAATAAGATTTATTGAATGCATAAATGTTTCTCAGCAGTTTCTCATACCTCTCTCCATCTTTATACGACCTCCTTCTCTTCCCCTCGCCAGACGGTCTTTCCTACTGCTGAATGTTTTATAGAGGTTCTGAAATATTGAGGCTCTGCTGTTATTAAAGCACAGCACTGGAGGGGAGGAACCCCTCTCAATACATTCTACACATATTAAAAGCCACCTTTACAATGGCTTAGGCTTTAATTACACATTGCATTATCCTGCTGTCTGTCATGCGCATGTTCACACGTGTGGAAAATAATTATATGATGTAAGTAAGGGTGCTCATTTAAACCTGATTAGACAATAAAAAAGTCAATCAATCAGCAGTGAATAGTTGACAGTTTCTATCAGTTGACAGAAGATATGTTTTAAATTCTTATACTGCTCTTATAATAGGCGGATTACTGGATTTGACTAATGTAGATAACTTCAAGTAGCACATAATAAAAAATTAAATCTTATCAAATATATTTATTATTGTATTACACTGGACGGTATTTTTTCTGCTCAATTTTTGTTTTGCACATTTACGGTATTTTTGTCAGTATATTTTTAATGTATATAGTTCTTCCTATCTTTATATTTTTCTTTTTATTTTTAGCATATTAAATACTTTATAATATATGTATCTTTCATTTACTTTTGATCTAATATTTTATCTATGAGATACTTTATCTCATTGATCAAGAGACCACACAGCTATCAAAGGATTTTATCATAACACTTTATTTTAAATGGTCCTTTAAATAATCCTAATCTCAGCACGAAGCCTAACCTTAACCATCACTCTGGCCTTTGTTCTAACTTAATCTGGTCCTGTAATCTCATCCTAATCCAGTCAGATGAACATCTACAGATATTAATATGAAAACACTCCAAATAAAGTGTAAAACAACTAAATTCAAAATCAGTCTACAGTAAAAGTATGTTAATGATCTACTGAATGTTCAGACTCTTTGACAGTTTATAAAGATTTATCACCGTTCTTCAGGCCACCAACCACGTTACACTGCTAAAACCCCACACCACCTCACCCGGCACTGCTGTCTGGCAGCTCAAGCTGTCAGTGAATGTTGCTGGGCATGGCCTCTCAGGGTGCTCTCTTATTGGCTGCTTAAGCTCTGTCTGGTTGGCCCACTGTGAGGCTGGCATTTAGAAACATGCCGCTCTGTAAGAGCCTCATGCCAGCTGTGTTATCCCTTTACTGCGGTGAAGAAAGTGATGTGTTACCTGTGCTGCCTGATTTAAATATGCTCCTAATTCCCACTTTTAATTAAATACAGTCAGGTGAAAGAAGTAGGATACCCCATGAAATCCTATGCACTGATGTTACTAAAACAGTAGCACTGATTTACAGTTTAATATCAACTTCCTAAAATAATCTCCTAACTCGTGTTTTTCATCATTCTGTTCATTAAAGCATCTCCAAAGCGTTCCTCAAAGGAATCTGAAAAACCAAGTGCAGTTTATTAAACTAGTTATCAGATACTATCAGATCAACTACTTTCTTTCAAATGAGAAATTCTTGTTACTTTTACTATGTTAATATTTACGGGATCTGGTGTTACTACAAGCTAAATGTAAAAAAAAATATTTCAAATAATTAAAAATAAATAATGTACAGCACTGTACACACTCTTTATATACTTCCAGTATAATGCAGGTGTTACATATGTATTTTTATAATTTACAAGTGGTTTCACTTGTAAATGGGCATTCAGGTATGCACTGAATATCTGGCAACTGAATTTAGGGTTTTCTTGGATTGTCCTACTTTTTTATTTGACTTGTATGTTTTGTTTGTTTTAATGTACAGCATTTTATTAAGGTGGAGCCCATAACTGTATGTTTACATTTTTTGCTTTATTTTTTATGTAAAGCCCCAAGAACGAGAATATTAGACAATGACTTAAATATAGCATATTTGGATGCATTATATGAATGCGTCTGCATGAATAAAAATATATTTAATTTTTTTTCTTTTAAACATTCTACACAGTTATCTGTACTTAGACTAAAAGAAAGCTGTTAAAACACATATTTGTCATTAGTCTCAGTTGTACAACGGCAGCTTTCCTAAGCTCGGTTCTACACACACCTCATTTTTATTTTAGAGATGTTGGAGGCAGCCTGTGTGTAGCCCACGCTCGTCTGGGTAGACCTCAAGAGATCACATGCCTACCCATGGCACCAAAGGTTGCCATAGCGATGGGCCCGGGGATAAAAGGATGAATTTACTGCTTTGGCTGCCGGAGGATTTGCTGTGCAGCCAAGTGGGTTGCCAAATGCAAACGATACAGCTGGAGCCCTGCCTTACAGAGTAGCTGCAGAATGCTGTAGCAGTTTCTGCTGCCTGTTATAATCGTCTCTGATTTGATGAGCAAATTTATACAAGCCTAAATATCTCTATATTATTTTTTAGTAACACTATGCATGTTTGTACATTTCTCTGTTTTTTTCAGAGTGCTGACTGCATCTCCAAAGCATCTAACAACCCTGAGCAGGATAATGGAGCTGGCAGTAGCTCTATGATGGAGGCACCCGGAGAAGCAGGGAGCAAAGTAAGGCACCAGCGTCCTCTCCTGTCATGTGTCACTCATTAGCATATATTAGCTGAAGCTAATATTTTTATTTTAATAAAGAAATTATTTATGCCTGTACAAAAATATAGGATTAGTTCAACTATATTAAATAAACGTATATTATCTTAAAATGCATCACTGGTGTCATACAATGTATTTACTGTAAATTTGCCAATATTAAATCAACACTGTTAGTGTAAATTTTTACACTCTCAGTGTTAATTTAACATTAACAGTGCTAATGTAACACTGGTGAAATTGATTTACTGTGTATTGATCAGTACTGTAAAATTTTCCTTGATGTATAAATAGTAAGTATGTTGTTTTGGCTCAGGTAAAACAAAAACCAATCACACATTTTTACGGTTCTTGAACAATTTCCGTTGGACTTTTATAAGAACGGTGGAGCTTTTCAGCGAACCATCCCGCGTTTCCCCCAGTTTTAGTGGAACCGTCAAAACTTCATAAGTTATCAACAGAGGACGTTGCACAGCGGCGGTTTAAATGGTTTATGCTAAAGAACATAGTATACTTCGGTTCCCACTACGAACGTTTTTGGTTTCAAAACTCGATAAATGGTTCAAAATTAGGTTCTCGTACAAAACAGGTTCCACGTCGGTAGTCATTGTGTTCAGCCTTGATATGCTTTTGCTAGTGGGCTGATTCAACGTAAATTTGAGGGCCTGAACATAATGAGTCAAGACTTTAATGTAACAGGTGTATAGTTTTAGAATTAGCCTGTTTTAAAGTTGTACTTGGGTTTTGCTTTTAAAAACTCATTGTTTAACTGAGCCTGAGCATTTTTTTTTTTTTACAGATTTTACATTCTTTAGCACCTTAATTGAACACAGTAACAGTTTTACTTTGGCAGTAATTATGTAATACAGTATAATGAATATAATTGATGAGGTAAAACACTATGAGGACTTACAGAATATGGACACACATATTGAGACACTGCTCAGACATTTGTTTTTTTCAAAACCAAAGGTATTAAAAAGGGTTTTAATGGGGATCCGAGTGGCCCTGCGGACTAAGGCCCTGCCAATATGATCAGGAGATCGCTGGTTCAAATCCCGTTCATGTAGCTTGCCATCGGCTACCGGAGCCCCGAGAGAGCACAACTGGCCTTGCTCTCTCTGGGCGGGTAGATGGCGCTCTTTCCCCTCATTACTCCAAAAGGTGATGTCGCTTAGCACATGGCGTCTGTGAGCTGATGTATTCGAACTGAGTTGCTGTGCTTTCCTCCGAGTAAATGTAATGCTACTACGCAATGCTGAGTTCAAAAAGAGGTGGTGGCTGACTTCACATGTGTGCTTCACCCTCCTGGTGTCGGGGCATCACTAGTAATAGGAGTCTTAATGAGTGCATTGGGTAATTGGCTGTGTAAATTCAGAGAAAAAGGGGTTAAAAACTTTAAATAAAACTATTAAAAAAATCTTATTTTTATCGTTTTTAGAGCATGATCATTTCAGAGTACACAGTCCCACTTTTCCACAGCTCAATTCTGGGGGCTTTATACCCCTTTTTATACCCACACCTGCAATTAAGTATGTATTTATCTGACCCATATTCTATTTGCAGTATTTTCAAGCCATTTGTCTGTACTATAGTGGCTGAATGCATTTGTTACATAGGATTTTCACAAATATTTGTACATATATTGTATTAATCCAGTAAATTAAACAAAAATATGGTAGATGAGCATTCTAATCCAGTGATGTTTATTATTGGATTTGACAGCAATATTTAAATATACATCCACAATTTTCAAAAATCACTGTGTAAAGCAATGCCCTATCATTTTGATGAAGGTTCAGGTTGTGATTTATAGCTGTGTCAGTAAAGGAAAAGTGCAGTGTTCAGGATGTACCACTGAATATGCTTACCTCCACATTTTAGGTGGAGATGGTGTTCTGGCTGCTGTCTATGCTGGCCTCCAGAGATCGGGAGGAGATGTCCCGTACCTTGTTAGCCATGTCCAGCTCGCAGGAAAGCTGCATTGCAATGCGCAAGTCTGGCTGTGTTCCCTTGCTGGTGCAAATACTGCATGACGGAGGACCCGGAGAGACTCAAGGAGCCACAGGCTGTAGCCGCGAGGCGAGATCCAGAGCTAGCGCTGCTCTGCACAACATTGTGTACTCGCAGCCTGATGAGGGCCAGGCTCGGCGTGAGATGAGGGTACTGCACGTGCTGGAACAGATCCGCTCACATTGTGAGAATGGTTGGGACTGGATTGAGAACCACACTGGAACCCCATCCCCTGGTGGTACTAAGAATGGTAAATGTATATATTTCTATTTATTGTCATTTATTATTGCAGAAAATGAGAAATAGTCAAAATACTGATAAGGATGCAGTGCTTTCAGAGCTCAAATAATGCAAAGAAAATTTATTTATAATGTTTGCTGTGTTTTAAATGAACCCTAAACTAAAAAAACATCTTGAAATCTTGATATGAACTTCACAGACATCCCAGAGCCAGTAGATCCTCAGATTTGCCAGGCCATGTGTGCCATCATGAAGCTTTCCTTTGAGGAGGAATACCGAAGGGCCATGAACGAACTTGGTATGCAAAAAACATCCTCTTTCTTACGCACATGCTACAAATGTTGTTGGACAAACAGCTTACAGGGTGGTCTCTTCTTTTAGGTGGTCTTCATGTCATTGCAGAGCTCATGCAGTTGGAACAGGAGCTGTACGGCATGCAGAATGAACCCATGAATATGGCCCTGCGAAGATATGCTGGCATGGCACTCACCAATCTCACTTATGGAGATGTTGTGAATAAGGTACGCAAAGAGTTACAAAGACATTTTAAACAAAATAGATAGAAAAAAATTAAGACATATTAATGCCATGTTGTTTATCTCCTTTTAGGCCACACTTTGCACGAAGAAGAGCTGCCTTCAAGCCATTGTTGCCCAGCTTTCATCTGATAGTGAGGAATTACATCAGGTATATAGTAAAATGTTTTTTTTGTTTTTTTTGTAAGTTTTGTTAGCTGATTTAAGAGTTAAATGTGTATCATCATTTGAAGTTTAACATTAACAAGGGGGTTTTAGATCATTTAGACACAGAATTATCAATAAATGTCTATTTTCTGATCTATTTCTGTACATAAGGCACATTTTATGCGCCTTAAAAGGCACAGGGGTGTCGTAATGTTGTCCTACTAATTCAGCAGGTCTGTAGACCTGTAAAGCTAAGCTATGTTAAGTAAACAAAACTGTGATTCTTTAAAAAAAAAAAAAAAACATTTCAGGCGATTCGGAAAAGTCAAACGAGTGCTGGGTGTTGATCTACACAGATTTTTCTTCTTAAAACTGTTTTTATAAGCGCTTACATTTATTTACACTAAGCTTAGATTTCCAGATTTCCACTAAGACTAGAGCATTAGAATTAGCGGCTAACCGTTGGCGGTAATGCTAATGCTGCTCCAGCAGTGCTAACCAGGGTTAGCAGCAAGCTACAGAATAATGAAACTCACCTCTTTGGACAGCCAAAGAGCTAACGCTTAGCACAGTTAGTGATTAATGCTAATACTAAATGAAACTCCAGTATAACTCTGCACTTCAGTGGAGTGGCTTTACTGCTCCTTACAACCTGACTGGTGAAATTCATACACAAGGTGCATTGGATTATAAGATGCACTGACGATTTTTGGGAAAATTAAAAGATTCTAAGTGTGTTTTATAGTGCGAAAAATACAGTAATTCTAAAGGAATACAGAGCAACAATCAATGTACTCTATCAAATTTCACTTGACTGCATAAAAACAACACAATATGAACACTAAAAAATAAAGCACTTTTTCTGACTCACCTAGATGACTCATGTTTGTCAGCTCCCAAGTGCTGAATGTCAGGTTAAAGTGTGGAAAGTTGCAAACGGTAGTCTGACTCAACAAAAAGTCTGTATTTGTTCTGGTGCCACCAACTCAGTTCTGACTCATGCTGGGTTTCTCAGTCAGAGAATAACTGCTGCTTCACTTGTAGATGGTCCAGCTTCAGGATCTTAGTAATATGTAATATGTAAATGGCTTGCTAAAGCACCAGTCATGTGACTGTTCAATGCTGGACCTAAACATTTTTTTTTTTTGCAAAATGGTACATAGACTACGGGTCAAAAGTTTCAGAGCACCCCTATTTTTTTCCCAAAAGAAGTGCTATATGCACAGACAAGCTGCTTTTTATTTTCTCATCTTTTGCAATAACGTTTTAACTGCACTTTTTCACCTGTCAGACCTGTTAGTCTTCACTTTACTGCTGTATCAAGCTGAGATAAAGGTGCTGTTGCCATGTGGGTCGGCCAGACCTCTTCCTGTAGCAGCTTTCGTCAGTTTCTAAGAGTCTTTTGAAGGTGTAGTAAAACAGTACTCACCACTGTTTGGGTTCATCTGTAATTTTTAAATATTGTACATTTTTTAAATCCTTTTCCAAATCTCAGTTTATTTCCATTGCTACTTACCAGCTGTAAGCTGTTAACCAATTCATTGTTTGCTAAAAATCTGTAGTGTTTAAAACTTTTTTTAAACACTAGATTATTTTTTCTTTTTTTTTACAATATATTTTTTGTACAGTATGAAAATAGGTTTGTTTGATTTTTTGTTTATTTGTTTTCTTCAAATGCCCTGACAGGTTACTGCAAAATTTTGTACACTAGATATTGTACACTTTTTGGTTATTGTCTGGATCTAAAGAGCCTAAATGGCACAAAAATCGGGGTGTTCGAAAGATTTTGACCAAGAGGAAAACAAAAAAAATGTTTTCAGACCCCCCTGGCAGTACTGCTGCAGCCCACTGAGGGGCAGCGCTCCACAGGTTAAAAACCACTGGTTTTAGAGCATCTACCTCAATCTCTGTTTGAAAATATCCATAAATTCTGAAGTGATGCTTTTTAATTATATGCTATGTATTTTAATGCATGTTTCTTTGAAAGTAGCCTTCAAATAAAGTATCAAGATCTTATGTAAGCCCATTTAGTATCCACCTTATCTGGCACTGCAGACCCTATCCTAAATATTCCATTGTTTTTCATTTTTTGATTCTATTTTGCCTACAGGTGGTCTCAAGCATTCTTAGGAACCTTTCATGGCGAGCTGATATCAACAGCAAGAGAGCTCTCCGTGACGTTGGCAGTGTGTCAGGACTAATGGCGTGTGCACTTCAGGCCACAAAGGTAAAATGCAGAAACACTGAATATAATTAGATGGGTTATTTCTATAACTGTTCTGCATTTAACAGGGTATTGTGATTTTTCTGTACACAGGAATCCACTTTAAAAAGTGTGCTGAGTGCTTTATGGAATTTGTCAGCACATAGCACTGAGAATAAAGTGGCGATTTGCTCTGTTGATGGTGCTCTTGGGTTTCTGGTCAGTACCCTTACCTACCGGTGTCAAACCAACTCGCTGGCAATCATTGAAAGCGGTGGGGGAATTCTACGCAACGTGTCCAGCCTTGTTGCTACCAGAGAAGATTACAGGTAATACCATGAACCATAATACCATACCATGTTTTCTTAATTGTTGGGCTTTGTATTGAGTATTAAAACCTAAACAATTAGAACAGTGGGGTCTGAATGCTTGATGGCTAATTGTTTGTTTCGATCCTTTTCACTTTCATTAATAATTCTTTTTTTTTTGCTCCCTAGACAAGTCCTCAGGGATCACAACTGCCTCCAGACTTTGCTACAGCACCTGCGATCTCACAGTCTAACCATTGTGAGCAACGCCTGTGGAACCCTCTGGAATCTGTCTGCTCGAAGTCCAAAGGACCAAGAACTACTATGGGACCTAGGAGCTGTGAGCATGCTACGCAATCTCATCCACTCAAAGCACAAAATGATAGCCATGGGAAGTGCTGCAGCGCTGAGGAACCTCCTCACAAACCGCCCACTCAAGTATAAAGATACTGCTGTTGTATCTCCAGGCTCCTGCATGCCCTCACTCTATATGAGGAAACAGAAAGCCTTAGAGGCCGAATTGGATGCAAAACACCTGGCGGAAACTTTCGATTCACTTGAGAAGCAAAGCCCCAAGCATTTGAATATTAACAAACCCCTACGACACATAGAGAGCCTGGCCAAGGACTACGCCTCAGACTCTGGTTGCTTCGATGATGACGAGGCCCCGAACGTTTCGAGTAGCTTAGACACAGGAACATTCTCCATGCTCTCTATGTTCTTGAACAACTCCAACTTCCTTCATAATCAGCCTCGCAAACGAGAGAGTGACCCAGAGCAAGATGTGGGTCCGGTACCAACAGAGGATAAAAAGACACAACCTCCTGAAGATGAAGTGACGGTTGCGGCTGAAAAGTTAGCCAAAAAGATCACCAACACTGTGGCGAAAATCGACAAGCTGGTGGAAGATATTACCATGCACACTTCTTCGGAGGACAGCTTCAGTCTCAGTTCTGAGGACCATTTCGCAGACTGGAATTATGGGCCTGACGATCTTCATGAAGCACGAGCCAAGTCATGTTCCCCTTGTGGACTTTCTGATACCATCCCTTTTCCTCTGAAAGAACGTTTCAGCAAAGCTCATGCCCTCATACGACTTAAAACAGCCAACTCAAGCTTGTCTAATGACAGCCTTAACAGTGGCAGCACTAGTGATGGCTATTGTGGGAGCAAAGACCAAATTCGACCTTCTATGAGGCCAGCAGAACAGAAACGTCCAAACAAGCTCGAACTTAAAGTCGCTCATGAGGAGCTGCTCAATAGTGGTGCCACTGTTTCCAAAGTAATCTGCCAGAATGAGATACCGGAGAGAGATTCTGACCCAGCAAAAGAAATCAAATTGCCAGATCAAGGCAGCACAGATGAAGAGAAAAGTCAAGAACCTCTTGTTGCAACACCGGCAACTGTGTCGACCAGGGTATCTTCCGATACTAGCGTACCAACCATCAAGCTCTCTCCCTCCTATCAGCATGTTCCACTGATCCAGAGTGTTGCCAGGTTTGGTGTCGCAAAGACTGCTATTGATGTCCAGGCAGCTCAGGGAATGAGAAGACAGGCCTGGGTCCCAACTGTGATGACTGGCGGAAGTATTAGCAAATTCTCAGTATGCTCTGCAAGAAGCCCAACAATAGGCCAGCTGGAGACACCACAGAAGTATTCAGTGGAAAACACACCAATCTGCTTCTCGCGCTGCAGTTCTTTGTCCTCCCTTTCTTCAGGCGATGGGGCTCTCGATGGCCAAAGCCAAAGTGAAAACGAGCTGGAGAGTGACTCCTCTCTTGAAATTATTGAAGTGGAAGATGGTGATGTAGTGAGGAAGCTAGACGAGGATGAGACACTCGAGGATCTGAGTGACAGCCAGTTGCTTATGACAGACCAGAAAACCTGTCCCACAAGTAGCAGTACTTCTGAACCCATTCAAATTCCCTGCTCTTTAAGACATGAAAAGACATTCCTTAGAACAGCATCACCGCTCATAAATGAAGACAGATCCCCATCCAGC
Source organism: Astyanax mexicanus (assembly GCF_023375975.1). Lineage (NCBI taxonomy): Eukaryota > Metazoa > Chordata > Actinopteri > Characiformes > Acestrorhamphidae > Astyanax > Astyanax mexicanus. The sequence goes on along the minus strand of NC_064423.1, from coordinate 18,752,129 downwards.
TCCTCAGACAACTACATTCACGAGACACCACTTGTGATGAGTCGTTGTAGCTCTGTAAGTTCTCTGGGCAGCTTTGAGTCCCCTTCAATCGCCAGTTCTATTCAAAGTGATCCTTGCAGTGAAATGATTAGCGGAACTGTGAGCCCGAGTGATCTCCCAGACAGCCCAGGGCAAACCATGCCACCAAGTCGCAGTAAAACACCATGCTGTGCTGAATCTAATGGACCGGAGCAGCAGAATCTTGGAGGTGTTGCAGGCCAATGGGAAAACAGCCTGCGAAAGTTCATGGAAATTGCAGACTTCAAGGAAAGGTTCAACTTGCCCCCAGACCTGGACACAATGATCTATTTCACTGTTGAAAAACCAATCGAGAATTTTTCCTGTGCCTCCAGCCTGAGCGCTCTTCCTCTGCATGAGCACTACGTTCAGAAAGATGTGGAACTCAAACTTACTCCTTTGCTAAATCAACAAGACAACGACCCGGATGCTGATGCCGATGATCCATCATGTATGGATCAGGATCAGTACAGTGAAGGCAACTCAGACGATGACATTGAAATCCTCAAAGAGTGCATCAACTCAGCCATGCCTTCCAGATTTAAGAAAGTAAGACCCACTATAATGTCAGCCCTAAACACTCAATCTCGAAGATCTGTGCAATTACCAGTGTACATGGTGCTCCAGAATAATAACAATCAGATTTGCTCTGGCCGGAAAGTCGGAATGTGTGTGAAGGATATTCATCATGACGATTCTTCTTACACTGATTCGGCTGAAGGTACTCCAATGTATTTCTCGAGCACCACTTCTTTAAGCGATGAGACTCTTCAGTACCCAGTCAAGATGAAGGGGTCAAGAGACTGGCGCTCCAGAAACAAAGAGACGCAGGAACTTATTGATATAGAGGCGAGGAGAATTGAAGAACTGCGTCTCTTCTCTCGCTTCCATAAATCAACGAAAATGGGATGCAATTCTGATATAGTAACGAACCAAACAAACCAAATGAACAAAACCATGAAACAAATGACTCCTACTCAAAGGCTGCTTGTACAAAGTAGGGAAATGGCAGCGAAGATGACTCAGCAAAGAGTACAAAGCCAGTCACCAGTCCGACAAATACAGAAGCAAGGACAGAGTCTGTCGCAAAGTATGCCGCACTTAGATTTTCCCATCAGAAAACAAGGCACAGATTTGTATCAAAATCAGAAGACGTACTCCAGAAATAACACACAGGAAAAGGCAGCTTTGCAGAAATTGCGGCGCCCAGCAGCCACAGAGGAAGCCACCTACTGCTTGTACGACAATGAAATTGATATAGAGAGTGGAATGATGGCAAGGGTAACGACAAGGCAGAAACAGCTTAACGATTCAAGCAAGAATAACCCAGTGCTCCACTATGCGAACCCACAAGGTCGCATTGACAATTTTCACAGGAACGCACTTTACAGAATCAAACAAAACCTGATTATGGAAGAAGCTCCCCCGTGTTACTCCCTCAGCTCATCTCTCAGTTCTCTGAGTGATGCAGATTTTGAGGAACACCAAGGGAAAGCTCAGCGTGTATGGCTGAGAAATAAACACAATTTGATGTCCAATCCAGGTCAGTGTCTCCCAAAAGCTCAACACGCTCAAAGCCAGTTTGAAGATAACAGCTCACCAAGTTCAGTCAGCATGGACTCTGAGGATGATCTTTTATTAAAATGCATAACATCTGCTATGCCAAAGCAAAAGAAGAAACAATCCAACAGAAAACGGAAAGGAGAGAAAAAGCAAAAACAGAAAACAACTCAACCTCAGAAGGACTCAGAAGTCTGGGGTCCTGGAAATGATCAGTACAGTGATGATATGGCATCTGATAAAGATTCCGATCTTAACAGTGTTGAATGGAGGGCGATACAAGAGGGAGCGAATACAATAATCACAAAGTTGCAAGCATCCAAATCCCAGGAACCATCATCTGAATCAGAGTCAGTTCTTTCATTTATGTCTGGATCAAGCTTTACCCCAAAACCTGACATCAATGAGAAGAAGGTACTCAAAGATAAAAAGGCTAATAAGCCACTTGATTTTGCCCCACGTAAACCAGTTCCAAATTTGCCTGTAGTTTTCAGAGGCAGAACTGTTATATACACACCCAAGAAAGAGACAACACTTTCGCAAAGACCACCACCCAAGAAAGTGACTCCAAAGGATGCTCCAAAAAATCCAAACCTTGCTCAGCACCGGTCCAGAAGTCTTCACAGATTGGGGCGCCCCAATGATTCTACTCAACTGTCATTACCCAAGAGAAGCTCGACTCCTCCTGCCAGGATCCCAAAAAGCTCCTCTTCAGGATCATCTCAAAGTTCAACCCCTTGCAGACAGCCTTACAAAAAAATAACATCTCCTACCCAAATAGTCAAGCAAAGTCCAAAGGTGGCAAGCTCAGCTCCAAGTAGTCCACCTGAGAAGAAAGGATGTGTTTCCCCACCAAATCAAAACCCTAAATCACCTCCCGACAGCAAAACTCAGAAGTCCCCTGTCAGAATACCATTCATGCAGAATCCAACAAGGCAGTCAAGAGCAATATCACCATTGGTGACCAACCAACCTACTAGTACTAACAGACCGAATAGCGGCACTCAAATAACAGGAAGAAGAATCCTACCAGCTAATCGACTGGATTTAGTTCGCATGACAGCTGCTCATTCGCGCAGTGGTGAAACAGATCGTAATGGCTTCCTCAGACAGTTGACCTTTATTAAAGAATCAGCAAATGTCTCAAGACAAGACATTCCTGGTTCGCGCTCAGTTCCTACATCCAAGCATGGATCACCTCGAAGGGCACGCCCAGGAGCTCCAGCAGTTTTCCTATGTTCCTCTCGCTGCCAGGAGCTGAAGCCGACAGCACAGGGTCCCAGAAGATTGCAGGGGCTTCAAGGGCAAAGAAATGGACAGGAGCAAGGCATCCTCAAGCAGAATATGACTCTATCAAGAGCAAATTCCACCGACAGGGATCTCACAGTGAGACGTCCTGCCAGGAGAACAAGTTCAGAGAGTCCCTGCAGGATTCCGCAGAGGAACATCCCAGAGCCGAAACCAAGGGAGAAGAAAGACGATACGTTCAAAAGATATTCCTCCTCCCCCAGTATAAACGTCTTAAGCCGTGTCACCAGCCGCTCCTCGCTGCGCTCCTCATCTTCAGACTCGAGTGGACGAGCTAAGAGTGAAAAGGACATAAAACAGAAACCGGCACAGAACAGAAACGGGTCACGAAACAGCAACAGCAAAGTCACCTGGAGGAGGATTCGTGACGAGGACGTTCCCCAGATCTTAAAGAGCACTCTTCCACCCACCGCACTGCCTCTGGTGCCTTCCCCTGAAGGGCACAAACCAATGCCTCCTCCCATGCCAGGAAAACTGCCAACAATTACTCTGATCTCACGGAAAACAAGCGATGCAACAGTTCAAACCGAGGACTTCTCAGCCAACAAAACCAATTCAAGCACGTCCCCTACAGCGGAGAGCGGCGCAGTGCTTTCAGACGAGGCAGCAAAGATAGTTCTTCTGAGAAAAATTAGCCTGACCTCTGGGAATACCATTCAAGATGGAGATTCTGATGGATCCCTCAAGAATTACAGCACAGCTTCCACCTCAACCTTTCAGTCCGTGGAGAGCAGCCATAGTGGAGGCGTAGGTCACTTCCGTCAGAGTTGCCCCAGCAAAGCAGTCCGAGTTACCCCATTCAATTATGTTCCCAGCCAATTGTCATGTTGCTCCCAAGAAACACAGAGTCAAGCAGCAACAATACCTGAGAAATCGGGGGAAAAACTTGAGGCCTAGTGCCTGAAATGGGTTGGCCACTCACTTGCAAGCTTGGCTTCTGTGTTCCTGATACTGTAAAAACTCAGGTGGTTTAGTGAGCAACATCTCTAATCTCTAATTTACCTCGGATACTCAGTCTTGTGCTTGCTAGTTGCATTGAAATTTATTTATCGGACAAACATTCTTCAGTCTTCATTGGCTTTGTATTTTTACCACTGGAAGTTGGATGTAGGCAAATAGGCATGAACTGTAGTATCTCATCGAATTTCGAGCCATCGTATGGAACCTGCCATCCCTTTTTTTATATTTTTGTACAGTTACATACATGAACCATTGCTTGTTTTGTTTTTTGACACTTGGATCATCTGATCATCTGGGAAAAGGAGTTAAAGTAAGAGTCCAAGTTCTATATGAACACAGTCACAGTGTTCTATATGAACACGTGAATGAATGGACATTGGCATACAGCTCTGTATTCATAACAAACAATATGCAAATCACCCACGATCAGAGACTTGAACACTGGACATGCTGAAAAACTGTGTCTGAAAGCCCTTGACCCCAAAAAGACTGTTACACAGTGCAAACGATACAAAACACACACAAATACACACACGCAGACATTTATGCATTCTGTATTCATACAGTATTTCTAGTACGCTATTTATGCCACACTGACACTGATTACAAAAGCCCTTAGCCTTCACTTTTATTATTGCAGGTAACAAAGAAATAAATACATTTGTGGTAGATCAGCCCAAGTCAGCACAGCAAGAACACAATGTAATCCTTGTTGGTATTTATGGATGTTGTATATATATATTTGCAAAGACTCTAAATGCTTCCCAGTAAGCAAAAAGTACTCCAAGCACCGCTACTACTTAGCATGCTCAGTATTCACCTCGTGTGCACACCTACGTGTTATCGATGTTGAATAATCTCGTCCCCTGAGGCGTAAAGTAAAACAAACGGAGGAGAAGAATCATCTCTGATCTTTTGAATTTAGAAAAGGAGATGTACTTGTTAATTGTTTAGAAACTGTATGTAACACACTTAGATGGCTGTACATATTTCTGCTTATTGAATGCTTTGATAATGTCATTTTGTGTATGATCAGGTACGGTTTAAGTCATTTGGGGAAGGGACGATACAGTAGTTGTACTTCTGCAGGTTGTTGAAGAGAAACGATTTAAGACCGAAATGATCAATGAACTCAACACTGAATTCCTGGGCCTGTCATGATAATTATGGTATTGATGAATCGTACAATATATGGACGTGTCCTCAATTATTTTTGCTGATCTGAAGGCTGATCTCATGCCTTCTCTTGTACATGTGCTACTTTTTAGATCTGTAGGTGCATCAGCTATCGTACGCTTGTGCTGATGAAGATCATGCTAGGAATTATGTGAGGAGAAAGCGCTATCTACCCACCAAGAGATAGTTGGGGCAGTTGATGGCGAAGCAGCATAATTCACGGTTCAAACTGGCGATCCTCTGATCATAGAGAGAGCATTGTAGTCTCCTGAACTTTTTAAACCTACTATTATCATGATTCAGTAATAATAATAGTTTATTTATTATGACAGACCTATGCATATCTGTTAAAACATGTACTTCAACTGCATTTTAAACAGACCCGCAGTGATAAATTCCACCTGAAATCTTTTGTAACCACAAATGAACAATTACAGTAAACTGACAGCTACGACTCTACTATCTATATTATGAATGATGAACATGCTTATATAAAAAAAACATGCTCTATCATTTAATATTATATGGTAAGCAGAATTTTTTTATGTAGCTGTTTCACATTAGTTGATGGCTACTTATTCGAACCACAATTTTTACCACAAAAGCATTTAAAATAGGATATGGACGGATACAAGGGGAAAGTGATTGATAAAATAATATACTCAGTAACATAACAGTACTAAACTCAGAAGTTGCACAGCAAAATCTGTATTTACTCAAAATCAAAGAAGTATTCCTTCATATTGGATTAACGGGAGAGGTAAAGAAATTATACACAGATCCATCAGTGAACATTCATAATTACAATTTAAACTGTTACTGTGTTTTACTAATATACACAATATATAGCACTTCCACAAGAACATACTTTAATTAGAAATTGCTGTCCAAATCAATGTGTGAGCTCTGTACACCGAAATGTAAAGTTTTTTTTGCCGAAAGCAAAACTCAGAATGTGTTGATGACCAACAGTATTTCCTAGTGATGGCCAAGGGTTGATTTCCATAATAAATGTTCTCATCATGCCTCTTTGTGTATTTCATTTTAACCTTTTATCTAGAGTGCTATGTTCAAACAGGAAGTAAAAGTGGCCCAAATCCAATCTAGAATTTCATTTGTGATGCACATTATCTGCACATAAGAGGCATGGGCCTGCTTTTCTCTGTGAAGCTGCTTTGTGACAACCTTTACAAACTAAAATTGAATTGATTTGAATCTGTAGGGCAGTGTGAACTAGGGGTGAGACACAGGGAGTCTGTGATACTCGATATATATCACAAGACAATTATATACAACTGGAGAGGATACCATACTCCTAAATAAGCAAATACCAGGAATTATAAATTTACTGGTGTCTGCTTTACTAAATTTGACAACCGAAATGAAACAATGTGCAACAAAAGTGCACAGCTCAGCATGCTTGTGTTAAATGGTATTAAAATAGCCATAATCTGACATAAATAAGAACAGTTCTGTTTCAGTTTAAATGTCTAAACAGAACACAGTTATGTGATATTAACATCTTTTCGACCAGTTTTTTATTAAAAAAACATTAGATAAGGTCCATTTTCCGGTTGCATGAATGTCACTTTTGATGAATAAAGCATTAGGAAGCTTGCCTCGCTAGAGAATTAAACCCCAACTTGCTGTGGGGAAAGTAATGTTTTAATCGACCAAACTACAGCATTTTTTCCACCCTTTGTATTATAAGTTGTGAGTGAACACAACACATCAGGACTCAATTTTAATTTTCATTTAATAAGTGCAAAAGTATTACAAACCATATTTTCTTGCATTAACTGCAGGATTTTGGTGAAGACATCCCACAGTGAAGTTATAACAGCCGCCATGAACACTTAAATATAAAGAGGAATCATGAGGAACCATATTTACCTCTTGGTAAAAGTGTGGCATGTGCTAAAATCAAAAAGCAATGTTTAAGAAACAGGATTGTGGTGGTTATGCTAAAGACCACAATCAAATAATTTTCTTAATAATGTCCAAAAATAAAGTCAGAATTTGTGAATTCAAACATCAAGTGACAAATAACAAAACAACAAATCTCCAAAATGTTGCCTAAATTAATACTTACACAGTAGGCACTGTAGTTAGATGGTATTATGTGTTGGCCTGGCTTCATACCTCTAAACACTTAAACTACAAAGACGTTTAAACAAAAAAAAAACATAGCAAATCATAACTTAATCATTTATCCCACTCCATCCACCATATTAAAAGGTGTTGTGGGCTTCTAACAGCATGTAAAATGGTCAGTCAAATGGCTCTGTCCTTCACCTCTGTTACACTCTGTTCTAAAGACTCCCCCACCACCCTCAGCTCTTCTCTTCTCCGTACGAGATCAGAACGTGCCTCCTGAAGCCGCTCGTTCAGCTCGAGGAACCGCCGGCTCTGCAGGTACCTGACCTCCACGTCACTGCTGGTCGATCCACTGCGGACGTCTGAAAGATATACATTATATGAAAAATGTCATGAGAAATGTTGTTAAATTTTTAAGCTCTTAACAAAAATCTTCTCTACTAAATTTGCTATCAAAACAAATGCTTCTGACTTTAATCTTAAATCAGGGTATCTGCAGGAATGTTTTTTTATGAACTTGTATTCAATCTATTTTTTTTTTAATAAGACTGAATACAATCTTTAGCCTCATCTGGAATTAGGTCTGTGTGATATGACGAAATACTTCGTTATGACGACAGAAAAACCTCTATCATTACTCTTATCGTCTATATCGTTGCACAAAACAACGGCCTGTTTGTTGCCTGGGGAATGCGGAAAAGTGAGCGCTTCTTTCTCTCTCGTCTTTCTTTTGCTCTCTCTTTTTCTTTCTCTTTCTTGCTCTATTTCTTTCTCGCTTACTCTTTTTTGCTCTCTCTTTCTCTTTTTGCCCACTCTTTCTCTCTCTCTCGTTCTTTCTTTCTCTCACACACAGCATTGAACTAACGTTACATGTTAAAGCAGGATGAGTTTCGGGGCAAAATTCGCTTTAAATTCGTTTTTTTTAGGCTAAACTAGTGTTAAAGTGTTAAAGTGTTGAGATGGAAATTAGAACACTAAGTTACTCATCACATGTTTAAATTGTACAGTCCCTCTACGAACTTCATATAAAACAGTGTTTATTAGTCCTGACACTGACATAAAAAGTGAAAAGTATGTTACTACTTTATTTAACGTTATATTTTATGTTTAATTAATAACTTGCACAGAGTTTCTTAATAAAATGGGAAATATTATACAATATGGAGACATATTTTTACTTGTTGAGTGTGAGTCAATATTTAATAAGAAATGGGTCTATCGTGTGGTACGTTTATAAAAAAAATATCGCTGAATTTATAGAAAATGTGCTATTTCGTTATCTATATCGTTATTGGGGTATAACGTTACATTTCTGGTCCTATCTCACAGCCCATGTAACATGTCGTTAAACACTTATCTAGGTTTTAAGTGAGTGGTCTTATTCCCTACAGGATCACCTTCAGTGGACTGTTCCTGCAGTATGCTGAAGACCGGGTCGTTGGGGTAGGCTCGGTTTATGTCATCTATGATCTGCTCCACTGAAGGCGGGTCAGGTCTGGTCGGGAGAACCATCCTCTTCTTGCCTTTAGAGCCCAGATTCATCCTGTTCTCCTGCAGGTGCAGCTCCACACACTCCGGCTGCTCGCTGTAGCTCTGGGGGCTAACGCTGCTTTACCTCAGCTTTAAGCGGGAGGACGCATTAATCCCCCCAGTGATTAAGAGACATTAAGAAACATGTACAGAAACTCTTGTCATAAATGAAGCTCCTCTGTAGAAAAATAACTAACGCTAACTCACTGATACTGACAGCCAACGAGGCTGTGAAACGTTGCTTGTTGTCGTCATACTTCTTCAGATTTGCTCTGTGGTAAACATTTCACATTTCTAACGCACACTGCCACCTACTGACCCGGAGACAGACCTACACTCAGACTGCAGCAGAGAATCCCTACAGAGGAGAAAACTTTTACCCAAGTTATATTTATATTAATAAATACTACCATTTAAATATTTCGTAGACCAGGTATTTTAAAAATATAGTATAAAATCGTTTTGATATATATTGGTATAAAAAATTGTGGGCACCCCTAAAAATTCTTATGATTTTCCAATAATTTTGTGTATTGTTGCATTTAAAACAGATTGAGGCATGTTGCCCAATAAAATAAAATAAAAAGAATCATGTTATGAGTTATTTTACTACTTAGGGATGATTTGTGAAATAAAAATGTTAGAGAAAATCTAAAATGTGACAAAACTGGATTAAAATGTATATTTAAAATAGCATGACATGGCTAAAAATAAAATAACCACACACAAAACATCCCCTCAGAATGTTAAATACAAAACAAATTTATTGAAAATCAGTTAAAGTTGTGGACTTTTGTTAAAGTTACAAAAAATATTAATAATTAAACAAAATGATGACATTTAATACCAATATAAAAAAATAATAGTAACACACTATACTTCAGAATGTTAGTTGTATTGTGTTCTATTATGTGGTCTGTACCTAAAAGGAGAGGAATGTTTGGCTGATCTGATATACTAGGAAAAGGTGTACACATTAAAATAGGACATTTTATAGAAAATATCCTGTCCAGCAGAGTTGAAGACTTCCATTGCATTAAAGCACATTTTTGAAGTGAAAACAGTACAGCTAAAACTGAAACAGTTATTATTGTTATCCACAGTTATTCTAATTCTACAGTATTCGGATACTACCTTAAATAATACAGGATTGAAATGAAACACTGAGTTGTCACCAATCTATTTGTATTTTACATAATGTATCTTACATAACACAACATATTCAATCCCATTGTGTATAAGTCCTGGTGGTTGATTTGCATCTAAGAGGTCATGAGTTCACCTGAGAGGATGCAGTTACCTGCAAAGCTGTAAATCAAAAAAGCAAATGTTATGTTTAATCAAATACACTGAAGTGCAAAATAGGTGGAAAATGAAGTGCTTAAGTAGGCTACTTACATTTTAGTCTACAGTGGGTTCATTCTAAACACCAATGTATAGACATAAAAAAGGAGAAAAAAAGAGAGAAAAGTGAAAACAGAGAAAATGAATAGGATTAAATAGGACATGGTGAACAATGATAGGTTTCGATATCTTTTTTATATTTTTTTATGATTGGGTTTAATCTGAGTGTGGGAAACATGTTCCAATAAATAGTCTGGCAAAACTCAGCTGTCTATCACAGTGGTTATAATCTACAGTGGTGTGAAAAGGTGTTTGCCCCCTTACTGATTTCCTGATTTTTTGCATGTTTGTGACACTTAAATGTTTCAGAACATCAAACCTTTTTAAATATTAGTCAAAAAACAACATGGCCCTGTGTGAAAAAGTGATTGCCCCCTTGTTAAAACATTCCTGTGTTTTCTAACACCTGAGTACACTGTCTCTAGCCACACCCAGGCCTGATTATTGCCACACATGTTCTCAATCAAGACATCACTTGACCTGCCTGACAAAGTGAAGTCCACCAAAAGATCCTTAAAATCTACACATCATGCCGAGATCCAAAGGAATTCATGAACAATTGAGAAAGAAGGTAATTAAGATATATCAGTCTGGAAAGGGTTATAAAGCCATTTCCAACACGCTGGGAATCCAGCGAACCACAGTGAGAGCCATTGTCCAAAAATGGCAAAGACATGGAACAGTGGTGAACCTTACCAGGAGTGGCCGCCCGCCCAAAATTACCACAAGAGCGCAGCGACAGTGTGTGTGTGTGGGAGCACTACTGGTTGTACTGTCTGACAGCAGCAGAAAGGAAGAAAGACCTGCAGTAACAGTCCTTCACACATTTGGTGAGAAGCACAAAGTGTGACTGACACTGAAGGAGCTCTCTCTCCAGTGCTGGTAGTGTTTCTCATGGGGTGGGTGTTGCTGACCCTCATGGATGACAGTTTAGACATCATCCTCCACCATAACACCACCGCCACAGCGTCGAGGGTTTACTTCCTGATCAGTTCATAGAATTTCTTCCTGTCTGCCCCAGCAGACCACACCATTCATTTTAGAGCTTAGGCTTTATTTCTTTCAGTACTAATATCCCTTTTTACAGATAAGAGTGTCAGATCAGATCATAAACCACATAAGAAAGACTGCTGAATGTTAAGTATTTAAGAGATGGAATTTTGCACACTGCTAACTTGTGAATTACTGGTGAACCACATTCTATGCAAACAAATAATACTATATTGTAGAATTACGAAGGTTACATACACGAGATGTACTGGGAAGCTGTTTGGATGTATCCATTCTCTCAGATAAGGGAATCCTGTTTTTCGCCAGACTCTGAATAACTGACAAAGACAAGGTGACAAAGTCATAGTTAACATTAGTCAGACATGTAAAACCCTTTAGTTTCAGCATTGCTTTAAACATGTTTTGTCATCTTGCATTGTGCTGTGTTAAACTCTGCTTATTTATTTACACTGCCACAGCCTATTTTCCCACATGTGCTCATTGAGAAATCCAAGAACACTTACTGACTAATTAAATCAAGCACAGAGTAAGAATTACTGTATTTTTTGCACTATAAGACACACATAAAAACTTTTAATTTTCCCAAAAATCGTTAAACAGGAGTTTCAGTTTCAGCACCGGGGCTGGAGTAGTATTAGCATTAGCTGCTAACCACGCTATGCATTCTTTCACGGTTCAGAGGTGAGTATTTTCAGCCTGTAGCCTGCTGCTATCCCCAGCAAGAACTGCTAAAGCAGAATTAGCATTAGCCTTTAACCACGCTAGAGCTTTTGTTGTTCAGGGGTGAGTATATCAGACTGTAGCCTGCTGCTAACCCAAGCTAGCACTGCTGGATTAGCATTAGCTGCTAACCACGCTAAGCGCTAGCTCTTTTGCCATTCAGAGTTGAGCACTGGACTGAAATCTGCATGTTTACTGTGTAAACAAACAAGCTACATTGGACAAACCACTAGCTAATATCACCCTGCCTTACGGGAACACTCAGAGTTCCTCAGTGTAGCGCTGTCAGGCAGTATTTACTAGCGCTAACCATAGACTTCATGGAAATCTGGAAATCTAAGCTTACTGTAAACAGAAAACGCTTTACTCATCCAAATAAACAGTTTTCAGGAAAGAAATCTGTGTAGATTATCATCCAGCACATATTTGACTTTTTTTTATTACAGTTTACAGTTTGTTTACTTAGCTTAGCTTTACTTAACTTAGTTATCCCCCACCACCACCCACCACCTGCTGAATTAGAAGGAAAACATGGCGACACTCCTGTTTCTTTACTAGTATTACATAATGCACCTTATAATCTGGTGTGCTTTATGTATGAAAATAGACATACATGGATAGTGTGCCTTATAGTGCGAAAAATACTGAGCTATAATCCAGCTCTTTATCTGAGTTCCTGACCAGATTTTTAGACCTTTCTTCAATGTAAGAAATCAGATTGTGCTGTTTACATCTCTCCATTAACCGCATTAATCCGATTATGAGTGGATTTTTTCATATAAACGCTCTTACTGACCAAGATTTAAGAATCTGCGATAGGATTCATAACATAATCTATGGTATATTAGAAAGAGAAGCTTTAAGGGAATGCAATTCTTCACAAAAATAATTATTAAAGTTTACTGTTCATTTTTTATCAAATTAACTATCATATGTTCACCTACCCTCTCTTGTGACAGACTCTGCAGCGTTCATGGCCTTCCCACTAAGGTCGCTGACCATGTTGTCCACAGTCGCCTCATGCTTGAGGAAAAATGGCCGTACTAAGTGATTATACAGCACCTGAGAGCCATTCCAGGAGAAGGGGGCCATGCACCACAACAAGAACAGGCACTAGAAACACCAAAAGACAAGATGCATGATTAGTTGGAGGGATAAAATGTGTTATGTGATTATTGTAGGTATTAAAGGGTTTGCATGTGATGGTCACTGTCCTCTAAGTGGCAAAAAGACATACCTTGAATACATAGTAAAAAGGAAACCAGTAGAGAAAGATGTCAGAGAAGAATTCACCCACACCAAAGAATCCATACACCACCCAGTACGTGAGCCACTGTGTATCGTCTTCCTTATTGGGACTCTCAATAGCCTTTATTCTATAATAAAGATTTAATACACAATATAACTATGCAGTAATACGTTTCTTAAATGTAGGAAATTATTCAGAACAAGTATTATAATAAGAGTTAAATACACTTACGAGAAATATGCAGGATAAACAAAACCAATCAAGTTGCAGAGCAGGGAGGCTCCATACCCAAACAACAGATACAGTCCAGTAACAGAAACAGCTCCTGTAAAGATGAGAGGAAGAGTATAATGTGAAGTCAGATTTATAAATGTGAAATGAAGCATTTTTAGTTTCTATAAGACTTAGAGTACAGTGTTACTTGTTTAAACTCCCCTTTTTAAAAAAGAATCCAATATTTTTCAAAAGTAGTTTTATCCTATTCTTAAAACAATTCCAATATTTTAAAAAAATAGTTTTAACCCATTCTCAAAAAAAAAAATGTATTTTTTAAGTAGTTTAAACCCATTCTCAAAAAGATTCAAATCTTTTTTTTTTTGGGATATTTTTTAAACTATATGAATCTTTTAAAAATAATCAGTTTTCAAAAAGATCATCGTTTACATTTTTTAAAGAAGTAGTCCAAACCCATTCCCAAAAATCTTTAAAAAAATAGTTCAAACCCATTCTCAAAAAGATTTTTTTTTTTAATAGTTCAATCCCATTCTTAAAAAGATTCAAATCTTTTTTTTAAGTTGTTCAAATACATTCTCATTTTCTCTTAAAAAGTAGTTTAAAACCATTTTTAAAAAAGATTAAAATCTATTTTTTTCTTTTTAAAGTTGTTCAAACCCATTCTCAAATATAGTCTGAATCTTTTTTTTCCAAATCAGTTTAAAAAAAAACATATCTTTTACAAATACCTTTTTAAGAGCAGTTTTTTTAGCTGATATTTTAGTACATAGTTTAACTCATTTAGAGAGGAGTAATATTGTACAAAGGGGACCCTTACTTAGGTAACTTACTGGAATTGTTTCCACCAGTGTGTTCACTGGTAATAGATGAATATATTTTCAGAATTTAATAAGCTGTTTGACAGTTTGTGAACTAGCAGCGTGTCTGTGTGTCTTTATGAATGGTCTTATCGTGCAGGAGATCTGTTAAACAGACTGAGTCACTGGGGCAGAAGGCATAAATAAAGACACGCAGAAGGCCGGTAACATCCTGATTAGTGCTGTTCCACCTGCTGCTGCTCAGAGGATTAGAGTCGCGAGCTCTGTGCTGTCTGCTGTGTTTCCTCTCAGCTTATGCCTCTCATTCCTCACCTCACTTTACCGAACACAGCGGGTCATAGCGGGTAATTTAGGACCAGTTTAACTTTCCAGTTTAAAACCAGAATGAGCCCAGCTTACCTATGGCCAGGTAGCGCTTTTTAATTCCAGTCTTTTCCTCGATTTTGTTCAAACAGTCCGTGACGATGTTCTTCTCGTTGAGAAAAGCCTCCACGCGCGTTTTTATCTTAGTGAAAATAGACAGCATTGTGAACAGAGTTAATAAAGGTTATTTTAAAGGATTAAAAGCAGTAAATATGAACGCGGACATCAGTAGTGAAGCAGGTGAGCGCTCTGCAGTTTCGCTGACATGCCAGAGCTCAATTCATCCCCCAATCGGCTTTATGAACGGGGGGAGGGGGCGGGGTCAGGCTGCAGCCGCGCGGAACTGGCAGAGCAGCGACCAATCACAGAGCAGTGCGCCTGAGCGTCACTCCCTCAGAGCCATGACGAGGATCCAGAGCCCAGACCATAATAAACACTAATCTGAGGAGGTAACAGTAGCACTCATAGACCTGTATACATAGACGCCTCAGATTACAGAATAAAACAGCAAGTTTTTTTTTTTGAATAGCCAGTTGTAGGTAAGTGTAATGTCCACACAGTTACAGGTTCAATATAATTATCAGGAAGGATCAAGACTGTTAACCAATTAATTCCTCTCTGTAATGACCGCCTGTAATCATCCCAGAGGAACTGGAAGTAGTTTCACTGCTCCACTGTTTAATGCTGCGGGATGTACAGCCCTATTCCTGATGATAAATACTAGGCATGGCCTTTTTTGCGGCTGCTCCAGAGTTTCCTGTTCTAATGATAATGCATCATTCTACAAGCTAATAATCAGCAATGGGTGCATTGTCATGGAAATCAATAAAAATTTAATGATTTTCCATGGATATGGTTTTATACCAATCAATTATTAAACTTTATTTTCAGTAATAAAGAAAACAATAGAGAAAACAACATGAAACGTAACTAATATTTGATGACAAAATAAAATATTTTTAAAGAAAAATTTGAAAGTAAAAATAAATAAATAAATAAAAGATTATACAAAAACAGAAAATTATACAATGTAAAGTTTTGTTTTGTTGATAAAACATACAGTGGGGAATCCAAAACTTATTTCAAATACAAATCAATGTACAATCTTTACTGAATGTTTTTTTTCTGGATTTTTAGTTAATATAGTGTCTCTCTCGCTCTTAAATTAAACAGACCATTAAAATTATAGAATAATTATAGACTGTTCATGTCTTTGTAAAGGGGTGAACTTACAAAAATTATTATTTTCCCCACTGTATATATACAGCTCTGGAAAAAAAATTGAGATCACTTCAGTTCTGAATCAGTTTCTCTGATTTTGCTATTAATGGGTATATGTTTAAGTAAAATGAACATTGTTGTTTTATTTTATAAACTACAGACAATATTTCTCCCAAATTCTAAATAAATATAGTGTCATTTAGGGTATTTATTTGCAGAAAATGAGAAATGGCTGAAATAGCAAAAAAGATGCAGAGCTTTCAGATCTCAAATAATGCAAAGAAAACAAGTTCATTTTCATAAAGAGTTAAGAAATCAATATTTGGTGGAATATCCCTGTTTTAATGCATCTTGACATGTTCTCCTCCACCAGTCTTACACACTGCTTACCCAGAGGTTTTCAATTTGGTAAAATAAAATAAACTCATTTTTTTTTTTATTATAATAATTATGACTATTGTGTTTCTTTCCTCTGTTTGTGGGAAAACATGAGTAATTAATGAAGGACCCCTCAGGTAACATCTACGACACTAACGTCAGACAGGTATTTTGAATGCAAGTTGCTGCTTGTCTTTCACACAGCAATGAGGAACTGAGGAGACTGTGTCAGACTATGCCGAGATTCCTTTCTTTTTTAACATAAATGGAAGAAAACGTCCGTAATGAGAACTTACAAGGGCATTAAGTACACTTTATTTTTCTGCTGTTACATATTCTGGGTAAGTGTCTTCACAGAGTCTATGAAATATGGTCTAAAATACTATTTAATAGGGAAAAGAATGCAGCATGACTTATTGTACTGATGTATTGATTGTTTTGTATTTAAAACAAGCAAAATGATTCTTTTTTTCTTTTAGGTGGCCAGTGGAGTGCTGTTTGCTGTTGGCATATATGCTAAACTTGCCAAAGAAAAAGGTACTGAGTTTGTTTTTTCATTAAAACCTCTAGCTGTGTCTCTCATGCTGTCTGTGTTGTTGCTCTTGTTCATGTTCAGCACTGTTGTGATTTTGCAGATGTGGTGGACACACTGACCACGGACCCCGCTCTTCTGCTGCTCACTGTGGGCTCGCTCATGTTCATTATAACATTCCTGGGCTGTTTTGGAGCTCTGCGGGATGCTTCCATACTGCTGAAAATGGTAATTCATCTCTTATACAACTATGAAGTTGAAGTTGCTTGTTATAAACAGTCACCTAATATAGTACTTTGTATGTTGTATGTAATATGTATGCATTGTTATATGTACACTGATCAGCCATAACTTTATCACTACTGACAGTTATAGTGAATGACATTAATTATCTCCTAGCAAAAGCACCTGTCAAGGAATAACAACACACCCTAATAAACATAAGAACTGGTTGTGCCACCTTTAGCAGCTGGAACTGCAATCAAACGCTATAATTTCCTATAACTGGAGATCAGATTTTTACATTACATAAGGAATACACACCAATCTTCAGATCCTGTAAACTCTGAAGGTTGTGATGTGAGACGTCCATGGATGACATCAGTAAGACCTGTGTGACAATGTTTCTGTCACCAGTTCTCTTTCAGATCTCTTTCAAATGCTCCTTTTTTAACAACTGCATACTGGAAACACCCCGCATGATCCGATGACCTGACCCATTATGGCTCAAATCTGGTATTTTTTTTTTCATGACTGTGTGAATGCGCAAAATCTGATTTTTTCAAATCAGTTTTTTTCAAATCAGGTTTGAGTCACTTTGTCTACATTCAAATTACCTTGCTAAAGTGACTCAAATCTGTTTTTTTTTTCATGGCTGTGTGAAAGTGCCAAATTCCGACTCTAATCAGATTTAAATCACAATAGCTACATTCACATTACCAGGCTGATGTGACTCATTTCTATTTTTTGGTCAATATGGCTCAGATGGGATTTTTTTCATGGCTGTGTGAAAAAATCTAATCTAAGACTCAAATCTGTTTTTTTGCTTAATGTGGCTTAGATCTGATTTTTTCATGGCTGTGGAAACGTGCCAAATCCAAATTTTTGAGAGGCACAACCTGGTTATTGATGGTCTGACCCTACAGTTTGGCAGTTATCGAAGTGGCTTAGATTCTTACACCCATTGTCCATTTATCTGCCTCCTGTTTACTCATATCTAAAATGTATATGATAATCTGTTTATTCACTTCATTGGGTTATGAGTATTTGTAACTTTTCATGTCTGTTCTTCCAGTTTTTAGGAATTTTACTGGTTATTCTGCTGCTGCAAATTGCTGCTGCTGTCCTGGGCTTTCTCTTTTCAGACATGGTAGATATTAATCTCCTTTTTGGAAACTATTGCTTAAATTATTTAATACTTACTTTAAAACGAATAGCTTATCTGTGGTTCTTGGCTTAGACATACAGAAAAAAACTGGTGTAGAACCTTAGTACTGTATTAAATACTCACGATTTTTGTTTTCCTTGACTTCAGGGACAGTTTAGCGTCTCTCAGCTTGACCAGAAATGCATATGTAAAATGTACTATTTAGTGGGGGCTCAAAGTGTAAATTTAACTTCCTGACTGTAGGGGAGTCTGGAGGCAAAAAAATACCAGTTCTTGCATAATGACCCAATACTTATCATGTCTCTGTTCATCTCTTAGGTTTTACACAGGACTGAACAGCTCATGAAGAAAGCCATTGTTCTGTACCGAGAGGACCTGGACTTAGAAAATGTGATTGACTTTGTGCAGAAAAAGGTTTAATAGATATTATAATTATTTCTATAATATTATTTATGTCTTAATAAGACTTTATTCATGGAAACACTTGGTCGGTCTTTTAAATGTATAAATGTTGTAAATTCACTGAATTTCTCTTTATTCTTCTGATTTTTTTCTGGTGAATCATGTCTTTGTTCTGCTGCAGTTCCTATGCTGTGGAGTGGATGATTACACAGACTGGTCTCAGAACGTCTATTTTAATTGCTCTGAGAAAAACCCCAGTCTGGAAGCCTGCGGTGTGCCTTTCTCCTGCTGCGTACGACAACCCAACGAGGTCAGACTCAACACAAACATCATATAATGAGCTTGCCTTCAGCTGCCGGAGCCCTGAGAGAGCATGATCGGCTTTGCTCTCTCTGGGTGGGTAGATGGCACTTTCTTCACACATCACTCCAAAGGGTGATGTTGATCAGCACGAGGCGTCTGTGAGCTGATGTATCGGAACCGAGTCGCTGTTCTTTCCTCCGAGTGCGCTGTGATGCTACTCTGCAATGCTGCATCAGCAGAAGTTGGAAAAGAGGTGGTGGCTGACTTCACATGTGTCGGAGGAGGCATGTGCTAGTCTCCACCCTCCTGGTTTTGGGGCATCACTAATGATAGGGGAAGGTAATTGGCCTTGTACATTTCGGAGCAAATGGGATAAAAATGAAAAAAAAAGGGTACCATATAGGGTTCTTTAAATTGTAGCAAAATTGGATCCCCTTTTAAATGTTTTTATTTCGAGCATTCAGATGGTTTTGTGCTGCTTGGGTTCTCCTTTAAAAGGTTACAGGTTACGTGAAATGCTTTGTAGAAATACTTCCTCCTGTGGATTAGTAACTGTGTGTGTTTTCAGACTGTGTTTAATTCCATGTGTGGCTATGAGACTCAGAGGGATGAGTCTTCACCCAGTGAGCGGATCTACACCAAAGGCTGCCTGGAGAAGATTGTACTGTGGGGGAAGCAGAACCTTCTGCTGGTGGGAGGAATGAGCGTCAGTCTGCTGTGTCTGGAGGTGGGAGATTCTTCACATTTTCTCTGAATGCCACTTATTGTATAGTATAAACTTGCATGCTTTATTGTTCTGTGATTAAATATTCAATTACAATTATCCAACCAATCTTTATGACACCAGTATTTCCAAGACTCTTAGTTTGCTCTTATTTGCATGTTGTTACCAATTATAATCATAAAGGTGTAATGCAAGTTATGAAGTATAATAAGGAGTTCTATACTATACTACATAACGTGTTTTATTTTCAGTGTTGTAGTGAGTAGCATAAATCAGCAGAGCAAAAACAAACCGCTTAGGGACTAAATGTAGCAGATCTTTATTTGGTTTTGGCTAAACCACTTACAGTTCATATGATCTTAACAAAAACCTTCTTACAGTTTCATTGTATTGTCATTGTATTGGTGTTAAGTTGACAGATCTGGAAAAAATAAGACTTTGCTATTAAGGATTAGCTATTTATAGGCATTTGTTTGAGTAAAATGAACATTGTTGTTTTATTCTATAAACTACGGACAACATTTCTCCCAAATTTAAATATATAAAAAAAATATATATGGTCATTTAGAGCATTTATTTGCAGAAAATGAGAAATCACTGAAATAACAAAAAAGATACAGAGCTTTCAGACATCAAATAACGAAAGAAAACAAGTTCATATTCATAAAGTTTTAAGAGTTCAGAAATCAATATTTAGTGGAATAGCCCTGGTTTTTAGTTTGCAGTTTTCATGCATCTTGACATGTTCTCCACCAGTCTTACACACTGCTTTTGTATAACTTTATGCCACTCCTGGTGAAAACATTCAAGCAGTTCAGCTTGGTTTGATGGCTTGTCATCCATCTTCCTCTTTATTATATTCCAGAGGTTTTTAATTTGGTAAAATCAAAGAAACTCATAATTTTTAAGTGGTCTCTTATTTTTTTTCCAGAGCTGTATAGAAACACATCATGACAAGTCACAAAAACCTACATAAACATTTATAAAGGCTTATTGCAAAAAGTGTCAGTAGTGTTTGTCAATTCTGAGTTATCAATGCTCTTTTCTATACTTTTCTATATTTCGTACGTATTACATTCATATTACACTTCAATTTAAGTAGTGTTCTGTAAAATCGTCTCCAAATTAAATATTTTGTTTTATAATCATTCCTCTAACACAGTGAAAAAGTAGTACAACAGTGATCTTACTGAAGAACAAACAGGAAATCTTAAAAGTTTGTATTTCTGAGAGCATTACTTGGTTCTTGCTACATGAAACTTACACTATAATGCCGCACAAATGCCATGAGTAAATATCATACATTGACATGAGTAGTAGATAATATGTCTAATATTTAAACATTGCAATATTTGTCATGAAGTTTACTAGCAATATGACAATGTTACGTGATGTCAGTGTTATATAGCAGAGATTAAGTAAACAGTAACCAGTGTAAGAACTAACAGCTAGTATAAACATGTAAACTGACATTTTTTTTTTTTTTTGCTTTCTCTCAGATATGTATGATCGCACTGGCAGCTGTTCAACTTGGTCAAATCCAGAAAGTTCAACTGAAGAAGAAGAAAGCAAGTGGCAGGCCACAAAACAGCACACCCTATTAAATACTAAACACTAGACTTCACTAAGACCCTAGCTGCGTTCCAATGCCTAGGCTGCATCCTAGATAGGCTGCAGGTTTGACATGATTTCTGAGGGAAGCAACTGATGTTTTCTTTGCAGCCCTCAGTTACCCACAATTCACTACACTCATCCAAAGTGATTGATAAACAGCACCGCGAAAACTGGGCAAAGGTAAAGGGAAACCAACACACCAACACTGGTGCACAACTGATTTTTAAAATGATTGAAAAAAAAAAGAAAGAAATAAAAGAGCATACGAGTTCCATGCCTCGCTACATCACTGCAAAGCCTTGTTAGACTGATTCTAATGTGTAAGCAACAGGCTACTGAGATAGATTCTTCAAAAGACAGTTCTACCAAGGACCATCCCTACCTAAACTGCAGCCTAAAATTTGGAACGCAGCTACAGTGCATCAGATATAAAACATCACTATGCACTATATGGACATAATTACTGAGACATACACTATATTGCCGAAAGCATTCGCTTACCTGCATTGTGTTTGTTTGGTGATGTAAGGCTTGGATGAAGCTGCTCAGCCATGGGAATCCATTCCATGAAGCTCTCTATTCTATACTGTTCTTGAGCTAATCTGAAGGGTACATTTATTTTGAAGGGCTGTAGTGATTGACTCTGCAGAAAGTTGGCAACCACTAACTTGCTTTCATTCCCAGTCACTTTCACTGTATTATAGTATGGCTATGGAATATTTAGTAGTGAGATAATGTCACGGCTGGACTTGTTGCACAGGAGCTGAATCCTATCGTAGTGTCAAGCTGGACTCTACTACCCATGCGGCCTTGCGACTCCCTCCCCTCCCTCCCCACCGGCGCCCGCTTTGCTCAGTGTTCTGTCGAGTTGTGCTACCTTGTCAAACCGTGATTCCTAGTGTATATTAATGGTCTCGGTAAAATCCGGAATTCACTGGAGATCCGATTTAAACCTTAAGTTACTTACATAAGATTGCTAATGTTAACAAGCTGGTATAAACAGAGCTGTAAGCTCTTTAGCTGACAGTGTCTGCTCTTCTGCAGCCCAAGTCCAGAAAAAAAAACAAGAAAAAGCGGATTTTAGTAAAAGGAGACCTTTAAATGCAAGTGTTTCATTCAGTCTCATTGACAGAACTGGAAAAAAAAAAAAAAAAGTGAAACCATATAGAAACCACAGCAATTCCGCAACAAAGTCACTGACCATGTACAGTTACAGAGCTGGGTTGCGAGTTAATTTCTAACCTGCAGTTAAAGCTGCAACAGAGGGCCACTTACATAATAATGCTCATGGATTATAAATGGTGCAAAACTGGAATAAATCATTTAAAGCCATTGTAGGTGTAATACGTAGATGTCCCATTACTTTTGTCCATATATTGTATTAAATAACTGAACAAATGTGAATTCGCGATTTTCTGGATGCAAAACAGGCTTTCCCATTTTAAGACTGTGATTTTATTTGTTTTTGTTAAGTTTTGCTTTGTTGTTGTATTTGTTAAAACTAAAAAAAAAAAAAAAAACTCTACTCAGACAATATCATCAGAATGATATTGTTTCTAAGATGTTCTTATAATATACCACAATAAAACTAACATTTCTAAACTGTACAATAAAAAAATGTAAACGTTAATTTTAATTTGAGCCCTTTTGATGCTAGAAAGCAACCCATCAAAGGTAATAAAAATATTTAGTGTTTTAAATCAGATTAATTTCCTATGTTTTCTTTTACATTATTTTTGTATATTTCCTTGTGAATAAACCCTTTGAAAAGGCTACAATATGAATAAAGTCATACAATAAAAAAAATAGGTAATCATGTTCCTCACAGAATCACACATGTATTAGACTGTTTAGTCTTGAACATGCCTACGAAGTTAAACTGAGCTGGATTGTAATTCATGACCTTGTTCAGAGAGGTGTGAGGGGGTTCCAGAATCTTCTCTCGGGAAGTTACGCGATAGTGAGCTCTGAAGTTACGCAGAGGGTTGTAGTCGGGGCTCAGAGTGTCGGGGCAGCGGAAGCTCTCCTTAACGAAAGACCCGAACTGTGAGACGGCGACGAAGCCATCCTTAAAAGGAGTGATTCTGATGATGGCTGCGTAGACGTACTGGATATACAGTAAAGACCCTGCAATTATATAATTTACAATTAGAAATGAGAGGAAATACAACAGGAATAAAATGTGTGTTAAATAAGCTCAACTAAATACTAAATACTGACCTGTAGCAACGTCCCAGACTTTGATGGTTTTGTCGCGAGATCCAGTGAAGACGTGTTTATCATTTACAGAGAAAACAGCACACAGAACCCCCTCGAAGTAGAAACCCTGGAGAACGAATAAATACAGTTTTTTTTTATTCTTAAAGCTGGATTTGGTGGGATGAACACATTCCAGCATGCTTGTTTTGTAATAATCCTAAGGGATAGTGGGACCTAACATGGCCTGTTTTTAATTAGGGAGAAAAATGATAAAATAATAATTGTGAGAATAATAATAATTAAATAATCCTGGAGTTTAAGTAGTTTCCGTGTGGGGGCAGTTGTTAAGCTGATGCAACATGGTTACTATGCAGATAATAATAAGACTACGTTCACATTACCAGACTGAAGTGACTCAATTCAGATTTTTTTTTGCTCAATGTGGCTCAGATCTGATTTTTTTCAAGGCTGTGTGAACGTTTTTTTTTTTTTTTTTGTGAACGTCACTTTTATATGTGGTCCTAAATCAGATATGTATCCAATCCATGTACATGGTGTTGTTAGATGGTTGCTTTGGTATCCCAGCTGGCTCCTATAGTGTTGCTATGTGGTTGCTTTGGTACTCAAGGTGGTTTCTATTGTGTTGCTATATAGTTCCTATAGTGAGGCTAGGTGGTTGTTAAGGGAGTTGCTAGGTGATTGGTAATTGGTCCCTGCTAGTTGTGATGGTGTAGCTTACTGGTTGGTAAGTGGTTGCTATTCTGTTACAGGCAGTTGTCAGGTAAGTGGTTAGTTATAAGGGGGTTAATATGGTATTTTAGGTCATTTCTATGGTGTTGCTGAAACGATGATAAGCAGTATAGTGATGCTTTAGTAGGTGGTTGTTAAGGAGTTGCAAGATGATTGCTATTTGAGTTGATCAGTGGTTGCTCGGGTATGCCAGGACTTTTTTTTGGTGATACAAGGTGGTGATGTGGTGTTAGATGGTTGCTTTGGTATCCCAGCTGGCTCCAATAGGTAATAGGTAAGTGGTTAGTTATAAGGGGGTTAATATGGTATTTTAGCTTGTTTCTATGGTGTTGCTAAATGGATGATAGGCAGTTCCTTTAGTGATGCTACAGTAGGTGGTTGTTATGGAGTTGCAAGATAATTGCTATTTAAGTTGATTAGTGGTTGCTAGGGTATGGCAGATTTTTTTTGATGATACAAGGTGGTGCTGTGGTGTTGCTAAGTGATTGGTATCTGAATAATTTCACTGCCTAGAGATTGTTAGGCTTTTGCTAGGTGGTTGTAAGGCAGTTGCTATGGTGTCTCAGGTGGTTCCTAAGGCATTGCCAGGTGCTGTGGTCTCTATCTGGTGTCGTTAGTTAGGTATTACCTGTTAATCTGGGCTTGGGACGGAAAACAGTGTAGTAGTGACACATAGTTTTGCAGTACATCGCAATTATGCATGAACAATGAATAATTAGATAAGCTTTTGAAAATAAATATGCACTGAAATTAATATGATTAGTAAAAAACAATTGCCACCTTGTATTCCATGGTGTGATCCAACAGCAGAGGATGCAGGTTCCACAGCTTCTGAACACAGTCCTCAGAGCCAATCAGAGCATGCGTATCCCAGTTGCTCAGGGCCACGCAGGTGATAGCGGCTCCGTGGTGGTCCAGCTCTGCTGCTGTAGCACTCTTGAAGTCATAGACGGCCACTTCTCCTCCGAGAGTACCATAGAGGAGCCTGCAGTCCGGCAGCAGAGCCATGGCTGAAACCGGAGAGTGCAGCAGGGTCAGAGAATAGCACTGGAGCGGCCCCTCCACACAGGGGAAGCTGTCTCGAGCCGTGATCTCAAACAAACACACTGCGTCCTCATAAGCCACCGCCATCCGGTCCTCTCTGGGGCTGATGGCCATACTGCGCACCTCAGGCATGCTCTCAGGTGGGGGGATACACAGGGTCTCTTGAGCAAAGGCTAACGGGTAGATGAAAATGGTGCCGGTGCGCAGGCCGCAGAACAGCAGACGCTTCTGCTGAGCCAGTTCCATACAGCACACGTTAGAGGACACTTCCATATGATCACTGTAGAGACCTGAAGAGCACAGAAACATCTCTGATTTGAGCTTAAATCAATTTTTCCTTGATTTTCCTTGATCCAATGATTTTATCATTCTTTGTGATATACAACTCTATACACCCATTGATAAAGTACTGCATCCAGAAGTACTGTATTTTTCGCACAATAAGGCACACTTAATATCATTTAATTATCACAAAAATCGGCAGTACGTCTTTTGTATGAATATTTTCCAGTCAGGTTGTAAGGAGCAGTAAAGCCACCCCACTCAAGTACAACATTATACAGGAGTTTCAGTTCCCCAGCACCAGGGATGGTGTAGCAATAGAATTAGCCACTAACAGCTATTTCTCCGTGCCGCATGTAGCTTGCAGGTAACCCCGGCTAGCACTGCTGGAGTAGCATTAGCATTACCCGCTAACCGTGCTCGCTATGTCTCATTCAGAGGGAAGTATTATCAGCCTGCTACTAACCCCTGCTGTAGACTTAAACCCAGCACTCGTTTGACTTTAAAATATATATATATATATTTTTATTATTTTTATTTGTTTTGTTTACTTAGCTTTACTTAACTAAACTGTAATAAAGACCAAAGGTGATCTGACATTACACTAAATCTGTTGATAATAGCACTGGCCACATACGAATTTGATGGCCTCCACAAAGGCAAAAGCAGACCTGTCATTCGGAGTCACTCCATGACAATCTGAAACGGCTTCCCACCAAGTTTCAGTTTCATTCCTGTTGATTAATATCTCCAGGGTGCAACTATTTTTTACGATAAATGTGTGGGCTTTATCTACTGCTCTACAAGTCTAATTTTTGAAATTTTCTGAGTAGTACAGTAGTAACTTCATGTCACGTAATGGTTTTACAATGAAATTAGATTCATACTACAGAAAATACTGATTCCAAACTTTGAATCGAAGCATATAACAACCTATGAAGAAATGATAACATGTTGTAAGCTCTACAGGCACTATGCAGAAATGTTATCAACTGTGAAAAAGGTTGTCAGGAATCTTCAGGAGTATGATTATTATATTGGCAGTAAAAACAGTCTAACCATTTCCACCAAACTGCACATCAAACACCTAGTTTATCCTTAATTAGGTAAATTAGGTACTGTATTTTTGCACTATAAGGCGCACCAGACTATTAGGCGCAATCTCAACAAACCTCAATTTTCAGGTCTATTTTTATACATAAGGCGCACCGGATTATAAGGTGCATTTCATGCGCCCCTAGTGAGGAACAAGGGTGTTGCCATGTTTTTTTTCTAATTCAGTAAGTCTTGCCGCTGAGTGGCAAGATCTGTAAAGGTAAGCTAAGCTAAGTAAACAAAACTGAAATTCTTAAAAAAAAAAAAAAAACTCAAGTCAAACGAGCACTGGATGTAAACCCACACAGATTTCTCTCCTGAAAAGGCTGATACTCACAGCACCTAGGCTGCATCTGAGATGGGCTGCATCTCTCGACATCGCTACATTTCCACAACTCACCTTCAGCACAGCTCCATGTGAACACCTTTGATCTGTCTTCCTCTTTGATGTAATGTACAGTGCTGCCATCTTTGGTGATGACCACATTTGTGCAGTTGGCTGGAACACACATCTGATTCCTGTGTTTGGGGTCGTAGTCCAGACTCCACAGTTTGAGTCGGGAGGAGCTGGGCGAGGCAGAGATGATGGTGTTGTTGTATACAGAGATGAACATGACAGGAGAGCCCACACCACTGATAGAGTCCAACAGCTGCCCAGTGGTTAAACCCCAAACCTTCAATAAAAAAAAAAAAAAAAAAACATATTACATATTAGTAATTACAAAGGCTGTCAACGTTAAAGCGTTAATGCACGTGATTAATTTGGAAATAGTAACTATTTCGTTATTATTTTTTTCATCAAATCAAAAGCATTTTTGGAGAAGGGACAAAATACTGTGTTTAGTGGTACCAATGGGCAGAAACGACCATCTAAGCCTAATATATTAATTTTAAAAACTGGGGTGTTGTGAAACCTCAGAGCTCAGTAGCTCATTACTTCCGTAAAACAAAGAAGCAAAAGAGTGAAGCAAGCTCCCAAGCCAAAAAGGAATGCAATAGAGTCCGTGCTCACCCGTATGATCTGATCCTGAGAGCCAGTGATGACTTTGCTTCCATTACTGTAAAAAGCAGCTGATAAAACTGTGGACTCATGCAGGAAGTCTTGAGTTCTCTGCACAGAGTTTTGCTTCACATGGAGGACAACCAGTGTTCGCTCACAACCTTCATTCGAAAAGACGATATTTAGGAAAACAACAAATAAAGCTGTTTATAATGAAACATTGTGTCCATACACATATAATAAAAATAGCTGTTTAATTTTTAAAACAGTGCTCTGGACATTTATTTTATATGCACGTCCATAAAACAGACACCACATATTCAAAACACACAATATTTGCATTACCAACAACTGCTGACTTCACATTTCTAAACGTTAAAATGTCACGTTGGAGCATTTCTATTGATCCATTTATCATGACATTTGGACATGTGACATGGAAAAACATGTGAAAACAACTACTGAAATAAAGTATGTAAAAGTCCCTATATACAGCTAGGTGCATCATTTTCTGGACTATTATCTGGATTATATGAATATGAATACATCTTGGAGAGATGAATGTGTTTAAACTGCTATAACATGCCTTAAAAATGTTTCAGATGCATAAAGTGAACAGGCTGTCAATAAACATATTTTTACACAGTAAAAAATACCTGCAAAAAGAGTTCCCTCATCATCAGAGGTAAACATGAATGAAGCAGGAGCAGGAAGCTCAACATTCGCCAGAACACCAGAGACAGAAACCTAAAGAAAAGGTCAAAATAAGGGTCATATTTGTTAAGTTTGACAAGGATTGTTTTAACTGTCATACACAATATGCTTTCCCCCCCATTTTATCCCAATTTAGCTAGGTCAATTGTCCCATTCAGCGGCTACTCAGCTGTCTATGCCCCATCACAGTGATGCCACAACACAAGGAGGGTGAAGACTAGCATATGCCTCCTCCGATACATGTGAAGTCAGCCACCGCCTCTTTTTGAACTGCTGCTGATGCAACAAGTGCAATTTAAATTTAATAATTACAAAATTGTATGATATAAGTTATAAAATTGTTGTGTCATTTATGTTACATTGGGATTTTAACCTTAAAATATTTACAGTCACATACCCTTCATACCCTCTTTATCACAATAGGAAAAAAACATGACTGAGCTGCTTACTGAATTTATCTGATTTAATTTTAAATTTGGGCACTTATGGGTTAATAATATAATGATACCAATCATGTATTGTTCAAATATATTATTCTAGAATAATGCACATCGCCCACCCCTACCTACCAAGATCAGTGAGCCCTCCTCAGAAGCTATGAGAATCTTCCCATGTTTGGTAAGTTTGAGGACACTGGTCACAATGAGTTCCTGACCAGAGGTCAAATAAAGATGTACTTTCTGGAGACCACTGATTGGATCATGAAGCCATAGTTGGCCATCACTGGACACGATCGCCACTTCCTGTCCCAGGCTGCCGAGTGCCCCGCACTCAACATTCACGTCCACTTCATAAAGAAAATCTCCAGTGTCTACATTCCAGGCCTTGACCTACAGGTGGTGTAGACGCATAAACACGTAGGTCACATTACAGTTAGGGCTGCCACAAACGATTATTTTTATAGTCGACTAATCACCGATTATTTTTTATGATTAGTCGACTAATCGGATCATACGTTAATTGAATATAAAACACAGTTTATCACAATAGAATGCAGCTGCTATTATACAACCAACATTAGATTTCAGCTACAGTGAGTCCAAGAAGTATTTGATCCCTTGCTGATTTTCTTCATTGGCCCACTAATAAAGACATGATCATTCTATACTTTTAATGGTAGATGCATTCTTACATGGAGAGACAGAATATTAAAAAGAAAATCCAGAAAATAAATCTAAGGAATATATATTAATTGATTTGTATTTCATGGAGTGAAATAAGTATTTGATCCCTTAGTATTCATTAGCAGTTCTGGCTTTTACAGACCAGTTAGACACTCCCAATCAACTTGTTACCTGACCTGAAGCCACCTGTTCTCACTAATCACTTGTGTGAAAAACACCTGTCCACAGAATCAGACAGATCACACAGATTTCAAGTCTCCAACATGGGTAAAACCAAAGAGCTGTCACAGGACCTCAGAGTCAGAATTGTTGACCTTCACAAAGCTGGAATGGGCTACAAAAAGATTAGTAAGGTGTTGGATGTGAAAGTAACAACTATTTGTGCAATTATCAGAAAGTTTAAAGAGTATAACATGACAATCAACAGACCTCGGCCCGGTGCTCCAAAGAAGATTTCGCCTCGTGGGGTGGCAATGATGCTGAGAACGGTCAGAAATCGTCCTGCAACCACTCGGCAGGAGTTAGCAAATGACCTGAAGGCAGCTGGGACCACAGTTTGCAAGGAAACAATTGGCAACACTTTGCGCAACAATGGATTCACATCCTGCAGTACCCGAAAGGTACCCCTGCTGAAGAGAGCACATGTGGAGGCGCGCCTCAAGTATGCCAATGATCATTTGAAAGATGAACCAAGTTATTGGGAGAAGGTTTTGTGGTCAGACGAGACCAAAATTGAACTTTTTGGCCTCAACTCCACCCGCCATGTGTGGAGGAAGAAAAATGCTGCCTATGACCCCAAGAACACTGTGCCCACCGTCAAGCATGGAGGTGGAAGCATAATGTTTTGGGGGTGTTTCTCTGCCAAGGGTACAGGGCTACTTCACCGCATCACTGGGAAGATGGATGGAGCCATGTACCGCACAATCCTGAGGGACAACCTCCTCCCCTCTGCCAGGGATCTGAAAATGGGCCGTGGTTGGGTCTTCCAACATGATAACGACCCTAAACATACAGCAAAGGCAACAAAGGATTGGCTCAAGAAAAATCACATTAAGGTCATGGAGTGGCCCAGCCAGTCGCCAGACCTCAATCCGATCGAAAATCTATGGAGGGAGCTGAAGGTCAGAGTTGCCAAGCGACAGCCCACCAACCTTCATGATTTAGAGAGGATCTGCAAAGAAGAGTGGGCCAAAATTCCCCCTGGTGTGTGTGCTAAACTTGTGGTTAACTACAACAAACGTCTCACCGCTGTGCTTGCAAACAAAGGCTTTGCCACTAAGTATTGAGTGTGTTTGGCAAGAGGGATCAAATACTTATTTTCCTCATTGAAATACAAATTAATTAAAATATATTCTTTAAAATTATATTCTGGATTTTTGTCTTGATATTCTGTCTCTCCATGTTAGAATATATCTACCATTAAAAGTGCAGAAGGATAGTGTCTTTATTAGTGGGCAAACAAAGAAAATCAGCAAGGGATCAAATACTTCTTGGACTCACTGTATATGCTAACTAAAAATAAAAACAATTAAAATCATAGTTCATTAAACCTTTAATGAAATATGCAGCTTGTTGTAACAGACAATTATTTTACTGTTTAGCATAAAGTGTAAACAACTGTGTAAAATAAGGATAAGGCACTGGCATTTATGAAACATCTCAACCGTGAGGTTGTTTGAACTATTATGAAAAAAAAGTATATTAATAAAAAATGCCTCTCTGTCCAGATATTGTGTACATTACCGTACACAGGGCAGCGGTCTGCACAGCTCTGATTGGCAGAGGAGAGCGTTTGGTGATTTTACACCACACATGACTGATCTGTGAGTTTACTGCACCGAAAAGCACTGAAAACAGAAGCCACTGTCAGAATGAAATCCTTCTCTGTAGTTTATCGGTTTGGGACGGCATTTGTGACAACGTCTGGGTCTGGATCCGGATCGCGGTCCGCCTATTAGTGACCTCTGTTTTAAAGCTATCAAGATGAGTAAGTTAAGTACTAAGTTAACGCTCTGTTTACGCTAATTTTAGCAGCTAAATAGCAATTTAGCTTCTTCGTCATTTAATCAGCCACAACATGCCTCCTTTTCAGGTGCTCGTGCATCGCGGTTGTGCTGCCGAGGAAGGCAAGTTCTTCATTGCAGATATTGCATTGCACGCGTTTCACTTTTATTTTCTTGGTGATCCCACACTTTTGAGTTCTGTAGCGGGGTAGCCATGAAACCAGAGCCTGTGTGTATAATGTCCTGAGATGTCGTCCACTACCTACCCCGGTTTCCACTACAGCGCATGTGCGTCCAGGACAGAAAGGCAGTCGCAGCAGTTTGGAGAGAAAAACAAAGAAAAAAAAAAAAACGACTAATCGACTATTAAATTTGTCGTCGACTATTTTAATAGTCGACATAATCGTGACTAGTCGACTAATCGTGGCAGCCCTAATTACAGTACAGAGAAAATAACAGAAATGTAGAAAAGAATAAATGAGATAAACTGGATTTTACCAATTGATTATTACTCCTCTATTGTGATCAAAAGTCTAAAAGCAGAACATATACTCAAAGATGATACCTGGCTGTGTGTGCTGAAAAGGAGCACAGCTCTGGACTCGAGCACGTGGAGGAGTTCGGTGGACCGGGGGAGGATTGATTCTGCAGCCTGGATGCAGTACAGCTGTTTACCACTGCACACACTCCACTTCTTAATACAGCCGTCACGCCCAGCAGACAAACACTGATCACCTTTATTTATCAGCTTTACACACTCCACCACACCTACAGAAAGTGAACATAATGAATCGTGACCATCCCTATACAAAATTGAACAATATAACAGAGTAATAAGATAAAAGAGTAATACTTACTAACCTGTGTGTGCTACAAATGTATGAAGCACCTCCAGATGCTTTAGGTCCCATACAATTAGTAATCCATCCTCTGAACCTGCTGTTAGGATACTCTTCTCACAGCAAACATCTACTGCAGTAACTCCTTAACAAAGAACAAAATGACAAAAATGACAAAAAATTGATTACTCATCAAGAATATTTAATAGATTTAGTCTAGATTTGCTATGTGCAAGGGTGCACATTTGATGTGTGATATATGTTGGTGATATTAAGATGCATTAAACCCAAAGAATAATTACTGACTTAAATCTTTGTGAAATCAGCAATTGTCCCATCTAAATATTCAATCAGTAGTAGCTGTACTATAAGGCGCACTTAAAATCCCCAAAATTGCCAGTAAATTTTACCAGTCAGGTTGTAAGAAGCAGTAAAGCCACTAAAGGAAACTAAAGGAGTTTCAGTTTAGTTTTCCAGAACTGAGACTTGAAGCTGGAGCATATTATCATTAGCCGCTAGCAGCGCTAAGCGCTAGCTCTAGTTAAGTATATCGGACTGTAGCCTGTTGCTAACCCCAGCAATCACTGCTGGAGCACTATAAGAAAATATATCTGAAAACACATTTGGAAATACAGTGTCTTTTAAAGGTGGCTAAAAAAGCAATGTTCCTCCGTAACTGCTGGTAATATGCTGTACCTTTTGTAAACCCATTGAGGGTGTTTTTCAGAGCTCCTCCAGGGGCTTCCATGAAGCTACACCTGGGCACCAGCACCGGATCTGCACAGGAAGCAAACCAATCCTGGCACTGCGAGTACAGGCATCCAATCAGGTCAGGGTATGCATGAGCAAGAGCCTGAAACCTGGCAGTGATCTCAGTACACAGGAGGGAGGAGTCTGTAAAGGAACACATTATGATTAGTTTATTTGTAGACTGATAAAGATACTGTCCTAAATGATCTTATTTATCACATATTATTATTAATATATAGACAAAGACCTAAAGCAAAATCGATGCTCACCTATATTTCCATCAATAAAATCTATAGTGGGCTTCAAGAGCAGAAAGCACTCCCGGATCAGCCGTATCTCAGGGCAGTCCATCACATCAGTACAAAATGTGAAGTCCTGGATTACACTGGCCACTCCACAGCTCAGAGTCTTACAGTACAACCACTCTAAACTCCCTATTAGAGAGAAAAAAATGGGTTAATATTTTTTAACACATTAATTTCTGGCTCTTTTAAGAAAGTCAAAAAAGTGTATTTCAGTGGAAAGGATGTGATTTATTTTTCACGAATTTTGTTCCATTTTTCTAACCCCAAATTGGAAGACCAACCAAACTCACTTTTCAATCTTCCTCCTTCACTAGCAACGCTCCCAACACTAGGAGAGTGAAGACTAGCAACTACCTCCTCCACAGTGGTGGATAAGGGGCCATCGAGGGACACAATCTTCAAAGAAAGGCCATGTTTTATTTTACCAGTCACACCATGTTTAAACACTTGTAACAATGTAGTTTTTAAAAATCGTACACAGTAGAACATATGGAGATAATTTGGTTTCAAATTTTTTACAGAAAACAATTAAATCTGACATCAAAATTTTAAGATTTAAAAAAGAGAAAACTTTATATGTTGCAAATTCAAAAAACAAAAAAGAAATATCAAATATATAGTTTAAAATATAACAGTTTTTTATATTTTGTAGTAATTTTTAAATAATTTGTGTTGGATTTTGAGAGTTTTTGCCTTAATGTACGTGTTTTTTTTCCTTAGAAGTATTTTGCTTCTGGAATGTCACGTTTGATTCTGCACATTTTGTGTGTACAAAATCTGTAGTTTTGATTGCAGAAAAATTGCACATTTTTTGTGAAAATCATGGCACAAAATCTATAAACTTAAACCATAAACTCCATAACAATCTCCTTATCAATTTTGCACTCATTTTTACACTGTACAAAGCATGTAAGAAAATACAAACTTTATGTCATGCTGGACATTTTCATTAGTGCCACTAGTGTTTTGGCATGGACTTGTATCTTATTGCATGCATATAATCGGATCATCACTTTTGGGCAAAGGAAAAATGAATGACAGGGGAGGGGCACTTCAAAGGGCCAATCAGATTTCAGCACCCCTACAAACGCCAGTGCTCCTCCAACACATGTAAAGTCAATACCTCTTTTCTAACTGCTGCTGATGCAGCATCACTGGGTAGCTATTGTGCTTGGAGGAAAGCACAGCCTCCCAGCTCTTATACATAACAGATGCCTGTGCAATCTGGGCAAGCAGCAAACTGGCATCTGGCATCTACTCCACTTATTAATTTCTACTTTAAATAAACATTTGCTCTATCTGTTTACACCAACACAAAAAAAAACTTTATACAAAACATCTGTACAGATTTAATTTGTGATCAGAATGCTTACCCAGCAGCAACTGCCGTAACTCCTCCCATTTTCCCGCATGTAAAAGATGAAAGGGTAGCTCATGTAGTTTCCTGAAATTGGGGATCCCTTCAGCAAACCACAAGGGCTGAGCTGGTACCTTAACAATACAATGTGCTTAGTGATGTGATGTGAAGTAATATAATTATGCATTTAATTATGCAGTGCTTTCAGATTTCTAAGTGTAATCAGTACCTTTCTGTCAGCGTTCAGTTGGGTCATCAGTGGATGCAGAAGTATTGGTTTCTGTTGGCCCTGGCTCCACTGACCCAAGAAATATTCACTGAGAACAGTGTGCATCTTCACACGCAGCTCCACAGAAAGATACCTCTCCTTCACTATTTCAATAAACTGCCTGTAGAAAAATCATATTAAACAGTCAGACAACTTTCAGAAGTTTGGCTTTGAATCTCTTATGCTGGAAGAATTCATAGGAACTTTTATTTTGAATTTACAAACTAATAGTGTGGTAACCTAAAATAAAATTCAAGTAATGATTGACATAAGAGTAAAAGTAACTCATGTTATTCTTTGGAATGATACAAAAATAGTACAAAAATAACAGGTAAAAAAAAAAATAGTAGGTGCTTGCTGGTATGTCGACAAGTTTACAGCATCAACTAGGGATGTGCCTTATCGTATCGTATGCAATAATATCGCAAACATTTTGAATATCATATTATACCCTGAAATATGGTGCCATATCACCCAACCCTAATTATCACATCAGGGTACCACTTTTTTGTTGTTTCACACTGTTCTCATTGCCCATTATATATCTACTAGAGACTAAAGAGTATCTGTCCAATATCATTTATTTTACTTCAGTCCTGGATATATGGAGATATGTGGAGTGCATTATTAGAATCATGACATTCTGGCTTCTGTTACAAATCTGATAAAATGATTGTATTTTTTATTATCTCAGTTAGGGGCATACCATATCAAATTGTAGGCAATAAAAAAAATTTATTTTAATTTTGTTCCAGTAGTGTATTCTTGAGATATATATATTTTTTATTCGGTGTTTTGTCATATCGCCAAGAGTACCATTATCACAAAAATACCATAAAAAAAATGTGTGATATTATTTTAGAGCCACAACGCCCACCCCTAGCATCAACTTTTCAATACAGACAGCAAATACAATCCTCAAATAATAAACAACCAGAAAACTTGATTTTTTTTACAGAGATATAACATGGATTGTACAGATATTAAATGTATTAATATTTTTTTTAACATTAGAACTTATTCACTGAACTGCAGTGGAATTTAACAGCACATCCAGCATTTACCAGCACATAAACTGAGGTTTATTAAACTCTATTGATATCTTTTTAAAACACATTATCTCCAAAACGAGAGATGTGTGCAACAGTAAAGTACTGAACTTAAATCCACAACATATATTACTAAATATGAGCAAATAATGTTTCTCACAAATATACTTGTCATTTTTAATACTATTACTCTTTATTATATTATGTAAAGTGACTGTGTGTTTACCTGAGAGAAAACCCACACACAGCAATGCCATTTTCCCATCTCTCCACTAGGTGATCCCCTAGGTCCTGTCTGAAGAGAGCCCACAGTAGAGGAGGGAAGCGCAGCAGTGTGTGGTTTGGAGGGAGCCGGTTTTGATAGACCTCTGCCAGAACATCATTATCTAATGACAAGATATCCTGTAGTTCTGCCTCCGACAAGCCAAATCTGTAACAGATGGATCCAGGAATAGATCAACTGAATTATTCATGAAAGATTTCACAATTGTAAGTACCTTTTACAGCTCAGGAAAAAAATAAGAGAACATTGTTGTAAAATTCTATAAACTACGGACAACATTTCTCCCAAATTCCAAATTAACCGACCTCAAATGATGCAAAGAAAACAAGAGAGTTCAGAAATCAATATTTGGTGGAATAACCCTGGTTTTCGAGCATCTTGGCATGTTCTCCTCCACCAGTCTTACACACTTCTTTTGGATAGTACGTTTTAATTTAAATGTTTTTAGGTGGTCTTTTATTTTTTTACAGAGCTATATATTCACACCTTTTCAAAAATGATTTACTAAACATATTTGTTTTTGCCAACACATTTTATGGTAATATTTACTGATTTTCACTGTATACATCACAAAATGACAATGTTTTTTTAATAAAAAAAATGTATTTAACCATTTTAGCCTCAAATAACTAGCTTTAGTTTATATTTTAGTTTAGAAATATAATATTATAATGAGAGTAAAGCCAGCATACCAAGGGCTGAAGGCTCCATCTACACTCCATTCAGTTATTCAGTAAGTGAAATAATAAAAAAAAAATGAAAAAATGTGAATCTGCCTATCACTAGTTTTAAGTCTGCACGGAAATTGAAGTGAGATTCAAAAGGTAATTAACCAACCTTGATAAAGTGATGTAACCCAGAGCATGGCAGACAAATAGCTTGCCATGTTTTCCTTCCAGTGCATCAAGGAACAATGAGATCACTTCCTGCACTGAGCTGCCAAGTCGAATATCTGACAGTGTGGTGTAGGATGTCCACTGCTTTGCCATATCCAACAACAGCTTCAGATGCAAAGGACTTCCAGTCTTCTGGAAACTCTGGAGGACGGCATCCACCTGCTCTGAGGTGAGCCTTCGTCCAGCCTTGTCCATATAGGCTTTAGTAATGAGCTGCCCTTCCTCGAGGGTCAGCGGCTCAACTTGAAAAAAATATTTATCATCATTGTTGAGTGCTTTCAGACTTTCCAAACATGGAGACCAATCAGCCAGGGTGGACACCACCAAATGTATATTTGGTGGAATTTCTTTAGGTAACCAGCGTAACTTATGGCCACCGTTGGCATGGGGTAGATGATCCAGGGAGTCCAGGATGAGCAGAAGCGTATCTCCTTGTTCGGACACTTTGTGCAGCATGGATTGGAAGAACCTCACCAGCATGTCATGTGAGTTTGCGGTTTGTGGGCAAGGTGGTGCCAGGTTAAATGCACCGCACACTTGAACGCACACGCTCTTGAGGACGGAGTCTACATCTGAGCTGAGTGGGGACATACCAAGCAACCTCAGGGTGACCACAGCTTGTGGTCCCAAAACAGCCCTCATCTCCTGGGCCAACCTGCAGAGAACAGCAGTCTTCCCACTTCCCGGAGGCCCAGAAACCACAAGAGGTCCATGTTGCATATTCGAGGACTCCCACATCACGAGGCAGATCTTCCCTAGAAGACCATCTCTCCCACAGAAAACTGCACACTGCTTTTTGCTCAGGTTTGCATGATGGAGGAGTTCTTGCTGAAGCCACAGCCAGCCTGGAACTGCCGGTGGTGCAGTCTGTCTGCTAATCTTTCCCTTTAACTGAGACACAATCTGCTTGCAGAAGTTCTCCAGGTATTCCTTGTGCTCTTTACGGTTCACGTCAATGGCTCCTTTGCTGAGTTCTATGTGGTGGAAGCCAGGGTCATCGGCACAGGCACTGTGGATACGCTCTTTGAGTTTGGTCAAGAGTTCCTGTGCCTCTTTGTCCAGAAGGCCATCGGCTGTGACATCCAAGAACTTCAATGTGTGCTTCTGTTGCTCGCTCTTCTTTAGTGGAGGCAGGTCCCGGACAAAGATGACAGCTGAAGGGTTGTCCTGCGATGTTCTGAGGAAACCCTGTTCCATCTCCCACTCTGTCACTGTATGGAGGGTCAAAAAACAAAGAAATCACACAATTGGAAGTGTTTAACATTTCTGACAGACTGACAGATACCATGTGGGGCCAATCCAGGTATTGGAGATCCCTACAGAGTGTACCTCATCAATTAATCTCATACACTTGATACAGGAAATTAAGGCCTCCAGAGACAAAAGAACATCTTAAATTCAAGGGTTGTAGATCTCCAGGACCAGGAATGAGCAAATCTGCATTTCTTTTGAAATGTTACCCTTCTGAAAAATCCAGCTCATAAGCTTGCCTTTAAGGGTCAAGGTGATTTAAAAGCAGAACACCCAGAAGAACATACCATATATTGATAAGTTAAAGGTGTCCCTCTGCTAAAATCCACTTTTTATTGTTCTTTGTGAAATGCTATAGGTCTCTCAGACTTGTTTATGCATGTTGCACATGAAACTGTTCCTCAACCTGCATTGTCTGCAGTAGCTGGAACAAGAAAATATTTAGAAAAACGAGTCGATCAGAAAAAAGCACGGTGTCTACATCAGCTTGTAAGTTCATAGCATCGTCCATCTTGGCTCGGGACCGCCCACAGACAGAGCTGAAGCTGCCAAAGTCTCGTCAATTAAAGAGCTTACAGCTCTGTTTACACCAGCTAGTTAGCGTTAGCTATCTTGTGTAAGTAACTATAGGTTTAAATCGGATCTCCGGTAGATTCTGCATTTTACAGAGACCTTAAATATACACTAGGTAAGCACGTTTTGACAAGGTAGCCCAATTCGACAGAACACCAGTCAAAGGGGAGCCACTCAGAGCCCGGTCTAAGTGGGTCAACCACCATAAAAGGTGGGTTGTAATTGTTATTAAATGTTATGTTAAAATAAGACAACCCCTTACTTGACTTAAAGAAATTCTGCTTCTGTTCTGCACTCATCTCTCCATCCTTTTCAGCCTCCAGCGCTGCAGTGCACAACAGCTGCAACAGCCGAGCTTCTGTCAGGTTCCAAGAGACAACATCTTCGTCCCGCTGCGGTCCAGCCTCAGCTCCTGTGTCGTTATAATGAGGATAGTGTGTGCTGATTGGCTGAAGGACATATTTAGGAGGAACAGAGTTACTGTCTTTGATGAACCATTGTCTGAGTAGCATCGAGCCTTCCTGGTCCTTCCTGGAGAGTTTACTGAGCAGGAGCTCAAACTCATTCTCTGATATGAATCGAGGGATGGGGCGATGACCATACTGACTGCCTACCAAAGCCTGGGAATGACAAAAAAAATTATAATAATAAGAAGAAACAAACAAACATTAAATTAAAATCAGAAATTATATTTAAAACTAAACTTTGTTTAAAATACTTGGGATACTTACAAGAAAACTAGGGCCCACTGACAATTTCTGACATAACTGTATCTCCTGCAGACACAGCTCAACAGTCATGTGATCATTAATGACAGAATCAGATACACCCCATCTGAAGTCCACAACCTAGGAGAATTAAACAAAGACAAATAAAAAACAACTGAAGTGAACTTGAATTTGTTGTTTTTTTTGCTGGTGTTAGATACAAGCCAGATTGGAAAATCTTTTTTTAGACGTTTTAGAAGCAATGTATGGCTATGTGATCACTTACACTGTATGAAAACAAAGTATTGGGACACATAGAACAAGATCACCAAATGCAACCTGCTGTTAGTACCGCAAAGCGGGGGACAACTACATACTAATGGTTATGGGTTTCACAAAAAAATTGGATGTCACAAAAGCTACTGTAGGTGCAATCTGGCTAATTAAAATACTGAGTACAAACCTCAAAGACTAGGCCCAGACTCTGACAGAAATCTTGTATCTCAGGGTAGATCTTGTCCCAGAAGGCATTTCTTTCACTTGTCAAATCTGATAAATGAGATTTACATGTTACACACAGTATAATGTTCATATGAGTAATATG
Organism: Astyanax mexicanus; assembly: GCF_023375975.1. Lineage (NCBI taxonomy): Eukaryota > Metazoa > Chordata > Actinopteri > Characiformes > Acestrorhamphidae > Astyanax > Astyanax mexicanus. The sequence goes on along the minus strand of NC_064423.1, from coordinate 18,711,988 downwards.
AGAACCCAATTAAGTCCTTACAGCATCTACTGTCCAAGCATCTAATGTAAAGACTTCCCAGAAGAGCAGAGACCTCCAACAAGTCTTTTAAGTTGTAAAGGTAGAGTCTGTATAAATCACATCAGTGAGCCTTAGCCTTAAGCTACGTTCACATTACAAGCCACATTGCTTAAATTTCGCTCAGATCATATTTGGCTATCTTGACGGTTCACATTCACATTAAAGTGACCCGTATCTGTGTGTAATGTGAACGAATCTGTCCCTGAAACGCCTTACATGCGCACATTAATACGTGTATAAACATCAACCTCTTTACCAACAGCAAAAAACGTCACATGAATTCCAATTTGACCGCTCACATTTATGTTCCATGGATCAGATACGTATCCGATTTAGAATGACATATAAAAGAGACTCAAATCTGATTAAAAAAAAATGCATTTGGCACGTATACACAGCCATGAAAAAATCAGATCTGAGCCACATTGAGCAAAAAAACAGATTTGAGTCACTTCAGACTGCTAATGTGAACGTAGCCTTAGTGTCTACAACCATGTCACTTTACTAGCCTAGAGGTGGTTCCTTTTTTTTTTTTTTTTTTTTTTTTTTTTGGACCACTTTTGATAGGTACAATCCACTGCATTTCTCTCATCTTATCTCACAAGACCTGCCTAAAGTTCTGGAAATGTTTTAATTTTTTGGTCATCTAGCCATCACAATTTGACCCTTATCAAAGTGGCGCAGATTTTTATACTTTATTCTTTAAATTTATTTCTAATATTTAGCACATTTTCTCCCCAGTTTACAAGGCCAATAACCCAACTAACTACTACTTATTAGGACTCCCCCTATCACTAGGAGTGTGAAGACTAGCACATGCCTCCTCCGATACATGTGAAGTCAGCCACCGCCTCTTTCCTAACTGCTGCTGATAAAGCATTGCCAAGTAGAATTGCAGAGCACAGATTGTGCTCTCGCAGGGCTCCGGCAACTGATGGCAAGCTACATGAACAGGATTCGAACCAGCAACTCTTGATCATGGTGGCAGCGTTTAACCCGCTGGACCACTCTTACACCTTTTACAACTCACTGTTAGTGGTATTACCTGTCATAGTATTCATTTATATTATTACTAACTAGTGTATATTGGTGTAGTTAAAAAAACACCATACCTGAGGAAGTAGAGCTAATAAACAGCCGCACCACATTGGACTGAGGTTGCAGACAGTCTGTATCGTGTCCCCGTAGAGCCTTCACTGCCAAGACTTCCCTCAGCTCCTCCACAGCCATCCTTCTCTCACTCTACCTCAGAACGTCCTCAAGCTTCAGCCTATTCATTACCTGCTCTTCTGCTCATCAAAGCTCCAGAGTAGCAGCAGCACTGTTCTACTGCTGCAAACAGACACAGAGATTAAGCAAATCACCATCACTAGTAAAAATTGTTCATAGTATATACATATAAAACGTCCTGGTAAATGTCATACCTTCCAGCGTGCAAAGAACATCCAGCTAACACCACAGACTAACAAGGTGTGCCCATAAAAAACACGTTCCTAGTCATTTCATCCACAGAGATCAGGTACACCAGGAGAAATCACTGTTTACCACCCTCTACTCTGTCTTAGTGATGGGTTCCCTTAGGAGCACTAGCAGCTGCTGTAGCGCTTAATTAACTACAGCAGGTTGGGTGGTTAAGAGCCATACAGCAGAAACTGTTACACTAAGACGACATTTTTGATGATTACATTCTTATTATTAGAATTATTAATTAATTAGTTACTTACACAAGCAAATAACATACAGTATGGCTGCACAAACAGGCTCCTCCAAAATGTAGCAGTCGGAAAACTCCACCCGCATACTTGGTTGATGTTCATCATTCAGTCTTTTTATTTTTTGGATTTGTACCAACTTGCTCCACAGTGCAGTAATTCACCGTTTGCTACAATTAATTGTGACTGTGTGCGATGTTTGTTGCCTGGTCTTGGCCTCAAGCTGTTTAAAACACTCAGTAGGTTGTACGATCCCATGGGAACCCACCAAGGGGCTTAATTTGTTTAAGTGCACTGTGTAGCAAACTAAGTAACCAAAAAAAAAAAAGATCTTTATGGTATGCAGGGCTACATTTGCCCCAGGCTGAACTGTACATCACACAGCTGATAGAAAACAGCATCTGGAAAACAGTAAATAAGTTCTAATAGTAATTCAGAGTTTTAGTATTAACTAGAACCATCTCTAAAGAACTCAGAGACCAGAGTCTTACAGCTTTTTGAAGGTTACTAATGACAGATGTGATGTCCTAAGAATCTTATAACCCTCTAAATCTAGGCCTGCTTTATTTGTGGCTAACTGATAACATTTCTAATCGCTCTCATTCATGCTGTCTCTCACACACTTACGCAGTCTTTCTCTCTTTATATACATATTATAATACAAAACACTACACTATTATTACTTCACAAAAATACAGGGAAATACCAACATAAAAAAATCAAGATATTAATTAATAATGAATTGACACCACAAATATAAATATAATTTATTTTTGCCAACCTAATGCTGATTTTTTTAAAGAACTCTTAAAAACTGAAATGCATCTAGCAATATGCTTAGGGAAAGTATTTATAGTTTAGGTTAAAGTAATGCTGTTGTTTTTGTTCTTAATAAATTACCACAAAAATGCTCACTGTTCCAACAAGATCTAAAAAGATGTAGTCTCATGGTAACAGCATGATGTCATAATGTCACTGAAATTACTAATGTCGGCTGTAAAATACATACACTGTGTAAGATACACTGTCTCTTTTATTTTTTGGTTGCAATTTAAAAAATATATATCAAAAAAGTAAAAAAAAAGGTGGTCCTACATTTAGCTAGTTAGATCTTGAATCAAAAAAAGTGGCCCCTTAAACTATTTAAGAGCAGGTCGATGAGCACCCAAAATATTCAGCACTGCAATGATGACATTTGGAAAATATGTGGAACTAGTAAGAGTCAAGTCAATTGAGTTTTTGTTTTTCTTTGCCCTTCAATTAGCAATCAATAACAGTTTAATTTTTAAAACAATGCTCCAAGGTTCAAGAGAGGAAGAAAAAAAAAACGGCATTAAATTGCACTATACTTCCAATTATTTGTGGACAACCCTCATAAATGATTAATACCAAGTAATTTAAATTGCACCCACTGTTGACACACACAAACAAAAGGCACACACAAACAGCATTGTCTAGTCCCAGTAGATAAGTATAAGCAGATGAACACAAATCTATTGGCATTATGCCTAATGCCAAGTGTGGGCTAGCAGGGTTTAAAACCTCTGCACTGAGCTGTGGAGCAATGGAACTAGCTGTGCTCTCTAAAATTATGAGTTGAGGTAGAATGGTGACTATCTAACATTCTGACCTCAATCAGATCAATAAAATGCAATCAAATCCTTACAGCCATACTCAGGGTTCATACGCTTTTTAACCAATACACGTTCAGGATTTTTAATGACTTTTTCATGCCTTCAAGGCAAATTTTCATGACCATATGATTTTGAAACAGACACTAAAACCAAAAATCAACGTAAACTATAATCAAAATTGATTACTGAATTAATAAATTAAATAATTAACTGAATTATTTAACTCTAAGCTGACGTATTTGTTTCTGGTAATGTTTATTTTCCAAAACCTATCCAGACTATTTTCAAAATCCAGGTTTTTCATGGCCATACAAACCCTGAATACTCCAAAATCTAAAAAAGGCTTTCCTTTAACAGTACAGACAGCGACTCCAAGATCAGCAGGATTCATTTTTTAATATCCATTATGTCAGAAGGAACAATGATTGGGCAGGTGTCAATATTTTGTCCATATAGTGAGCAATCAATGGTAATAGTGTGTGATGGGGCATGTGAAATTTCAGGGTGCTGATTCAGAGAAATCTGAGTGAGCAGTCTCTAGTGCTTGAGTGCTAACGTTTTCCCGAGAGGCATTGATAACGTATTGTGTGATAGTAACTGGTCAGCAGGCACAGGGTGTGCCCTGCTCCAGGTCCACTGACAGTCCTTTGCTCAGGAGGAAAGCCTCTTGCTTGGGCTCTCTACCTAGAAATTTCTTCAGCATTTCAGAAGCATCCTCTGAGCCTCCAGGCTTCAAGACACAGTTCCTATAGTCCAGACCCACCTGAAAGACACGGGACAGTACCATTACTTTTTGCTTATATTCACAACAGGGCTTACAATTGACATGACATAGATGATTTGAAATAGTTTGAGTAGGGATGCTACAAATATTCCGCAGAAAATAGCTAAATAAATAAATAGAATGTTGGTGTTTAGCCAAAAACCTGAATAATTTATATAGAATAATGCCCAATTTATTGTATTGTGTTTCCACTAACATAAGGATTTCTTTCAGCATTAAGTTCATTCTTATGCTCCACTTACGTAAATAATATTGAATAAAGTGTTCAGCATCACTTTTCCACTCAATATTGGTTAGACCTGTCAATAATAACTACATAATCAACTTGTCGTACAATAAATGGACATTATAGCAATAACTTTAGATAATCATTATATTTGTCAATTGTGTTATTTGTATGTTTGTTCACATAAATAACAGTGAACAGTCCTTTAGGCAGATATGCAATCCCAGACCAATGCTTCCATTAATGATAATTTTATACACACAGTGTGGACTGCAGTAGGTGAAGAAAAGAAAAAGTATATATTTACTTTGTCATGCTATTCTACCATCATTATATTCGTGGCATTTAATTTATAGCAAAAACATGCAAAAAATCGTATTGTGACAGGACTAATATTGATAGTAATCTCTTCAAAAACTGTCCGTTTTCCTACCTGAAAAACTCCAGCTGCACAGGACTATGATCGTATTCGCATTAGTAGTCAAGCTAATTTAGCCTTAGCATTTGTTACCCAAAGGACTGAAAGCATTTCTGCATGTAAATTTCACTCACATGTGACTTAAGCAGAACCACCATGGTACATAGTGTATATGATTAGAGCACTGCTGAGATCCATTTATGACTACAACTGCACTGCAGAGGTAAATTTAGGATCAGAATTTCACTAATGAGGTAAATGTATGACTAAATTCTTACTGTGGAGTTAGCTTAATGTGTGACCAAAAAAAAAACAAAAATACATGTTAGGCTATATCAATTATCCCATGTTAACAAAAGTGGCAAACATAATGAGAACCTTTGGGTTCAGCCTATTATATTATTTTGCTCAGTTTCTGACCAATCTCAATACATCAGTTAAAATTATTATGTATTGGTAATGGCGTGTTTGCACTGACCTTTGGGTTCATGATACCCTCCTGTTTGAAGCGGGCGTAGAACATGTCCATAGAGAAGACCTCACTCCAGAGATAACCGTAGTACTGAGCATCATAACCACCTGCCAGATGGCCAAAGGTGGCTGGCATATTAGTACCTGTAAACAAGTTATGACAGAAAATATCAACTTGCATGTTAAGACAAACATTTAAGAATACACCCCCTTCTGTCATGTTCATAAACCATTCTACCATAGTATAAACAGCATGTCTGCCACTGCAGCCTCAGCTTTCTGTTCTAGGTCTCCTGCTGTATCCTTGCAATCGCTCAATGATACAGAGTGGTCGTCTGAATTAAAATACCTATTTGAGTTATTGTTTAGTATTTATAGCCCTTTCTTATGTTCTAACCAGTCTGGCCTGTCTCAACTAGCCTCCTTCATTCTTTTCTATACACAGAACTGCTGCTAACTGGATGTTTTTTCTTTATTGCTTCATTCTCGACCGCACTAAAACCCACACTATAATCATCAGTTAGTTGAGAAATAGCCATGGAGAAAACATTTAACATATTAAATTGTTCACCTGCAGTGGCAGGCACCCCCAGCATTTCCTGACAGAGCTTCCCGTACTCCTCTGCTGGATCCACTCCTGACTTTGTGTGAAGAGCTTGATCTACTTTAGCTAGTACGATCTGCCTCAGGTTGAACAGACCTGAAATTAAACAGTACAAAAGATAGAAAAAGGTAAACAAATCAACATGATAAAGAAATGTTTGGCTACTATACCAATTTATTTAATAAAAAAAAAAAACATTTGCATCTGCTACACTAGAAGACTAATAAAAACACAAAACACAACAAAAAAACCTTATAATCAAGGCTTGGATAATGCCTAAAGAAATCTACCATATGCACAAGCAGTGACTAATTACAGAACTGTGTCTTATTTTCATTTATTTTCATCTGCAAGTTATCTAAATAGCTTCTAGTGATATTACAAATATTATAAAGAAATCATAAAACCATACTAACTCACAAAAATAGATTATTGCCATTATTACCATTTTTAAATCAATATTTGTGATTTTTTTATACCTCAACAGATTGCTTTGTCTTAAGGGTGTACACATTGTGTACTGTATACACAGTCCCCTGAGTAGCACTGATGTGTATATGAACTGACACACTCCTTGTTTTGAATGCACTTACATACGCCATATGTGCAGTCACAAATACATCTTATCTGTAGCTCTATTACAAAAGGATTATAATTAGATGTTTTGTGTATTCTACAGCAACAATGTATTTTGAATCAATTAAACAATTAAAGTAAATCTAATCTAAACAAATCTGCTATATCACTATGCAGCAATTTGATAAAAGTTAAGTTTAACAGATGAAGGTGAAAAAAAAGGAGTTTATTTGATTGTTTTATACTTATGCAGTATGTGTCAACATGGATGGCATCAGCATATTAAATTATTGTGGGTTTTTAAAGATATGTACTGTTTTTATTGTATTAAAAGCATATAATACTGACAAAAATGATACAATTAAGAAGCTTAGAAGGGACTATTCTTCCCTTGGATTGGGGCTGCATGATATGTCGTTTAAGCATAGTCATCGCGATGTTCGCATGTGAAATAGTCACATCGCATGACGTGCGATGTTACTTAAGGCAATTAAATCAAACATGTCATGTTGCAATGTTTTGATTCTTTACACAAGAAGTAGATACACAGCGTTGTCTCTGTGTCTGTGTGAGTGACAGGCTGCTTCTGCCTGAGAATTGCGAGAGGGAGGGGGTTAACTGCATGGCCTCCATCCACATGCTTGGGCATGTGGTTGTAACGTGTTGTAAGCTGTGCATCTCAGTCCAGCACAGTTTTGCACAGATATTTCCAGTTACAGCTGAATTCACGCTTTTAATCCCAGAAAAACGCTCTTTTTTTACCTATTAAACATCCATTTAAATGCCTGATTAAAAGGGCCGATTACTGTTGTTTTGCTGTTTTCTTCGGGTTTTAAGTGCTCGGCGCTGACTCAGCTCTTGATCAGTCCAGATGTGAGACAGCACACAAGTGGGGCTGGGGCTGGTGACGTCATGAGCTTGCATTGTTTAATATTGCGATACATATAATCGAAAAAAAGAACATTTGCGATGTACAATATTTTCCCCCAATATCATGCAACCCTACCTTGGATGTTTATCCCCTTTCATTGCTACTGTAAATGAAAACAAGGCCAAAACAAGTTGTATTGTGCAGCCTTCATACTCTTCAGTAAGCTTTTCTCAGAATTGTGTGGTGTGGTTTTTCGTCTTAATGGTGCATCTGTAACCAGGAAACCTGATTAAACCAGGTGGAGCTTCCATACAGGTTTTTTTTTTCTACAATCAATCACTTGAGAGACACAGTGTTTACTGCCCTGCTGATTTGCCCACAGTACATACAGACAGGTGGTACATTTCTCAGAATCCCAGTAAATTAAAAACCTTGTTCATTAAGACCAAGTGAAAGATACACAGCTCAGGTGCATCCCGAAGGGAAGAGGTTATTACCAGTGTTTGCAAGTCGAGACTTGATAAGTTTATCCAGCAGCTCCTCTGGGATTGGGTTGTTGGACTTGTAATGCCTAGACATGCGCTGCAGTGGCTCCTTCTCCCACACCCAGTTCTCCAGCATCTGAGATGGAGCCTCCACAAAGTCTCTTTCCACGTGAGTTCCGCTGAACATAGCAAAGTCTGCCTGAAAAATGCACACAAGCATGTTAAGGCCATATTTAGGAAACATGCATAATGCGGAGAAAAACAACACTTTCCTTTTATGTTGTCAAAACCTACGTGGGCTGTAAATGATCCAGTGTTTTTGTATAACCCTGCTTTAGTTCACCGAATTAGTGGTCTGTGAAAAAAGACAGGATTTGGCTGCAGATGAACTGGACCATGGTTCAATTGATTTAGACCAAAACCACCTCTTTTGATCTGACCAAATTTTGGGTCTTTGTATTTCGGGCTGTTGTTTGCAGGACTTTGGTTCAGACCAATTCAAAAAAGTTTGAATGTTCAAAACTTCAATGTTCAAAGTATGTGTGAAAGCACCCTGTGGAACAATAGCAATGGTAATATTAGTGACAAAAATATGCAGTAGTTCAACTATATTTGAGCATATCACTTTTATATGACAATACCAAGATCATTTTATATGAGTGACAGCTATTATTCACAAATCAAGATAAATGAAAAGAGGTGAATCTTCACAGGAGTTAACAGTCTACCAAGATTACTCTAAAAGGGCAGGGACTGCTCATCCAGGAAGTCCTAAAAGAATTCAGAAACACATCTAAAGAACTGCAGGTCTCACTTGCCAGAGTTAAGATCGGTGTTATTGATTCAATAAGAAAAAAAAAAGTTATAAATGGTATCCATGGGAGAGTTCCAAGGCAAAAACCAATGCTGACCAAAAAGAACTCAAAGGCCCGTCACACATTTGCAAACAAACACCTTGATGATTATTTAAAAAATAATAAATTAAAGACTCACTGTCAGTTATCGCAATCGTGATTGCAGTTTTGTTGCCAAGATTTCTCAAGTTTAGGGGGTAAATGCTTTTTACATAATTTTACTTGTATGTAAAAAAAAGTATCATTTAAAAACTGCTTTTTATATTTGCGCAAGTTATATTTGTCTGATAATAAAATGTGTTTGACCTGAGGGGAAAGGAGAAAAAAAAAAAAAATACCAAATCTCACAATAAACAAAAACAGAGAAATATAACTACATTAATACAGACCTGGGCGCAAAGCTGGTGCATGACGTGGCCAAACTCATGGAAGTAAGTCTCCACCTCATCGTGCTGCAGCAGGGATGGTGTGTCGGCCGTGGGTTTGCTGAAGTTGGCCACCATGGCAGCCACAGCCATCTGCCTGGTCCCATCGGAGAGCAGACATCCAGGCTGCAAGCCAAAACAGGCAGCATGCCCATACTTCCCCTCTCTACAGGGAGGAAGGATAACTGGCTATTAATTCCATCAAACTGCATGAAGCTACTACTCTGAATAAGAGCTTAAGAGGTGGCCGTGAAGTGTTTAAACAGCAGGAATGGATCAATGGTATGTATTTTAGCACTGTAACACAGTCTGACAACTCAGGTTTTTTATAGACTAATCTCCTCAAGTCACACTGGTTTCCAATACTAGCCCGGTTCTAATCCAGTACGGATTAATTAAATCTGGATTAAGGGAACATCACACACATAAGCAGACCTGTATGGAAAGGTGACAATCTGTTAATCACTAGATATCAGACAGCTAGACCTGTCGTCATGATAACTGTTTTAGTTTTAATTATGATGATTGATTGTCTCAAAAATGTTTGCAATAAATAACATTGATAATAAAAGAGCATTTTGTTCCATTAATATAATAAATAAAAATGCACAATAATGAATTTACATACTTTTAAAAAATAGTGTGTATTTAAATGTTTAATTATATTTTTAAAAATAATAGTTTTTCTATCATGTTTTTGTTTTATTTTACAGTACAGAAAACTACATGCTCAATGAAACAGTAATTTCATAAATAATTTAATATAGATTGTGGTCGAGTGTCATACTGCTATCTCTATATTATTATGGCACTTGACAGTAGATTTTATTTACAGAAAGTCCACAGTTTAGACAACAATAGGAATCCATGGTAAATATCTTGCACATAAATTATGCACTTAAAAATAATGAGTTTCTTTGATTTTACCAAATTGAAAACCTCTGGAATATAATCAAGAGGAAGATGGATGATTACAAGCCATCAAACCAAACTGAACTGCTTGAATTTTTGCACCAGGAGCGGCATAAAGTTATCAAAAAGCAGCGTGTAAGACTGGGGGAGGAGAACATGCTTGGATGTACATATATATGACTCCAACTTCGAGAAAAAAAAACTTTGCTTTGATATACCTGGGGAAAAGGTCCAGGTAGAATTGGCCCACCATCTTGCCAGTGGTGCGGTCCTTGACAGAGTAGAGAGTCACATCGTCATGCCACACGTGGGCGCCCTCTACCTGCTGGAAAGTGAGATTCAGCAGCTCCTGGTAGATGTCTAGGAGCCCCCGGGTCACCACCTCCATCGGGAAATACTCCTTCAGCTGATTCTGGTCCACAGCATACTGAGTCTCCTCCACCTGGGTCATGTAGTAGCGTGTGTCCCAGGCGTAGAGCTCACCAGTGAAAGGCAGGTTCCTCTTCTGACACTCCTTCTCCTTCAGCTTCAGGATCACGGCGCGTTCCTCCTCACCCAGGGGCTTCAGCTTGCGGGCCAGTTCCTCTAACAGAGCGGAAGATTTTTTTAAAGAATGCTGACATTTAAAAAAATATTTATAAATCACAAAGTCTCACCATTACAGCTGTGACTGTGGTTATTTAAGGCACAAGGTTCAGAATATTGATGCGACATATCATACGCAATAATATATTAATAGTAATATTGACACAAAAAAAGAAAAATAATAATAAAAAAATTAAATAATTAATTTTGAGTCTATTTTATATCTTAATATTCACTTTTAATAGTTTGTTTGCAGTTTACATGCACTTAATGTTTCACTATATTTTTTTGGTAGATTTTTGTTGTTACACTTACTATTTTACACAAAATCAGGGTCTTGTAAAAGTTACTGTTTACAAAATAAACAAACATTTATAGATTGTTTATGTTTCTAGTGAATGCATTGAAATAATATTACATTAAACTTTAATCTTTATTTTGTTGCAGTAATGTATTCTTAAAATTGATTTAAACTTGTCTCAATTAATGTCAATGTTTTGTAATATCAACAAGAATATTGTTATTGCAAAAATACCCCAAAATACCGTGATATTACTTTAGGGCCAGATCCCCCACCCCAGTTCAGAATTTTTGTTTTTTGGGTTCAAACCAAAATAGCAGCAGTGCAAATGCTTCCACGAAGCACAGTCCAGACTAGGGGTGAGTGATATGGTCCCAAAATAACATCACAATATTTCATGGTATTTTCGTGACTCCAAATATCTTCATATACCCAGGATTAAGTAAAATGAATGATACTGGACAAATTTAATCTCTCTCTAGTAGATATATTATGGAAAAATGAGAACAGTGTAATAATTAGGGGGGTTAAGGCACAATATTTCAGGGTATAACAACAGTCATGATACTCAAAAATGTTGGTGATATTATTGCGTACAATGGCACACTCCAAGTCCAGACCATAGTGTAAAAAGAACTGGTCTACGTCTGGATTAACAGAATCGTAGTTCAGTTTATTTGCAGTGTGAAAACACTTTTTTTAGATAGTTAAATTATTTGCAGCAATTACAGGAAATTGAAATTGGGGCTTTTTTTCACCCATTCAAGAACAGAGAAAATAAACAGTTCTATGTACATACACGCATGTCAGGCAGCAGTATGAGAGATTCAGTATATATCAGAATCATCAGCATAACCTGTAACTGTAGTTTAAGCGAAAGGGGAAAAAATATTTACCGAGAAATGAAGCAACCTTCTTTGATGCTTTGGCCATGTTCATCTCCAGCACAAAGTCTGCATGGGTGCTAAACCCCAGGAGAGCACACTTTTGAGAACGAAGCTCCACCAGCTCCTTCAGGATAGCTGAGTTTTCCTGTGAGAACACAGGGAGAAAATGCAATAACCACCACCATCTAATCTTATCAAGCTTCTAGAAAACCATAAACAAGTCAGACAAATCAATAAAAACATGAATGAAAAACCTAGTTGTAGCTTTTATTTGGCTTTCACACAAAAAAGCCTACGCTTAATCTTTGTCTGAAAACTACTTCATTAAAGTGCAAGAATTTAATCAAAAACAAACCTCTTTACAGCGAGAGTTGAAGGCTTCTTCTAATTTTCTTCGTGTTTCTGGGACATAGCATTTCTTCATGGTGGGGAAATAGTGAGGGTATTTGAGGGTAAGCTTCAGGTTTCCAGTCTCGTCCTTCTCCAAGGAGTTGAGGAAATCTTCAGGAAGTCCACCTACAGCAGGTAAAACAGTTAAAGTATTAATAATAAAAACTCCAAAAAGAGTAATTTTAAGCTCGTAAACAACGTTACTATCAAAGCTAAAAGCATGATTGCATCAACATTGCAAAGGAGTTATGTGCTACAGCTGTTGCATGAAAGATATGCAATGTCATGTAAGGCAAGTTAAATTAAATGTTAAACTTTTAATGCTTTATAAAAATCCCACTATTGAATAGATTATTGTCAGTCTGACAAAATGTTTATTCTAATTGAAAAATTGATATATTAAGTGCATTATTACAACATATGTTGACTTCTATTAAATGTTAGTGTTTTTTTACATATACAGTGCACAATCTTACTAGAACTCCAAAGCTGTGTACTCACCCAGCTCCTCACGAGTGAAAGACAGACTAGTGGTGTCTTCATTCAAATGCTTGTTGAAATCAATACACAGTGTACTCAGTTTCTTTTTGATCTTCTTGATCTCCTATTACAGGAAATAAACCAATTCAGCAAAAGATATTTCTTTCCTCATGTTAGTTTATTTTAGAAGAATCAATTCAGCTGAAAAGTATTCCAAGAACGATTTGTGCCCAGAGTCTTTGTAACGTCTGACCTCTTGTGTCTCCTTAGGAAGGTGAAGCCCATTTCTCTTTCCCAACTTGATCAGTCTTTCCATGTATCTCTTACCCTCTGGGGTGATAGACTCATCCTGCAGTTTATCCTAAAAAATGATCAACATTTCAGATGTAGAAGGATGAAAAACAACATGCGTAAACCTATCAAATCCCACGAAGACCATTATAGAGTTGTTTAAAGAGGCTTGCAATATGAACACAGCCTTAGAGGAATTTTGGTAGGTAAAAGCTTCATAAAAGCTTAATAAAAATGTATAAATAATAATAAAAAAATGCCTTAAAAATATTGTTTTAAAATGTACATTTTAAAAAGCAATTATTATTATTATGGTTAAAAGTGCAGGCTAGTACAAAATAAGACTTTTTTATTAATAACTGATATTTGATTAATGCAAAATATGGTTTATATTACAGTTAATTCTGAGCCTGCAATCTGATTGGCTGAGAGGTGTTCTGTGCGTGCCTTTATCAGCCAGTAATGCACTGTAAGAATTTTTTTGTTAATATCGCACAGCCCTACTGTCTTCCTTATTGATTCCATCCTTAACCTAATAAAAAAAAAAAAACACCCCAGACATTTAGGAACCTAACCTGAAGCGCTACAATCCTTTGGTACACATCCTCCCTCATGCTCATCTCCACATCAAACTCCGACAGCTTCTTATCTGCATCGGTGCTGGCCGTGCGCACGTCCTTAGAAGACGACACATGCTGAGGGAAATCCAGCATGTTCCGCTGGACTGGAAAAGAGCCAGAGATGATGCGATGTTACAGGTTATAAATAATGGCTTCAGACTAATGCTAAGAAATCAGTTTAATACCTCATATTACTTTTTATAGGGCATTATTATATTGTAAAGACTAATGTGGCACTAACTGAAGCATTAATGAAAACACATAATTCAAAACACATCATGACAATACTTCTGTATTAGGGGAAAAAGGACTGAATAAAAAGGTAATAACACTTTGCCATAACATTTTATTTGATTTATTTTTTTTGTCAACAGAAAACCTACACAAGATAGGTGCCTTGCAGTGCTTCCACTCTGCACACTAAACAATGGCAAACACTATTGTTGTGCATGTGTCAGTCAGCCAGTCTTTATGTAAAAAAGTGCTGAACGGTGTGTACCATTGCATACGGCTTCCCTGCTGACTCAGCCTTTTTATTTTTTGTTTCACAATAGTGATAACTGAAACCTGGTCACTTTGTTATAAATTAGGGCTCGTTGTGTGAAACAATCTGTGCTTAAATCTTGTGAAGATGTCAGAAAAGTTGAGGACTCATCCTCAGTATATAGATCTAACCAGATTAAGTAGAAATACATTTGCATTCATGTGTCTATTCTGGTATTTTAAATACCAGTAAGTATTACAGTAAGTATTAAATGCATTAGAAGCTCCAACCACAATCACAAACCATGAAGTATTACCTGTGTAGTCCACCTCCACATCAGCAAGGGCTTTCAGAGTGTTCTCATAGGTTACAGCATCTAGATCCAAGGATCCTACAGAGTCATAGACTTGCTTGGTCTTTGCAATAAGCTCATCCGTAAGCTGATGGATCTGCTCTGGAGTGAGGTCCCAGCGCAAACGATTGTCAGCACAAACTCCATCTCCACCGCCAAACACTACTTCACCTGAAGCAGAAAGTTTCTCTCATGTGTTTCAAATATCAGAAGAGATGAGCTTTTAAGGCATTAGGTTTCAAATGTATGTTTTGGGATATAATACCCATATCGTATTGTACCAAACCAAAAGAAAAGAAAGAACCCCACACCCACAAAAAACATACTAAACTGCAGATCCCTCATACATTACACAATAACTATAGTTTATTTATTAGTATAGCAACCTAAAAGAATAAATATATTTTGATACAATTTTTGGTACATCACCCAGCCCTATCATGTATTATTACTTCCAAGACATATCTATTAGTACAACATACTTGTACAACATATTTGCCCAACTTTACTTGTTGTAATCTTTTTGGATCTCTGTAGTTAAAATGACAGAATCGTTTAATTTATCAATTAATATATATGTATATATTTTTTTTTCGTCGTTTTGTCACAGAATAGGGCTGGACGATATGGCAAAAAATATATCACTGTATATTTCTTAGTTTTGGGCTAAACGATAAACCATTGTACAGTTGATGCGGAGTTCTTTGAGTACCAATGATATCGTTGATATGTGAGAAAATGTTAATATATTGTCCAGATTGTTTGCAGAACAGCAAGGGCTAAAAAGCAAAGTAAGTTACTAAAATGTCTAACAAAGCCAGAATATTTTATCTGTATAACTTAGCTGTTTATCTTATCTTATGGTTATATGGAAAATTCTCAAGCATTGCTGAGAGCTGAGTTTGTTCAGCTAGCTTAGCTAACATATGTCTGTCAGCTTGTCTAGTAACGTTAATGCTCCGTTTAGAATGACGCCCTGAATTTGTAATCAGTTCGATATAAAGCTAACCCTAAAAAAGGTAGTTTACATACAGCTTAAAAAACACAATAAACACCAGCGCAAACCTGCATGTCACTGAACCATAGGGGAAATAATATTAACCTACACGTGTTCCTGGTATTAATGGAAGCTAAAGTGACGGCGCTTAGCTAACCTATCAAACCAGCAGGCTAACTACGGTTAGCTACACAGCTAGCTGTCCGGCTCAGTACAAGTGCATATACACAGAAGGCTAACTGTAGCTAGCCGGCAAGCTAACATAACGGCATTACAACACAAGAACCTGCGCAGCTAGCTAGCTATTGTTTTCATAACCGGCAAACGGCTGTATGTGTGAACACTACAGCAGTGAGTAGCCGCCACCGTGCTCGTAAAAACAGAGTAATGGCGGTGTTTCTAAATTAAACATTACAGTTTATGTTCACTGTTAATCCAGCTCAGTACTTTACACCCCATATACCCAGCGCTGCTCTAACCTACTGAATCGTAGAGCTGCATTCAGACCCCTGTTCATCATTCAGTTAACTATTAGCAGAAAGTACTGAACTAAAGAGAGGAAAGTAACTAAAAAGTGATAGTCAAACATCTACCTGACTTTTCTAATATAACCTAGATTACCTGTAGGTGCCATTTTTCCACGCGTTTCTCTGAATCAATGCTCGCTGCTCCACCGCCCGCCCGTGATAGCTCTTCCCTGTGAGGTGGTATCCTCCCGCCCATTTCGCACTCATTGATTGGGTCTGAGAGTTGTCAATCAACAAAACCCCGCCCAATCCTCTTCTGCTCAGTGATAGTACACAAAAAAATTTAAGAATGATAAGAATGACTTTTAAACGAAATACATACATTTAATGTGGGAAAAGAGAGTTTGAATTGGAATTATGTGAAATATTTACAGACTATTTTGCATGTATTTATAAGAATTAACACAAAAACAGAATCATGTTTAATACAGCATTTAAACTTTCTTTGAAATATTGCTTCATAAATTAATAAATTAGCTAATGCTCGTTTGTTTAGAATTAGTTTCTTGCAGAATAAAATAATCTGTAAAAAATAACTGAGTTTAGTAAAGAATATTGATATAACACACTAACTAACACTTATTTCACAAAACACATATCTTAAATTAACTAAGAATTGTCTATTTTAGTAAAAATGTCTCATATAACTAATAATTAATTAATTAATTAATTAATTAATTAATTATTTGATCAATTTAGCTATGGTTGTTTTACAGTGTCATGGACATTAAAGATATTATCTTCTAAATGCATAAATAAATTATCTAACTAATTATGAAGTTTTTGTGACAATATTATACAATAAATAAATAATAAATTACTAATTTATGATTACTTACAATTAGTGGGAAATTATTTATTTGAATGAGGCATGAATAGTTCTGATTATATTAAAATTAGCTGTAAATAATTTATACAACCTTTAACCTTTATTTTCACTCAAGAATACATTGATGGCAACCATAATTTTTTAGTGAACTTCTAACATTTTAATTATAAAAACAATAAACATTAAATGGCAAAGGCATTATAAAAACAAACAATAATGATTTAAGTAAGAATAATCTAAATTATTCAGAACAAAAAGATAAGTTGACAGGCTAAAATGTAAAGAGGAAAAAAAGAGAGAAATAAAAAGAATGAGCAAAAATAAAAAGAAGACTAAAATATGTAAGTAATTAAAAATAACAATACGATTATAAAGAAAGTAAACGGTACAGATAAAATAGGTATAATGAAACAAGGGGTTAGTGTAGATTATATATATTTATGAGTGCATATATTATTTCTTTACCTTAGTAATTAGTTATGTTCCCAATACATTTGTTCATAAAATGAATTCCCATTTTAATGCAGCCCATACTGGGGAGGATGTTTTAATCATAGACATGAATACGTGTTCACGTCTATTGTTTTAATGATGATAGTATTTTATTTTTATCATATGTTTAGCGACATTATAGCTACGTCAGTACGTTTTACGCTGGTTTTACGCACGGAGGGGTGAGTTTACGTATTACGCAGCGTACGCCAGACTGAGAGCGCAGCGAGGAAAATCCCTGCAGTGGGACAGTCAGTAAGTATAAAAAGATTTGAGAAAAGGTCTGGGTGTGATTCTCGGGAGTGTAGCTGAGTGACACAATGTAGGCCGTCTTTACCTCTTTACCTGGTTTATGAGCGGGGCAGATTTTAAAAGCTGTTTGCTGTTATTGAGAGTTGAGCTGCCTTTACTCTGAACGAAACGAGCTAATGCTAATGCTAGCTAGCAAACAATGTTAGTGAGCTGGATATCGAGGTAGCCCTTGCGGGTTAGCTTAGTTAGCTTAGCTAGCTGCGTTACGCACGGTTAGACAGCGTGTAGCCGGTAGTTGCTGATATAATAAACACATGTATTCCTGTTTACACTGTTAGAGTGTAATGATTTTAGCGCTGTGAGCAGCTGAGGGGGTTAAATTGATAGCTAGTTAGCTGTTGAGGACACATCATCAGACTAGCTAACCTAGCCAGCTGTTGCTAGAAGATTCCGGGTCATATGTTCATATGAAGTCATTTCACTAGAGACAGCAGCAGAACAATCTGCTGTATTAAAGAACTGAACGATTCGGCTGCGTTAGGCAAGTGTGTTAACCTACTTGGACAGATACTGTTACTTAGTTAGATAGTTAGGTAACTATGTATATGTGCGAGGTTAGCTAACGTTAGTTAAGACACAAGCAATCATCTTGATGATCTCGTGCTTGCATGGATGGTACTCCTAGCAGTACAGTGACCTCAGTGTAATTAGTCATTGTAATTAAAGTAATGTTAACTGAAATGTGTCATTATTAGGAGATTGGAAAAAATATAGTATAAATCACCAGAATTATGTAATGATTTATGTTAAGGGGTCAACCAGTTCCTAAATTATTGAAAACCTAAACTTATGATGTGAATCTTACTGCAGACCTTATTTACCCATGACAATTTGCCAAATTTCTCTCACCAAAGGCATTATTACCTGTCCGGTTCCTAGAGTTTTTACTGAACTGGGAAATCTGCTTTTAGCTACAGTGCAGCACCCGAGAGCTGGAATGTACTACCTGAAATTCTAAACTGAGTCACTAAATAATTTTAAACTAGTAGTCTCTAGCCACCTTCAGTCAGCCTGTAACTGCTTTTAGTTGAGTTTTTTTTTTGCCTTTTAATTTATTTAATTTTGTCTTTATTTATCATTTTTTTAGCCTTTTTATTTATTTGATTCATTTAATCCTTTTGTTTGTTTTATTACTGGTTTTACTTGTGACCTTTTACCATTTTATTTAGTTTATTTTGTCCTTTTATTTTTTATACTTTTTTTTATAAACTTATTATTTATTTTAGTTCTGTCATTTACCTTATAATTTGGGTGTTATTTTACTCCTCTATTTCTTTAAATGTGTTTGTCTTTTATTATTCTTATATTTTTTATTGCCTTTACATTTTATCCTTTTATTCTGAAATTATTTCTTCTTAATTAATCTTATATTGTTTGCTTGTTTTAATAATTTAAAACACAGGAATTTCCACTGGTGGTAAAAAAAATAAAAAAAATAAATAAAGACATCTTAAAAAATTAAAACGAAATGTAGTGAAAATGTGTCCAAAAAATTGGGCAGTAAAAATCATATTAGGCTGGGTTTTTTTTTTTCATCAAAAAAAGAAACAAGACCAGTTTGATTTAATTTATTTTCAGGTCTTACTAAATTCCAGCTCTGATGTATCTTGCACTGTATGGAAATTGGTGATCCCACCTGTCGTGATGCTAATTTAGAGCCGTTTTTCACGACGTGTAAAATTGTGACTTAACGCAGATAACAAACATAAAGACAAAAATACCACCAAAAACAACACACAAATTTACAGTGGTGGAAAAAAATAAACAAAAATGAAGGTAAGCTAAATGTATTGAAAAATAATACAGATTACCCAATACCCTACTAATAATGCAACACACTTTATAAAATATTGGACAATAAAATCATTTATGTTGGGCAGGTGTTTTATGTCAGGCAGCAAAATAGAAACATGACCTGAACATGAAAGAATTTAAACAATATATTATGCACACTCCAAACTTGCACTGTATTTATTCTTTTGGAATAAATATTATTTTTGTGCTGATATGATGCACCAGTTGCTGGCTTGGGTGTTAACAGATTTTATCACTTCCAGAGAAGAGCATTGTCAATAGAACAAAACCCACTGGAGGATCTCCGAATGTGCCTTAGATCATGTTTAGTAATTATAAATTTGAGTATGGTCACTTTAGGCAGTTCACAGTCAAAGCTTTCAATTTTACTGAACTTTACTTTTTGAGATGATGTTATTCTGCTAAACATATGCCCACATGTTCTTATATTTCAGATTTCCTCAGAAGTAATTGGAGAGAGCTTTTTCTCCAGCCAAAATGACAGACACAAAACGTCTCGCTTTCTCCATTATCCAGTTTCTCCATGACCAGCTCAGGTCTGGGGAATTGTCGTCAGATGCTCAAGAAAGTTTAGAAGGTAAATACTGATGCAGTTCTGAATGAATGGTTACTAAGCTTATATTTGTTTATGGTTTTGAATTAAAACACTGATATGATTGATCACTAAAACTGCTTTCCAGTTGCCATCCAGTGTCTGGAGACAGCATTCAGTGTCTCAGTGGAGGACCAGAGTTTAGAAGTTACTGAAACTTTGCCAGAATTATTTGCAAAAGCCACTCCAAAGGTAGCAGTCTATATTCTCTTTAATATTGCTGTTCAGATACAGAGTATTGGTATTATTTATGATTTGAGAATTGTAAATAAAGACTGTGTGTATCTATGACAGGTAAAAAACACACCTGAAGTTAAAGTCAACTCTACCAGTAATCCCCTAACAGAGGATCAGATAGCAGAGGCAGAAAGACTTAAGAGTGATGGTATGTATATAATGTGTGTTTGTTTTGATATTCACAAAAAATACTGGATTAAATTAGTCCCTTCTAAATTGGTTATTAATAAAATGAAGGTGGTGAAACTCAATGCACAGGTTAAATTCTAGTTAATAGTAATTTGTAAAATGTGTCTTTACCAGGAAATGACCAAATGAAAGTAGAAAACTTCAGTGCGGCAGTGGAATTCTACTCAAAAGCCATTCAGATTAATCCAGAGAATGCGGTTTATTACTGCAACAGGTAATAAAAATACTTAATTTTCCTTTCAAATGGAAAGGTTATTTTTATTATTATTATTTATTTTATTTATTTTATTTTTTTGCAAAAAAAAAAAAATAGTTAACTAATCTCAATCTGCTTGTTTTGTGTGTTTTCTAAAGAGCTGCAGCATACAGCAAACTTGGCAACTATGCTGGAGCAGTTCAAGATTGTGAACTTGCAATTGGAATTGATCCAAACTACAGCAAAGCGTATGGAAGGATGGGGTAAGACAAACATTCTAAACTAAGTATCTCTGTAAACCGAGTAACTTTTTCTTATAAGGAGAAGAAAATAATTTTTAATAGGGGTCATAGTCCATTTAATAATATATTTTAATTTTCTTAGTATCTTGTTTCTATAAAAGTGCAGGCCAAGACCTGGATTACACAGCATTCTCAATGAAGTTTCTCTATTTAAAATAAAAATGTAGTCCAGGATAAGGTCTTCTCTGCATCCATTATTATCCCCTTTTACCCTGTTTTAATGGTTAGGACCTCACTGGACCAACGGATCAGTTATTATTTGGGTGATTCTCAGCACTGCAGTGACACTGCTGGTGTGTGTGTTAATGCTACTATAGGTCAGACACAGCAGTGCTGCTGGAGTTTTTAAACACTGAGTTTTTTTTTTTAAACAGTGTGTTTTAAACCACTCACTGTCCACACTGTTAGACACTTTACCTACAGTTGCTGCTCCACCATAGGGATGTAAAGTCAAAGATAGAAAGTCATCTATTGCTGCACAGTTTGTGTTGGTCAAACCACCACCATTTCAGTGTCTTTCAGTGCTGAGAATGACCAACCACTCAAATAATACCTGCTCTTTTGTGGTTCTAAATGGTTCTGATAAATGAAAACACTGTGAAAGAAGGATTATACATGATGCAAAGAATCAGAAGGACTACAGTCTGACATTTTGAACTACAAATTGCCCATATGTAGTCAGGAAAAAGTGTAGAAATTATAAGATAGTCATAATACTCTGACTGGAGTATGTGTCTGTGAGTATCAAAAGAATGCATTGCTTTTATATATATAGCTAACTAATGTTTTCTTCTGATATCCAGGCTGGCTCTGGCCAGTTTGAACAAACACACAGAGGCTGTGAGCTACTATAAGAAAGCCCTTGAACTGGACCCTGAGAATGAGACATACAAATCAAATTTGAAAATAGCAGAGCAGAAAATGAAAGAAACGCCCAGCCCAGTAAGTGTTCATAACTTCTATTTTATTTCATTTCATTACTGGGAATTGAAAAAGATGACAGTTAGATTCAGATTCAGCGATTCACCATTGTTGCTTTATCTCTCTCAGACAGGGGGTATGGGTGGAGTTGACCTTGCTGGTTTGCTTAGTAATCCTGGTTTCATGAGTATGGTGAGTACATACATCAGTGTCTTATTTATGTTTTAACTGTGGAAATCCAAATAGAATTGACTGGTATTTTCTCTTTTTGTTTTTCAGGCTTCTAATTTAATGAGTAACCCACAAGTACAACAACTGTAAGTAGTTGCAGAATAGATTGTCATTGCAGTTTCAGGTTATGCCAATAAATGTCTGGTTATCACTGTACTAGAATATTCTAAACTTGTGAAAATAGAGTTTTATTTAACATTTTACCAGGCAATTCAGGGTAGAACCAAATCTAAATAGCGATACATTTTTGGTGGGAAAATCATCCAATAATTTTACAAATACTTATAATTGTAACTACTCAGGGTGTCAGGAATGATGTCTGGAGCCTACGGTGGTCCTATGGGGGGTGGCACTGCTTCCCCAGCAGCAGCAGCGGCGGCGGCAGCAGCAACAGCAACACCAACACCAGGAGCCCCAAATGACCTCTCTGGCCTTATTCAAGCGTAAGTTTACAGTCCTGCATCTATTGGTGAAAGTAAGACAGCCGCTAAAACTTTTTTTTTTACAGCTCTGAGACTATTTCAGTTTCTGAATCAGTTTCTCTGATTTTGCTATTTATAGATATATGTTTAAGTAAAATGGACATCGTTGTTTTATTCTATAAAGGACGTTTTTCCCAAATTCCAAATAAAAATATGGTAATTTAGAGCATTTATTTTCTGATTTTCAGATCTCAAATAATGCAAAGAAACTTTATGAAAGTTCATATTCATAAAGTTTTAGGAGTCGAGAAATCAATATTTGGTGAAACAACCCTGGTTTTTAATCACAGTTTTTATGCACCTTGGCATGTTCTCCTCCACCAGTCTTACACACTGCTTTTGGATAACTCCTGGTGCAAACATTCAAGCAGATCAGCTTGGTTTGATGGTTTATGATCATTTTTAAGTGGTCTCTTATTTGTTTCCAGAGATGTATTGTATATATTTAAAAAAATTGTGTATTCTTTTTTTTTTTTTTCTTCTTCTTCTTTTGGTGGACAGTGGCCAACAGTTTGCACAGCAAATGCAGCAGCAGAATCCTGAGCTTATTGAGCAGTTGAGAAGCCAAATCCGCAGCCGGCCACCCAGTGCTAGTAATGAAGAGCAATGACACTTAAAATGGTAAGTCTGATTACTGTTTTTTGGAATTTTATGAACGTGCGTTGGTGTGATTTATTTGGGCAGGTGTGAATACAGTAATCATGCTAGGATTCGGAGCAAAACAACTGCACCGAGAGACTAGCAAGAGGAGGTGATTTGACTTGGCCAGCTGTACTTTGCAAATCTGAACTAAACTGCTGTTCAAATGCCATTTAATTATTTTTTTTTCTTTCTTTCTTTTTTCCTCAACAGCTAAAGCTTCATCCTGGGACACACAGAAAAGACTGGCTGGTTATCATTTTCTTTTTAACATTTTTTTTTGATCGGTTATTCTTACAACTCCAGGGACAAGACCAATTTTATATAAAGATGAGGTGCATGTGTGTCTGGCTTCCTTCCCTGCCTTGCCTGTCTTGGAAGAAACCAGTGTAGCCTAAAATCTTAAGGTCATAGCTGGCCGCTTAGACGATAAAAAAAAAACTCGGCTGTACAGAAACGTCACACTGGTTTAATGTATGATTTCAGTGTAACTAATCCATGCAACTGGATTGAATCACTGCTACACAGACTGTCTGCAGACCTGCCAACCCAAAGTGATTCACTTCTACAGTAACAGCAGGCTTTGTCTGATCAGATGACTTTGTAACCGATATGTACAATGCAAACATAATGCATATTAAATGTCAGATTCTGAGTAGGACCTCATCTTTTTCATCCACTGGTAACCACAGCCTTGATGTAATGCTTTAGACTTTATAACACCAGTCATGCTGTGATCGTTATACAGCGGGTTTATATAACGTAAGCATGACTGTTCACTGCAAGTGTCATTTGGTTTTTAATTAAAAATTGGGAGTTTTGCACCAAACCTTCTCTCTGATGCATCATGAATGTAAATCTATGCTCAGACTGTGGACAAATCGGATTTGTTTTTTTTTAACCAAACTGTTGAGATGTCTGCACTGTTATTTGCAAGTGATGAGATCAGATTGCTGTGGTAACAAGGTCAATGAGAGGATCTAAGGTTTGGCGCTCTTCTTCGACCCCCACACTTCCAACACTCTGGATATTATGAGGTTGTTGTTTAAAAACTGAATTAAACTGAGATCACCTCTTGAGAAGAATTACTTTGGTTTGTGTAGTCCTCTTGATTTTGTAAATTGGGAAAACAAATTGGCCTGGGTTCACTTTACAGTTAATGTTCTCTCCATGTTGAATTAGCCAATTTGGGTGTCTAGAAAGATGACCCCATTAAATTTCACTTATCTGCAGCACAGAAAAAAAATCTTTTTTTTTGTAATTTAAAAATGTGGATACAACAGAACAGTGCTATGTGAATGTTATCAAAATACACAAAGTACATGAGTACATATGACAAAACTGGAGCAAATACATGCAACTTTGGATTGCATATTTTAAATTATTATATGATTTGTTGTACAGAAAAAGCAGTTGGTGCTGAATGCAACATATCTGAGGTCACAATATGGACACACTGCATACAGCTCTGAGGTCATTTGCAGTTGCTTCTCTTTCAGGTTCCTTTTAACCCTTTCAGATCTGAATTATTTACAGTGATAGAACAAAAATAAAATAATACTGTTTTTGTGTGTCTTAAATGCACATAAAAGAGGAATTTTCTATTATAAAATCCATATAGCAAATAAATTGATTTTATGTTTTTTTTCTTATAAACCATCCCTAAACAGTAACAAAGCATCAATAAAAATGTTTTTCTGTGCAGTGGGTGGGGCCAAGCTACTGTTTAATTGGTTTATAAACTTTTTCATTGGCTGGTTCATGGTCTATTCTGATGGACAACAGCTCTCGCACAATGTTACATTTAAAAATAAAGAAAATACATGATGTCCATTGTAACGAATGCAGGGTCTGAAATGGTCAAAAGAACTGAGTTTGGAAAACCTCCTGCAGTGTCCATGGATGGTTCTTTCCTCCAATGATTGTCTGATACGTCACAGACTGACATCACACCAGGACCAGGATATGGTAACTAGTAGCAACCGGTCAGGCTCTTCAGCTGCAGTTATGAGGAATTCGGTTCAACTCACTGAACCGATTCCCACGAAACGCGTTAATGAATCTTACACGCATGATTTTTCAGGTCCAGCAAAAAATGTTCTGCCCAAAGTCCGTGAAAAACCCGCCCTCCAGATGCTAGTAGGCACCAATTTAAGGTTAAATCATTTTCACTCGTGACTATAAAACAAGCGCAGTTCGGCAAGAAAACCGCGAATTGGGCAACTCTGGTTACAATTTTCCATTAAAGAACACAATGCAAAGAACAATATTAATACTAAAAGTAGTAAATATTAATTAAAAAATAATAATATAGAAATAATGGCAATTTGCATACATTAATTGTCAGTATAACTATTACAAAAAATATTTTGATCATGGTCAAATTTAGGATTATATATAAATTCTATTAACATTTAAATCTCGTTTGAAGACATATTTAAGTAGATAGAGATACGTCAATACTTTATTGATCCCAGAGGGGAAATTTTGGATATCCAGCAGCGGGTATACACAGTACACAAACTATGGAAGGACAAGATAAAACAATACTTATAAAAATACAAATACAATAAAATATAAAAGTCGAAAAGTAGAATTTTTTTAAATGACAATATCCTGCAAGTGTGAATGTATCCTATAATATACTTAGTAATTTGATAAAGGTACATCAACTATTAAAATGTTATGCAAAATCTGTCTAGGAAACACAAATGGACACATAAAACTAATTTAGACTAATCTAAAAAAATGATTGTCAAATTATTTATTTATGCCCTCTATAAAAAAATAGTTGCAGCACTTATTATAATATCCACTATTTTTTACTGATTATCAGAGGGCGATCTTAGTGACCATTAAATCTACTCTAATATCTAATAAAGTCAGGAATTAAACTTATTAAACAAACACACAACACAAATACAAGAAATCTATTTAAAAAAAACTTTTTTTTCCTAAATGCTAAATGACATCACAGTTTTATTGACCTATTAACACAGTACGTATTGACAGTATTCGTGTTATTAGATTTTTGATAACCTTTAAACTGGGAAAATCTATTCGATTCCAGAATTTCCCTCTGGGATCAACAAAGCACACCTATCTATCTATTCAGCTTAGTTTGAACTTTTGAACGGGATCAACTGATTTGTTCAAAAGAGCCGATTCAAGAGAAGGATTCATTTACTCGGACAGGGCTAGCAGGCAGCAGCAAGAGAAGCGGGTAATGTAGCTAAACAGTCACTGATAAGTTTATCTTAAGTAACGTAGATTAGTTAGGAATTTAAAGGCTGGGGCTGTGTGCTTAATAAATAAACATACAGTAACTTAGAAACAGATAAATATAGCTCATTTTATTATGGTCGCAGGGAGACTGTTAGCAACTGAATGCTAATAACATTTGCTAGCTAGCACGCTAACTAGTTAGCTTGCTAGCAGTGACACCTCCAGTGTATAAGTGGTGAGGCCAGCTAGCTCTTAATTTTAGACTTAGTTTGTTGGTAAAATGGTAGTTTATGTTATTAGAGTGAGCTGTATTTGCAGTTTGTAAGCACTAGGTTGGCTAAACTGAACGTGAACGGGCTTTGGCTGACTTCTGGCCAAGCTAACGAAGTAGTAAGTAATTACATATGCAGTACTATTAGCTAGCTAGGTTAGCTAAGTGAGGTTGTCTAAGCTTTGGTAGCTAAGTTTCAAACGTAAATAACGTTAGCTTAGCTAACTATTTATGTTAGCTATATAACCTGCTGATTTACAGTAAGCTGAGAAAAATGTTCCCTATTATTTTAGGTAAATTAGCTAACATTGGTAAGTTAAGCTACATTGTTCTGTTAGAGCGCTTGCAGGGGCTGGCTAACCACTCTGACTTTCTTTCTCGTTTGTTTTGATGAGCAGTCAAGGATGCGGTCCAGGACCTGACAGTGGTGTGCGTGTTCTTCAGCCGAGAGGAGAGGTGTTGCTCCCCTGTTTACATCAGTCATGCTCTTATTACCGTTCTTCTGACAAACCCAGCGCTGTGAATCTGAATCACAGCCTCTCTCAGCCAACATGGAGCTGGTTGTGGCCAAAATTCTCTGCCTGTTAGCGGTGTTTGCCCTCATGCTGGGGGGCATTCTCATCCCTGTGCGGGTGATGCAGTCAGACTTTGACAAAGCTGCAAGATACAGAAGGGCAGTAGCGTTCAGTAATTCTTTTGGAGGTGGAGTTTTCCTAGCCACCTGTTTTAATGCACTTCTACCAGCTGTTAGAGACAAGGTAAGTTATGTTACTGGTTAGCTACATGTTTAACACATCGCACATTTTTTACATTTGCACCTAAATCACTCAACTGTTAGAAGCACATGTACATGCATATATATTGGGCTGGAAAAGCCAATTTGCTGTCCTATGGAATATTCTTATTCTTAATATTCTCACCACAAAATGTAATCGTTTTCTTGTTCCACAGATTTTATAGTAGAATCTTGGAAATTGCAGCATTGTAGGATCTATACTGTTTTTAGGTTGCTTGTGTTTTTGGAGCAAAACTTTGTAAAGTTGTCATACAGTGGTCATTTTTCTCCCATAGGGATCCATACAAAACTGTCTGTAAACTTGTTATGCTTGTAGGACTTGTTTCACATTTCAAAAGATGCGCTAAGTGAATGATCTGATTTTTATTGTAGAAATGTTCCCAATAGGAATGACACCAGCTCGATCTACGCACAGCATCCTTTGTCTGCATTGCTTCTTAGTACTGTCTGTGTATGGAGGAGCTTGTAGACTAATCATCTTATGTTATGCTATCTAGCCTATCTTTTAAAAAAAAATCTTTTTCTCTCTCTCTGCTACTAAGATAGCCCTAGTGCTTTAGCTTTTTTTTTTTTTCTTGGACTTTTTTGGAATTTTTTGGAATTTTTATAAACTATTTAAAAACCCTTTTCATTTCTTGTCTATGCAGTCTCTCTTGTATATTGTCTTTTGTCCTTTTACTTTTGTACCACACTCTCACCTAAAGTACACTAGAGACAGTTTTCTTGTAGTGTGCAACCCTGTATTATTTTAAGGACAAAGTTCAATAGAATTACACACAGTAGTATTTAATAAACACAGCATGGTATATAAGGAAGTTTCTGTATCTTGTGTGAGTATCTTTTTTTTGTTTTACTAGTATTACACACTTTCACTTGGATAGAAGCCAAATGTTTGTTTCTTTTGTGTACAAATGATTATGATCATATCTCCCTTATGTAAATTTGTTAATCCTGTTTTTTCCCCTCAGGTGGGTGAAGTCCTAAAAATGCTACAGGCTACAACAGACTACCCACTGGCAGAGACCATGATGATGTTGGGCTTTTTCCTCACCGTGTTTGTGGAGCAGGCTGTGCTCACCTTTAGAAAAGAGAGGCCTTCCTTTATTGATCTAGAGACCTTTAATGCAGGAGGCTCGGAAGCTGGCAGTGACTCTGAATACGACACGCCATTCATCGCACCCCCGCGGAGTTCAGCGGCCCATCAGAACCACCACTCTCATCACCATGGACACTTTAACCCCGCAGAATTAACACGAGCAGGACCGCTCCGGCTAGCTAGCCTAGTCCTGGCCCTCTCTGCCCACTCAGTCTTTGAGGGTCTTGCACTAGGGCTTCAGGAAGATGGGGCTAAGTTGGGCAGTCTCTTCATCGGAGTGGCGATTCATGAGACCTTGGCAGCTGTGGCTTTAGGAGTCAGTACGGCTAAAGCAGGTCTGATGCTGCGGGATGCCAGTAAGCTTGCGGTAACTGTCAGCCTAATGATCCCTCTCGGCATTGGCCTTGGAATGGGTATTGAGACTGCCCAGAACCTGGCAGGTAGTATTGTTTCCGTGGTGCTCCAAGGCCTGGCAGCAGGTACCTTCCTCTTCATTACTTTCTTCGAAATTCTCTCACGGGAGCTGGAGGATAAGCATGATAGGCTACTGAAGGTGTTGTTTCTTGTCCTGGGATATGGCGTGCTAGCAGGTCTTGTATTTATCAAATGGTGATGGACAATTCAGAAGAAGCAAAGGAAGCTTCTCTCTTTTATGTGCCAGTTGATAAACCTGCTCACCAGCATAACCAAAGGACAAAAGGTTTATCTTTTTCAGTGACTGCTCCAGTGGTTACACACTGCTTTTGGCTTTCTTTTTAAAGTTTTTTTTTACAGTCCTGCACTGGATATACAAGAACTGTATTATTTTAGATGAAGAGAAATCAGTCGCACAATGTGTCTGTGTGTGTGTTTTTTTTTTTTTTTTTTTTGTATTTGTGTTCTTGTCCTAATAATGGTCCCAGTCCTTTCAAGTTTGGCTTACGGCAGTCTCTTGGTATTCTGTATGTTTTAAACCATTCCTCAACAAATCCTGTGCTTTATTTCCAAGCTGAAATCGTCATTGACCATGGCCTGAGGATTGAGAGTTTGAATCACAGGTCATGCTGCTTTGTCATTAGCAGCCAAAACTCGAGAGAACACAGTTGGCCATGCTCTCTCTGGATGGGTAGATAGCGCTCTCCCTCCTCATCACCAAATATTAGAGTATAAAGTAATGATGCCAATTGTTTTTCATCCAGGGATCTTATATTGAAGGCAAATTATTTATTAATGTGAACATTAGTAGAATGGGATACTACTGCAAGTTAGAACTTAGATTATTTGTTTGTTACTGAATCATGTGATGTTGCGGAAGTTATGTGATTAATAACTAAGAAATTGTCCAAGTTTTCACTGTTGATTTAAAACCCCTAAATGTTTACATAAGTTGGATATATATCTAATGTAACACTGCATGTTAAATAGACTACTGTTTAGAGTGACCTCCATAATGTTTGGGACAAATGCATTTACAATATGTCCAAATGTTTGTGGACACTTATTCTAATGAATGCATTCAGCTACGTTAAGTTAAGTTAGTTTAAATTTCTTATTGCTTATACAGCTGAGCAAATGCACATATTATGCTGGTGTAGTCCCTGTAGTTAAGTACTGCCAATGGCATAGGACTCTCACAGCACTTTTTCACCAAAAGAACTCTGGTTCTTGAACCAGTTCTGTTTAGGCTTATAAGAAACCTGGTGCTTTTTAGCAAACCTGCCCACGTTTAAACCAGTTTTAGTGGAACCGTCAAAACATCACATCATACGTCATCAACAGAAGGTGATGCACAGCGGTGGTTACCGCGGAAGTACCTAGTATTCTTCCGTTTCCTTTGTGAACAAACGTTTCTGGTTCTAGAACCCACTTTTGTTGGTGGAGAATTAAGTTTGTGAACCAGAGTGGTGCCGGTTCTACGTCGGTTAGGATCAGATGAACACAAACCATTATCACTACAGCTAATGGGCACTGTGGACCACCATTCATTCATATGTGGTTTAAATGAACGTTGAGATTTTGTTCGAAACATTGTTTCAGGTTTGAAGTTATTCAGGTGTGTTCAGGTGTGTACAGAGCTCTTGTACAACAAAACAGATTAGGGAAATGCTTCATGCGGAGATTGCATCTCCAATTAAACACACATGAGAAATCACAGATGTATAAAAAAACAAAAATGTATGTCCCAGTTTATTTATTAATCTTTGAGGAAGTTAGACAGCCTGGGCGGGACAGAGGCAAGTAAACAGAGAACAATTTTTGTCTCAAACATTACCAAGGGCACAGTATGTTGAAATCATGGAGATATGCACAACTGTACATATACAAGTGGTTTTTCAGATAACAATGTACTGTAATGATATTCTACTGAAATGTTCAGAAACCTGCAAAATGTGCAGAAGTTTGAGCAGCAGTGTAAAATATATTCTTTTAACTATAATTTAAAAGAAATATAATCAAGTTCTTGGATGAAGATCAGACCTATTTGTTTTACCTGAGGGAACTAAAATAACACTATTTTACACTTACACTCCTGAACTGAGATAAAAGAAACAAGTTAGCAGTGGAGAACTCTACACTTTCCGTTGATGCAGTAATAGTTCAGTGGCAATTTTAGGGCTTATGTTTTGCTGTTGAGAGATTGATTAGGTAAAAACATACCCCATCCTAATATACAGTAGTTTGTGGTTCTGTGATTTTGTACATTTGCACTCTTTTTCTGTTTTGTTCATGTCAGGTGTGTGGACATTTTAATTTTACAGATCTAGTGCATTTCATTGCCAACATCCTCAGTAATTCAGCTCTGATTCAAGGTTATTCTGGCTTATAGACTGAAATAACAATGAAGACTTTATATACAGTGCACATTACTGTGCAGTGAATTCCTGTCCATTCTGTTTATTTTGACCCTGTTTACACCTGCTCACTTAAACAAGTTTTGAGTATCCGGATTATTATGATAAGGTAAAGACACCCACAACATAATTTGCATATTCTGTCCCACACAGTGATCAGATTTTAGTCTAATCAGACTAATCAGATATTCATTAGCTAACAAGTGTAAGAGCATGTGGCTAAATCTTGTGACAAGGTGTAAACTCTTAAGATATTTTGTTTTTTCAAATCATGCTTTTTCCCCAGGTAATTTTTGCAGCCAACCTTTCTGCCTTTATATATGTAGCAACAAAATATGTCAAGCCAACCAAAGTCCCATATGTGCTTGACTGATTACCTTTGCTAAAGCACAGGGCTTAGTACTACTGGTCTACTTACTAAATGAATGTATGTAAATGTGATTGCTGTAAATTACACTGGGTTGGTGTGTATTGTAAGTGATAGTTAACAGTGTGAGCTGATCTTTTTAATATACTTCCTATTCTTCTTTTGTTCAAAAATTGAACTAAATTTATTTCCAGGTTTTAAAAAAGTTACTTTGTTTTTTTTTTTGTGATTTTTATGTAATGGTATGAACATGGATTTAATTCCTTTGGTGTTGGAGTTTTCCCCTGGATTTCTTATGTAAACTAATGGTGATCTGTAGTGTTTTACAACAACATTAAATCAACCCTTAAGTTATCTTGAAATCAAATAAACATTTTTTTTATGTTTAACCCACTGAGTATGGATCGATGTTGAAGTGTTAATGTACTTGGTATTGTAAAAACAGACAAGGCTGCTTACTAGACAGTGCTCTGATAGAAGTGATGACCCAGCTTGCTTAATTAAGGACATGTAGAGCTTCCACTAAGAGCCACGAATAGCTGTTCTAGCTGGTAGTCTAGTTGGCATTTTCCCCGTAGGTTTTGCATAAGCTTTATCCCATAAGTCTTCTCCTCAGTCTTTGTTGTTCTGACACTGGATACTGGATCAGTTTGATGCACTGAGAGTGAGTGTAGTTTGGGGGATATTTACATCTTTGTTGGTTAAAGCAAAATGTGCATTTATTTGAACTCATTTCAGGGTGCCATAAGTAAAAGTGTCATGTTCAGCACTTGGAACAAATACTTCCAAAAGCTCAGGGCTGAGTTTGCTAAAACATCCTAGCACATAGATTAAATCTATATATACTGTATTTTTTAAACTAACTATGATGATCTAATCAAGGTGTGTCAATATATATAAGGGAAACATGATTGAAATCTAGCATATCTTGATAGCAGTGCTTCAACTAGTACTTGAATCTGGAAATCTAAGCCTCAGAAGGAATAAAATCAATATATACTGGCAAATAATTTTTAGTAGAGACATCTTAGAGCCCAGAAGGACTACAAGCCAGATGGTGCATCCGTCTTTGTATAGATGGTGGTCTTTAATAAATCTGTAACCTTCAGTCATCCAGTTCTGTGACAGGTCAACTTGCTGTTTCCAAGCCTTAGATTACAAGCTTCGGTATTGGGTAATATTTAATTATAATTTAATTAAATTAGAATATAAAAAGCATAGACTTAGAGTACATATACTTTTGTCCTGCATCTAAAAAGTTCAATGATAATCAAAACCCCCTGTGTTTACTTTCCCCAGAGGGAAGCACAAACAGGCCAGCTGGTGGTGCTCTTCATGCTTCTATCTAGAACAAAGGTAAGGGCAGTGATTCTGAGATCCTATTACACTGTTGCACTGGCACCCTGGAGTAAATCCTCCCTTAGTTACAACACATTACAACAAGGGAACTGCAGCTGTAGAGTGTCTGCTCTTCCTCTGAAAAACTGAATCACTAGTGCTATGTTTCGCTTGTCTCAAAAGTCCAATGTTGGGACTGTTGTCACACATTCAGATAAGCCCAGATAAACATTCAGTTAAATGTACATTATTTAAAAAAATGTTAGCTAAGGGTATTGGAGTGTAGCAGAACTGATTTGACAGCTCTACTGCAGGGGTTCTTAATCTTTTAGCCTTTGTAAGATTTTGCAAAAGAAGCATTAATCTTGTAGAAAATAAGACTTTAGATTATTGTTGTCAGTATCCTAACTGTAAATAAAACGTAAACTTAAATACTCAGCTAAATTCCATATAAAGGCTTCTATCTGGTATAGAGTTTGTACTTTTTATTATGTGACTTCTGGTGCCACAGGTACTGCACCTGTGAGCATGGGTCCTGCTACCGTGGTCAGTTGGTCTGCTCCAAGGATTGGCATAGGGGCCATGCGATAGGGCGACTTCAAGCTGGTGTTTCATAAAACCAGGTTGCAGCATTTTTTGGAGTGAGCCCTGGTACCATCTCTTAATTGCAGGCCAGGTTCCATATAACGATGGATATCACTCCACCACAAGGTCTGCATACTTGGCCTTCCTTCCTTCCTTTCTTGTGCTTCTTCCATCCGATCTTCCCAAAATATCCCAGTAGATGATCTGCACTGTGGTTCGATGAAGCTGCTCATCATTGAGCAAATCAAGTGAACAAGATGTCCTAAGCTCTATCTGGACAGAATTAGTTTCTCAGGTGGATCTCTGTGAAAAAAATTTCACGTTTCTACTCCGTGATAAAACTCTTGCATCCAGACTGCGATTGAAAAAACAGGAGGACCAGTTTTGGCCTTTTGGCTTTCTCAGTCACGACCTTGCACTCAGTAGCTTCTCCAATTCCACTCATTGTTGTGTTTACGTGAGTCTCTGTGGAAATGCGCACCCAAAGTGTAATTACGGTGCGCAGCAGTGGACAAATAACTATTTTGTTAGACGTGAGATGACGAAACTCAGAGATGTGCGTCCGGACGGGACTAAAATGACTGGACGACCACAGAATTCAGTGAAAAACAGTAGGTAATTCAGCCTGTGACTTTCTCAGAGGATGTCTGAGAAATGTCATCACAGAGGACCCCTATAAAAGAGAAAATTGCCCCATAGAGCTTAAGAAGACTTCCCGTTTTGCCTTTAGCCCGGCTTTCAGTAATAACTAAATAACACAATACTTGTACTTTTACTTTGAGTACTTGAGTAGAATATTTAGAATAAACTACTTGCAATACTTAGGTACAAAAATGTTAAATACCTGAAGTGTGGTTAAAGAACACTTAAACTTCTACTCCGGTCACTTTTTTAATAGAGCACTTGTACTTTTACTCAAGCCAGGGTCTCCAGTACTTTATACATTTCTGGTTATGGGCTGTTTTTTTCTCGTATTCTAACAATGCCCTCCTCCTCTCTGCGCGTGAACACCAACGCACCAACGTGCCGTAGACACTCTCAGAGCAGTGAGTTTGACCACAGCTCGCGGCTAAATCTCTCGCATGGCGCGGCGCCATCCACAACACTGAAGTGTGAGACTTTATTCCCGCGCTTTAATCCTCTTAACAGACTTCCGGTCCTCAGCGCGTCTTCAGGGCTGGGGCTGACCGAGCCACGCGCGCGGCTCTAATCCCCTCGCAGACTGAACGGTGTGCACAGGCTCGAGCGCCCATGCCTCAGCGGCTCTCCGAGGCGGCATGGAGGAACTGCTGATACCGGAGGACGCGGAGGAGGCGCGCGGCCCGGAGCGGCCCGGCACAGCGGACAGTGTGAAGGAGGCGCTGCGGGGCGCGTGCGGGGAGGGCGTGCGGGCTTACGTGAAGCAGTGCGTGAAGCGGAACGGGCTGCTGACGCTCTCCGTGCTGGGGGTGGGCACGGGCTGCCTGCTGGGATACATGCTCCGCGGACTGGAGATGTCCTCTCAGGTACGGACTCTGACTAACAGCCGAGCGATACCGACCGAGCAATACCTTATCGCGGTTATAACGATATTATAATGGAACAGACGATATGTTGTTCCCAAAATGGACTGTAGCTTTGTTGAAACTTTGTTGAAGCCAAAGT
The DNA here is from genome assembly GCF_023375975.1 of Astyanax mexicanus. Taxonomy (NCBI): domain Eukaryota; kingdom Metazoa; phylum Chordata; class Actinopteri; order Characiformes; family Acestrorhamphidae; genus Astyanax; species Astyanax mexicanus. The sequence continues at coordinate 18,676,652 of NC_064423.1, read as the reverse complement.
TACACTCATGTTGATGTTATTCCAAGTAACTGTTCAGATAATTGTACACGGGACAAGATTCGTTTCTCAGGGGGTCCTGGGGGGTCTCTTTAATGGGGGGTCCTCTGTGATTTTATTCTGTTATTTTATAAATTTTATCACAAAAATGGCTTAATTCAATTACTATTTTAGAGACAGTTCAACAATTCCTCATTTATCAGCCTGTTTAAACCCACTGCTATGCCTGAGAAAAAAAAATTATGTATCCCCCTTGTCAACAGTAATTTAATGAGTAATTTTACTTCTTATTTTTGAATACACTATTGTTTTAGGAATACTCTACTGTATTCTACTCAAAGTAAGATATTAAATGTAAGGGTATATAGCAAAAAAAAGTTTTAGCAAACTGGACATTGTAAGATGCAATGGGGCTGACCTTACCTACTCCAATTTCACTTTCATGTTCTCTTTATATTAAATCTGACACCCATGTGCACTGGTTTGACCATCCTTTTCCGGCTTTTGGCAAATCCAACCAAAATAAGCTCAATTTTTCCAGGTTCCAGGTTTCAGTTTAGCATTGTTAACATAGCCAGTTGATCCAAACATCATGAAAACATGTCCACAGGTAGAAGTTGGACAGCAGTGTGTGCATGACTGATTTAATGACACAACAAAGTGAATAGATTGGCAGATGTTAAAGAATCAATAGACAAAATAACAAGAAAACCAGGGACAGGAGAAGTGAATAAACACACTAACAAATACTCAATTTAACTCAATACTTTGAAGACATTATTTCACCCAACATTTTCAGAAAAAAAACAAGAAATAATTAAATAGCAAACTTTAAGAAAATATTGCTTTGTAATGTAAAATTAAGAATTAATGTAAGTTTGTCTTGAATTATGATTTGTTAGATATTAGGTTGCAGCAAGTATAACAGTATGAAAATGGTCATCATCCCATGTACATTTTTAGAGTTTGAAAAACAATCAATCAATCAGTTAATTAAGAAATCTGCAAATTAACTCATAAAGAATATAATTAATATCTGGAAACAATTCAAAAGAGATTTGCATATACCTCCATTAATACACAATTAATACACAACAGTTATTTTAAGTTTTATTTAACAACCATTTAAAATCTCCAGTGTACATAAGTAAATAACAGCCTTTTCCCTTTTCTCCTCAAAGGTTACAGAAGTCAGAAAGGAGTCAGGAAGGCTTTCTTCAGTCTAGGGCTCATGTAAGGAAGCGGCATTAGGAAGTGCTTAATGCTGAGCCAAGCCCTGTTGGCTTTAAATCTAGACACAGGCCAGTCTGCTAGAGCAAACAGTAGATGATAGCTCAGGTCAGCTCGTGCAAGTCGCGTGATCCACGCCCACAGGTTAATGAGCTCATGTGTGGGACGTAGCCAAAGGCTAGAGGAAAAGTTGGCTAGTAGATCTGACAGTTCATCAAAAGGCAAACAGCAGCAATGACTCTTGCTGAAAGAGGATGAAGTGGCACTGCTTAACCCTTAAACTCCTTTTCTTATTGAGTTTAGATGTGATTTTGTGGACCATAACACTTGTAAAGGGGCCAAAATGGTTATTTGGAATAATGTCACTTTAGGTTACATAAAGGAACATTTAGTGAATGGTTGTTTAAAGGAACACTAAGGCTAATTAATCTCTATTTACATCTGTGGCACACAGTCAATTAACACATATTAATGTTTAGTGTTTTTCCTGTAAAAAGCTCATCTCTAAAGGCAGCATTATTACTTTTGCTTGACTATTTTTGAGTATTGTCCTGTTTCTATGAATTTCTGCATAAAGCTCAATTGTTGTGGTACTGAAATATTTAGCATCCTAACTCATGCTGTGTTGGATTTACTTCATAATTGCATCTAATCTAAATTTCACTTCTTTTTTTTTTCAAAATTAGTCAGGCTGCACATTCATAGTACACTGTAAAAACAAAATCCTACACTTAAATAAAATGTATTCCAAAAGAGATAGAATGCTGTTCAAAATGTAAATAGATGATAGATGAAAATCGAATAGTTAAATATATTTTATTCAAAACACAGATCACATATCAGATGTTGAAAGTGAAACATTTTTACTATTTAATGAAACAACGTTAACTCATTTAAGTTGGCATGGAGCAACAAACGGCTGGAAGTGGTACAAAACAGCTACACTAACAGCTATCTGCAACTAACTCACATGACTGGATATTAAAATAGCATTTTAAATAGGCAAAGTATTTCAGAAGAAAATATGGGCAAGGCGTGTTCTACCAAATGCATTTAAAGCTTGGATCCAGAAAACATGGCGGTTTTCTGGTTTGTGTTGTGAAATGGCTTTTTTCTTTGCATGGTACAGCTTTAACTTGCATTTGTGGATTGCAAAACTGAATTTAAAGTCAGTGATTTCAGGATTGTTTTATGCAGTGATTTCCAATACAGAATAATGCCTGTTTTAATGCAGTGCCCAAAGCTCATTAGCATCGAGGTTCTCTAAATCTTTTGAACATATTATGTACTGAAGATGGTAAGATATTCAAAGTATTCTCAAATTCACTTGGAGGAATGTTTTTCTACAATTTTTCCACAGACTGGATCTCTGCCAATCTTTCTTTCTTGCTTCTGAGAAACTCTATCTCTTTAAAATGCTTTTTTTATACCCAGTCATGTGAGTTTGTTGCAAATTGCTCATATTGCAGCTGTTTTTATTACTATCACTTTGTTTTTCAGCCTAAAACATTCTGTCTAAACATTAAGATTAGTAAGTAATTAGTAGTTGTATATATGTTTATGTAAATTATCTGTCCACCTTTAAATTGTGTTAATGTTTGCTACAACCCTGAAATCATTTTTTCTCCTTTTTCTAAAGGCAAAAATTTATTTTTCTTTTCCTGGGGAACTCTTAATGAGAATGCTTAAAATGCTCATCCTGCCGCTAATCACCTCAAGGTAATGCTTGTTTCTAATACACAATTTTAAAACAGTAATAAAATATCATGTTATTACTGTATTTATGAGCCACTAGTTCTGATATTAAATGCATGATAAATCTACTTTAATTTAAATTCCTTCTGTTGTCTGTAGTTTAATGTCTGGACTGTCATCTATGGAATCCAAGGCCTGTTGTCGGATTGGAGTTCTGACTGTAACATATTACCTGTGGACCACCTTCATCGCTGTTGTGGTTGGCATTGTACTTGTGCTGATCATAAAGCCTGGCTGTGGGACCGAGGTGGAGAGCAACAGGCTTGGGGGTCCAGTGATGACCTCTGCAGACGCACTACTGGACCTCGTCAGGTAACTTTTTCAGTTTGCTGAAACCATTGTTGATTATCGAGTATCATAAGGGTATTGGGTATTATCCATTATCTCTATGACCATCCATATTATTTAGACCACAATTTTTTCTCATATGCTTAGAACTGCATCCCTTGATAACAGTGTGACTCTGTTTCCAGTTTCTTGACTGTCTGTTTTAGCCCATCCCTTTACTTACCTTGTGATTTTTGCCCAATAAGAATAGGAGAAATACAGAAACAGGTGCACACAAAATCTAGAAAAAATGTGCTCCCACTTCAAAAAACAAGTGTGGACTAACCAACAATCTTGAAAAAGTGGAGCAAACTTTACCTGGGTTCCAGGCAAATCCAATGGGATTTTAACATAGAATAACTATGGAACTAAAGAATGTCTTGACAGCACTCTAAAAACTGTTTGCTAGATTTCAAGGCTGAGGGTGATGATGAGGCCAAACCACATAAAAGTACAAGTGTAAATGCACCAAGACTCATTTAAAACAAATCTGATGACACAGGCAACTTCAGGAGGTGGTCTGAGACACGTTTGAGTTATGCTATAGCAGTGTAAACACATCTATTCCTCTAAGAATCATTTAACATACAAAATACCTTCCAGTAAAACCAAAACACCAGTAGTAATTGATGCACAATGAGTAATTTTGCATATTCCGTTCCATACCTAAATTACATTTTAGTCTGTTTAGTCCTATTCAGGAAGATGCCAATTTTATTATTTTTATTCATTATGTTTTGACAGTTGCAAATTTACTTCAATATTTTTCAATGTTTTCTATAACAGTTAGAAGTAAGATTTTTTGTTATGTTTATCAAACATTAAACCTTAGAAGTAATGCTAAAAGAGAAATCTTTAAGCACTTTTAATATCAGGAATAAATTTGACAAAAATGTTCCCATATTAAGGGATTAAATTGAATATGTCTTCAAGATACTCTCCACCTAAAAAAATAAAGGTGCCTGGTAGAGTTGTTTGGAGTATAGCCATAGTATAGTGTAAGGAACCTTACTCTACATTAATGATCCAATTAAATAGCCAGGAATTAGCACTTCCAGGCATCTTCCTGGCATCTTAGGTTTTTCGCACCTAAGAATAACCTAGTTTGCATTGCTTTCCATGTAGTTACAGAAGAGTAGGCCACAAGATGTGATGAGCCACAAGTCCATTTACCAAGCTTTATATTTTTTACTAAGAGTATTCGGGCATGGCTAATATGATTGCTGGGATCAATAAATCAATGTGGCACCCCTTTCTTTGAGCAAAGTGAATGCCTGAATTATGAACTGATATAAAAAAATAATTTAATGTTCAGTTACCTTTACAAAGGCATCCATCAATTACTAGAAGGGTCTAGGCCTGAGGAGTTCAGGCCATGCCATACTACACAATCCAATTAAAGCGGAGGAGTGATTAGTGTATTTTTAGTAATCCATACAAAGGACTGGTTTACTGGCTAAGTAACCAATGCTGATTATGCTGAGGATCCCCTGCTCGTGATGGCTCGTGGCAGTGGGATGGTGTTGGGCTCGTGCCTGTAGGCCAATTAAGACCCTCCAGACATGACTGCACATGCTCTTAAAGCTAAACACACACAATACAGTCACCTGACAACCTGAGGCTGTCATAATAGGAACAGTCCGACTACCATTAAATTGAAGAGTTTGACTAGGCCTGTTATAATTATTTTTATCATTTTTTATAATTATATAACTTTTTTTTTTTTTTTTTTTTTTTTTTTACAATATTTTGACTTTATTGCGATAAATACTATTATCACCTATCATTATCATTAAGCATTTTTAAAATACTTTTATCATTAATATTACGTGGACTCTGAAATTTTAATTGGAAACCACGGTTATTAAAGAAAGTCGACATACAGCTGAAGGAAAAAAATAAGAGACCACTTCAGTTTCTGAATCAGTTTCTCTGATTTTGCTATTTATAGGAATATGTTTCAGTAAAATGAACATTGTTGTTTTATTCTATAAACTGCAGACAACATTTCTCCCAAATTCCCTCATTTAAAGCAATAATTTGCAGAAAATGAAAAATGACTGAAATAACAAAAAGATGCAGAGCTTTCAGACCTCAAATAATGCAAAGAAAACAAGTTCATATTCATAAAGTTTTAAGAGTTCAGAAATCAATATTTGATGGAATAACCCTGATTTTTAATCACAGTTTTCATGCATCTTGGCATGTTCTCCTCCACAAGTCTTACACACTGGTTTTGGATAACTTTTTGCCATTACTGGTGCAAAAATTCAAGCAGTTCAGCTTGGTTCAGTTGGCTTCCTCTTGATTATATTCAGTACAGTTTCAGGGCTCTGAGAGTTGCACTGTCTCTATGATGTAAGGATTGTCGGTTTGAATAACGGATCATGCTGCTTGCCATCAGCAGCTCGAGTCAGAGAAAGCACAATTGACCCTCCTCTTTCAGCATTGGGTAGATGAAACTCTTTGGGTCTATTAGCTGATGTGTCAGAGCTAATTCCTCTAAGTGTGCTGGTTATCCAGTAAAAGAAGGCGGTGGCTGGCTTCAGATGTGTCGGAGGAAGCATGTGCTGTCTTTACCCTCCTTGTGTTGGGAGCATGATTGATGATGGAGGGAGTCCTTATGAGTGGGTGTGGGTGTGGCCTCGTTAAGTGTAATCATGTAAAAAATATATATTGTAGATCTTATCAAGCCACTCACTTTTTTCTTGTTTATGTTTCTTTAGGAATATGATTCCTTCAAATCTCATCGAAGCCACATTTCAACAGGTATGTAAGCCAACAATCAATTTTAAGCAGTTTTGAGTGGACTGTAGTGTTTTGTAGTGTAAATGTGGGTCCCTACACCTCTGTTATATCTTTGCAGTACCAGACAGACCTTATTCCGCTGGTCAGAACACAAGTCGGCAGCACCAAACAGCCCAGCTTCGTCTACCTCATGCCTGATGAAGAGAATCCTAAAGGTCACTCAGTGCTGCTGGAGCTCACCCCTTCTCCCGACATTCACTACAAGTCCGTCCCCGGCAGCAGCCCCCAAATGAACGTTCTGGGCATCGTCATCTTCTCAGCCACTATGGGTAGGTCATTTGAGTACAAAATAAAAAAAAAAGCATATAAACAGCTTGTTTAGTATTAGTTAATTAATTAAGTTCTGTTAGTTAATAGCAGGTATATGCCAATGTCACAGGAGTGTTAAAACATGCTGTTTAGATTTGATACTTCGCAGTACGTACTTTGGAAGGAAAGTTCAAAATATTTAAATGTATTACAAAGAGTCCATATAATTATTAGTAATTATAAGTAAAACGTGTTTCATATGATATGTAGAAATGGTTTCAAAATATATTATTTTCTCCCCAGTTCATTTTGGGTTATTAAACTGCATGAATCCCCCAAGCTGTGATTGCAACAAGCAATACATTTTCTATTTTTGGTGTTTAAAGCACAATATATCATTAACAAACAATACTGTGTACTTTTAGGCCTCCTTCTAGGCAGAATGGGTGAGCGAGGGATGCCATTAGTCAATGTTTGCCAATGCATCAATGAGTGTGTTATGAAGATCATCAACGCAGCTGTATGGTAAGGGGAAAAACTGTGTTTTTGTTCAAAATATTGTACTAAGAATTCAGACCAAACATTTGTGTTTATATCTGTGTTATTTAACTGAAAATTAAATCAAATATACCTCAGTTAGCTCTGCTCCCGCAGTGTGTTTGGCTGAGAGACCTTCTAGGAGTACCAATATTGCACAACAATGGCACTCTGACTGAAGCTCTATAAGAATTAATCCACCATATACACAAGAGAGACACATGAAGCACAAAACTTTATTAATACAAGTAAAATAGTGCCAAATTTATAATATTGTTTGCCTTTATTATATTTCCTTTTTTACTGTAATAATTACAGATAACTAATAGCTAAAGCCAGACTCTTAATCAGTGTTACCCCTGGTGAATCTCCTACAGAGTTTTATCAAGGCTTTAACCACCTTCAACGGATTCTTCCATTCAGGCACTCTCTAAGGTTTAATGAATTGAATCAGGAATAATTAGAGAATTCTAATAATTAAATTGACCATAATTAAAACATGTCAATAATATGGACAGTTATTAGCATATAGCATAATTGTTCAATTAAATAAACAATAAAAAACAGTAATAATTGCAGCATAAGTGTCTAATTTGCATATTTTGTCCCACAATCCAATCAGATTTTAGTATGATGATTAGACACGTGTTTGACTACCAAGCGTAAATGCATTTTGGTTAAAAGCTTATCAGGATACAGTCCAGATACTACTTACATGCGGTAACCATGTGAAAATAAGGTCTAAGTGGCTTTAAAATCTCCCTCACAGGAAAAAATTAAATGTAAGGCTTTTAAATATGCTGCCTATTACATAAAGCAATAGTTTATGATGGTTTTAAGACAAAGTTTTGCTGTAGATAAAAAAAAAAGATATTTTGAAGACATTTATGGGGGAAATGTAGGGTGGTGAAAGGAAAAACACCTGGATTGTGTTTTCTCACATTTCTTACTTTGCTTACATCTCAGCATCTCAACAATTCTTAAACATAGGTTTTATTCCTTTTACTGTGCAGTTTTTTTTATGGTTTGTTAAAAGACTGCTGCTTTTGTTTCAGAGTTTACTGACAGAGGCCCAAAATAGAGCAGCCAATTACAACAGAGGTCATTTACATAGTCATAGTTCTAGAGTCAATGTGAAATTCAAATATAATGGCTTTTGCACACCTCTTAAACTTTTTCTTGTGCACTAGGATATAAAGCTAGAAAGAATAAGAGACTAATATTGTTAATAAACATTGTTATGATTACACATAGTTTTTCACATAGTTTTTGGTCTTGTAAAAAATGTAGACACAAATATGTACAGGTATTAGTTTTCTAGGAAATGCAATGTATTCTTATGAAAAAAAAAAAAAACGATGGAACAGTCAGGTTTACACCATGGCAACATAAGACACCCTGCCAGCCGAGTAGTGATCCATTGAGAACAATGGAGCTAATGCTCACGCGTCACTGTTGTAGGTAGAACGTCTCCAGCACACAGGCTGCACGTGAACTCTGCTGAAGACGGTGTGTTAAACCGTGCTGGCGCGTGCAGCGGATTAAAAGTCACCTGCTCTTAAGTGATCTCACACACTCTCCAGGGCCACAAATCAACAGGATAGCCATGACCATTGATATTGTCAGCATCAGCATCATCATCAAGGAATAAAATGCTTAGATTCAACTTAACTTTACACTTTTCAATGATTGAAAATTGAAATTAGGGGTGGCCGATATGGCCCTAAAATAATATCACAATATTTCATGTTTTTTTTTACGATTACGATAATCTTGTTGATATGACAAAACACTGAATTAAATGTTTTTTCCAAGAATACACTACTGCAACAAAATGAAAAAAAAAAAGTATTATTGCATACAATATGATATGGCACACCCCTAACTGTGATATTAAAAAAAACAAGAATTTCACAGATATGTAACATAAGTAATAATGCACTCTAAATATCTCCATATATCCAGGACTTCAGCAAAAATGTAATGATACTGAACCAATATAATCTGTTTCAAATAGATGTATAATGGGAAATGAGGACAGTGTGAATTTTTATTTTGCTAAAAACAGCAAAAAAAAAAAAAAACCTTGATGTGATAATTAGGGGTGGGTAATATTGGCACGATATTTCAGGATATAAGATTGTTCGGGATATTAAAAAATGTTGGTGATATTATTGCGTGCCATACGATATGGCACACTTCTAATTAAAATACAGCGTAATGTTATGCACAGCTGCATAAAAGATAGGTTTCATGCACTGTTATACAGCATGTAAACATTTCTTATTAGGATTACCAAAATTAGTATATGTGGGTCTCTAATGCCATTTTCTGGCTTTTTTAAAACGCACAAAAAATATACAACCTCTTATAATTCCTTTATTCATGTTTGTGAATTATATACATACACTAAAATCTAATCTAAAATGTCCTTCTTTGTGTTGCAGTTAGCTTCTACTGACATGCTACTATAATATTATGGGTACTAAATAGGCGTGTGCCATATCGTATTGTATGCAATAATATCGGCAACATTTTTCAATATCGTTATCAATATTATGCCCTGAAATCGATACATCCATCCATTGTAAATACCCACTTTATCTGTCAGGGTCACGGGGGGCTGGAGCCAATCACAGCCAGCATTGGAACAGTATATACCCTGGATAGGCTTCCAATCCATCGCAGATACTCTAAAATATCGTGCCATAATCGAGCCTAATTATCATATCAGGGCACTACTTTTTTGTTGTTTTTAGCAAAACACAGTTCTTATTTCCCATTCTATATATATCATAAGAAACGCTCTATATGTATCCAGTATCATTCATTTTACTTTAGTCCTGGATATATGGAGATACATGGAGTGAATTATTAGTATCATGACATTCTGGATTATTGACTTCTGTTACAAATCTGATCAAATTCTTGTATTTTTTTATATCTCAATTAGGGGTGTGCCATATCATATCACATGCAATAATACAATTCCATTTTGTAATTGTAATAATTGTATTTTGTCATATCGCCAAGAGTATCATAATTATTGCGAAAATACCATAAAATATTGTGACATTATTTTAGGGCCATATCGCCCACCAATAGTACTCAATAGAATACTATATGTTATAATGTTATAAATATAGAATTATATATGCTATAAGTCGGTATAATTATAGCAGTATTGTGACATTTTTGTTGACATGATTCTTGACATGATACTGGATTTCACAATGTTTTTAATTACTTCCTAAACAATAATAATAAAATGACATCAGCAATTTTCACCACTTAAAAATAGTGGTAAAATAGGTGTGAATGAATGCTAAAAAAATGCCAGCTCACTGGTGGAGACCCTTATCCACCTGCCAACTCAACACCAAGAGGGTAATTAATGTTCCACCAGTGGAACTGCCACAGCTAAATCTTATTTATCTAAACAAACACTCAAACAACGTAAAGTCTCGCTAAATAACTTGAATAAAAGAGAAAGAGGTTGCCACAGAGCATTCTGGGAACTCCTTTAGGACCTCTTAAGACCCCCCCATGCTCCCATTCTCCCACAATATGAACAGTCACTTCTATTCCTCTTCCATATCAATGTTTTACACCGCAATTTGCTAATTATCAGTTTTCCTAGGTTGAAGAGTAAACCGGAAGATGCCTTGAGCCCAAAGAAATGACATCTTATTCATGCCATCTTTTCCTTTACAGGTATTTCCCTTTTGGGATCATCTTCCTGGTGGCTGGGAAGATCCTGGACATGGAAGACCCGTCCACCCTGGGCAGGAAGCTGGGCTGGTACACAGTGACGGTTCTGGGTGGACTGTTTGTTCATGGCCTCGTTCTGCTTCCATTCTTCTATTTCCTGTTGACGAGAAAGAACCCCTTCACGTACATCAGGGGGCTGCTGCAAGCTATGGTGATTGCCTTGGCCACCTCTTCAAGGTTAGACAGATCTTTTTTAAAGTTAACAATATTGGTTAGTTTTAGATTATGAAGCATAAGTTAGAGCATGGTGACTTGTCTGCTTTGAGTTAGGAAAATTACAATTGACTGTAATAATATTTAGTAAAGGATGTAATCGCTTTTTGGCTGGTGGAGGTGGTGTAATGATGTGGTGGTAGTTTTTTGGCACACTTTTGGTTCATTCTACCATCAATCAACCATCATTGAAGCATTTGAGCATTGTTGCTGACCATGTGCTTCCTTTGATGACTCAATGTTACCATCCATCATCTTCTAATGGATATTCCACCATGATCACAATGCTTTTAATGCTTTTTCAAAAGTTAAGTTGTGTACTACTGAGATGCTTTTTTTGTGGTAGAACAGAAGTATACAGCATGCAAGGGCACTAGAATTAGAACCTCAAAGGAATGTTTCCAACATCTTGTGGAATCCTCGCCCTGCTTTTTAGGAGCAATAGGAAGGCCATACTCAGTATTAGTTCAGTATACTATATAAATAACACTGTTCATTTTATCAAAATACACTCAGCAAAACTAGAGAATCTGATTTAGAAACTGGAGTGGTCTCCTAATTTTTTCCAGAGCTGTATTATTATATTATATAAAACTTGGAAAAATCATATATTGTTTTAAAAAAGATTGGTTAACAGGTGGCAGCTGGTACATAGCAATGGAAATAAACTGAGCTTTGGAAATGTATTTAAAAAATGTATTTAAAAAGTCTTTATTAGAAAACAATTTCTTACTCATTCAAAAGACAGGAAGGTGTCTGGCTGACCCACATGGCAACGTCTTTATCTCAGCTTAACATTGAACTAAATTCAGAGGTCTGACAGGTGAAAAAGTGCAGTAATAAAGTTGTTGCTAAAATGAGAAAATAAAAAGCAGCTTGTTTGGACCGTACAGCACTGTTACTGGACTACTTAAAAACTGGGGTGTTCTACAACTTGTGTACTGGATATGTAGTGAAAGTTCTCTTTGAGTAATTGTTTTCTTTTTCTTTTCGTCATTTTGGACAGTTCTGCCACTCTGCCCATCACTATGAAGTGCTTGTTGGAAAACTGTCGGGTGGACAGGCAGATAGCGCGCTTCGTCTTGCCTGTGGGTGCCACCATCAACATGGACGGCACAGCCCTGTATGAAGCAGTGGCTGCCATCTTCATCGCTCAGGTCAACGAATACGAGCTGGATTTCGGGCAGTTGGTCACGATAAGGTGAATGTCACAGCTCTGTTGACTATAGCAGTGCTAAGAGATGGAATTACGCTGTGTAGGCAAAATAGAATGATGCAATTTAAACCACTGTCATTGCCAGATTTTAATAACAGAATATTTAATGAGCTTTTTTTCTCTTGGGAAGGACCCGTAGGTACCGTGGTGTTCTGAAATTGTCCTGACAGCTTGTGTGCAAGTGCCATTAGGAATGTCAGTCCCACTGTCACATTGCATTCCTCAGCACTGTACACTGAATTCACTCTCTTCTGGCTCTTGACAGCATAACGGCAACGGCTGCCAGCATCGGTGCTGCGGGGATCCCTCAGGCAGGCCTGGTAACAATGGTAATAGTGCTGACGTCTGTGGGCTTGCCACCAGATGACATCACGCTAATTGTGGCCATCGACTGGATTCTGTAAGTTGAAGCTCTTACAGCTGTAACATCATTAGTTTTAAGTTTTGATTATCCACAGATAATCGGGTTATTCAGCGATTTATCCAGTGGGAATCAAAATATAAGCAGTGCAAACAATCCGTTCATAAATGATAAATGAAGTCATTGTGCTCTCCTTCAAAGGGATCGATTCAGAACAATGATTAATGTGCTTGGAGATGCCCTGGCAGCTGGAATCATCGCTCATTTGTGTCGGAAAGACTTTCCAACTGGCACAGGGGTAAGTGCTTCCACATTACTGTGTAATGTATTCAGACAACAGCAAGCTACATCACAACCTGTCAGGACTGCGTAATCTGAACAGCATGCTAGTATTACAACTGTATTGCTACACATCACAATTGCCATTTACCTAGGGGCAGTTTCCTGGACAGGGATTAAGGGTGTACTCCCACTACGGTTCTGCCCCCTCCTCACTCCTCCACTGGCCTGCACTCACACTGCATTTAAACAATCCATCATTACTCACTGTTCAGTACATACATAGCAACATAGCACACGCTTCCGAAAGAGGGTGCTTTTCCTGGTGGCAGTGCAGGATCTTGGTCTATGGTCAGATCATGCTCAAAGTGCATGCATAACGTTTCTGAGTCTAATGGGTGCTACAGAGTGGCAATAGGATTGCTATGGTATTTTAGGCAGTTGCAGTGATGTTGCTTAGTGGTTGCCATGGGTGGCTAGGTTGTATTGCATATGTTATGGTATCTCAGGTGTTTGCACAGGTATTGCTAAATGGTTGGTGTGGTACTTGATTAAAAAAAAACACCTACTGTAAGTGTATTTGTAACATTAACACATTTGGATCAACATTTAATCCCTGTATCCAATTAATTTCAATGCAGTGCGCAACATTTATAATAACTTAAATTTACTGTTCGGAAAATGTAATTTTGTTTCTTAAAAGAATGACTTACTTTCTTGAATCAAATTATGTTTAATAAAATGTCAAGAAAACTATACGTAATTACTTTGGGTTAGTATTTTATTTGTTGTTAAAATATGTCATTATAAAAAAAACAGGAGTATGTGCCTTTAATATGATATGACGTGAAAACTGTGATCAAACTTTAGCTTTGCCATTTTCTACTTTTTTTCAGAGGAAAGCCAGTGAACTGCCACGAAACACACACAACACCCAAAACATGGAGAACGTGCCTTTGACAGAGGTGCCACTAATATCTGGAAAAGACTGCATATTTGAGGTGGTTGGAGAAACAGTTATTGAGCGACCGACAGTCTATTACAACATCTGTCAAGTATAACCTGACCAGCAGAAGCCTTACAACAACAACCATCACCTTCACGCTCCTGCAGACCAGTCTCTGCTTTTGTGCCATGATTCTGAATTTCCTGCATTTCTTTCTTGTTCGGGTGACCTGTTGTCAGGTGATTGATAATATTTTCCTGCAAGTGACTTTATTCTCCAGATTCACGTTTTTTTTTTTACAAAAAGGTGAAGAAAAGATCCACACTGCATGCTGGCATGTAAGTGGACACAGTTAAGACATTGCTGCTAATGTCATCAAGCGTAAGAAAATAGATGCATTGCCTTAAACGTGACTGGAGCAAAAAATTGGTGACTAACTCAAAAATCCATATTATAAGGCTAACTATTTATTATAACAAAACATGCTCTCACAATGAGGCGATTCTGTGGATGTGTTTTATACATTTTGATTACAGTTTATTTATGTGTAATATATATATATATATATATAATTATTTTGTAATAAAATACACTGTTGACCTGTATCAGTTCATTGAGTAATGTGTAGATGTGAAATCCTACAGGCAGCATGTGTTGCCGGGTGGTAACAGTATTAAAGGGCAGAAAGCAAGTAACAAGAGCTTAGTCCTAATTAGATTCTTAAGTTCCTAAGCTTAAGATCAACAACATCAAGGACGGTAATGGCAAATTAGCCATTCATCTGCACTGACTGCACAGGCATTCAGTGCCTAATTCAGCTGGTCAGCAAAGGGACAAGGTCAAAGTTAAAGCTTAATCGCTAACATAAGAAAACGTCATCTTATACAAATACAATTTAAATGTATAGTAACAAAATATTTTCTACATACAAAGAAACTTATAAATATATTAAAAATAGGTTTATAGAGTGATCAGCCACAACATAAACACCTACTTATATTGTGCAGGGTTCCCCCAGGAAAGCGCCACGAAAACAGCTTTAAACAGTTTATACATTATGTTAATGTAATACGAAAATATACAGTATACTTATCTTAATAGTACAGGTCAGTTAGCATAGTGCACAAAATGAGTGTTCTAACCCATTTTATACTAACAGTACAAGTAATTGAAGTATTGCTATGGTAACATACATCACTGGATATGTGCATGTACTCTACTACCTCCTCCACATAAATTTATTCATTATATATATTCTTTTATTCTGTACTTTAACCAAATGTGAATTGTTTGAACACTGTATTATCTAACACATGCCTATGGACAGAATTCACACATTTATACATACAGAGCTTATGTATGTAGTAGTCTGTGCAATGTCCTAAAGCATCAGACATGTTTCCAGTGATTTTTTAATAACGGTATGATAAGTCTGTTAACTCTCTTTAAACATGGGTGGGAGGGAAAAAAGCTCAAGAAGCAAAAAGTATTTTATACAACAAAACCAATGGCATTTATTTGTAAATACATAAAAGGCCCATACTACAGGAGCTTAGGCCATACTTCTGAAGTAGACATTGCATGACATACAAACACAAGGTGCGTGATGTCAAAGCTATTACGTGTACTGAATGAACAACATGCATATTATGGAGAAAAAGGATTAAACATTTACAAGACATCATAAATCTCAACAAATTGTCTTGCATATTAATGCATGTTAGATAAAACGTTTAATAGATCTACAGATGGTGTTCATTAGTTACTCTTCTCTTACTGAGCCAGCGTCAAATAATGGCTAAAAATGTTATTTACAGAGATGTAATGGGACTACACTACTAAAAGTGTATAGATATGAATTCTTATCACTAAACTGAAATTCTCCATTGCCAAAGCACAAAACAAAAAACAAAAAAAACACGCACACTCTGTACGGGGCGACAACCAATTCCACTGTATGGAAGACAAACTGCCTTGACACTTCATTTAGCAAGGACAAGGCTCTTCAAAACTGAAAGAAAACAGAAGAACAAAGGAAATCTCCATCATTTTCAGTAATTTGCTACAGCAGAAGAGTAAACCATAAAAAGAAACAAGTTGTTTAAATGCAAAAGGCTTTAATATATAAAAAAATCTGAACAAAAAAAAAGGAATACAGCAAAATAGCCTTAAATGCCTCCAATTTCTTTGGTCCTTTTTAAACTCAAATAACTTTAAATAGATTCTTTGCAGAAAACATGGGTGGTGTAGTGGGTATTTACAGAGATTATATTTTGCACATTTCTGTATTTTACTGCAAAACAAAATCTGCAATATCCATTAAGTGAAAAAAGATGAAACTGTTTAAAGCTACTCATTTTTTTTAGACTGAAAACAGCAAAACTGATTAGACAAAAAAGGAACCATAGAGATTGAAATTCATTGTGCAGAACTTGACAATATCCAAACAACCATTAGTGAAAAAAACACCCATGAAAAAGAAGGGGAGGGGAGAGAAAAAAAACAACTGGGAACTCACAATGTAACTAATAGTAAAGAGCAATGGCAGCTTTTACTCTCTGGGGTTAATAAAATAAAACTTCCTATATTGTATCTATTCTTGGTCTTTGAAGCTTTTTAGTATAATTAAATTAAACAACAATTATACTTGTACAGGTCAGAAAATCCAATGGATGGTTGTAGCGTTTGTTTTCACAATATTCTGTATATTGTGATGAACACTAATATTATAATATTTAAAAAATAATTTAAGCTTATTTTTCAGTCAATTGGATTGTTGTTTATTCCTAGAGCAAGTTAAACACTATGTACAGATTTACTTAAAGATCAAAAACACAAGTACTTTCATGAAGACACTGTCACTTGCAGAAGTGGACGAGGGGAGGGGAACAAAAAATATATATATCGAAAAACAACAGAATCAATATGTAAGTTCTTAGAACCCAAAAGTAATACTTTTGTCCTTTTACTTGTGAGACTTGCTGGTTTTGAACGACACTTGTAGGATCTTGTCCCCAAGGCGGTAACCGTTGAGACTTGCGATGGCCATGGCTGCCTCTTCGTAGTTGGTCATTGTAACAAACCCGAACCCTTTGCATTTGTTGGTGTTGAAGTCGCGAATGACTTTCACGTTGGTGACGGCTCCAAATGGACCGAACATCTGCCACAGAATGCCCTCATCTGCATCCTGACCCAGGTTGTAGACGAAAATGCACCAGCCAGAGGTGGAGTTCCCGGGTGAACTCATGCTAGACATGCCACTCATGTGGTCTACACTCATTGGTGAAAACCTAGACAAAATATGGTCGTTAATATAGCGAGGGGAGAGGAAATTTCCCCCACAATATCCACACAGAGCTGCACAACATGCCTAGCAAAAGAGTACAAATGCATTCTGAACAGAGTGAACTCACCGGAACCTCTGGGCTTGGTGATGAACAGGGCCTCCAAAGCGCCGAGACTGTGTATGGTAGAGTTGGGACAGCAGCTGGGAGTTCTTTGCTTGATTGGGGTTAGCTGCAAACTTGACTGTGATTGGTTCAGAAGCTCCAGAAGGTTTCTGACCATTAAGACCTTTGATGGCATCTTCTGCTTCAGCCCTCTTATCAAACCGGATGAAGGCAACTCCACGTGACAAGCCTGAGATGGGTAGAAACTTTAAAAGCCAGAAACGCAAATATATACACTAAGCACAAATTTGAACAAGGCGTTCATGTTTACCTGAGGCCTGATCAACCAGCACCCGAGAGTTTATGATCCGTCCATAGCGGGTAAACATGTCTTCCACATCTTTCTGGGTCATGGTCTTGGGCAAACCACTAATGTAAAGATTGGCATCTTTGATTGTGTCAGAGCTCGGCCTTGCATAAGAAACCTGAAATGGAGAAATATTATTTAATAAACTTACATTTGAGATAAGTGCAGAAGAAAAAAAACCCTAAAATTTGCTTATATAAAGTGCAACAAAACCACAATTACAAAGAAATTAAAACTGATGTTACACAGCTCTGTTAGTTTTACAACACATTTAAGAAGAGAAAAAAAATCTACATTGTGTACACAAATGACAAAGCCCTACAGGCTAAATTTAAAAACAAACAAACAAAAAGGAAACTGTTCAAATGTAAAAAAGGGACAATTTTCACTTCAGAACAATCCCTTCAGCCCAAATGATCAAAATAAAAAAAGGTCAGGGATTGCTGTGCAGGGCTTTGGTTCGGCACAATGTCATACTCAAGCAAAATGATCACTCGGGCCTCCCTCACCCAAACAAACCTTCAGAACTAAACAAAAACAGTTCATGTAAGTGTAGGAGGCAAGACATCCATATTTACTTAAAGAAAGTCAAACTTCAGTATAATTCTGTACCGAAAATAAAACCATGCCAAAAGAACAGGGCTAGCCAATTGATAAAATCATATGGGTAAAAGCCTGACAACAAGAAAACACAGAAAAAAGAGAAACTGAAAGTAAACAAAAATATAGAAAAGAATAAAATCTC
The DNA here is from genome assembly GCF_023375975.1 of Astyanax mexicanus. Classification (NCBI taxonomy): domain Eukaryota; kingdom Metazoa; phylum Chordata; class Actinopteri; order Characiformes; family Acestrorhamphidae; genus Astyanax; species Astyanax mexicanus. The sequence continues at coordinate 18,658,462 of NC_064423.1, read as the reverse complement.
AAAATGGCATACCTCTAAACGCTCAGTTCTTACTGAGGAACACTGGGCAGTATTGGGATATTCCCTCCGCTGCCAAGCGACTACATGAACATGTTATATCTATCAGTTTACACATGGATACAAAAACACCTCTTTGCACGTTACCTTGATAGTTTTAGACTGTAGTCTCAGCCCATTGAGAGTACTGATTGCCCTTTCTGCATCACTAGTGTTAACATAGTTAACAAATCCGTACCCTAAACTGTGGCCTAGAGAAAAAAAAGGAAAAAAAACAACAAAATAAAAAAATAACAAACGTTTGTCCACATCCTGCAGACCAGATTAGTTTTCACAAACCAAAATAACAAACAAAAGTTACAATTTACAATGCAGTTTTCTGAAAAAAAAAAAGACATTTGTGAAATAAAACAGGCAATCAGAACATTTACTTTGCCGAAATAATGTTACAAACATCAAACGGTGTTCTACATAAAAATAAAAAGCAGTACAGCTTCTGTTTCCTTAAAAATAAACAAAAGAACATTAGTCAGATCTGTACATTATCAAGTCAAAACAAAACTACATGAATGTCATTCACCACAAAGTAAAATAATTTAGATTACATTTAACTTATTTTTTAACTACAGAGTAATGTGCATCTTTGTTAAAAGGATAAATAAATAAAAAATAAATAGCACTTAAAACATGAAAAATAATAATCTGCAATAATAAGGCTCACAACAGATCACATTGGACAGTTTTGCTTGAAATGCTCCCAGAAAACAAGCTTGGCTCACATTCAGCCAGTTAAAGAAAATAATGCTTTTAAATAAAAAACTTCAGAGTTAAAAGAAAAAATAAGCATTTATAAAATTAAACATAGTGTTTAAAAAAATAAAGACCATATTTTTTAAAGAGAAAAGTTAACACCAAACAGGAACACTTCAAGATTATTCTTAAAGGTTTGGTGCAGAAAATAAAAACCAGAGCAGAGAGGGCTGCATTTCATTAGTTAAACTGTGTGTGCAGAAGAGTTGGTGACTTGATTGTTTTGCAAGACTTACCTCCCATTTTATCCCGAATAAGTTTGGCAGACTCCACCTCGCCAATGCTGCTGAACAGACTACGCAGCTCCTCCTGCGTCATGTTCTGTGGCAGGTAATTGACAATCAAGTTTGTCTTGGCATCTTTTGCATCGTCCCCCATGTGGTCTTCGTAACCGTTGGGCATGTCGTAAGCGTCCTGTAAAAAGAAAGACAAAGGACAAATGTTACATGGAATCCCTCCGTCACTTAGGTCAGACTTACATAAGGTAGGATTCTTTACAGCGATTAGATCAGAAACTGTTATCTGTCCAAATCAAGTGTGATAATCCTCAATGCTCTTACCACCTTCATTGAGCTGGCACCCTTGCTATGCTGTGAGTCTCTGTCAATCCCTTGGCTCTGGACCTCACAGACCTACAGCACAAATGGAGAAATAATTAAAAAAAAAAAAAACTGTATGCACAATATTTAAAACTGCTTTATTACAACTGCTGTGGCTTTCTGTTGTCACTTTGTGGTTTTAATTCAAGGCAGTACTGTCAGTTCTTTATGTTGGGAGATAAGCAGGACCATTCATTTATTAAATTGTTAAATAGGGAAAATTACCAAAATCTGTGGTTTGGATGGCAGGATGGGGGGAACTATACAAAGCTACGTGAAAGAATGGGATGAGGTGTTTGTGGGAATCAAATCAGTGTATAAACTGAACTGGGACAATTGTGCACATATTTAAAAAAAGATTATTTTAGTTATCTTTCTTACCTTCAGGTATCTAATGTGTCCCCTTCTAACAGCCATGTAGATACCGGAAAGTAGCAAGTCTGAGGAACCAAATTAAGGAACAAATAAAAGATCATATTAAAACAGCTGAACACATTTAAACACAAGTACCTGAAAATGTAAGACTAAACATACAAGATTTTTATTTCAAAACGGCAAAAATACTAACAATATTAGTATTACATAAATGTCTGATAAACATACATATACATATATATATATATATATATATATATATATATATAAACGCAAAATGTAAATGTTCGTAAACTGGAAATCTGGCTTGAAATTGCAAAATTGAGGTTATCCAATGAGTTAATTTCCCTATGCCTATACCAGAACTAGGGCTGCACGACGTGGGAATTCGGGGCCAATGCCGATATAGACATGCAAAACGTACGAAGACACTAGACAGACCAGTATAACTTTAAACCTAAGTAATAAAAACTAAAAAATATATTATTTAAATGAATTAATTTTACCGATAGAATTTAAAATATCGTTCAACACAGACGGAAATACGGTAAAAAAATTTTGCTCTTTTTGGACAAATAGTAAAATATTGTAGGACTGGTAACAATTTTAAACAACAGTTGTATTAAATAATAATTGTATTAAAAATTCGGAAAATTATCTGAAACACAGAATCTGAACACCCTGTACAAAGAATACAGGGACCGGATAAGCCGAATGAATGAACAGCCGTAACCTGATACCGGTGTCGCTAACGCTAGCAATGTTCGCTAGCGTTAGCTAACACACTAACTAAACCAACCATAATAACCTACTAATAAAAATACATGAAATGTAACTTATATTTTAATAGAAGTAGCTGAAATAGAGATATTCATCAAAAAACGTTGGTCTAATGCTGGTTGTTAGGTTAGCGTCAGCTAGCGTTAGCTGCTTTTTCCCCCGGTGTTAGCTTAGCTTGAGTAACTTAGCCAGTTAGCTGCTAGCACTCTGCAGATGGCGCCGTTCACACGCTGCGCTTTTCAAAGACACAAAGGCGGCGGGTAACCCCAGCTAACAGTCCCTCAGTCCTCCAGCTGTACAGCAAATTAGACTATCTCCAGTTCTCCAACTTATTAAATGTAGTTTATATTATTCACAAAAGGCTCGTTATAAAATATTTTCAGTTTCTGGTAACTACCGCCTGTCTGTACGCGGTGAGTAGCTACAGTAACGTTACAGTACAGTAAAGAGGTCGGGCCTGCAGCGCTCTCAGTGAAGGCCGCAGCCTCACACAGCTTCCACCAACCTGAACACCGCAGTCTCTAACTAACCACACACATAAATAAAAAACACACAAATACACTGAAACAAATAAAATAAATACCTTAACTCCTTGTCGTTACAGAGATAGACACTGTACACGCTGCGCTTCACACCGGCTGAGAGACAGAGCTGGACTGAACTGCTTCACCCGCGCTGTAACAATGCAGCCGCTGATACCGGATGTGATCAGACGACCTGCCTCCTGCAGTAATGGCGCAGGAGGGGCGATACCCGCCTGTGTTTAATGGTGATGCAGTGTATCTTTCTTTCAGCTGAAATAATAAGAATATTTCCCCGGTTTCAGTATCGATTCGTTTGGAAACATTCTTCAAGATAAATAGAGCAAAAAAGTATATGATTTCTGCACTAAAATCTAGCTAATTTTAATCAGTAAAATACACTGGATAGTCTTTACATTCTCCTTTTTTTTACAGCAAACACAGTCCACAATATCAAATGCAAACATGTAGTGTATATCAGTATATGTAGTTTTTTATAAAATGATATACACTACACCCCAACACTTTGCGCTTCTTCTCTCCCAATTTGTCAATACCAACACATAGCTGACTGTTCTTTTCATCTCTTGAATGTAGCTACAGCTTTGGAAAAAAAAAAAATTAGAGACCACCCCAGTTTCCGAATCAATATTTCTGATTTGGATATGCTTCAATAAAATAAACTTTGTTGTTTTATCCTATAAACTACAAACAACATCTCTCCCAAATTCCAAATAAAAATATTGTCATTTAGAGCATTTATTTGCAGAAAATGAGAAATGGCTGGAATAACAACAAAGCAGATGCAGAGCTTTCAGACCTCAAATAATGCAAAATATTCATATTTATAAAGTTTTAAGAGTTCAGAAATCAATATTTGGTAGAATCACAGTTTTTATGCATCTTGGCATGTTCTTCTCCACCAGTCTTACATACTGCTTTTGGAGAATTTCATGCCACTCCTGGTGCACAAATTCAAGCAGTTCAGGTTGGTTTGATGGCTTGTTATCATTCATCTTCCTCTTGATTATATTCCAGAGGTTTTAAATTAGGTAAAATCAAAGAAACTTATCATTAGTAAGTGGCCTCTTATTTATTTATTTTTTTCAGAGCTATAGCACATGTTCATCTACATGTAGCCAGGTGGTGAATTGAGAATACACCTTTAAAATGTGTGTCTGTAACTTCAAGAAACACAATCAGAAGTGTTGTCACCCTGAGAGAGGAAAGGGAGGAGCTAAGAGCATGGTAGAGAAGGAGGCTCAAGCTGCAGTGAATGGTGGTGCTCCATTTTAGGATCCATCCAGAGCCATCCTAATGAAATAAGAGAAGCTGTTTGTCCAAGTTCTCTTGATGAAATGCTCAAATCTTGTTGAGTAAAGCTGAGTAAATCGAGGTGAGTTTAAAAACAAATATAAAAAGAGCTCTGTTAATGGTATTAAGGTGGTATTAATGTTATTTATCTATTTTCTGTAATTAGTGCCACTACCAAATACTGTGCTGTGTTCTAAGTTAGGGTTTTACAGTGTATTAATTTTATTTTTATTGTTTTAAATACAACTTTATCAGAATAAAATACCCGGAAAAAAACATATTTTGTCATTTGGTGTGCGTCCTTTCCCCGGTGACATACAGCTAACGTTAAATATTTTCTTACAGCAATTTTACAAAGCCTTTGTCTGTAATAAAGCAATTCTGGAATACATTGTTGTATTTACACACTTACACACAGCATATTTACACTTCCATTATAATCACTAGGAAAAGGACGAAGAAAACACATAACTCTGTAACTATTAAAAGTTTTTTTTTCTTTAGAGAAATTACAGATGAAGCCAGGGAACGGTGAGATTTCTTTTCCTACACATTCAAAAATGTTAGGAACCAATTTTCAAAAAAACAAAATAAAAAGTTAGCAGGATGTTCTTAAGAACATAATTTTGTTAGCTGGGAAAAATGTATTTTACCATGAGAATTCACATTTTTGTATATAAAACCTTGCCAATAAAAGTATTAAATATATGCATATATTATACATGCATGTGTTTATTTATCTGTCATGTTTCAATCCTGTGATTAACTTTTTATAAAATTATTTATAGCTGGATAGATTTTATCTTGTATTTTTTTTTTCATTTATATTGCACATCCTTAATTTTTAGTAATTAGGTATTGATAACTTTTTTCAATGAATGTCTTCAAGAAACTGATTCCAAAATAAAATAACATCAGGTGGTTATATCAAAGTTATAATTACAAATAAAAAAAAATCAGGTTAGATAAAACTGGGAGAAGGTATAATATTCAGGATGGAATAAGGGCTCCTAAATATCTGTCAGGATTAAGTGAAATATTAATTCCTAAGTTAAATATTCCTTTTTATATATGTTTCAGATATTTTTTGAACGACAACATAATAGAATATAGTATAATTTTAGGTTTCATAAATACAGGTAAAAAAAAATCTCATTGCATCAAATTAATCATTATATGAAGTTCTGTATTTTATTTATATCTTGGAATATGTTACAGGGTATATCCAATGATAAAAATACCCTTTATAACCATAAAGTTGGAGATTCATTCAGCTTCAGAAAACAAAACCTTTCAACTAAGTAAAAAAAATCTCTCTGTAACTAAAGATTTATCATTTTTAAACTGTACCATACTTTACTCATTTTTAACTTATTCTATAACAAATTCAAAATATGTAACTTTATTTTTGAAGATTTTGTGTGTGGTAAGTCACATGATGTTCATGGAAACAGTACAGAGACAGAGAACTTGATTTCTGAATGGAGCATTTCACGCTTAAGGACTGTGACTGACCGTGTTTACATATCAATGATTTTATTATGCAGAAATGGTGAAAATGATCTGTTAACTACAGCCAGATCTGTCTGGGTTTTTAGACCCACTAGTCTTTTAAGTTAGCTTCCAAAATCTGAGCCTTTTGTTGCTGATAAAAAAAAAAGATTTAAAGATTCCTTGTAGTTGTGTTGTAAAACCCTAACACAAGTGATTGCTTTTAATCGGTAACAGTAATTTGTCTGTAGGTGACAAATAAATTTGTCTGTAATTTGTCTCATGTAGAATTTTCTGCTACAATTCACAACCCAAAGAACTACTGAACTATGTTTAACAGTTGGAATAAGATTCTTATGGTTGATTGCAAAGCACAACACATAAATCTAGTCAGTTAGCAGTGTTCTTTACTGGTTCTCTACAAAAATCAGATCCAAAGTGGAGTTAATTAACTTTTTAGCAGCCATTGTATATGTGTATTATTTAGTTGTCAATGTTATATAACTTATATAATATGTAACTTTTACACAAAATGACAAAATATTTGTAAATTAAGGTGATGCTATAAAAAAAAATAAAAAGGGAGCAAAAGGGTGATAAATTGCATGATGTTTTTAGTGTAAACCATTGTAAAATTTGTTAATATTATTTATCAACCCATAATTTCTTTTAAATCCAATGGATTACCTGAAAGTTGCATGAAATGAGCATAAAATACATTTCAGCAAGCCAAAAAAATCCTGTATTTACTCTACCACAGAAACAACAAAGCTTTAAATTCACAATTTATTAATCATGAAAACACAGAACTCCTGATCAAACACAAATGGCACCTACATTGGCCTGTAGGCTATTTTTTGAAGACAGCATATCTAAGCGATGTATAGTATTGTAAAATAGTTATGTATCACACATAATCATATAGATGACTTTCAGTGGAGACTCATTGCCGTGCATGTCAGCAATATGTACAAAGCTCCTGTTTTGGCAACAGAACAGCATGGGATGGGGCGAATGAGTACATATCAAAGTGATTTTCTACGTTCTTACACTTTTACAGAGGCAGATAATCTCTGTTCACTGAAAACAGTCAGTCAGGCCTGTGTCCTGCCGTTACATCCAGTCGATTCCCACATACATGCACAGCCTAACTCCTTTATTCTCAAAATATTCATGGAGAGGTTGGAAGCCCCTGTTCAGAAAAGAGGTAGAAAGTGTGGTTGAGAGACGTGCGTCTGGAAAGAAAGCGATGTGCGTCTTCCCGTATGATATAAAGTCGATCACAACCTACAGCAAAAACATGGGTGTGGAACGCAGCCGAGCGTTCAGCATGATGAGGAGGAGAGAGCTCTTTATTTATAACATTCCACAGAGCTTCAGTACTGCATATGGAAATGGTTAGGATTAGATGCATCAAATGAAAAGGGATGTGTTGAGATCTATGTGGCGATACAGAATGACTTCACCTCTGTTCAATGTGTTATTTCCTTCAAAATGAAATTCCTGAGTTTGAATTGTGTCAGAGGCCTTGAGGGTCTTTTGGCAGAGGGCCTAAGGTTATCTATTACAAATCTGTCATCAATTTATAATTGTATAAATATATGTATTAAGACACATTCCCACTAGATAGAAGAAAACTGTATATGACTTTATAAGAATTTGCCATATGAAGGATTTTATTTAGCAACATCCATGTACAATCTCTAAAATGACAAATTTTACATACAAGTGAAGGAAAAAACTTTCTTAACTGTCAGTGGAAGTAAGTGTAGAAAGATTTTATTTTATTTAAATTTAATTTGCCCATTCTTTATGATATCATTATAAAGAATTAACTTTAACAAATTCAAATTTAAACACTGACATGCAAACAGTCATATAAATGTATCCTGAAATGGTACCTCAGTGTATGGCTTGAGAATGCCCACCACATTGGATGTCTGGAAGATTTCATTTATAAAGGTGTGCAGGCATTTCACATTTCCTGGATCTGCAGTGTCATGTAACTACTGGTAATACATCATAGAAGACATTACCAGCCAGAGTGGACAGTGCAGTGGGTGGTAATGATTGTGAGACATGATATTTTTTGGTTAAAATGATGACTTGCAATATTTTTTTGGTTAAAATGATGATTTGGACAAAATTCATATTATTTTTTTACATAAAAGGTAGAAATAACTTATAGACCTATATTACAAATAGTGACCTCTTACAGAGAGAAGTAAAAAAATTCCAAAGCAAGTCATTCATTTGACATAAATCAAGTTTTGAGACATTATACATTTATATACAGATAAATAGCAAACCTTTCGTATCATTAAGCAACAGGTTTGCCAGGAACAGAGCGAACAAAACACCTGTTTGTTTATCTACCTGGTGGGAATGGGCTTCCACAAGCCTGTGCATATTGGACTTTGTGGCTCCATTACACATTCAATAATGGCATATTTACAATTTATACACCTATAATTCTGACCCTTAATTAAATCAATTCAATATCTCTCATTGGTTTTGAGTTTATTTGCTCTTATAAAGGGTCTGGTCCCCCCAGGTCTTGCTCAGTTCAAACTCATAAAGCAGCCTATACCTTCGAGCACATCGCGCCTGTTTTACGCAAACTACATTCAGCACATTCTGAGTGACATGATCTGTGTTCACACAGCCCCATACGAGCAGAACAGCTGTGTATTCCAGATGTAGCATTTAAATGGCATGGAAACAGGAAAATAGGCCGTAGAGGGTAATGTAGTGTAAAGAGTAAGAATTCTGCCCTCTTGGTGGTATAAGAGTCCTTGTGTACGGGCCCTAATGCTACACTCTCCTACCTGTGTAACATCATTCAAATAAATGTAAGTTTAAATGTACAGCTCTGGAAAAAAATAAGAGACCACTTAAAAATTATGAGTTTCTTTGATTTTACCAAATTGAAAACCTCTTCAATATAATCAAGAGGATGATCACAAGCCATGAAACCAAACTAAATGGCTTGATTGTTTTGCACCAGGAGTGGCATAAAGTTATCCAAAAGCAGTGTGTAAGACTGGTGGAGGAGAACATGCCAAGATACATGAAAACTGTGATTAAAAACCAGGGTTATTACAAAAGATATTGATTTCTGAACTAGTATTCTTTGCATTATTTGAGGTCTGAAAGCTCTGCATCTTTTTTTGTTATTTCTGACATTTCTAATTTTCTGCAAATAAATGCTCTAAATGACTCTTTGCTTTCATATTTTTATTTGGAATTTGGAAGAAATGTTATCAGAGAAACTGATTCAGAAACAAAAGTGGTCTCTTATTTTTTCCAGTGCTGTAAGTCACTCTGGGAAAGATCATCAGCCAAATGCTGTAAATGTAAATAGCCCTTAGACCTGTTTTACAGCAAATTATTGTGAAACATTGTGTGACCAATTAATATGAACAAAAGGACATAATGACATAAAAGATTAAAATGCAACATTATTTAGCTATTTGTACCTTAAAATAATGTGAATCATTACTGCATAATGCTGCATAAAATTTGTGAGTATTATTTGTGCAAAATGTCCAGTAATATTATGTAAAATTATGTTGTAACTATCCATATTATTTTATATGAATGTACCCTGTCATTTTTACAGAAAAGCTGTAAGTCACACTAACACATACACAGAGATAGTATGTGTAAAACTGGCCTAATGACGGAAAGTATGGTATTCCTTATCGCCACATAGATAGTCTCCACTCAACTACTGGTTTGTGCATAAAAGCAGCGTTTCTCCTCAAAACATGTAACAATAAATGTTATAAATATGAATGGGGGGGAATAAGAAGGAATTCATATATTTATATGTCTATTTTAGAAGAGTATTTAAGTATTTAAAAGAGTATTTACAATTACAAACCTTAGGTCTTTGTAGCAATCATCGAAAAACAATACACAATATTTATTTCACGACCACATACTCCTTTCTACCTCTGCGCTAGATAGGAGAAAAATAAGTATGAGCCATACAGTCATACAAACTGTATGTTTGTTTGCATATGATAGTAAAAGTACAGAAACAGACTCTCATGTACATAAGCACTGGCATGCAAAGCAAAGGAACCAAATTTGGTGTTTTTAACTGCATTGGTAGCTTAGCGCTGAAGGGAAGTCTGTGAGCTTCTATAAGGATGTTTTCTTTTTTTAAATACATGTTCATAGTTTCAGGGGTTCATATCCAAAAGTTCTGTATTAAAATATCTGAAACAAAAACAAATCCCAGCGTCTGTTTTAGGCCTCCTCTGCCTTCTCTATTTTGTCTGTTTTCCTTCTACATTATCAGGATCTACCCACAGTTATTATCATGCAAACATGTGTTTTTGGATCATATGCATTCACTGACATTCTGCTGTGTTGTTTCCAGTCTCCACTCCAGCAACAAAGCCATTGCTGATGCTTTTGGGACTGGGTGGGGTGGTCAGGACGGGCGAAGGTCCACTTTTGCCCCCAGGATCCACAGAGTAGCTTTTTTTCGGCACCCTGGGCCGGACAACCGGGACCTTGGGCAGAACCGAGGTCTGTCTGGGACCATCAGCTATGAGGGGTGGCCGGGTGGGTTTTGGGACGGATGGCAGTGCGGTGGGTTTGGGGCTGTGGGAGGCGTGGCTGGGAGGACTTGGGGTTCGCTGTGGCTCTGTGTTTTTCTCTGCTTTGTCTGCACCCTCTTCCTCAGTGTCAGGTTTGCTTGATGCATCCATGGAGGCGTCTCTCTGTGGCCCACTGGGTTGAGAGGGCTTGTCTGAACTCGGCATCTCGCAGCTGTCTGTCCGCCGCTTCGAACCCTCGTGCATGCGGCTGGTAGCTACCACAGCCTTCATAGCAGCCTGTGGGAACAGAAGTCAAGGTTCAGGTTGAAATGTCAGACAAGACCTTAAAGGGCCCATCTTTAACATTTTATGTAATTTTATTTTAAATATTCGTAAAGTACACTAATATTTGGTTGATATTATGTACCAAAAACAACTTTACTTTTTTCACACTATTAAGGTCCTACTAAGACATAAGCCCTATCCGGACGGGATTAATTTCTCAGGAGGCCCTGGGGTCATTTTATTTTTTAAAGGGGGTCTTCTGTGATTTTATTCCTGTCCGGATCCACATGCCTGAGTTTCGTCACTTTGCATTTAACAAAATAGCTATTTGTCCACTGCACACGTTTCCATGGAGAGCGAGTGGAAATGGAGGAGCTACTAAACGCGATGTCACGTGATCAAGAAAATAAAAAACCTCTCCGGTCCTCCTGTTTTTTTTTATGCAATCTGGATGCAAGAGTTTTATCACTGAGAAGAAGTGTGAGATATTTTTCACAGACGTCCCCCTGAGAAACTAATCCCGTCCAGATAGGGCTATAGATGTTTTTAAAACAGGGTTTTTTTTTTGTGGTTTTGCGTCTTCACAAAAATGCTGTTTTTGGACAAAAATGCTGCTTTCAGGGTTGTCATGTGGATGAGGAAAACAGAGGTTTATAAAATGCTGACATCACAACGCATGTTTCTCGTTGAATCTCAAATACCTCCTTACTCCCTGTCTTGTGACATAAAACTACGATGTCCACATACAGACAGCAATAGATTTTGTATTTTGACATTATTGACATCATTATAAATATGAAAAGCTCTGTTTAGATTTTTAATTACACTTTGTGACCTGCATTTTTTTAACTACATAGGGAGCAGTATGTAATTTGAGACTAAACCTATGTTCTTCTTCATTTGTGATACTTATAATCCCTTATATCACTACATACAGGGCTAACATGCTAATGTGGAAATATTTAGAAAAACTGAGAGAGAGAAATGTCCATGGAAAAAAAAAGATATCTGGCACTTGTGCACAAGAGAAGCCAGAGCTTTATAAAATGCTGACATCAAAACGCATGCATGTTTCTGGCTAAATCTCAAATACCTCCTTTTTCCCTGATCAAGCTAATTTCAAGAAATTCCACACAAGCAGAGCCTCAGCTTACTTTAAGTTTGCGGCGAGCGTTGAATTCCTGCAGCTTCCTTTGTGTGGTGTCCATGTGGGAGAAGCGAGCTGCTTTGCCAAGAACCCATGGGTGCTCCAGTGCCTGCTGCACACTTAAACGCTTATGAGGGTCCAGCACAATCAGCTTACTGACCTGTGGGCATAAATGACACAAACACACAAAGTTTATTTGGTTCAGGGTGAGACAAAGAATCTGGGGAGGCAATGCCCCCCCTCAGCCCCCCTAGAGCCAGCCCCGGTGTCACATGACTGTATAGAAAATAGTTTTGATTACAAACTTAGTCAAGCTAGAGCTAGAGCTGGTAAAAACAGTAGTAATAGTAGTAGTATGGATTCCTTCACTTCACATTCACCAGTGTTTACCGGTAATTAAATGTAACACTGTTAGGGCTAGTTTCCCACACAGGGATTAAGCATAGTCCTGGACTGCACAGCATTTTGAATGGAGATTTTTTCTTAATTGAAAGAAAAAATATTCTTTACGACTAGGCTTAATCCCAGTCAATGAAACTGAGCCAAAATGTTTTAAGTGTAACACCAACAGTATTGATTGAACACAGGCAAATTTGATGTGTTGACCTTGAAAACGCTATTTAACTTGTGTGTAATTCAAACATGCAGTTTGCACAGCGCTGATAGGTGTAGTATAAGCTTCCATTGCTCATCTACATTCATCTCAGACTGCAAAAAGTCTGTTTCCTGTCTGCATCAAAGAGAAACTCTGTCTGAAGTGATAATGAGCACAAGAACTCACCAAATCCTTGGCATTGAGGGAAACCTCATCCCACCAGGGGGAGACAAACTCATAGTCACAGTTGAGGATGCGGCTGTACATGTACTGGTCCCCCCTTGGATCAAAAAATGGTTCAAACCCACACAGCCTGGGGGGAGGAGGCAGAAGAAAGGCAGATCTGAGAGCAAATGTCATTTCTGGAACTGGAGGAGAAAGGCTTTCCCACAAAGGATGAAAGCTGAATTACAGGCAGCACACAGGGGCAAGAAAAGCGATTAAACTGCTCTACCTAAAAACCCAGGGACAAAAGAGAGAGTGCACTGACAGAGTATGATGCAACATTTTAACCAGGGTTGTTTACATGTTTACTCACAATATGTACAGGATGACTCCCACGGACCACATGTCCACCTCCGGGCCGTAAGCGTTGCCTCTGAGAATTTCGGGAGCTGACAGAAGAAGAGGAGAGGAGGAAGAGGAAATACAACTGCTGTTCAGTTCAGACTGTCCTTCTGGATCTCCAGTACATCCAGTTTTACTGGGCTGTACTGTTCTGATTTGTAATTAGCACAAAACTTTTAAAAGGAACATGACGCATCAAGCTAATCATCTCAAATTCAAACTCACCACAGTAGCCAGGAGTGCCGCACACAGTCTTCATAGTCACTTGCTCATCTATTATCTTGGAGAGACCAAAGTCCGCTGGGAAGTTCAAGATAAAGTAGAATTTAGAATTGTGTCTGCGCCCATTTCTGATCTACATGCTAATGCAGTCAGTCTGCAGTATCCTATTTTTGACCATACTGTTTTTAATGATGAAGAATCCAAGATCATCCAACACATTACATATACCAGATTATTGTAGATTTTTCCAGAGTACCCCCTTTATGTAATTAAATTTTAGTGCATGAGAAAATATATAGTTTAGTACCACTTTTTAACATGTTAGAATGTGCATCATTTTGCTTACATTAATAAACTATGGCATGTCAGTACAGTCTGCTCAGGCTATAGCTGCACGATACTGGAAAAAAAAAAAACTAACATTGAAATATTATATTATGATACTGTGATTTTCAACAGATTTTCCAAAAAGTCAATGATCCAACTTGTAATGATATTAATAATGCCCTCTGCACAGTTTTGGTCATTTTTGTGTAAACAGCTGTTTATGTGGGGTGGACGATTTGGCATGTCAATTGGGATAAAACTGATAATTCTGTTTTTAAACAAATGAATAGATTAGAAATGAATCATGAAATATTAAAAGCTATGAAACAAATATTAAATATATTTAGCAGACAAAAATGCACATTATAACATTTTTCTATGATTTCAGTATACATTTATGGAAAAAAATTCTTTGATTTTATCAAATTGAAAACATGGTAACATGCCAAGATGCATGACAACTGTGATTTAAAATTCCACCAAATATTGATTTCTGAACTCTTACAACTTTATGAATATGAACTTGTTTTCTTTGCATTATTTGAGGTCTGAAAGCTCTGCATCTTTATTGTTATTTCAGTCATTTCTCATTTTCTGCGAATAAATGTTCTTAATGACAATATTTATATTTGTAATTTGGGAGAAATGTTGTCTGTAGTTTATAGAATGAAACAATGTTCATTTTACTCAAACATATACCTATAAATAGCATAATCAGAGAAACTGGTTCAGAAACTGAAGTAATATCTTATTTTTTTCCCAGAGTTGTATATACAATGGAATTTTCACACAGCATAAAGAACATTTTCCATTATTAAGTGTCAAAGAACTTAAAATAAAAGAATCTCCTAATAATACAGCAAGTTTTGTGGGTACTTACCTATCTTGAGTGGGGCATCTATAGACAGATCGGCATATAAGAGGTTTTCTGGTTTGAGGTCTCTGTGAACTACACCATTTTCATGTAGGTACTGTAAGACAGAAAAATACATAAATTAAACACTTAAAATCTGAACAAAACATTTAATCAATTGTAAGATGTCAAATAATAGTTTTTTTGCAATCAGTTTTCAATCAAATGTAACAGTAGCTAGATAAATGCTGGGCTACATTTCTAACCACTAATGTATTGTTAAAAATATGGTCTTATGTAGGTTTATGTAACTTTATTAGGTCAGAATCTTAACTTTCTAGCTGGCTACTCTGGTTAACATTAGCTAGTTTGCTGTGGACACAATTAGCTGGCTTAAAAGGTTATTTTATAGAGTTAAAAATTAGTAGCTTTATGTAGTGTTTTTTTGTTGCTTGCACAGGAGTGTTAGCCTGCTTTAAGCATATTTTAACTACCAACATTCTTAATTTTACTCATTAGAGAGATAACCATATGTGTCATTTCATTCGCACATGCTTTTCTGAATTTTTTTTATGTGACCCTATCTTACCCTAAACAATTGTTTCAAACCCTATGGGGTAGTAAGCTTAATCCCTGTCCAGGAAAAGAACTCTGTATATTTTATTAGTGGTGTAAAAATAAGAATTACAATAAGAAATTTGCTATATGCATGCTTATACACCAAAAATGCCTCATAATAAACCAACAAGCTTTATCATTCATTGGCCAGTACAGGAGTGTTAGCCTGCTTTAAGCGTGTTTTAACTACCAACATTCTTAATTTTCAATTTTTCAATAGAAATGTAAATTTGTCAAGAAATTTGTCATAAAACAAAGCATATTGGGTTTTTTAACATTATTGTTCAGACATTCAGCCTAATTCCTAATATTGGCGAAATTTTAGCTAGCTCGCTAGTCTAGATTACATTAGCTTGTTGGCTAACCACAGTGTGGAATTGATAGCTGTCAGCAAGACCAAATTAACAAACTGTCATTTGTTTTATCATTAGAGGTTTTGAGAGTACCTTGATAGCAATTCTCACTATACATTTTGAGATTTTGTTTCCAATTTCTACACATGAAGTTTAGCCATGCTCTTGTTTGAAAATGCCTTTCCCAGTGATACTGCATAGCACAGATATTTGTAGCATTTTCTGAGCTGAGAAAATTAATCACCATGTATTTATAGCACTATTACCGCAGACAGGAACTTCACAGAGAGAAAGCATATGGCTCCATCAATCAATAACAAAAGCAGCTGATAATATCAAGCGCCAGGAAAGGTATGAAATCAGCCCTCTATTCATTTTCCACTGACAGCAACTGAGCCGTGTCTCAGGGCTGAGGATGCAGCAAAGTAGTGCTGAGAGGAGGCTAATTATTACCTCAGGCTAATGTGTTTTTTTTGTAATATTGGTAAATTAAAATGACTTTTACTTACATTCTGTTATTTTACAATTTTAATTAAGGTATTCATGAGGTAGTGACACATGCCATATGTTGTTTTTTAGGAGAGAGTGAGCGAGAGATAACCATACGTGTCATTTCATATGTAAATGTTTCCTGATTTTTTGTATGTGACCCTATCTTACCCTAAACATGTTTTTCAAACCCTGTGGGGTAGTAGGCTTAATCCCTGTCCAGGACAATAACTCTGTATATTTTATTATTGGTGTAAAAATAAGAATTACAATAACCCCACAATAAACAAACAAGCTTTATCATTCATTGGCCAGTAATAAAGTACATCTTGAGTAGCTGGTGCTGTTATTTAACTATAATCTGTAATAGTTACAGATAAGTAAATGGCTTTTGTAAGGTGTTATATCAATGTGCATTAGTGTTAGCTTGTTTTTAGCATTATAGTATTAGCAACATTTGTATTTTGAAGTTAAAAACACCCTAAATCAGATGATCCAGGGGTATTTTACCTCAGGGCCATCCAGAAATCCACCTTCCAAATTCCACATATTGTCACCGTCCAAAGAAAAACAAGTTGCTGTTTTGGAGATGTATGTTTTCTACTGGACAGTGACGATATACACAATGTTAACTAGCTGGACAATCTAGTTTACATTGACTAGTTGGATAGTCATAACAGCTACCAAGTAAACCAACTAAAAGAGTGCCAAATTCCCAGCAGCCATTATGACCAAATCACATTAGTTCCTAATGTGTGCATCATTCTGTAGTCAGTGTCATGCCAATATCATCCCTAATGTGTGCATCATTCTTCAGTCAGCATCATGCCGATATCAGTCCCTAATGTGTGCATCATTCTGTAGTCAGTGTCATCATGCCAACATTAGTCCCTACTGTGTGCATCATTCTTTAGTCAGCGTCATGCCTAGGTTCCCATTATGGACATGAGGCTGACTCCAAGCTTACAGAGAATGTAATAGGAAGGTTTAACTATATTGTTAAAAGGACGCAGGAAGGTTAGCCTCTAACATTACAGAAATAATGTCCAGGAATGTTCTGAAAACATGTGAAATAATCATGGTTTCCATTATAACGTTATTGATAGTTTCTCACACAACGTTCCAAGCCAGATGTAACGTAATGTATGGAAATGTTAAAAGTAGCATTCCCAAAACCTGAAATGTTTCTGCAACATTACCAGAGGATTTAAAACGTAAAAAAAAACGGACAGATTGAATGTTATTAGAACATTAACTGGATATGTTCTACTAACCACAAATATAGCCGTGCAGACAGGTTGCTAAATGTCTTTACATCTTTACATCACAGGTGGTTAATGTTATTTGCTGAAATTC
This sequence comes from Astyanax mexicanus, assembly GCF_023375975.1. Classification (NCBI taxonomy): domain Eukaryota; kingdom Metazoa; phylum Chordata; class Actinopteri; order Characiformes; family Acestrorhamphidae; genus Astyanax; species Astyanax mexicanus. The sequence goes on along the minus strand of NC_064423.1, from coordinate 18,641,210 downwards.
CATTTAAAAATAATATAAATAAGAAAATATTTTTTTATATCATCAAGTCAACTGTATGACATTTATAAACAGTTTTTAAGGGGAAAAGCCTATTTAATATGTTGAAACTTGAAATCTAAAAAAAAAAAATATTTATCCCATTTATCCCCACTTCTGCAGAGAAGAACAAGCTTGTAGCTTTAATGCAGCGATTAAAAAACATATGCTACCAACATTAGCCAAATGAGTGCTGTTGTGTATTAATCCTTTCTCATTTCAAGAGCTCTACTTCCCTGAATAGACTGCGAGAGCAGAGGGAAACTGTACTGGAACCTATGGGATTTAACTCAATCAGGCCGTGGGCTGGCCAAATTAATTGAAACGGCTGCCGTGGCCTGAGAGAGCAGTAACAGTGTGGCGTTCCCCTCCGCCGCTCGGGCCCTGCTGAAGCGCGCGGCATCTCAGTGTTTTCGTCTCATTTGGCAGAGCTGCGCTAATAGGTGATTTGTTGTTTCGATTTCACTCATTAGTTCATTCAGCTGTGTCTTAATGCTTATTACTGGCTGCACCAACAGCGCGTGTGTGCGCTGGTGTGTGAGCGAATCGGTGTGTGTAATCCAGCGAGCAGCCCCAGCCCTCTGATGTCCGGATTAAGTGTGAGTCGAGCGCTGCCAGCTCATTAGCACAGTGGTGAAGCAATCACACACTGAGGCCCCTAAAGCTTTGTGGCCCACTCAGTGCTCCGTACCTTTATATGTCCCACACAGACCCTGCCACAGTCATAATATTTGTGGTACCCCCACTGAGACACATCACTCCCATTACCTCTTGCTTACTGGCCAACGGATGTGTTTAACTTCTCTGTATTCCTGAAGATATCTGGTACAAACCAGGATTCTTAGTCTGGTGTGCATTACTCAACATCAGCAAGCTGGTCTGTGCAGTCTAAACTATGTGGATTTATAGACCTACAGTATATATTTTTGGCAAATAGCTTATTGTTGTGAAATCTAAATGCACTAATACTAATATGCCAAAAGCTATAGGACAGTAACTAGTATTATGTCCATGATTATTAACACCTACTGTGCTGCCCACTGGGTGGGTGATAATAATGCCTTTATGACATATTCAGACATCCCAAGTTGCAAAAAATATTTTAGGGAGGTACCCCTGGACCTATACTTGGACTGCCCTTATCCCCTGCCCAAAAAAAAACTTTCATTGTTTTTTTTTTGTTTTATCAGACATGGATACACTTTAATGAATTCAAAGGTGAAAAGAGTTTTGATGGGAGCCATGATGCTCTTGAATGCATCCCATCCAGTAGGGAAAAAAACACTGCCCGCCCTCACTAAAAACTGATTGGCTAACTCACCGACTCTTGGTACAGGCCAATCAGAACCCTCCTTTTTTTGCTTCATAAATATGCACACGAGGGGGAAAAAACAAGAATTTACAGTATGTTACCTTGCCATGAGCACCATGGCCAGTGTTAACATCACTCACAAGTCATATGAGATGTGGGAATTCGCAAGCTTCATAATCAGTTTAAATACAGCTATCACAATGACAAAATCAAAAGTATTTTGAATCTGTCATTTTAAGGCAAAACTGTAGTTTGAGGTTGGTTTAAATGTTTTAATCCAAGGGCCCAAATAAGGAAACTGAAACCTGAAACTATACACTACACAGACACCTTTCCCTCCCCATTTTACTGTTCACAATTCCCACTCAATAACTATTAACTATGACTATCATATGATGATTCCAGCACTGGGAGTTTGGGCACATCTTTTTAAATTGCTGCGAATGCACCCGCTACTGAACAGCTGAATGCCAATTCCAACCGTCAGTTTTTTTGCTTCATGGGCTAACACACTCCTTCACTGTTATCATCAATTATGTGAAGGCCAGAGGGGTATTCTAGAGCCCAGTCAGAAAGAGCAAGACCAATTTTGCCCTCAGGGACTCCCAACTATGTATCTACCATATTTATTGATATATTATTTTGTCTTTTTCACCCCAAGAGATTACGCTTTGGCCACCCCCAAAAGAAAATAGTGTACCCATGTTCTAAAATATATTTTCATGAATCATATTGCCTTAATGTGATTCGATTAGCTTGCTTGGATTAGGCTGTTTCGTGCGTCATAATGATGAGGTCATTGGTTTGGCTGCTGTAGTTGTGCCATGTGGCTGTACATTATTTAATGGATTAATTTCTAATCACAAACAAATGGAGAAGTCATGCAGATTGTCAGTGAGAAGAATAAGACTAAAGGGAATGAGGACTGAAAAAGAGGCATTTGATCTGAATCTGACTTTTGATAAGTGCTATGAAGTTTGTCAGATATATGTTATCTGAGAAAAGTTCTGATGCAATTGAGTGTAATGATACACTCAAGATTATCAGTGACCCTAAAAGCCGTGATATAAAACATGAATAGTCCAGACAATTTAAATACACAGTGCTGAAGTGCCTAAAGCAGGTTTGTTTTGTTACAATAGCTCCTGTCAAGGGGCAGGATATACAGTACCCAAATAATGGACAGTAAGCGAAGAGTCAATTCTTGAAGGTGAAGTGTGTTGGGAGTGGAAAACAAAAAAAAAGTTTAAGGATCTGAACTGAAGGCCCAAATTTTGTGACGCATAGACGATTGGGTCAAAGCATCTGCAGAACATCAGACATGTCTTGTGAGGTGTTCCCAACCAGTAAACTAGCAAAGTAGTCATGGGGGATTTCTGCGGTCAGTAGAGGCCTCAATAGAGGATCTGCTGCTAATGTCTTGGTGCCAGATACCACAGGAGACCTACAGGTCTTGCATATAGAGCTATTTTGGCAGCAGAGGACATACAATTTAGGGAGGTGTTTAAAATGCTACATTCCATTTACCTAGGAATGTTTTTTTCTGGAAACGATATCACACCCATGTTGACAGAGTTCCATGTAAACATCCCTATAATTTTACACTATTTACACTATATACAGTTGGAGTTTACCCACTGTTTTACAGTTTACAAACTGTTTTTAAAGTTTACTGTATTAGCTTGCATTCCTTTTATACAAGGCAGTCAATCAGAGCTGGGCCTAAATACTAATATCTGTATAGTAACAGTAATCAAAACAGCCTGTTTAATATTCTAAAGCTAAAACTGAATCTAAATGAAAATCTTAATAATGCAAATAAGCACAGTTTCCTGCGATGATTGATGAGCTTCCACCGAACCTTTAGAAGTGTTTCTCCTTTCTCAGAGTTCCTCCAGTGTTCTGATGGACCATAAATCACTGTCATCATCCATTAACGGGGCATGGGCGTCTTTGAGCTCTCAGTGCAGGTTTGACTCATGCAGTGTCAAGCTGTGTTAATTAAACTGGTGTGTGTGGAGGCACAGGACAGATGTTGTTTCTGTAACACAACCCAAAAATACTGGTGTACACCATGCTAGGTGAAGAAAGGATGTGTTCACTTAAATTTGTCAGTTATTAATTAAGTCTGTGTAGAAAAGCACCGAGTTGGAGCACAAAAAAACCTGATGAAAACGCAACAAAAGAGTGTTCCTTCCATACTCGAGAATCCTCGTGATTTCACAGCAACGAGAAGTGAGAAGGTTAGAAATGAGTCAGTTACGCACTTGGTGTTCCTGACAAATCAGGAACTGAATCAATCTACATAACTGAGTGCTTGTGTTATTTACTCAATTATTGTCTTGAACAGTTTTTTTTAACAATAGTCTAATGCTGTCTGTCCAACCATTTATCCTTTAATCAATCAATTCACTATGCTTTGCAAAATTTGAAACATAGGGCCCTATGGTGGTGCTTATTGCTATCTTACACCCAGTCTATTTTCATGCCTTGTGCCTGCTTCGTTTAAATAGGAAAGAAGAAATATCTTGTGAAATCTTTTGTTTTGCTTGTGCAGAAGCGCTGCGCCTTTAAAACACCACACATCTGGCTTGTAAAGTGAGCTTGGTTTATTTCACGGTTCATCCGAAACACACCCTTGATTAATTATGAGAATTAGTGCAAGCCTTTTGCGTGTTTTTAGCCACTCTATGTGTACTTTTCACGTTCTCCAATACCAAAGACACACCCTAAATCTAGCTGCGTGGTGTGCAGTTGACACCTCCCACTAAAGTAGGGACCTTTATGTGTCTAGTCTCTGGATTGTGTCTAGTATAAGACTGCACCATATACATTTGATATATATACAGTAGGTGGTTAAATGGGTTTCCAATTAGACCGGAATCCGATTGCAAATACACTTGATGCATGGCAATTAAAACTGCTTTGATTGTACTGAGAAGGGAACTGTGAGAGGAAAAACTGTAAAATTGAATTTCCACCCACTACAGTTGATGCTCATCAACTTTAGATGACAAAGGCTACCGTGATTAGAGCAGCATTAAAGTGAGCAGAATGGAGATTTTGATTAACATTATTACTATACTATTTGTAATCATTTGTATGTCTATTACCAGGAAGGACCCTGAAAACATCCACTACACATCTGAGCACAAAAATACCAGATAGTTCTGGAAGATTATGGTCCAAAACTAGTTTTCAGAGGACCTGGATTTAACATTTTAGAATGTTGAAAACAACCTCTGAGTAGCTGTACTGTATGTCATAATCAGACCATCCTGGGAGCCAGTCATTAGCTCTATTTATAAAATATAAATTTTTTAATGGTGTTTACATTTTTATATTTTGGACTATATCTACTACGTCTGGTCTATTCAAAATATAATTCTGACACAAGATATAAAAAAATGGTAGATATAAAGTATTATTTGAACAGCAGTGATACAGTACCCAGCAGCACCAGGTGGAGATATTATCAGTGAAAAGCCAGGACAAGTCCACTTCTCCCAGCTTGGGATTGTCGGGAAACATGACGCTTCAGTTTAGCTCTAATGATCTACGCAATATTTGGTAAATCTGACACAGTGCTTCCAAAGCACGTATAACCACAGCAGAGATTAAAAGAACTGGAAAAAAAAAAGGATTAAATGCATCCAACACACATATTCGTGCAACCCCCCCACTCGTGCACACACACGCACACAGCTTTGAGCAACGCTTTACACACAAAGCCATGCATATGGCCACCACAGTGCTCCTTCACTGTCACAGACATGCACTCTATTCCCCAGCTCTTACATAACCACACAGATTCCTCCTGGACAGGAGATTAAAATGGAAAACTGCAGCAGCTTTTTTTTTTGGTTGTTGTTTTTCCTCTCTCTCTCTCTCTCTCTCTCTCTCTCTCTCTCTATTTATCTCTTTCTCTCTCTCGCTCTGTGAGAGGATTATTTCACATTGCTGTATATCCGCTCAATCTGCCACTCCTTTCTGAGCGACAGCAAGACTTTGCCCCACATCCGCTCAGTCTGACACTAGCAGGCCCTCCCGATCCCAGCCTCGACTCTGAGCACCGAGCTACGAGCAAATGGTGTAACACTAATCCTCAGTTTCTAAAACGCTTCAGAATCCCTGTTTTTTTCCATGACACGAAACCAGCAAACATCCAAACTCCACCATGTGATGTTGTTTAAAAAAAAAACAGCTTTGGGAGTTCCCTCAGGAGTCCGCCTTAAACCTACAGTGTAAACTAGTAGGTAGCGGGTTAGCTTTAGAGAAGCATTTGCTCATTTTAAAGCTGTCTGATCAGTGGTAGGATGGTCCCCCCTTATATGCGAGTCTTGGTCCTCCCAAGGTTTCTTCCTCCTCCTACAGCTCTAAAGGGAGTTTTTCCATGCCTCGTCGCTCACTGGGGATTCTGTATTCTGTATTTTTATGTTTAAAATTTTGCCTTATTCTCTGTCATGTGATCACATTTCTGTAAAGCTGCTTTGTGACAACATCAGCTGTAAAAAGTGTTACACAAATACATTTGATTGGATTTGATGAGAGAACAACATTATCTTTTGTTCTTCTACTTCCACCTTCACAACCTTACCTCCCCTTCTAATAATATCAAACCTCTGCTACCAGGACCTATACAGCTACAACTCTGAGACAGCTGGAAATAATGCTTTTGAGATTCTTTTGAGTGTTTTTGTATGTATCCATGGGTAAAAATTCACAACTGTACATTTAATCAGTTTTTTGTGGTCTATCTCAGACTGATTACGCATTTTAAAACCTGTGGCGCCTGTTTTAAGATAAGAACAGGCTAATAGTTAGTTCAGATTTTGTTGGTTACCAACATGGTGGTTCAGACTACAGTTTTGGGAAACACTTGCATAGCAACTGCATCGTTCCAACTATGTAAGTTGCTAAGGTAGTTAGCAACTATGCTTTTGGGAAACAAAACTCAGGTTGAGACCAGTCATCATCCTAGGTCAAGGCAACCTCAAGGATGTACATCACTCACTCAAGATTCTGAGAACGGCGAATGATGAGGTCCATTAGTTAATGCAGAACAGACTAAAATTAAGACTGGGGGAGGTTGAGATATGCTCAGTGAGAGCTTCAAAACACTTAGATCAGCATGGGCCCTGGTAACTTTGACTAGCAGAAGCAGATATCTTCTCTGACCAAGCCATGACAGGAAATTCAGTCTGGTTATCTTGCATAGTCAGTACTCTGAAACCTCACTGTTTTTTGTTTTTTTTTCCATAAACTTTTATTTATTTTCCTCTATTTTTTATTATCCATGGCATCCCAAAAACCCTGTTTTGTCCGGAAGGTTCTTTGAATAAACTAGAAAAGCTATTTTTGGACTGAGACTCACTCCAGATACAACATCATACAAAATCAGAATCTCATTTAGACTAAATTGTTCTTGACAAAAATCTGGATAAGAATAATACAGTAAAAAGGCTTTAAATATTAGACCAAGACACAAACTAAAGCACCACCAGCCAAAACGGGCTCATGTCACCCCACTGCTCATTGAGCTCCATTGGCTACCAGTTGATGCTCGCATCAAATTCAAAGCTCTTACAATCACCTACAAGGTGATGACAGAACAGCTCCTACCTGCATTCACTTCTGAAGGCTTATGCCACCTCCCGGCCGCTGCGCTCCTCCAATGAACGTCGCCTCGCTTTACCAAACACTCACACAAAGCAATCCAGACTGTTCTCATACAGAGTTCCCCAATGGTGGAACAAACTACCTTCTACTACCAGATCAGGAGAATCTCTCGCTATCTTTAATAAACTCCTGAAGACAGAACTCTTCAAAGAGCACTTACTCTCCTAACACCTCTAACACACTAACTACTTCTAACCTCATCTCCTTCTTCCCCTCCTTCACTTTTCTATCCATTTACTTCCCTTCAACCTCCTTTAAGCCCTATCTAAACAATGTTTTACCTTTAACTTCTATTACTTTTGTACTTGACTATTGTAAGTCGCTTTGGACAAAAGCGTCTGCCAAATGTAATGTAATGTAATGTAATATAAAACACCGCTGCCAGAAACTCCTAACTCTGAACTGCCCTTTAGTATATGTATAGAAATGTGGGCAGTGCCTGTTATATGTGCCTACATTGTTACATTGCAGTGCCTGATTTTGTAATTATAAAAGTATGTTTTTCCCCCATCATATGTGTTTTAGTCACTAAGGTGTATGCTATATATACTCCTGTATCGAGCAAGCCAAGCTAAAGTACAGCCTCCACACTGCAGGGTTAGTTGTGTTTAGATTATGACACATAACACATAATGACAAACTAGACGATACAAGTAGCTTGTTATGTCTTATAGCTTGTCGTAACCTATGCTTAAGCAAAATGACACAGTTAGAAACATAAGCACTAAGGGCTTAAATGAACTTATTTCCTGTATGAAATGGAAGCACATTCATTGCAATGCATGCTGTGATTTGTCCTGCACTGATAGCATTGAATCTGATGCAGCTTTTAGTAAATAGGAAGCCTGTGTCTTAGTGGTTTTTAAGCTGCTCTTGACCATCTGAACCAATTTCCTCTCAGGCAAGGGTGACAATTTGAGCCTTCTTCAAGACGTTGGGAAAATGGCTACGGGCAATCTTGAACAGATGAGCTTCGTATTTGAAGTTGTTTAGAAATTATATCATAGAAAAATCTATGATATCCTTTTCAGGTCTGCATCTGGACTTTTCCTCTGTACTGTGTGACTTTTCCTCTGTACAATGCATGCTGTCTAACAAATCATATTTGCTAATAATCACATTATTCAGCACCATTGTATGCATGTATATTTCTCACCCTGTATGGATAGATTTTAACCATGTCTTGATTTCCGTATTTGTGCACTAAACTCTTGTTTTCTTGTAATAAAAACTGTATCTAGTCTACAGAAAATAATTGATAAGGCCAATATACAAATAAATAAATAAATCCAGTTGTGAAATATACATTTACCATTTTTTATGATTATACGTTTTATTTTATAATGGTACCACTTAAATAAGACTAAAATAAGACTACCCTTATAAAGGGTTTATAAATGGTTTATCAATTTGATTATTAATTATTATTGATTAGGTTGTAAATGCCTTAAAATCCATTGATAAGCAGTTTGATGCAAAGCATCAATTAATAAGGCAACTGTTTGCTTGGTCATTTAATTCAACATTTATAGTAATTTATAGTAAAAAGTAAAAATACTTAAAATATATCAATTTTACAGGTTGATTACATGCTGATTAATGGAAAACACAAAGTAAGACCAGTATCTAGAAAGATATGAGGTTTGACAGTTTAGGTGTAAGTGTGAAATCACTATTTTTATCACAAACATTTCAGCTTACTTTTGCCATTTTTATTTACATGCTTATATATATTTATTAACTGCTTATTAAAAGGTTTTAATGTTTTTGCAACCTAACTATTAATCATTAATAAACTCCTTTACAAACCCTTCAAAACCCTTTATAAAGGTAGTCTTTTTTTAAAGTGGTACCTTTATAAGTATAACTCCTGTTCAAAAATGCCCTGAAGACATTTTCTATACTCCGGTGGTCTAGAAGCCACTGCACTAAAAGTCCAATATTGCCATGAAATTCATGTCTATAGAAAGTGTATGTAAATTTCTACTGCTACTGTAAATTATTATAAAAAATCTCACAACTTCAAAGAAATCCAGCTGCTGCAATACATTAACTGTATAGCCTTTAGCCAATTTGCACATCACGCACCACTTCACTGGATGGTCCATTTGACTTTATTACTTGCCTACAGAGCACGACAAAGGTCTAAATATAGGACTGAAGTACTGCTGTCATGTTCATTAAAACAAGTCTCAACATGACAACATATCGATCGCATTTATCTGTAAAATTTGGGGCTTTCCGGGGGAAAATAACAAACGTGTTCTGGCACCATCTGTTTGTCTTCCAGGGTGTGAGAATTTCAGCTTTGAGAGGTGTGAAGAGACTGACATGGGGCAGAAATAGTTTTCTCCTCCTCTCTACCCAGAGATTACGAGTCTGATCAGAGCGCCTGCATAGCTAATAAACAGTGCATGATTCATGACTAAGAACACTGAGCAGCATCATCCACCAGAAAAAAGTAGACAGTAACAAGAAGCTGATTGGCTGTTGAAACATTAGAACTGTATCATATTGTATTAAATAATTTGCACTTTGGCTGCACAATTTAAATTATGAATAAAAAAAATGAGTGAAAACAGATCTTCTAAACATCTAACTGACATAATCTTGCCTGTATGGATTATTTCAGTTTTTGTCTGTCAGTACTTTAAAAAAAAAAAATTGTGTTACTTTCCCCACTGTGTGTGTTTATGCCCTTATTAACATACCACCACGTGTGTAGTCATGTGACTACAAAGAAAAAAGCTGTGTGCATTGTTCGTTTAAATTATTAATCACTAACCGTAAAGAGATAAAGGGTCCTATTCTTAGGTCATTGCTATTTTACACCCCACCAAGAGTCTATTTTCACACCATGATGGGCATGGTGGTGTGGTAAATTTCTGGCGTATTGCTATTGTGGCAATGAAAAACACAGGTGCGCAACTGTGTACAACTGTGACTAAATACAACCTAGACACACATCGATTTTTACACGTTCATTGCTATCTTGGAGGTAATTGTGAACAGGTGCATCCCCAATGCACATACACCCCCGCATGTTACACACACATGAACACGCAGCAGTGCACAAACCCATAGCATGTGCCTGTTGGCAGCTATGGAAACGTTTACATTAACAATAAACAGAATGAGCGTGAAAGAGCAGGCCAGTTTCCTATGCTTAGAAGTGCTGGACACGTCCAGATCTCACCCGACTGGTTTATTGCATGTTACTGGTTTATTGCATTATTACATGCGTTATGTGCGTTTTGCATACTTTTCCCATTGTAACGATAGCAAAGACACATTGATATTCCCTAAATCAAGCCGCATAGTGCCCACTTGACGGGCTCCCCTACAGATTGCTAATATAGGGCCAAAATGTTCAAACAATCGTGACAAGGTCATATTTCCCATCTGTAATTTGTAGAAAATTAATTGTATAGCTGCTATTGTGCTGCCATATTCCCACTTTTACTGTCTCTTCAAACGCTGGGTATAATAATAGAATAAATACATTTAAATTTTTGATTATATCACAGAAATTACAAAGTGAATTGGGCCTTACCGCCACTGCCTCCAAGATCTGCTTGATGACGTGAGCAGCATCTCGCTCACTGTAGTAGCCTCTCTCCACAATCCTGAAACACACAATTATACCAATAGACATTGAACACATTCAAACCTTAATCAATAAGATCATCTCAAGACATTGGAGTCACTGTTAAAAAAGGGGTGTTTAATTCTTAAAAGGATTCACTTCACCATCATTTGATTATTTTGGTACAACTAAAAACCTTTTTAAATGATAACCCTGGTTCAAAAATGTCCCTACATCATTATATTTACCCTTATGATTTACAGCGTTCATTAAAGTGTGAATTAAGTTGATATATTATGAGGTTTAAAATATCTATAATAATATTTCATTGGGGCCAAAAAGGACCACATGCCACAGAGAATAGAATAGAGTTATTATTACAGATTCTAATCTATGTAAAGGACCATAAATCAATGCACTCAAAACCACCTTCAGATCAATTCAATGCATCAATAGATGATGCATCAGTAGATAATGCATCAATAGATAAATCACCACAGAATGCTCGTTATTCATCAGCGTAATCACTGAATTTCATCAGAACAGGCTGATAATCACCCAGCTGTTGCAGTTTATTCTAATCTGTGATTCACAAACATGCTCGCCTCCTCAAGCATCGCTTTTCTCCCTAATGTTGCATGAGAACAGAGCTAGCGCTGCAGATATACAGCCATGTAAAAAACCTTTGTCTTTTTACAACAAAGTAAAACATATAGACAGTATCTGTATTTTAACAATATTGGGAGCTGTAGATCAAATGTACACGTTTCAATTCTGTATTTGAATAAAGACAAATTTCTCACATGACTGTATTGCTGCATCAGGTTTAGTTTTGTAGTTTTGTTTATATTCATTATGCTGAGCTGTTGCTGTTCTTGTCTTAAGTTGAAAGAGGGAGTGAGGTTCAAACAAAGAACACTGCAGTGCCTTTCAGTGCCAAACCCATAAAACCTGTACTGCAGTGGTGCATTTTGTGACCAGCTGGGAAAAAAAAGAAAGAGAATCTGACAAAAAAAAGAGAAGTGTTTTTTTTTTCAAGATTTAATGATTCTAGTAATGCATTTCAAATTTATATACAAAATACTATTTAGACCAGCATTTCCAGCTATTTAAAGAATCTTCACTTACAAACATTCTCTAAAAGGTTTTTTAGAAAACCACACTTTGTTCCATGATATCACTCCGAAAAAAAAAAAAACTTGGTCCCCCCCAAAAAATGTATATGATGATATACAGCTTGTTTCTTTGACTTTGACCAAATTTGATGCCAAATTTGATCTTTGACCAAACTGGAAACCTCTGGAATATAATCAAGAGGAAGCTGGATGATCAGTGTGTAAGACTGGTGGAGGAGAACATGCCAAGATGCATGACAACTGTGATTAAACACCAGGGTTGCTCCACCAAATATTGATTTCTGAACTCTTAAAATGTTATTAATATGAACTTGTTTTCTTTGCATTATTTGAGGTCTTTTGACAAATTTATAAAACTAGTTGTTGTTAATCCTATAACTAAAGCATATATTATGGAACTGAAAGATATTTTTCTGATATCTGGTATATGTTAAGAACACAAGATAATACAGTCCTGATAATGTAGTTTTGACATTTGCATTAATTGCTATATATAATAACCCATGCTCTGCACTTCCATACGCTGGATTCTCAGAGTTCAACCGGCTGATTTAATACCCTGAACATGAGATTGCGTCTATTTCTCCATAAGCACAGAGCTGGTGGTTTAAATTCAGCCTTGTAATCTTTCGTCTCCCGGAAACGGAGAGGCTGGGTTACTGGAAAGGTCATACGCTGTTGTGTTTAATGTCGTCAATAAAGCCAGCATCCTGAATGGATTTTCAGCGAGGGGACACACCTGTCAAAGAGTTCCCCTCCAGTCACCAGCTCCAGAATCAGTGAGATTTCTGTCTCCGTTTCAAAGATTTCCTTCAGGCGGATCTGTGGGTCAGAGAGCAACATCCGGTTACAACAAAACAACAGCACTCATTATCAGCATTCATTTATATACTGACTGAAGACACTGCTGACCTGTGAGGCTGTAATACACCTAATGTATTTGAGCATAATATAATTATGCCTGCTTCTTCAGAATCGGCCACGCTGGTCAGAGAACAGGCTGATATTTGCTGAAACACTGCTGGTGAACTGCTACACCTCACTGATTTACTGTTTTATTTTACGTCAGCCAGTCAGCGTGATGCCTTTCTGACGTAAATAACTTAAGCCTGGGTAATACACACACATGCTGCATCTGAATTCGCATTGTGATGCGCCTTGTGCGGGGTGTAAGACAGAGCCCTTACCCTTTAATAAAACGGAAAAAAAACAGTTACATATTTGTATTGTAGGTTAGAAATTTTATAATTCTGTAAAGTGGCACTTATAAATAAAATGTATTATTATTATTATTATTATCATTATTATTATTATTATTATTATTATTACTAAGAGAAGTTCAGTATACTAAGAGATGCAAGAAAAGTTTAAGAGGAAAAAAACAGGAATTCAGAATTTAAACTTATTGCTGAAAACAACTTCTACCTTACTTGTTTTTTTTTTATACCAATGCCTTACTTTATTTTTAGCCTTTGGTCATTTTTAAAATGTTAAATAATAAATCAACAGTAAATCATACTTTCTTTTTTCCACAAACTACCTCATCTTCAAGGATGCTGCTCCTTTAAATAAGTTAGTAAGTGTTCCAGCAAGGGAAAATTAAAATTGCACTAAGCAACGAGGCTCAGTTCTCTGAGGGGCATGACCAGTACAGTTTTTCCTTGTCTATTAAAAATGCACAAGAAAAAAAACACAAGCTTACGATGTTCGGGTGGGAGAGACGTAGCAGCACACCGATTTCTGTTCTCACAATCTTCTTGTCGATCTGTGAGGAGTAGGCAAGCGATGAGTGCAATCAAATATTTGCTTTTGTGTGGGTTTAAAACACTAAAGACTCAATAAACAGTTAGCTGACTTACAGTCTTCTTCAGGACTTTGGCTGCGTAGGGCTTCTCTGTTTGCTTCTCCTCGCAGCGAAACACGACTGACGTGGCCCCTCTGGAGAAAAACCAAGGAAAAATCAATGAGGGCTTGAATAAATAGGCCTGATACAGTGTAGAAGATGGGGGGGGGAACCTCTGACAGAAATCTTGGAAAGGCAGACAGCCTGAATGTGTTGCTGATGTAGAATCAATAGGGTACTACCAGCTCTGAGTGTCTTATTCTACTGTATGCCCTACTTTCAGCTGTGCAGACGTGACCACAGCATGTATCGGGTTGTTATCTTATTTAGGGCCTTCGTGATGCTGAAATCTAACCTTGCTATGGATACCAATAATTACTGAGATTCACCATAGAGCCTGTTTTTTTTAAAGAATACAGCTACCAAAGAGCTTTATATTTTAGACAAATATTTAAAATAACTTACTTTTACTGCATAATATATATACAATCCATGAAAGTAACATCATAAAATCTTGTTAAATAATTACTTTCTCATTTTATTTTCAGTGTATAAAATGTAATTTTTATGTTAATCTAAATGTTTTACAATTGTTCTCTATGATTGTATTCCAAATGTTTTATATAAAAAGATAAATATTTTGTTCTAAATATATTCTGGATGTATTATAAAATATATGCTGAATGTATTACTTAACAAACAGCTCTGGAAAAAAATGAAGAGACCACTTCAGTTCTATGATTTTTGCAGAAAATGAGACATGGCTGAAATGACAAAAAAGATGCAGAGCTTTCAGACCTCAAATAATGCAAATAAAAGAAATTCATAATCATAAAGTTTTAAGAGTTCAGAAATCAATATTTGGTGGAATAACCCTGGTTTTTAATCACAGTTTTTATGCATCTTGGCATGTTCTCCTCCACCAGTCTTATACACTGCTTTTGGATAACTTTATGCCACTCCTGGTGCAAAAGTTCAAGAAGTTCAGCTTGGTTTGATGGTTTGTGTTCATCCCTCTTCCTCTTGATTATATTCAAGAGTTTTTTTAATTTGGTAAAATCAAAGAAACTCATCATTTTTAATGGTCTCTTATTATTTTGCCAGTGCTGTATAGTAAATATATTCTACATTTAAAAAAATCTGCATTGTAAATTAATACTAAAGTCACCAAAACTATGAAGAAAAACAAAAAGTCTGTCAAGACTTTTGACTGTTACAGCATACTGAATGTATTTCTAAATGTATTCCAGATATGTCTGGAATGGATTCTCAAAGTATTCTGGATGTGTTTCGAATATTTAATTAAGTGTTTTCTGAACATACTCATACTGCTTTGTAAATGTATTCTGGGTATATTATGAAATTATTGTAAATGTATTGTACATGATTCCTGTTTTATGTGTTTTATCCAGTGTATTCTAATCAGTCTCTTGTGCTGTAGCTTTAAAAAAACTCTAGTACCGGTACTTTCAGGATATTTTGTAAGACCTGTGAGGCATTGTGCATTTTAGGATCACACTGAGCTCAACAACAGCTTTGCATTGAGTCACCCATCCAGCTTTGTTTGAAATACAGCTCAACCTCAAGCCCACTCACACTCCAGCTAGTAACCAGGCCAGTGCCTCCTCCAAACTCATGGCCTACTTATGAGTTCTACATTGAAGAGCTCTCAGAAGTCAGAAGTCACTTTGATGAGGATTCTGTGCAGGCTTACAGTTATGGAAGCAGTTTAATGAGCCCTAGAAACAAACATACGGTCTTAAAAATAAAGGCACCAAAAAGATTACTTTGTATTGATACTATAGAATAACTATTTTTATCTGTGTTTATTTAAAAAATATAGTCTAGAACCTTTTTAACAACCTTTTTATAGACTTCCACCTAATGTTACGGATCTTTACCAATTAAATATATTTCTCTAAAACTGAACTTTTCAGTAGATACATCATACTATAAATGACCAATTACCAATGATTTTAAAATGCATTCTATTCAACCTTAACAAGACTAAAAATGATCTGCTGAGCTGCACAGATTGAACACGCGCTGTTCTGCAGGCAGGTGTGCCTACCAAACACATATATGGTGCAGTATGCACTCTCATAATGGAGTGTCATGTTTCACACACATCGAACAAAACAGCTTTAGCTCTCAGCAGAAAAACACTCTTCATAGCTAGGCAAAGAAAAGCTGCGACAGAGAGAAAACGACATGATACAATTTGTGTGCCATTTGCAGTTACCAGATAGCAGATTATTTTAGGCCAAATATGTTAACAGCTTTTGTATTATAGGCCAAAACTGCCCCTAACTGTGGCACTCAAGTCACTTATTTGGCAACCAAAATGATTAGTGTAAAAACAACAAATAAGCACTTTCAATGTTTGGTGAAATAAGTCATAATTTACACAGACCTCACTGGGCAATGCTGCATTTCAGAGTGCTGATATTATGCTCTGCACTAGTTATAAAATAAATGAAATAAAGCATTCAGATCACTTATCACACACAGTATTAGTTTTACTACCTCTTCAAAAATTCCAGCAAATGAATATGATCTGTAGAAGGCTAAAATAGTAACATTAGGTGAAAAGCATTTGTATGTTTACCAGAAAACTGTCTATCGTTCCCTGTGTAAATGTTTTTAATTTGAATTAAATTGCACTGCTGAAGTAACTTCATGACTAAAATTGCACTGCTAAAGTAGATGTGTGATTAAAGTAGCACTGTTAAGTTAAATTTACTGTGTGCATGCTGAAAAAGACAACATTAATAAAAACTTGTTTGGTATTCAGACAAATGTTTCATTATCTTCAGTTTCCGTTTCAGCCAAACAACAATGTGTGGAATGTTTGTTCTGCCTTTCTATTTTGGGCCAAAGACAGGCCCAACAGTAGCCAGCTGTGGCAGCATTCCAGCACCCAGATTTGGACAAATTCATCACTGTTATTCCATGGCATTATGTAGGCCAGATGAAAGTATAAGTGTGGGCCAGAACTGGGCCATGAACTGTCTGCTATCTTCACTCTGACCTTCATTACCACATCAATTATTCATGTCCAATTTAAAGATGGCAGTAAATGAAAACCAGAACTTTTGCTAAACTGCAGAGCAAGCCAGCACTAACAAGTGAACAATTGTCAGTAGAATAGGACTGCATTATGCCGACCAACATGAAAATATTGGCACAATGCCTAATGTCTGGCATGGGCTAGAGGGGTATAGAGCCCCCCAGCTTTGAGCTGTGGAGCAGCAGGACTGTGCTCTCTGAAATGATGGAGCTTTATCCAAAGCTTTGCGGATGAGTTGTTTGGGGAGTTGGGGATAAGGTAGGGTGGTGACCATCCAATATCCTGATCTCAATAACACTCTTGTTGCTGATTTTGATTGCCATCAATCAGTAATCTAGTAATCTAGTAAATAGCCTTTCCTGGACAGTAGAAAGAGTTCCTCCAACAAAAGCAAGATACATTTTTAATAGCTTTGATTTCAGAAGAAACAATGAATGACCAGGTTTCACAATCCTTGTAGTTTAAATAGTGTACCTGGTAAACATGCTCTTTTAAAAGGTGCTCCATTAAAGATCAATTACAAACTGTCTTTCTTACAAACTGTTTTTAAGAAGACATTACTTCTAAAAACAATTGCATGCAGTTTTCACAAAGCCAGTGTAGATCTGCAACCAATGATTTTTTTTTCTGTTTGCCCCCAGTATTCTGAAACACACAGCTTTTAGCCGATGCTCCCAATAGACTTAATAGAAGAATGGAGTTGCCTGTGTAAAGAAAGCACTGTTTTTACACCATTAACAAGCTCAAAGTAGCTTTAAACTTCATTGGTAGAATTCTGAGGGCCCTGACATTTAAAACAAAGCACTAAGAACTTTGAAAGTGCACAGGTAGTTTAATTTTCACTAAACTAACTTTGCACTAACTTACTTTCTGTTCCCCTATCCTACCTATTCATTTATACTCTTCAGTCAACTACCTAAAGGTACTGTGTGTATAAAAAGTCTTTTTTAAAGTAACTATGCATTGTTAAAGTTCTCAGTGTCTCGTTTTAAATATCAGGACCCTTAGAATTCTACCAATGAAGTGTGGAGTTACTAAAGAGCTTGTTAACGGTGTAAAAATAGTGATTTTTTGCATAAGCAATAATATGCCCCTATCGTTAGCATTGTAAGCCAGTTGGAAGCATATTTCGAAATGCTGGGGGGCAAACGGAGGTGGGCTGTTTGACTAAAGTTTGTACTTGTTATCATGTTTCACTATACCCCAAGTCCATTTCACATCAGAGTTCTCCTTTAAATGGGTAAAAGACATTTTAATGTGAAATGTTCTGATATTAAATGATAAATATGTGCTGTAATCTATTGTGTCTGTGCACTTTTGGTGAACAAGTGTGACGAGTATGAAGGTTAGTCCACACTCAAATTTGTAGTCTGCTAATGTACAAACATGGTTCTTTACACAACCAGTAGTGGTTCTTCTATTGCATCACTTAAAGACAGATATTGTAGCAGCTTTATGTTTAGGAGTGTAACCTGACTCTGAACAGTTAATTACTTTTATAACTTTAATTTGCACAGAGTTCAAATTCTCAGTTCCAAAATAGACCCAACTCAATTATATCTCTAATCAGGACGATGAAATTAACACATCTTGCTTGTATGCGAACGCTGCGTGCGGAAGTGCTGGGTGTGTGTGTCTGTGTTTGTCGGGAGGGGCTTTCTTAAGCGCTGTGAAATCGTTAACACTTCATTGTCGGAGGCTGACTGCATGAGATCACATGGCTGAACACACAGGGAGGCTAGGCACCACTCCATCTGCCGCCTCGTGATTGAACTTCAGCACCTCGGCCTCCGAGAGCCTCCGCCAATCTTAAATGTCATCACGGACTGAGGCCAAAGCACCAAGTCCATCATTACAAGGGCATATGTGTACCGGGCCTTCTGGGGTCAGGGGTGATTTGCACCGAACAAATCCAGAAGATTGAACCACCTCACCTGCTTTCTGTCCATCCTCGCTCAACCCTGTCGCTCTTAATCCACCCACGCTGCTCTGTTCGCCAGCCTACAACCTCCTCCTGCCCTCATTCTCATTGCATTAACATGTGCATAACAGATCACAGGCATGCTTTGATGGCGCACCAACAAGGCTGTGCAGAATGTGCTGCTACCACTTGGGACATACTGACTTCCATACTGAGTTTGTAACAAGGTTTGCATGCATGATCTACGGTACATTCCTAAAAAATAAAGGTTTTTAAATGGTTCGTAATTTGGATGTACAGCTTTCGGGAAAATATCAATAACACTTTTTATGAACTGTAAATTTACAATGGCAAATGTCATACTATAATATAATAGTATAATAACTCATAAGTGCACAGTACATTATAGTACAAATAGAAGTATTTCACCTCATAAAGAGAGATTTCATATTGCCTTTATAATTTCTGCTCATTAAACATGCTAACATAAGGCATCTTGAAACCTGTCTTTATGACATGTTATGTATGTTGCTATTAGCACTTATTAGTTACTATATAAGCTTATGACAATCATTATAAGTAGTTTTTTATGCTATATAATGCATAATCAATACACGATTCATAAGAAGTGTTACCAAACAACATGTAAGGGTTGTGTTCTACATTAAGAACTTTTAGGTTAGGAGTATTAATCCATAAATATCTGCATCTATCCTTCCACGCTGTTCACATGGTCTCTGAGTCTTCTGTCACCAATTAATTAATCATTGGTCTGAAACACTTACCGAATTTTACAGACTATAAGGCGCAGCATATTATAAGACACACTATCAATGAATGTCTATTTTCATACATAAAGCGTACCAGATTATAAGGCGCCTAAGTAAAAAAAACAGTAAGCTTAGATTTACAATATTTTCAATTAGCAGCAGTGTTAGCCGCAGTTAGCAGCAGCGCTACCCGACAGCAATACACTGAGGAACCCTGAGTGTTCAGGTAAACCAGTGCAAAATCAGCTAGCAGTTTGTCCCATGTAGCTTGTTATAACATGGTAAACATGCAGACCACAGTCTGATATCATCACCTCTGAATGGTGAAAGAGCTGGCACTGTGGTTAGCAGCTAATGCTAATACTGCTCCAGCCTCAGTGCTTCATTGAAACTCATGTATAACACTGTACTTCAACAGAGTAGCTTTACAATCTCCTTACAACCTGACTGGTACAATTCATGCATAAGGTGCACTGGATTATAAGAAGCACTGACGATTTTTGGGAAAATTAAAGGATTTTAATACTGGACTACTGGACTTCTTTTGTTGCATCATTCCAACAAACCATTTAAGTAGAGTGTTGTCAAAGGCCATTTTATTCCTGTGGGCTTTAGCAGCTACATCCCACGACCCTGGTAACCAGGAGGCTAGAATAAGATTGAGAATGAAATAATAATATATGGTACTGGATAGTACTTATTGCTGGTAATAAATATTTTTAGACCTGGTATTTAACGTACTTTGTATAATATTAGACAAATTGTATATTATACATTCTCTTTATTGTGTTAAGTGGAAGAAAACATATATGGGTAACGGCACCTGTAAAAGCCTTTCATATAATAACCTGCATAGGCCTACAGTATATGAATATTTATAAAGACTGGGCCAGTTGTCATAACACTTTCTAGGGTGAAATGACATCAACATTGGTAAAAGCAGCCTTGAGATTTTGATGCCAGTTTTGGAGATTAGGACAGTTCAGTCATAAATAGTCCTATGAGCAGTACTGCCCTTCATGTAAGTGTTATCAAAATGAATTAATTTTGTTTTTAATAATTAATAAAATGTGGTGTAATATCCAAGGGGTTTCCTTAGAAGAGCCAATTTTGGTTCCTTAAAGAACCATGTATTTAATAGAGGTGGGCGGATCGATCCAAATATCGATAATATCGATACCAACGCTGGTATTGGTATTGAGCAATACTCGTGTAAAAATATCGATATTCAAGCTTTTTTCTCTGCCGCACGCACTGACTGCTGCGCACGAGGATTCACCACAGTCTACTCTCTGGTCTCTTGTTGTTGCACATGCGTCACATGGCTCAGCAAAGCCAGCCAAACCGCCGCAGGTAGGCTCAGCCTGGCCCCGCCCACTCAGCGCTCTCCTCGAGTCGACACGCCTCTACCTCAGGAGATTAGTGTTGAGTGATATTTTTTTACACTCTGTTTATTTAAGAAAAACTTGCATTTGAATTGCACTGAAAGGAAGACAATTCCTTATTTTTTATTGTTTTTCCAAATGACAATTCTATTAAAAAAAAAAGAAACAAAGAAACAAAGAACTAGAAAAGATGTCTAGTGAGGGGAGAATTTTTATTTTATTTTTTTTATATTTTTTTACTTTATATTTAAACTTTGTTTTGTTACTGTTCCATTGTTTCTAAACAAAAAATGTTGATTGTGATACTAAAGTATTTTGTTATCACTTACAATGTTTGGTGAAATTATATCCTAGGTTTTTGGATCATTTGGATCTATAAAGCTTAAATATTAAAAAGTATCGGTATCAGTATCGATATCGGCAATACTGGCCCTGCGTTTACTTGGTATCGGATCGATACCAAAATTCCTGGTATCGCCCACCTCTAGTATTTAATAGGAATACATAAGTTATTCCACAGGATACGCTCCGCACATATCAATTCTACAAATGTGATTCTTTATTGATTTAAAGAGCATAGGTCAATGGTTTATTGATGTAGCTATGCATTTATAATAAATCTATTGTTAAAAAATAGCCTTGCATGCATGTATACCCTGGAACTCAGCATTATGCTTTCACCATGAATGTGTAAGGACTCCTATTGGACACTTTATAGACATATACCAAGGTTCCAGAACCACCAGTACACTAGGTTTTCATTTCAGTGGAAAACCTAGTGTACGACAAGGTTTAAATTGCTTTCCAGGAAAAACACAAAAGCAAAACACAAAGGTCTACATTACTTCATTGTAGTAGAAATACAGCAGATAAAATGTTGAGTCATGAATGATTATTTGAGTTGAAACCTGATCTTGACAGAAAATGAGCTAAGGCCAAAGCATTTTAGTTTGAAAAAAATAATGTGTTGTTGTTAAAAACTGAAAACAGGTCCCAAAGACCCGAAGACCTAACCCTTATAAGGTCTATGGGTCTTTGGGACCCGTTTTCAGTTTCTAGCTTAATAAAAATTATACAAATAATTATTTTTTCAAGCTAAGATTAGGAACATAAAAAATTAAATGCCAACTCCCCTGTATAACCCCTAAATTAATTGTAATTTTTTTCATATCACTAATATTATCGTTATCTCAAAAATACCCTGCAGTAAGGTGATATTATTTCAGAGCCATATTGCACCACCCCTACTGAGTGGATTAAATTTCTAATGAAATTCTATTAAATTATACACTATAGATTTGCTCATTATTGTGTTTATAATATAATCAAAACAAAAAGCAGTTCTATTCATGAATGTGATTTAACAAAGATAAAGGGAACAAATTTAACATATATATTGTTAAAACTACTTGCAATTGGGCTGAAATAAAACATCTGCTGAGTCTCAAACCAGAAAGACCAGAAATGCAGTGAGACCTTATAAAAGGATTAAACTCAAATAATCATACATGACTCAACATTGTATCTGCTGTATTTCTACTACAATGAAGTTTTCAGAATCAGAGTAATGCAGACTTGAGTTTTGCACCTGACACATCACTGCTGACCATCTCACCATCTGACCAAAGACCACAACTAAAGATGCTGCTGAAAGAATGGTAGAAGGGGGCTCACCTTCCCAGTTCTGGGCCCATGGTGTAGAACTCCTCCATGGAGGCATCTCGACGGGATCCCTCGACCCAGTATTCCACTGAGCTGGAACCAGAGCGCGAAGTAGGCATGATGGAACCTCCTAAAGGCAGAGTGTTGTTGTTCTTCCACCCTCTCTCTCTCTCTCTCGCTCTCTCTTTCCTTTTTTTCAGACAGTCCCAAAGATCAGAGGTAGCCAGCAGGACGCAGCATCGCGCGCCCGCTTTCACATCTGGATCTAAGCTGGATCTGGCTCTGGATGTTCTGTTTGTACTATATCGTGGCTTTGCGATGATTGGGATGTAATGGGTCGTATTTGTTTTGGAGTCTGTATTGTTTTAAAATGTCCTCGTGCTGGAGGTTTCCATGATCATTTTTTGAATATATATATATTACTATATATACATATATTTACAGCAGATTAAAGAGTGCGAACGTCTCGGAAAATCCAAGAAAACAACAGTTAATCCCGAACGATTCCAAGCCCTGTGCTTGTATAGTAGCCTATAAACGACTTGAGGGAAAATCGGGATATACCCTGATCATAACATTACACATCAGATCAGCTCAGCCAGAGCAACATCTTCAACCTCCAAAGGGCCTCGCGGCGTGAGACGTAAACAACTCCATCGCGCACCTTTTATTAGCCGACATCCACAACAACACCGAGAACGATCCACCGCGACGCGCGACATCCACACGCTAAACGCGCTCCGTAACGCAGAAAGATGCAGCGATTCCAGCGTCCAGCAAAGGCTGAGATTGATCAAACCGGTCGCATCGACCTACGACCGTATCCTACACTTTTGCGCCGATTCCTGCACGTAAAAAAACACAATCGCGGTCGCTGCCGGTTGCCAGAAATGTCGCTAAGAAAACAGCCGAGATTATGTGTGTGTGTTCATCATCCGAGCCGTTGCTGGGGCTGGGTAGGTGGAGGCTGGGGATGGAGGGAGGAGGTGGAGGGATAGAAGAGGGGGAGGAGGTGGCGGTGCTGTGACAACCACAACCAGCGATAGAGGGAGGGAGGGAGGGAGGGAGGGAGGGAACGAGGGAGGAAGGATGGAGGGCGGGGGGTGGGTTAAGGCTGCCACCCCAACCGTACGCCCTCTGATGGATTCCTACCAATCCATCGCTCCCACTGAATGTTTGAGGCACATGCGCTGAAACCGAGAAGCCCCTCAGTTCACCACCACCATCTCCAAAAAAAAAAACAAAAAAAAAAAAACAAACAGCTCTCCGACGGACTGCACGTGTTTCCACGCAAGATTACCACGAAGATATGACGCAAGATGTCAGTAACTCTGTAAAACCTCTGAAAAAAAACGCATCCTGACGTACGTCCCGACTTGGCTCGTCCTGTTGTTATATAAGTGTTGCTGGAGTCTGGTTTCAGCACCTTGGACAGCTCCTGCATCTCCAGTGGTGATCATGTCTTGGTTGAGTTCATTCAGAGTGAAAGGCTAAGCCTTGTTTCACTGCCTAACTTATATAATTTATTAAAGCTTGGGAAAGAAGAGTGGAAAAAAGACCTTAGACAACTTAGACACATATGTCTGGACGATATGGCCCAAAATGTATACCATGGTATGATTATCAGTATCGAGAATACGACGATACAATGTAATTCTGATATTGATTTATGAATTTTGTACTTGTCAGAGTCAAGACCAAGACTGGGAGTGGCTGAGACTATGTAAAGATATTTTATTAAAAAAATATTTAATCACCTTGTAATGGGTGTCTTACTTAGCTTTTTAGAAAATTAATTTCCCCACCTCAGGTATGATCACAATTTGATTGTCAAACTGTTTTTTCACCAAATTATTTATTAAAGATTTTATTAGATGTTTATATTGTTCTTACTGTCCCTGTAATATAACACATATGAGTCAACAAACATTAATCTCATATTTATTATTTTTATCAAAATATTTATACAAACTTTCAAATAACACGATTGTAATCAGTGTGACAGGGTTGAAAATATTGCAGGGTTGAAGAGACAACGTTAACATTACAATTTTTTTTTTTATGCTTTTATATTTTCTGACTGTTCTGTAATTTATACATGCAATTCAAACATTTACAAGGATTATTCCTAGATACAAATCTCTGGGTGTTGCCAGTGTGACAAGACCTGACTGAATTTGGTAATTAATACTAGCCATAGTTCAATATTTAAATAAGACAATAGCGATATGCGATCATGATATTAAGCACATTATAAAATTTTAGTTCTTTGTTTTTACTTTTTATTCATATAACAGAGTTGAAATATTTAGCCTGACAATCTCCATCTTACAGTGAAAAAACACTTGTTTTTATAGTAGGTCCTTGTCACAGGAACATTAAATGGTGGTGGGACAGGTCTATATAGCTTTAATATCTTCAATAATAAATTTAAAAATCAAAATTTACAACAGAAAATCATAAAAAGAAAGAAAACAAAGTGAATGATGTTGAATGATGGTAATTTCGAATATTTTTGCTGTCTAATAGTCAACAACACATTTTGCTAGTATTGACCCACGCCCTTGACTGGGCAGAGAAGAAGAAAAGAGGGGGAGCAAACTCAGAGTATTTGGGGTGGAGTTCGGGGCAGCTTCGCTGTAAAACATGAAGCCGAAGCCCCCACTCACATGAAGAGAAACATGAGGAAAAAGGATAAAATTAAAGAAGGAGGTAGATGGGGAGGAGGTGGTGCGAGGTTGTTCCACGAGCAGGTAGAGAGGAAGTGAAGGTTTAAATAGGAAAGGAAGTGGGAGGAGTGAAGGCGTGGATCAATCTCCCAAAACTTAGTTATGATACATAACTCCACTTTGCTAGTATTGACCCACGCCCTTGACTGGGCAGAGAAGAAGAAAAGAGGGGGAGCTTCGCTGTAAAGCATGAAGCCGAAGCCCCAAAAGATAAAATCACAACTTTCGACCACTGCAAGGATTTAAGAAGAGGTCTGACTGTGAGAGGCTTGGGAACTCCAGCGTCTGAGTGTTGGAAGTGCGACCTTGTAGTCTTTGAGAAAGCCAGAGGATGAGCTGATGCATGAGGAAGGCAGTGTGGAGGTCAAAGGAAAGAAAGGTAGGGAATAATTAAGTAAGGTGTTTGAAGATGCTGCCAGCCTATTCAAGTAAAGGAGTGGACTGGAATAACAGCATAGAGAGTGAGGTCCTAGGAGTCAGAAATCAGTTGAAGTGGAAAGATGGTGTTGAACGACATTGTGGAATGATGCGCATGGTGTACATGTAGTTTAAAAGCCCCAAAAAGCAGCCGCTGACTCACGTCGCGTAGCAGGAGTGACCGAGGAAGTTAGACGGGGTGCTCATGACGGTCCAACAAGATGGGGGCGACGGTGAGGAAGACAGGGGGGGGGGCGATGGAGTGAGAGGGGGCGATGGAGTGGGAAGATGGTGGCAATGGGAGACAGAAGAGGAGTAGGGAGGACATACAGGCTGCGTCCAGAAACTTTTGCTACTCCTCCTCTCCTACTCCTCCTTTCCTACTCCTCCTCTCCTACCCGGAAGAAGGTGGAGGAATCAAGGAGAGGAGAGGAGGAGGAGGAATGGAGGGAAGGAGCTATAATTGAGGAAATGGGACAGCTGATCCCTTTTTAATAGGATATTGACTACCGATGAACTGAGCCAATCACAACGCTCACTTTCAGCACATGCCGGATACTGCCCAGCCAATCACAGCTTCTGGATAAAGCTTCACATACAAAAATAAAAAACGAGAGATCAATAAACACAATTCCACATTTTAGAGATCAAGCGATTTAGAGATAATATATAAATCATGTTACAAATATGGGATCATTTTTACTGAGCATACAGCTTATATAAACTAAAAATTATATTACTGCTTTACTGGCTGTTTAGTTAGATAAGGAACCTAGTTAATAAATATGCTTATGACGTATATTTGTGCGTTCCCTTCTCCATTCCCACGTGCTCTGTGGGCGTGGATGCAGTGATGTCATTCAAAAATCCTTAAAAGTCTTCCGGAGTAGGAAGCTTTTATGTTCCCTCCGTTGGAAGCCTCCTAGAGGAGAATTTTAAGCGGCTTCTTTCATCTCCTACGGTATTCGGACAGGCGGCAAGATGGCGTCACGAAATCAGTTTCCGGGTCACGGAGGAGAGGAGGAGGATCGGTAGGAAAAAGGAGACACTTTTGGGGTTTCTGGACGCAGCCACAGACTAAGGGTGTGACTGAAATGGCTCCCTATTTACTAGTTAGGGCACTATTGAGTATGTCAGCCATTTTTCTTTGAGTGTCCGAATCATAAGGGGGGATTCGAACGTGATTTTGAGGGCACTAAAAACTCCCATAATGCATCATGATTTATAGTAAATCGCTGCTTACTAAGCGAGCTAAATGTGTCCCAAAATGCTTTGCGGGTCTCGCTACTAAGCAACAGACTTTCACAGATTTCACAGATTTCCAATTCACAGGGTAAAACGTGTTTCAAATCCACAAAATTACTGAGAAAACCACCCAAACAGCTGATGTTCGTCATATTATAACAATATTACAGGGTTTATTCCAACATGATCTTAACTAAAATATTATAAATATCTTAAATATCACTGATTACAAAAATAAAAAATATATATTTAAATGAGTTTATCTGCATATTCGTATTATGTGTTTTGTGCCTTGTATCATTGGACACACGAGACAAAAACGTAAAAACAGTACATAAAAACAACCTTGCAAGCAATGAAAGAAAGAAATAACTTACTCACATATAATAACGATTATAAACACAGCTTCAAATTTCCATCAGCAGGACTAAAAGCTCTGTCTCTGCAGGGTTAGATAACACCACCGAGTTAAATTTCCAAACTCTTTACACCTGGTAGTTTTGTTCACCTGTCAAATCACAGCGTTTCCTCCAGACAATTTCAGATACAACTCGACATTTGGCATGAAACCACCCAATCTGGCAACAATGCGAGCAGGTGTACGCTGCTATTTTTAAGATTTTCTTCATGTAGTTCAGTAATGTGAGGATCATCTTTTGAAACAGCGTAAATATAACACACAGATAAATGACGTCATGATCAGCTCAGAGCTTCACTAACTTTAATTCAGAGCTCAGTTCAGTGTGTTTATGGAGTTTTAAACACGGCTCAACCCCCCTCACCTGTGTGTGTTTAGGCGACCGATGCTGGCGCATGATAATGATGAGTTAGTGTCCGAATTCACTCCAGTTTTACCACTAATTAGTGAACTTATTAGTATCTCCCTACATAGCGCAACACTAATGAGGGAGTAGGGAGCCATTTCGGTCACAGCCTAGGAGAGGAATAGGAGAGAGAGGAGGAGTGGCCAAGCTCGAGAACCGCCCTACGAGACTGCAGGGGGGCGGAGACACAGCCCGCCGGCGGGCCGGGCGGAGGAACACAGGTTGGAAGGGAAAACAGGCCGCGGGAGCGGCGTGGGCGCCGGCAGCGGAGAGGGCGCCGGCAGCGGAGAGGGCGCCGGCAGCGGTAACGGCGTGGTGCCGGGAGCGGCAGAGAGAGAAAGAAGTCCGGAGGGAACCTTCCGGTAGCGGCCAGACCGGGCTGAGGAGCCAGCAGAGCAGACGCCAGCCGCGGCGGTCGGGGAAAAACGCACCGCAATCAAGGAAGGCAGCCGGCAGTAGTGGCGGTGGAGTAGGTGTGGACGTAAGAACAGCTGATCGTGCGAGGTTGGACGCCAGCCGCAGGAGACATAGAGGTGGAGTACCATCGTGAAGCAGGTAAGGAGCGGGAGTCAACGCCGCAGGCAAGGCTGATCAACTGCGAGGTAGTGTTGCCAACTCATCAGTAAAGTGAGTAAAAACACCCTAAATATGGTAGAAATGTTACAAATGAGCTCTAACAAATAAACAACTTCTGTTGCTTTTTAAATAGGCAGTCACTTCTCAAAATAACTTTATTTTTACGTAAATTACATGAATCAGTTTATTTTGCCCTTTTGTTAAATGTTATTATAAGAGCAGCAGTTAGCCGGAACTGTTATTCTACGTTTTTTTTTCTTTTTAGTTTTTTTTTCTGGGTTTTTTTGTTATATATATATATATATATATATATATATATATATATATATATATATATATATATATATATATATATTTTTTTTTAAGTTTTCTTTATTTTTAAATCTATTATATACAAATTGTTCAATAATGAGGTAGCTAGCTAGATGTTCAACGAGCATGTAGAGAGGAAGTGACGGTTAGTTAGTTATGATACATAACCAAAACTTAGTTATGATACATAACTCCACTTAATAATGTTTTTAAATGTATGTTTTACATAAAAAAGAGAATACACTTAGTTATATCAAATTATGACTTGAAAAATTGAACATATTTGAAGTAAGGGCCCTAATAGGCAAAAGATTCAGAGAACCACCCTAATTCAGTTCCTAAATTATCAAATTATTATTTAAATATTCTTCATTGCAGATTAATGATTTTATTCAGTTTTTGCTTAATTAAACAGAACTAATTATACTCTCATCACACTTCCTGTAATGAAATGTACAGTTGAGTCAGTGTTTTTTATGCACTAATGGTATCATTGATATGCTTAGAAAAACATATTGTTGATACAATAAGGAAAATTGTCTTGGTTTCCCACATTTTCTTAATTATGCCTGTAATGATAACTATGTTATTGACTTATCTTACGATATATGGACAAAACTGCAAAAACTGTGAGAGTAACAGTGTCCATATGCTTAGTTACTTTTGGAAACAGCTTTAAGAACTGACTGTTCTCTTGTTGTCTAATCTTTGTATATCCCACACCTTGACAGGTGCCACTGTAGTATGATTAACAATGCTATTCACATCACCTGCAAGTATTTTTATTGTTTTGGGTGATAAGTGGTGTACAAACACTTACATAAATGTGAGTGAAAAAAAATAGATCTTGAGAAATGCAGCCCTGAGTAATACATATATAAAATATTTATGTTTATTATTATTTATAAAGAGCTTGTTAGTATTTGAAAGGTAACATAATATATTTTGTTGGTTATATTTCTTACAGTATATGTCATGATGTCAGTATGCATTTTTCCACACAAGTTGAAAAGAACTGTCCTTTTGGGGCTCTGAATGTTTCAGCGAACTAAGGCGCTTGCCATCAGCAGCCAGAGCCCGAGAGAGCACAATTGGCCTTGCTCTTTCTGGGTGAGTACCCTCCTAGTGTTGGGTGTTATAGTGATGGGTTATTTGTGATAAGTTATTAGTAATAAGGGGAGTCCTAATGAGTGGGATAATTAAATAAAATTATAAATAAATAAAGTTCCCATGCGCTCATTAAATCCTCCAAAATATTTGAACTTTTTTCACTCATGGTCCTCCTATTCTGAACGCATACTTCAGTGTGCTATTCCAACCAGCCAATGCTGATACACATACTGCTGCCTTAAAGGCACAAATAATACGTCATGGCCAGCCGCATTACACAGGCCTAACCCTGATTGAAAATGTGTGGGATGCTACTGGACATGCTATTAGCATTTCACCACTATCACAAAATGTGCTGAAACTGCGTGGGAATATTCAAGCATTGCATGGGTTATCCCAGGACACCATTAGCAACCTCTACAACTCTGTCCTGATCCAATATTGAGAGACATGATTTACTTACTGTATGTGTTGCTCAAGGTGTAGCTCAATGAATATTTCCTATTATTGTGAATTTAATCATGAAGTCAGTGGTTACACTTCACTAGATTTGCTGGAAATACCCAGTTTATGTACGATAAGGTGCACAGATGTGGCTTCCTAAGGATTAGCATAAATAAATCCATACAGTGGCTTAGATGTGACAGAAAGCGTATTACAGGGCATCTTCCAGAAGATGATTTACCACAACAGTTTTTACACAACAGAAGCTGCAACCATTATACTAATAAACTAAACATCTTCACACAAGCAGCTTGAAAATCCGTAAAACTGCACTTATTTTTAGATTTTTATTTGAATCATTATCAATCTTTTTTCTAATTTTTCTAATTCAGAATTTAGCAACCCCTCTCTTTGATTTTTGCATTGCATTGTGAAATAATGGGATTAATCATAACCACACTCAAAAATATGCATAGCGGATATTCGAGTTTACTAAGCTTTGACACTTTTATATACAGTACTGTGCAAAAGTTTTAGGCACCAATGCAAATCCATTTATCTCAGCAATATGATTGTTTTTACCTGAAAAAAGCACCACATATGATTTGAACAGATGCAAATAAACATGCATACAGTAAAACATAACAAGTAATTCTCATCTTTAACTAAGTATGTTATCCTGTGATGGATATAGAAAATGCTTTTTCTTTACTGATATTCCCACAGGTGCCTAAAACATTTGCACAATACTGTATATGATATACTACATGCTCAAAAACTAGTTGGTATCGGTAGTGAGGTATTGAGAGTGTTAAATGAGAGAATATAAGTCAGATTTCATTTTAATGGTTCTATCCAGTTTTAACTCCCCTTAATCTTTCAATGAACGGCTGTGTAAAAGTATAGGTGAGATCAGCCTATTAAAACCAATTCTACCCAATATCGGTTCTATAATATTGTCATGATGAGCCAGTCCTGGCCCTGTGTCTGCCTATTCAAAGAGTGGTGGCTCAGGGGATAAAACACCACTGAGCAAGATGTTGCCAGATGTTTCGATATTTTCAATTACAGTTTAATCATTGTAATTGAATTTTCCTAAGAAAGACTGTGTTTGGAACAGATATGTATCCAAACCCTATTGATGCCCATTCCCTTATCAGCCAGCAACCAGTGGGATACAACAACATCCTAACAACCAAATGTAAGACCACTGCAACTATATAATAACATCCTAATTATAACCAAAATAATATCTATTAATAATATTAATAATTTGATGTCTTGCAACAGGTTTCTATTTCAGGTTTTAGTAAATTTGTTTTATTTAGAGATGTGCATGCAGAAGTGCAATAGTTTACAAAACACTAACATACACTGACATCCCAAAAGTGCTGGGATAGTAGTATGTGAACTAATTGCGAAATGTTACTTTATAAGGTGAGGTGTTATCTTGTGAGTGGGGCTGAACACTGGCCATCATGCTATTTGATCAGATGGATGGGGCATTCGATTTTCGATTTCGACCTTGTAAAGCATTTAACATTTCTTAATCCACAGGGTCAATACTGAAAGCCCCACAATACAACGTTTTTAGCTTCCATAAGACACAATAGTAGGTCCTGTCCCATGAAAAACTCCCAAAATGAATCCCTGATTTTTTTGTCAATAGCATGTTGTTTGTCAATGACAATTTTTTCAAGTTTTAAAGCTCTGATATGAAGTTACGGAAGTAAAAACACATTTTTGTGAGGAGGAACATGAAGCCTGAAACCCCTCCTCCTAATCTAAGATGCTTTAAAAAAAACAATCCCTACTTTGTTTACATGTTTATGTCTATCTTCGCAACCCTCCACCACCTTTTCCTCCTTTTTACTCGCTTATCGCTTCTTCTCTGACACCATTTATTAGAGAGAGTGACAGGCTTCCTGCGACAATCAGAAGCTGCCCAAACTCCAGCCCAAACATACTCTAGGCATATTCTGAACTGTCAAAACGGATCTCCAACACATCATGAAAGCTACAGTGAATTTCCACACTTCCACTCACAGGGTTATTAAAATAAAGGTTATATAAGTTTGTGCCTGTGCAATAAAGCACTTCAGAAATAAAGTACAGTAAACAGAGCACTTAAAACCTCGAGGGTTCTAAATGAGTAATTTTTCTGTTCTTTTTCAGCTCTGAGCACACTTTTATCATACCACCATAGGCTGTTCAACATCATAGTCTGCCTACCAGGATCAAGTGTGTTGTTTGGGATTTGCAATAAAACAAAATGATGAACAGAATGGCTTTGGGTCCTTGAGGCCTAGTGGAAACATCTCTTTATATTTTAACATCATAACTGCTCGTACTTTCTTGCTTATTATCTCATTCTCTGTAAAGGTACTGAAGAGAATAATGAACAAAAACGAAGAACCAATGAGCCATTAACACTGTATTAAACATTAGGCCAATTCTTTTCTCCCCAGAGACAGACTACTCACCAGACCTGATCTCGAAATAAATCATTTTGCCACCAACCCCCTCAAGTGACTCAAACCATTAATGAAAGTGAAGTCAACTCCCACACCGTACAGCTATAGAGCTGAAGGCCCTTGCCATTAATTGGTTTCACCACTTTTTAATTAAAACAAGCAAAACTATTTATAAAAAAAAGTGTCCAACCTGCATTCCTGGCTTTTACCTGTATTATTATAATTATTATTAATAGTAATATTTTTATTATTTATTTATTTGTTTTTCCATATCTAGACAACAGCATGTATGAAACTACATTAACAGATGCAGTTTGATTAGTGTTTTGATGCAGGGTTACAGGTAGCACAGTGTTAATTGGTAAGATTAGCTTAGACTCACATTTTAACTCTTTCTAAGTTCCAAGTAAAAATGTTTGCATGTCAGCAGTAAAAGCAGTAGTATTATACAGTTTATTAAGACTTCTATTAACTTCCAACTTTTCTTTGTCGACATGCTTCCACCAAATCAGCCGACAAACAATTGAAACGAAGTCTTTATCTAACTATTTTTTATATCAAAATAGTTATAATAAATATGTATAAATGTTTAACTGGAATTTCATCAACTTGGTCTTGGACACCACTCTCACCAAATGTATTTTCTGTACAAATACCATGTGAAATATTATTTCTTCTTCTTTTAATCCTCACTAATGCACACTAACACTTCTGCAGCAGTTCAGGGTTTGAACTGGATCGTTTTGGTTTATCTCAGCAGTGCTGCACTATAATTTGATCAAATGTAATTATTTCTTAATAAAATGGAATTTGACTTTTACTGTTGAAACATTACACGTACTGGTATCCAGTATCAACTCTAATATCAAGACAGGCTCTACCTCTGATCTCAACTGTTTACTGTCATCTGTTTATATATTAATATGGTAGACATTGGCTTAATGTCTTGCCAAGATAGCAATGAACGTCTGTTGTTGTTGATAGTCTGTTATCTAGATTGTTTTTAGTAAGTGGTGCACCGGTGTTTTTGTTTCCAAGATAGCAATTCGGGTGAAATGTACCTGAACACACCTCATTTCAGACCACCACACCCATCAGCGTAGATATGTTCACAAGCATGGTTGTAGGCACAAGATGTGAAAGTAGACTGTTTGCAGGGTGTAAGATAGAAATGAGCATAGCAACACACCTTGCACAGGGTGAAAGATAGGGTTGCTGCTCTGTTTTACTTTTTTCTTGCTGAAATCATTGGTTTTATAAAGAGTTTATCTTGTTTTTTTTTAAGTAAATGTCTCTATGGTCCATTTTGAAGCACGGCTGTGAGGATTTGATTGCATTTAGTGACAAAAACTTCAGGATGTTTGATGATCAGCTCTTCCCATCATCTCAGAAGTATCAGATATAGAACCATCATTCCAGAGAACACAGTTCCACTGCTCCACAGCACAGTGCTCCATCCCTCTAGCCCATGTCTGGCATTAGGCATGGTGCCAATAGGTTCATGTTTATCTGCTCCAGGGAGACGTATTCTACAGGCGGTTTGGATATATATACTGTTATACTGTTGATGGAAATTGATGCTGGACACGTGAGACAGACTAAAAGCTCTATAATGGCAGATCATATGGTTTATTTCACTCCACTAAAACAGTCAGACTGTAAAGGGCACCTCATAATAATGATCAATAATCAATCCTGTCCAATGCTTTAAAATATACTGCATAAACCAAATGGAAATGTTTTGTGTAGTATGAACACCATCATAAATAGGCAAGTCAACAAACAATACTATCGTATCGTATTGTATGTTTAAATTCTATCGTATATTTTACAGTAATGGACAGTTCCACTATCAGAGATAAACATGCCGTAAAATAAGACTAGGTAATAGACTAGACCAGGGGTGCTACTAGTCTGTAGCACTCCATCCCATTACACTTCATTTTCCAAAACATATATTTTTTTTGCTTCCCTCCACCTACTGGCTTGGAAAATATCTGGCCCACAGCCAACCTGAATTGCCGACCCTTGGACTAGACTGTTGATGAGCACAAATTATACTGAGATCTCAGCCACCAGGTTCATGTTAGGCTTACATGGGTGGAACATGGGTAAAGTGGGTTCCAGGTTGACATGGATTTGGTCATGAGTGGGTTGTTTTTGGAACTCAGTTGGGCTTCCTTAATTACAGCCAAAGTTACAGACCCACAGAACCCAAGAGTAGACCCAATACTGACATAACTATAGGTGCCAACATGGAACCCGTTGACCAATCTTTCTGGTTCCCAGTTGTGCTGCCCATACAGGCCCCACATGGGCACATAATCTGGAATTTTGTTATCTTAATGTAAGATAACAAAAAATGACATCAGAATAATCTGATATTGAGAAACAGAAAATATATTTTAAACTTTTAGAATATGATTAAACCTAGTTTATAGAAAGTGAGCAAAAAGATATATATTTTGGTTAATAATGGGCATAATTGTAGGTACATATTTTATTCACAAATGTAGAATATGAACTCACTCTGCACCCTTCACTTTACTTTACTTACTCACACACACATCTGGATTCACATCTATCCAGTCCCTACACGTTAACAGCAATGTAAACATCTGTATAGTCATAGTTGATAAAACTATCAGCTGGTGCATTTGAAAAATGGAATAATGTACAGTACTAGTCCATTTACTACTCATTCAATGTTTTTTTTTTTTTTTTATTGTAAAGGAATACTACGTCATCCAGACTATAAAGGAACACACAAGGGATCATGTAGTAACTTAAAAGTGTTAAACAAACCAAAATACTCTGTGAAGCATTTAGATGCTCTTATCTTGGGTGCTGTTCATTTGTTGATGAACTTATCCTTTGCAACAGAGCTAACTCTTGGTCTTCCTTTCCTGTCCTGATGAGAGCCAGTTTCCCATTACCGTTTTTAATGGTGTTGGGACTGAATTTGAGGATACTTTTAAAGTTCTTCAACTTTTACAGAATAACCAATTAGAACAACACTTAAACAGGGCTATTCACTGTATACCAACTCTACCTCTTGTGCCACAGTGCTGCCTGGTTAAGCTGAAAAAATATTTTAAGAGTTTGATTCATTGTGTGTAGTCTGAGTCAAATATTTAGTTTTTCAAGTTTTGAAAGCATGACTGAAAAATCTTAAGCTTTTTGTCTTTTTTCATTGTTCAGAAATTACCTCATTCAATTACAACATTCTTTTTTTCTTACTTTTGATTTTTAATATGAACTGTCAAACAAATGAGTGTTGCAAATTCGATATAATGTTCAATGTAGCAATTAAAACAAAAATAGCTTTAAAATTGTTATTATTTATGTCTCGATGCTTTAGACCTGCAGTTTTAACGGCAGCCTCCAGATGGCGGCAAACACCAAGCGATCCTCCTTTCTTTCTTCTTCTCTCTGTTTTGGTGCTGAATGTTTGCTATCTCTCAGATTTACAGTCAGAGCATAAAAACAGTTATATACACTGTTTTAACTCGGGTTTGGCTGCATGGTCACCTTATACCTTGATGTAAACACAAACTGTGACATGTTTACTCGTAAATGCTGCCCTTTCTAGTCTCTGAGAACTTCAAAGCTCAGGAACTGAAATGCTAAGCTGGGCTGTTGGACTCTGGTCAGACGTACAGCTGTTTTATATTTGCTCTGTAAAGCATATGGGCTTGGCTGTTGCAGTGGAGAGATGGAAACATGTTCCCAATTATCTGTGTGACACAGTCTCCTGCCTTACCTCAAAAAAAAAAAATAAAGGAGAGAGGGGTAAAAAAGTTGGAGTTAACGGGATTTCGCTGCTTCCTGAAGCCGGCCTGGAAAATATTGATACCTCTAAATGACTCCAATGTATTATTAAAGAGCATTACCGATTCGATTTCCACGGCCTCAACAGGGCTATCAGACCACAGTGATTCATCTGCTCGGGTCGGTGGGGAGGTGCAGGCCTAAATGACTGTATTTTCAGACCATTGTAAGTGCCTCAAATTGCACCGGCTAATTTGACACAGCAGATCTTCTTGGAGATTTTACAAGCCTAGAGAACGAGAGTGTGGTCCATTAGCAGCCAATGCGCTCTGTGCACTCGCAGGAGCGCCGCGACTTGTTTTCTCGGCTTCAAAAATGGAGATATTTTTGTGCATTTGCTTTCTTCGCAGTTGGATTTGGGATACATGTGAATACATTCGCTTTTAAAGCTCTTACAGCTCTGTAAAATGCAGCAGGCCAGGCTGAACTTTTAACAAAACTATAAATTGCAGCATGTTTTTCATGATTTTGATTATTCAGGTTTCAGGGCATTGTTGCAAAAAACGAACAAATTCAACCATCATTGTTAGTGTGTAAGACTGGTGGAAGAGAACATGCCAAGATGCATAAAAACTGCAATTAAAAAACAGGGTTGTTCCACCAAATGTTGATTTCTGAACTCTTAAAACTTGATAAATATAAATATATATATATATATATATATATATATATATATATATATATATAATAAATTATATACATATTTATTTATATAACATATTTATTTGCATTATTTAAGGTCTGAAAGATCTGCATCTTTTGCATTCTGTTATTTCAGCCATTTCTCATTTTCTGCAAATAAATGCTTTGAATGAAAATATTTTTATTTAGATTTGGGAGAAATGTTCGTAGTTTATAGAATAAAACAACAATGTTCATTTTACTCAAACATATACCTACAAACATATACCTATTGTTTAAACTGTTATACTATATAAAACTTTAGCATTTGTTTTGTTGCAGTAGAATATTCTTAAAAAAGTTATTGTTAGCAAAATTGTAGGGCCAATATTTAAGGGCCATATCGCCCACCCCTACCTGAATAAGAACCAAAAACAGTAGTAAACAATCATTTTATCTATTGACTGATCCAGTTGGCCCTGTGTGAAAACAAAAAGCAAGCTCCTCAATTAACCAATTATCAAATTTCCTTCAATACGGAGTGAGTAAATTAGTTCAAATAAACACACATCACTGCTAAACACACACCCAAATTGACCTAAAGGCTTGTTTTACATTTCCCAAAAAAAGGCACCTAGACAACCCCTGTACGTTTTTCAATATCTATATGTTATGTTCTATGTATATGTTCTCTGGACCGATAGGTCAAATTTGGTAATATGTTTAAAAAATGAACGTGTTAGTTAGAAGTTTCCAGATTAATCATATGCATTAACATGTTAACACTGACAACACTAAAATACTATTCTCACATAAAGACTGATGATCAAGGATCAGCCATATACACAGAACACCTCACATAAAGCATGTAATAGTGTAATAGTCTGCATATTTTTCTTTCACACTGGCCCAAATTGTTTGCAACTGGTTGCATTATACGTATGTTGGTTTCTATCTAGTGACCAAAAAACACAGCCTCTTTCGTTTTTCATGCCTCATGTTCCTCTGTCACTTTGCACGCGAAAGTAGGAACAGCGAAAGCTAATTAAAACTCATAAGTGTTTCATGTTTTATTTCTGCGCATTTAGGCTCGTTGGCTGGTAAATAATGAACAGCGCAAAAGCGAGGAAATCAATTTTCCAGCTACGGGAGCAGAATAAACAGAGCCAGTGTGTTAAACGAAATTAAAGGCAATCACACCTGAGCCTCGTGGATAATAGGCGGCAGGGTCCATTAAGAAATGCTTCGCGCTGAGCTGCCACCAAAGGAGGCCCTGTGCCACTTTCAGATAGAGGCAGAATGTTTCCTTCTCAGACGTCCAGAAAAACAGGTGCCACATTTCATTTGCAGCTCCAGCCTGAGCAGCATGCTGCGCATGAAACGCATGTCTTGTATTCATTTTTAGGGACAAAAATAGATGAAAGTGATTTTCAGACCACAATGAAGCCGTGCCCTTTGATGTTTTCTCCCTTCTTTTTTCTAATACAGCTTTGCCCCAGAACCCTTAATGTGAGGGTAGACTCGTGAGGTTGTATTGCCCACACTTGTAAAAATAAATGCACCAAAAAAGAATATGTTCTTTGGAGCTGCGCTTTAGAACTTTTTATTTCGAAAAGAACAGGAGAAATAAGGGAACACTGAGAAAACTATGAGAGGGTTTCTTTTAAATCTGATGTCCATAAGTTTTTGGATTTGGGGGATTTAGGGCCCTCTCTGGTGAGAATGGGTAATTGAACTGAGCATGCATGAAGAATCATTTTAAACTTGGCGGGTGTGATGCGGTCTCCTTTCAGAGCGGATGAATCTAATTCCAGGTCATGTTCAGTCAGAGAGAGAGAGGGCGAGAGTGCGCTCAGTCAGAAACTTCACTTCAAATGCACACTTTATATTAACTAGCTCCGATGTTCCCTTCTGAAGTCTCTATTGCTCCACCAGTCGCTTGCGTTCAGTAAAACTGAGCCGGATCCTCTTTTAGAGGCTGTACATGTGTGTAATGTAAGTACGTAAACACGTGTGACATGGCCAGAAGAATTCCCACGAAAAGCGGCCCGATACCCCAGTTTTTAGAATTAATATATTAGGTATTAAGCCTAGCAGGGATGGTTGTTTTAGCACACTGGTACAATTAAACATAATATTTTGTTCCCTCTTTACTCATAAATGCTTCTGCTTTCAGTTTAGAAACAAAATTATACAGACTTCCACTTTAAGAAAGGTTCATCACTCTTTTTTTTACTTGCAAAAGTGGTTCTTGAATGCATACTGTACAAATCCTTTAAAGTAGTGTGGCAGAATTCACTTCCTTAAGTTTAACTATTAGTGTAACTTTGTTAATGTATGGACAATACTGTAATGTAAAGTACTAGTCAACTAGTCTTTAGTTTTTTTTTTTTTTAACAAAAAGTGTTTAAAAAACAGAATATATTTTATACTTTAATTATGCACATACATGGTATTTTATCTCAGTGTTTCTCATATTTACTTTGACTTTATTTAATTATGGGTTAAGGGTTAAGAATTAACCCAAGATATTTCATGTGTTATCTGGTCAACTTCATAAATTTTTTGTATACATTTATACCTGCAACATATCACAAAGAAAATGGAATAAGGACTATTTAGAGCTAAAAGTAAAGTAAAAAAAAACATAGTATGCAAAATACTTTAAAAAGACCTTAAAACCTAAAACCTTAAAAAGAGCTTATGGGTACTGGACTGAACACAACAATAGAAAATGTGTGGAGAATTTATAAGCTAAAATTTTACAACAAGGACCTCCTACTATAACCCACCATAAAATGTGTTGCTGAAAAAGGCCATTTTTTAAGCCCATTCATTCTGCTCATTGAGAAATTCAGCTTAGACACCACAAATATTGTCATAAACAACATGGTGCCGACTATAAAATAATGACAACGGCAGTGGTCTGTATCTTAACACAAAACACCATCATACAGGGAATGACAACACCTTTAAAAACAGGTTTAAACATATCTTGAGGGTGAGAGTAATTAAAAATAAAAATAAAATAAATAAAAAAACTAACAAACAAGAAACACATGTTAAATGTGCTATAGGTGTAAAAGTAAGATTTTTACCCAAAATTAAGCAAGGAATGCTCAGTGCTCCTAACTCTTGAGCTACAATGTATCTAAGAAAACACTGCCCATGGTTCCACAAAATCTCACTCCATTTCCCAGCAACTCTTTCCCTAAAAACAGTTAATTGTTGTGGAATCTGACTTTTTAACCTCTTTGGCAAGAGGTTTGATCTGTATCTCACAGAAAGCACAATTTGTACAGCAATCTACTGTACTTAAGAAATAACAGTAAATTACTGCTGAATTTCTGCCGAAAATTTATAGTGCAGTGTTTTCCAAACAGTCTTCGGGGTCCAGTTCACAGTTTCACCTTTGCTCAGAAAGCTGCTCTTTGCTAAATCCCAGATGGCCATGCTTTAGGAGAAAAAAAAAAGAAAAAATAGAATTGAAAAGGTTTATTTGCCTCAAAACAATAGTGGAAAAAATTCTGGTGCAATATAATACAATAAGATGAATCGTCAGTGTTGGACAAAGTCTATTAACCATGTACTTTAGTTAAAGAAGAGTGTGTGTGTGTGTGTGTGTATATATATATATATATATATATATATATATATATATATATATATATATATATATATATATATATATATATATATATATATTGTTTTGTTAATTTTGCTCATTTATGATACCGTCAGATACCATCCAACAAACCTACCAGACCACTCTCTCTTTTAAATGTATGTATTCAGCATTGCAAGACATGGTCTCAGAAGCATTTTGATGCCATTTATTCGAATATTTTGTCCCATTCCCACTAGAAATATTGCTGCTTTCAAATAAATAAAGCAAAAATCGTAAGGACTGCTGCTTTAAGGATATCCAATCACTGGATTTTGAATATAAAAAAAATGATCTTTAATAATTTTTAAACATCTACTGTTTTTAAAGAAAGTCAATTTACTGGCTTACTCATGTTAATGTGCTCTCCCTACAAAAAAACATTAAGGTCATCTCCATATATCGTACAATAATTTGATAATGTAGGTATTGTGGCAAGCCTAAGTGCATTAAAGTAAATATCAATATAAAACTACTTAAAACTACTTGAATACAGTAATTATTTTTATTTACTTCATTCAATTACTTTAATGTGCACCCATGTAAAAACAAAAAGTATAAGTATATTTTTTAATACCAAGAACTATCAAGGAACCATTTTAGTAACCCATTTTAAAGGTGCAGGCAGTAAACCACTTTCAATCCCAACAAACCTGATGCTTCGATATTTTAATAACCATGTAAAATCTTCAGATCTGATGGTGTAAAGATCTACTCTCAGTCAATCTCTGAGTGTTGTCCATAATTGTGGAGATATTCTGGTAACACTTCAGTAAAGGCGGATGTTATATCACCCTTTTAAATCCCATATTAAGCCTTCACGAGCCAGTAGATGGAAATTAGCTGGCTTTTAGTTAACACTTTATTGAGCAGAAACTGGAGGGAATCCCACAGAGCCTTTAATGCCCCTATTAGACCTTATCACACATATAGCTGGTAAAGAAATGATCGAGCCTATAACTGCTAATTAAACAGCTGCTCTTCATTACTTTATAAAGCAGTAACAAGGCAGAATAGAGTACTTTAAAAAGCATGTTTATATGGTGTTGTCGCACTGGAGTTCTGCCACAAGTCCATGAATTAATGGTTTCGGTGAAAACGTGTAAAGGCTGTGTGGCCTTTAAAACGGCTGGCACATGTTGTAATAAAGAGCACACACACACACATGTATTTTGTGCCATGTGTTCAAAGTACAGCATGAAGTTTAGTCCATGACCAACTGGTGTAAAACAAGTTACAGGGACCTTTCAGTTCCCCACATTATTTCTGAATGAGTGTTAAACGTATAGTGCACCTTTCTAAAACTATCAACACTATTCTTCACTATTCTTTACATTCAGCACTAGTGTTATAGTCAAGATCACTGCAGCTGAGTCTGAATCAAGACAGACACTAGGTCTCATCCAGAGGTGGAAAGTAATTAATTACATTTACTCAAGTTACTGTAATGGAGTAGATTTTATGAGTAATTTGTAATTTTTAAAGTAGTTTTTAAAATAGGTAATTTTACTTTAACTCAAGTACATTTTGACACAAGTAATTTACTTTGCTACATTGGGAAACTCCCCATTACTGAGTGAAAAATAAAATGCTGGGGGAAAAAAACATTTGTCTGAATAAAAAAAAAAAAAAAAAAAAATTGGCACGTATGCTCGCGCGTGGAATAACGAGCCAATAACGTCTTCATGCAATACAAAATGTGCCTGCCCCGCCGGACAGAGCTGTCAGCTTTCAAAACTTCCACATCAAACCTGCGAAAGCATGTGGTGTAAGTACTTTTATCATTAAACAATCTGCTTCAATGTTAAAAAAAAACATATAAATAGCAGTTAAAGCATAGCAATGGCAAGTTAAAAAATAAAGAACTGTAACACTATAAAA
Organism: Astyanax mexicanus; assembly: GCF_023375975.1. Lineage (NCBI taxonomy): Eukaryota > Metazoa > Chordata > Actinopteri > Characiformes > Acestrorhamphidae > Astyanax > Astyanax mexicanus. The sequence goes on along the minus strand of NC_064423.1, from coordinate 18,598,682 downwards.
TTACAGTTTATAGTCACCTACATGACCATAATCTTTTAACAGTAAAGAAAAAAAATGGATCATAGAAACCTATGCCACTTGTTTTATAAGGGGGTGTGCTGAACAAATACTGCCTGAAAGATCCAAATTATTATGTGGAATAATAGTTCATTAAAAACTATTTAATTTATGATTTGTTTTTACTCTTTACATCAAATAATTGAAAGTAACTATGTAACTTTTACTCAAAGTACATTTTTAATTGAGTACTTTTTACTTTTACTCGAGTAGATTTTTAGATGGGTACTTTTTACTTTTACTCGAGTAGATTTTTAGATGGGTACTTTTAATTTTACTTGAGTAGAATTTTAGCAAAGTAAAGGTACTTTTAATTAATTACAATTTTTTAGTACTTTTTCCACCTCTGGTCACATCTGAGTCTGAGTCAAGACCAAGACTTTTAGTAGTCAAATCTAAGTCAAGATTAACACTAGGTCACATCTGAGTCTGAGTCAAGACCAAGACATTTAGTAGTCAAATCTAAATCAAGATCAACACCAGGTCACAACTGAGTTAAAGTCAAGACCAAGACTTTTAGTAGTCAAATCTAAGTCAAGATCAACACTAGGTCACATCTGAGTCTGAGTCAAGACCAAGACATTTAATAGCCAAGTCTCAGTCAAGACTAAGACCTGGAAACATCTGAGTCAAGGCCAAGACTTTTAGTAGTCAAATTTGAGTCAAGACCAAAGCCAAGACACTTTGATTCTGAGTCAAAGCCAAGACTTTAGTAGTCAATTTTAAACCAGGACCAGGACACAACTGAGTCTGAGTCAAGACCAAGAATTTTAGTATTTAAGTCTGAGTTAAGACAAAGACATTTAGTAGTCAAATCTAAGTCAAAATCAACACCAGGTCACAACTGAGTTAGAGTCAAGACCAAGCCTTTTAATAGCCGAGTCTGAGTCAAGACCAAGCCTGGGACACATTGAGTCTGAGTCAAGACCAAAGCCGAGACATTTTAATTCTGAATCAAGGTCAAGACTTTTAGTATTCAATTTTAAGTTAAAACCAGGACCAGGACACTACTGAATCCGAGTCAAAACCAAGATATGGTCATGCCTTTTCTGTAGCTGCTCCAAATCTTTGGAGTAATCTTCCACTTTTTATAATGGAATCAGCTTCAGTGGATATTTTTAAGTCCAATTTAAAAACCTATTTATTCTCTAAGGCATTCGAGTCTTTAGCAGATTATACTTTTAACTTTGTCTTGGTCTACTGTTTTGTCATCAGGTTCTGTCAAATGATTGTTTTTTTTGCTAGTATATTTACAGTTTTTTCCATTTCCTTAATGTCTAGTTTTTGTTTTATTTAAAATTAGGTTTGTGTTAAGACTCAAGAGTCAAGACCAAGACTTTTAGTAGTCGTGTCTGGGTCAAGAACAATACTGAGACACATTGATTGAGTCAAAACCAAGACTTTTAGCAGTCAAGTCAGAGTCAAGACCAAGACTGGGACACATTGAATCTGAGTCAAGACAAAGACTTTTAACAATCATGTCAAGATCAAGTACGGGACACAATTAAGTCTGAGTCATGACCAAGACTTTTAGTAGTCGTGTCTGGGTCAAGAACAATACTGAGACACATTGATTGAGTCATGACCAAGACTTTTAGTAGTCAAGTCTGAGTCATGACCAAGACCGGGACACAATTGAGTCTGAGTCCAAGACCAAGACTTTTACCAGTCATGTACGAGTCAAGACCAAGACTGGGACACATTGAATCTGAGTCAAGACCAAGACCGGGACACGTTAAGTCCAAGACCAAGACTTCTAGTAGTTGAGTGTGAGTCAAGACCAAGACCGGGAAACACTGTAACAATAAGTAGTATAATTATTAGTATAATTAATTTGGAAATATTTTAGCATATCTTAAAAAGGCCCACATAGTTCTATTTTAATGCCAATTAAACTGATGTTAATCATGAGAGTAATGTTGTTATTGGGGGTGAAGAACTAAAGTCTAGGCTAACGTACAGGGTTTAATGCCTATATACAGGTAGCATATGGAGTATAAACTGTATGTTTTAAAATTAAAATACACTATTTATGTGAAAAACAATCATAGTGGGTGTGTCCAAACCTTAGCCCTCTACTGTATGGGCACACATTTAAAAACTCGTCCCTTTTTAAAGTCCATTATAAATCAAAGTCAGATCACTGAAACACATCCCAAACTGTGCTGTCACTGTTATATTCCAGCAAATCCCATCTCTGCATCTGTTCCTGCACCTCAAGCCCAATCAGGGCATTCAGAAAGCTTCCCCTGTGACAGAATCACCTGACAAATCCTCCAGCGGACTGAGCACAGAGCAATTGAAATGATTAGAGAAGAAAAGGGGAAAGGAATAAAGGGAAATCAATTTGGTGGTTGATATTATTTACGTATCTGCATGCGACAGGCCGTCTGACTGAAAGGGCTCCCGTCCTGCTGTTCGGGGCCTGCGAGAAGCCTGCCAGGCCTGGTCTGGATTTGCATTTATATAGTTTCAGCATCAAAATCACATAACACATTTTTATCTTCATTAGGAGCCTAATAAGGACAGACTATCAATGCAAATCTGGAATATTAATAGCATCTTCCACAGCAAAGGCTAGAGGCTATAGATGCTTTCTCTGGGAGTGCTGTATTCGTGCATGTGATGCTCATATACTATACAGTCATAAACAATCTGCTCGGAGTGAAGGATGCTTCTCTCTGAACCTGATGGAAAAATCTAAAGTATTTATTTCAGTAAATATAGAAATAAAACACATGAAGAGTATAGACTAATCTGAACAACAAAACAAAAGAAGTCCAAAGGAATCTGCAATGTGTACTACTAACACTGTTATAGTTTATAGCACTCTTCTTGTATTTACTTTTTTTCCTCATTGAGTAGTGTACCTCTTGGTGAGAGATAACTGACTGCTAGACATGGTTCTACAAAGGGCTTTGAAAAGGGGTGCATTACTTGACAAATTGGCTGTCGACAACACCTTAATTTGCCTTCATTTACCTTCATTTGCAGTGGTGTCATGGATGAGTAACCTGGACTACTGAATCCTGTATCGTCTTTATTAACAAATCCAGGTTCTGGAGCAACATACTGCCCCGACTGCTGCTGTGATGATCTGGGGATCCGATCATATATCTCAATCAGTCACTCCTAGTAGTGATACGATACACAATAACAGCTCAGTAAAATTTAGAGAACGTTCTGCAGTCGTATGTGTTTCCTCTCATGGGAAAGCATTTTTAGCATAGCGAGACTTTATCATTGTATTATTTTCTTGGAATGCCAATTAGCCTGATTTTTTCAGTCAATAAAGCATTTATGGGACCAACTGAGACACCAAATCTACAAATCTATGAGTGTGCAGAATCTACAAGCCCAGCTGCAACATCTGAAAATAAATATGCTGCAGGATACCATATGGACACTTTATCTTGTACAGTTTCACCAGTATGCTTAACCTTCTGCTCTAATACTGTAAAATAGATTTAGATCAGATATACAGCTCTGGAAACAAATTAAGAGACCACTTCAGTTTCTGAATAAGTTTCTAATTTTGCTATTTATAGGTATATGTATATAAGTAATATATATGTAAAATTAACATTGTTGTTTTATACTATAAACTACAGACAACATTTCTCCCAAATTCCAAATAAAAATATTGTCATTTAGAGCCTTAAACATGGAAATAAGAAAAAAGATGAAGAAAGAAAGTTTTTAGAAAGAGTTCAGAAATCAATATTTGGTGGAATGACCCTGGTTTTTAATCACAGTTTTCAAGCATCTTGGCATGTTCTCCTCCACCAGTCTTACACACTGCTTTTGGATAACTTCATGCCACTCCTGGTGCAAAGATTCAAGCAGTTCAGCTTGGTTTGATGGCTTGTGATCATCCATCTTCCTCTTGATTATATTCCAGAGGTTTTCAATTTGGTAAAATCAAAAAAACTTATCATTCTAAGTGGTCTCATATTTTTTTACAGAGCTGTATAATCGTTACATTCACAAATAAAAGGTTTATTCAGTTTCATCAACTTCTTCTTGGTGCATTATTTTTTATCAGCTCTTTTTATATATAGTGTATAATGTGTACTGATAAGCTTCATTAGAAAGTATTTGTTGCTTAATAGCTTTAATAGCTTTATTTCTATCATGTAACCACATTAGATGGCACATGAACATCAGCTGATTTCCACAGAGAGAAGACAGTTCCCAGTTTCTACGTAAAAGCATTCCTGAGGCCAATTACAAGCATACTAATAAATGATTTTGACTTTATTTCACTCTTGATCTATTTGGACCTGATCTTGCTGTTGTTTCTGGGTAAAACAACTTAAATTTACTGAATACCAGACTAAGTTAGCCTAATACAAAAAAAAGCAGGCCTTCCAAATGTCAGATATAAGAGAGGCTGATAAGCTTTTATTCATTCTCATTTTATTTGTTGTGTTTAAGGAATGAGAAAATCTCTCATGGTCTTTACAAAGTCTCACAGTAAGACAATGCTCCAAAGCATGAGAGCAATCCACGGCTAAATGACTGAAAATAAAATTAAGGTTCAAATGTGGCTTAGTCATAGTCTTGGCTGTTGATATGATTTGGCAGGAACTTAAAAGGCCAATTCATGGTTTAAAACTCCCTCCAATATGGTGGAATTACAGCAATTGAGTGAAAATTGGGTCAGAATCGTTCTACAGTGATGTAAAAGACTGATCTCGCGTGAGATGAAGCATTTGATTGCAGTTGTTGTTGTTTTTTTTTCCTAAAAGTGGCTCAGCAAGTAAATTGTGTTTTTCAGGGAATTATTTGTTCACATGGGCAAGTTCTGTTGTGTCTGGTGTTTTTTTCTCCTTCCATAAATGAAACCATGAAGTTCTGTTTGTCATATTTTACTGTACATGTGTATAAGGATCTGAAATTACTTAAGGTTACAAATATGCAAAAATTACAAAATCATTTACAAAACTATATTTGTTTCCTGACAAAAGTCTGGAATCAATGCTATAGTTGAAGGACATTGGCTGGATTACATGACTTGAATGAAATGCAGACTAGTTAAATAAGCCAAATGCGTTGAATAAAAGATGAAAAATGATAACCAGAAAAGTGCAGGTCAGTATAGCTGATGATAAGATCTTGGAGACCAGCACTGAAGAGGAACGTGATGATGATGATGGTTTGGTGAAACCTAAGGTCTTGGCTGTGGTCAAAAATAAAAGGGAGTGAATAGAAGAAACGTGGGATGAAAAAACGACAAGCACATGAGTGTGAGTCAGCATGGCTGTGGATTAGAACTTGTCCTGCCCTAAAGGAGAACATACAGTTGGACAAAGGGAAGATTAGGATTGGGAAAGAGTGAAAATGGATAGGAAAGTGAGTGAGAGTAGGAGAGTGAATCACAAACAATTCATTCTAGATGTGAAAATATTGATAAGCTTACATGGAATCTGTGTTTCCATTTAAAAATATGTATGCAAGCTCACATAACACAACCAGAATGAACAATTTAGAGTTCAAACTCTTTCACTATCTTAAAAACTGAGATTTAAAAGACGTTGCAAATATTCAATAAAATCTGATAGAAAGATAAGAATATTAATAAGACGAATATAAATTGGATTTGCTATGCAGTGCTTTGCAATGTGTATCCATAATATGTAACAATACTTCAGATTTTTGCTTATTCTCACACATGCTCCTAAAGCAGGGGTCTCAAAGTAGCGGCCCGCGGGCCACATGCGGCCCGCGACGCGGTTTCATACGGCCCCTCACGGGTTAACAAAATAAACATACATCTGGCCCGCAATTCAATTTAATTATTTATGCTTTATTATGTTCGTTTTCATATTTTATCTTAACTTGTATTTTGGTGTGTGTGTGTGTGGTTTTTTTTTTTTTTTTTTGCTTACGCTGCGTTGCCTGCTTTAGTAGTCTTCAGTAGCCTTCAACAGTCTAACCTTCCAGCCGTGGTGTGTCCACTAAACTCCGTAGTTATAAACATCCTGAGGTTAGCAGCGCGTTTATAATGTAATCCGAGCAGTGCCTCCGTGACGCTGCTCTAAACTGCTGCTGTTAGCTGCTTGGGCTGAAAGATGAACTGTAGAGAGCTGTATTATCCGGTTAGTGGGGTTATTTTATTTCATACACAGAAGAACTTACAAATTTTTAAAAACGCTCCAGACTGGCTCCGCTGAGCCCTGTAGCCCGTGGCTGGGCTGCAGCTCTGACTAAGCAAAGACTGCGGGCTTGTGGTGCTGCAAGCTGCAGCTCCGACTAGTGGTTGTATGAGGAACTGCTAAATCTGAGGAAATGCTAAATCTGTCACAGCTCACAATTTTTGATTTTATATTTATTAAGCCTTATTTCAGTATCAAACGTTTTGATCAAAGTTAATATAACTTATAAATTAAAAGGATTTATGTTAATAGAGCAACAAGCAACCATTTTTCCATGCAACTGTAATATTTGATTGAATAAATAGTATATTGAGAGTTATTTAACATTAAGGAGTAATTACATTCATTTTGTATTACATCTGGTTATATTTTCTTATATTTATAAGTTACATCTGGCCCTCAGAGGACAGCCAATATGCCAATGTGGCCCTCGGCAAAAATGAGTTTGAGACCCCTGTCCTAAAGGCTCCATTTTTTGATATAGGTTTTTTGAGGCCTACGCTCATCACCAATACTCATCATCCTTAAGGCAAGCAGGGGTCGAAACACAGGCAGGCAGGTACATCATAGGCAATTCCATATCACAGCCTAAAAGAAGAAAGGGTCAAATACAGAGGCAGAGGCTTCTCAACCAGCTTAGTCAAACATGGGGGGTATATATGAGAGAAGTAATGATATCACAATATGCTGCTGGTGGATAAGAGTGGTGGGAAGAGCCCAAGAGAACCTAGAGCTGAAAAAGTCCAACCCATTTCTATCTCTAAGATACTTCTGAATCGACAAACAGATCAAGGACATAATATTTGTTAGGGCCAGGAAAAACAGGTGGATTTGGAATTTAGGAACTAGAGCCTTCTTGGGAACAGGAACCTTTCAAGGTATTGGAACTGATGTCCTAAAGCAGAGGTCGGCAAATAAGTTTGGCTGCAGGCCAGATATTTTCCAAGCCATTATGTTGCGGGCCACAAAAAAAAAAAAATCTGTTTTGAAAAAAGAAGTGTAATGGGATGGATTACTACAGACTAGCAGCTCTCCAGCCCAGAGGGTTGTTGAACCCAATAGCAGAACAGTTGATCCCAAAGCAGGTAAACCCATGAAAAAAAAAATAAAATAAATACATAAACACCCTGCTCCTCATGCAGAATTAAACCTGTGTCGTCAGGGTCGAGGCCCAATACACTACTGCTGCCCCGCCTAGTGAATTGGGACACGGCTGGGAAAAAAACGCCCTTATGAGGAGATAGGGAGCCCAAAACCGGTTGGAAAAATGAGAATGGGCGGAAACTAAAGTGAAGACGAGCGCTACAGAGATACAACGGAGGGATGTAAATAAAAGCTAGCCAGAGAAGCATTTTATTATTATTTTTTTTAATTATCGTTCATTATAGTTCAAACAACCTCACGGGCCAAATGTTTCATGCTTGCGGGCCACATCATTGCCCACCCCTGTCCTAGAAGTGAGAAATTTACAAATGTACACAACAACGCTTTTTACGTTTTTTTGTTTGCTTCTGCACAAATAGAAGCACAAACAACGACTGCAGCAAGCTTGTGCGCCTCCATGTTGACTTCTGATTCTCAAAAGTAACGAAAGTCACTACAGTCCTTGCGGTTTTTAACAGACAAATTGTTTGTACTATATGTGAATAATCAGATGAATATTCCAATTGATTGTATATTTAACAATTAATATGTTTAATGGACAGCACTGCATAGGGTGTATTACACATGCAGCTTATGGCTGCATATATGAGCTAGTTTGTGGCAGATGTATTTCATTGATTTTAAATGGTGCACACCAAACTTATGAGTACTACTTCTGCCTACTTGTGGAGAAATTGCTAAATATTTTAGCAATCAATACTAAAATAATTTCGCAATATTTTATGGTATTTATGTGATAATGATTCTCTCTGCGCTATAAAAAAAAGTTTTTTTTTTTCTTTTAAAAAATACACATTAAATTGTATTACTGCATACGATATGATATGGCACACCCCTAATCAGTACATAGTGACCGAGATATAAAAAATACAAGAATTTAACAGAACAAGAACAAGATATGTAACAGAAGTCAATGATCCATGATATCATTATACTAATAAGACTAACAATGCATTCCAAATATCTCAATGTATCCACGACTAAAAATAAATGTAAAATTATTAAAAAGTAAAATAAATGATATATAATTTGATATATAATGGGAAATGAGAACAGTGTGAATTTTTCTTTTGCTAAACACAGTAAAAAAAGTAGTACCCTGATGTGATAATTAGCGGTGTTTATATTTCAGGGTATAATATCGTTCACAATATAAAAAAAATGTAGGCAATATTATTGCGTACAATATAATATGGCACACTGCTAATCTGTACATAGTAATTTTAAGAATTTTAAATGCCCTTTTTTGCTGTTGTTTGGTTATGTTCTTTGAAGGAAAAAGCTCATGCTATTTTAGATTAAATTAAATGGATTTAATAGAGTCTCTGGTGAACCCTCGAAGGCTCAAGGAAGGTTTGCTATTGAGAAGACTGGCCTGGTTGTTACTACAGGAGGACAGTCCTTCATGGATGAAGTCTTCTGTACTGAAATGAGCGTGGAGGCTGCAGGCTGCACCTGCTGAAAGACTTTTTTAAGCCTAAACCAATACTCATCATCCTTAAGGCAAGCAGGGGTCAGAAGACAGACAGAAAGGTACATCATAGGCAATTCCATATCACACACCAAAAGAACAACCAGCTTAGTCAAACAAAGGGATATATGTGAGAGAGGTAATGGGGTCATGCTAGGCTGCAGGTAGGCTGTAAGAGTGGTGTGATTGGGTGGAGCACTACTTATTTTCTTGTGATTCCACCGTTGCTCCCATCATCCCAGTCGTTTGGTGTAAAACGGTCAGGATGCCATTGATCTTTTTCTTGTCTTGACTTTATGATAAAATAATTCATATTTCATATCTTCATAGGTTTTAAGTCTTGCAAACTGTCCAGGCTTGTGTCCACGTTCTTCTGCTTTGGCCAAAATACGCTTCTGTTTCTGCTCCATAGTTGAACAGCTTGTCATAAAAAGTCCACCAGGAGGATGACAGGAGATAATCTCTAAAGAAATCGAAATTGCAGTCTTGTAAATATAGTGATCCTGCAAGATGCTCAATTTTTTTGCAGCATATAAACTGCCTTTATATATTTGACAATGTCAAATTTTAGTGTTTTAATGGACCATGAAGGATCATATTTTCTGTAGTAACTCAGGGAACATTATTAAACATGAGCTTAAAACACTGACAGCTCTTCTCAGGAGATTTTCAGCCACCATAACCTAAGTCCCATTTCCACACTCTGGTTTGCCAGTTTTGGAAATGGGCAAGCTGGCTATTTGTCAGCTGAACAGGTAATCACTGAGCTTCAGTAAGGTTCACTAACCAAAGATGGTTAATTTAGCACCACCCCTAGCATAGTAGAGACAGGCATTTTGGACATTGAAACATATAGATTTACTGATCAGGCACAGAGTGAAATTAGACCGTGTAGCATCTGGCAACCTGCATACGGTAAGCTTCACAAACACTCAATTCAATTCAATTCAATTGTATTTCTATTGCGCTTTTTACAACAAAAGTTGTCACAAAGCAGCTTTACAGAGAAAAACAGGTCCATGTCCACGTCATAAGATGAGCAGCACCACAGAGATGCCAAACATGCTCAATCCAGTGTTCGGAATTTATTACTGATTGTTCCTTTAAAATAATGTTCCGATTGTTCTCCAAGTTTCTTCTAGTGTACAATTGGCACAACTTGAATCTCCTGTGCCAAGGTGGAGACACTACAGTACTGCAGCATGAGTGTGTTAATGCTTTAATTATGACTATTAATAAATGTACCTCTAGGAAACCAGTGTCTAGGAATTTTATCTGCCTTAAATAGCTGTGAAGATCAATAAAGTCTGAACTCGACCTGAAATCAATAATGGTGGCAACTCCTAAGAACATTGTGTTTACATGAATTCTATACACAAAGGGAGACGGGGTGTGTGTGTCACAAAGGCAGCTGTTGGACAGGGGCTAGGCCAGAGGGCAGGAATCCACTGCACATCTAAATGAGAGCTGATATTTATTTATGGATTTTTCATTATAAAGAAATGAAGTAGCAGAGGAGTTTTGAAGGTTATATGTGATCTACAGTGGCTTGGTATTCATACCCCTTGAACTTTTCCACATTTTGTGGTTATTTTATAACCACACACTTAAATGCAATTTACTTTTATTCAATTTTATTGAGATTTTAAGTGATAGACAAACACAAAGTATTGCATAAGTATATAGTTATCAATACTTTGTGGTCCTACTAAGTATATCAATACTTAGTAGAGCCACTATTCACTGCAATTACAACTGTAAGTGCTTTGAGGTTTGCCTCTACATTGGTCTCATCTGACCACAGAACCTTCTTCCACATGTTGCTGCAACTGCAAACAGCAACTTAAATGTTTCTTTTAAAAATGGATTTCTTCTTGACTTTCTTCCATAAAGACCATATTTGTGGAGCGCATGACTTGTATGACTGATAGTCGTCCTGTATACAGATTTTCCCACCTGAGTTGTGGATCTCTGCAGCTCCTCCAAAGTGACCATGGGCCTTTTGGCTGCTTCTCTGACCAGAATTCTCCTTGCTTGATCTGTTAGTTTGGGTGGACGGCCGTGACTTGGTAGGTTTGCAGGAATAACCCTGGTTTTTAATCACAGTTTTCATGCATCGTGGCATGTTCTCCTCCACCAGTCTTACACACTGATTTTGGATAACTTTATTACACTCCTGGTGCAAAAATGCAAGCAGTTCAGTTTGGTTTGATGGCTTGTGATCATCCATCTTTCTTTTGATTATATTCCAGAGGTTTTCAATTTGGTAAAATCAAAGAAACTCTTTGATTTGAATTTTTTTTAGCGGCCTCTTATTTTTTTTTCCAGAGCTGTGTGTTGGCTATAAAGGATTTCTATACATTCTAATATACAATGTCATGACATTGTATATTAGAATGTATAGAAATCCTTTATAGCCAACACACAGCTCTGGAAAAAAAAATAAGAGACCGCTAAAAAAAAATTCAAATCAAAGAGTTTATTTGATTTTACCAAATTGAAAACCTCTGGAATATAATCAAAAGAAAGATATTATATTATGCAATACTATGCAATTATTATTATGCAATTATATTATGCAATACTTTGTGTTTGTCTATCACTTAAAATCTCAATAAAATTGAATAAAAGTAAATTGCATTTAAGTGTGTGGTTATAAAATAACCACAAAATGTGGAAAATATTATATTATATTTATAAAATCTATGTTAAATGGACATATTGGGAGCAATGTTTTGGTGTCTGCATTTCAAAAAAATACTACAAAATGTCAAAAATCACTTTTATCAATTTTTACTGAAACACTTGAAAGCAAACAGGTACTTCTCACATTTGACGTGGACTGAGTGTGTGTGGACTGATGCATTGTTTCATTATTTCAGCAAATATCTAAAGTGCATCACTTTACTATCACACACACACAATCTGCAGGACCCTGAATGCCGTTGCCGCATCCCTCATATCACACGGAAGAGAATCATAACAAATTAGCCACTATCCTCAAGGCAACAGCAGCCAACAGGCGCTGATAAATGAAACAATAAAGATGAAAACCTAATCTTACTATATTGAAATGTTGGCCATCGTCATTTGGCAGCGTGAGTTCTCATTGCTCTCTCTTGAATGCTAATCGAATGAGGGTGGTATATATATGTGTAAGCATTCCTCCTTCTCCTGGGTCTCGCATTTGTCTGATGGATCCTCCGTCTCGTCGCTTCACTCCTCAGAGGTTTAGCAAAGGCAAGGACATCATTAAAAGCTTAGTGAATCGCCGGCTTTAGGAGAAACACTGCCTGTTAGCTTTAATAATGACATGGCAAGCCCCAAGACACATGAGCTCTGATTCAAAATCACAGAAATACCCGCCTGAGGGAGACAAGTCCAATAAGGTCTTAACCCTGGATGTGTGACCCCAAACAGAGGTCAATTACACAGAGACACTGACCTTATCAACCAAAAAAGCCTATTTTCCCTCCGGTCCTTTTAAATGTCTATATAGATTTCAAGAATGATGATTTTATTGAGTTTTTATTTGGTCAAGTAGCTAAGAAAAAAATGATCTATTTTGGGTGCATGTTTATGAGCAGAAAGTGACATACTGTAGTAAAGTAGACAAGATAAGGATAAGATAAATATGATAAAACAATGTGTAGTTGATGTTGTTGTAAATATTATGTATGTATAAACAACCAACAACAGAAATGTGGTGAATAAATTAGTTTACTCTTTATCGTTTGACTGTATTTTTCCTTTGTTTATGCTTGAATAGTATATTTGACACTGTGGCCAAACACACGACAGACACTTACAACTTATTAAGAAGAGGTTTAAACCTGTAGGAATAGTCAGGGACAGGCAAGATCAAGCAGAGGGCAGTCAAAATATACAAAACAGGTATGCAACGAGAAGCCTAACAAAACAGCAAAGGGCTAAGCAAAAAAAAAAGGTTGATAATACAAAAAAAACTAAAGGACGACAGCAAAAGAAATGCGGGGTAGAAGAGCTATGTAAAACTGATTCAATAACAGGCAACAAGAGACTGAAACAGGGGGATATTTATACTACTGGAGCCACATGAACCTGATTAGAACGCCGGGAAGTTAGAACGCCAAAGAGTCACTTGACCAGGCATGTCTGGGGGGTTAGACGCAGGTGTATCCTGGGAAGTGTAGTCTTTGGTAAGTGAATTAGAGTCTGTGGCAGGCAGACAGACAGAGACAGGTCTATTGGAAATATTCAAAAATTCATTATACTTTTTTTCTGATTCTTTTGTGTGTTCATTTCATTTAAATAAATGTGGCATATTTTGCCAAAATATTTTCTGTCCAAATTGTTCAGAAATGTAATGAATAACTAATGATGGCAGCTGATTCTGGGTTGCCAAAAATACTCTACTGTCATATTTACAACAGTGTGTGTCATTAAATTCTGCTGTGCACAAATGAGAACTTGCAGCTGTGCAAATGTGAAGCTAATTTAGGGCGTATCAGTGTGTCTTTGCTATCGTCATGACGGGAAAAGTACACCTTGCACAAATGTAAAAGTTTGCATAGTTGCTAACAGGCGCAGACTATGGTTTGTTTGAACATCTGATTGTTGAGGTCTGTCTAGGTTTTTTTTTTTCAGTGGTGCACTTGTGTTTTTCATTGCCAGCGATACATTTATGTGAACACACCTCACTTCCAGACCACATCGCCCATCTGCATAGGTATATTCATTCACAATAGACACTCTATCCTGTCTATTCCTGCTTACATTGTGTCGTCTGTTGTCCAGGGTTGAATTGTTTGTGCTATTCTTCACTGCACATGTTCATTTGATGGTCACATTAACAACATCACCATCACTAACAGCATATATTCATATATTCAACACTATGCACTGGATAGAACTGGATTAAAGCAGTCTCATCTAAGACATGTTCCATGATATTACTTAAAGTTCCTCAAAGAGCCTCTATTGTCCTGTCTCACAGAGAGAAGAAATGACTCTGGGTTTGAGCTGATCTTTGTTATTGATTATTTAAATCATGGGCTTTGCATTATACTGTTACATCGTTGTTTGGGTGAGGTTGATGTATTGATTGATACTGAGGATACAGTTTCTGTCATGGTCTCTTTTTTTGCATGCCACTTGGTAAGAGAAGTCAGAGAAATCTTGAAGCCATTTGAGACTGTTTATAACCTTTTCGATTCACAGCTTACCCGCCACTTAATTTATTATTTACCTACTGTAAGTGCTGTCTCGTCTGGCACTTAGCTGTGCCAGACAGACAGACAGCGCGGGCAAGAAGGGGTAGTCTAGTCTGCCTCAGCAGAGCAAGGGCCAGAAGGATATTAAACTGATACGCTTCAGATTACGATGGATTTGAACTGTGCATAAACACTAATAGGCTTAAAGGAATAGGTCAGACAAACAGACTATTCAGGCTTTAAAGTATTGCTGTGATAGACATATATATACAGTACCAATCAAATGTTGGAAAAGCCTTAAACTGTGTGGTTTTTCATTGTTGTAAAATATTTTGCATTGTAGATTAATACTATGAAGACTGTGAGAAAAAACATATGCAATTATTTATTAAACAAAACAAGTGTTAAACAAACCAGAATATGTTTTATATTTTAGATTCTTGATATAGATGACAATTTTGCACATCTTGGATGGATTTTCTCAGTCAGCTTTATGAGGTAGAGTCTTCTGGAATTCAGGCTTTCAGTTAGCAGCTGTGCTGAACTCATCAAGAGTTAATTATTTGAATTTCTTGCCTCTTAATGTGTTTGAGAGCATCAAGTTGTAAAGTTGTGAAGAGGTAGAGTTGTTATGCAGTGTATAGCCCTATTTGAGTAATGTTCTAATCCATATTATGGCAAGAACTGCTCAACTGAGGAAAGAAAAATATTACTTTAAGAAATTAAGGTCAGTCAATCTGAAAGAAAAATGTCAAGAAAGTTTCCTTAAGTGCAGTTGCAAAGACCATCAAAAACATTATGATGAAACTGTCTCTCATCAGGACCACATGGTAAGTTTACCAGAGTTAACAGCACCCCAGATAAGATCAGATAAGAAGCATTTTGAGTATTTTTTTCATGTTTTACTAAATGATTACTTATGTGTTCCTTCATAGTCTGGGAAAAAAATACATTGAATGAGAAGGTGTGTCCAAAGTTTTGAGTGGTACTGGTCCAAAATTACTTCTTAATAAAATGAATTAAATTGAACTAAATTAAATGAACTTCTGTAAGGTGTATCTTTTTGTGGCTCTATTTTAGTGATTTATAGCGCATCAGTCCATTGCAGAACCGTGCAGCTGGATTTAAGGTGTGTCAATGTGTCTTTAGCATCGTGAGGGCACAAAATATATACCTTGCGCAGCTCAAAACACGCAAAAGGCATGGACTAAGTCTTTAATTAATCATGGGTGTGTGTTGGGCGTAATGTGAAATAATCAGTCTGTCACTTGCCATTCCCTTTAAGAGCCAGGTGCATTTTGACTTTGGCGCGTTCATATCTTAACAGTGCGGCGCTTTGTGAAGGTATGGCAGCAGCTTATTTAAAGGGACAGCAATGTTATTTTATTCTTTATCCTACGAATGGCAGCAGTTTATGTAAATCCTGAATGGAACTATTGTTTTGATGATGAGTTTATTTTGATTTTGTAGATAAAAACATTAATTAATCTATAAATGATGATGATATTAATTTATGAGACACTAATTCAGCTTTACTTTTTTATTATTATTTGTTAGCAGCATTAGCCTTGTAGCTCCAGAGCAAAACAAAAATAGCAAACTTTTGACATCCGCAAAACTATTTATTATAAATTTTGTTATTCAGACAAATGATTCTCTTTGTCAAACTGTTTATCAGTATATCAGACTGTAAGAAACACAAGATTCCTATTTTTCATCACTATTTCACTCTTCCAGTGTCAAAATGTTTCAGGGTCAATCAGTCATTTTCCGCATAACTTTATTATTAACCGTGACTCACACAGGCTGCAGATAACCAAATAAAATTTCACAGGAATTTCACATTAAAGTTTAAAACGGTTGAGGAAAGGAGTGAGTGCTGGACTGTCTGAATATATGGTCTAGCCCCCATGGATAAAGGTGCTTGTCTGGATTTGAAAATCCACTTCTTAGGTCCTAACTGAGGTGGTGGCAGAAGCTGAAGCAGAGGAAGAAATGTTTTCATACATACTAAGTAGGGTGTGCACTTTTTTTCCCGGCAAAGCCTTTGTAATGCAATTGGTGAACATCATATAATCACCCCTACTTTGCATGAGCGCTAGAGGGAAAACGGTGTATCAAACGGAGAACTCTGGCCCATATAACAGTTAGGTCACGTCCCTGCTCTCTTCCCAGTCCTCTGGCACTTTTCCCCACTAGGTTTGTACAGCTTTGTATTGATTGCCGCATTTAGCCAAGTTCTTAGGATGCCTTTTAACATTGTTCTAACTCTCTGCCCCGAGAGATACTTTATCCCACTGAAAACTAGCGCTGTATTCATGCCACATCCCTCTGCATTTACAGTGCTATTGATTTTTTCAGGAGGACGCTCATAATGGAAGGAGCAGTTTCGAAAGAGAGGCTCATTTCCAATTTAACTGATTACTTCCAATGGAAGTGGATGGGTTTGCTTTGGCATGTTTACTAAGTGAACGAGGGCCGCGCTCTTTCATTTTGCGAGGCCGTAAAATAGGAGTTTGATGAAATTGTGGTGAGGTCTGTGAATGAGTGAAGGCAACAGATAATACACTGTCTGTCTGTGTGGCACACCACTGATTTATTCCAAATCAAAAAAAATTACAGAGGCTTTTCCCTGTTAAACATGAAGGTGCCAGAAAGGATTTTCATGCAAAGCCAGAGAAAGACTACTTTCAATTTTCTATTATTCCTTTCAATGGATGATTCTTTAAAGATCCCTTTTTAGTAATTGAGATGCAATGGTACACCCTTAGGACCTTCTAGGCCCTTTAGAGAAGAACTGAAAAACCTTTCTGCTCATTTTATTTAATAGAATCGTCATATTAGGTGTATTTAAACTCTCCTGGCATTGGAATTATTCTTCCAGTAGGCTAGATAGTTAAGTGGTAGGAGTAGTAGTTTATACTGTGTTCTGCTGGTAGAAACCTACCAGCACCTACAACCCCTCAGCTCATTCATTGCTTAGACCTCCAGGAGCTTTACTGAAGACCTTGCACTTCACAATAACCACAATATGCCATGGCTGGACAGAACTCAGATAAGAAATACTTTATTAAATAAAGTTATGATACAAGGGGTAGTGAAAATGAGCAGGGTAAATACCAGTAAACGGCAGCCAGAGAGAGTAAACATACTGTACATGGGTAACAGTCCAGAGGTCATACACAAAAAGACATAAGCTAAGGGCAGGAAAGATACAGGAAACAAAGGTGGTAACGATGGTAATGGAATAACACTTCGTAAAGTGGGTAAACCAGACAATACTCTGTGAGGTATGAACGGAATGAGGGAGCATATATATTGAAGTGAACAGGAGAAATCAATATTCAGGTGACTTTCTTTTGAGAGGCCATTAGGGACATCATAAAAATATTAAAATTAGAGCCAGGTGTGTTGGAACTGGACTCTCCAGAGTGATAGATCTCCTGCACCAAGGTTTGTTACATCTACTCAAGGCTTTCTGAAAGTGTTAGGACATTTTCACACATATAGTTTGTTTGCCCCGATATGAATTAGTTAATGAGCTTGAAAATTTAGCAATTTTCCATATGTTTTATTTAGTTTCCATTCAGGAAAAAGCCAAATTAATCAAACTCTGTCAAATTAAACAAAGAACATAATATTTGCTTACTGATTGGACCGTGTGCAGTTTAAAATTGAACATTAACATTGGACCACAGTATAATTCGGAAGCAATACAGGAAGCTACTGTATCTGCCCTGGCCTCTCCTTCCCTGATGCAAAACTTATTTGAGTTGCCAGGATGAAGACACTGAAAGTACACAAATGAGTGCAAGATTAGTACAAGAACATTTGCAGTGACAAACGAAGATGAGTCAATGTTTCATCTTTTGCATGTTAATAAAAGAATCTAATCTAACATAATTTGGGCAATGCTGGCTGGCTGTATTAGCCAAATGTTCATAGAACCCAATTACATACTGCTTAGTTTTACAGATAGCTAACCTGTTTAGAAGAACATTAGCTTGCTTGTTATTTATTTTATCAAGCTTCCATGGCTGCATCATGCTGTGCTTGCCTGCACAGCTGTTGTGTTCTATACCTGGCTATCTGGGGTGTGGAAATTGGACTGGGGAATGGGCAGAGGGAAAAATCTTAAACACAGACTTAAACACAAAGAAAAGAAGAACAGAACATATAATACATATTGCTCCCTTGGTTCTATACCAATCAATGCTTTATGTATTTACAAGACTCATACATCGAAGCACCATTTAGGAACTTTATAAAGCACAGGGTACTCTATAAAGGTGGTGAGCTCTTCTCTATAGCTTACATAACAAATGCCATTGCTGTAAATGTTCAGTAAGAACCACAGCCATTAGCACGATTTTCCAAAGCAGCCTAAAAACGACATTCGCAGCCTTTCTCGAGCTGATCCTAAACATCTGTTCCAGAGAGTGCTGTGTTTTGAGTATTTTCTCAGATGAATGTCTTTTAGCTGAAGCAGGACAGCGTCCCTGCTCAATCTCTAGTAATTACACTACATCTGCTGCAGCCAGGAGATTATCATCACCCTAACACTAAAGACAAACGTAGCTAACTGAGAGGGGAAAAAAGAAAAGAGTATTTGGCAACAGCCTCAGCTATTGTGGGAAAGCCGTTCTTGGAAGGCTTCCAAATGGCCTGCTTTGGCAGAAGAATTTATCGTACAGGCATGCTTCCTTCTGATGCCTTTGAAGGGGCCTTATGCATTCATTAGACAGCCTGCTGTCCCTGGGCGATCCAAGTCAAATGCATAAAAGTACGCTGGGAGACAAATATCCGTTACGGCGAGCATAAGAAGAGACATAAAGTGAGAGCACACAGATAATGTGGACATCTGCTTTAAGTCTGCAGGCCTGTCAGTTCGCGGCTGAAGGAGTCCACAGGCAGAGCTGAAGCTCAGCGGGGGGAGGGTGTGAGGAGCCGTACAGTATGGAGCTCAGAAAAAGAAGATTGTTCAAACAGATACCGAGTATCTCATATAAAACACTCCAGGACGTCAAACATAAAACTGCATTCCTTGTAACCCCATATCCATATTCTCCAACACTGGTGTAGCTGTCATAAGATTGCTAACAAACAGAATGGTCAAAATTATATTGATATACTATTAATTCCATATTTTATATGACATTAAAGCTGATGTCTGTAAGTTTTGGGATTTAGGGCCGTCTTTTGCACCATGCGGAAGAATCATTTTAAACTGGGCGGGTGTGATGCACTCTCCTTTTAGAGTAAATGAATCCGATTCCAGGATATGTTCAGTCACAGAGAGTCAGAAACTTCACTTCAGCTTGAGCCCTTCTGAAGTCCCCATTGCTCTACCAGCCGCTGTGCATTTGTAGCCAAGAAAACGAGCCAAAGAGTTGATAAGCAGCGAGAATGTGCAAGGGGTAGGGGGGGACCTGATGCTTGTTAGGTTGGAGAGATTAGGGGTTTAGGGGAAGGGATAGGGCTTGTTATCCCTTCAAACTGAGTTTTTTCAGATGCACACTTCAAACAAAGAGATATGAAAATCACTTTTAAGAAACAAACAATATAAGTATTTTCCTTGTTAAAAGTGATGATTAGCACTCCATTACCATATATAAATGTGTAGTTTGAATGTTTTATGGCCAAAATCTTCATAACAAGCATAAAGATTTTTAGTAGTTTGTCTAAGTAGCTAGCTAGCTAGCTAACGTTCCTGTTCCACCCTTAAATCCTTAAATGGTGCAACAGATGACAGAAGCTGCAGCATTTAAGGCGAAATGTAAAAATAAAATAAAATAAAAGCTAATCAAAGCGAATTTTATCTCCCCACCACAGAGAACTTCAGAAATGGACAATAATAATTTATTTCTGCACCATCTCCCCTCTTTCTGAAGATATACAGTACAGTGCCTTGCAAAAGTATTCACCCCCCCTTGAACCTTCAAAATTTGGAATTGTTTTGCACAATTTTTATTTTTTTGTGAAGAATCAACACCAAGTGGAACACAACCGTGAAGTTTGCAGATTTGTGCAGTGTACGACTGATTGTTGTCCTATGGACAGAGATTCCCACCTGTAGTACCCACAGCTGTAGATCTCTGCAGTTCATCCAGAGTGATCACAGGCCTCTTGGTTGAATCTCTAATCAGTCTTCTCCTTGTTTGAGCTGAAAGTTTAGAGAGACGGCCAGGTCTTTGTAGATTTGCAGTGGTCTGATACTCCTTCCATTTCAATATGATCGCTTGCACAGCGCTCCTTGAGATGTTTAAAGCTTGGGAAATCTTTTTGTATCCAAATTCGAAAAGGTATCGGCCTTGGACTTCTGACCACAAATGGCTGTGGCAACCCAGAGCACCTGTGTTAGCAAATGCTACATTCCCACATCCCACAGCTGCAGACTGGAATGAAGGACCACTGGGTGTTTTTTAGTTTGTGTTGCATTGAGAAGAATGCAAAATATCGTAGCCTTCAGACTGGAGAACGTCCTGCCACACAAGGGCACAATCGCAGGATGAAGGCGCAAAAGGGTGTGGACTGTATTTGCCTCCCGCAAGCACACCTTGACCTGGCTGAGAACGATCATGACTGTGAATGTTTGTGTTTGTGTAATTCCCTGGGATGCTAACGGACATCCATTGCACGCAAACTCTCTTTATCAGCATTGCCCTTGCCTTCTGTTCCCACACCAAGAAAGCGAGGGCAAAAAACACACGAAAAACAAACTCTCCCCCCACGCCCTCCTTTTCTGTGAAGCGTGTTCTCAGGCAACCGAGCCGTTTATGAGGTTCTGCTTTTGTTTTTGTAACTCTATCAACTGCCTCCTATCTGCTGTAAAGCCTATACCATATCCTCCCCCTATCATAACACTGGACGGATTCACGAGTTCACATCAAACCAGCCGCGGCGGCGGATTCTGTTACTTTCCTCGGAGGATCTGTGTGTTTTTAATGCCTCCAGATTGGTTTCCAGAGGCCAGGGGAACTCAGCGCAACTCATCGGCCTTGTTTTACAAGAGGCCGAAAGTTTCGCAGTGTCGTTCCAGCCCATTCCAGCCCATTCCAGCGAAGCCAGGAAAGCGTTCGGTCCAGGAGGCCAGATGTCACACGGTCAGGTGCCCGGGCAGAGGTAGGAAGAGGGTGTCCTGTCAGAAATGGGCCGGCGTGAAAGCACTTTAACAGCTAGCTCCACATTCCCCCACCATCCTCTTTCTCTCTCTTTCCTTCTCTTTCTCTCTCTCTCTCTCCCTCCCTCACAACTCTCTACTCCACTAAACTGTCCAGGGGATCAGCGGCAAGTAGGGATCCAGAAGCTAAAATTGTATTCCACCGTAATGCGTTCCGCCAACCGAGACGGGACAGTGGCTCGCTAAAATCTATTGACCAAAGGGGGCTTGTTTTTCCCCACAGACATCATCTTTTTTATTACATTTCATCCCAAATGAGTCCATGGCTCAATGCCGTTGTGTACAGTCGCCGTCTCGCAATCCAATATGGCCGCGTGGTCATATGAAGTGATTGCTGCACAGGCCCCCGGGAGAACTGCGGGCAGACATGGAAAGAGAATTGAAATCATTTTTCTTCATTTTTATAAAATTCAAACAAAAAAAAAATAATAAAAAGAGAGAGAGAGAAAGAAAGAAAAAAAAGAGAGAGAGAATGAGAGAGAATGAGAGAGAATGAGAGAGAATGAGAGAGAATGAGAGAGAAGTTTCTCCACCTTCACATTCTTCTGCATTAGCCAGAGCCCCGGCTAAACCTGATTATCCTTACACAAGATGCACACACACACCATTTTTTCAACATTCTCTGAATAACAGTTAACAGTGGGAGAACATTATTTTAAGCCCCACATTTAAACACATTTGCAATCAATACAATACAATTTGATTTAACTATATAATTACACATAAATACATTAATATGAATATTATCTGCCACTTAAAAATTATAAGTTTATTTGATTTCACCATATTGAAAACCTCTGGAATATGATCAGGAGGAAGATAGATGATCACAAGCCATCAAACCAAGCAGAACTGCTTGGAATTTTTGCACCAGGAGTGGCATAAAGTTATCCAAAAGCAGTGTGTAAGACTGGTGGAGGAGAACATGCCAAGATGCATGAAAACTGTGATTAAAAACGCGAGGTATTACACCAAATATTGATTTCTGAACACTTGAACACAAGATGAACTTGTTTTCTTTGCATTATTTGAGATCTGAAAGCTCTGTATCATTTATGTTATGTCTGCCATTTCTAATTTTCTGCAAATAAAGGCTCTAAATGACAATATTTTAATTTTTAACCTTTTAATTTTTTATTTAATTTTATTTTTAGAAACATTGTGTTTTGTTGGTAAGCTTACTTTATCACTCTTATCAGTGCTGAATGAAATTTGCTATGTTGTCCTCACTTACAATACAATTTCTCTGATATACCTCTTATTACACTCTGCCCCGCCCAGCTTAGCAGCCTCTAACCAATCGAAACTATTGTTAATATAATATTGCAGCAATGCAAGAGCACTTATTGTGATTGGCTGCAAAACTTTAAAGAGTTATGACACTACAATCTTGTCTGACCCACCTTATAAACATGAAATGTTTGAACAAATAGAGATTCTGCTCATTATCATCAAAGAGAGACGACAGAATAGAACCTTTATCATCAGTCCCTGTTTTTTATTGGTTAATCTCAATCTCAATCTATGCTGATGCTTCAGCTCACTTTATTTCAGGTTATTTTCAACCGAAGTTATATTATTTATTTTTTGCTTATTACTCAATCATTTCTTTTGGTAAAGTATTACCATTATTTATTTTTTTGTTCTTGCTCTATTTTGTCTCTTTTTGTCTTTATATGCTTTGTAAATAAATTGAAATGTAAATTGAAATGTGAGTTGAATTAAAATGTGCTTGCATTTATTGAATAAACAATCTATACTGTTGGACAACTACTAGATTCAAATGAGTAAAATAAAAGAATATCTCTAAAAGACAATGATGATATGCATCATTAGCTCCTTTTTGTGATACAAAGGAGCAAGTTCTCTTTGTTCCTTTCTAATAATTATAAATAATAAAGCATAATAAACAAATTATGTGGCAAATTGGCAAAATAAGGACTAAATCAATATTCAGGCATTTTCTGTTCAGCACGCCATTTAGCTATATGTTATAATTTAGTTATAAAAATAATTCAAAAATTTTAAAAATAGTTGTGTTTACTTAACATTTACTCGTGTTTTTTATTAATGAACTGAATAATAAAAATCAAACATTGCTTTCAAAACGTTTCCAAACTTTTGACACCCAGCGTACGCTGCAGTACGTATCACTTGTGAAATATATAAACACAGCGCTGGCGTCTGGCAGGAGGAGGGTGGGTGATTGTCTCGTTGTCAGTCTGGGTTTGTGTGCGCTCAAATGTAGGGGTCAGACCAAGTTCAAAGACAGTTCTCAAGTGGAAATAATACCGTCTGCATGCGTCTGCGCTCCAGTCTGCGGCTCACATGAACACCGGCCTGAATATCATTACCCTTATGATCTTCTGTATCCCCTTACCTAATCATAACAATGCTTTAAGTTATTAAAAACAGCAGCATTCCAAATGGAAATGAGTCCAAAGACGAATAAAAAAGAGCATATTCTAGTGATTCTGTTGGTCTATTCACTGTGAAGTGTCTTACTTAGCATCAGTATTTAACTAAACATGTGTTTAGACTAGGTCTGACAACATTAACGCGTTAGATTAACACATGCAGTTAATCTGGTAACTATAACGTGTTAATCAAGTGACAAAAAATTGACAGAGACTGGAGACGCATTAGCAGTTTATTTAACGACAGAACACAGCAATGCTTCCGGTTGAGTTCAGAAGGTAGATTACCTTTTATTTATGATCATTTGAATGCTCTCTCTCTCTCTCTTTCTCTATCTCTCACAGAAACTCATGTCGTCATGCACACACAAACTCACACACAGCTGATGGCAGGTTTCCTACTTTTAAGCTGTTGAAGGTGTGGAATATGGAGCTAAACTAGCACTAATTTTCTCTATTAAAACTCCCAGTTAAACACAGTTACTAAGCACAAGCATGAAAACCACCCTAAAATATTATAATACAGTAAAAAAAAAAAAAAAAAAAGGATCTAGTCTGCCAGGTGTAAACCACCCCACACCGTTATTATTGTCTCCATCCCAAAAATACAGCATTAAAAAAATGTAATCAGTATTTTTTTTAGTAACATAATATTGTTCTAATTGGCATTGGCATAAAAGTTTTATCTGCTGAAAAGGTTTCACCATGCTAAGTAACTGCATTTGTGCTTTATTTAGTCTCTGTAGTTAACCTTTAGCTGCTCTAAAGGCTCCAATGGTGCATCAGTCGTTTCTACAGTCAGTTTAGCGTTAGCATTTAGCCATTTTAAAAGCTCCAGAACTCTGAATAACTAGATTGGTGCTTTCTTCGATCAGCCTACTGTTTTTAGCCACTCCAAAGACACACATACCAGACAACTGGATTCATACTGAAAGGAATATTACATACTGAAAGGAGTTTTGTCTATAGTGCATTGTGCTATTGTTTGTTAAATAAACAATCAATATTTTATCTTAATCAATATTTAACATGATCAATATGTTATCCATTTTGTACTTTATGATCTATGGTTATTTGTCTATTTATTTTTTGAAAAAATCATATTTAATCATGGGTTAAAATTAAAATATGCTATGTTTAATATTTTGGCAGAGATAGGATTCAGGGCCTCTTCTCAGAGTTTTTACAAAAACTGAACATTTAATCAGTATTTTGTGGACTATCTGAGATATTTGTGAGCTTCACAAGTATTGTCTGTGCATTTTAACAACAGACAGAAACCTATGGCTCCTGTTTTAAGATTAGAAGAGGCTAATCGAACAAGTTGAGACCAGTCATCATCTTAAGTCAGGGCGACCTGAAGGATGTACATCACTCACTCATGTTTGGTGGAAAAGCAGGTGAAAAGGTAATAAAGGAAAATTTTCCTTTATTTTGTTAATATTCCATGGCATTCCAAAACTCTGTTTTGTCCGGAAGATCCTTTGAATAAAAAATGGAAGAACTATTTTCAGACTGGAACTCCAGGATTGTTTTGCGTATGTTGTAACACAACAGATTCAACATAAATCAGAATCTCATTTGACTGAATCTT
Organism: Astyanax mexicanus; assembly: GCF_023375975.1. Lineage (NCBI taxonomy): Eukaryota > Metazoa > Chordata > Actinopteri > Characiformes > Acestrorhamphidae > Astyanax > Astyanax mexicanus. Next base: position 18,573,449 of record NC_064423.1, on the reverse strand, counting down.
TTATTCTTTCTTCTATCAGCCTACCAGTAGCTTTTGGCTGCTCAAAAGGCTTTAGTGTGCCTGGTAACTGCACTGGTCTGTCTTATCTTTTTCCTTTTTTTAGCCTTGCATACAGATTCTCACAAAGTAGCTTTAGCTTTAGCTTTGAATGGCTTTCGCTAGCAGGCTGTGTGTGTATTTGTACATTTTGAAGGGAATGATATAAGGAGCGGAAGGACTATTACATGATATTGGCACATTTAACAGTTTTACTTACTGCATATTGTTTTCGAAGGCATATACAGCAGTGCTTAAATTCCATTCTATGTCACTTCTTTTTTTATATATATATATAGTTTTATTTCTATTTTTTTCCCAATTACCCAACCCACTCTTTAGGACTCGCCCTGTCACTAGTGATGCCCCAACACCAGGTGGGTGAAGAAACAACTGACACATGCCTCCTCTGATACATGTGAAGTCAGCCACCATCTCTTTTCGAACAGCTGCTGATGCAGCATTACCGAATAGCATCACAGCGCACTCGATACATCAGCGTACCCGATACCTCAGCTCACAGATGCCTTGTGCTGATTGACATCACACTTTGGAGTGATGTGTGGAGAGAGCGATCTACCATTTACCCACCCAGACAGAGCAAGGCATTTTGTGCTCTCTCAGGGCTCCGGCAGCTGATGGCAAGCTACATGAACAGGATTCAAACTGGCGATCTCCTGATCATAGTGGCAGCTCGAAGCCCACTGTACCTTTCAGAGCACCTGGTATGTCACTCCTATCTACCAAACTCTTATTATTAAACTATGCAAACGTACATTAAGTACAGTTTACTTATATTGTAGGGTCTCTTTAATGTACAGTACAGTATTCTAAACATAAAAAACACATTGGACTGCATGTTGTGGAGACGAATCTAATACGAGATGGGGGTTCAAGCCAAGACCTGCCCTATTAAGCAACACAACATCAGCTATTACAGATTCTCAGTTAACCCCAGTTATGCCTTCATGGATGCATAATAGGCTCCTACCAGCTGTGCTCTCCTCTCTGCCGCAGGTCTTGCCAGGTGAGCACTAACCTGGGAGCTGGTGGGTATTTTGCCTGTGCTGCACTGCCGGCCGGTTTGCTGTTTGCCTCCGAAGCGTTGCCCCCAGTCTCCCCAGCCCATGTATTTTGCATTATGCATAGTCTACATTGCATCAATAATTCAAAACGTACATCCAGATTTGCTCAAGCCTTTGGGACTGCAGCCCCTGTTCCTTACTTGACTGAACATCCAGGGCACAGCCTTGATCACACCTTTTTTTCAACGTGTGTGTGCCTGCATGTGTTTGAATGTGTGTTCTTTTTCCGTCTTCGGAATGACGCTAACGCAGAAACGCAGGATACATCGCTTCAACAATGTTGTTTTTCCTGTGCTAAAGTAATGTATTCAGTGAAATGAGCCCAAATGCGCACTGCATAACTCATATGCATAACTCCTCATTTAAGGAGAAACCCTCCACCTCTGGGTGCCACCTGGATAGCATATGGTAGCTTACAATGGGCAATCCTTTCCCTGCTGCCTACAAAATTTGTGTACTTTGTCTGCAATTAAAAATAGAAGCAGGTGCAGGAAAAAAAAAACACATCAACATGATTGTCTATGGTAATCTATTGAATTTTGCATATACAGCATATTTACACCCTTAAAAGGGGGTCCAAAGGGGAGTTCTTTATTTAAAGCAATGGTTCTGGATAGACCATTGTTTTAATGGTTCAATATCTATGATTGAAATACTTTTGTATAATAGTGCTATAAAACAGAACCACTGTTGTTGTGGGAGTCAATAAAACTACAACCCCAAGTCAAAAATTTGAAACACCCATATTTTATTTACAGACAACATAGACTGATATTAGCCATTTGCATCTAACTCAAATGAATGGGTATGAAAAAAGGCTCTTTTAGAAATTAAAGTCGGCAGAGGTTTACAAACCTGCAGAAAAACCTCTGAAAAGATTCAAAGAATCTGCATAGACAACAGAAAAGGCAGATGGTCAATACTGGATGCTGGTTATATTTGGGTCCTCAGGCAGCACTACATTAAAGACAAGCATCGTGATTCTCCGCTAAAATCACTCCATAGGCTCAGGAAACACTGGATCCAGTATGATGCTAAACTGTTAGCTAACTTAAAAGAATTAGCAGTGTGCATTTTTCTCCAATTCCACACATCTGTCTAATGAAGTTGCATTTGCCTCTTTTGTATAAAAAGTTCCACATTTGTCTTATTTGCCAATATTGTTTTCCATTTTCCTAAAGTCCTGGGGATCTTCAAGAAGTTTGTTGGCAAATGTGAGACGGGCCAATTTGGAATTGTCCCAGTCTCTTTCTTATTACTGAATCATTAACACTGTTGACCTTCTCTAAAAACTTAGATCTTGTTTTGGGTTCTTTTGTGACCTCCTGGATGAGTCCTCCATGCCCTTTTGGAGTAATTTCAGTGGGCCGGTCCATGTTTCATGTTTTTTCCATTTGTGAGTTATAGCTTTTACTTTGGTTTGCTTGGAAAAGACATTGGATGCTTTTCCAGGATAGATGTCAATAACTTTGAATTATGTCCTTGAATTTCTTTAGATTGTATTGTACTAATTGTTGTCAGACAGGTTCCATTTAAGTGATTTGTTGATTCTTCAGGTCTGTCAGTATTCAGGCCTGGTTGTGGCTAGTAAACTTGATCTCAGCTTTCAGAAAAAACATGATTAATCACAATGAATTTATGGGGGGTGATTGCAATTTTTCACATTGGGCCAGGTTAGTTTAGATTTAGATCATATAAAAAAACTTTTTTTTTTTTTATTTACTTAAGTTATAACTATGAGTGTAAAGATTACGAGTGTAAAGATTAGTTGGTGGAGTTTATTCCTTTAAGAGTAAACAAGGCCTTATTCCGCCGAGAGCTTTGTCCGGAATTCTGAGGAAGGATTGGAAGGATTGGAATGAGTTGGTTCAGTTTTGCTGCCTTTGTGATTCATTCTGCCATTAATTCGGCATTTTAATTGCGATGCAAGGCTTTCCGGGCCACCAACAACGGATATTTTTTGCCAATTAGCCAAACAAAGAAAACAGAATATAACAGAGGCGAAGGGAAATATACATGAGCTCCATTAAAATGGCGCATCTGATGGTTATCTGAGAGAAGGAAATCCTGCCATCCGCAAGAGTGCACATTCCTCGAGACCCCAAACAGATAAACCAATTAAATATGGTGTTGGCGACAAGATAGGAGACAAAGACGGAGCAGATAGGGGGCAAGCCTGTGTGTGTGTGTGGGGGGGGTGATTAAGCATAATCTGCGTTCGTACACCTCTCGCAAGTCCACTGTCTTTTTTTTTTTTTTTTTTTTTTCTGACACGTATTACCAAGGAAGTTGTAAGTGGCTGACACCTGCACCGGCCCATGTAAGACGGATTAGCGATGCAGGGAAAGATGCGGCATGTACTGTTTGACCGCTGCTCTGGGGATGAGACCTGATTATCAATGAGCACCAACCTGACCCACTCCCTGCTCCCCCTTTCCACATACACACACATACACACGCGCACACAGCCCCGCAGGCCCTCTCCTGAGCCCAGTGCTATGTGTCAGAGCTTGTTAGAGCAATCTAAGCCAGGCGAGGAGAGAAGGACAGGTCCAGAGAGCACAGTGAAGGGGGTCTCAATCACAGTCCAGCTTTTTCCCCCCAGCGAGTGGAACACCCCCCGCAACCGCCTCCTCCCCTCCCAACAACGCCTGGCCGCCACTGGCCGGCTTTAGGCAGACGCAGCCTCGAGGTGAGGTCTAATTGACAGGTTAATGGGTGAGGAAACGCACTGGAGGGTCAAATGCATCATTAGGACAACTGTCTGGTAATTGTGCACTGCGGCAAGACCTGGCAGTTGACACCTGGGTTGGAGTGCAGTTATTCTAAAAAAAAAATCAAAACACACACACACACACGCACACACATACAAAAACGCATGGCCAGAGGCACCGTACTGACAGGGTTTATGCCGTATCAGAGCCACTGACTCGCACACAAAGCCGTCGCATACACACACACATTCTCACTCATACTCTCGACATACACACACACACACATACACACATAGTATCTGTCCTGCTTTCTTTCTTGGACCAACAAATCAGTGTGGAAGCACAGTTTCGTTGTCACAAGTCTGCCATTCAAAATGCTTGGTATCAGCCATCTTTTAGCAAGTTTCAGGGACACCTATGGCCTCCTATGCAACCCTCTTTGCTACACCACAGCCAGAGCCTCAAAATCTCAAAGGCATCCTATTTCCCCTTTTGCACTACTCCACTTTGGAAGCCTTTTGCAGATTCCCATTAAGTGCGATTAACTCCTACATCAAGCTAAATTTGATTTACATGAATCAAGAGGCTGCATTTTTCCATTCGCTGTCTGGCTGATAAGACTGCTTTCCTCCCAGACAAAACAATCCAAAGATAAACACAATTAAGGCAGATATGAAGGACTGATTCACCTTTTTTGGAAATTTTAGTGAGTTCCTCTATGACTCTATCGGTGAATATACTCTTGGCTAATGTGCTTATGATAACATTGTCCAACTTTAAGTGAAAGGTAATGAAATATGGGAGACATAACAGCTCTCCATTCCAGGAACTGCAGGATCTCTCAGTTGTTTTTTTTTTTTTTTTTAACTCCTGGATTCTTGGTGTGTTTGTAGATAGTAGCCAGCTATCTTTCTCGGCTCACGTTGAAAACCTGACATTATCATGAAGATTTTTGAGAGCTTGAACTGCAGAATCACTTCAAACGTCAGCTAAAGATCCACTTCTATTTTAAGCACATTATAAGGCATTGGTATCTGTTATAGCTTTAATCACACTTCACCATGTTTTAATCTTTTCTTTTTTACAGACACTGTGACGGCACAATATTATGTTAATGAGGTCCTATGACCAGTCAGTGGCACACTCTGTGTGTTTTTCCAGCAGGACAGTGCTTGTCCACACACTGCTGCTGTCTCAAAAGCTTGCCGTAATGATGAGTTTCTTTGAAGACCTATGGAATATAATCAAGAGGAAGATGGATGATCACAAGCCATCAAAACAAGCTGAACTGCTTGAATTTTTTTCACCAGGAGTGGCATAAAGTTATCCAAAAGCAGTGTGTAAGACTGGTGGAGGAGAACATGCCAAGATGCTTGAAAACTGTGATTAAAAACCAGGGTTATAGCACCAAATATTGCTGATTGCTGATATTGCTATATTTCTGAACTCTTAAAACTTTATGAATATGAACTTGTTTTCTTTTCATTATTTGGGGTCTGTAAGCTCTGCATCCTTTTTGTTATTTCAGCCATTTCTCATTTTTTTGCAAATAAATGCTCTAAATGACAATATTTTTGTTTGGAATTTGGGAGACATCTTGGGTGTAGTTTATAAAATAAAACAGCAATGTTATTTTTATTCAAACATACATCTATAAATAGCAAAATCAGAGAAACTGATTCAGAAACTGAAGTGGTCTCTTATTTTTTTCCAGAGTTGTAAATCACATGGGTTTTAATGGACACTTTTAACAACTTCTCAAAGTTGGTGGAACGGCTTTTTAGGAAACAGTGCCTACGAGTGGTCAAGCACATCAAAGCAACAAAACCAAGAACTGACATCACCAACTCTTTTAAATCCTTGCGGGCCTTGTGGACTCTACTGGAGAGGGAAATGCATCCGAAAAGCTAGTCGATGGCGTGCTCGCCAGCTGTGAAGACATCGAAAAGAGGCTCAGGCACAATGCATTCCAATAATGACACAGCCCACTGCATCCACTTCTCAAGATCAATGAGCTCTCTGAAGACCTCCTCTGTGAGGGAGACTGTGAAGTAAGTGGTGGCCAAGGCCAGGAGGAGGACTGGCATTAAAAGGTCCTCGTTGCTGGACTGTCCGATTGTCCTTAACTACTTAGCAGCTTGGTCGTAATAGCATTAATGGGGATGCTTCTTTAATGAATCCTAATAAGTAACAGTAATTGGAAGTCTCTGGGGCATTTTATCACCATGCTGTAATCCACGTAAATGATAACACAAGCTTTAATGAGGTGCTGGACATCAAAATGCAGACAGTTAGAGAGCGTGCTTCAGTAAAATGGTTCCAGTGACCAAAGTGATCTGCCGACTTTTAAAGAGGATAGAAAGGATAATATGGAGGAACATATGATGTGATGGTGTCATGTTAGAACGTGGCTCATTTTGAGCTGTAATTCAAACACAATAATGCTAATTCTGTATACATGTGAAATGTGTAAGGGGAAAGCACCATCCTAAACCTAAAACCCTTTTAGCAAAGAACCCTAGCCCACTAACATGGCTGCCACCATTATTTTCTAATTTCCAATGATTGATACCACCTTATTCATTCATAATTACAGTTTTTGACAATCTGCATGTAGGACTTTCAAAAGGTCCAAAAGCAAGACTGCATACAGTGTCCATTCGCTACAGCAGACCTGTGTAGACATTTGATTTGGCCTGCCACAAAGTTTTCCTCACTTAAAGAATGATGAAACAAATTATTTTATTGGTTAATATGTGTATTATACACAGTCACAATATCATCATTTCTTAGTTTCTACGCTGACCGACCATCTTATTAGCTCTACTGACCATATAGGAGCACTGGTATAGTTCTGGTTCAAGTGGATCAGACGCAGCAGTGCTGCTGGAGTTTTTAAACACTGTGTTCTTTGACTGTTCACTCTGTTAGACACTCATAGAGCTTAGATTCTCTGCCTGAACCTGACCTGACCCGAGGCCTAAGAAAATAGCCTGTGACTTCTGCATCTTTTTTTTTTTTGGTTATTTAAATTTTATATACAGCTATGGCATAACAAATAATATAGCTATGTAAGAAATCATCAAATCTGTTTTTTAAATAAAAATAATTTATGTTGTAATCACACAGCTCTGGGGCTCATGCACATGTGTCTGCATTTGACCTGCAGCGCTGTTTGTAGCTGTTCTTAAATAAATTATGGTTTCTTAAATAATAGGTCTATGCTTCTTCAGTGTTGCAATTTTAATTACCATCATTCTAAACAAAGTTTGCTCAATTAAACAACCTGAAACTGTTTTTAAAAAGCTCAGTTTTAATGCTATACTTACAAAAAAAAATGTAGGGTTTAAATTTGGCTTAGGCTCATAAGGACAGTTTATGGGGCGGGTCATGCTTGGCTCGGGCAGAACGTCAGATTTTTTGGTCATGATCTGAGCTCTCGATACTCATACCTAACTGATCCAACATTTAGATGTAAGATCAGAGCCAGAAGATTATCTGTGGCTGCAGAGTTGCTAGGTTGGTGGTCCTCTAGTCTAGTGGTTCATAAACTGTGGGACGTGCACCACTGGTGGTGCGTGAAGCACGCCAAGGTGGTACAATACCAAATAAATGTTTTGAAAGTATCAAAAAGGAAAAATTATATAAGCAAATGTAGGTACCAGGAGAGACAATAACATAACATCACTGTTGAATAAACACATATAGTGCTGGAAAAATGTATTAGACCACTTCAATTTCTGAATCAGTTTCTCTGATTTAGCTGTTTATGGGTACATGTTTGAATAAAATTAACATTGTTGTTTTATTATATAAACTACAGACAACATTTCTCCCAAATTCCAAATAAAAATATTGTCATTTAGAGCATTTATTTACAGAAAATGAGAAATGTCTGAAATAACAAAAAAGATGCAGAGCTTTTACACTTTAAATAATGCAAATAAAACAAGTTCATATTTATAAAGTTTTAAGAGTTCAGACATCTATATTTGGTGGAATAACCCTGGTTTTAATCACAGTTTTTTATGCATATTGGCATGTTCTCCACCACCAGTCATACACACTGCTTTTGGATCATTTTAAGCCACTCTTGGTGCAAATACTTAAGTAGTTCAGCTTGGTTTAATGGCTTGTGATCATCCATCTTTCTCTTGATTATATTTCAGAGGTTTCCAATTTAGTAAAATCAAAGAAACACATTTTAAATCATTTTTAAATCATTCACATTGACATCAGGATATGACTCATTACTTTTTTGTCCATATCATTCACCCATACTTGTCTTGCACATTTTAAGTGGTATTCGATTGTTTAGTTTGATTGTAGATGAAACATGATCTGCTCTAGGCTATCAGTACTCACAGAATTCTATCCACAAGACACAGTTGGGTGGAAATTTCTTGATGGTGGTGTAGTTTACGTCCAGTAGTGACCAGTGACTGGGGTGTTTAAAAACACCAGCAGCTCTGCTGTGTCTGATCCACACTTACTAGTACAACACAAAGTACTAAGACACCACCAACACTTAACTGTCAGTGTCACTGCACTGCTGAGAACCATCCACCACCCAAAATAGTGCATGCTCTGTGGTGGTCCTGTAGGGTGCTGACTTTACAGGACTACACTACACAGGACTAGAAAGCAGTAGTATACGCGCTTGTTCTTATATAACTCTTGTTTAAACTCTAGTTTTGGCATCACTGGCCTAGAATGACGTGTTTTCTCTAAAATGATTCCCTCCCATTATAAACCAACACATGTTTGTCTGATTCCGCTACCGTTTCCTAGTCACGTAACAACCTAATCTGATGCACCCAGCCTTCTGTCCAGCTCCTGAAGGCTTTGCCAATGGAAGCTCCCACTTGGCATCTTCTATATAGATACCATGGGGGAAAGATTTGATTTTAGAGAATTTATTATTGGATGGTTCAAAATAAACCCAATTGTATAATTTAGTTCCAAAAATCATTAGGCCTTCTCTGAAAGGCTAGAAGGCCCAGCGGGTTCCACAGTGATCTTATAACTTAATGCATCTGAAACAATTAAAAAACTATTTTTTTTTAAAGATTTAAGTTGATATTGATAACAATATCCCTATCAGTTCAGATTTAAAGCTTTGCTCAGCTTTGCTCTATGCTAATCCAGTGGTGGGAGAAAAGCTAAAAAGCTTTCCCTGTCATTTATGATTACACAGCAATCGCTACAGTTCCTCCATTTTTTCCAGGTGCATCCTCCTGCTATCCCAATGACAGTACCATTTCCTGTCAGATCCTCTTATCAGAGCTGAAATGACATAGAAGCTTCACTTTTCCAGCAAAATGCCTCTTTCTCCCCACCAAGATCCTCCCAGAGCCATTTCCCCACTCAGCGCCTACCATTCAGAACCAGTGAAAGCTAATTCTGTCCATCAGAGGCTGAAACTATCAACCGTGTGTTTCTTACCAAAGTTACAACAGATGTGAGTCCAAGAAGTATTTGATCCCTTGCTGATTTTCTTCGTTGGCCCACTAATAAAGACATGATCATTCTATACTTTTAATGGTAGATGTATTCTTACATGGAGAGACAGAATATTAAAAAGAAAATCCAGAAAATAAATCTAAGGAATATATATTAATTGATTTGTATTTCATGGAGTGAAATAAGTATTTGATCCCTTAGTATTCATTAGCAGTTCTGGCTTTTACAGACCAGTTAGACACTCCCAATCAACTTGTTACCTGACCTGAAGCCACCTGTTCTCACTAATCATTTGTGTGAAAAACACCTGTCCAACATGGGTAAAACCAAAAAAAAGTCTCCAACATGGGTAAAACCAAAGAGCTGTCACAGGACCTCAGAGTCAGAATTGTTGACCTTCACAAAGCTGGAATGGGCTACAAAAAGATTAGTAAGGTGTTGGATGTGAAAGTAACAACTATTTGTGCAATTATCAGAAAGTTTAAAGAGTATAACATGACAATCAACAGACCTCGGCCCGGTGCTCCAAAGAAGATTTCGCCTCGTGGGGTGGCAATGATGCTGAGAACGGTCAGAAATCGTCCTGCAACCACTCGGCAGGAGTTAGCAAATGACCTGAAGGCAGCTGGGACCACAGTTTGCAAGGAAACAATTGGCAACACTTTGCGCAACAATGGATTCCCATCCTGCAGTGCCCGAAAGGTACCCCTGCTGAAGAGAGCACATGTGGAGGCGCGCCTCAAGTATGCCAATGATCATTTGAAAGATGAACCAAGTTATTGGGATAAGGTTTTGTGGTCAGACGAGACCAAAATTGAACTTTTTGGCCTCAACTCCACCCGCCATGTGTGGAGGAAGAGAAATGCTGCCTATGACCCCAAGAACACTGTGCCCACCGTCAAGCATGGAGGTGGAAGCATAATGTTTTGGGGGTGTTTCTCTGCAAAGGGTACAGGGCTACTTCACCGCATCACTGGGAAGATGGATGGAGCCATGTACCGCACAATCCTGAGGGACAACCTCCTCCCCTCTGCCAGGGATCTGAAAATGGGCCGTGGTTGGGTCTTCCAACATGATAACGACCCTAAACATACAGCAAAGGCAACAAAGGATTGGCTCAAGAAAAATCACATTAAGGTCATGGAGTGGCCCAGCCAGTCGCCAGACCTCAATCCGATCGAAAATCTATGGAGGGAGCTGAAGGTCAGAGTTGCCAAGCGACAGCCCACCAACCTTCATGATTTAGAGAGGATCTGCAAAGAAGAGTGGGCCAAAATTCCCCCTGGTGTGTGTGCTAAACTTGTGGTTAACTACAACAAACGTCTCACCGCTGTGCTTGCAAACAAAGGCTTTGCCACTAAGTATTGAGTGTGTTTGGCAAGAGGGATCAAATACTTATTTTCCTCATTGAAATACAAATTAATTAAAATATATTCTTTAAAATTATATTCTGGATTTTTGTCTTGATATTCTGTCTCTCCATGTTAGAATATATCTACCATTAAAAGTGCAGAAGGATAGTGTCTTTATTAGTGGGCAAACAAAGGAAATCAGCAAGGGATCAAATACTTCTTGGACTCACTGTATATATATATATATATATATATATATATATATATATATAACTGAAATGAAAAGAATATGTCAGTATCTATGGAATCTAAGTTTGGAAGTGTGTTTTTATGATTTACATTTTCATTATCAGGATAGATTCCTACTATACAATTCCTTATGTGTTCCTTTATAGTCTGGATCACTCCAGAACTTATTTATAATGTAGGAAAAAAACATTGAATGAGGTGTGTCCAAACTTTTGACTGATGTTCTCTTTTACCAGTTGTTTGAATTATACTTTGCTCCTTTTATTAAAAGTCAATGGAAAACATTTTATGTTCCAGTTAACATTTTAGATACAAGGTTGTTCTGTGATTGTTTTTGTTTGAAATATTTGTTCAAAAAAGGTTGTTTAAAATATTTTTTAAGATGCATTTTGTTATATATAAAAATCTGTTATTTTCTATGGCAGTGAAGTATTAAACTGGTTAAATTTTTTTTTCATTTTGTCAGTAAGGATACCCACCTTCCCCAACCACTTGCAGGTCAAGACTTTCTCCAAGACATACAGAAAGCAAAGTAAAGCTCTACAGGCTTAGAGGAGAGTGCTAACTGCTTGTTTTGACATACAAATTGGCTAGCATGATGCTACTGATGGGGGGCATAGAGGTGTATATATAGAGGGGGGGTTTACATACTTTTGTCCCTGACCGAGTGCCACAGGATTAGCAGTTCACACGACACAAAGCATTCGACGCATTGCTAGGCGCTCCACATCGCCTCCACACATATCGGTGACCTTCGTTTCCTTGTTGTGTGAATTTCGGAGAGCACATTTCCTGAATCACAATTCAACTTTGAGTAAACCACATCAATGCGGCCTCTTCCACCAGGAGGGAGAATGCTAAAAATGCTAACGCCTCACCAACAGGCCATCAGGCCATCTTTGTTTTAGCATTAGCACTACACAGGAATGCTGGGAGACAGGAAGCAGCCTGCGGGGTGAAGCCCAGGTCTGATTGACAGCTCGAAGCATCCCAAACTGAGGGGGCCCAGCACCTGTCAGTCACGTTTGGGCGAGGGGGGGTGAGAGAGTGATAGAGAGAGAGAGAGAGAGAAAGGGAGAAAGTGGAGGACTAGCACATTCCACGGTGTGTTTTAATAGGATTGCTTCCCCATGCCTGAGGATCTAATATTCACCCATTGCGAGCCAATCCACTATTCACTTGCACAAGCAGCAAATGGTAATATTTGGAGGGCACCCATGGAGACATATAATTCCCTTGCAGCAAGCAGGTTTGTATTAAAAAAAAATCATTCTCCACACAACACACAAGCCGATTTTTTGAGGCGGGATTGCTAGAGTAGCTGAATTAAAGCGCTCGTGGAGCGTGTCTGCGTGCGATATCGCCGACTCTTTTCTATTCCGCCATTTAAGCCAATGAGTAAATGAATCTGTGATGTCAGTGCATATTTCATTGGTAATAATGATGGCTGACACTTGTAAAGGATCATAAAGGATTGTGAAGGATTGTGAAGGATTGCGGTTTGGGCCTAGACAGCCTCTTTTTGAGTCCCTCACTGCAAAAAACGTCTATAAAGCAAAGAGGCCCACATATGTCCTAAGTAGTCTCTATTCTCGGCGGAAAGCGAGACATGCTTCACGTCCAATTTCGCCTTCTCGCATATAAAAAAAAATTGTGAATAGGAAATAATTGGATGATCATGTTTTATGTTGTGACCTTTTGCACATGCGTGCTCAAGGTTGCTTATGGAAAAAAGGCAATTACGGTGTTTTATTTCAACCTCACACGAAAATGGAAGGTGCTTTATTCCATTATGGTCTCCATATTCAGCCTTTCAAAGGAGTATTTTGATACAGAGCCCGGTGCCTGAAGAATGACTCCTTCATTAAGGCTACCCCGAGGAAAACTTAACACCTTTGTACACAATCACTTGATCACATGTTTCTATCTTGATATATGTATGTCTTTTTCCAGCCGTCTTTTATTTCTTCCTGGCTTTAAATTTGCCCTTGCTCCTTTGTAGGCCCTGATGCAGTGTTATTACGGCCCCCGCGGGAGAGGTCTCCATATGCCTTAATATAAACACTTTTGCAGCTGCAAAAAAAGAAAAAAAAAAACGCACAAGGAGAAACTGGGATCAAAAGATAACATCAGCAGAAAGCCCTCCTCACACCGACCCCCCCCCCCCCCCCCGTCCACCTAACCCCACCACCTACCCCGTCCGTTCGTCCGCCAACCCCTACTCAACCTACAAAAAAAATGAAACCCAAAAAAGTAAAGTTGAGGCGCTGAAATGTTTCTGTGTTATCACAATTTCAACACGTTTTTTGTCTTGAAACATCAGATCTCATTTTTGGGATCTGAGTTTGTTGACAGTTTAAGCTCTTTTGTGCCACTTTTGATCTAAAAGGGCACATTAAATCTGACAGAGTAATCAGCAGTGTGTAATTAAAACACTTTATGCTTCATCTTTACTCTATCTTTATAAAATATATATATGAACACACAGTATCCACCTGACCTGCAGAGAGAGAATAATGAATTCCTCATGCCCCTAAAATAAATTTTGACCAGTATATAGTGCAAATATACTACAAAAGTGGGCCCTTAAGGCTCTCTAAGGAGTTTGTGTGTGTGTGTCTGCTAACCCCTCATGCTCAGTGACTTTTTTATTACACCCTGAGGATTACTAATCAGTAAATTTATGCAAAGTAATGCAAACTTGCTGAGTTGTTCCAGTTCCAGTTATACCAGTTAGGGGACAAAATCCAGAAACCACTAGTGGTACAGAGGAGTCTAAGAGGCCTAAACAAAACATCTTTATTAGTGTTGCTTTATAACTTTCCCATTGTAAAGGTTTTCGGAATACCATTAATATAACTATAAGGTGACAGAGGAGTCATATCACATTTCATTTCAAATAAGTCAGAATAATAGTTATGTTTGCTCGTTTCAGACTCACTACTAGCTGTTACTGAGAGATCATTGATGAACTACTACAAGGAAATAAAATACAATTTTATTAATATGTCTGTTATGATCTTCACATAAAACAAGGATTTTCTATAGATTATTGATTAGTTTACATTTACAATACCTGTCAAAAGTTTGGATACACCTCTTCTCATTCAATATGTTTTCCTCTTTTTATAATGTTTACATTGCTAGGAAACAGGAACACACGCAGAATGTTAACCACATTTAGCTCTTGGTATATTATCTGAGCTCATCCCTAATCATTTTTAATCACCCATCTCAGTTGGGTTTAGGTCAGAAGATTGTGGAGGATAAACACATATTTTTTGTTTAATACATATCTCCATATACAGCTCTGGAAAACTTATGAGACCACTTTAGTTAATGGATCAGTTTCTCCGATTTTGCTATTTATAGGTATATGTTTGAGGAAAATGAACATTGTTGTATGGACAACAATCGTTTAAGGCATTCATTGGCAGAAAATGAGAAAAGGCTACAATATCAAAAAAGATGCGGAGCTTTCAGACCTCAAATAATGCTAAGAAAACAAGTTTATATTCATAAAGTTTTAAAAACGTTCAGAATTCAATATTTGGTGGAATAACCCTGTTTTTTAATCACAGCTTTCATGCATCTTGGCATGTTCTCCTCCACCAGTCTTAAACACTGCTTTTGCATAACTTTATGCCACTGCTTGTGATCATCCATCTTCCTCTTGATTATATTTCAGAGTTTTTTAATTTAGTAAAATCAAGGAGTTTTTTTTAACCACCTTGACCATTAAAGAAAAACAATGGGGAAGCTACGTGAGTTTATCGTTATCACAGAACTGTTATTTGGTTTGATATTTATGGCATTTATGACTCTAATATAATAGTATGACCCTATTAGTTGCTGCTGATGATACAGTATTTTATTAAGACAAACCTCTCAGAGTCTCGTCATGTTTTCCACACAGCATATAGCTGAAATAGCTTTGTTTTGTAAAAGTGAAATGAAGGGTATAAACTGTGGCCAGTGGGCTCGGATACACAGATGTGTTAAAAAGTTACACACTATGTGTTGTTTTTAGCACATCTGCTTTGAGACTGTGCAGAGGAGGAGGAGGAGGAGGAGGAGAAGGGCCTGGTTGGGGCCTGGCTGGGGCTTAATGCAGAGGAGCCGGCCGGCAGGATCTGCGGCGGTGGTCCCAGCATGAGCCACCTCCGGTGGGAACCGAAGCGAGGCGTTTGGGACGCCCTCGCCGCCTTTACCCCCGGCTCGCCTTTCACCCCTCCCTGCGAGCGCTCAATAATTCAGAACCCAAGCCTCTCCAGAGATATTATAAAAGCAAAAGGGCTCGTTCCCAAATTACAAATGGGCTTAAAGATGATTGCATATGACATGTTCCACTGAGTTATAAGTATTTCTTTCCTACTGCCGCATTCCCAGTGAAACTAATTCTTAAGGAGTGTGAAAATGCGCTTGAGCTCTGCTTATTATGTTACTTGTTTTGCTAGAAGTGGGTCAAACGGTGCTGTGTTCCCAATCTAACGCTGCAACCAAACACTGTTCTCCGTGCCACGGCTGACCTTGATTGGTGGAGCTTCCTGCAGATGGAAGAAGAAGCAGCAGCAGGTCGGTAGGTGAGTAAGTGCGTGGGTTAGGGAGACCTAGACCTTTAGCTCTAAAGACACAGACCTTCTCCAACTTGTGAAATCACAGATGATGATGAAGTCATGAGGTCTCGACAGCTTTCATTCCGTCCTAACTGCAAAATTGCATCAAGATGGAAAGGCCTGACTCTTGATGAAAAGAGCTGTCTCTGCTCCGTGGATTTAGGAAACGGGATACGTCCCGCAGCTCTGAAACAGGAATCGTCAGGATGTGTCCTGTCATCCCTATGGTTCCTATTCACTGTAGGGCCGTGAATAGGCCTTGGCTTGGACATAATATTCTAGAAAAAAAAATAATTGGTGAAGAGATGAAGTTGGCCCTTTATGTAATGTTATGTTCTTTAAACTTTAGGTTTAAAGAACATGTTATTGTTTGTTTATGTAGTTTCTCCTGTTAGTTTAATCAGTTTTAATCCCTTTAAGTTGTTGTTGCTATTGGTGTTATTTGTTTTTATTTTTTCCCTTCGTAATTAATATTTTTTATGATTTTGTTAGCTTGTTTTCGTGTTTTAATTTCTTTCTATTTTGCTTGCCTGATTTTACTGTTATTGTTTGTTTATGTAGTTTCTCCTTTTAGTTTAACCGCATTGTTGAAATCTTATTAATTGCTTTTGGGGGTTATTTATTATCCTTTCCCTGCTTTATTATATTTTTATGATTTTTGTTTGTTTGTTTTTATTTTTATATTTTGCTATTTATCTTGATATTCCTGTTATCGTTTGTTTATGTAGTTTCTCCTTTTAGTTTAACCGCATTGTTAAAATCTTTTTAATTGCTATTGGGTTTTATTTGTTATTATTTTTCCCTGCGTAAATAACAAATTATGATCTTTGTTTGTTTGTTTTTGTGGGGTTTTTCCAGGCCTGATTTTACTGTTATTGTTTGTTTATGTAGTTTCTACTTTTAGTTTAACCTCATTGTTGAAATCTTTCTAATTGCTATTGGGTTTTATTTGATTCATTTCATTTTTGTTTGCTTGTTTTTAAATTATTTTGCTATTTATCTTTACTGATTTTCCTGTTATTTTTTGTTTATAGTGTTTCTACTTTTAGATTAACCTAATTTTATTACATTTAAATCCCTGTTGTAAATGATTGGCTACTTTGAAATTGAGTGTTATCCTCAATGCATTTTAATGAAAAAAAAGTTTGTTTTTCCCTGCTAAATTGTTATTGTTCATTTTATTTCATTTTTTATGATCTTTGTTTGTTTTTGTCTTTTTTCTGTTTTCCTTGACTGATTTTACTATTATTGTTTGTTTTTGTAGTTTCTCTTCTAGTTTAACCTCTTTGATGAAACCTTTTCAATTGCTATTGGGTTTTATTTGATTAATTTCATTTCATTTTTGTTTGTTTGTTTTTGTTGATTTATTTTGCTATTTATCTGGACTGATTTTAGTAATTTTTGGTTTATAGAGTATCTCCTTTTAGATTAACCTCATTTTACTCAATTTTAATCCTTTTAAGTTGTAAATGTTTGGCTACACTAAAACATAACATGAATAAGTTGAAAGGTTTTATTGCTTAGACTTTTGGATTGTTTCTCTTTGTCTATTCATCATGCCATTTTATGTTGTAAAGCAATAAAACAATGTAAGGAACAGCTGCAAGTTTCAAATCATAGGGTTTTTATCAGACAGCAACAATATATGAATATACTGTATAAGAACAGTGAGTGTGACATGATGCTAAGGGCAGTCTGAAAGGACTCTGAGGAAGTCTAAATACAGTGTCCATCATGATGTCACAAGCAGTTGAGAAGAGATGAGTCCTGACTTTTTACGAGCACATCTGAAGCTCATTCTCGTGGCTGGGTTCTGTGATGGGAATTGCATATGGGCTGAAATGACCCAAACCCCAAAAACCTCCAAGCTTTCTCCACACTGTAAACCCATAGGTTGTTTGAACTCAAATGATTTAAGTCTGTTTTACATAAAATTGGATATTTCTAAACAATACTCAACTATTTTGAGTTAGTTGAACATTTGTGGGCACATACAGGGTGCGAATTAGGGGGGGGGGGGATATTGGGGGGGTCAGACCCCCCAATTCAGAATTCAACCCCCAATAAAGGGGTAAAAACAATACTTTGAGGGGGTCAAAACATTTAAATATATTTCTTACATATAATGTTAAATACTACAAAAACAATGCAGTATCTGGGCATTATGTCAGGCACCCCTAAAGTGGATCATACCATTAATAAATTAATAAGCATTTCTCTCGTTTACCTGCCTGCTGGATTATTATTGGTCAGGTGGCTTAAGGTACACGCGCTGCTCAAGCTACAGCATGACGTGTGAGTAGCGCTATCTACTTAACTTTCTCAAATATGCACTTTAAAAACACTTTTCCTTACATAAATAACGCACATGAATTTACTATCCCTCCTTAAATGCTGATAATTTACCATTCCGCCTTAAATGCTGCTGTCGCGGCACACAGGCTTCAGGCTGTAGATAATGTTTTAGCGCTTTTAAGGTGGAATGGGAATCCACGTTCTGTTTTATATGGACTGTTTGTGATTTCTGCAAACCCTGAGCAGAAATGTGTTAAACACTTAAAACTCTATCATCTACTAACTACAGTCTGAAAAAGGGAACTGTGTTTTAACGTAGAGAAAATTTTCTTTCTTGTTAAGGTGGAATGGAAATGTAAACAAGAAACGAAAAGCTTCATATGCTGCAGTAGAACCAAGTGAGGACTTACTCAGGTGAGTAGTTTTACAGCAAACTGCTGTATTACAATTTTTAAGATAAGACTTAGTTTAAATATTTTTATTAGGCTACTTTGAAAATTAACAATAGCCAAGCTTTTAAATGCTATATAAATGCATTCCTACATCTCCCCATAGCATTTAATATTGTAGTCACAGTGTCAAAATATGGATAAGGACAAAATCCTTATCTACAGGGCTTTTCAGTTACATTGTTATTTTCTATTTATTTTGAATTAAATAATAAATGATTACTAAAGGAGAGATGCTGTAGAATATGGATTTATTGATGAGAAAGCTGATGAAAGATAGCTGCCAGTAGCATTGTGTGTGTTTTTGCAGGATTAACAGTTTTTGGGGCTGTATAATATATTATTTAAGACTATAAAGGTTATTGTGTGGTATGTGCTATATTAGCTGATGTAATGAATTTATCCTTTATGTGATGTAGACAATTATCATTGTATAATTCACACCCTGGGCACATATACATTCAAACAGAGATCTTTGAGTTGAACCAGTAACTCAGTTTAGTCTGTTGCCATTAACAGCTTCTTTTCCACTGGCTTCTGTCACAATCTATTTGCATACTGGGTGTGTCCAACAGTTTCTGACTAACACTCACCATCAGTGTGTAGTGACTCCCCCGTTGCTACCTTAGAAATAAATTAAATTCTCCTTTAGTTGTAATAACTTGATGTTTTAATTTAAGATAACTTAAGTAAACTCAACTTATCCGGTCTTACAGTATAACAAAAATAAAAAAGTTGAATCAGCTTCCCCTTTAGCTGTAATAACTTAATGCTCTAAGTTGTTACTTAACTTTTTTAAGGCAACCGGTTTCCTCAATTTTTTGAAGTAAATTCAACTTATCCGGGCTTACAGTCCAGGATCTGCTGTCTGCATTAGCTCTGCGTTCCCCGTTACCCATCAGTCTTCGAGCGTGTTCTGGCTGCAGCATGTGGAGCCAGAGTGGGGTGCTCAGTCTCAACAAAAAGGAGACTGTGTGGGCCTAGAAATTAGGCCCAAAGGAAATGGCTTCACTCAACACCTGGGCACTGCAGGAACGCCTCTCCACACCAGCGCAGCCCGATCAAAGCACAGTGCTGGACGGAGACCTAATAAAAATAAATAAACACTAGCTTGAGCCAAGCTTGTCGGGGACAGGAGGCGAGCGAGATGGTGTGAGGAGACTGGGTTGGGGGTGTTCAGGCCTTTTGGGGGGTTCAGGGGTCCTAAAGTCCCAACTCTCTGAAGGCTGCTGAGGTGACGCCTGCCGAGGGCTGAAGGGCTGGAAGGAATGTGTGGGCTTGTGTGTGCGGTTGGAGCTGTGGGACGGCATGATGTCAGAGGGCACCACGCAAGACTCAAGATGGCAGACTGCTGTTAAAGGACATGAATGAGATCTACAGTCAGTGATGACGGTGGAAGATGATGTCAGATGATTCGGTTTAAATGGGATTATATATATATATAACGTTGAAAAAGTAGTGATGACTGAAGACTGAATGCATTGATCTAAATGTATACAATGCTAAAAGTAAAGCATGCCCAATAGACCATTACTCTCTACCGCCCTCATGCTTTACAGCTGGTATAAGGTTTTTACCTAAAAAAAAACACTGTGAAGTTTAGGCAGACAAATTATAGCCCATGCTAACCAAAAAGCTCTACTTTAGACTGACCTGTCCATGAGACTTTTTTTTTTTTAGGTGGATGATCTGGGTGTTTTAAAGTCACCTTGAGAAGAGCGACAGGTCTACATTCTTTTGCAGTGTTTTTTTTTTATTGTTGCATCATAAATACTGAAAGCAGTTCTTTAGATTTTGTTTTGTTCTGCTGCCACATCGGGTGAATGTTTGCAAAGAATTAATGTTAAAATTTTGATTCCTTTATGCACATATGAAACCTAATCAACACTAAGGTAAATATCAGAGGAGAACCATGATTTATCATGCATTTAACTTGCATCACTTGTTAAAAGGGACAGATTCTACCTCTTTTACACAAGTTAAAATAGGTCTATGGGCTACACAAAATATGTTTATGACTTTCTTTGCACAAAATCAGCCTCGCATAAAGATTTCACCAGCTCTATTCTTGCCAGTTTCAGTCCCTTCCAGAATGAGTCATGTACGTATATGTTGTATATGTATACTTTTTTTTTTTTTTTTTTACCACACATTGTACTTACATCTCCCTCATCTGCTGACTTGTCACGGACAGTAGGTACAGATCCCTCCCTCAGACAAAGTCTGTCTATAAGATTAGGCTCTCAATCAGCAGACAAAAATGGCATGTCTTTAACTGATATGATATAGTGGGTGGGCCTTTGTTGGGGGTTGATGGATAAGGGGTTTACTTATTGAGATGTCACAATAAGGGCGCCATCCTGGCTCATAGAAGCATATGATTCCTGGCACTTTATAGGGGAAGTGGAGACCCAAGTGGAAACACAAAAGCACCCAAAAAGTGAGTTTCCTATTGGGAATACTGCTGTTAATTTAAATGAGGATTAATATAGATATTCATTTTCTGTAGAGGCCTTGGGCAAACTCGTTTTTATCTGGTAGGACCAGACTCACATCTACCTGAATGAGCAGAGACCTATAAACCAGAAACCGAAAGAGTAGTAATATTTCAAAAAGCGGGATAAAACTGTACATAATTTAAGGTCTTTGGCTCAAATAGCATATTATTAGTTTGTTATTCCAACAACTCCACTGACTCTTTTTCTACTGAAAAACAGAATGTTGATGAATGTAGGACAACAGAGTTTTATAAAACATGTTCATGAAGTTCTTTGCACAAAATTGCTCTCACATAAAGATTTCACCAGCTCTATTCTTACCAGTTGCATTCCCTTCCAGAATGAGCCATGTAAATGCTGTATATGTGTACGTGTTTTTTTTTTTTTTTACCACATACAAAACTCATTATTTGAAAGTACTAACATCTTCCTCATCTGCTGACTTGTCACGGATAGTAGGTACAGATCCCTCCCTCAGAAGAAGTCTACTGGCTAATCCTGCTGTAAACTGTCTGAGATTCTTAAACAGCAGACCGAAATGGCATTTCTTCAACTGATATGATATAGTGGGTCTGGTATGATATAGTCTGGTGGGGGTTGATGGATAAGGGGTTTGTGCTGGGGTGGTTCTATACAGGTTTTCTTTTTAGTGACGTCACAATAAGGGAGCCATCCAAAGGGCATATACAAGTATATGAATCCTGATCCCAAATTCTTTTTTCACTCTTGGGGTTTTTATAGGGGAAGTTGGAACCCAACTGGAAATACAAAAGCACCCAAAAAGTGTGTTTTCATATTGTGACTACTGCTGTTAAATTAAATGAGGATTAGTATAGATATTCATTTCTGTAGAGGCCTTGGGCAGACTCTTATTTATCTGGTAGAACCAGCCTCTTATCTACCTGAATGAGCAGAGACCTATAAACCAGGAACTGATAGAGTAAAAATACTTAAAAATCTGGATAAAACTGTACATATTTTGAGGTCTTTGGCTCAAATAGCATATTATTAGTTTGTCATTTCAGCAACTCCACTGACTCTTTCTACTAAACAACAGAATGTTTAGTAGGACAACAGCTAGAGGCACTGTTTCACAATTTATTATTTTGTTCTAAATGTATTCAAGGCAGTAAAGCATGCCCAGACCATTATACTATCGTTCCCATGCTTTACAGCTAATAAGGTTTTTTGCTTAAAAAAAAAAAAAAAAAACAATGTTAAGTTATGGCAGACAAAATATAGCCAATGTTGACCAAAAAGCTCTACTTTAGACTCATCTGTCCATGATGCATTGTTTTTTTATTTTAGGTGGATGATCTGGAAGTTTCATATTCAAACCAGGCTCTTATATACCTGAATGAGCAGAGACGTATAAACCAGAAACTGACAGCGTAGTAATATAAAAAAAAAAAAACTGGATAAAACGGTGCATAATTTGAGATCTTTGGCTCATAGCATATTATTAGTTTGTCATTTCAACAACTCCACTGACTCTTTTTCTACTGAAGAACAGAATGTTTAGTAGGACAACAGCTAGAGGCACTGTTTTACTATTTATCATTTTGAGATCAAATTTGGCCTTTAATGTCTTTTAAAAAGCCTAACATGTAGCAGCTGTTTTCTCCATCAACCAGTCATATCTCTGAATAAACCACATTTTCCATCAATCCATGTGTCGCTGTTTACTACAAAGTTTCCATGTCAACCCCTCCAGCCAGAAACAGAGCAGTGCTCCAACAGATGAGGAACAAATAAAAGCTGCTTCCTGCTTTACTGAACATCGTTAATCATATGTTGTCGTTTTTAAATGATACACATATTATGAAGATTCTCATATGTAAGCATGGTGCAACAGCAGAGTTATTTAAACAATAGAAACCACATCTAAAGAGCACCTAAAGGCTACGAATGACATGTGCTGAAGTTCAGTATGAAAGAGAGCTCACAGAGATCTGGCCAATAAAGAATGGCCTCTAAACATGTGAGACAAACTGTGTCTGAAAAACAGCGTTAGATGATGCAGTCACATTAATTACTGTCATAAAGCATGCTGGGAAAAAAAAGCAACTGATGAAAAATATTGAGCTGAAAGTCATGCTTTACAAAGCACACAGCAGCACTGTCATCACTATTTAAAATAATTAAACTGAACTGAATTTAAGAAATTAATTTCTGTTGATTTTTAAATGCTTTATAGAAATTCTTTAAAATGTCCTGAAATAAACTTTTTGAAATTTTACTGTCATTAAAAGTTAAAAAGATTTTATTTTCTCCTGTAAAAAGTTGTTGTTTTGAAGATACATGTTCTTCACTGGACAGTGACAATTCGTGGTCATGTGTGGTTTTGAGTTTTGATCATTTGAATAAGAAGTAGCATAGCCCAAATCAAGTAGGCTTGTGTAAATATGAAAGAAATCATCATGAAAAACAAATCTCTTAAAGCGACAATCCTTGAGTTTAAGGCATTCAGGGATTTAGAGACCTCTCTGGTAAGAATGTGTAATTGCACAGAGAAAACGAAAGAGTATGTTTTTAAATGCATCAAAAGATAAATAAAGTGCGATTTGAAACTCTGTATTATTATGTTAATTTATGAAATACTCAAACTTAAAATAAAAAAGCAATTACAGCATCCAACAAACCTTCCAGTCCACTGTTGTTTTTAGAATGACTTTTACTGAATTTTATTTATTAGACATTGCAGGGATGTTCATGCCAGAGCACTGATACCATTAATTAGAAATAAATAAGGAATACTACTATTGCCAATGTAAAATAAAAAAAAAAAAATAGGGTCTGCTGCTTTAAAGTTATTTGTCTCACATGATTTTTAATTAAATAATTCCCTCAAGACAGTACTTTTACTTCTGAAAAGAAAAAGCCAATAAAATAATAGAAAATATTGGAAGGAGAATTCTGGCATATTGCACACCATTTTCGTTGCAATATAGCCACAAATTCAAATGTGCAACTAATCATTTTTGGGTGAATATTGCACGAGATTGGGTTACAGACTGTTATAATGCCTCAAGGCCAAAAAAAATTGGCTGCTTTTCTTCGCAGCAAGCCGCCTTGCCAAAACGAAGGAGAGAATTCCAACAACAAACGTGCCGGTATAAATATTAATCCCCTCTTAAATATTAATTTTGTGGTGACATTTGCATCCGTCTTTGATCATATTTATTTGACTTTCCTTTTTTTGGTGCCTAAGCTCCTTGCCTCGTGTCACTATAGCCAATGAAAGATTAATGGCTGGTTTCTTGCCGGAGCCTCCAGCTCAGCCTGGCTCTACTGCTGGATGACAGGGGCAAAAATGTGACTGCTCTGGTTTACCAGCGCTGCTGACATGTGGTCGAGTCGGCGTATCTGGCCGTCTAGCTCTCTCTCGCTCTTTCTCTCGCTCTCACTCTCCATTCTCTTAAGCCCTGCAATGTGTGGAGAAGGTTGACACTCTCTGGTGTGTTTTTTTTTCTCTGTCTCAGGTCAAACCCGGCGGCCTCGTACCAAGCCGTCTGGGCCTTGTTTGCTTAGGCCGTCAGGATTAACTCGTCCGTCATCTTTGAGTCCGGCAGTGTGAACAAGAGCGAGAACACAAGTCCATATTCACCGCCTCACCATTCCCAGCCCCTCTTTACTAAGACCTGCCAAAGCCTGCAATAACAATCTTCCAGTGGGGTGACCGCAAGAATTAGCGAAGCGCTCGTCTGTCTGAATTTTCGCCTTTCTCAAGCAGATCGCTTCTCAGCGGGCCGGATGAAGAAATGCTCTTTTTCTCTTTTTCCAAAAGCAGAAAGGCACACCACCTTCTGACTGCTTCCTGCACTCTCGGCCTAATCCTAATCTCAAAAGCTTACACACGTTCCGGAAGCCGGAGCAGCATTAGCTACACTGGATGGACAGATGGATAGACTGTGGCAGGCAGTTATGCTAACTGCGGTTAGCATAACTATGCTAGCAGCTCCATTCTTCCATTCACTCTTATGGTAATGTGCTCAAGAGTTTTGAAAGAGCTTTGAAACTCCTTCAGTCATTACCATTAAATTCCATAACACAACATTGAGCTTTGAGATTTCTAAGATATGGATCTTTGAAAAAGTGCAACACCAGTGGAATTTCAATATAAAAAAAATCCAGTTCTAATTAAAGGGCTCATATCCCACATTGATAATTCACCCCCTGAGGCCCTTTATGTCATTTTGTGGGTTCATTAATTGTGCACCCAGGGGAAGAAAGAAAATCTACAGAGAATCTAAATTTTTATCAAAATTTTACTCAAGTAAAAGTAATAGTGAAAGCCAAAAGTATGCTTGTGTAAAAAAAAAACTAACAACTAAACATTAAAAAAAGAAGGAAAAAAGTTTTATTATAAGATTCTAAGCAATTTTGCCATGTTTCTATTGATCCATTGAGCCACTGATAATTTCAAAACAATGTAAATACAAGAAAAGGTGCACATTATGTCAAGATGTCAGAAGCAGCTAAAGTGGACATACACTGTGTATATACTGTGGATTCTTCAATTTATAACAGTAAAAATAACAAATAATTTAAACTGTAAAACTCGTAAACAGTATCATTCTTCATGGGCAGCAGTTTAGTCCAGTAAAGTTAGACAAAGTTTTTCTCAGCTCTACTTTTTTGAACTGAGGCAGACACAGTGCAGACCCCCAGCACAGGTCATTTACACACAGCTCCAGGGGCCTGGGGTTGTGGGTTCGATCCCTGCTCTGTCCATCTGTGTGTTCTCCACGTGTCTGTGTGGGTTTCCTCTGGGTGCTCTGGTTTCCTCCCGCCTCCCAACACCGCACATGGTGGGTGAATCGGCCATGCTTAATTGCCCTCTAGATGTGAGTGAATAGATGTGTGTGTTGTAGTCGTGATGGACTGGCGCCTCGTCCTGAGGGTATTCCTGCCTTAAACCCAGTGATTCCAGGTGGACTCTGGACCCACCACAGCACTGACCATAAGGAAGAAGAATTTACACTGACTTTTATTCAGAAAAAAATAAAAAATAAAAATAATTTAAGTGCAAAACACCTTGACTGATTGGCAAATATGAAAAACAGAAAAAATAATCTGGTTATAAAACCCATAAAAGTTGTGAAATGGAGGTTTAAATGAAGAATTTTTTTATTCCTCTGGAATTGCAATTTAGTAATTCATTTCCAAAAGTCTTTGCCAAAAATCAGTACATTTGCTTGGCCAGTTTCCAATCAAAAGCTCACTAAAATATGAAAATCCTATGGTTAACAGAGTGTTAACAATAAACTTATATCACTGCAGTAAACCTGAGTATAAAGAATGTTACTCACCACTACCAATCTAATTACTGATTTCAAAAACATGAACATGGTGTTAAATTAAAAAGCAGTTACCGCAAATAGAAGTAAAACACTTTTTCATTCCTCCATCGAACTGTTTTTTTTATTGTATGGTGATGAAATGTAAATGTAAAAATGTAATGATTACAAATTTTGACAGATTTTTGGCTTTTGAGAGAGCAGCAGCGTGTGGATGAGCATTGTCTTGTTGAAATAGTGAAGCAGAGTGTTGGTTTAGAATAGGCCCAGATAGGGCCACTGTTTGAAAAATTGAGCTGCTGTCAAAATGTCTGTAATGAAGACCAAAGATAGTCTGGCATCATACAAAATTGTGTGACGACAAACTATTCATCTTTGTGCCGACCATGGTGCCTCCAAACACAGATCCATTCATCAACTCCAACAAGACAAAAGCAGAATGGCAGCAGGTCATCTTCAGTGAAAAAAAACGTAAAAGACACACAATAGGCATTATTTGCAGCTTAGACATGCACTGGAAAGTAAACGGTTTTTAAACTATAACAAAGTTTACACACTACATATTTTTATTTTAAATACAGTAAACATGACCCCTGGTGTCCTTTAACAGGCCTTTCATCAGTGGAATAGAATTTACTACTGCAAACAGGGCAGAACTGGCCATAGGGAGAACCAGGACAATTCCCGGTGGGCCACTCAGTGTGTGGGCTGGTGAAAGAGCTAAAAATAGAACCTGACTCAAGCATTCTAATATTGAATTGTGCATTGGTCCACAATACCCTCAGTGCATGGCCATTAGCCAATTACAGACATGCTGCCTATACTTCTTTTTGTGCAGCCAAATCTCCTTTAAATATTGAGCAAAATTAGATAGAATGTGCCGGCTTGTGCAGAACAATTTACTATCCATATATAAAAAAGTTGCATTCATAAAAATGATATTTATGTTTATAAAAATTAACACCACATTCAATACTAACAAAATGAAATCTACAGCTTGAGTTGTGTGGTTATGTGACTCTGTAAAGGGTCCAGTAATAAACATATTTTAGTATATCATATGTTATATTTTAATCCTTGGTTTAACACCAGAACTGCAGAGATAGTCATTCTGACTTATCGTATATATACAGCTTTCTTTGGATAAAATTAAGAGACCACTTCAGTTTCTAAAGCTGTTTCTCTGATTTTGCTATGTATACTGTAGGTATATGTTTGAGTAAAATGAACATACAAATTCTATAAACTATAAACAACATTTCTCCCAAATTCCAAAAAAAATAATTCTGTCATTTAGAGCAATTATTTGCAGAACATTAGAAGTTGCTAAAATAACAAAAAAGATGCAGAGCTTTCAGACCTCAAATAATGCAAAGAAAACAAGTTCACGTTCATAAAGTTTTAATAGTTCAGAAATCAAAATTTGGTGGAATAAGCCTGATTTTTAATCACAGTTTTCATGCATCTTGGCATGTTCTCCTCCACCAGTCTTACACACTGCTTTTGGATAACTTTATGCCACTCCTGGTGCAAAAATCCAAGCAGTTTAGCTTGGTTTGATGGCTTGTGATCATTTATCTTCCTCTTGATTATATTTTATATTTTCAGTTTGATAAGATCAAAGGAACCCATAATTTTTAAGTGGTCTCATTTTGTTTTCCAGAGCTGTTGATATATGATCTAAAATTGCTTTATTGGCAAGTTAAGGAGTCCAAGCTGTTTCGTGGCTCGGTCACCATAACCCAGACATGCTACAGGCCCTGATGTGATTGCTTTACTTGCGCTCTGCAGGTCATTATTCTACAGCTTCAGCTCAGACTGGCTCTGGGAAAGCAGCCCAACGAGATCAGCTTCTCGCCTTGAATTGTAGAATAGTGGGGAACTCAAATCCAAGACAACAATCTTGTTACATCAGATAAGCCAAGATCTGACTCATTCTCCCTCTTGGTTTTAATTAGGACTGTAACTGGCAACCCGCGTCCGTCCCCGGTTAACTTCAATCACTTCTAAGAGTGTTCAAAGACACGAAGCTCCTGCTCTGATAGTGAAAGGTGTTTGAATTACATTCCGTTTGCCACCCTTGAACCCCGAGTAAAGTAGCGTCTGCATTCATCTCTCGGCTGGGGAGGATTATGACACCCTGCTGCTGCGCTCCCTGCTGAACATAAATTGGATATTTAGCGTTTAGCGTCAAGGTCAAACAACCCAGTCTGCTGAGGCTCGCTGTCTCAGAAGTGGGCTACCTCGAAAGGGCTCCAAAATCCGGTGATTGATCTCAGACGCTTTTCCTTCTTTCTAAGAACATTTTGCCGTTGTTGTGCGAGTGTGCGCTTGTTGCAAACAACTTCCAAATGTAATACATCTTCCCACAGAATTTCTCTCAAATATGATCTATGGCGCAATAATGGAGCAGTGATTGCTAAGATAAAGCATAAATCTACTGCGGACAAAAAGCAGCTGTGTTTGAGACACTGACAAAGAAACAAAATAGAGTGAATTTCGAATTCAAAGAATCCAAGGTATAAGCAATGTGGTCACAGGTTTCCTTCCAGGTTTTAGTTATTAATTTATTTGTATTTATAGATACACTATAATCAAGGAAATTTTAAAAATTTAATTAATTTCTAGTGACAAAGTGATAAATAGTGCCAATCTGTGTTTTACTTTTTATATACAGTATCTGTATGAGGTCACCCAAAAAAAAGCAAGCAATGCTGAGGAAGATCTCAATCATCAAATTTATACACATTCATTATCTAATCACACCATCATGTGGCAGAGTTACACTCCAAATGGTGTAATAAAGAAAAAAAAACATCCTGTGAACAGCAGTACTGCAGATGGAACTGTTGAGACGTCTACAGAGAATGGGCAGACTGGTTCAAGATAACAGAAAAGCTACAGTAGCTTATATAACCACTCTGTATAACCTCTATATACTCTGTCCAACTTGAGGTGGATGGGCTATAACATCAGAAGGCCATGCAACGATCACTTCTGCCAACTAAGAACAGAAAGCTGAGGCAGCAGTGGGATAAAAGTCATGTCATTAACATGACAACAAGTTTAGTGTTCTTCATTGGCTTGCTCCTCAAAAGGTGTCCTTCCGCTAAAATCCACTTTTTCTTGTTCTTTGTGAAATACTATAAGTCTCTTTGAGTTGTATATGTATACTGGATATGAAACTGTTCCTCAGCCTCTGTTGTCTGTAGTAGCTTGCACTAGGAGGAACATAGCAGTTTGTTCATGTGTTATTTGTGCAAATATCACATGAGTGTTATATGCTGTGCCCAGTGCTAAGGAACAAATGGTTAGAATTTGTCTATAAAACACCACCAGGGAAGTACAATTGAGAGAGGTAGGTGTTTGTTTAGAACAGTTCTGTTTACACTAGTTAAAAGTTAAAAAGTTGTGCTTCAACTGGCTGGGTGGATTTTTACTTTCTGGACCTGGACTAACCACCTCTATGTGTTTATATAAATTAACATAGGATCTCCGGTGGATTTCATGTTTTACAGAGACCCTAAGACCACGTCAGTGGCTAACGCATGTTGTAAAGTAACATATGACATTACAAATACTAAAGCTGCGTTATACTTGATCACTGGAGCACTTTTTTCCACAAATTCCAGCTTACATGGCATTCATTCATTCTAGAGACCACAACTAGACATTTTAAAATGAATGAAAAAACGATGGAATGAGACCTTTAAACTAGCCACATAAGTTAAGGTTAAGACTTGGTTGAGTCTAAGTCTACCCCTGAACAGGCAGTTTACTTTAAAAAAATACTTTTTGTGCTTATTTTGAGTTCAGATTGAGCTCAAACATTCTAAGTAAGACTGATTAAGATCATTATTCCTACAATGAACTAAATAATCTTATACTTACAATGCTTAGTAAGTCAAAAATTCTTATCAGAGAAAGAAATATGATTTATTGCCTTGAAATGAGATCACTTTACTTGATAAGATTAATTTTTTGCAGTGTAATTGGTCTGAAAGTCAAAACTATTAAAAAAAAAATGTTTTCAAACTACAAATAACAAATAGACCCAGATCATGTTTCAGTTGGTTCGTACCGGGAACATCTCATTTGTGGTCACCAAATTTTCACCCTTTTAATCTTAACTATGGTTCACACCTGCTTATTGCTTATTGAGACCAAACTAAACAGTCTGAAGGTCCAGACTAAACAAGGTAGTTGTAGCAACACACTTGTTTAAGTACCTTAAACAAACCGCACACTGCAACAATTTTTTTTTATTTCTGCTTGCAGCTGCATTTTCAAATGACAAATCTGGCAACCCCACCGGAAAGAAGTGAAGCGTTGAGTCTAACACATACATGATGAAAACAAAGCAACCCTGCAGAATACGGTGACTTCTATGACCCAACTATTTCTTAAAGTTTCAGTACTGCTGCTGTTTTCAGACTGCATTTGCAGTTTCACTACCATGGTTTGACTTTCAGGATTGCCTCACCTTCTTTAGTTTAGGGCAGGGGAATTACCCAATGCCACCCTCAGTTGGCACCTTGTGCTTGTTGTCGTGTTTCTGAAAATCATATGGGCGCAGTGAAGGCTGCTTAAAGAGCCCATGCCATGGTAATGTGAACTATAGGTCTAGGCCATAAATATTGTGCTTAAGATTCAATACATCACATGTAAAATCGATTTTTATATTATTGTCATAGTTGGAACACCAATAGGTTAATCGATTCCTGTTGTCGTCTGCTGCCACTGTTGGTTAGATGGCTAGCTAACTAATAGTATGTGCCCAGTAGCTAACATATAGATAATATAGATATATAGATGAAATATATCTATATAAAAAAAAGATAATGCTGCTGGGAACTTGGTCTTTGGTCCACCCATTCCTGGGACATGTGAGCACCTGATTTAAACAAACAAACATCAGGTAAATTACACCCATAAAATATGATACTCTCCATCGTTAACATTCAGTGAAAATCACCCAAATGCATGCCTCTAGAAAAAGCCATAGATGGGGAGGAGGGAATCAACCATTACTTTAAGTAATGACATTCATTGTGTGGGTGAAAATCACCCAGCATTAGCATTCTAGGTTTCAGAAAGACAACACACTTCCTAACTAGGACTTGTTGTAGACACATTGTGTGTGATGCCACATAATCAGTATCTGCTAGTACCTGGGATCACTTTTAACGTAACTCTAACCCTAAACCTAACCCTACAGGTATCGATCAAGTCCCGGCCTATGCTCAAAATGCCTGTCATGAATTCGGCACTTCTAATCCAGAGCCATCTTAAGGCGTTCTCTGCCGACTCTGCTGCTGTTTCTCTGGTGGTTGTTCTCTTGTACTTTCCCACAGTGGCCAACACAGACCTACCGACCTGCGTTTAGCTCTACACCCCCCCTCTGCTGCAATGTTCTACCAGCTCTGTGTACTTGGCCTTCTTCCTCTCCCTGGCCTCCTCCATTTTCTTCTTCAAAAACACTGTAAGATCAAGCACCTGAACTTACACGCGCGTTTCTTTTTTTTTTAATTGTTGCAGAGAAAGATCAGCACGATCGGAAAGACGTAGCTGACTTCCCAGAGCCACCTTCATCCGCCAATCATTTGTTGTGTGGTGAGTAAAAAAAAAAAGCCTTTCGTAATGCAACGGTAGGCCTGTTAAATAAATCAATAGAATTGCTGTCTTTCTGAGGTGATTTGAACCAACAAAGGTAGAGTGAATTGGAGCCAAAATGGGCCACTTTTTAGTAAATTACTTCCATCAAATATTGTTCACTTTGTTTTAGATCTAATGCTAATATTGTTAAAAATTAATGTCTGTCTTAAATAATTATTTGCTTAGAAAATGTGGAAAAAGTCTAATTATTTTGGAGTTAAATAACTTTTTCACAAAATGGTTGAAACGTTGTTTAGAAACATCTTTGCTTTGTTGGTAAGCCTACCATACAATTTCTCTGATATATTTCCTATAATGTTTAGCAACCTCAGGCCAATCAAAACTATTGTTACATATAAAGTTGTGTTTTTACAAGAGCACTTATTGTGATTGGTTGTAAAATTGTAAAGAGCTATGATGCTACAATCCAATCTTGATCATTTTACATGATAGCCCATTTTAGCTGACTCCACATGCTATGGGTTGAGAACATCTAGTGCACAGTATCTAAACCCAGAAAAAAACTTAAAGGGGACATATTTTGCAAAGCTCACTTTTTGCATGCTTTTGTTTTTTCACTTGGGTCTCGACTGCGTCTTTAAACACTCCATAAAAAAGTGCACAAAAAAATCATCTGTTTTCTGTGAATCAGTTGAAAGACTCTAGTGTCAGAAATCCCATGCTTCTCTATAAGCCGTTTGGATGGCTCCCTTATTGTGACATCACAAAACCTGCATAGAACAACCCTGGCACCACCCCTCACCCGTCAACCCGCACCAGAGCACCACCCACTAGATCAGTTTAGGAAACGCTATTTTGGGCTGTGGGTAAAGAACCTCAGAGAGTACACAGCAGGATTAGTCAGCAGACTTTGTTTGAGGGAGGGATCTGTACCTACTGCATGCTTCTATAACCCTTAAACCTGAATAACCTTATAACCTGAAACTGGAAAGAATAGAGCTGGTGAGATCTCTTTATGTGAGAGTGATTCTGTGCAAAGAACTTCATGGACATGTTTTGTATATCGCATAGACCTTCTCCTAGATTCTAACTTGTGCAAGAACTGCAAAAAGAGGTAGAAATTGTCTCCTTTAATTTTTTTTTTTGCTAAAACATCAGGTAAGCATAAGAAGCGCCTGCCTCGATTAGTTAAAATGATGAAGACCGATGGCACAAGGACAATATTTTCCCAACTGACTGGCAGTTACAGCGCCTGAGGTGCTTGAAAAAGTAATAATAATTATGTAAATTGTGTGTCAATTAATGTCCCTGTGTTTTGTGTCCACACAGGAAACAGACTGCCTAAAAGGCGTCAGGCTGTGTGGCAGGAGCAAAAGCATTATTACCATGTGTGTGAAATCCATCCTGTACAGTGTTTGTGTTGTGCTGAGAGACAGAAATGTATGAATTTTTGAATTCTGAGTGCAAAGAACCCAAAAAAAAAGGCAACCCCCATAACTGACGCGTGCACTCAACTCCCTCGACAGTGTTCAATCACAACTTCAAAGTATAATTGACCTTTTCATCTGTCCCAATAGAAAGGGCATAGTAATGAGCAAAGACGGATCTTAAGATTAATTGGCTTTCCTTTAAAGTCTTGCCTTGTCCTTGCTGTGGGCTCGTCTGCACATCTGTGGATCATTATTGCCGAGACGGGCTCCAAGGCTGACATTGGGGCCCTTTCAATAATCGTACCACTGCTCGACAGGCCCAAGACATTTCTGCATGTACCCCCGTCACGTGACCGTGGCGACAAACGCCCTTGGCGCTCGACTGGTAACCAACTGGTTTTGCCTCCACAGTGAACAGACTGTGGAGATGGAACAATACGAAGGTGGTTGGCTCTAAAACGGTCTCTCACTCTCTCCAAGCTCACCTTCCCAACCAAGAATCTGTTCCAGACTTGACCACATTTCAACCACAACCGCCATATCTCCACACTCCATGCTTTTCTTTGTCTTTTTTTTTTTTTGGTTAATTTTTCATAGCAGAGAGAAGTGCATGTAATCCCTGGAGGTACAACATGAAATCTTCTAAATCTTTAATAGCTTTTGTTGTATCATGGATATGGACAGAAGGTTAGAAAGCCATGACAGCACAGACGTAGACAGCCGTCCAATAGGGAGAGTGACTAACACCAGCTTAAAAATAAAGATGACGGAAAATGTTGTTCTCTAAGGCGTAATTCTATAGATGGACCACTTTTTAATCCCTAAAAAGCAGTGTGACGGTTTTTATAAAGATTATTTGCAGGAGTGAAGTCTGAGTGTAAGGAGCTTTTGTTTTATTAAAAATGCTACAGACATTCTTGGAATTCTTTGGAACATACATAACATGTAACAAGTCAAACAACACTTGAGAACCTTCATTTTAGGAAAGAGAAGGCACTCTTACTAGTGCATCTCAAAAAAAATTTAAATTATTTAAAAGTTATATTATTTCAGTAATTCAGTTCAAAATGTATTACATGCAATGTGCTCTATTTTAAACATTTTTTTTTATGGCTAACAGCCAATGAAAACCGAACAATCAGAAACTTAGAATATTTTAGAGCAAATGGCTCTTTTGGCAGTGTGGGCAGTGTGCCAAATCCTGCTGGAAAATGAAATCCGCATCTCCATAAAAGTTGTCAGCAGAGGGAAGCATGAAGTACTGTAAGATTTTCTTGTAAAACACTGCACTGACTTTGGACTTGATATAACACAGTAAACCACCACCAGCAGATGACCTGGCGCTCAAGGACTTGGCACACTGCACATAGTCCCAATTGGTCTTATATAATATTCTAATTTTCACTGATTGATTTCAAATAATTGTTGGGGGTTGTTTTGTTTGTTTTTTTTATACTTGTTTTTCCATTGGACAGCGACAATTTGCACAAATTACTAAAGCAACTCAAAGGACAAAAAAAAGGTTTAAACAGGGAATGTTACAAAGTAATCGGTTTGATTTTACAACCTTAACCCACAAAATTACACCTCAACCATAACCTAAAAATAAATCTACCTAACCCAACTCTTAATGTAGCTGTAGAGACAGTTTTCTCAATTCTTCTTCTTCAAATGCTGTACAGCAAACTCAGATGAGTATCTTTGGTAAAGCAGTGCCACCATTAGACTGGAACTCCTTGTGAATTATATAAAAAGTGTATGCAAAGAAGATTGAATATCCAACCCTTGCCACATTAGTTGAGCACTGAAGCTACAAAACTGTGTTTGCTAAACAGTTTATGAAGTGCAGACCACACTGACTGTGGGCTGAGGCAAGAAAGAGGAACTTGACAAATGAGTCTGAAACTGTGGGCTGCTTCAGATGATGAGACTTTGAACCAGACAACCCCTTGCTGAGCAAAGGCCAAGTGTGAATTTGAAGCAAAGGAGTTTGGTGAAGAGGGGATTTGCAAATTTGTCACAAAAATTTAAGCAAAGAGGAGGATTTTTACAGGGTGCAGTAATAGAGGGGAGGAGTTTGAACAGTGTTCTTTTCCAAAATGTTATTCTTAGATTAAATTCATTTAAAAATTAGATTAAAGTCATTAAACGCTTTTTTGTAAATGTATCAACACTCAAACAGTCTTATTTGTTGCACATAAAACTTTTCTTACGAGCTGTTGTCCATCAAAATAGACCATGAACCAAAAAAGGATTTACTCTAACTTGGCTCCATCTACTACACTGTAAAAAACAGTAGTACTAGAGCCATTGAGGCAAAGTATCATCTATTATTTTTTACTAATTTAATAATGTAATTTAGAACATTCTATTTAGAAGGCTTTCAACAGAATGGAAATACTCATATTTTAGTTAATTGGATTTAATAGTGAAATGTTAGTCTTCTTTTCTGAGCATTAGAGACAGAAAACAGCATTTTTACATTTTTAATTTTTCCATCACTGGAATAATTCAGGTCTGAAAGTGTTAAACCATCCAAACTGCAGGGGATCTTTTATATAGACACTACTGCTTACTCATTGAACAAAAAAACAAACAAACAAGCCCAAAATCATAGTAATGCCTCCCCCACACAACCTGACTCCCTATGGCCAATCACACTGGCATAAAAAATAGCTTTTTTAAATGAAAACTTTGAAGTGTCAAAAAAAAATCCTCTTTGGAAACAACACAAAAATAAGAACAATTAAATAAACAAAAACAAATTGTGACTGTTCTGTAGTGTGACCTACATCTAAAAAAATAAAAGAAAGCAAATCCTGGAGGGATTCCAAAGAATCTGTTGTCTGGGTTGCCCCAAGCATTTGGATATATGTTGAATTTTGTGGTGAATATTTATAGTACTCAGGAGCACCCTTAACTGCATTGAGAGCAGGTACAATGCTTTTTTGCATTTAAAAATGTGCTTTGGTTGCAAACACACAATTTTATGAACTGGAATAATCTGGTTTATCCTGATCAAGCAGAACCACTAGTAAAGTCAGCACTAGACCGGCATAAATCAGTAGAATACTTACAATCCGTACGTATTCACTAAACATCTTCTGGCTTTGCTAGTTAGATGCTAAACATGCTGCTATTGCTGGCAGGTTGACTATTTACATGTACTGTTAGCTCTGTTAGCAACTCATGCTAACTGATACAACCCACCTCTGTATCAGAATGAGTGGATCTAAAACCCAGCAGTTTAATAAAGCCAGTAAAACCAGGTAAAACAGGAGGAAGAGCTTTATTCACAACATAACCATTAAAACAGTTATACATTTCAAAACTGATGTGGGAGAACCAAAGCAAAAACAGAACAAAAAGCACAAAGAATAGCTAACTAGAGCAGAAAAAAGATCTAATGATTCTACACCTCGATAACCAATACCCAAAAATACATTACCCATAAAAACTAAACAGAGCAGATCAACATGGCATGGAAAGTATATATTCACTTTTTTTTTACCTGTCTGAACCCCTGAAGGTTGCACACATAATTAAAACTTAAAAAAGATGAGAACTACCTAAACCAAGCCATGGCACCAAACAATGCCACACACGACACCTCTTACCCTTGGCAGCCATCTTGAATTCTTCAATTGAATTCTACTCCAGTTAGGACTTCCACTGGTTGCTGGATTCCACCTAAGTAGGGCAGGTGAGCAGGGCTTTCTGTGAAGGGAGAGTCAGCCCAAATGTGATTTTTGTCTTACCTAGATTGAATCCAGATTGATTTTTGCTAATCTGATCAACCAGAAACAGAAATTTGAAATGTGAATACAATCAGATTTGTACAGATGCATCTCAGTCTGGACACTCTTGGATTTCAACGCTTCTGATTGGTCCTGGATCAATTTTCTCAACCAATAAAGAAACACTCTCAGTTGCTAGGCTATTCCTTACTGAGATGTGGAGAAGGGGGATTAAACAGAGCTGCTAAACAGAGAAGATTACAGAAGTTCAGATGGTGAACAGGGTAAAATGCTGTCTACCAAATGCTGTGTTATTTCTTATTTCTATTTGTGAAAGTTGGCAACCTTAGCACCAAAGGTTAGCCAACCTTGTTACCACAGTAACCCATATGTTTGTGAACAATCAAGGAGATGGGAGATTGCTGTAACTCTACCAAGACTTGATTGTTTTCATTTTGACACGTGTCTGAAACTGTGAAATCATAAGAGAGTCCACCATAAAGCAAAATTTAGATACTAAGTATGTCTTGAAAAAGATGCATAAAGACGCATAAATTCTGATTGAATTGTCACATGTCCATGGATTGGATACGTATCCGATTTAGGAACACATATGAAAGTAATTCAAATCTGATTTGAAAAAAATTGGATTTGGCATGTTCACACAGCCATGAATAAATCTGATATGAAACACATTTAGCAAAAAATCAGATTATTGATTCAGGGTGCCAGTGGGATTACTGGGACTCATGCGCTCCTTTAGCTGAGTTCTACAGTAATCCCTG
Organism: Astyanax mexicanus; assembly: GCF_023375975.1. Taxonomy (NCBI): domain Eukaryota; kingdom Metazoa; phylum Chordata; class Actinopteri; order Characiformes; family Acestrorhamphidae; genus Astyanax; species Astyanax mexicanus. Next base: position 18,535,824 of record NC_064423.1, on the reverse strand, counting down.
GTCATTTCCAGGCAGGCCTCCACCTCATGCCATAATCCTCTCACCTCGCGTCTCCTGCTTAGCGGGATTGGCGGCGGGCCCTTGCGTGGCGTGGCCGGCGAGGCTCTTTTCGCCCTCTGCCTGCGCCAACTTAGCACCTGGCCCAGTTTCTGCCTGTACCGGTGGGTTTGTCTTTCACCAAGGTTAGCTATCGGCCCATAACGCGGCCTGTTCACAGTCTGTTAATTCCCTTTATCAGCCCGAAGCTGCCATGCGAGGGAGGGGGAGTTATCTCTGGAGCTTTCATCAGCCTGCGAAACATGATGGACAAAAATGACTTCGACTGATCCCCCCCCCCCCCTCTATTCTATGCGCACACACACACACTCGCACACACACACGTGAGATCTTTTTGTTTTCAAGGGAGGAAGGTGTTGGGGATTTCAGTTACGGTCATGTGCACACGTATGCGGCCGCGGCGTGCTGCAGACTTGTCCCTCCACCGCTGTTCAGAATGGTAATCAGAGCAGCTAGACGCTCAGCACCACTGAAGCGACTGGAGATTCAATTGGTTTTTTGGGGATGAGGGGGAGAGAATAAGGCGAAAAAAAAAGGAGAAGTCGTCTTCATGTAAAGCACATGCGATTTCCACACACAGCCTGGGGCCACTCGCTCGGGTTTTTGGTCCCGTTTTTGACTGGGGCTACCACTTCAAACGCTCAATCAGAAGCTACTTAAGATTGCGGGAGACAAAAATGTCAAAAGCTAGGCCAAAGCTACAGCTAGCGTCCAGCGCCGGCCTGCAACTGATTTAGGCCTATTAATTCAATTTCCTCGCTCATTGTGGAGTTTGCTTCAGAGAGCGAAAGATAGGAGCCGAGGGTATAGGTCACTGCAGATGCAGATGTAGATCATATTGCAAGCTAGCTCTAGCACCAATGCTAATGCTAGCGCTAACACTAACACAGAAGGGGCTCACCCCTCTCCTGACTTTCCTCTTGTTTGCTGGAATGAGTGTAGGGGTTTCAGCAAGATCCCAATCTGTGCTTGTGCTTTAATACACTACATATTAAACCTGTTTGCTAGTTTTACTTCTGCAAGCATCTGGTTAATCCTAAGAATGAAAAAAAAAATGTTTTTTATACTTTAGAGTGCTCTAATTTGCCACATTTAGCTTTGATGATTTTGCTCAGTGGCTTCATGAGGTAGAGTCACCTGGAATAATTTTCTCAGCATCTTGAAGGAGTTCCTGCAGGTTCTGAACAATAGCTGCTGCTTTTCCTTTACGCTGTATGAAGCTCCAGCTCATCCCAAATCACCTCAAATCACCATCTCAGTTGGGTTTAGATCAGGGGATTGTGGAAGACTAACACTTTTTGTTTACTAAATAATTCTATACGTCACCCAATTGTTTTCATGTGTTTAATATTAATTTATTTTAAGCCTATTAATTAAATTTTCTCGCTCTATGTGGAGTTTGCTTCAGAGAGCTAAAGATACTAGCTGAGGGTATATAGGTCACTGCAGATGCAGATGTAGATCATATTGCAAGCTAGCTCTAGCACTAATGCTAACGCTAGTGCTAACATTAACACAGCAAGGGCTCGCCCCTCTCCTGACTCTCCTGACTCTGTTGACTCTCGCTCTTGTTTGCTGTAATGAGTGTAGGGGTTTCAGCAAGATCCCAATCTGTGCTTGACGTCCTCTGCCGAACAATTATGAGAAGAAGGAAAAAAAGAAACTCAAGAGGAACACAGAATGACTGCAATTACCTTCTCAAATTGGATTTTAAAGGAGGGGAAAACATAGGCCCTGCTAATGGACCATTTGTGCCAGCTGTGGTAAATGCGCGCAGCATCTTTGGAACGAACGCGGCTCTCCGAGCAGACCAGATTGTGCTGAATGAGTCAGGAAATTTTGGACCTGAGGTAGCGCGAGCGGTCATGAATATTTAACCACTTCACATTAGCAATTAGCAACAGATTACCGAGGCCTGGGCCGGGCTGCACTTCCATTAGCGGGCTCTGTTTGCGGTGGGCAAGGCTGATGGCCTGGACGTAAACATCTCTTTAAAAACCAGTAGGCGAGCACATGGTGACTAAAGAGAATGAGAAAACACATTTTTCTTAAGAACGTTCATTTATCTTACCATCTAGGTTGAGGTGAACCACACCGCAGGGTTAGCAGGGTAGCTTACAAAACAATTTACACACAAGCTACAGGCAATACTTATTACCTATGGAACAAATACAACTCTAAAACAAAAACAACTTTGGGACTATGTGGGAAATGTAAATACAATAAAATGCAAATTTTAAAAATTCTTATATTTACTTTATTTTATTACAGAAATAATGCAGATGTGCCTGGAGGTGTGTATATCTTGGTTGTAATCTTGTTTCAGAATTCTTCACACATTCTCTGTTAGAGTAGCATCTATTGCACCCATGTCATTATAATGTTGGCAGAATATGGTTTTGCATTGTCATGTTCAAAAATGCAAAACATGAAATATCTTCGGTTCATTGTGTCTAAAGTCAAATAAAATAAGAGTGAAATAAAAAACTTTGCCAACTTTTTCTTATTAAGGTTCATGTATTCTATAACCAAATTCAACTGATTTTCTATTTTAATGTAATATAATCTGGAAGTTGCTACTTTTAAAATGCTGTTCTCTTTATTTAAATAGAGTAAATAAATATAAAAGATAAATATCTCTTTAAACAAGGTAAAACTGTAAGGGCAAACTGCATAAATGCTATACTATTATCACGCACAATACCAGTCAGGTTTGGACACACTTTTTCTTTTATTTTACGACTTCATACATAGTATATTTAATTTTTAAGCTATACAGAAACACATGCAGAATTCTGTTGTAATCAGAAAAGGTGTTAAATTACCAGAATGTTTTATACTTTAGATTCTTCTAAAGCCACATGATTTTGCTCAGTGGCTTCATGAGGTAGAGCATCTTAAGGGAGTTCCTGGAGGTGCTGAACAATAGTTGCTGCTTTTCCTATACGTTGTGAAGCTCCAGCTCATCCCAAATCACCTCAAATCATCCATCTTAGTTTGTTGTAGATTAGATAATTGTGGAGGACAAACATTTTTTGTTTAATACGTAATTCTATGTCACTTACGATAATTGTTTTCATTTGTTTAATTTTAGTCTACAATGTAGATATGACAAATATACAGCTCTGGAAAAAAATAAGATATCCAAACCTCTGGAATATAATCAAGAGGAAGATGGATGATCACAACCCATCAAACCAAACCGAACTCCTGGAATTGTTGCACCAGCAGTGGCATAACGTTATCCAAAAGCAGTTTGTAAGACTGGTGGAGGAGAACATGCCAAGATGCATGAAAATTGTGATTAAAAAACAGGGTTATTTCACTAAATATTGAATTCTGAAACCTTAAAACTTAATGAATATAAACTTGTTTTTCTTTGCATTATTTGAGGTCTGAAAGCTCTGCATCTTTGTTTTTATTTTTTTAGCCATTTCTAATTTTTATGCAAATAAATGCTTTAAATAACAATATTTTATTTGGAATTTGGGAGAAATGTTGTCAGTAGTTTATAGAATAAAACAACAATGTTCATTTTACTCAAACACGTATCTATTAATAGCAAAATCAGAGAAACTGATTTAGAAACTAAAACGGTTTCTTAATTTTTTCCAGAGCTGTATATGAACACAAACAGCACAGTGTCTTCAGAAGATCCTAGCTTATAACTAAAAAAAAGACAAATTCTACAATTGGTCATTTGTAGGCCATTTTGGACAGGATGGTGAATTTGTACCTTTTACACACAGTTTAAATGTCTGCTCCCGGGTTTGATTTGCTTCTGGAGATGCGGCTCTGCATTGATCCAGCACCTAATGTAGTCTTTTTGACATTTGTGGGCCCCAACTGTCCCATCAGCTTGGTTCTTGGGATGCCAATTACAGAGACAACAGCAGAAGTTGGTAAAAAGGTGTTATGTTTCCTGCAAATCATCAGTAAAGTTAGCAAAGCACTGACAGGAAATAAATTATAATTACATTAAAGTGAATGTTGTTTGAACACTGTAGTCTTGGTTTAGTGTTTTTAAAGTATATTCCAGTACTATCATCTGAACATTGGGTACAATCAAATGTTTGTTGGTCTTCAGAGACATACATAGTTATAAAATGACAAAAAAAAATAATTTATTGCAGTCACTTCTGGGAAAGATATTGTCCAAACAAAGTGGTTTCAGTGAATTCTTGCTAGTTGTCAGTAACTGTAAAACAACACTGTTAAATGTATTCCATTACCTAAAAATGCAAAACATGATATTTAAGGAGGAAGGCAATGTATTCACCTAAACCTTATGTTTTTCAATTTTTTTATTGTTAGGCCATAACCCTTATAGGTCCCAAGGAGAATATGTCACTCATGTTTGACGTGTAAGTGTCAAATAGAAGTGACATAAGTCACACACTCACAGCTCGGTGAAATAGGTGGAAAAACTCTGGATTTGGAACTTTCAGTGGATGCCCCTTGTATGTTGAGAACTAGGAGAGGAGAAGTTTTATAATAACTTGAATCTGGTGTTACCAAAGTTACAAAAAAATTATGAAATATTGTGATTAATATTGTTGCTCTATTTTTTTTATTTGTAAATTAAAATAAGCAAAATTACAATAGCTAACCTGGTCCTGTTAAAACATGATATAAAAAGTGTATGGAAAAATTGGAACAATTAACTTAATTATTTCCTGTTTCTAAAGTGTTAAAAAAATTTTAAACTACTGTTGATAGAGAAATATGTATAGATAATATGCATGGATACAATATAGATAATTTATTTAATAAGGGATAAGTTAGATAAGAATAGCCAAAGGCAGGCAGAATCAGAAACAAAATGGCACCGTAAATAAACAACATACCAGAGTGTGTAGGCAAAGAGGTCATACACAGGAAGTCCAAAACAGAGTAATAGGGAAAGGAAAAAAGATGGTCAATATACAAAAATGGGTCAGTACCAAAATAAGCTAACAAACAAAAGGCTACGGTAAAGAGTAGTCATAAAATGGTCAGCAACAAAAGGGCCAAAACACAAGAAACAAAAGAAATGCATGGCAGAAGAGCTATGAAAAATAGATTCAATACCAGGCAAGGAGTATGTGAAAGTGAGTGCTACTTATGGTGTTGAGTCCAGGTGTGTGCAATTAGTATAAGGGCGAACCGGAACGCAGATGAGTCATGTGATCCAGAATGTCCAGAGAGTTGAGTGCAGGCTTATCATGGGAAATGTAAAAGTCAATTTTGCTTCCAAACATGGTTCACGTCACCTTTTACACCTGCTCTTCTGGTTCAGACCAAACTGACGAAAACCTTTACATCACGTGTTCTTTAAATGTTTAAAAGGTTCTTCTGACTATTTTTCCTAATGAATAAACTGAAAGTGGTTATTGTATGAAATCACTTAAACACTTGTATCAGATTTGTATCACCTTACTGTTATGCGTTCAGTTTTGTGTAGTACATAGAGCATATAATTAATCAACCCATATTAGTCTCATGTATTTACAATAATGTATTTTATCTGCCTGTAGTTATTCTCATACACAGTATAAAAAAAAAGCATCTTCATAATTTTTGAAAGCAACTATCACTTTGAACTGCCTTCTGTCATCTTATGAAGATCTTTTTTATGCTCAGACCATTTTGGGAATCTCCCCCTTGAAGAGCCATATCTTATTGTCTCGCTATCTCCTAATTCTAAATGTTATATCTTAGCATGCAGTCCATTCAGAAGGTGCGGCCGTATTGCTGATAACCAAATTTCCATAACCGCTCCTGTGTCTTTCCACAAAAACCGGGGAACACTGTAGTGTTCTTTTGTGGCTGTGAAAAGAGCGCAGTATCAACATGCAGATTAATTTCTTTATGCGCTTAGGTGGCCCGCTGTTGGAAAAAAAGCACCCCTATGATCAAAAGTCTCAAAAGTATCAAGTCTTTATTTTCTCCTCCCCTGTTTATTGGTAGGTTGAGATAAAAATCCCCATTCTTACAGCGCCGCTCCTCTTTCACGACTTTCTTTAATTACATCTCAAAAGATGTGAGCGCGCAGCCTGTGGATTTTTGGGGGGGCTCACAAAGTTACTGTGCCCTTGTGTTTTAGCCACCCGGGGTCCTCAAGGATGACCCAGTGGTATGATATAATTACATGTCCCATGACTTTGATAGCATGGTCAGCTTGCCCTTTTCAAAAATCATAAAATAATGCTTTCAAAATGCAATCAGATGGACAAGCTAATTGGATTATTGAGAGAGAAACAGGCAATTACCGAGTCTGTGGAGGTCACTTTATGTTTTTTGGCCTGCTCTGTGCTTTTGGCGTGATTTTTGAAGTCTTTGTTGAAGTCTTGCCTCCCCTGAGCCTTTTCGGTATCTGAACAGCAGCTCCACTCTTTCGAGTGCTAATGCTGACCTTCCGCTCGTGCATGCTCAAGGCAACATACATGGAAAAAAATTATTTGTCTAAAAAGTTATGTTGTGAGAGTCTTAAAACTCTCACTTGTTCTCTCTAAATGCAAATATTGCATGAAACAGTTCAGCAGGTGGTTAAATTTCAATGCAAGATAAGGGAGGATTCAGAAAAACACCACCTCTAGTGGTTAAGTAGGTGAGCACAACAATACGGAATATCGAATGATTTTTCATCTATTCATCATGAAACAAAGCACACCTTTGTGGCCAGGATGAACATTAACGTGCAATACAAACCTGCAAGATAAAGCTCCAAAAGATCACCCAATAGCATCCAGTACTGACCATCGACCTTGTCACTTATGCACAGAGATTTCTCCAGATTTCTTTGAATCCTTTATTGGTATTACATACTGTAGATGGTGGTATATACAATGTATTACACTTAGGAGTATTTTTCTTGATATCCTTTCACAATTTGTAAACACATTTTTTTTACAGATGGTACCCTTCTGTTCCATCCTTGCCTTTAGAAAATACTCTTTTTATATCTAGTCACGTGAGAAATCATTGCATTTGGTTTTTATTAACATTTACATTTTACAGAACGCCCCATATTTTTTTTCAGAATGGGGTGTTTTCTTACTGCTATTTCAGAAATATTGAAATAAAAAGCAAGATATATCACTTGAACAACAGTGAAAGTAAACAGATTTTAACGATAATACAGATACTTAAAAAAGTATACAACATTTTATTTATTAATATTTATAATTATTTTTTATATTTGACCTGTTTTCACATTTGTATTACACTATAGCTAAGTCAGATGGCGCTGCACAGCTTTACACAGGGCAGAAGGACTGATGCAGATGTTGAAGGGAGTAAATGTATGTGGTTGGTTACAAAAGATTAATGCTGTGCATTAGCAAACTGATAAAGCACTGAGAGCAAGCTTCCTGCATTTAAAACAGAGTCGCAGAGTGGAGTATTGAGCGCTGAACACTGAGACAATCACTCCCTTTTCACCAATTAAGAGCGTGCACTGCTTTCATTAATGATGATTAATTCCCTTCCCTCCTGTACATTGATTATAGATGTGAATAATGAACACATTCATGTTATAACCGATAGTCGTTCCACAAAACGGAGCAAAACAGCAGAAAATGATTCGTTCAGTGTGGGTCAATCTGATTCCACCCTGTTATCAGCCTGTGAGGACAGACTGCATGTATTAATGGAGAATTTGAATCTTAAAGAGTTTTATAATTAAAACTATGTTGCTTATCATGAGGTATTTTGTTTTGTGTCTCTCTCAAAACAACTACAGCAAAATAAAGATCAAGATTCGTTTTTTATGCATTTTTGGTGTTTCCTGCTGCCAAATAAAATACAGATAATTACAGATAGGAGATTACAGATAATTACCATACTTTTGTTGGTTCTTTGGCAGTCATTGCTATCAGTCATTTGACAATTTTCTTACAATTTATTTACAGTACACATGTAAAGTGTAGCTTGCCATTGGCTACCGAAGCCAAAGGGTGATGTCATTCAGCACAAGCATCTGTGAGCTGATGTAGTGATAGGGGGAGTCCTTACGAGTGGGTTGGGCAATTAGCCTTGTGAATTGGGCAAAAAAATGGGATAACATTTAATAAAATAAATATATATTTTTTAATTATATTTTAAAAATTACTACAAAAATGCTCTATCTATTATTTAGAATATATAGAAAACTGTTTTCTGTAGAGTATGTTAATTCGTTTCAAATGTTCAACATGTGTGTTTGTGGGGTGCCAAACTCCACAAGAAAAACAATTAATTATGAGCATCCCTCAAAAAGAAACTAAGACTGTATTATTATTATTATTATTATTGACTGGAATATAAAAGAGAATAATCAATGTTTTGCTAAAGAAACCAAGTTAAATCCAGTGAGAATTAAGAATTCTCTAAGCCATGTTAAAACTTTTAATTATTATTTTCACGTTGTTTTATTCCACTCATTTGAGTTGTTTGCAGCTCTAATAAACAGTGCGGTTGTTTGAACGGCATGCCGACGAGTTGCATCATGCGCATGCGCAGTCTTTCATATTCCCGGTTAACCTATGAGAAGCCTATCAGTAAATTACACGATTGGCCTCACCTGGCCCCGCTGAACGCTGCGGGATGACCGGCCGTTAGAGCTCCCCTTTCAGGCCATTCCGCAATTTTACAGACACACAGGAGTGAAGCTGAACGTCAGTAAAAGCATGTTCTCATAAACAAACAGCCAAACTTCAGTCCGCTGCAGTAAACGCTAAACTCTGACAGTCCTGTCCTACAAACACAATATAATAACACTCTCTACACGGAGCTACACGCAGACTATAACCTACCACCCTCAGCTGCAGCAAACTAACAACCCCCAGCCTCCAGAGAGAGAGCGGCTTAACTTCAGCCAAACTGCCAGTAAGTAAACCCATCTGACTGCTTTTAAAAAATGAGCAGTGAGGCTAATTTAATAGACAGTGTTCTTTTCTCTAAAGTGTCCAGTAACTTCTCTCACAGCCAGCTCCGTGCTAGCTAGCATGTAGCTAACGCTAGGTAGCTTATCTCAAAGTCAGCTCCGTGCTAGCTAGCATTAAGTAAGCTAACGCTAAGTAACTTGTCTCACAGCCAGCTCCGTGCTAGCTAGCATTAAGTAAGCTAGCGCTAAGTAGCTTCTCTCACTGCCAGCTTTGTGCTAGCTAGCATTATATAAGCTAACGCTAAGTAGCTTCTCTCAAAGCCAACTGCATGCTAGCTAGCATTAGGTAAGCTAACGCTAGTTAGCTTCTCTCTCAGCCAGGTTTGTGATAGCTATTTTAGCTAAACTCAGCCCAGCTAAACACAGCCAAAGGAACTGCAGCTGAAGGTAAATTTAAAGTAATATATGTACTACCAAATAACTGAAAAATAACCGAATGAAAAAGGTTTGCAATTTTCTGGCCTAGACACTGTCTGACCTTCCTCATATGAATTTTGAAACGTGTAGAAAATTTGTAATGAAACATTCATGTACAAAATCATGAAAGCTATAACTGTTACCGTGTTCAATTGGCTTGGTTAATGGTGGCAATTATAGTGCCTAGGTCAGGTGTAAATGGTTTAAATACTTCTAAATATGTGGCTAAGTAAATGACAAATTCTTAATTTTACTTTGTAAAAAGGTAAACACAATGTCAAGATATTTCCTCAATTTTTAATTATTATTATTATTATTATTATTATTATTATTACAGATGACCGCCACAAGTTTTTGGACATCATCAAGATATGTACTTTCCAGATGATGCAGTGGAAGCCCTCTCACGGAAAAGATAAACTGGACTGTTTACACTGGTAAGAACTACATTCTCACAGAACAGGGTCTCTATCATCACACTCGTGTCACTGGTTGACTGAAGGTAAAATGAATTTTATTGTTTTATTTGTCAGTATTTTATCCATGTTTTGAGTTTTAAAAAGGCAAAAAAAAAACAAAGTTGCCACTCCATGACAAGTTTCCAAACTTAAAGGGTCTCATAGAAATTTAGTTTATGAGCCACAAAATTAATAAAATAGTCACTTCAGATTATTTTTTCCAAAATATATTTTAATATAGTAATTCTTAATGGCTGGACAGAGAGTGCATGTAATGAGTGCTTAAAACAGTTTAGTACTTGTTCTTTTTTAAATACGATAGGTCACTCTGAGTTGCATATACATGATGCATGTGAAAGTGTTTTTCTACCCTATTGCCTGAATTAACCAATAAAAGAAAATAGATGAAAAAAACAAGATAATCAGTCAAAACCTCCAAACTGATGTCAACCCGTAACTTAGGATTTAAAAATATGACAAAAAAAAAGAAATAAGACCTTTTTTAATTTAAATTCACAAATGTTGTGTCTAATATATGATGTCACCCACTGATGTCACCAAAGGTTTGCATTCTTCATTTGTGATGCTTTTTCAGGCTGCTTTTTCTGCAGCCTCTTTCAGTTGGTGTTTAACGCTGTATAACAGGGGTATTTAATTATAATTCAGTTTGGTCCAGTTAGAGAAAATTTCATCAGGCTAGTTCCGGACCTTATAACTTGTGTTATAATTCAGTGTTTTATTCTGTTTACTGAAGAAACCTATAGTAGTTCTGTAAGTGTTTTATCAACAACTGAAAGACAAAACAAATTACACATACTAGTATATTTCAACTTTATTTATTGTTTCAAATAGGCCTGTCTTAATAATTACATTATCAACCTGTCATAAAATAAATGGAAACACCCTCAATAGTTTAACATATCGAGTCTAATAATGTGAATCTTTATGTTCACTTTGTTTCAAAATGCTATATTTATTCTATTTGATTTTATTTATATTAGATTTAGGCCTGCCCGTCATGATAATTACATGAATGATAAATCGTACAATATATAGAGAAATGTTTGCTGAACTTGGCCAAAATATCAGCTTTTTTTTTTTTAAACAGTAGTTTTATTTTATTTAGTATTATTACTGTAGCATACTTTATTATGTTGTGGGTAAAACTGATGGGGGGATTTGCCAATGTTTTTTGTCCCCTGGGGGTTGTCGTAGTGTTAAGGTAGGGTTGTTTTGGGAGCAAAGAGAGAGCGCCTGCGAGCTCGGGAGTTTTTTTTTCTTGCTAAAGAGTTCTGATCAGGTGGAGTAAAGTGGAATATTTTGCACTCTTGTCTTGGTTGTTTCTCTTTAATTCCTCCAAGTAACACTGTTGGTTACAGCACTGTTAGTATGTTTTATAAAGGTAGTATTTTAATTTCTTTTTCTGGTGCGCACCATCTGTATTAGCTTTTCTCGCTTTATTCTCCCACTTCTCACTGCCTGTGTGGCTCTGCGCAGAATTAAATCATTCTCCGTGGTTTATCGGTTGTCCAGACGTTGTCCGGACCCAGACTGCGGTCCGCCTATTAGTGACCGTTGCTCTATAAGATTGAAGTAGGTCAGTCTAAAACCTTTCACTTGTTGCCCCCGATTAACTTCTTTCGTAGATTTGGCAGTGTGTTTTAAGGCATTACCTAGCTGTGTTATAAATGATCTCCCAATCAGTTTGATTGCATCTTTCATCAGATTGACATACAGAATATTTCTGTAGACTTCTGAGTTTATTGTACATCAGTTAAGTTTAATAAACCCATCCCAGAAGATGACATGCAAGCAGTGAAAGTACAGTCACTGTGTTCCACAGATGAGCTGGTATGTTTGGGGTCATGAGCAGATTCTTCCTCTATAATTTTTCCAAAAAATAACAGTCATAGGTTTGTCTTTTTACTAATTCCAGCCTGGCCTTCCTGTTGTTCTTGCTAATTAGTGGTTTTCATCTTCTGTTAAAGCCTCTGTACGTTTGTTTATGAAGTCTTCAGCAAACAGATGATGTGATACCTTCACTCCTGCCCTCTAATGGTTGTTACTGATGTCAGTTGTTTTACAGCACTCACAATGTTTTTGTCATTAACTGCAGTGGGTTTCCTTTGTCTACCTGTTCTACATCTGTTACGTAGTATACCAATTATGACTTTTTTTTCTTCAGATCTTTTCATATCGTTGTAGTGGCTATGCCCATTATATTTTCATTATATGAAAACTGTTTGTGTCACATTTGTAACATAATAGTGTTGAACTCTGGATGGTGGATGCCCTGTGCAATTTTGGTTAGGGCCACAACAGACTCTAGAACGACTACTTTACTGTGCAATTATAATTTTCATGTTCAGATCTTAAGAGATTCTTCGTGAGGATAACATATTTGATATGTTAGCATGAGGTTAGGAGAGTCAGAGAAGAATAATTTATGAAGCTTGGAAATTTGATTCAGCTGACAGTTTTGCAGTTGGTGACATGCCTCAGGCCAAATTCTGAAACCTTGTCAAAAACAAAAAGAAGCAATGCTTTGTACTGATTATTTCAATTGTTTGATAAAAAAAAAAAGTTATTATGTATATTGTAAGATGGCCTGTGAGTGCGCCTTCCCACATCATCTTACTCACTCACACGTTCACTTACTATTCACTCACTCTATTCCTCCTCATTTCCCCCCTTTAACTCTCTCTCTCTTTCTCCCTCCCTCCCCAACTTTCTCTTTCCCTCCACAGCACAGATGGTTCTCATTAATAAAGAAAGCCAGCCTTTCACCCTTGTGCTTGAGAGAGAGAGAGAGAAAGAGTTTAAAGACTGATATCTCCAGTGAACAAGCATTAGCTGCTCGAATGCAGAACCAATTGGCAGATTGTTTTGCTCCTGTTAATTATGCTAAAATATTGCTAAACGAAGGGAACTAAGAAGGCCAGCACGGTGCACTGAAACTGTCGAAGATTGAGTGTTTAGATGAAGATGTTAGCAGATCTGAGTTCTGAAGAAAATGTATTTTAAATTCTTAAAAGCATAAAATCACATTAAAACGTTTTAAACAGCCTACTTAAAAGTTGTACTAAACAAGTCTATGAGGGCCTATACGACCTGACAACAGAAGGCATTGTATCCTTTTGTGGGTCAATATTAATATACCATGCCTTTTTTCCTTATTTCAAGATTTACTCTGGTTGAACGTATTATTACAAATAGAGAGGAATTTACCAAAGTACATTTGTATATTTTATACAGTTTTCTTTTATGGGGAGTTTGCTTTTTGACATGCTTAAGAAATCATGCAATGTTTAAAACATAAAGCTCTGGAAAAAAAATCAGTTTCTGAATCAGTTTCTCTGATTTTGGTATTTATAGGTATTTGTAAAATGATCATTGTTGTTTTATTCCATAAACTATGGACAATATTTCTCCCAAATTCCAAGTAATAATATTGTCATTTAGAGCATTTATTTACAGAAAATAAGAATTGGCTGAAATAACAAAAACGATGCAGAGCTTTCAGATCCTTAAATAATGCAAAGAAAACAAGTTCATATTCATAAAGTTTTAAAAGTTCAGAACTCAATATTTGGTGGAATAACCCTGGTTTTTAATAACAGTTTTCATGCATCTTGGCATGTTCTCCTCCACCAGTCTTAAACACTGCTTTTGTATAACTTAATGCCACTCCTGGTGCAAGAAGTCATCATTTATACGTGGTCTTTAATTTTTTTCCAGAACTGTATATGAAGAGTTTATTTGCAATTTTTTTTTCAACTCACCTTTATCTGTTTTTGCAAATTAACTTTTTTCTTAATTTTTCTTATTTCTTAGCAGTGTGAAACCTAGGGAGAACATTCTTGATCAGGGTTAGTGCTGGGGAGGACATCCTAGAACAGTTTGAATAGTGAGGAGGACATTCAAAAACTGCGAATAGTGAGTACATTCTAGAACAGTGTTAACAAAGGGGAGAACATTATAGAACAGTGTAAGCTCCCAGTATTCCCATTGTTCTAAGACATTCTACAACCATGTGAAAAATGAAGAAAATATTCTAGAAGGTGTGGATGAGGACTAGGTACTGTAGACTAGTGTGAATATCGGGGAGAATATTTTAGATCTTTGAATGGTGGGTTATCTTTCTAAGAGAGAAAAGAAGGGTGCAAAATACACATTTGTGCATTTTCTAGAAGCAGATAGTACTTTCCCCTTAAGCTCAGCTGCAGAGCAGCTTTACCTTCTGGGCCCCTGACAGGTCCGTCCACCATGACCTGTTTTTTGGGATGTAGATTCCAGCAGCTCAGTCTGTCTTTTAGGTTTACACATATTGTGCTGGTTAACAAGTCACTGTTCTAAATGACTGTACATTGTAGCTAAACAAAGTTTTTTTTTTTAATGAATTTATGTTTAAATATCATGTAAACTGTAGTTATAAACTGTGAAATCTAAAAAAAAGCTTATAAATCTTTTGTGATTAAACAAATTGTGTTAAATTCATTTATTTAAAGGAGATGTATTTAAAGGAAGGTGTAAACATTGTAAAAGACTAAACATTGGTAAAGTATTTTCCTATTTAGATATGACTTTTATGTTTTTTAGTTATTTATGAAGGTAAAAGAATAATTTCTTTTAAATTGAAATTCCTCTTATCCTAAACATAGTATAGGTTATTGTGAGAAATGTATAGTCTAAAATTTGCTTCTTCAGAATCTGGAACGAAGTTCCAAATAATAGCCTGTATCAAATAAAGATTTTTTCCTAAAGCTCCTACAGACATTTTAGTTTTTTTAATTGTTCTGGTTTCAAACAGGAGGCAACCACAACCAGCAGCGTCAAGAGAATATTCTAAAACAGTCTGGATGAGAAAATGAATATTTTAGAACAGTGTGAATACTGGTGTGGATATTTTAGAACATTGTGAATAGTGAGTAAAACATTATATAACACTGAACAGTGAGGAGAATACTCTAGAACAACGTGTATAGGCATATTCTTGAACAGTGCAGATGGGAAGGGAAATATTCTAGAACAGTGTGAATACTGGTGAGAATATTCTAGAACAAAGTGGATGGGAGGGGGACATTCTAGAACAGTGTGAATACTGGTGATAATATTCTAGAAAAGTGCGAATAGTAAGTAGAACATTCTAGAATCGTGTGAATTGTAAGAACATTCTATAACACTGAATAGTGAGGAGAATATACTAGAACAGTATGAATGGGAGGGATATATTCTAGAACAGTGAATGTGGAGGGGATATTCTAGAACAGTGTTAATACTGGTGAGGATATTCTAGAACAGTGGATGTGGAGTATGGAGGACCAAAACTGCCAAAATTAAAAATAAATAAATAAATAAAAACGGAAGTAAATCACTCAATAAAAGTAATATGGTGATAAAAATGCTAAAGAATAAATATAATTAATATAAAAATAAATATACAAAAAAATGTCGGGGTGAAGTTCAGTATTGGATCTGCTCAGAGAAGCAGCTGCTCTCCTCAAAGAAATGGATTATAGTCTGTATTACGATCTAAATTATCTTTATTATATAATCTCCCACGTTACCAAAGTAACCGCCAAATGGGCAAACCTGTACAATCGATATATGGTATCTGACATCGATCAACTAATAGGAATGCTGAGACACCGTGACATCATTGCTGGACAGCCCCTTCATTATCATATAAGGACAAGGAAAAACAGAAATAAATAAATTGGAAAATAAATGTATACAGAAATAAATACATTGAGAAATAAATAAATACAGAAATAAAAGAACGAAAAAAAATTAATGCAGAAATAAAAAGTTATGTAAATAAAAAACAAATTTAGAAAAAATGAACAATGTTAATTGAAAAACCCATAAATAACAATTTATTATGATATTTATTTTTATGTATATGTATTTATTTTGATATAAAATTTTGAATAATTCTTTACCATTTTAGTCACCATATTACTTTTATTGAGTGAATTACATACATTTTTTTTAATTTTTTTTATTTTGGCAGTTTTGGTCCTCCATAGTGGAGGGGATATTCTAGAACAGTGGGAATACTGGGGAGGATATTCTAGAACTTTGTTAATAGTGAGTAGAACATTCCAGTATACTGAATACTGGGGATAATAATCTAGGACAGTGACGATGGGAGGGAGGTATTCTAGAACCGTGGATATGGAGGGGATATTCTAGAAAAGTGGGAATACTGGGGATAATATTCTAGAACAGTGGATGTGGAGGGGATATTCTAGAACAGTGGGAATACTGGTGAGAATATTCTAGAACTTTGTTAATAGTGAGTAGACATTCCAGTATACTGAATACTGGTGAGAATATTCTAGAACAGTATGGATGGGGAGGAGATATTCTAGATGAGTAGAATAGTGAATAGGGTGCAGAACATTCTAGAACATTGTGAATAGTGAGAAAGAAAGAAATAAGGGTGGAGTTCATTATAAAATCACTGTGATTTCTGCTGAGGCTAGGAGCAGATAGCACAGAATTGTGTTTATAATCTTAAACAGCAGGCATTCAGCAGTGTCTTATTTATACTAGGTGTGTCACGATTCTATGAATCCTCGATTCGATTTTATTTCTGAGTTTAGGGTCACGATCTCGATTTTCTTTTTTTAAAGCAGAGAGGCCTATGCCAGTTTTAGATTAATCTATGGTCAGTTATTGGTTTGATTGATCAAATTTACAATTTCTTATTGTAAAAGGTGGGCTTGATAAGTGATCTGTAACACACAACTGTGCTACGCCATTTGCGTAGCATGCGCGTGCTTGCAGAGGGAGGGATCGTTGATCATCTTTTTGACTTCGAGGCTCAAGACCATGACATAATTTTGATCGACTTGTAGACTTCAGTCTACAAGTAAAGAAAATGCACTATTTCAGTTTATTTATATCGTGTTTCTAAATTATTTTAGTAGTTAATCCTCTGCTAATCTCACTGTTACATTAAGACTGAGAGAGAGGGAATGGTTGGGTGTTGGGCTGTTTTTTGTAAAGCAGGGTATTACTATGGCCGTCGATGTAGCGTATGTGCTGGCACTCAGCAGGTCCGGGCGTCACAGCCACGAGATTGCTGGTGGTAATTTGTTAAGAGTGAGCCATGATAGCAGCCCTGCTTTATCTTGTTAGGCGCCGCCTGGGGTGCAATCTCGGGTGCAAGGCAGCCGGAGAACAGGAGCCCCACACTGGGACATTGATGGGGCCTCAGCTGTTGGGCTTTTGATTGCGGAAAGGTCAAGCTGAGCTTTGTTATCTCACGAGGGGACAGTGGAGTGGCAGTGCGAGAGAGCTCTACAGGAGCACTGGCACTGCCGTCCAAAAACGAGAGAGGGTGAAGGAGAAGGCAGGAATACCAATCAGTTCATATCTGATCTTCTAAACGCTCCGACACTTGTTGAGGTGGAGTGGCACTTCACTACGGGCTCCGAGAGCGGTTTTGTTTTCGCGTTTCTCAGAGTAGCCTCTCACTTTCCTCTCCTCATAATAAACCAACCACATCTGCTCAATGGACTTGCTGGCTTGGTGTCAATGGACTTGACTATGAGGGCAGATGAAGGCAGGGCAAGTTACTAACTGTGGCCATGAATCATCTAATATAAGGAATTAATTAGAAAGTAAGCTGTGAAGGCTTTAATTATAGTCTCTCTATTATTATGTAGTCAAGAAGGTATAATTCCAAAAATATATAGATCTATATCTATTAATTGATTTGTAACTAATTGATTAAAATAAGTTAACTATACACATTGTCATACCAGCATTGGTGGAGTAGCAGTATTAAAATTGATCATGAACTGTTATCTCAATGGACTTGGGCTTGGGAACGTCCGCACCTCTATAAGTTGAGAGGTGTAATTTTGTGAGATGAGTCTGAACACTGGCCAGTACCGTATTTGAGTAATTCCTATTAGTGGGTGGCAGTTGAATGGGATGTTTCATTAGTCTCTCATACAGATCTGAAAAAAATTGTGAAAAAGAGACCACTTTATTTCTAAATCAGTTTCTCTGATTTTGCTACTTAAAGATATATGTTTGAGTAAAATGAACGTCAATGTTTTATTCTATGAACTACGAACAACAAATTCCAAATAAAAATATTGTCATTTAGAGCATTTATTTGCAGAAAATGCAAAATGATTGAAAGAACAAAAAAAGATGCAGAGCTTTCACACTTCAAATAATATAAAGAAAACAAGTTCATATTTATAAAGTTTAAGTTGAGTTCAGAAATCAATATTAGGTGGAATAACCCTGGTTTTTAATCACAGTTTTCATGCAACTTTGCATGTTTTCCTCCACCAGTCTTACACATTGCTTTTGGATAACTTCATGCCACTTGGTTTGATGGCTTGTGATCATCCATCTTCCTCTTGATTATATTCCAGGGGATTTCAAATATATATATTTTTTAAATCATAATTTTTAAGTGGTCTCATTTTTTTTTTCCAGAGTTGAATATTTGTAGTCTAGCTTACTGTGTATAAGGATGTGTGTGGTATGTGTGTTTCTGGATTTTTGGTGATTTTGATTGAGAACCTCAGAGATCCTTATTAGTTTGTTAATGTTTGGTATAGATAGTAGATAGGCCTATTCTAACTTGCGTAAAAAGAGGCATACTACATCCTATAGGTTCTATGTATGAATAAGCTTTAGCTTGATGCTTTAACCCACTCCCCTTGGTTGAATTTTAAAAAGAACACAACAAACAATCCACAAAACCACTGAGTTAAATGTAGAACAGTTTACCTAATATATAAAAAACAGGTTATTACAGATTTCTTGTTTCAAAAATTTACCAAAAGGGAGCTTAACAGAAAGGGGTCAAAAACTGTTTGGTTTTACAGCTCCATCTTTCCTTGTCATGCACACAAAACTAACACTCTCTCCTTCCTCTCCTGTTTCTCTTTTGAAATCTTGGCTCCTCCCACAGCTTCTTTTTCATGTGAGAGTCTAATTAACAACTTCAAGCAACGGCAACCATTCTATTCTATGCATCTAGCTTTGAACAACATACAGCTCTAACATACAACACTAAACCACTAAAAAAAAAAAAAAGTTTCTTTGATTTTACCAAATTGAAAACCTCTGAAATATAATCAAGAGGATGGATGATCACACCCCATCTAACCAAGCTGAACTGCTTGAATGTTTGCAGCAGGAGTGGGATAAAGTTATCCAAAAGCAGTGTGTAAGACTGGTGATGGAAAACATGCCAAGAAGCATGAGAACTGTAATTAAAAACCAGTGTTATTCCCCCAAATATTGATTTTTTTTACTACAACTTTATGAATATAAACTTGTTTTCTTCTTGCATTATTTGTTGTCTGATAGCTCTGCATATTTCTTTGTTATTTCAGCCATTTCTCAATTTATGCAAATAAATGTTCTAAATGACAATATTTTCTTTAAGATTTTGGGAGAAATGTTGTCCGTAGTTTATAGAATAAAACAACAATGTTCATTTTTCTCAAACATATACCTATAAATAGCAAAATCAGATAAACTGATTCAGAAACTGAAGTGGCCTCTTAATTTTTTCCTCAGCTATAGATAAATTATCTATGTTAAATACTTAAACTGTAACTATTAACAGAGGATCCTTTAAATCGTTCAAATAAAATTAATTGTAATTTATTATACAATTACTTTCTAAATTAAATTCTTTTCAATAATCTAAAAAACAGATATACATTATATCCATTAAAAACTTTAGGCTCCTACACATCCTCCTTAAGTTTTAACATTTTGGCATATCAGTGTAGGGGTGAACAGAAAGTAAACAAAAAAAATAAATTTGGGTGAAGAAAATTTGGCCAATTTGTGAAAGCAAAAAGCAATTCTGAGGGAGCAACAAATCTGTAAGACCCGAAAGTTATTTCAGACCAACACCTTTTAAACTTTTCTGTCTTTTCTTTAGTCCCACTTCTACAGGAGGACAGAAAATACCCACAATTGTAGGAAAGGAAAATCCAAATACACTTTTGCAATTACTCTATCATTCCAATATCAGACTCCCCAGCCTGGTGGTTACCATCTCTGCATGGAACACAAACAGCATTCAGAGCTATCAGCCCCCATTTTCAGATCCCCTCTCTCTGTTATCATTCAGGATAAAGGCTGTCCACAGGCACCCACATTTCCTGCCCACTGGACAACCAAACACCAGAGAGAGAGAGGGAGAGAGTGTGTGCAGCATGTGTGTAAATGTCCGTGCGCCTGTGTTTAGCCTCACATGTGTCCGTCAACTGTTCGCGTTCAGAGACAGAGAGAGAAGCTGCTTCTTTCAAGTTCAGTATCAGAAGCTGGGAGTTTTTCCAGTATAGTTGCTGCCACTTTTAGATCTCATTAATAAGACATGGTCAGAAATGGGCAGCAGTGTTTTTCAAGTCCGGAATCAAAGCAGGAGCTTTCATGGAAGCTTTTATTTGGGGGGGGGAAAGCGAGGTATGAATTGATACGGCTTAGATTAACTCCCTTGAGAAAGGCTGTGGATGTCGTGCGCCTCGGACTGAAGGTGTCTCCTTTGATTAAAATGCGTCTTATCCTCCTGACTGACGGGTTCTGCCTAAAATCTTCATTCAAATATTAGAATATTAAAGCTGTTTAATTGGATCGTCAATTGACTGACCAGTGATGGTCATTTATCAAATACTGCTTAAAAAAAAAAAAAAAACTGGGATTAAATTACTGATACTTATTAATCCGCAATATCATAGAGGTCAGAACCAAACCTTGCTTCAGTCTTTACTTTTTGCCTTTACTTTCAAGTAAACTGCTTCAAAAGAATTATTTTACGATTTTTACCGCCTTAAAAATTTGGCTCTATATTTTATAAAAAGTTACCCCTTTGGAGATTTTTGAAGATTTATTTCATACATAATTAGTTATTTTTAATAATAGTGCTCATGCATTTGACAAAAATAAACTTTTTAATATACTGTAACATTGCTAGTTATTAAAAAATACTATTCTTTTCCAATTTCTGAAATCCCTATGTGAAAATTAAGCAGTAAAACATGAAACGTATGTTTACATATTTAGCCTACAGCAGATTAGCTCCATACATTCACACTATGTTATAAGTTATAAGGAGTGTTTTAACTCTGGCTGCTTTTTAAAATGAGGCTTAAAACACAGCAGGAAAAGTCAGAGTAGCAGTCAATCACAGTCATATGCAAAAGTAGACATCCCAGATCTCATTACATGTTTGTCTTGATTTTAAAAGTGAACACAACCCACTTTTTAAGAAATGTATTCTGTAGTAATCCTGTAGTTCTGCATAATCAAGCCAAATTAACATCACATTATTTGTGTTGGAACCTTTATCCAAGCAACATTCATCCATCCATCCATCCATCCATCCATCCATCTTCTTACCTTTTTCTTCCAGGTCAGGGTAGGTTTAGAGTCACTGTGTGCAAGACAGGAATACACCCCAGACAGGTCACCAGTCCAATTCAGGGTTACTTACACACATGCATGAACTTATGGGGAACTTACCTACCATGTATTTTTGGTATGAAACATGCACAGACACGGAAAAAACACACCAAAGTCCTCACAGACTAAAAACTGAAAAAAATGAACTTCAAGTATAATCCCTGGACCCTGAAAATATGGGCAAACACAATATACCTGTGGTGCTGCCACACCTGAAAATGCAGTAAGTAGAGAGTTGGTTGACTGTGGGTAGTTGTTTTTTTTATATATAAATCAAATATACAACTCTGGAAAAAAATGAGACCACTTAAAAATTATGGTTTTTAATTTTTTTTTACTTGAAATCCTCTGGAATGTAATGAAGAGGAAGATAGTTGATCACAAGCCATCAAACCAAGCTGAACTGCTTGAATTTTTGCACCAGAAGTGACAAAGTTATCCAAAAGCAGTGTGTAAGACTGGCGGAAGTGAATATGCCAAGATGTATGAAAACTGTAATTAAAAACCAGGGTTATTCCATCAAATATTGATTTCTAAACTCTTAAAACTTTATAAATATGAATTTGTTTTCTTTGCATTATTTGAGCTTTAAAAGCTCTGCATCTTTTTTTGCTATTTGAGCAATTTTTCATTTTCTGCAAATAAATGCTCTGAATATCTATATTTTTATTTGGAATTTGCGAGAACAATGTTAATTTAACTCAAAAATATACCTATAAATAGCAAAATCAGAGAAATTGATTCAGAAACTGAAGTGATTTCCATTTTTTTCAGAGCTGTATGTGTAATCTTTAACCTTCAGGTTCTTCACCTGTTGTGTGGAGCTTGCTCACTTTTGCAGTATGTAAGTTGTTTGATTGTTTCTGGTTAATACAGTATCACTACTAATACATTTTAAAAGGATTTAGACTGAGGAAAACAGCAAGTGATCTATAGCACTGTA
Organism: Astyanax mexicanus; assembly: GCF_023375975.1. Taxonomy (NCBI): domain Eukaryota; kingdom Metazoa; phylum Chordata; class Actinopteri; order Characiformes; family Acestrorhamphidae; genus Astyanax; species Astyanax mexicanus. The sequence continues at coordinate 18,513,587 of NC_064423.1, read as the reverse complement.
CTACCTTGTTTAGCTATTAATCATACTGCAGAAACTATTGTGAACTGTTGTTGATATTTCTTATATTGTGGGGTTCCACAGGGTTTTACTGTAGGGTCAGTGAATCTGATGTTAATAATTATAAAACTGTAGTTCTCAGAGTCAAGGCTTGAAATGTAGGCGTATATACACTAAACACAAACAAATGTAATGTTATGAAAATTACAGGTGGAAACTTCATAGATTTCAATTTAATATTTTATTGCAAGCAGATTTTTTTTCTTGAGGTCATCTAGTTAGTGTACCACCAGTGGTACATGCACCACAGTTTGAAAACTACTGAATCAAATTACTGTTTAAATGTGATTTTCAATATGGCATATTCAGGAATATATATTTACATGTCGAACTCAGAGGAGCTCAGTAGATAAACATATGTGCTTCTGGATCAGTGATTTCAGATTTAGCTTTTTTACCTTTCACTAACTGAAATATAGAGGTTACTTTTGCATAACGTTTAATATAAAAAAAAGCTGCTGGTAATGCTGCTTACTATATTACAAAATATTAGTTTCATACAAGCTTTATTGTGCTTGCATGGTTTTGACTCACTTGAAAATAAATGTAAAATATACAATAGTATTTTATCGCTCTACAAATAAAACATGAATAAATGGCTTTTTTTTGTTTCTGTGTAAGAACTAAAAATCATACTTAAATACACAATAATTAAATAATAGGAATAAAGATTGGCAATGAACTGCTACCGTATTTTTCGGACTATAAGGCGCACCGTATTATAAGACGCACTATCAAAGAACGCCTATTTTCTGCTATTTTTCCATACATAGGGCGCATCGCATTATAAGGCGCGTTAAGTGACACTAGAAAGGGTGCCTATATCAAAGTGAACAGGGGTGGCGCCATGTTTCCCTTCCCCCACCGGGGGTGGTCGCTTGCCGGTGGAGTGTCTCAGTATACAAATCTAGCTCTTTCAAAGTCAAACGAGTGCTGGATATTAATCTACACAGATTCCTCTCCTGAAAACTGTTTATTTGGGTGAGTAACGTGCTTCAGTTTATTTACAGTAAGCTTAGATTTCCAGATGTCCACTAAGGCTTGCTGCACCAGCGTTAGCATAGCTATCCGCTAGCACGCTAGCTAGTCACCTAAACTAGTAAAGTTAACCCAAACTTAAACGACAGCGTTACACTGAGTAATCCTGCGTGTTCTGGTAAGACAGTGAGATATTAGCTAGCGATTCGTCCCCCGTAGCTTGTTTTAACACTGTAAACAAGCAGATTACAGGCTGATAAAACTCACCTCTGAGAGAGTTAGCGCTTAGCATCTAGCTAATGCTAGCCAGGCAAAGCAGCACAGACTTACAGGCCGATAACTCACCTCTGAACGGTGAACGCTTAGCGATTAGCATCTAACTCTAATAATACTGCTCCAGCAGTATTAAAAGTGCTAAATTTAGAAAATACTGATCTCTGAACAGTGAAAAAGCTAGCTAGCTAAGCGGTTAGCATCTAGCTAATGTTATTGCTGCTCCAGCCTCGGAGCGGCACGGCTCTGCACGGAGTGTGTGTTTACTGCTCCTTACACCTGACGGGTAAAATTTAGATAATACTGATCTCTGAACAGTGAATAAGCTAGCTAATGCTATTTGCTGCTCCAGCCTCGGAGCTGCACAGCTCTGGACTCTGTATAGCACTGAAACTCTGTATAACGCTGCACGGAGTGTGTGTTTACTGCTCCTTACAACCTGACGAGTAAAATTTAGATAATACTGATCTCAGTGAATAAGCTAGCTAGCTTAGCGGTTAGCATCTAGCTAATGCTATTGCTGCTCAGCCTCGGAGCTGCACGGCTCTGGACTCTGTATAGCACTGAAACTCTCTATAACGCTGCACGGAGTGTGTGTTTACTGCTCCTTACAACCTGACGAGTAAAATCCATACAAAAGGCGCACCGTATTATAAGACGCACTGTCAATTTTTGTGAAAATTAAAAGTTTTTAAGTGCGCCTTATAGTCCGAAAAATACGGTACTTAAAATCTTTATAAATAAAGTTTGAAATAATGTGGGATATCAGTCCTTAAAGACATACTGTAAACTCTAGACCCATGGTGTAGTGTAACTATTCATGTCACGATAATTACATTAACAACTTATCATACAAAAAATCGACATGACCTCAATAATATTTGATAACTGTGATGTGTTAATTTGTATGTCTGTTCACGAATGAGTGAACGTTTTTTTTGCCAGTCATGCAATAGCAGACCAAAACTTCAATGTAAAGAAAAAGTAAATATTTCCCAGTATATGTTTAATTCAGATTTTTTACAGACAATGTAAAAGGGAATAATTGCTTTGTTATGCTATTCTATTATTATGTCAGTGGCACTTAAACGGTCTAAAAAATGAGTCATTTATTGAAATAATTTCTGGGACGATATTGTCCACAAAATGTTATCTTGACTGGCCTTGGTATAACCTCCACTCACTGAAATGTAAAGCAGTCATGGGATGAATAACTCAGATTTGTTTTATAGAAAAGAACAGATTCTGCGATACACAAAAAAAGCTTTATTTTCATTTTTTCCTGTAGCTTTCCTCTTCCGAAACATTGGAACATTGAACAGGAACGCAAATAGTTTTCTCCACATGATTACCAAATAAAAATGATCTGATAAGAACACCATGAAAGGTTTTTGTACTGGAAATGAGGAGGAAAAATCATTACAGGACTACAAGTACCAGAATGTGATACAAGCAGGAAACAACAACAATAGCAAACATCTTGACTTCTCTAGACTTGTTCAACTGCAGAACTCGTACCATCATTGCTCTAGTAAATTGAGGGTCTACATTATAATTTCATATCACATATGAATAATGTCCACTGCTTTTTTTATTTATTTTTTTTTGAAAATTAAAGTAAAAAATAACATGGAATAAAGTAAAATATAAAAGTTCCAACTAACAAAAAGACGTCATTCATTTTTCAATCTTTCCGATTTTTGACGTCGGCTCTCCCCGAAATCATTTTTTTTTTAATAACATTTTTTTTGTACAGTCACAATAATTCAACCACACGCATAATCCCGCCTTTTATTTTTTCTCTTCTTCTTGTTTTCCATAATGAAAGCGTCCATTGAAGCGATAGTGCTACTTGAATTCGTAACCCCATAACCCCCCACACAATTAGAGTTTTGAGGCATCCGCTTGCGCTCTTTTCTCTCTCATAGTGGAGTCGTTTCAAAGCGACAAAATAATAAAAATAAAAAGCCTTGGTCATCCAGTTTCACAGTGACCAGCTTGTTCGGAGTCCAGTGGCCTTTGCTCTCCAGGCCTGTTGCTCACATCTTTAGCAAAATTAAAAGAAAAAAAAAAATAATAATTTCTGTGGGGTGGGCTGGGAGTGGGGGGCTTAGTGCAGTTGTAGGAGATCTATGTGGAGCTGCTTGTCACATAGAAAAAACACCACATTTAAGAAATGGACAGAAAAAGAGACTAATAGAAAGAGAAAGCGAGAGATCTAGAGAAAGAGAGAAAGGTCTTGAGACGAGAGAAAAGACCTGAAATACACAAAATACACACTTCACCAAACACAGCATGCCCCCCTTCCACTTGGCACTGTAGCTTTGTGACAGACAGATTCGTTTGCAGATTGAGCACCAGTGAAAAAAGGCCATTTGTAACTTTTTTTTTTTTTTTTGAATCTACTCAACATTCTTTTTCTTTTTATTTGTATGACAAAAAAATTGTAATAAAAAAATTCTACACTTTCGTTTCATGACGCATTTCCCCTCCCGTGCCGGCAAAGCCCTGTTGGCTGCGTGTGATCTTGAACCAAAGCCAAAGCTTTCCGCTCCCCTTCCCTATATAAAAGTTAAACTAGTGTCTTTGGCAGATTCACAGAAAAAGAGTATTTTCTACTCTGAAAGACTAATGGATTTTTTTTATTTTTCCAGAAATGGCGTCGGGGATTTCTTAGTGAAAGGCAGAAAAAATGCTTACCTTGCAAAAACACACATTCTCTCACACTACTTTAAAAACGAAAACAGAAAAAAATAAAAACAAACAGTTTGTCTTGAGAAAAAAGTAAATGTGAACATGTACCAAACTACAGAATGAACAGCAGCGGTTCAGACAGCTGGCGTGTATTCAGAACACACTGATAGAAGAGCTCAGAGACGTGTGAAACAAGCAGAAATCACTCTGAAATCTCAGAGGAGGATGATAGGGGTTAAACACATCGGTGCATGATGGGAAAGCAAAGGGTTGCAATATCGTCTTTTCTCGTAGGCTGACCCTTATGATGAAGTGTGTTCTGTGGAGGTGGAGATGGGAGTTCAGTGGTGATGGTGGTCAGACGGTGTAGAGATGGACTTGGTGGTGTGGTGGTAATAGCTGTAGGTGGCTAGCTGGCGCTGTATTGGGGGGGGGGGGGGGGGGTTGGGGGTCCTGCGGCGGTGAGCTTCAGGCTAGGCTGGGTTTGGAGCTGCGCTGGGTGGGCTGCTGTGCTAGGAGGGGCTGAGCATCAGCAGGAGCATAACCAGGAGCAGAGAGACACAGGGGGCCAGCGAACGGCCGTCGTTGGTGTCGTCCGTCAGAAACGGCTCTGGAGACTCGTACACAGAGTCGTCTAAAGAGAGAGGGAGAGAGAGATGCACAAAATATTAATCAGCGTTATGATTGCTATTATTATTATTTTAATTAAATTCAATTTATGTGAACATCTGTACGTCTAAAAAATGTTCTTTTATAAAACAACAGTTCTTTACAGCATGGGTTGTCAAACGTTGTGCAGTCAGGGACCCCTTCTTGTTTACCCAGCAAGCCAAACACAAAACAGCAACCCCAAACCAGCAACCTGAGATACTATAGGAACTGCTTAGCAATTTCAAGGCAACAACTTGCATCAAAAGAAGTGTGTTAGTTAAGAGAAACTTGCTACACAGAATTCACATCCTAAAAACCCATTTTATAACCCTGCTATTGAGATACAAGTAATCAGGTATCATTATATCAGGGACGTAACACAACTTTAAATAGTTTCTGGACAAATATATTCTTTTTTTTTTTTTTTTTTATACAGTGACTGGCAGTGAATGCATATTTGGTAGCTGAAAATATAAAATCATTAAAATACGGAATAATTATCAAAATTGTACTTTAGGTCATATTGCAGCATTTCCTCTATAAAATCCTAAAATACTACAGTCAGGATGCAATAAAATGCATCATCTGTCTAATGCTGACAAACTTTTAGCATTTTGATTCCAATATCAACACTCATCCCCTGACTTCAGCATTCCTTTCATTTCTTTGGAAAGTTACAATTATAGTTCAAGCCAAAAAAACTCCCGTCTGGATCACTAAAGCCATCTGAGACCGAGAGGTGAATCAACAGAGTATGAGAGAGTGCAGCTGCAGAATATCAACTTTTTTCTTTTTAAATAGAACACTCCTGGTTGAAAGGCAGACTCAGTAAAATGACAGTGCACTGACTGAATGCTCTTGTCTTGGCTGACCTAGATTAAGTTGAAAAGAGGGCTGCAGCATTCGCGCTGTCACTCTCGCAATGCAGATAGCATCAAAGAGCATCTAAGGTACTGTACATGCTGGTGACACTTGTCAGGGGCAAGTTTTTAGATGGATTCTTGTGACACAGATACCATCAAACACATCCCCCTAAACGCTGGGCACAGGGACTAAAATCTTAAAACGCACAACACAATGTACACGCATTCCACTGTCACCCTCACAACAAACCTGCTCCCAGAGGAGAAGCATAAAGAGAACTGAGCCCAACTGCGCTTAAATATGCAAATATAACCTAAATAAAATGCATCTACATTTAAACGTTTTTAATGTAACTGTTAAAATATTTAACATTTTACTGTGACATACATGATGTTTATAAATCGATATATGTACTTTTCAAACTTCGTAAAAATGATTTACTACATTTAAACATTACATCTGTTATTTTATATGTATTTTTTACTTTGATATACTTGTGAGCTGCTATCAGTAAGTATATTAAGTTACTTTTTGCCTTTTAATACTTTGTTTAAATGTAAATATTGTTTACTTTCATAATATTTAATTTCAATTTTTTATTTTAATTATACGTAAGTAAAAGTAGTGTCTACATTTATACATTTTAAACTTGATACTAAATTGTAGATTTTTATTAGTTTGATAAACTTTAGGGAAAGTAAAAAAAAAATACATTTAAAAATGTAAATGTTAACATAGCTAAATAATTAAAATAATTACCTTTTATTTTGATATTTATTTATTTTAATAAACTTAATAAAAGAAAGTAAAAAGTTTATTTACTCTACTTTCTTTTTACTAAATGTGTATGTATGTATGTGTGTGTGTATATATATATATATATTACATCATATAATAAATTCAAAGTAAAATATAAAAACTTGCGACAGTCTTAGTAATTGTTTCTCTGCATCACCTAAATTAACGTAAAGCAATTCAGATGTTTGGGAAAAAATCATTACATGTAAAATTCATCGAGGGGGTTCTGAGATGATAACTGTGTGGTAAACTGAATACATCTGCACATATAATAATCCTAAAGTTTAAAGTTTTAGTTATTAAAGTTTAAACCTTGTTTGAACTTTTAAAATAAGTTTGGAGGCTATATCACTTATATTATTCACTGCAATAAATACATAAATTAATTTATACAGTAAAGTAGAATATATACCAAATACTGCTACATTTACTGTGAGAATAGATTGTGAAATGTATTTTCAGTGTATGTGTGCAGGACTGGGGCTAGCAGTCTGAAATAAGATTAGGGCCGTGCTCTGGCAGAGCGCGTGAAAATAAACCGGGGCATAGCAGAGCACAAGGAATTATGGTAATGGTCAGAGCTGAGCTGGCGGGCAGGCCAGACGGGTCGCTTTGTATAAGAAAGAGCCTTGGTGACAGGCAGCCATTCTTCTAACGCTTCCTCTCTAACATATGAATACGGCATTTCACAAGGACCCGCCCTCTGAGGAAACACAATTCCAGCCTGTGTGCCAAACTCACACACACACCTCCCTCAGACAAACACTGAATGAAGCATGAACTCGCCAACTGCTGCCGGCCAATGGGGCGCCAACACTTACACTACAAACAGTACTGTTATCTGCTCACGATTCATTGCAGCATTGACGACAATCTGATAAGAAGTGATGTGATGAAGTAAAAGTAATTTTTAGTATTTAGGCTGTTATTGGCTTCTGCCTAGAACATCAGAAGCTACAAATTATTTAAAAATCCCACTTATTTATTTTTTTTGTGTCACGTTTTGTAATAAAATTGCTTTTGCACCAGTCAATGCTCAGCAGAGAGCTTTACTACATTATCTATAAAACAGAGTCAGATAGTGTAAATATTGCAGCAGCTACAGCTTAAATCAATGTCTAACTTGAAGAAAACACCCACTTTATTAGGAACACGATACTAATACTGGTAGGGGATTATTTTTGCTCTCAAAACTGCTTCAATTCTTCATGGCATGGATTCTACAAGATGTCAAACACTCCTTTGAGATTGTGGTCCGTGTTGACATGATTGCATCACGCAGTTCCTGCAGATTTTCAAATACACTGTCATGCTTCATATTTCCCATTCTGCTACATCCCAAAGGTGTTCTATTGGATTCAGATCTGTTGACTGGGGAGACCACCGAAGAGCACTGAACTCATTGTTCTCATCTTCATAAAAACAATTTGAGGTGACTTTTTGGGCAATATCCTACTGGAAGAAGCTATTTGAAGAAAATTGTGGTTATGAAGGGATGCACATGTTAAACAATAACGTGGTTGTGGCACTCAAGCTTGATGATTGGTCATTATTGATTGATTGGTATTATTGAGCCCAAAGTATGCAGAGAAAACATTCCCCACATCGTTACATCACCTCCACTATTTTGGACTGGCAAGACAGGTTGGGTTTTAATGGATTCAAGCGGTTGGTGCTAAACTCTGGACTTATGTAGTGAAACATAATGGTGCACAGATTTTATGTTTATTAAAACACAAAGTACTTTTAAAGTACTTTGAGGTAGCTTTGAGGAGCTTGCATCCACAGAAACGTTGTTCACCGGACGTTTTGTTGTTTTTGTTTTCTATTATACTATTCTTACAAATAAACTCTAAAGACTGTTGTGCTGAAAATCTCAACAGAAGATCAGCAGTTCTAAAAATACTCAAATGAGCCCATCTGGCACCCGCAATCATACCACGCTCAAAATTACTCATGACTATTTTCCTTCCATTCTGATGGTTGAGGTGAACATAACATGAAGCAGCTGGCCTGTATCTGCATGATTTTATGCACTGCACATCTTCCACAAAAAATGTTCATGATTGTCTGATTGGATGTTTACATTAACAAATAAATGAAGGAGTTTAAAGGCTGTTTTATCATTAAAAGTCTTTTTCAAACAATGTCAATTTCACTGCCCACATACTTACATACGTTCTTTACTTTTTTAACGGAAGTAAGCAATACATCCACTAGAGGGCAGCTCAGAGTGAAAAGTTCCGGCAACAACAAATTCCAATGCTTATTACTATCTTACATGTCTTTAGATTTTAACACCTTGCGCCTGTACTGTTCCAATAGAAAGGGAGATTACGAATATCTCTGCTGATTGGCGAGGTGGTATGGAAGTGAGGTGTGTTCAGGTCAATTTCTGGCATATTACTATCTTGGCAACGAAAAAAAACAGGTGCACAACCCTCTGAACAGAACTCTCAACAGTCAGGCGTTCATTTCTATTTTGGCAACGCAGGCGAGCCATGCAAGCTCAACGTATGGACACCCATATCCCTTACACACACCCAAGGATGCGTAGCAGTGCACAGACCCAAAATTTCCATCAACAGAATACAAAATAAAATTACATTGCTGGCAAGTGCTTTTCCTGTCGTTACGATAGCAAAGACATACTAATAAGTCCTAAATCAAGCGCCATGATGTGCGGTTGACAGCTTATCTATAGATCACTAAAATAGGGCCTATAGTGTGAATATTGGTGTAAACTGAGTTGTTGTTTTTCAATTTTTCAAGGTTTTCGCAAGTAATGCGCCATTCCATTCTTATCTATATGCTTTTCACAGACAATAGACTCTTTATATCAGAGTGAACAGTTTACATATTAAGTGTTGAGCATAAATGAGCTTTAAGAGGTTGCCCTGCAGTAAATCTCACCAGTATCTAAAAACTGAAAAAACTGATGACACAAAGAGGAGACACAGCCTGCTGCTAATACAAGCTGTGTATTAGCTCTGTAATATTAAATAAGCACTCATTCCTCTTTAATTAAGACATTTATAAAGACTCTCAAACTTGTTAAATGACACTGTTTTGAAGGGCACTGTATTTTACATTTTGTATTCCCATTAACAAACAAGGAGTGTGTGTGTGTGTGTGTATGGGGGAGCTCATCATTTCACATTTGCATGTAATTGTCTTAACTGCTCACTGGAACTGATGATCTGAGAGCTAGGCTGTTTGCTAACAATTACATCAGGGCTAATGGGCTGATTCTCTTCCAAATTTATAACATGCTCTGAAAAGGCACGACTCGGGGGAAATGCCTCTCTTTCGAATGACGTTACAGCAAATATTGGCAAACTCCACTTAACGCTCTGCAGCACCTAATGGAATTCCTCCCGGCCTTGTGCAAATACCTGTAGCGCTAATGCTAACTCCCATGTCAACTGTCTCATTTCAGTCACTAAAACTAGGCCTGATCCCGGCTGCTTTCTCTGCCCTAAGCTCTTGTTGACATTTGCCAGGTTCTGAACGGCTAAAGGCTGAAGGCCCTTGTTTACTGGAAACTGGCTTAGCGTGCACATTTTTCAAATGTTGACACATAGCAGTCCATGCCAGACTCAACGAGGTAAGCTAGCGTGGCCTAGCTAAAGAGAGAGCCTAGCTAAAGCTTAGGGTTAAACAAACCTAGTGCTTTTTTTTGTTTAAAATGCAAGCTGTGCTGGAAGATGGACGAGTAGTCGTCTGGCTGGAAGGCCCAGTGTGCCCCTCAGAGATGATTAGCAGCAGGTCAGATGTTTTTGTTGGATTGTTATCTGGCTCTTGTCAGATGAATAACTTCCTACACAACGTGCCCTAAGGGGGCCACCATTATCTCTCCAGGGTCACGACTGTGGCTCTGAGAGGTCAGGTTATAAACCATCAAGTCACGAGTGGAGGTCTGGATGGAAATTCTGTGCTGTTTGTGCACAGCCTGAGAACATGGCTCGACATTATAAATCAGCGTTAGCCTGTGGATTTCCTCTATCAGAGAGGATAATACAGGTGCTCCTGTTTTAAAACACTTGTAGGAAATCTGTGGGATCTCATGCTGGGTTAAGACATGAAGATCCAGACACAGGACGGTGAAATTCCTGGTACCACTGTGTTCACATCACCGGACCTGAATCATAAATAACAGCAATGGGCAAAAGATGTCCAGAGCAAAGATTCATGGGTATACTTACTTGTGGGCTTGACATACACTCTTAACTTCAAGCAAGGCTTCCCAGCAAGGTTTGGATGTGGGGAGGCTGTGGAGAAACAAGAGAGACAAAAGCTTAGAGTGCGGTAGATTTGTTATAGAGTTGTGATGTCAGAGTGAGTCACATTAGTGCATGACTGGACATTACTTTTGTGGTGGCCTTTACAGAAAGATGGGATAAAATATGTTCTGGAGCTTTCCTGTATGTTCTTACAGTATACAGAATCCCTGCTGTCAATTTTATGTCCACTTACTTGAGAATACCTGTTTATTATAATTATAATATTAGTGGGTTTTTATTTTGTAGGTATAGTTTTGACTGATTTTAGAAACCCCTAAAATATTTTAAATAATCCACTGAAAATCACAACTGTACAGTTAATCAGCACTGCAAACATGAGTTAGCTCAGTCATCATAAACAAATGATCAATTATACATTTTTAGTTGCATGCTGTATTTTAGGGTAAATTGGGTATCTTTATTTTTTTAAAAGCCCATTTTCAAAAACATAAAAATAAATGATATTAAAGTCTACCATTTAAAAGTGTCAGAAGGTTAAAGCCTTTATTTCAACCAGAATTTTGCACCATGATCCACGTTAACATGAATATTCCAAAACGAAAAAATTGCAGTACATACCAGAGCACATGTTAAGTTTAGATTATAAGCATTAATAAATAGTTGGCAACACTATTTACACAGACATACCCAGCGAGACTGAATCCTAATGAAAGCGGTCTAGTGCTCCAGGCCGGCAGAAGCAGCCCCAGCCTCAGAGAAGCTCTTGGCAGCGAGCAAATCGAGTTCAATGTGTTAACCATCAAGCCGCCTGCTTTGTGACTCAAGTGTAAAGAACAAATCATCACCACTCGTCTGGTGACCCATGTGGCTGCACACACACACTTGCTGCCTCAGATACACACACGCCATATGGCTTTGTGAAAAATACTTGTGCTCCGTGCACCTTCAGCGATAACATCAGTGGCAGACGCATACCGAGGGCCTGGCTGAATGAGGCCCTTTTTCTCGTTCCTCTTCAAAAGCTCGGTAATGTGTTTTTGGCCAAGGACAAATTTTTTAAGAATACAAATGGAAGACTGCTCACAGCTGCCGTGACACAGTTCTTATTCTATTATTCAGATCCTTAAAAATTCCTCCGTTCCTGCCGTTCTCAAGGGCTTGCACACTAAAAGGCTCTTGCAGCTAACAGGTGTTCTCAAGTGAATGGACATAAAATCGGCAGTGGGGGTTCTGTATACTGTAAGAAAATACAGGAGGGGAGAAAAGAAATAAAAATACGTCTAGATTTACAGCGCTTGATTAATGGACGGGAATCAAAGGCTGTCATTACTGGATTTCATACTGTAATTTGCGTGCACTCGTGTATGCTTTCAAGATTGTCCATTTAAACGCCGTTAAGTACAAGAACGCTTAGGAAAATATGCGTGTTGAAATCTCAGTGTGATAAGCCGATTTCTCAAGAGCAGTTCAAAGTGACGGCTGATCACAGCTGCTTGATGGCCTCTGCTGCTGGACCTTGTAACCCCAAGCTGCAAACTCCAACTGAGCTCCAGTCCATCCTTCTGCATCTGTGTGTGTGCATGAGGCGAGAGTGTATCAGACCGTGTGGGGGTGTGAGGGTTCAGGGGTGTCTGTAGGAACTGTTGCTGTTTTATTAAGCAGGATTTCTCTGGATAGATAACTTCAAAAAGTGTAAAAGTTAAGCCTGACCTATAGAGAATGAGGAACATTTGTGTTGGACAATCTTCACTGTGAGTTTCAGTTACCTAGTTAAGTGGGAAAACTCTGCTTTGGGAGCTAAATCCTGCAGTGGACTAGGTGCAGCTGGTGGTGGGGCTTAGATTTATTGGAGTAGACTTAAATAAGGTGTGAGAAGGTTCTCTGGACTGATGCCAGACAAACTAATGCCTTTTTTAGTTCAGGAACCTTCTTAAGCAAAGTGATTGTTTTATCTTATTGTATTTAACCTTTACCTTCACTGACACATTATTATTATTGCAAACTGATTTACTGATTTATTAACTGTTTATGGTAGAGCTGGGAAGTTAATCGACTTTGATTAATCAAGTTAATGTTTTAATGAGATTTTCAAAATATGATAATGGAGATGTTCATCTTTACATATAGAAGCTGCCAGAGGGAATCTTTGTAGATAGGCTTGAGATTCTGTCAAACTTGTAAATAACTTATGTAGCAGTGATTTTCATACTTTACACCTTTCCTTACCTGAAATACAAGGAGAATAGGTTTGAATCACGTTTAATATAAAATCTTGTTTAAGATTGAAGGGGGCTGCTTACAGTTCAAATAAATTACAAAAATAAATACATTTAACACAAAGGAAACAATGTGCATCGTTTTAAATGATATTGAAACAAATGTTATGTAAAGTTATGTAAAGAAAACCAAGAATGGCTCATACTTGAAGAATTTTGATTACAACAGCACCCTGCTCTACTTAATGGAATTAGAAGTGTTTTTTGTATCAGAATCTTTTCAGTGACCTTTTTTTTTACTTTACTGGAGTAATAATTTTGCTGACAATTGTTTACTTCTAATTTTTACATTTTATTATTTAACTTCTTTTCATTACGGCTTCTCATCATTAAAAAAAACCCTATCCAGATAAATCTTTTTATGTGGATAAAATGAATTTACTAGTGGTTGGATGAGAAGAAGTGAGAGACTCAGGAGAACTTGAGCAAAATGTCCCAAATAAGCGGCTTTAATATATGTGCATTGTACTAAAATCCATTCATTTTCAATGGGCATATATGCAGCTGAAACAGGGAGCCTAGTTTATCCCAGATTTTATTGTAATATTTAAATTTAATATTATAGTCATTATTTATTTTAGAAAAGTGTGTTTGGGTAGGGGGTAGTGCACTACAGGCTTGGGTAGGGGGTAGTGCACTACAGGCTCCTTTGGTGTGCCCTAAGCTTTTGTCTTTAATGCTATTTCTTTCCATTATATTTATACACTAAGTAGTTTTGAACATAGTGCTTTTACACTTTTACTTGAGTTGATTCTTTAACTTTTACAGAAGTATTTTAACCCTAGTATCTAAACTTATGTGTCTTTACACCTTTGCATAAAATACAAGGCTTAATTAAATATATTGTGAAAAACTATCCAATGCAGATATTTTGTGCTTAATACTTGTATATAAGTCTGGACAGTTATTTAACAAATGAAGAAATACTGAGGTACCATTCAGCTGTGAACAAGCATAAATGAGCATTACAGTATCTTACCCTGGAAAGATAGGAAAGCTAAATATTGCCAAACTGAAGCTCTGCCAACCTTCCTTTGGATATCATTCTACTAGCACATAACTTTTGAAGGCCTACCTATTAATAATGGGTACCTATATACCCATTTTAATATACCTATTAAAACATCATATGTTACGATGACTTGTAGCTGTCTTCTTAACTTTCTATGGAAGACAATGTAAAGATTTACTCATTTCAAGTAATTTTAAAATTGACAATTTTGATAAAATACTTTTATCAAAGTAAATACATTTTTATTAACAGCTACAACACGCAAGCATCTGCTTTAGAATACATATTCCTATAAGCATAAGAAACAATATGCAGATCTACTGTATTCATGTGGTCATAAACATACACCTACACTTGCTGTACTCGAGCAGACAGTCCTGTGAACTCGCCACAGTTGCCATTCATTTTCTCAGCCGATCAGGCCGGGTGCGGCGGGGTCAGTCCTGGGGTGATGGACATGCTCTTTTGTTTGAGGATAACCAAGCTAAGCCCCCTTAACCCCCCTTTCACTACCCATTCCTCTCTGGCAGCCCCCTTTTGCCCCATAACCCCAGGGGCCATGACAGCTACAATACTGGTAGTAGCCAAACACTTCTCTGAGAGGAGGAGGGAGCAGGGCCCTGTTGAATAGATAGCATAAGTGCTTCTCTGCCCAGGCTGCTGTCTGGGACAATGGCCGGCCCGGGACCGAGCGGCAGGGCGGAGAGCATTAAAAACAGCTCAGGACATGGAGAAGAATCACCCAGGCCTGAATACAAACTTTGAACCCTCCATTCTTTGTTTTCTTTGTTTGTCGCTCGCCCTCTCCATCTCCCGCCTTGCCTCTTTCCAGGACTGACAACGCCCTGTGGAGGGGAATAAGTTTTAGGACGCCCCGCTGGTTAGTGGAGGGAAGCTTGGAGAGGGGGGCAGATTTTTTTTTTCAACAACATTCACTGTTTTTTTCACCCCAGCCAAAATAGCTTTCCATCACTGAGAAGATAATAAGCAGTGAAATATGGACCATATGTGGTGAGATGGACAGCCTTGGAGATTTGAGATGGAGCTGGGCCTGAAGGGGCTGAATGGTGCACTCTGACTTAGGCCTCTGGTAAACTGGGCCTGCTGATGCTGCGTCACCACTGCGTCAACTCTGACCAGCAAGAGCATAGACTAGGGCATAGAGGTGGACAATATGATGATATTTTAAAGTATCCTAATAAAAGTTTATCATTGACAATATGCTTTTTTTTGAAAGCTTATCAAGAATATCATCAGTGCTTAAAAACACCCAAGTGCACATTTCAGTAACAAGAGTGTAATTAGTTAATAGTTTAACTGGATGAGAGACCGGACAATTTAAATAGAAATCGCTGTAGTCCAGTATTAGACAGTGCTGGCATTGTAGTTTAAAAATTATAATAAACTAGATGGCAAAATAAACATTGTGCATCAAGGAAATATTCTTAAATATTATATTTTACCATCACTAATTACCCAGACCCATTGTAGACCTTTGTACACATTGCACAACATCTACATGAACATATATTTACAGTATAACCTCATCTTCATAAGCTTTGGACTTTGGAAAGTGTTAAAAAGCTCCATATTTTAACTGCAACCTGTGTTGAAAATGTTTTACATTACATTTACATTACCTGGCCAAAGATACGATACAGGGCATAGGGGTAATGTTTCAGTATACTGTGATATTTTTGCCAACAAGTGAAAAATCAGAAGATTAAAATCTAAATAAATGTTTACTTTTTAGTATAATTTTTATTTTTATTTTTTTTATTAAAAGTGAGAGGAGAACACCGCTATCTAATAGTCATCAAACCATTGTCTGACACCAATCAATATATGTAAACGATCAAAAAAATAGACTATTTTTGAGTCAATACAGTTATGCAAAACATACAATACTTCAATATATTATTATTTTCTTATAATCCTATTAATCATCACAGATAACTTTAAACAGTGACAGTAACTCGTAGTAACTTGACTTTTTCCTAAGTGGCCTATTTTAACTAATTTCCATTTGAAACAGCACTCTGACTAGGTTTCAGGCTCAGTGTATCGTAAATTTAATTCTGAATTTTAAACTTGGTGCATTCAATAACTGAAAAATCTCTCTTCTCTCATGCTTTTGACTTGCAGGTGGCAGAGCATTAGGGGATGTGCATTTCCAGCCTCGGAACCTTTCGGTTATTAAGGACAACAGATGGCAGCGAACATTCACAAATGACCACATAACCAGTGATTAGAACAAATGTGCTTTTAGTCCACAAATGAGCCATTTGTACGGTCCTGCTTTTAGGATCAAGTGTCCCGGCGTATGTGTTATTTTCACTGTGCTCAGTGGAGCCACAGGTCCTGGGAGGCAGGTCCTGGCAGAGGTGAAGGGCTCTGTGCTCTGTACCACATTAGAGTCAAACCTCTGTACCAAACATACTGCTCAAACAGGGGCTCTCTTATGACACAGTGTGGGAAGGCTGGGAGAGATGGGACAAAGACCATAGATCATATTATGCTAGTTAATGAGCTACATGAGTATTCATTTATGGGAAAAAAGATAAAAAGCCATATTCTATTATAATAATTATTATTGTTCATTATTGTTTTTATTCCCACTCTTTAGTCATGAACTGCAAACCTCTCTCCAAAATTCTCTCAGGTTGTAATAAAAACAAACTTTTACATACACACAAACACAGTAGAGAAAGTAAAAATGCAGTGGGTGAGAAAAAAAGAGAGAGAGAGAGAGAGAGAGAAAGAGAAGAGGGGGAAAACAAAAAGAGCTGAAATTGCCTCATTAATGCATCCGGCGTCCTGCCCTGAGCCTTTCCCTTTTGCCTAGGCCCAGCGGGAGCCCTTTTTATCAGGCCAAAGGACACCTTTTGCTGGGCCATTAGCAAAACAGGGACAGATGCACCCTGGCAAATACCCCCCCGTCATGCACCGGCAGAGAGGTGGATGGAGGACAGAGCGGGCGTTCCTCGGGCAGGCGGAGGGGCGCGGTTGCTGTGACCTTGGCCCGGTGGACGCAGGGCGATTCGGAGGACGAGGCGTCAGCGCTGACGGGATGAACTCCGTCAAATCCTCCCTCCCCCACCTCCCTGAGGTTAATGGCTTTTAGCTGTTCCTGTCCGAAAAATGGTAATGACCGTCGCCCCCAGGCTGTCGGGGACGCAATTACCCCCATCAGGTTTCCCCCCCTGCTAAATATGATTTGACCAATCAGCATAATTTGGAGAGCGTTCCGCTTGGCGGCGTCCGTAACTGGTTTTGCGCCAATCTCGCCCTGCACCGCTAAGTGCCAGGCTAATAGCGTATGGAGCATTTGACAAATTGACATTTTCATCTAAGGGAGAGCTTTGAATGCACCTGAAGCACAAAAAAAGGAGGAGGAAGGTCAGGCAAACTCGGACCAAGGGCTGTTCAAGAAGGTGGAGATGAACTCGCCTCCCCACCTTCCTGCCATTCGTCTCAAATACGGTTTTAATAAGGCTTAATATATTAATGTATTATTCACATGTTAATGGAAGTGATGTGAGTAAAGGTCTAAGGGCTGTTTAAACCAGCAGAGTCAAAACGGCAGATGATGGGTTGGTGACATAAAACGCTGGTTGATGCTGGTTCAGAGCTCTAGGAGGAGGAGGACGGTGGCATGCAAGCCAAATGAAACTACAGAGCAAAGCCTATTAATTAAACCCCTGCCGCTTGTGTGCCTCACTCTTTTGCGCTTCATAAAACAGGATCAAATCGCCCTTCAGAAATGAGCAGCAAGCAAATCACAATAGAAAAGCACAGAGTTGAAACGGGTGGATGGTTTCTGGAGTTGGAACTGTGCTGAAAACATCACCTGTCGTACATTTTCAAAACTATTCTTTAAGTAAACAGTCAGCCTGACTTCTCCACTCGTTGACCTTCACAAGATTGGCGTCTCAGGACTTTTATGGAAAGTAAAAGACATATAAACATAAGATATAAACATAAAACAAAACTTATTTTGTTTGCCTTAAATTTTCTGAAATTTAAGATTGATTAATGCTGAGCATTAATCAATTCCAAATACAAACATATTTGTTTATTGTTTCTCGATAATTTATCTTTAGTGACAGCAGTCTCAGTCAGCTGTCAGTATAACAAATACTGGTATGGATCTCAGTGACACGTGTCATTGATTAGCAGACATTGAGAAACCTGCACACCCAATAGCAGCGGCCCTTCCCTCTGCCCTGTGTACCCCAGTTCCGGTAACTCGAGAGCCATCAATTAAGCAGATGATTAGCTCCTGGGGCCATAGGGGGACACCTGGGCAGTGGCGGCAGCAGACGTGGGGGATCTGTGTGTGTGTGTGTGTGTGTGTGTGTGTGTGTGTGTGTGTGTGGAATAAGGGGAGGGGGAGCGGGGAGGCTGAGCAGGTTACTCACAGATGTAGTAGTACTCGTGGCCCGGGCGGAACTCGAAGCCCAGGGAAAATGGCGTGAAGAGCTGGAACTTCTCCGAGAACTTGAGCGGCCCGTTGGGGCTCAGAGGCCGATTGCACTCCCAGCGTTTGAAGCCCTTGATGAGGTGGTTGCAGGTGATGTAGCTGTCATAGCTGACCATGTAAAGGACGTAGCGCTCCATGCGTTCCTGTGGCAGTGGCACCTCGTAGTGTGGGCAGTAGATGTCCAGGTAGTCGTTGATGGCGACCTCCACTGTGTACTCCCCGTGTACAAACCTAAGAGAGAACAAAGCAAATGCTGTTACATGCTTGGGACAGACACAAGTAAAGAGTAAATATGTCTTAAGGGTCTCTTTCCAAATGTAAAATTTAGTTGTATGTAAAATAAAAAGGTAAATGGGTTATTTACACTTAAAATAGGGGCATCAGCATGTTTAAACTTAATGGGATAATAGAGCATATTAGAGCAACTTGAAATATATTTCTGAAGACTCAAAGAAAGTGTTATTTTACTGTAGCATTTTAAGTAACAGATAGCCTAGCATATCTACCTGACTTTAACTGCTAACTGCATTTCTCAAAAAGCACAGTTAAAGCATGCCTCAATATTTTGGGCTGCCAAAATATTCTGGTCAAAAATGGTAAATGATTTAAGATCAGATCATTTAAGTATTAATAGAAAAACAAGAACTCAATTAAAAATGCTGTTTGTTCCTCTTACTCTCTCATGCCTGTCGGAACGAACGCAAACATATTGTAAGGGGGAAAAAATGAATAGCTGGAAAAAAAAAACTTTGGCCACATGGATCTGTCCTAGCTATTTATGGGGGACATTAAACCAAGCTATATACAAATGCCCCTTATTTTAATTAAGCAGCAAGAAACAAAAGAACACTCAAAACGTTCTCACTACAGTGTCGGATCCACTTAAAAAATAACATCCTGGTCTAACAGAGTAAAACAATAGGAATAGAAAGAAATGTCTCAAGTATCTTGTCAAGGACGCTTGATTTTACTGACGCATATGAACCAAGCATAGTCATTTTTTAAATTATTTTATTAAGTTTATTTTATTTATTTTTAGCTCAGTTTTATATGTATAAAAAGGCTAAAATGTGGATTACACTCACTCTCTTACCACTCCCTCCTTTTCTTGTTATTTTCTCTCTCTCTATTTTTCTACCCAAGAATGATTACAATCACATTCTACACACAATCATTTACACTCATCAACACACACCCGTGAGAAGTGGCAGCCAATCGCGAACAGCGTATTCTCAACCAGAAACAGCCATCCACCTGGAGGACTGCATCAACCACTGAGGAACTGACCAAGTACTGACTGTCAATACACACAGTCACACATACATACTTAAAGCCACATACATACACATCAGACCAATTTAGATTAGGTAAGTATCCAATATTTTCCAATATAAATTCCACTCAGATGGGGACTTCAACCCAGGACCCAATGCTGGAAGGTAAACACAAACCCCAAAGCCATCATTCTCTCTCTCTCTCTCTCTCTCTCACTCTCATGCTTTTTGTGACACATAACACACATACACACACACAGCAATGTTCAGTATGTTTCCTCCTCTCCATTATTGTTCATTTCCTTTATTAAAGCTTCTGTGTCCAAGCTCCATCATGTTTGATGCTAAAGCTCTTTCTGAAACTGTTACTCAGCAAAAGTGATCAAAACTTCTGACATTATAATAAATAATTGTTTACTCAAGACAGCTTGTCACGCATACCATACATGTTTAGTCTCCAATGAACCCAGTAGCATTTAAATTGAGTTTTTAAATTAAACATTAAACATGTTTTTACTAATTACTGCGATGCATTTTGAATGTCTGACAGAACAAATAAAAATATCATTTAATTTTGATCTTGCACTGATTTTTTTTTACTTTGTTTTATAATATTCATAAATATACAGCAGTTTTTTAATGAACAGTACTAATAAAAGTGCATATTCTTTATTACATCATATTGTATGTGTTTTTTGTTTAGATCATTTTCATTCATTTTTAGTTTCCAATTTTTGGACTGTTCTTATATTTCAGCCATGAGTCTTCATCTCACTAACACACATTTCTGTATCTGTACTTGTTATCTATAGATACTTAATGCAATCAACCAAACTGGAACCTAAAAAAACAGGGACATCCATACAGGAAGTTATATAAACAGAAGGACATAAGGGGAGTTTCCAGCTGACACAAATCCATATGTCCCATTTAACACCACTAGCCCTCGACCCAGACTTTTAACATCGGCAAAATGATCTCATCAAGCCGGCGCAAATAGCTGATGGCACATGTCACTCATGCGGGAGATATTCTCATTGCACCCTGTGACTTGGGGTAACGCGATGGTTGGGGGGTGTGGGTTTGGCAGTTGGGGGGGGGGGGGGGGTGGGGGGTTAGGTGAGGATAATGTGGGCCAGTGGTGCTGAAGAGGGACTGACTGGAATGACCAAGCAGCGTGGGACAGGCAGAGATTGACAGGGGGTTCACAGAGTGAGAGCGGCTTCATTAAGCGCTTTCACAAGGTCTGGCTCTCGCCCAGCTCGGCTGAAATGAGTTTGCCGGCCGGGGCAATTTAGATACAAATTGAGCACCTGCATGGTAGCATGAGCTGGCTAAATCCTGAGGACTGCCGCAGCTTTGCTGGAACCTGCAACTATCTGCACATGCTGGTCAAATGCCAAGAGATGATGGCGCACATGGATGCGGATCTGTTCCATATCACCTATTTTTAGCTCTCTGCATGTATTATATTTTTAACGCCGTTTCACAGCCGGGAAAAGTGATGAGTCGTGTTCTCTTTGGGGGAAAGTGTTTCTATTTGTTCAGGCTTTGCGAGTTTTATGTGAATGAGATGTGATGGCTCCGGTAGAGAGAGCTGGGCTATCTCAAATGGTTTGTTACCAGCACTAGAACTGACCCACCTGCTCCATACTGATGCACTTGCACTTACTTGTACCAGGGTACGAAAAAAAAAAATGGCCTATTAAGAATTGCAACTCTCATAGTCCCTTTTCTGGAAAATAGATTGGAAATGGGAAAATACAAAAAAAAAAAAAAAAGAAAGAAAAGGACTAGGCGAGTGCAAATTAAAATTGAGGACCTAGGTTGGGAAAAGCATGCTGACAATAATAGGAATAATAGGTAATGATGGGTAGCCTCGTCCACAGAACAGAAAAGCAGCAGAATTCCATCAAAAAAAAAAAAAAATGTAACGTCCAAAAATGAGTGTAAATTCACTTCATGGTTTATTATAAACCCTGCATAAAAAACCCAGACACAAAGCCCCTCCGCTCCAAACTGGTCCTTTGTCCTCCGAAAGCGTACACCACAACCTTACAAAAGCAATGCTGCCAAAACAGGCTAGCGCCATGGCCCTCTTTAGACTGTAGGCTTAAGTCTATGTTTATAAGAACAGCACACAGCACTGCAGTCTGGGGTCTTTGAAAGAGACAGGGGGCAGGACCAGGCTGGGCTGGGATAGGAGGGGTATTGGGGGTAAGGGGCAAAGGGGGAGGCAAGGGAGGGGTCTCAGAGTAGGGCTTGGCATCAGATGACAGCTAATCTGGGTGTGGAATTACTGTCAGAGGGCTGCGGAGGGGCCAAACTCCAGCTGCCGCCGTGCACGCCTTCTCCAAACGCCTCCCTCCCTTATCGCTGCTGCCCAGAGATCAATCCCCCTTTTCAGTGCCTGTATTTTTTATTTTTTTTACTCCTTTTCCCTCCTGTTCCCTCAAACATGTCACTTTCTTCTCCTTCCATCGCTGGCACTCGTGAAACCCACACACTGCACGAATGCTGACAGCCTGCTCGACACTCTCGCGCCAAGCATCCAGTGCGCTGAAAGAGCCTAAATAAAATATAAGGAGAACCTGGCTGTATTGTCCGGGATTATCCACTTTTAGAAAAGAACACTTCATCCCATTTCAGCAGAGAGCTCTCTCTATTATTTTGGCCTCCATCTACACAAGAATACTTTACTTTTCTTAGTAGCAGGGTGCTACTCTTTTCTGCTCGGGTCGTCCTTTTGTGAGAGGAAGTGCTGGCCTTGCAGTGAAATTAACCCCTTTGCTAATACGTCTCAGGAGGCATTGGAGAGATAAATAAATAAAGCTAATAAAAATGTTGGGCGTGTTGAAAGATGTTCCTGATGCAAGTCTGTGGTTTAAAATTAATCATCTGGCCATAAAAACATGTGTTCGGAGCCTCTTAATGGCTAACACATCCTGCGTTAGCCCGTTGCGAGAGTGCGTAACATCTCTCTTTTGGATTCCTAATGTGCATTATGTCTCAATAAATCAATAGCAGGACTTGGTCCCACCCCTCCTTGGCTGGCATTAAAGGCAATTGAGGCTGCCAAATGCTTTGACATTCCTAAAGTCTGAGCGATTCCTTCTGATCGAGATGTGTGGCTTGAGCGTAAAAAAAAGACCTAAAGGACGATGGCTGATATAGGAGGAGCTGAGAGGAAAGGGAGCGAGATGAAAGATGAAAATATCAATAAAAGCGCCCGATGCGTTTAGAGAGAGCTAATGCATGCAGCTAAGAGGGCCGTGTTCATCAATCACCCTCACCCTGTAGTGCTCTACTGCTCTGCTTTCTTTGAGCAGTGCTCCTGATTTAGGATCAGCCTCCCCAAACAATTCCCCCCCATTCAGAACCATTAGGAGACAAACACCCACTAATATTATGTTTACTCCCCATTTGATCTTCAGGGTATCAACTTTCTCAAATACTGATCGATGCCAGGCCCCCGACAAAATAGGAGATAAAAATCTTTTGAGCCGTACAGTGATCGAAAGTTGACCGTCTCAAATACAGTGTTTGAGAAAAGTAGTCTCCCGTAACACAGAGCTTGGCCTCTCCTTAATATCAGTGCCCCAGACGGGCGGTGTTGCAACGGCCCGTTGGTCCTGTATCCCACGCAGACCTACTTCTGCAGTCCCTCAATTGCGTGCACTCTAGACAACAAGGAACACATGGCGGTGATTGATCAATTAGGCTTTCAAACTAAAAGTCGTGCACAGACTTTGAAGCTCCTTGAGAGCAGTTGGTGATCTGCTTGGCCACCAAAATCCCCATGGGACTTCAATTAATCAGATGAAACTGTTTGCATTCGGTGTGTTTAGAAGAAGGAGATTCTCAGCGTGAACTTTTCAACCGGTACCGCTCTCCCAGGGGTTTGAAGCGCCCTTGATTTACTGTTGCGTCAGACTCGCCAGAGCCTGCAACGTGCTCCAGCTCCGGTCTTTATGACTTCCTTTGGTAAATGTTTGTCTGTAACTGGGCCTGCTTTTAAGGGCCCAAGCAGGAAGCATCTGCACCACAAGAGGTCAAAACCAAACAAGTGGATCTGATAAGAGAGATCCCCTAATTTATTATGGCATTTGACGGTTTCAATCAAGGAGCCAGGGGGTCATTTAAGCCATTAAAAGACTCGTAAAGTGTGGTAGGGGGAATATATATATATATATATATATATATATATATATATATATATATATATATATATATATATATATATATGTTGTTTTTTTTTTACTCAATTTTCTCCCTAATTTACCTTAGACAAAGATACCCCCACCCCCACCACCATGACTCTTGGAGTTCCCCTATCACTTGCTTATCACTCTTTTTAAACTGCCAGTGCATAATCTCTAGGCAGGCAACGCCTAAATAGGAAAGCGCCGGATCCACAGCAGCTCTGATACAGTACGTGAGCCAACAGAGAGCATGGACAATTGTGCTCTCAGGCTTCGGCTGCTGCTTGCAAAGCAACATGACCAGCATCAGAGTCTTGGACTATTGCGGCAATCAGAGCCCCAAGACTAGGTAAAATCTGCTTCTAAAATCAGCACATGCTACTGGATAACAAGTAGCTTATGTCTTCGTGTCAATGGCCCTGCCATAGTCTGACAATATTAATACATACTGTACAGGAGCATGCAGTGTCTTGAATCTCTGAAGTACAAATTTGAAGCAGGTCTCCAGTCTTTCACAGAGATGTTCTTCTCTTAAATTACTAAGCCTGTGGCTATTGCAGAACACAAAAATCACCTCCTACTAAAAACATGTCTGGCTCAACAAATGATCAAATAACAATTCTTTCATTTGAGAAAAATCTTCAGTCTAAAGAAAAGAAAATGAATAAATATGCTGTTTAAAACAGAAATCCTTTTATAACATGTGGTATTCGCTCTTTTTGCTGCTGTTGATTTTTGTCTTTCACCTTTTGTTGACTTCCAGCTCAGGCAAATGGATGAATTTATTCTGCAATTAACCAATGACCCAGCTGAGTTTGTTTAACACAAACATTGCCAGCTAATAACTTGACACAACCTTTTCACACATGTCAGGCCTAATTCTGCTGCTAGTCTAGCGTCATAACGTTTGATTCTCATCGAAGGCAAACAGCAGACATTTGTGTATCCTCTGTGTCCGCTGGCGTGCTGGTGTTTGGACTCCTTTTTGGACAGTGTTTGATGAAGAGAGCGAGAGAAAGGTTTGTGTGCAGGTCAGTTTGTGGCAGAGGTCCGGCAACACATGTGACAGAACAGTGCCAGTGTTTATAATAGACTGACTGGAGGAGATGGAGCGGTGTTGGAGGCCATGCTGTGTGTGTGTGTGTGAGTGTGTGTGTGAGCGCAAATGTGTGTTCTAGAATGGTTCTTTGTGCTGGCGGGACCAGGTCTGGAAGCCATTTCCATGTGCATCGGCTTGGACTTTAACTGCAGCCCACCTCTCCCCATGTGGAACATGTTTATTGTTCTTCGTGTCAGGCAGACGCCGAGCCCCCCTCAGCTCCAACACCCCCCACACCAGCCCCCCCCACCCCACCCGGCATCTCTCTGCAATCTTGCCTGTTATTCCAACTCGGCTTGAGCAATTTTCCTATCACTGCGTTTACGCAAACTTAACCCCCAGCTAACGCTCAGTCAGTGCTAGCGAGAAACAGAAAAAAACACTTTGAGAAACAAAACAAACAGAAAAAAAATAGAATGCCTCAAGGGACAAACTGCCTCTGCTTGGCAAAGATGAAAGAGCTGGATCTCATCTTTCCCCTCCCGTACCATCTCGATTCCACTCCTATGTGTAGTTTTGAACCAGACGGCTGGATTTTGGGAGGTCTGTGGTAATTAGCACGGTGGCTTACGCAATGCCGTATTAAGCAAAAGCATGCATCGCCGAAACCTACAGGATGTCCTCGTTTGCCCACAGTCACAGCGTGGTGGCAGCGGTGGAATAAAAGAACACTGTCCTCACCAGGCAACTGAGCTTCTCTGCTTAATTACGTTTCCGTGTTTTTTGGCCTGTTCCCTCAGACCTTTCAGTTACTCAGCCGGGATGTGGCGAAAAGAGAAAAAAAAACCAATGACAAAAAAATAACTAACAATAGACCTGTTTATTAAATTTAAGAAACTTAAAAGGAGTTTTCAGTCCTTCAGTTTGTGTATTTATACCGAAAGGTGAACACACAGAATACACAGCCTACAGTTGTGTATGTGTATGAAATAATCATAACTGATTGTGAACGCAATGAACCAACGTACACAAGCACAAGTTCCTCCCAGAAATTGTTTCACCAGACTTCAAAACCTTTGACCAGCATGGCCAGAACGGTCACGTGCATGAGAACAACAATATCAAGAATCACACAAACGATCTTAATGGTTACAGGGAACAATTGCTGGAAATAAGAAATCTTGTGTAAAAGACTACATTTGCTATGTGCTGGGAGCTTCCTGACACTCGTGTCATGGCAGAAGTGTAGTAGTGAACTAAGAAAAAAACTGTATCAGTACTAGCCGTGTTTCTATCCAATTGTTGTGCAAAAGTAATGCTCAATTTTGGCAGAAAAAAAAGTTTTAAAAGTCATGTTTCCATCCATTGCTGCTGCACAAAGAAAACATTTAGATGACACAGTTTTCTTTGTTTAGGTCAGATAACTAAAAAGCAATTAAATGCACCATGATTGGACCACACCTTTGTGCAGTTGTTTACATTGTCATTGGCCACCTCAGTATAGGGTATTATAGTAAAGTGAGGTAAGGTTTGGCAAAATCCGAACAACATTTTATCACTGTATATATGCTGAACGTGAAGAATGAAGCGAATTAAATGGTACTTAATTTTCCTAGAAGTGCCTATAAATGTTTTTTAGGGTTATTTAAGCACATTTTCAAATTGTGCAAAAACTTTGTGAATAAAAAACTAAGTGTATAAAGTACTTAATGTGATGCTTGCTGTAACGTCCAATCTGTGATGTGTGCTGAACACCCCTTAAGAAGAAATAAAGAGCTACTGAAACACTAAAATGTTTTTTTAAGCAGAAGTACAAATAAAGTACATATACTTTATCTTGTTGCGGTAGAAATATTGGATATCTATACTTTATTGGTAATTATTCCTTACATTCACACAATTATCTGTACTTTCAACTACTTACATTTTAAAAAATCGCCTTGTTACTCAAACAGGGAGTCTAATAAATCACATTTTTTCAACATAATCATTTTAATATAACATTATAGTTATTATGGCTTTAAGGGGGTAGTGCAGTAGTGGTGGGCGATATGGCAGTGAAATATCAATATTTCAAGGTATTTTTGCGATAATGATACTCTTATTGATATGACAAAACATTTAATTCAAAAAAATATTTCAAGAATACACTACTGCAACAAAATAAAATAGAAAATTATTATTGCATACAAAATAATATAGCAAAGCCCTAACTGAAATATTAAAAAAACAAGAATTTTATCAGATTGATTTAGATTATACTAAAAATGCAATCCATATATCTCCATATATCCAGGATTAAAGGAAAATAAATTATACCGGACAGATATAATCAGTTTCTAGTAGATGTATAATGGGAACAGTGTGACTTTTTTTGCTTTTGCTAAAAACAGAAAAAAAAATAGTACCCTGATGTGATAATTAGGGCTGATATGGCACAATATTTTAGGGTATAATATTGATCACGATATTCCAAAATGTTGGCGATTATTATTGCTTATGATACTTTGAGCTGATGCTTCAACTTCAACAGAAGCATTTTTTAAACCCCCATATGTATCTATACTTATTACTGAGTAAGGAGTGTGAATACTTTTCAGAAATGATGTAGAAGTGTAAATCACTCCTAGCAGCAGCAGCAGTCACGTTGTTCTGAAGTTAGCTTGTTCTGCAAGGTGTAATCAAAGTAGTTACCATGCCCCCCTCGTATCGTGCACCTTAACATCTTAAGATCTGCAATTACTCTGCGTGTGTGTGAATTTGGTCCCCGCCTCAATGGTTGCATTAACACAGTACAAGGAATCAAGACTGGAACGTCGAGTGGTGGTTACGGTGCACTTTTCCTGTATACCTGCAGTCGCCTGTCGAGAAGGCAGGCCGCGTCTTCGCCTTGTTTTTCACAGTCCCGCAAATGAGGGAGGAATAATTACACTCCCTCTGACTGGAGAAACTATTTATCTTTGCTTAAATCCCACACAACAGCCACATCGGCAAGAAAAAAACAGCGCACATCTGCCAAGGTCTGTGTGTTTGAGGGAGGGGAGAAAAAGAGTGGTCTGCGGGTGGCTGGCTGGGTGTGGGGGGGGGGGCTAATTGAGAATGCTCGAACACACACACACACACACATATTCCCCTACGTCCAGAATAGGGTGGGTGGTATTTAAGGGGGGGGGGGGGGGGGGGTGTGTAAGCAGGGAAATATTCTACACACACACCACACACTCGTAGACACACAAACAAACACTGCGCTCCAATCTAACTGCCCTCGGGTGAAACGCAGGGGGTCCGCGGCTACAGAATCATTTAGGTGCTGTGATTTTAAGTCACTTTAAATAGCAAACACGCTCCAGCCTCTCTGGGCGATCGGCACGCTCCTCTCCGCTTCTCAGGCCTCATCAACAGCCTTCAGGCCTGAGACTAAGCGAGATAGAAAGGAGGAGGTGGGTCAAACACTGCGCTGCCCCACTGCCCGATGGCCTGCTGATCAAAGCAGACTGCTATTGGCAGAGCGGTGATAAATTATGGTCCTGTTCCTCCAGCGCAGAGCCGCTGCTGGACGACTTCCTCCGGCCTCCTGTGAACCCTAATGAGTAGGCGCTTATTAACACCAGCAGCAACTATCAAACAGTGTTTAACAGGTGCGAGTCTGACTGTGTAAATTGTCCATGTGCTGCATGCTCTCTCTCTCACTCTCCCCAACAGTTTCTGCAGGGTCTCTTTAACTGATTAGCACTGTACGAAGTACTCAGCTTTATTGAGTGCTGTGCTATTAGCTGTCCATGTTCTCTTCAAGGGCCAAAACACGTGCTAAACATACCAGTGAAAACCCTGGCTGTGACTGTGATAAATGTTTTTTTTTTTTTTTTTGCTGAAGCGGTCAGTCAAGGTTAAACCTCTGAAGCAGTGATTCTCAAACTGTGGTACTGGTGGTAGTCGAAGTGGTACACCAACTAGATGACCTCTGACTAGATGCTGTCTCAGTAGCAACACTGTATTTACCAGAAACAATAACCAATCAAACAACTTACAATACAAACTTAAAATATGGTAGTAAATAAACATGTGTGTGGTACATAGTGAAACACCTGTGTAAGTTGTGAGGTTTTATCTTGTGTAAGTAATGTTGTTACTGCCACTGTCCAGTGTTCTCTTGCTAAGGTGAAGGTTTGTCTGAGCTGTATATATAAGACTTAAGCTACAACAAATAAATGCAGGCTAGGGATACATGGTTATGGGACAAACTGACTATAAATACTGAGATTTAAAAAACTGAGATTTTCACCAAATTAAAATAAGCAATAGAACACAGTAAGAAGTCTGGACTATGTTCATAATCTAATCAAAATGTCAGTAAAAAATTTGCAATAGTATAGCGCTTTTCCAGCATCAGCCTGTGCATTTGGAAGGGGAAAAAACATCCCCAGAGCCCTGAAGAATTCAAATATTTTCAGGTCTCTTGCCCTGAAATCAGTACTATTTGTTTTGACTCGTGACAACTGTATTTGGACTAGGTGAGTTTTCCTTTGCTTTGAGTGACAGAAGCACTTTAGATTAATCATGGGTTTGCCGAGAGTTTGTTTCCGTTTAATCTGCCGAAACATACTCAGCATTCTGAAAACATTAGGGCGCATGACTCAGTGATTGGTTAGGAATCAGCGGAGGGCTTCAATGGACATTAACCTTCCTTACGTCTGCCATATGCAATCACTTACTTTTATGTTTTACAAAGTGGAGGATTTCATGGCAGGTTACCAGATTAACTTGATTATAGGGAACAGGCTGGGGGAAAAATACAGGAGATACACCCTTTCTGCATATGTTGTCCTCTAGGGGGCTTCTGAGATCCATCACTTGCAGTTAGGTAGTCAGCGCCCTCCTTTACGATGCTGAGATTACACACTGTTTGTCTCATCATGGGGTGGGTAAACACCTGTCTCTGAAAAACACACTATTGAAAGCAAACAAGAGCAGCTTCACGAGTGCTTCTGCATGCTTGCAAAGGCATGGAGGCTCATGAATTCACATGGGCATACGTACACACTGACAGACACACGCACTTGTACAAATTCAACACCTCTCCCCATGACGCACACATCTACATCCCATAACAAATGTACAAAGCAGTTTGACAATCAGACGCAAACCTTGCATCTTCTTTTCATCTCTGGTTTCTGGCATTATGTGCTAGGAGGTATGTGTGTGTGTGTGTGTGTGTGTGTGTGTGTGTGTGTGTGAGCGCATGTATATTTGGAGGGGTGGTGGTGATGCTGGGGAGGGCAGGGGCACACCAAGCCGAAAATGATAATGATGCCATGCACTCTAGAGCTAAGTGTATCACCAGGCCTACTCTCCGCTGCCTGCCCTCTTTGTCTTTTTTAACATCATTAGCAAAGTGCAGGCTAATAGAGTTAGAGCCTGGGCCCGGTCCACAGGAGAGGGATTGGGTGACGCGTTCGGCCTAAGAGCCCATCTACTTGACTCCTCTCATCTTGCCCTGCAAGGCCTTTTAAAGGGCCTTGATGTATTCTTTTATTTCCCCCTCTGAGCAATAGGCCCATTTCACCACCATTGTCCCCCTCAGTCAAACAGCCAGCAACAAACCCAGCTGCCGCAAACGGCCAACACTAACATCTTCAAAAGTCTCATTTCAAAAGGTGCTGTGAAACATTTTAAATGGAGATGCTCTCCCCGCTAACCCCAGGTGCACCAATGTTCACAGTGCACTTTGTTCAATCAAAGACCTCAACAAACAACAAAAAAAAAATTAAACAATGAAAGAAAAACAACACACAAGCAGAACATTGTTTAAAAGACAGACACAAAAAATGCAAAACCTAAAGCAAACAAAACAACCTTGATTTGCAGACCAGCAGATTCCATATTTATGCAGAGATCATCCTTGTACAGAGTCGCCATGTCTAGTAAGAATAAGAGCATAAGAATTAGGTAGCAAGCAGCGAATTACAAGGCATAGCTTAAAGTGTCTGCTATGCTATACACTGATTTATGCAGTAATATGCACCTCCCCACTCAGCTCACCACAGTAGGTATTGATTAAATATATATTTCACATAAGTGGGGGAGCTTCTGCATCATTAGTCATCATTTTCCAAGCTGGCCGTATTCATGCCGCATATTCCGCCCGCTAAAATCACCACATTCTGACAAATTGCTGTCTTTATCTGCTGGGGCACCATCAATAATAGACACTGGTTCATTGGATGGCTGTTTAGTCGAGGCTTTTTCCTTCTGCAATGTTCTCTTCAGCTTGCAAATAAACCCTACCAGGAACCTTAAAAAGTAAAAGTGATTCTCAGGAGATATGGCATGCTATGTAGGAAATCCAAGAACTAAGTTTTCTCTTATGTAACTGTATCTTTTATATCTTCCTTTTGGATCAGTGTTCGAGGTACTCTAATGGAAGTACCACTGGTAGTTGCATACCATCTGGGCATGCAGGCAAAACAAGCAAAAACAGGGAAAGAAGGAAAAGGAGGACAAAAAAAATTAAATGGCACAGAGGGCAAAGGATACATTCTAACATGATGTAAAACATGCAACAAATCTGTAAAGACAGCCTTCAGGATGTCCAGGATCTTTGCACATCATCATCAAACTGATTGGTCAACATTTCCAAGCTGTGCAGAAGGGTAGGATCACCACAATCGTCTGTTCACTGTTGTCTCTCCTAAGTAGGTGTGTGGTAGGATGGTCTGCGCACTTTGGTAGAGGGCCATGGTGCCTCGAGGATGGCCTGCACCACCCGCAACCTGAGCCTTGTAATGACAAGGCCGGGACAATGCAGGCAGTGTAGTCACCGTCCAGCTCCCAGGCAGGGCTCCCAGATGTGAGATAAAAGATACAAGCCCAGAGACAAAGTTATCTGTGGCCTGCATCGGCCAGCAGGGAAGCAGGAAACCTGAACCTATTGTGGGCACTGGATCAGTGTGTCTAAAACGCCCACAGGGGCAGTAGACAGTGGCAGCGCAGCGTGGCCCCCTGGGCGGACAGCTCCGCAACACGGGTAACCCAAGCCTCCACTGCCACCCATTTCCCAGGATCTCCCCTCCTTCCCCCCAACGCCAGCCTACACACTTGTCTTCTCAACTGCCACAGTTAGGCCCTGTTAGGTATCTGTCTGCAAAGCTCTCCTGAAGTGACGAGATGACAGATTTTGCTAAGAGACACATCTGTTGTCACATGCCTTGTCTTCTCTTTTTCAGAGACTGGTCAGATTTCTGATGTATTAGCAATATTTTTCCTTGGGCTGTGGGAGCTGTTTTTCACTTGAGACTGAATCTCAAATGTTTGTCTCCGCTTGTGGTCACATTATAGAGGAAAAACTATGAACTAGAAATAGAAAGTACTGAATTAAGATATAAAAGCCTTCGGCTAGGAAAAAGCATGTTGAAAGAAACTTTATCAAGCACCTAACTTGAAGGATCTTATTCATTCCATTTTTTCCATTCGGAATGACAAACAAGCAGTCCTTCTTTTTTGAGGGCATCCCATATTTTTAAGAGGACACTGAGCCACTCATTAACAGAAGGCAGGACAAGTGCTTCCTGAATGGATCTGATGCATTTTTCATGACTTTGTACATGACATGCTGATTGCCTCAGAGCCCCTCGGAATTGCGAGCGAAGAAATGAAATCAATTAGCGGAGAACAACGGCAAGGTACTTCCGACCACTCGGAGGAAGCGGTCCCGACAGAACAAAGGAGATGAGTGGACGTGTGTTGAGGCCTCTAGAGAAGCTGTCAGGGACACACCGCTGTCAGCCACCCCTTCCCCCAGCAAGCCTACGTCTCCTTGTTTGCCTTTACAACGTGAGGATGGAGTAGCCCAGTGAATCAAAGACGCTCAGGGATCAAAGGCAAACTGAATGCAGCAGGCAGGACAGTAAAGCGGTCCTGACAGAAACCGTGCTGCCAGTGAACCTCACTCATGCTTCTATGACCTGAACAACAATAGAGGACGCAGAACTGCCAGTTCAGTGTCTGTGTTCCAACGATAGAGGGGAGGGGAGACTCTGTTCACCTGTCTGGTCTGTAAATGCCTTGTGTAGGTATTCCACAAGCCACAGGCAGTGACTGCCATTTTTAAGGTTTGACGCATCTCTAAAGCCACAGGTGATTCCAGATCAAGCAGTACTCAACTGCCAGCGTTCTTTAATAATATTTAGATCTAATTTCTTAGTATATTGGGGGTTAAAATATTTAAAGTATTTCTGTACCAAACTGACAGTAGGTAAAATCAGGCACAGACTGCTGTTACAGTTGGTGCAGTCTTGGAAGAAAAAGCTTTGCTAGATCACCCCCAGCCCTTGCTCACTGCCATGTTACAAGAAACCAAACCACAAAGCCTCATAGTCTCTGATTACGGACGACCCCAGATGAACTGCTGAACTCCTTATGTCTGGGCAAATAGGACTAAATGTAAATGTGACACTGTGGTATGGCAATTCACACATTACAACCCGTGCTATTAAACATTAATGCTTCCTTGTCTTGTAAAACCTTTTTTTTGTTTTTTTGGTTAGGAGTAATTCTGTACAGAAATCAAATGGTTATCTGTGTATCAGCAATCTGCTGGGATCCGGTGGCCAGGCTCAAAGTGGGGCTAATGAAGGCATGCTTCATTGATCAAAATATTGCAGATACAAGCCAACAGAACCGGCCAGGGGCTACGACTGGGGATGCCAAATGCTGAAGATGAATTGCCCCCTACGTTTCCTGGTCCAGCAGAGTCATATTACAGAGTCCATCACCAGACCAGACGAGCACCTTGCTGATGGATCAATGGGGTCATGACCGCTGGCCTGTGCAGTCTGGACAGCCAAACTGCTGAATGACAACTGTGATTGGCCCATCGATTAGGGCAGCCTGTAGAGAAAAGGGAAAAAAGGTGGCGGGTGGAGAGTGCTGCATTTTGCACTCGCTCTGTAATCAAGAAACGGCAAGGGCATCAGTGGGATAGCCTCTGGGGTCAGTTGCAGCACTCAGTTCCCTGGCCGGCTGTTTATTAGGTACTACTGAAACCCCTCTGAGCTTGATCTTCTCCCACTCGACCGTGGTAGGCAACAAATTAACAACAGGGGTTAAATCCTCACACCGCTCTGTAACGAGCTCTCAATGACTCCATTCATTGACAGCCTGGGGATTGGCTCGGAGCTGGCCGACCTCAATTTCACCGTCAAACATAGGCGGCAGCCGGCATAACAGAGAAACTCTCATGGGGACTGTCACTTGAGTACTGGTCCACTACACCACCACGTCTTTGATAGCCTACAGTGCTGCTACCCAGCATGCACTTGTGCAGAAACACTAAAGAATGCTGTTGTTGTCATATCATCTTCAGACAGTGGGATTAGATTGATTTCATCTCCATCCAGTCCAGCCTTTGCTTGGCCAGCACCCCATAACCGTAAAAGGTTGGGACTGGCTGGCCACTGTTGCTAGCAGCAGTGAGTCCGAAATGTGCGCTAATTGAGCCGACAGCATCCAAACCCTCCATCTGTCCACCTTCTCATCTCGGAGGAAACGTCATTCTGAGCTCAGTGCAAGCTGCTCTTGGCCAGAGAATGGAGCTCACTGGTAATGGTGATGTTTTAAACAGAAAAATCTATGCTGATGGACATGGTTTGGTCCTAATCAAGAAATTGGACCTTACAAGGACTTTATATTTATAATGATGTATTCCAACAAATGTCATTTACATGCTAACAGAAATTAATATGCTATATATTGTGATTAAAAATCAGGAACAAACATTTTAAATATGATTGCTTGAGCAAATGACCAAACAAACCAACATACCAACTTAAGGGGGGGGGGGGGGGGGTGAGAGTGCAAAAAGAGAACCATAATATAAATGGACCCAATGGAGTGTTTCTTGCTCTTGAATCAAGGCTGTTGATTATTACATGGTTTCTTGTAGGCTTGGGTTACCGTGACATGGTGATTTGTTTGCTGTGGACAACTTAATCCATCACCCTATAATCACATAAGGAGTATAAAGTGAGTAGCAACTGCTTGAGTGAGTCACTATAAAGAAATCCTAAATGAGGTGGACACAGGTGTAAGCAGCTACCCAAAAGGTAGTGTATCTACTGGGAAAACGAAGAGAAACTGTGGATGCTGTGCAAGACTGGGACATTTGTTTTCAATAAACACTAACAGTATTTTTGCTTATTAAAGATTACATAGTAATATGACATCATCTATGCACTTAGTTAATAAAATACATATATATAAAAAAAAAACGTTCAGGTAGGACAAACTATGGCTTCAGTGAAAAACTGTGTAAAGGCCTGAATCAGTTTTCATTTAGAACTAAAAACTCATTGTACATGGACAATTACATATCCTTTAAAAATTGGTCCTAAATTGCATCAAGAAGATTTCAAATATCCTTTTCAATACTGTGTAAAAAATATTTTTTGCTAACAGTGTGTGAACTCATACAGTTGAGGGACAAAAAAAGAAAGAAGAAATCATATTGTCTGAAAAATGACAAGCCTCAGCAGTTGGAATGGCAAATCCCAATGCAGGGTGTGACTGACTAGTTCTAACACGTCTTCCCAGAGTCCCGCCAAACCGTTGTCCTTGACTCCCAGTGGCCATTAAGCCAACTGGCGGGCTAATTGAGCATGGCACAGTGAGGCATCGGCACACGGTGAGAGTCGGCTGGCTGCCATGCTCCTTCCAAAAATACGTCTCAATCTGCCCTGCAGGAAGGGACTTTTTTAGCGGCACAACAAATACCAGTGGAATGGGAGAAAGAGTCTCTGGAAAACCAGCGTTGAGGAAATGTGACATTGAATAACTAGTTCTCGCAAAATTTGCATAATGAAGTCTTGATTATCACACACTCCCACATGTGCATAACTTAGCACTGGAGGTGACAGCCTCCGACGTGCACAACTCTAATTTCTCGCACAAGACTGTTTTTGAAGGCAGATAAGCATTGACAGATACTTTAACAATTATGATGATCATAAATATGTACAGGCTAAAACAAGCTCAACAACATCTGATCCAGCGCATCATTGCACTACTTGTCATACTTGAAAACAGCCTGCACTTCTGGTGTTGGGAGATTTAAGAAGACATGTTAGATTCGACACCCAGTTCTGTAATAAAAGGCTCTTTCTCCAGCTTGTCGAACAGCAAGAGGACGACGACCACATAGTGTCTAAGAGAAGCTCAATCACATGGTTGTTCGTAGCTGCTGGCGTGCTCCTCTCCAGACACTGTGTGGAGGGTGGAACGAGGTAAAAAGGGGGTGCTTGCACAGGAAGACACGCTCATTTCTGAAACAAGGCCGCTTTTTTCCCCTCCGTGTGAACCTCAACCCCTCGAAAAGATCTGGAAATAGGCTCCACCTCAGGGGAAATAGGCACCGGCTCAGTGCTAGCCCAATTTTAGCCCAATAAACGTTAGAGGGAGGAAGAAAGACAAGTGGGAAAAGGGTAAAAACATGGTCTGAGGACCTGCTGATATGATACTGATACAATTCAGTCATGTCAGCAGCCTGACCAAATGTCAGTTCAGGGTAGAACTAATGTATTCTTTTTTTAGACATGTCCTTCAAACTGGAAGTATATCCCTATGCCCCAGTCTGTCCACTCAAGGACACACACCTGCTGATGCCAAGCCCTTTAACCTTAGGGCAGCTTTATTGGAGGGTGGTGAGAGAGAGGTCGTGAAATAGTGACCTAATGAGGAACTGGCGAAGCTCTCAAAGAGGCACAGCTGAGTGACTGCTGACCAAAGGATTTCACAAGCTATCGCTCCACCTGTGAGTCTAATTCACAGGTGTG
Source organism: Astyanax mexicanus (assembly GCF_023375975.1). NCBI lineage: Eukaryota > Metazoa > Chordata > Actinopteri > Characiformes > Acestrorhamphidae > Astyanax > Astyanax mexicanus. The sequence goes on along the minus strand of NC_064423.1, from coordinate 18,476,917 downwards.
TGAAACATGGCATTTGTGTTCAAGAGATCTGGTCTCTCATGAACATTTCCAGTTGAGCAGCTCTTCGCAAGGCTTTGATGATGCACTAAAACCAGATGCCAAATTAGTTACGGTTTTGGTAGCCAGCGCAGCTTCATCCAAGACCAAGACCTCTTTTCCAAAACCTTTCCAAGACAAAAAAAATGCTTTTATGAAAACCCTTGGGTGAGAGTGATTTAGCAGGAAGGACAATGATGTAGGAAGTGACAATAAAGTAGGGAAGCAGGGAAGAAAATACGTTTGTGTGTGCGTGTGTGTGTGGTATTAATGCTCCAGTGTGCTGTCTGGCAAGAAAGGTAGATTCAAGCCTGCTTCTTCTAATGAGCCATGGATCAAAGGAGCACAGGAGGGAGATTAGAGATGAGCATTGTATCGATTTTTAATTGACTCGAGTCAAGTCGGAGAGCCAGGGGAAGGCAAGGAGGCCGGATTATGAAATTAGCTTTAGCTGTCAATCACAATGAGGGGGCAGCGGAGGGGAGGGAGCTGCAGTGATGCAGAATTACAGAGATAGGCTTGTGACAAATACAGAATACAGAGTTGTGGGACATCCTTTAAATTCACAGCCTTAAGAAAAAAAAAGGTCTCAAGGCACCAGCTGTCTGCCAGCCACCTGCACTCTACTCCTTACCGTATAGAATACTGCTGGTCTCCATTGCAGCACATCAGAAAGAATGAAAGACCCCCACAGCCCCCCCACCTTCTTTTCTCTTCTCTTCCTTCACTTCTTCGAGAGGAAGCTTGTGATGAGTGGAGCAGCAGCCAGGCCAGAGGCCCTGCTCCTCTGCTGGTGTCTTTCAGGAGCAGGCCGAACAGCTGGGAGGGGGCGAGCGAGCGCCAGCAGCACAAATGAGGGAGGAGAGAGAAGGAGCGAGGGGAAGAAAAGAGCGCAAAGAGGGGCCACATCTGTGTTATTCTCTTATTCATGGAGCCCTCTTCTCGCAGAGCCATGCCACACACTTCAGCGTCGCATGGTAGTGCATCACGTTATGACTTACATCCTCCCCTTTAATCTCCAGACCCTCCTCTTCCGCCACACGTCATGCCATGCTGGCTCAGTTTCTCTCTCTCTCTCTTTCCCTCTGCTTTACATTTTTTCCCGAAACCCCTTCTCGCTCACCCCATCCAGATATCTCCTCCTTTCCAACATCACTCCCCTCTCTCCCTCTCTCGCCCATCCTCTCTCGTTCATCAGTATCCTGCAGGGAAGAGCAGAAGCCTTTGATCTGGTCTTGCTTTTGCAGAGGTTCAGGAATCCTGAAATGGGAAGTGCTCTCCAATTAGCTTAGGTTAAATATTTCAGAGGCTATGCCAGTTTTTTCCCCCTCTTCACTCACACCATTTTCAGTGTAGAGCAGCTTCTATCAGTTCCCTGGTCGACACTATAGAGGGCTACATAAAAAAAAGCCCGCAGTCAACCTTGTAATGCACACCACACTCGGTTTACGCTTCAGGCTCCATGGAAAATATACTGTACGTTGTGGAAAAATATCTGTTTCGGGAACAGGAAATAGCTGCAGGTAAAGGAAAGCAATACAGACGTAAGAATGTGGCCTTTTCTAATGGTTTTTGAGCTACATATGACATATAGCACTATACATTTTCCTTTTTTCTGCATGATGATATTTTAATAAAAAATAAAGAAATACCTGGCAATGTTAATTTCTGGAAATTACAACCCCATCACGAAGTGTAGAGCTCTAATAAACTATTTATTGGCCTCATTTTCTATTTCTTTTATGTTACAAAAAGAGGTTTCTCAATGAATATCAATATCCACAGGACAATATAGATAAAAAATATATCTGATCATAAACATTTTCACAACACACATTATTGTGTTGTAATATGTGTGTTTGTATCAACATGTATTCAGTGATGTTGGATCTTAAAAAAAAAAAACCTCTATTAAAATATTTTTCCAGACTAAGTACATGAATTAAATACATAGTTCAGCAAGTGCTCTTTAAGCACTGATTATATACTCAATGTGCTTAAAAAAACCCTACATTATCAAGAAAATGGATCACTACACAATAAACCATTATATTGCCCAATCAGTAATGCAAGTGAGTCTGTGAAATTACTACAGGAATCCAATTTCCACACACTGGACAGACTTTTCCGCTCCTCCCCAGTTGCTAAGCTCACACAAGATTTACGTTTTTTTAAACTTGAATGAATATTTCAAATTTTCAAAAATAGTCAAAAATCCTGACTCATCCTTTGAACTAAAAATTACATCAAAGGAAAACTAATGTATTCTGCAAATTAAAAGCTCACTTGTTCCTAATGTGCTTTCCAGTTTTTTTTTTTAAGTAAATGCTCTAAATGAATTAAGAGCTAAAATCAAATTCATAAAACAAAGTGACCAACTCTGCTCAGACACCTCTGTCATGTTTGTCAAAAAAAAGAAGAAAAGGCAGAAAAAAAGACAGCTAGAAGGGCATGTCAAGGGTCATCCTGACCTCCCCACTCCAGTCCTTTAAAAACACCACAACCAGCCCTTGCCCTCCCTCACTCCCTAACCTCAACCCCTCCACAATGGACACCAACATGACATGACACCCCCCCCCCCCCCCCACACACACACATTTTTCACCCCAGTCAAATCAGTCAAACATCCAGCATCTTATATTTCTGCCAGCTTTTCTTTTTCCTCTGCATTTTACACATCTGTTCACAGGCTTCCCCTCCATGCTCTCTGAAGCTCATGCCTAGAAGCCCTGGATCGTCAGACTCCAGGGTTTAGACATGAGGCTTCCACGTTTACATTTTCGCTGTGCATCTTTTCCCCTCCCCTGCCAGAGTCTCACAGAAGATGCATGTTAATAACCAAACACTTCACACATGCAAACACATTCGCCTGACATCTGATGCATGACATGCAAAACACGAACATGTTCCAATGAAAAACGGATATGTGAGAAAATACAATATGTATAAGGTTTAATAAACAAGTGATTTTTTCACCAACTTCATTCAGTGGCTCCTAATAGAGTCCAGGGGAATTACGACATACACATAAGCACCATAACTAAATTATTTAATTTGTCCAGACTGTTGCACGCTTATTAATGTTTTATAATTTCTTTTGAAGTGTGTTCAAATGTGGATTGCGATCACTTTAACACTTCTTTAACAAGGAAATAAAAAGAAAAAAAAATAGTACAGTAAAGGGTAAGCAAAATGAATTAAAGTTGGGACTGTAACCACAACTGAGGAAAATTCAAACACAAGTTTGCATTAGATGCCTACACACATACAGTAGGCACAACTACCTGAGTAAAACTTTTTTGGACTTATGTTCGATTTGCCAAGTCCACAGTTACCATTATTTATACCATTAAAAATAAAACAAATAAAAAAGCAGTGTGGCTTGTGAAACTTTACACATGTTAGATGCTGCATACATTTTTTTTTGTTTTGTTTTACAGGGACTCAGACCTTAATTGTTTCACAAACTCTAGGTAGAGAACACTTAAACATTAGCTCTTTTAAGCAATTGTATAAAAGATCTTAAAAGAAAAAAAAGTAAAAGATGCCTACAAGGCAGAAAAAAGGCTTTAAGAAGATGTATTTTAGTTTGTGTTCCATACAGTGTGGATTGTTCGATTCAAGGGCAAGGAAAATTCAGGGGAAATGTGGAAGTCAAGATGAGAAAAAACTCTTTTAGCGCTGTCTCAAAAAAAAAAATCAAAAATCAAAATCAAAAAAGGTTTCGGAAACAAGTGGACGGAGAAAATCAAAATAAAACTCTTTGCTCACAATCAACAAATGGTACATTTGCAGAAAGAAGAAATGCCTTGCAGTTGTAAAGCATGGTGCTCATGTTATGGGGTTGTGTAGCCACAAGTGGCATTGCAAAGGGGAGGGAAGAATGGATCACACACACACACAAATATATAGACTCACTGCTGAGACAAAAAGAGAAAGAAACAGCAGCAATGCCAATTGAGCAAGCTTGATTCGGTTAATGGCTGTATTGATTGGCCTCGGTGGATAATCTAACAAGCTAGTAAGGCTGATGGGGTAGAGGGGTAGGTGGAAGGTTAAATTGAGAGGCTCTTACTCTCATCTAACTTAGAGTGCAAAGCCAAGAGAGATGCTAGTCCCAACCTCAGTCAAGCCTTCAGAGCAGCAATTACAGCCTCATTTAGGCCTTCCACATATCTCAATTTAAACTCACATTAAGATTAATTTAATCAGTATGTCTGATGCCCTCCATAGAAGAGAAATTTTGCAAAAGACAAAGATAATGTATATAATGGAAAATGAAACATACAGCACAGTTAGTCCTGCAATTTGAGCCAAGAGCGGAATCATCCTGACTGGTGACGTCAGTAACCTGGCTTGAACCCAATAAACGTATTTTTCCCTCAATAAAAACAAGATTAAAGCATATATCTCCAGTCAGAACTTGAAACAGCTACATACTGTGCTCATATCAATGGCTAATGGACAGTTATTGACTGGCATATGGAAAGCAACCAACATCTAGGCTTACCATTTAAATTTTATTTAGTTATGCTATGCTGATCTTAATTGCTTAATTATGATTCTGCACTTGTGCAAAGTTTTTGTCGGTTTCTTTTCTAAACATGGTGGAATAAATCTCAAATGCCCAAATGAAATTACTTCGAGAATGCATTGTGAGTTACAGATTAAAACAGTCTAACCTATGAGCGCCTAACAATTACACTTGAAGACACCCGAAAAGAAAACAGGAAAATGCTTAAATGGATATTTGGAGAAAGGATTGTGTAGAAAGTTAACAATCCATTTTCCTTTAACCAGAGTTCATATTCTCAGATACCGTCCAAAAGTGTCCGTCTGAATCACAATTTAGGACCATATGGGCTTTTGTTAATGAACTGGGTAATGTTGTAAGGTTGGAGTTTGACACAATAGACACATTTTAAAATATTTTTTTTCTTCTGTGTAATTTTCTTTTCAATTAAGAATAATGTTCCGAGGTTGATAGAATGTCACGTCACATTTACGTACGTATTCAACTAATCCAAGGAAATTCTAACTTCTAACCATTCTAGGGCATATTTTAGATGGCATTTGAGCACTAAAGTTCTAGCAGGCTTAACAAATGTGTCCTTACATGTACCAAAACAACATTTAACCACCATTCCTTGGCTAATGTTGAAAGGAGGCCGGAAATGCTGGATTCATAAATTATCCCTAATCGTGTGCGAAATGTTTCATGGTAAATTAACTGTATGGCAACGAAAAAAAGCCCAGCATTAATGTGCTCGCTCTTGATGTGCTCAGTACCTTCATTAATTCTGTCTGGCTGTGAAACTCTTCTTGTGGGGAAGGTTATAGTTGTGCTTCAGCTGTTGGCTTCATCTGTTAGCCGGTAACAAAATGAATGATGAATTTCGTAAGGGAAAGCTCTGCCAAAACTGCAACACTCTGCAGTGCACAGTGCCCAGAAATACAAAGATACAGAACTTAATCCTATACAGTACCAAAACAGTGTGTGGACAAAAAAAAACTCAACCGGGCAAACAGAAACTTTCTGGGCAAAACCAAACAGAAGGGACTGGCCTCGGTCTCCCAGACAAATAAACAGCTCACCAGCTTCAGCCCAGCTTTGGAGTCTGATGTGAATTCCTCAGGATCTTATAATGCCTTCCAGCTCTTGTGTGTTTATGAGTGGTGTAAATGAAGATGATTTAATGATGTAGGACATCAGAAATTGTGCATTTCTGCCTTGGTTGAAAGGCTGAGGAATGGGTGGGTGCTGCTAGTCTCCAGACTGAGCAGAGTTCATCTCGGTTTGCTAACTGAAACGTACAGAATTTAAGAACACACTTTAAATAGTCTAAAAATCAAATGTTTCTATTTTCAGTAGAAAGTAGAAAAAGTTTGAAGTTGCTAGTACATATCTATATAACCTGACCACACCGAATCACAGATCATGCTGCTTTGCCCTCTGCAGCCAGAGTCAGAGAAAGCTCATTCGACCATGCCTGAGCCAAGTTGCTGTGCTTTCTTTCAGGTGAACTGGCTATTAAATGTCACATCAGTGGCAGTTGTAAAAGAGACTGTGGGAGACTTCACATGCAAGTTCACAAGTTAGACATTTGTGTAAAAAATGATTGTGGTTTATGCACACTCCTCCTTTCACAAGTTGTCAAGGCAGGCAGTAGCGCTGTCCTGGCAAATGTCCCATTTGAATAGCCTTAACTACTCATTTTAGATGAGAAGCAAGAGATTTGAGGTGACTCAGTCTTTTTAACAGCAGTGGCACTTCGGCTTGACAGCCCAAAGCTGAGGCGAGGAGCTGCTCTGCACTAGCAGCTGGATGGCGATAAAGCGAAATGTAGAGCCGAGGCAGGGCCAGAGAAAAACTGCTTGGGGTCAATCCACTCAGACGTGGCATACGGTGAAACTCTGTGGCTAATTTCTCTGTGGCAGAGGTGTCTTAAAGGCCTCGGCTGAAGTTGGGAGAAGTGATGGGCGTGTGGGCATATGAGGTGACGAATGATCAAAAGGATGAAGGAAAGAGGAAGATCCATTAGGATTTTTTTCCCTTATACATGTCGGTTCAAGATATATTCCACATACTGCTGATCTTTCGTCTAATAATATCTTGAACGGAATTAGCCTGGATCGATGTGCCCCACGTGTCGGGTTGCGCTTTGAAAGATGCTCGCTCTCTCATGGCAGATGATGGGCAGTTTATCATTTCAATTAACTCCCAGGCACAGAACTGGTGTTTGGGGGATTGGCCTTGTGCAGGTCACTCACTTGCCGGAATTACTGTGAGAAACGCTGAATGGCATCACTTCTACAAGAGCTTCAAAAGGACTGGTTCTAATGTGAAAACACTTTACCTCTAACACACAGTTAAAATAACCCATTAGGACTCTACAAATGCCTCCAACTTGGACGGTTTGGTCACGATCGTGAGAAAGATCAATACGGCTCTAAGACTCTTAAATATCACAAAAACAGGATGGCGTTTAATAGTTATCAGTAATGCATTAGTCCCACTTAATGGCCTCCGCTCGACCATCAGATCCTCCTCCTCCCACATAAAGAGATTATTTCATTAAGGGCCGTAATTTGAAATAGCTCATATTGATCCGGTTTGATTCCGCCCGCTGCATTGCGACTTTGTTCCGAAAGCTTTGTCTCCTCTCCTGATTGGCTCCAACTGTCAGGGCGATGCCGTTAGGAGCTTTTTACCTCTGCCAGATGATTGGCTCTGCTTTCACCTCTCATTTGCCTAATGTGGCAGCCAAGCCTGTCAGGCTTTCGGCGTTCCTGCCCGCTTCTCTCATTCTTTTGGAGAGCTGCCAACCATTTCTTCGACATTTGCAATTCAAGACTGTCACAAAATTAAATTCGTCCTGTTTTCCCACTCAGAGAGGGACGTAGGAGTATTCAGTGCCATCATCACTTTGTGAGGGCTTTCCGGATTTCATTTCGCTTGCCTGTCATTGAGAGGCTTCGCTTCTGGAACGTACGTAGATCTTTCCTTTGCTGGGATGAGAAGTGGGGGGGGAATTCTTCCTACTCTAAATTAGCATCCACCCATTTCTCAGAATCAATTCCTGTTCCTGGTCCAGTTGCAGTGTGATTTCCTTTCTTTATTCCAAGGGTTAGTCCCAAGAGTTTGATTTGTGTGGTCCAGGTAAAGAAAAAAAAGTTGTGTGGTCCCAGAAGTACTTGTCACACCTGTGAATACAATTGCATTGCAAACAGTTGCACCACCTTCCTTCTATTCCGCTCTTTCCCCCTCTCTCTCCTTGCATTGATAATGTGTTTCTCCTCCTGTGTCTTAGTGCCTGTGGCTAAGCGAGGATCAGACAGGGGAGATCTATCAGGACCTCTAACAGGCAGCAGTGGCATGCTGGCTCTCTTGCAGGCCACCCTAAACAAGCAGTAAGCATCGTCAATGGGACGGAAAAAAGAAAGATCTATTTCCACATCAAAGCAGGCCTCGACACCGGTCCTCACTGCTAATGTAAAGCAGGTTGAACTTGCCTGTTGGCAAGGTACCGAAGGTCTTTCACTCCTGTTGACTTCCACTCAAACAAAACCTCTCGCCTTGTTTGTTTGAAAGATTAATGAGGGCTTCAACTTGGGTTCCATAATGGGATTTTGCCAAAAATCAAGCACCTGCGCAACTTAAAGGAACTGCCTTGACATTCAAAACTTCTCAATTTCACATTTACTTCACAGAATGTAAAGTAAAAACGTTGTGGCTGTTGGCCATTCGATCCCCACAATCAATGCCTCGCGATTGACGATTCAATCGTTCCTCAAGCATCAGCATTCTGCATGCTCGCTTGAGTCATACCAGTAGGTCATCTAAGACCTCAAATTATATTTGCAAATGCTGGGATGCATCAGCGTCAGACTGGCCGACACAAAACATGAAACATGCCACATACAGCAGTTCTCAGGCCTTTGTAAGCCAGTAATCCCTGGAGCTCTCTACCGCTGCGACCAAATATCCATCAGCACCAAACAAAGTGACACGAGTGACCTCCGCATATCCCACAGGGCTGCCCCCGCACCTCAGCTAACAAAATCAATAGCAGAGGCGGGGAGGGGGCGCAACTGTTAAAATATACACATCTGTCAGTCAAAACATGCTGCGAACAAAACATTTAGCTGAGATAAACACACACGCCTCTGAAAAGTTAGTGGGGCTCACATAAACAGCCCAAGGGTGGCTGGGGAGGTCCGACAACGGTTTGCAAGCGTGTGCTAGAGTATTTGTAGGTCTGTGTGCGTGTGTGTACGAGAGAAAGAGTATAGTAGACGGAAAGTGCATCAAAGAGAGTGTGTGCATTACTGAATGAGAGAAGTGTCCATGCTTGTGTGCTGGCCTAGTGTTCAAAGCATCTGGTTGGCAAATGCTTGTGTGGTAATGAATTGTGCACCTCAAATCAGGATTTTTTTTTTTTAGTTCCACATAGATTTGATTAAGCAATTTCTGATACAAAACCATTGCATTATATAGCATTATATACAGCAGTGTGTGGTTAAGTATCTGGCAATTCGATATGCATGAAACAGGGATTCAATATATTGCAGTTTTTAAAAATAAAATTAGGAAAAGGGTCATAGTAAAAATACGCCATCTCGAATAAAATTTGAGTAAACATCTAATATACAATCTAATATCAAGCAGTTGGGGTTTAAACACATCACAAAATAAAAAAGTCTGCCTCCTGCTTTGAATGTGGATGTGAGTCACTCGTCTGTTGGCATGGACAGTTCAAACCAGATGCCACCGGTCATGTTACGGTCATCATCACACCCTACGCTATCTGTTGGAGGTAATACTTTTTGTGACATATTACCGGTACACTTGACACTGTGGATGAGGAGACACTTAAACTGATCACGATCAATTTACATACTGCGTGCGGTCCTACGACTTCTCGCATGTCATTGTATGTTGGTTCAAATCAACAAATAAGAAAATAAAAATGTATTAAAAAAAGTTTTTTTTTTTTTTTTTTTTTAAAGAGTTCTTTAATCTGTTTTGTGATTGGTCATTCATTCATCTGAAAACTTCTGCTGCTGATGCAGAAAATTTTGGTGCAATTAAGGGTTCGAGAACTGATCTTGGCACCAGACTGGAAGGTTACTGGTTCAATCTCTTTTGACCTGCATCCACAGCTGAGGTGACCTAAACGCAATTGCTTCCCAAAAGACGGCAGTGTGTTTTCCTATTGGCCATAATCACTACTATGCCGGGTGTTCACTTGTACAGAGTGAGCTTAATTTTAATGAAATGCTGTCTCTACAATTCCAATATTTGGCAACCATATGAGCAACAAAAAGTACAAACAGTACAAAACTAGAGAAACTAAAGAACAGTGGATCCCAAACATGCTTTGGCCAATCAGCTGTGTTTAGGCTATGTGGCAGATTGTAGTGTAAATGTGTTTTTTTTTTTTTTTGGTCTGGTATTGCTTGGTAAGTGTAGCTCGAATGGTATGAAAAGTCCCTCCCCTGCAGTGCACTAGCAGCGACTGTGGCTAGCCATGTGCAGAGGAGCGCTCCAGCTGAACCGGTGGGTGACTGACGTTGCCTCCACATGCGACGGACTGACAGCAGGCGGTCGGCTGGGCGGTGTCTTGGGCTAGGCCACTGCGGAACACACCCCGCCACTCCAAACTGGCAGGGCGTGGGTGACGGAGCGTTTGGTGGCTGCCTGCGGTGGAGGGCATCCAAGAGAGGCAGCACCTATCGAGGGGGCTGTGGGTAGAGGAGAGTGGAGGAGTTTGGGTGAATATGGGATGGGGTTGGGGGGGTGGGTGGAGGGGGTGACTCCCTGTGACAGGCCTGAGGTGCTTCTGCCTATCAGGGCAAGCAGGTGTAGCTGTCAGTGAAGATGACTGAGCTCAGCTGACTGAGCAATGACTCCTATCTGACTGTGAGCGAGTGTGTGTGTGTGTGTGTGTGTGTGTCCGTAAGATGGGGCACTCTACGGGACAAAGAGTATGAGCAGCCCCTCCCCCACACACACTTTCTATCTGTCATTTCAAATCTGCCTCTGTCATACCTGTTTACGCCCCTGACACCTTATTACCGCCCAGCAATCAGAGCCAGTGGCTTCTCGTTCGGCTTCGACTCCTTCCCAAAATCCACTTCTTCCTCTTTTATCTCCGCCGCCCTGAATTATTGGCTAAACACCACACATGATACAGCTCTCCGTCTTCTCACTGTAAAGTCTGCAGTGTAAAAATATCCAGCGAGAGGCACTTCCTCCTGCCGTTCTGAACGCCATTTATTATTAAGTGGCCTGCGGGCCGAGAAAAAACAACACACAAAAAAAGAAGTTAAGAGCAAGCTCCTTTTCCTCCCTCCATAATGTAATGGAGACCTTTGTCTGCGACAACCCGTACGAGAAGCACCGGACATGAATTATTCCGGCCTAAAAAAACCTACAATCTTAATCTTTGCTCAACACAACTAATAGAACATGAATACAGCTGGGAATGACGCATGATGTAGACTTTTTTCATCTGGAAAATCCACAGGACTTCCTTAAACCGCCAATTCCGATCCCGGCTCTTTAACTCCCTGAGCACATTCTGATGAGTAAAGCTGTACCTCCCCGCTGTTATATAACACCTTTATGCGACTTTCATAAGTAATACTTTCATAAATTAAACATAGACATCCTTAGAAGCCTTAAATAAGCAATCACGGTCTGCACAGTTCCCGAGTTCATTTCTACACTGTATGATAATGACAATATAGTATACAAAAGCTTATAGAATGTTACCTGCTACACATACAAGCTTCATGCTTAAGTCACGTTCTAAATTATTTAATCACATTTATTACACATCTCACTACACATTTAGATAAACTGATCAGATCAGTGACATGTTACAGGGCTGCATATTCACAGATTTTTTGCTGGTTTATATATATATATATATATATATATATATATATATATTTTTTTTTTTTAAACCTATGAATCAATGGGCTTCAAAGATTTGGGCGTTTTTTTTTTATAGAACAATACAGATACATTATTAACCATCTGGGCTACCATAGCAAACACTCATCAACACGCTAGCAAGCACCAGTGATACAACAGCAACTGCCTAGAAACTTCTTAGCAACCCCACAGCAACCATATGGAAGTAGCAACTATCTAGCAACACTGTAAGAACCTAAAATCTAACGATTTCCTAGTAACTCGAAACCACCAGTGTTCAAATTCTGTGCACAAAATGTAGTTCTGAGGAGAACTACAATAAACCAGGTTCAAATGATCCTATATACATAATTTTCATGTATTTTTTTTTTTTATACGTGACATTTAATTTGATCCAATGCAATACTTATACTTCTATATTAACTACATCGGCAGTATGGCCATACATTCATAACATCACAATATTTCAAAGCATGTTTGCTATAGTAGTATTATTGGTGATGTCTGTCTTTTTTTTCGATTGATTAATTATTAATATGATAAAAAAGGAAATATATTTAATAATATAATTTTCTTAATATTTGTTTCATATATTTGACCAGATATTCTTCAGATATTACATATTTTAGAGTACTAATTTTGTAATTGTCTAAGGAACACACAACCCAACATTATTACAAATATATATTCCACTTCCACACAATGTCAGGGTCAGGAAAGACCTTTTAAAAAAAAAGGCTTTAAATTTACTGTTAAAAGTTTGGATTGATTGGTAATGGTAACTCAAGCAATGTGAGAGAATTATAAATTTAATAAAGAGATGCATCTTGTTCAACTACTCTAGCAGGCTCTAGCAAACCTCCAATGTACTTCCTTTCAGGTGCTCATGCAGTGGTGTTGTGAAACCGTGCCTTGCTAGTGTACAGTTTGCAGCCAAAGTTGTTCTTTGAACTAAAGTGTTTGCAGTTTATATGCATGCACTAAATTGTAAACATTTCCAATTCTAGAAAAAATATAATTAAAGACAGAATAAAACGTATCATGTAACTAAATATGATATTTTGTACAAAATAGAATCCACCAATATAGCAAACCCCTAACCACACGCATGATATACCTCAAACGAATCGTACATGCCACAGGGGACCTGCAAGGGTTAAATAATGTTCTGGGCTGATATAAGGCCCCTTCATCTAATGTGCAACTGAACCCTGCAGGAATCTGTAGCATAAGCAGGAGGGCGTAGCGGGAGCAAACAGAGATGGCCGAGCGCATGGCGGAGGAATCGTGGTGGTGTATGACAGCAAACACCTTGCAGGCAGCTTTGACTGACAGTGCAGGTCACCCTATGTCCAGATCAATCAGAGCTGGAGGGGAGGACGTGAATGCGGGGACTCAGGAGGAACGCCAGAGAGACGGAGCTGCTTAGCCTTCCAGTCTCACTCTCTGGCTGTGGGACCACCGGCTTCCACATGCCCACCTTCACCTGCTTCTCAGCTCATGGGCTCCACATGGTCCAGTCAACAGCTATTAAATCCCAGTCATCTCAGATTAGCAGCTGCAGAGCTGGTGCTCCTGCCTGCTGGGCTGTCTCTTTACTCCTAGCGAAACTGAAACTTTACTCAACATGGAATACTACATACTCAGGGATACTACAACTAGCGGCATGGAACAGCCAGGGAAAGGAGCAGGTGCTAGGATAAAGGCTAACCCAGCCATCAAAGTACATTTAGATTGCTAACCATTTAGCACATCAGAAGGGGATACCAATAGTACTATGTTAGTTCTTAATACAGTGCTATGCTATTCTATGGCATGGGGCTACATTGATCTGGTAAGCTGCTAAAGCAACCCAATCAGAGCATATATCATAATTTTGGTTAGATTGGTTAATAGAAATTTGGCGTGTGTCTTTATAAGGGAAAATAAAAAATAATATAAGTTGTAAATAAATTTGTAAAACCATATGTGAGCATTTTTCACCCCATTTAAATTCATATATTTATACATGCATGTGCAGAAATGTGTGAAAAGTATACACATTTATAACTCAAGTAGAAGTATAGACACAAGGGCTTAAAATTTAAGTATCAACTCAAGCTTTTTACTCTAGTAAAAGTGTAAAAAAAAAAAAATAATAAAAGTACTGGATTCTACTTCATCCTAGGCTACATACGTCATAGGTGTGATGGACATGCACTCTCTGGATGAAAAGATTTATCTGGATATTTTTTGAACAATGAAAAGCCAGAATGAAAAAGCAAGGGGTAGAGGTAAAAGTCTACAAATAAAGCATAGATCATTACATTTTCTACTTAAGTAAGATAAAGTATTATGTATTTGCAGTATTTTTGTAATGCAGAACATTACAGAAGCCCTGTACGAAGATGCATTACCAAGCTTGCCTAGGAAGATTAATGTGGCATCCAGCCCCACCCTCAATCAATACCAGCAATTGGCGATTGGCCAACCATATTAAAAAAAAATCAATCATTAGCAATCATTATTGACCACAAAAGCACTCAGTCACCCTTTGGTGTGTAAATTAATTAATAATAAAAAAAAAAAACGATTGCCAATAGGTTTAGAACAAACCCCTTATCCAATTATCATATTGGAAAAAGGATGCTTTCAATAGGGTACAAATAAAAGATCAATATTTACTGTGATATTTAGCCATACAGAAAATATAATAAAATTATTATTATAACCAGTTATTCCTACTTAAACTTGATCTGAGTACAATGATTTATATTAATTGAACAAAACTAATTTCTCTTCTGGTAATAAAATGTGCAGTTGGTTAGTGTTCATTAAAAAAAGCATTTTATTTATCATAGCAAAATGTATCATGATAAAATACTGTCATATTGCCCATAACTGACATACTATAGGCTTTATTCATTTACTCGTCTCCAACAGCTGGTCAGGGTGGCATCCTGTGCCATCCTTTCATACAGTGATAGTCTAAAGCTATATATCTATATGCTTTGGTGGTTTAATTCTGCTCGAGTAACAGATCTACATATATAGGTTTGCTTGTTTAATTGTATTTGCTCTGTTTTTGTGTCCAGACTTGTCATTGTGGTAAAGAGCTCATTATATTATGCACTCCACTGTATCTGCACTACGCTGTATCCATGAACAGCTTCATATGGCAGCAGCACCACTATTACTCTGTATTAAACACTGATTGAACTAATCCACCACAATCACCCCAATCACAGCTCTGTAACTGTAATACTTATTACTGCCAGCGCTTCCTCTGCTACACACATTCTGCCCTGAGCTTCCATGGCAACTCCTTGTGCCGAAGAGCTTCGCGATGAGGGCTGCTGATTGACTAGCGGGAGAGGAGGGGGGGAGTCGTAATTTTCAATTCACTATCCTAATAGCGAGCACGCTCCTTTTAATGCATCCCTCACTCCGATTCCCCACGGTATCCCAGCGCCGGTTCTGTTTCACCCTGAAAAGGCATCAAAAGGGGGGAAGTCTTTAATATTCCTGGAGCTAGTGCCATTCTTAAGAGTATCTGAAGAGCCGCGGCGTTAAAAGCCAAACGGCACTTTGAAAGCATACACCAGTAAAGCAGCAGGGAGCGCCGTGTTAACCAATAAAAGGGGCAGATGAAGCAGGAATAAATAAGTAAATAAACAGCGACGACACAGGACCTCGTCCTTGTTCCTGGAGATGCGACGGCAAAAGGACGGGGGAAAGGTGGGCGAACGATAAAAAACACAAACAAAAAAAACACACAAAAGTGGCAAAGTCCAAAGTCTAGGTAGAGACACTCTTGGCCTTGGCCTGTTGCAGTTTTTGACAAGACAAGAGCCAAGGCGGGGCACCGAGGGGACGAGCAGGGAGGGCAGGGGTTGCTTTCTCCTCCTCCTCTCGCTCTTTTTCTTTCCCCTCAATTTACATTTCACTAAAAGGCCTTATGAAAAATGGGCCACAGTTTTTGGAGAACAAAAAAAAAAAGAAATAACAGACTCTGAGGTCGTCTGGAGCCTCCTGTTCCTCAGAAAAAGGGGCAGCTTTGTAAATTCCAGAGCCCTGAAGCTGTGGCACCGTGGCACCGAGCGATGTTCCACAGGTGGGGATGGTGGTTGAGCATATAAAGAAGCCTCCTGATGTTTTTCAAACGCGAGGAGGGCCTGGGCTGGCCGCGCCGAGGCAGCCGGTGTTCCACTTTAATGTCGGCCCCCTCTCTGATCTCAGAGAAGCCCTGCCTGGGCTGACAAGTGGAATTCACCCGTGGCCAATTAGAGGAACATCAGGTAGCTGCGATGGCCTGCTCTCCGTCCCCAAGCTGAAGCCACCGGAGAGGGCCGGCAGCATGCAGGTGGGGCCCCTCTGCGGCCCCTGCTCTCTTCCTCCTCCGCCACAGCATCCAAACAGCTCAATCTCAAAGCTCCCCTGCACATGTGCACCCGGACCACAGGGCCCCACACTGAGCCGCCTCGCTGCCACCCTGGGGCCTCATAAAGAGAAACACCTTTAAGAAATGCACCACGCTCCCAGAGAGCCAACCTCCTGCGTCAGTATTCCCTCAGCATCTCTCTCTCTCTCTCTCTCTCTTTTTCTCTCTCGCTCGCTCCCTCTCCACTGTTTTGAAATACAACAACAGGCGACGTTACGTTGTTACAATAACAGAAACGGATACATAACAATAACTGGTATAGTCTCATCTCCTCCAGATAAAACTGTCTCAGGAGGGGACAGTGTGTGTAGAAGTGTGTATGTGTGTGTGTGTGTGTGTGTGTGTGTGTGATGGTGTGAGACTGTCTGGCGCTGTTGTTTCTCAGCAAATCAAATTAATCCAAATCAAACTGCATAGATTATGAGATGCATATGAAAGCAACATGTATTCAAATTAGTGTCAGCTTCAAATGCTCATAATGGAGGTAAACGTTCTCTCAGAAACAGAGTGGGAGAGCCATGACATAACGTATACAGTACAAACAGCTCTAATTACGATATATATACACATACATCGCCAAAACACACTTTCTGTATTTTTTTAGCAGATAAATGACTTTCAATTTTTATTATTGGTAATAATATTATTATATTTTTTTGACTTGTCCCACTTTTTAAAGTTTCCTTCTTCCTTCTTTAAATGCATAATATAATTCTTAGGTGGGACTGTGCCTTAATTTTTTGATTAATTGACATAAAAAAATGATTTATTGACTCCTTTAAAAGGGTTTTTTGTGCATAATTAAAATAACTGAAAAACAGTAATGAAAATATAAAAAGAAGAACATTTCTCCTAATATTTCAATGATATTCTATGTAAGGGTGTTCCATATTGTACCGTACACAATAATATTGCCAACAATTTTTAATATTGTGATCGATATTATACCCTGAAACATCGTGCCAATATTACCCATCCCTAATTATTACATCAGGGTACTACTTTTTTTGTTGTTTTTAGTAAAAGAAAAATTTACACTGTTCTTATTTTTCATTATATATTCATCATTTATGTTACCTTAATCCTGAATATATGGAGTGCATTATTATTATCTTGCCCTTCTGGATCATTGACTTCTGTTACAACTCTGATAAAACTCTGGGGTGTGCCAGATCATTAAATTTCCATTTTGTTGCAGTAGTTTATCAACAAAATCATTTTTTGAATTCAATTTTTTGTTTATTGCCAAGAATATTGTTATCACGAAAATACCATGAGATATTGTGATATTATTTTAGGGCCATATCGCCCATCCCTAATTCCAGGCCCTGACCTGTCCCTGCTTACACTTTCACAATGGATGACACTGACAAAAGATTATACTGACTTATGTATGCTTGTATGACTCCTCGATGGGAAACTCATTTAAATATGACAGCTTTCTGCACATTTTACAGCACAATGACTCAAACATAAAAACATAAAAGTTCGTTTAATGTGATTTTTTTAATTGAATTTTATGTGGCAGTTATTCATATTTTACACTTTTCTTTAACTGAAATACAGGAATGTTATATTTGCACCAGTTTAATACAAAAGCTGCAGGAAATATTGAAGGGGAATGCTTACTATTCTTAAAAAAATGTAAAGGTAAGTGTTTTACAGTAAAAAAATTATGTAAAAACTATAATTGTTATTGTAATCAAGAATCATATATGTTTATCATATCGCTCAAATATGTGAATATAGTGAATATAGAGATGCCTTCACTTTTATTACACCTGATCAGTGTTTTGTTTGCTTTATTTTTTTTTTATTAAGCAACATAACAGTACTTTTGCTTTAGAATATTAAGTATGTTCTCTGTCGTCCCAATATGTTCCATTCAGAAAATCAACGGTAATATTGCATAAATAAAGGCAGAAGTGTAATCTTACATCTTTAGATTTATTTTTAGTGTCACGATCAACTTAATATGAAACACACCAGCCAGAAAGTCGCTGCGCCAGTCGCTCAGTAAATCAACTAAAATCAGCTAAAATAAACACAATAACGACTCCATCAAATTCACTTTTAGAGAGACGACTGACAGTAGACTGTGTAAATGTATCTGATTCAAGTTTAGGAAACCAGCCAAGCTACATCTGGTTACGGAGCACCCTGATTACACCAACAGAACAAAAGAATTCTTCAAATGCACGAGGAACGAGGAGAGCAATCTTCAGAGAAACTCAATACTGAGACTGGAGACTATTTGTAGCTCAGCGGTTTGATATAAAAGCTAAAAGCCACACATTACAGGAGAACAGCTTGTGCCAGCATCAAATCAATAGAGCGAAGTATAAAAAAATACAAAAAAAAATCCTCTGATCAAATGACAAAAAACTTAAATCTAACAAATATTTTCTTCTTTTGTAAACTTCCGAACACAATTTAGATTTATTCGCTGAATTTAATGTAGTTTCAAAGATAAGACTCCACAAACACTAAGCCACGTAAATAGAGGAAGAGGTATATTGCGCTGTAATGCTGTAATTAAGGGTGTTATGATGCCGAAACCCCTCAGAGACGCTCTGGAGTAAAGAGTGTGTTTAGTCCTCAGAGCTTACAGCACAACAGCACATTAGCTAAAACCATAACTTTAATACCTCATCAAATTAGTCACAATTCCCAGCCGTTAAACACATTTAACCAACTTTTAAAAGCCTAAAGTCAGAATAAGGCCTTCTATTAAATTCACGGATGATGTGCTGCTCATGATGACAACCAGTAATCAAGCTAAGCTTCCAGTAAAAAGAGGACGGCGCTCAGAAAAAAACGAGTGCAACTTAGTTCAAGACATTTCAGCGTTTACGGTGCGATTGGTTTGCTTCAGCGAAAGAGAATTAGGAAAAATAATAGGTACAATTTTGTTTAGCGAGTCACTTGATTCACATGTGAAAGTAAAAAATATAGATACAGGGAAAAAGCACATATTCCAGCGTGCAATTTTTAAACGTTCTAATATTTATTAACAATGATTAACAAAAATTAGGAGCCATCACTACAGTTCAGTGCTTCTTACAATAAATAAATATAAATAAATTATAATAATTATAATAGTAAAAATAAAAGTAGTATTTGCAATAGCTTTAAAATATTCACACAGAAAAATGGAAATTAACTGGAATTATCATATAACAATCTACTCCAGCAGATAATTAATAACAACCTTACATTTGTTCCTAAGCCCCCCACACACATACACAGGGAATATTATTTTCTTACAACATTTCTCCAAGCTGTGCACTTATCCATGCTAATAATGCCAAAGCTAACTTAACCTGTGCCAGATCGACTCGAGCCCAGATTCTCCTGGAAGCCTCGGGCAGTATGGCATTATCAGGCTGCATGCTTGCAGTGGCACTTTCACACAACAGAACGGCCACTGGCACGGGATCTGCTCCATGTTCCTTAGCCACCTGCACCACCAGCTAACCGGCCCCATTTTAATGCTCCATTTCATCCAAGCAGAAACATGGAGCGGACCACTGCCACTGCTATTGTATTTCTCCAACCTGCTACCGCCTCGATTCATGTGCATGAGGAAATAAAGATAAAACGCTGGCTTTCAGGAGGCAAACACGTTTAAAAGAGTATTAGAATCTCAATGAAAATTCGGCAACTGAAATTATTTGGCTGAAAATGTCCATAAAAACGGGCTTTTGGTGAAAAGACTGCGGGCTGGGATGTGTAAAATATAAATATTTTTATTTTTTGACAAAAATACATGTATGCAAATAAAAAGCTGTACTAAAGTTTAGTTTTTTAAATATTTGTTTCATACAAGTGTTATGTCTCTTGCATGGTTTTGACTTTCTTTAAAATAATGGATGAAAAAAAAACAATAGTCAGCATTTTTAATAGCACTAATCAGTGCTGTTTGTTACTACTTTGGCTACAAACAAAAAAACTAACATAAAATAATAACATAAATGAAAGTATTTTTTCAGTTGTTATGCAGTAATAATTTGTTTTTTTTTTTATCATAATTGAACATTGCTTATAAATGTGCCCATCCCTATATGGTCGCGTCATAACTGATAAACAAACAAGTTTGGTATTCTGTATTTGACCTTTGGACAATTGCTTCATGTTATGTAGGAAAAAAAAATATTATTAAAAAATATAAATACAAATCGTAATCATACATCGCCTTTATATGTGCCCAGCCCTATATAGTAGTGCCATAATTGATATAAAAAATAAAAATAAAAAAAACATGTTCAGTATTCTGTATTTGGTCTTTGGCCAAATGTTTTGTGTTCTCAGTTTTGGTTAAAATGTTCATTTTTAGTGCATCTCTAACAAGAGATCGTTCAGAAAAAAATTAAACACATAGGGTTGGGCAACATTTTGTTAAAAACACAAACAAACAAAAAACATTGTTCATATATATTAGTGATTCTCGTTTTTGTGTCATCAAATGTGCAAACTATTGTTTTTTTTTTTTTGCATTTATTTTTGAGGTGGCCAAAACATTGCAAGCACAATCTAACCTGTATGAAATCAATATAAAAACTAAATTTAATACATTTTATATAGATATTTTAATTTTAAGAATAATAAGCAGCTTTTATACTGGAAAAAAGTACAAAACAACCTCATTATATTTCAGCTAAAGAAGTTAAAGTGCAAATCACAGCCATAAAAACAAGTCTATAGAGCTCACTCTCTCTCCTTCACTATTGATTATCCCATTCTGGAAATCAAATCACATTAAAAAAGTAATTGAATCAATCTCCCAGCACATCTGCAGCCATACATAGCAAACATACCTCGACTTTTGATGACCATTCCACTGGTAGACTGGATAATATAAGACAATTCAGCTTTCAGAACTTTTCAGAACATTTGTGTGAACATTTACTCTTACAGTAGGTGCGAGTAGGTGCAGGTGTACTGACACTTTAGGTCTGAAATCTTTCATCTAAACACACACACACACACACACACATGCCGTTAGCGTACCGTTAGCATGCTGCTAGTTCTCAGCCCCAGCAGAACCTATTTAGTACACTGATTAATTGCATATGTGCACAACCTTTACCCCTCACCGCTTGTAGCGTTTATAAAGCGACGGATACGTGTACACATCATTTGTAACGTGCGATCTCATTCGCCCTCGCGTCTTCGCCTTCGTTTATTCACAGCGTTTGTTCTACAAAACTTCCCTTCTAAATCCCATTCAAAGGACATTCTTTGCATCACGCACTCTTTCATCTCCAGCAGCCTGTTCAAATTCCACGCGAGGCTTTTTCCTGCTTTCTCTGGGCCTGAGTGAATCAGCTCGCAAGAATTAGGTCACTCTGCTGCCTAATCGAAAACTCCCTACAGTCAGAGGAGAGAGTTAAAAGAAAGCCACAAACATACCAGCCATGATTGTAGCACAGATTAATGATAATGATAAAGGGATGATGCCAGTCACAAATACACACACATACAAACATGCACAAAAATATAAAAACACACACACATACAGAGGGATGCATGCACACAAACAAAGACTCCCATCGAGTGACAGGCCCCCTTTGCCAAATTCTGTTTGTGTGCAACTTGCTCTCGCCGGGTTTTCTCCACCCGCTGAAGATGAAAGTGGAGGAGGCTGAAACGTGAGCTCCTCATTCCCCATGCTGCAGCCTCCCATGGGCCCCCCCCACCAAAAAAAAAAAAAAACGTCAATACACTTCTCCCAACCAGATCTAACAGAGGACGAGCTGCTCACACACATATACACACACACACACAAACACACAACAGAACACATGCACATACATATATACATATAATATAAGTTACGTTATGGTATTGTGATTAGAGAATTAAATAATAAATAAATAAATAAATAAATAAATGACAATGCTCAAGAATGCTGCAGAGAAATGATATTTTAGCTCACAGTAACTGTTTGTTAAAGTACGAGTTTACACAAGTATCAGAGAAGGAATCACAGGAATCACAGTAGCTATCTGGTAATGCTGAGAGATCGAAGCAGAACCTTGCTCTCAAAACAAGGTGGGTGGGATTTAACATGACTATAATTTAATTTCATTGGTGGATAAAGAGAATCATTATCTTTATATACATCTTTGGAATTCAGTTTTTGAATCAGTTTATCTGATTTTGCTATTTCTATGTATATGTTGGAGTAAAATTATTTGCAGAAAATGAGAAATTACTGAAATAACAAAAAAAAAAGAGCTTTCAGATCTCAAATAATGCAAAGAAAACATTCATAAAGTTTTGTTCTCCTCCACCAGTCTTTCACACTGCTTTTGATGGCTTGTGATCATCCATCTTTTCAATTTGGTAAAATCAACCAGCGCTGCACACACTAGTGTGTATGATAGACCCTCATACAGCCCAACCTATTTTCCTTTGTTTGCTGGTAACAATCAGGCGATATTGGCCGAGTTGGTATTTTAATTTAACGTTGGCAAAAATATTACCAATAATTAGTCTGTCGAGATTTGAAAATATATACAAATTGTGCCTGAACAGATTGTACACTCTTCAGATTAAAGATGCTACAATGGGCTATTTTGAAAATCACTTTTGGTTACAAAAATAACCTTTTTTTAAAGAGATGCAAATGTTAATCTACAATGTAGAAAATAAATTAATTGAAAAGAAAAAAAAAACATTCAATGAGAAGGTGTGTCCAAACTTTTGACTGGTACTGTATGTATCAGTCATTTGTATGTACATTTTAATATCCATGTCTTCATGTTAGATCATAAACTTCTGGTGGAATCTGGGGAAAAAACATGTTTTTTTTATTTATCACAATATATTTTTACAATATATTTATTTATCACAAAATTTATAAAATATTGCAATGTATTTTTTCCAACATCATGCAGCTGTGACTGCGCAGGCAAATTGACAGACTACTTTTTAAAAATTGTAAACTGGTAACAGCTACTGGTGCCCTCCTTTAAATGAGTGCCAACTAATCATAACCTCTTCTTCCAACACTGCAAAACAATTACACAATTAACCCCAAACCCAAATATAACTACACTGTATTTACAAGTGACAGAAACTTTCTGCTTGTTTTAATGAGCTACAAGTCCCGAATAATTACTATCAAATCACACCACGCTTTGGTCACGGCCAGCGCTGACTGCGGCCTCTAAGTGTTAACGGAATGTGTGTGTAACTCAAAGCACGGCGAGGCTGGCTGCTCCGCCGCCGCTGAGGTAATGAGGCCGCCTAATGAGACGTGGGGTGTCTGCCTGACCGTCTGTCGTAACCCCTACTCCGTCCTTCATCTCTCCGTCAGCGCGGCGCTCCGTTTCTCCTCCAGCCCGGCCGCGAGTTGGCCGAGCTCGGGTCCCTGGGCGCACCCCAGCAGCCTCGGGACGCCCGGCTGGAGCTCCCCTCACCAAAGCCCCATCTGCCTGCCGGGGGCCCGCAAACTCCCACCGCTCTTGTAACTGGCGGATCCTCAAGTGCCTGGTGACACAGTGCCTCCTGCCATCTGCCCTGCCCCTCCACACACTGGCTGTCCAACACCTTCACACACTCGCACTGTTGTGTGTGTGTTGAGTGTGTGTACATGTGTGCAAGTGGAAGAATTACAGCTCCAACCTGACAGCTGTTTTAGTTGCTAAAGGGACGCCCTTGCTCTGCTAGCTGAGCTGTTGTTGGATCTAAACCTACACTGCTCTACTCTAAACGTGCAAACAATCAAACATAAAGGTTCTTAGAGTCTTTAGAAGAAGTAACGCCATTTAAAAACCACTTATTAAGGATATACCATGTTACTGACCTCTACTTAATACATTCCTTCCATAGAAGCCATACCCGATTTTTAACTAACTAGGATTGCATCAAATATTTGGCAACCAAAAGTGCTCAGAAAACCTTAGGAAAAGTTTAGGATAATGTATTCCTAACACTGATAATTTTGCACAGTGTTTCTTCTAGGATTACTTTCAGCAACAACTCCCCTTTTTATTGGAATCCAAGACACAAAACAAAGCCAAAAAGACAAAAAAGCCAAAGACAGGAGGGCTCCCTATAGCTACAGTGCAGGGTCAGGACTAAGCTCAAACACAGACTTTGGTCTGTCACCAACTATCAGCAGATAATCCAGCTCTGAAAAAAAAAATTGATCATCAATTTGCAGCATTGCAGCTAAAACGCAGTTTTAACACAGCTGTTAGCAATCATAGCCAGAAGTCTCTATTTTCCTCCATTACTCTTGGGTTTGAAATTCCAATTTGATGACATTTCAATAAAATCTGAAGCAGCGGTAGGTCACCACCTCAAAATATAAGTAGCAAAAACACTGCTACTTATATTGTGCTATTGTGTTGTCTGGTGGGATGGAAAAAATGTTCAGTGTTCAATAAATATTTTTATTTAGCAGTTTTGCAATTGGTTTTTCTTTAATAGTGAAAAATGGCAAAAATTAAAACTTTGTTCGGTATTCAGCCATCATGGTTTGAATTTGAACAGAAAATTTCAGTAAAAAGGAACTTGCTTCAATAACACACATGATTTAATGTGGGAAACTGTATTACCTGCATGTTTTAGGCTTCCTGAAACATTCCCTTCCTTAACATGAGGGTGTAGGGGAAAAGAAAAAAAAAAAAAAGCACTGCAGTTCTGACCCCAACAGCCACATTATTTACAAGGTACCACAGGGCTAGAGGTCTAGAGGGGTCCTGAAAAGTGCAGGGCTTCCTTTTGTGTGCTTGACAATTAATTATCCTGCTGCTAATGATGAAGCCTCACCTGCTGGGAGAGGACTTTTGGCACTGCGGTTGAGGCCGGGGGGCTAGGAAAGAGGTCAGGCTCCAAACTGCAGTCATGGCAACAGGTCTGGCCCTCAAAACACAAAAAAGCATGTCCCCCTTCGCCTCTGAACCGCACCGTGGGCCCAGTGCCAGGTCTAGGAGCAGCCTACGAGTAAGCGCGCACCCGACTGTGCAACTGCTGACCTGCGCGGCGGCTTACCCCTGCATGGCGTGTTTTATTTCGCTGAAGGTTTCGTTCGCCATTAAGGCATGCGTACTATATATTAGAGCCTAGACCTGATGACAGACTGCTCGATTCCAGTAAGGAGAAAAGCGTTTAATTGCCGCAGACGCAGGGAGGGAGGGGGGGATCGGAGAGGGGGCACGGTGTAGCATGCTAGCTCCGGTCGCGGAGTTGAATTTACACCCTGTCTTGCCCCGCGGCCGCACCTCTTAGCGAGGCACTATTTCGCCACGGCCTCAGGTTTCATAAAACCTGTCCCTGTGAAAGCGGATGCTAAATTGCTGGAAATTACACGCATGTTGGATCTGGATGATTCCGAGGCTAAGGGTATACGAGGGACGGCTAAGACTTAGCGTCTGCGAGCGAAAGGGGAAAAATAGGAGGCATTAACCACAGCCAGGTTTTCCCAATTACTGCACTCCGTCAAAGACGCTGTTGTGCGCCAACAAAGTGCGAGCAGCCTGAATGATTTACACTTTTCCCTGTCACTTTATATCACCTCACAATTAGGCCTTCTCTGAGCACATGGTTAAGGCCTATACATGTATGAGTATATGTAAGCCCCCTGCCTACCCCACCCTCTCCTCATTTTTACTTTTCTCATTGGACTCATTCTCTTCTTTGTCCAAATTCATGCTCATAAGAGCAGCTGCAAAAGCTCCACTGCAGCTCATTTCATTTTTTTCAGTGACTGGGCTGACAGTATGAATCGAGCTCAATACTGATGCTAATGACATGCTGAAATAAACCTCTGTTCTTTTCTGAATAAAAAGAGGAAAAAAAAGAAAGTTGTAGCGTTGGCCTCTGTATCATAAGGCAACACTGACACCGAGACTGTTTTTAACAACCTGTGCAAAACAGCACCCAAAAAAATACTGTAAGACAAAGAAAAAAAGGGTTCTAATTTAGATTTCTTTCTTTTTTCATTATTCTAATCTACTCTACTCAGTGTGCCTCTTTCCATTCACAAAGTATATACACAATACAGGCCTAGGGCTGTACGATAATGCAAACATTAATATTACAATATATTTCCTAATTTTAGTTGATCTATGATACAATTACAATATTATTATCATTAAAGGAGAACATTATGAAATGGATTTGGGGTTTAGGTAAACATGATAACGGGCATGAACTTTCCAAAATACAGCACTTTTTTCATTGGTAGAATTCTGAGAGAATTGACATTTAAAACGAGGCATTAAGAATTGCAAAATGAATGCAAAATGAAAATGCATGAATTCTAGAATTGTGTTTCTTGCATGTTTATTTACAGCGGCTTGCTAAAGTATTCATACCCCTTAAACTTTTACATTTTGTCTCCTTAACACCAAACATTTTTTTCTCAAGATTTTATTGAGTGATAGACCAAAACAAACCAGCATTGTGATTGTAAAGTACAATTATAATTGTAAAGTAAAACATACCTTGTTTTCAACATTTAATAAAAAATATATGAAAAGTGTGACGCGCAAAACTATTCAGCCATTATTACTCTGAAACGCATAAATAAAATCCAGTGCAATCAATTGCCTTTACTTAATTAGCTAGAGTCTAGCTGTGAGTAATTTAGTCTCAGTATAAATACACCTGTTCGGTGAAGGCCTCAGTGATTTGTTAGAAAACACAAACAAACAAACAAACAAACAAACAAACAAACAAACAAACAAACAGCATCATGAAGACCAAGGAACTCCTGATCATGAAGGTGTGGAGAAGTTTAAAGCAGGGTTAGGTTATAAGTTGCAGTTTGCCACAAGCAATGTAGGGCTCACAGCAGACGTGTTGAAGAAGGTGCTGTGACCAGATGAAGCTAAATACAGGGAAATATTGGAAGGAATTTTTGTAAAATAGATTTAAGCTTGTGGTGGTAAAGTGACAAAAAAAAAAAAAAAAAAGTTCGAGGGTATGAATACTTTTGCAAGCCATTGTACATAAGAATTAACACAACCAAAAAAGTAGGCAATTAAATTTCCAACAAGTTTCCTTTACTTGTGGCGCAGACTAAGATGCTGACACCATGGTTCGAGCAATCCATGCTGCATTGACCATGTTCCCCCTGGGTGGGTAATATGGCACCCCGCCAACACATCATGACAGATGGCACAGGCATCTGTTGGCTGATATATTGAAGCTGGAGATCCATCACCTTCCTCAGAGCCCATTGGCTGCCTAGTGATGTTACACTGGCATCACAGAAAAGTGATGTTTTTTGTACAAGTGACTGGGAAAACCCTAGAAAGCTGATTATTAGGTACAAATTAACTAAAATATAATTCCTCGACTTTTACTTTTCTTTATCTTGTATCAACACTCAGAAAATATAGGCTTTTTTAGGATCTGATGACGAAAGTGATCAATTTCCACGAAGAAGGGGTGCAGGCTGTAAGAAGAAAGCTGAGCTTAGCATTTTCAGCTTTTGGTTTTTACATGTAATTATGAACATGGCAGTTCAAGTGAACTGTAGAGATCAAGATGATATACAGAAGATAAAAAAAACTCAGGGAGTGATGCTTGTATGCTTGTGATACATGCAGATCAAAACCCCCAAATGACTGAGCATAAACCAGCAAAAACATTTAGCTATAAAAACACACTGACCCCAATGAGGTGGGGTTGTGATCATCCAACATCCTGGCCTCACTAGCACTGATCTTGTCATTGAATAAAAACAAATCCTTACAGATGTGCTCTGAAATCTAGTAGAAAGACTTTCCTGAAAAGTAGAGATAGTCTAATCTAATCTTACCAAAGGTAGAATGAACCAATGAATCCAAGAAAGGTATAATTATTGTACATCCTCCATTGCTTACCAGTGATTTAATAATGTTTTTGCAAGTTGAGCCATTAAGATCATGCACTGGACTTTTTTTTTTTTACACTGTAACTTACCATGTATGAAGGTGGCATCGATGCCTATCTACAGACCTCTACCTAACAATGCTTGGCAGTGTTTGCCACACAGATCTTGAGTCTCATTAAAGCCAGCATTTCTGCAAAGTAAAATTAGTGGCCCCATAGTGCAATTACAGGCTTCTGCTTAATGATGTTTTGTGTTGGTCTTCCACAGAGGCAGTAGGAGATATGTGACTGAGAGACTCCTCGTTAAGTAAACGAGGAACTCAATTAGAGCAGTCAGAGAGCGAGTCCCAGCATCCCGAACCCAAGAGGACCCGTGACCCCGTTTTCGGCTTCGGGCCATCCGGGCCTCCGCAGGTCCCGTCTGTCAACAGCAGCTCTCTGAGCCGGACGACGGCTGACTTATCACCGCAGCGCATTAGCGCTTGGATGGCCACCTCCATTCCAATGATTCCCAGACATCTGCCAGAGGGGAGGCGGGCACCGGGGGAGCCTTTCGCTGCTGTTTAACCCGCCGCGGGCCGTGTCCAATCGATTGCATGCTGCTGGCCCCAACGCCTCCTTCTCTCTCACACAGAGGCGGGGTTGTGGAGGGGGGAGTTTATCAGGAGGACAAACGTCTTTCAGCGACCCAATGCGCAGCAGGCACGGCCCCGCCTCGACCCCCACCACCCGCGATCTTAAAGCTTTGGCCCATCTTCACTTTCAGGGTTTCTTTCTTTTCCTCAGGCAACCATCCTCCTCCTCCTCTTCCACTTGCGCCATCACCGCCACCGCCACCACTACCACCTCCATTTGTTTGCATAAATAAATGAGCGGCCAACAAGCGCAACGATCCAGTACCGATTCTGTTGTATTTTTCATCTTCGCTTGTGAATAGCAAGGCAGGTTCAACCAGGGTGGGGGAACCCGTAAAAACAACAAGAGGAAAAGAAGAAACAAAAGATCCAAAGCCTAAAGACCGATGATGGCCGAGTTTAAAGGCTTTAACCGTGTGCTGACACTCGCGAGAGATATGTTCCTATTGGTTTCTCAGCCCACATACGGCCAGCATCTGTCAATTCTGAAGCGGGGAGAATCGATCCACCAAAAAGAAAAGGAACACATTAACGAAATGTCACTTGGGCCTGATTAAGGTGCATTCCACCCCCGGACGCTGACATATGTTTGACAAAGGAAAACGATTTTGCAAAACTTCGCCTTCTTTGTGGGAGTCTGAGGAACTTTGGCAAGAGAAAAGCAAACCCAAGCAAAGTCGAGCAAAACCATCTCCCATTATTACTCATGACATTTCATTTCTTAAAAAGCTTCCACATGGTCCTTCTTCACCGCTGACACAAGCTCTTGGCCTGAATGTTTCGCCAGCCGTCAAAGCAAAGAGTTCAATCCGAGACAAATACAAACTTCAGATGTTCCCCCTCCTCTGCGAGTACAGTGGAATGGGGGGCTCGGGGCGGTGAAGCCAGGGTGAGACATCCCAAGGTCGTTGGAAATTTTAACCACTCAACATGTGTGAGAGCGTTTCAACTTTTACCTCCTTGGAAACGGGGTGAAGAGGAGAAGCATTTCACTATTTCGTCTGCGCCAGTAAATTGTTCCAAAAAAAAAAAAAAAAGGAAAAAAAAAGAAAGAAAGAAAAGCATACATCACAGTGGAGGTGCTTTTAATAATAATAAAAAAAACAGAAAAATCGAGAAAAAGCGCTGTAGAAAAAATACTCTTACAGTCGGCCACGAAGTAAAGCGACAGAGGAGTGTAGAGGCTCGCCAGCTTTCAGAAGCGTGATCAAAAGAGACACTCAGTAAAGGCTTGTCCATCATTGAGCCTCAGTGGGTTGTAAAAGTCATGGGTCAATGACATTGATTTGTAGCACTTCAGAGGCTGAAATTCAATTCCTGTAACACCTCAACAGCTTATGACATTCAAGAAGGTATTTAACACAAACCCAAACAATGGAGCCACGCTTTTCATTTTGGCCGGTTAAAGCGGTACAGCAAAAAACTGTAACAGCAAAACCTAATAAATTTATATCCCCCTGTCTGTGACAGGCCTAACAGAGAAGAGTGATAAAGCTGCCTGCTACAGACATGCTCCACTTTTCTCTCTTTTTTGAAGCTCTGCTTGGGTTTCACTAATGTTTTTATATGTGCGATGGATAATGGGCTAATCTTCAAATAGGCTCGGATCGTTTTACGGATGGACTGGAGGATTTTCCACTGTCTTAGTGAACTCCATTTGGAGCCTGGGCTCAGGTTTTGCTTTCTCATACAGTCACTCATTGGGAATGCATGAGCATCACATCATGAAATCCATGCTGCTTGCTGATGGCATCCCAGGATGCTCAATCCTTCCTTATTCAAACAGGTAGATTCACTATTCCCTCATCTATTCGCAAGCACTCTGCCAGAGCTCTTCAGAAAAATCAATAAAGTATGAAGGGCGATGTAGCAGTTTTGCGGCATATCTAAAATAAATCGGGCTTTTTTTTTATAAAACTAAAAACATCTTACTTGAGAACATTTCAATATTTTAATTCACCATTTCTATTATTACTCGTCACCATATTAATTACTATCTCAGTAAACCTGTGCAAAGCAATGGATTGTGTGTTGTTACGCTGACAAACATTTATACATTACTGAAAAATGGTAATAACAGAGGATTTCTTTATTGTCTCTAATTATTGTAAGGTTCCTCCGAAGCATTCTTTTTTTATTAGATTTCCATCTGAATTTTTTGCAAATGTTATGCTTAAATATAAAATTTGGATGCAGAAAAAAAGTTTATTATCTACTACAGTTAGATAACATATGCTACAATGTTTATGCTACAAAGTGGCACTAAAGAAAGCAAAATAAAGAGCTTTGCTTTTAGCAGAATCATCATTGCAGGCATTTCCAATATTTTTTATGGCTGTGTTTGCTTTTCAGAGATGGCAAACAACATGAGCTGTGAGCTCACTTAATGAGAGTGCCACCTGACAATTTCCACCAAAGATCTGGGAGTACAAACCCACCAGACAGTTGTGGAAGATAAAGATGAGAGTCATTTCAGACTGTTGAAAGCAACCGCTCAAAAGCTTTGAGTCATAATCAGACTGTCTAATCACTGGCCATGCAAGGCAACTGATAAAAAAAAAAAATCACCAAATTGTTGTAACTGTAACAGTTTATTAGATGTATTATATGATGTATTAAATACATCAGTTTATATGATGTTTTTGCAATAAGAACGAAAGGATATTTTGTACTAGCTCCAGCATGGACACTTTTGGATTTATATACCATCGTTTACTTGGGCTTTAGAGACAATCTGGCCTAGCTGGGATGTTGTTTACGTAAAATAATTTTTTTAAAACAAAAACACAAAAATATGGATGCATCATCTGTAGTCTAATTAATAGCATTTATTGTGCTATTGGGTGCAACTTTATAAGAAGTGTCTTTAATAACTGTAGTAACATCTTAACAATACAAGCAATAACATTGTAATTACTGGTGAAGAGCATATTGTTGCAGATTGATTACAGTTGTACAGGTTATGTAATTACGCATAAATATCTGTTTCAGTTAGACACGATCTGAATAATTAGAGATCTAATTACGTACCAGAGTTGCTGGATAAACAGTATTTACACAACGGCTGCACGTCATGGTGGTTTAGTGGTTAGCACATTCACCTCCCAGTGCCGGGGTCTTGGGTTCAAGTCCCTATCTGGGAGGAGTTTCCATCCTCTGGCAACTCTGGGGTTTCCTTCCACAGTGCAAATATATGGTGATTAGCTAAATTACTCTAAATTGCAAAAAAAAAAAAAAAAAAAAAAAAAAACGCTAAATTATCCTGGTGTGTGGGTGTTAAGTATGTATATGACTGTATATGACAGCCCCTAAGCGCTTTATGCAGTCCTCAGGGTAGACGGTTGTTTCCGGTTGAGAGTACGCTGTGCGTGATTGGCTGCTGCTTCTCACCGGTGTGAGATTCTCAACTTTAGCGTGTCATAGTGTGTGTGAATTACATGTGAAAATTACACACACTATGACACATTAAAGTACACTCACTGTAATGCACACAAATCAAAATTGACATTAACCAGTAGCTACAATGTTCTTACATGGATTCATGTGTAACTACAAGGTTATTAGAGGCACTTATAATAAGGTGAGACTAGGGTTGCAACGGTATGAGATTTTCACGGTATGATAACCGTCTCGGAAAATACCGCGGTATCACGGTTATCACGGTATCACAGTTTGTTACATATATTATTAAACTGACCCTTAAAGAAATTGCAACAAAGTTTTTTGTTCAATTAACTATTTATTGTAGAAACTACACCATCAGGTGAAGGAAACCATGTTTTTCCACTACTCTTAAGGGCATTAAGAGTGTATATATATATATAAAAAAAGTTGGTATATAACCAGATACTGCAGAAAGAGGGGATTTATTTCTGACATGATCCTCACAATAGAGATTTCTATTTTAAGGCTTTCACACCTTAAAACCTTCAACATATGAAAAACAGGCACGTCAGAATTTGAAAATTAACGCATGTAAATGAATGGCGTCTTTCACATCCAGTCCGGCCAGGACCTTTACACGGACACGTGAATCCATCGTAGCACGCACTTCACGCCTGTACCTGCGTGCCCAAATTTCGGATAACTCAGCGCTTTTGCGGGCGCTTACCGCATGGGTTGTGCACGACTACAAAGAAGTTTTATTTAGGTTATTTAGGTAAAATTATAAACTGAACACATACTTTGCGCTGCACAGCGGGGTGGTGTTCTCGGAGATGGGAGAACAGGTTTGATGTATTTCCTCCTTTAGCTGTGACTACGGCCACATTGATTACAAGCTTGTTGATTACAAGATTACAAGTCTGTTTTCAGGCTGTTTGAATGAGCGAAATATGATCAGAATTATGTTAATTAACACCAACATAGAAGCATAGAACTATTATTTAATAAAAATGATTTTTAAGAACAGCTAAACACAGTGCGGAGAAGTTCACGTGCGAGAGAGAGAGACACACAGAGAGAGAGAGATTTGCGTGTTCTGATGTGAGCTACTCACAGGTAAAGGTTCTCTTTTATCTCCTCGTGCTCATTTTAGTCCAATTCATAATTCTGCAGTTTCTCAGTGTTTTCTGTCGTATTTTGCGGCTAGCGCGAGCGCTTACAACTAACACCGCGGACCGCGAGGTGCAGCCGCGCTGCCGCTGTTATGCCGAATCCGACTCCCTGCTCAATCCGACTCCCGCTTCGCGGACAGAATCGGCACAACACCTCCCGCTGTAGAACTGCGGGAGTGAAAACAGCGCTTATAAATAAGTTAGTTAAGTTTCACTTTCAGTTTTCGTTATTTGGTTCGTTTTCATTAACAATAATAATTGGTTACTTAGCATTAACATTGTGATTATCACACCAGAGCTTTATTTAAAAATAAAATATATAATTAAAAAACAGATGCCTACATCTCAGACTATTTTCTGGAGCCCAACCCGACCCGGCCCGAGGAATGTGGTGGGAAATCTCTGCCCGAACGGACCGAGAGAATCTAAGCTCTAGTCTGATGCACTTTCTGCCATTCTCACCGCTGTGTGCTGAGTAGCTGAAGCGGCGCAGAGTTGCGCATGCGCGGGTGACTTTCTCCGCTGGCTTGAGTTTTACCGGTAATAAGCAAACACACACGGTATGATAACCGTGCATTTTAATACCACGGTATACCGTGAAACCGGTTACCGCTGCAACCCTAGGTGAGACCCATTATTGCATTGAAATGTCATAAACTGTAATTATTACAAGGCTACACTTTTAGAACCACACTGTTCTGTCTGTTTTAGGCATTTATCTAATACTGCACCACTGTATAACTCTAGAATTGTCAACAGTGCACTGGGGTAAGATCTTCCACAGCTCTTTATAAGTCTATCAGTATTCCCACCGTGAATCCGGTTGCTCCTCTGTGTAAAGATCATATCAGTTAGTTACACAGGCCAGACCAGCTTTGAGAAAAGAGCATGGCTGGTGTTTGACCAGTATGAGCTCCTCTTCAGGAGTGGCGTGCTTATCACGAGTCGTCAGTATCTTCACAGTCAGGGTGCGGCGATGGCAGCGAGTCAGCGAGGGAGGGTGGAACCTGTTCCCAGGCCTGTCTGCGGCCAGTGTTTATGAGGGATCTTCGCAGAGGGGAGTCATTAAAGCAGAAAAAGAGGTCTGAACGTGAAAATAAGAACATGTATTTGTTCCAGACATCCATGAGTAACTCTATCTCATCTGGGCCCCGCCGATTCCTGCATTCTTCCAAACACATGCCAGGAGTGTTGTTATAATTTAAGCTTAGAGATGGAACTATTTAACAGCTTCTGGCTGTAGTAATGATGGTAATGATAGTAACATAGGCAGGTTATTTAGTCCCGTAATTCTCTAAGCAATGGTGATCTAGGTATTTTTCATCCAATAAAAAAAGTATTTAAAATTCTTTTTAAATTCAAAATCACAAAAATGCAGATTGGATGTAAGGTAGACGTGGGCAATAGGGCAAAATTTTATTGTGATAAATTCTCTTATCGATTTCATGCTTTGTTAAGCATATGAGATATCACTGATTATAAGACGCTGACCCAACTGTACATTTCATTACAAAGAGAATAATTAGTCCTAATTAACTGGATGATGTGCAGCAAAAACTGAAAAAATTGAGAAAAATACATGTTTCAATATTTTTACGATATTGGCCAGCTTTATTTTAGCATAGGGGTGTGCCATGTCATATCATACACAAACATATTGTTATAATTTTTTTTAAACAATTTAAAAAACGTAAACAATTTTTTTTTCTTGAAAGCAGTTTCTGTAAAATAAGACTTTAAAGGTCATTTTTGTTTAATTGTTTATTTTTACAGTTTATATAAATTTACGCGAATTATTCTGCACTTTAGTATTGTAGGCATATATATATATATATATAGTTTTTTTTACGCAACATTTTTACATCATCATCATCACAGAGTTGGTAATTTACTACTGTTTGTAAAATAGGCCAAAATTCTGAGATTTTTTTTAAAATTCTATTTAAAGTTTAAAACACGTTCTACATAAAACTAACATTTATTTCGGTATGATTGCATTAATGTATCAGTGGTATAAAATATGATCTTAAAATGACAACAGTTTGTTTATTTCAGATATTTCTAGGACATACAACAAATTCCAACAGACAATACAAGTATTCTAATATAAATGCAGAAAAATGACTTCATCTGAAGTTCTTTTTGGGAAAATTATGCTAATTTTAGAGATATGTTGTTTTTTATCCAACAGTGTCTCTAATGAAACCAGGCAAACTATTAAGACTCTACCCACTGCTACCCACATGCATTTGCTTGTTAATCTTTTGTATTTGATACAATAAAAACATTAATTTGGTGGTGTACCACAGTTTTAGAACCAGTGCCATAGAGGGTTGAATATAAATGATCAAAATTCAGATCTATTAAAGACCAACCAGGAAGCGACTTCTGAATGCCTACCTTTTGCTTCGCCTCAGTGTGACCGTGTGTGTGTGTGTGTGTGTAGTGGTCAGGTTACCTCTGAAGTGTCCTGAACTACAACAATACTTGATGGGGGTGGTGGGTGGAGGGGGTGAGGGGGGTTTGGGGAGAAACCCTTCCAAACAGCAGGCGTAGGGGATTTGTTCTGCTTGGGCGCACCCCTGCTTTATTCACATAACCCCTGAGGTGGCGGCCTGTCAGCACTGGATATGGAAGGAAAATCAAAGAGGCTGGACAACAATAAAACTTCCCTGTGAGAAAGCCAAGGATTTTCCCATGCACTGTTTGTATGCATGTAGTCAGATCTGGAGATTTCTCAAAAAAAAAAAAAAAAAAAAGCTATAAAAGCTATAAAGGTTAGGTTAGCAATGATCAAATTAACAAAAAAGAAAGAAGCCAAACACAGACCAGAATAACAGAAGTTTGGTGCTGCTTACGTACGATATAAACACTCTGCGGTTTCAATCTAAAACAAATCTCCTCCAGATAAACACGGTGTACTTTTTCATGTTCCAGGCACTGGACATGTTTAACCAACCTACTCCGCACACAAGTCTACAAACACTCAAACACAACGGCTCTGGACTGATCAAACCGGACCACACAAAAAAAATCATCTCCAAATCAAACACATCCCACGATATGGAAAATAAAATAAAAAAAATTAAATAAAACAAGAACACCCACATGCAAATGCCTGTATGTATTTGTGGCTAATTGCTCAACACACACTGGACTACGGTTTTGTACTGGTTTGTATACGTCTACGTTCATATGCATTCAATCATGTATTAATACATCAATAACATTTTTCTGGCAGATTTTTCTTTGGGGTATATATTTCAGCACATATTCTATTATACGTTTGACACACTCAAATTGATACTGAAGCATAAAACCATAATTCACACAAAGATTTTTATTAACTCCCAGAGCGCTCTCTAAAGTCATGAACCACTTTCCTTATTCTTTAAATAATTCTTCTTTTGTGCAATGAAAACTATTATTTAAGAAATGGTCACATTTCCCAAATGGAAAGACTTTTTTTCTTTTTTTTTTTCCTCTTTTCTTTTTTTCTTTTTTGGAATGACTAATGATTAACACTTCATTCCTCATTAATCAGTTATTTTATTCCCCAGAATATATATATATATATATATATATATATATATATATATATATATATATATATATATAAATATACTGCAAGGAAAAGGGGGCACAAAATGGAAATCCAAATGAACTGTTTTCCCCACACACACATGCACACACACACACGCACATGCACACACACACACACGCACCAAAACCTCCAAAATCATCAAAAGCAACCTAAATCATCCAGTCAATTCCTGGAGGCAGATCCCTCACCAACCCCAAAAGAAAAAAAAAGAAAAATTGGTGCACGCTTCTGGTCGGGTGGCACAGCATGGACCAATAGGCAAGCAGACAAGGTTTCACCAGGACCAATCAGACGCGACTTCGTGGCGCGTGTATCTAGGTATCCAATGCGGCAGCACTTGGCCACGCTGTGGTCTTGATCGCACCAAACAAGTGAGTGCACTTATCACTGGCCTGCCACTGCTGGGATTACAGACCACAGGCTGCTGGGAGCACAGCCCCAGCCATGTTAATCCAATCATTCATTAAAATTTCATGCAAATCCCGCAGACAAATGCACCCACGGCCAGTGATTGGGACGATTAAGCCACCGGCGGGGAGAAGCTCCAGTGTTGCTGGAGGAAACCCTTGGGACAGGATGAAAGGTGATCTGTGACTGGGGTTGAGGAAAGCAAAAAATAAATAAATAAATAAATAAATAAAGAGTAGTCCTCAAAAAATATGACCATCTTTAACACAAAAAACTTCAAAAGCTGCCTTAAAGTTATTAGTTAAATCCAACTAGACTTGCTATTTACTTCAACTCTGAAGTCGGATTTGTCTTTGGGCTTCTCTCTGCAAGTTGATTTGAGTATATAATGCATGTTGTTTTAACTTGCACTATGCAAGTTCACTATACAGATAATATCTTAACATGAAATCATGACTTCATTTTTAAACACTGTATTACTGTATACTGTATTTTCGGGAGGGGGACAGTAATATTAGTGCAATAACTTGTTTGCACCTGGCAGACTAGATCCTTTTTACTGTATTATTATATCTTAGAGTAGTTTTGGTGCTTTTTGAACTAAAATATTGTAATGTGATGAGGTACTGAGTTTTACTAAGAAGTTGTAATGGAGAAAATAAACGCTAGTGTAGCTCCATATTCCACCTTCAACAGATTGAAAAGAGGAAACGTGCAGTCAGCTGTGTGTTTTTGAGTGTGCATGACCATGCGCGTGTATGAGGAAGAGAGAAAAAGATATGAAGATAATCTACTTTTCAAAATCAACAGTAAGTTTGTTGCTGTGTTCTAACGCTACATTAAAGTGCTATAATGCACCACTAGGTCCTGTCAATTTTGTCACATACTTTAAAAAAAGTGTTAAAATATAAAATAAAAAAATCACTGTGTACATAAAAGAGCATTTGAATTTTGTCAAAATATGGTAAATTATGATTATTTTGATTTTTAAAGTGGGGTTTTGGCCCTTGTGTACTGTTCCTATCGATATCGGAATGATATCATATCATCCGAAATTTTAAAATATATTTAGCCCTAGATTTTTGCAATATTGTCCAACCCTAACTTGTAGGCTAATTAACATTTTATTATACAAACTCTTAGTTTGTAAAAAAAAAAATAAAAAAATAAATCCATATCTAAGATTAAGTTAGAATCCAGCCTTGAACAAAAAACAAAATCTGCCAGTTAAACCAACATAAGCAACAAACTCATGCCCCAGTTGAGGGATAGCTGTAGTTTAAAACTGGCAAATCTTAAAAGCGTTCCCCTGGACGAGTGCTAATGTATCCTGAATGCTACTTCAAGGCTTTAAGGCCACACTTGAACAGGAGCAGCATAGTCTGCTTTTTCCATTAACAGAAAAAAGTCAGTCATCTGTTTCTATGATTTAATGTTCAGTTTAATGCCAATCGTTCATTCGTAATGCTGCGAGATACATCATATTTTTATGGTTTAACGTTACCAAGCTGAATATTACTGAAATACATCAATAGCAGTAAAATTCTGTTAACAGAAGAAAGGTCAGCGAATACGAAAAAGAAATGAAAAGAGCTTGAAAAAAAAAAAAAAAGACTCCAGTGTATCAGCCTTGACATTATGCTTAAAGCATGCACGCAGCCTTGAAACTAAAGCAGTGTCTCAGGTATCCCCTCTTCTTTCCCCAACCTGCTATTTTGTAGCTGTCGACATGATTTTTCAAAGAGAGGATTTGCGACAAAACCAGCTAAATGGGCCCCAAGACAGCCGATGAATCTGCAGTTGCTGGTTAAACAATTAGCTAAGCCCGGCCTGAACTCTGCAGAGGCGCAGGGAGACGTTGTGGGGGGTGGGGTGGGGTGGAAAGCTCTCCAACAGCTGGGCACCTCTAAATGAAAAGCTATGAATGCCCTTCAGCAGGCCTGAGCGTACTGAGCGGAGTGGAATGAGCGTACGAGTGTGTGTGTGTGTGTGTGTGCGAGCGCATGTGTCGTGGGACTGAATTTGGCATTGGAAACATGGGAATGGACAGAAGCATCTGTTGAGTGCTGACGGTTCCAGATGAGTGCCCGCACAGCTTAGCAACCGGACCAGTGGCCCCTGAGATGACCACATGGCCGCCGGCTCGGGTACCCGGTCCCTCCGTTCCCAGTTCCCATCTCTGGGTGGCAGATAGTGTCCCCCAGAGCTGGACCGGTGAAGAATGACCGGTGGAAAGCAACAAAGCTTGGAAAGAGAATAGAGGAGGGTCAGTCGGGTGGGAAAGGTCAAAGCTATCAAGCCTTCAAGTGTGGATCTTGCAAGCTGCCTTCGCCTAGAACTGCCTTAAAGGATTGGCCAGGATTTGTGTAGAACGCCCACCCTCCCCAAAACAAATTTCTCTAAAAGCCATAATGACTATAATGTTATATCAAAATGTTAATGTTGAAAAATTGGGATGCACTAGGCTCCCTGTTTCAGTCGCATACTTGACTACATATGTCTGCTATCTACTTGCTGAAGTATGTAGGTGTGATGGATCGCCTATAAAACCAATAGGGTTTAGGTCAGAATGGTATGTGTTTCTACTTCTCATCAAACCACAATCAAATTCACTCTATCCGGATAGATAGATTTATCTGCATTTTTTTAAGAAAACAAGCTGAGAATAATTAGTAACAAACAGGCTATTTCTAAAATGCAAGCAGTACCAGCGATTTAATGCACTGCCAACATGAACAAAAGGTAGCAGGTTCGAATCCCATTCATGCAGCTTTGCCAGTCAACTGCCGGCACCCAGAGAAAGCACAATTGGCCTTGCTCTCTCTGGGTGGGTAGATGCCCCTCTCTTTCCAATCATTAGGGTGGCTGGGGTGGTGCAGATCGACACGAGGCGTCAGTGAGAGGAGGTATTGAAACAAAGTCGCTGCGCTTTTCTCTGAGCACGCTGGCTACTCTGCAATGATGCATCATCAACAGCGAGTAAAAAAGGGGTGATTGACTTTACATGTGTCGGAGGAGGCATGTGTTCGTCTGCACCCTTCTTCTGTTGAAAGGGGTGGGACAATTGGCCAGTTAAATTGGGAGAAAATGGGAAAAAAATAGATAAATAAATAAATAAAAGTTGTCTGATTTCAGATTTATAAAATATTTGTACTTCATTCTTCATTACTTGACCTCTGATAAGTAGTCTACCAAAAAGGCTGAGATGACATTTATTGCTGTACTGTCTGTTACGGAAATTGATGCCAATAATTGATTTTACCATAAACTGTACATTACCAAGTAAATTATTACCTCATTTCTGAGGCACGGGATCAAAGGTCATCATTTCCTAAGATTTAGTAACATCATAACTGTCAAGCAAAACCTTGCATCTTCAAAACGTCTACTTTACAGGGAAAGGAAAAGAGAGAGAGAGTTTCCAGATTAACTGCATGCATTAACAATAATTTTGACAGCTCTAGTACTTATATAATATAAAAGAAAATTGCTTTAAACGTATTCACACAATGTACATATTTTCAACCTAGCCATTGTTCTTATGTTGCTTTAACTTTTTTGCATTTTTGTATGGACCAATAGTAATGCTTGAAAAAATACTTGGACTAAAGTAATTTATTTTACATTGACTTTTATTAAAAGTTGTGTATGAGCCAATACTTTTATCTTTAAAGTATTTTTACAAAATTTTGTAGCACTTATTGCATTCAGTGACAAGATCAGCATTAGTGAAATCAATAGTGATAACTGATAATTTTACTTTATATTACTGTATTAGACTGTTCGGATATAATGTCAATTACACTGAACTGAACTATCCCGGCCCCACTGTACCTGTGCTACACCCTCTAAAGGTGAGTAACCTGCACAGAGTCACTGAGGCGAAGCAGGGGCCCACACTACAGCAGACCACCCCTGATGGGCTCTTCCTTCACGGGCTGTCCCTGGCCTGAACCCAGGGAAGATCCCCCTTGGTGAAAAATGAAAAGGTCAGAGAGACGTGAGCTATGGAGCCAGTGTGAAAGATGGCTTCAGGCTTCCATTCATCAGAAGACTACCTCACTGAGTGAGGCTGACGACAGACTCCAGCACCTCCCTGAACTCTCCAGTCACAGAGGGGAAATGGAAGACATTTGCTTTTTCCAGGCAAACACAATGCATGCTGTTTTTTTAACGAAACTTTAAGTGGGATTAATGGTCACTTAAAAAAAGCTGCAGTGTTTCAGACATATTACACTAATAAATCTGGTGCATGTTGTTTCTGGTTGTGCTTCTTTATCAGGTCTGTGTTGAGCAATTCTTACCCAATGACTGCCAAAAAATAAAAAAGCTGTACGAAGTATTAATGAAACTTGAAGAGTTTCAAATAAACTAATTCACGACTTATTATAATTCATATAGCTATATAACTATAGCGTGCAATTTAAAAGTGACCAGAGCTACATATTCTATGTAAGATTTTTATATATTTATATAGTCTACATAAATACTACACTAGGTTACATAAAAGTAATGAGTCAACAGCACCCACGTACATTTAAAACTTTAAACTGGGGCTGGTAGGTTAATCGAAGCCATTTGTTTTAATGAGATTTTGAAAATGGAACAATAGAGAGAATCTCAGTAAATAGACATTTGTTTCTGTCAGAAACCTGTAAAGAACTCATGTGGCAGTGATCTTCAAAGTTCACGCTTTTCCTTTACTAAAATACAAGGAGGTTATGTTTGCATAGTGTTTAATATAAAAAAAAGAATGTAAGATTGAAGAGGGCTGCTTACTATTCGCAAAAAAAATTAAATAAAAACTATAAAGGAAACAAAAGCTTGTGAACGACTTTAAATGGTGCTGTTTACAAATAAAAACCTGTTACGTAAGAACTAAAAATCCTATTCAAGAGAATCATTCATATATTTGAAGATGAATAAGACCCAGCTCTCCTTTAAACTTTATACATATTTAAAAATGTAATACAGGTATACATTTTTGTTGTCAGCTTTTCTAACATTTGGTCGCAAATATAGTATCAGTCAACAATTTGGAGACACCTTTTCATTCAATGCTTTGCTTTATTTCTTTATTTAATGTATATTCTACATTGTGTATTAATATTAAAGACATAGAAAAAAGTGTTTGTCTTCCACAAACCCCTGACCTAAAAGTAGCTATAAACTATTGTTCAGCACCTCCAGAAACCCCAGAAAATACCAGGAGGAGTGTGCAAATCTGTCCTGAAAGCTACATGTGTTAAACATAAGTAAAACATATTCTCTGTGTTCCTGTAAAGCTTTAATGTCTTTAATATCAAATTTATAATGTAAAAATCCTAAAGAAAAAAAGAAGACAAGAAGAAAGAGAAAACACATTAGAAAAGGTGTGTCCAAACTTTTACAAGCCCCGCCTACCACGGGGAAACTTGTATCCTTTCCACTCAGTCTGCGTTTAGCTGAATTGTTAATGAACAGTCGGTGCTGGAAACAAATATCAGATTTTCATTTGTAGCAGAGATGGGACGACGGCTTGTGTGCAAAAATTAATAATCTTGCCTAAATACTTTAAAACAAAGTTGTGTCGCGCTCTCCCCTGCTGGAAACGTAATACTAAACTAATCTTCTGAGCTTGAGATTATGAAAGTGCTCTGCACTGCCAATACTGATTTATCCCATTTAGCCTAAAACAGAGGAGCGAATATCCCGTCAGTTTATGAGGAGTGGGACAGAAAACCTATTCTGGGACGAGCTGAACTAGATCAGTACTAATTGAATCATGAGAATCGTGAGATATCGCTGCAGAGAGTGGCTCTTACTGAAGTTTTATTAACAGAACTACTTGTGCGTTTAACAGTGAGGGGACAGAGGCAGCTGATTAAAGTAAACCGACGCGGCGAGGGTGAAAGCGAGGCTGAAAACCGCGGCGCTGCAGGGTGACGCTGCACAATCACGACAGTTACTTTCCAACAGATGCTTTAACATAAATTCTCTAATATACCTGAATGAGGAGAGCCATTTGAATGGAAAGTACCTAATCCTGCCACATCCAGTAGAAAATATCACTTCAGCTGTAATTACTGCCTATTCCGCGCTCCCGAGTGATACTGAGGTGAATTGCGTATGACGAGAGCAAAGTAGTCCCAATCAGAGAGTAATGTGATAGTGCAGGAAAAGTCATTCGTCTTCATTTCACGGCATAAAAGGAAAAGCAACGAGGGGAGAGGAAAGGTAAATGAAAAAAATGCCTATAAACAAAAGGGGAA
The DNA here is from genome assembly GCF_023375975.1 of Astyanax mexicanus. Classification (NCBI taxonomy): domain Eukaryota; kingdom Metazoa; phylum Chordata; class Actinopteri; order Characiformes; family Acestrorhamphidae; genus Astyanax; species Astyanax mexicanus. The sequence goes on along the minus strand of NC_064423.1, from coordinate 18,433,729 downwards.
GATTACACAGGGCCTGGCAAATCTGCTGAGCTCTGTTTAGTGTAACGTTATGCTACCAGTTCATTCGTTCTTGAGTCACAAATAAAAAAAATATATATAAAAATACCCCATCTTAAGCTTCTGACTTTAATACATATCTGCAGATATACAAACCTGCAAAAAAAGAATTCCATGTCGTGTTAAAAAGGTGTTCCTTGACTACAGTAACTATAAAAATACATATTCTGTAGTGGAACTGAGCGCACTAGAATAAAATCCTGTATTGTCATGAAAATACAATGACAAAACGTGGAAAATAAGACTTTTAACTTGAAACGACAGACACAGGAAGACGCACATAAGCACTTCATAACATTAAGCCCTGTAGACTATTCCTTTTCATTGCACAACACTTCTTTAAGCATTTTAACAATAAATTAAAGCCATAGAGGACACTACAGATACAAGCTACAACAGATCAAACAAACCTGAGTGAAAATTACAAGAAAAGCAGCGAAATGCTAAAGCTCGGCTATCTCAATTGGTGTTACTACCCAATCCTGTACAGCTCCTCTTTTTTAGCTTGAGAACAGGCCCTTTGTGAAGAGGTAGTAAACTACTGTATTTTAAGGACTACAAGGTGCAACATATTATAAGGTGCACTATTAATAAATGTCCATTTTTAGTCTATTTATTTTTATACATAAGGTGCACCGGATTATAAGGCATATTTTAAGTGACACTAGCAAGGAACAATGGTGTCGCTATGTTTCCCTTCTAATTCTGCAGGTCTCGCTTGGGTTGTAAATAAATAAAACAGTAAAAAGCCAAAAGAGCTAGCACTGAGGTTAGCAGCTAATGCTAATACTGCTCCAGCCTTGGTGCTGGAGAAACTTCACTGAAACTCCTTTATAAAGCTGCATTTCAGCAAGCGGCTTTACTGCTCCTTACAACCTGACTGGTAAAATTTATACATAAGGCGCACCAGTCGCACTGTTGATTTTTGAAAAAATGATAGGATTTTAAGTGTGCCTTATGGTGCGAAAATTACAGTAAGTAAACTATTAATAATAAATAAAAAATGTAATTGAATTTTATGTTAATTGTATGTGGTTAGGGCAGAAAAATAAATTGAATCTGGTATCGTTTATTGTCTCTCCCTACTGGCAGTATACAGTATAACGCCAAAAAGATGATAACATCTAAAAAAAATGTCAATATTCTTATAAAAGTTAAGCTATGCTATGTTGATTTCTTGAGAGGCATAAAGCTGTGTGGGCTCATTAAATTTTTCACAAGCCCACCATGAAAGAAAAAAATCAGTTTCATTGTATCCCCAAAACATAGGATCGTAACTAAGCATATGAACCACATCTGTGCTTTTTTTTTCTCTCCGACCAAAGCCACATACCTTCTATGCAGACATCAGAAAACAATTTAAATGCTGAAAAAAATGCCACCTTTAAAGTCCCACATAAAAGAGATTTCCCATCATAGAGAAGAACCAGAACCGTTTATTAGGCATAAGCTTTTTTATAAGCATTCAGATGCTTCTTTCAAGTTCTGGTTTCGGTCATGGGTCTATATAGAACAAATAACTGCATACGGAATGTCCAGCTGATTTTAAAAGTGTATAGATACTAGGAGTGTAAGTACATATTGATTTTGTTGTACTGCTATATTTTGTTTTGCTATATTGCAATAATTCTCCCAAAAAATACTCATGTTTTTTTTATAAATATAAAAGTGTGCTTTTATACTATGGGGCCTATTTTAGTGATCTGTAGGCGAGCCATCAGTCGTGCAGCATTGCTATCGTAACAACTGGAAAAGTATTGTGCATTGCGCGGCTGGAAACACACAAAAGACACACATTTTCTTAAATAATCATGGGTGCATTTTGGGCATTACGTAAAATATATAAATCAGCGCATCACTTGCCATTACCTTTAAGAGCCAAGTGTGCTCTTACTTTGGCGGATTGTTATTTTAACGGCGAAGTGCTTTTGCACTTCTCAGCAAAGGAAATTGACCTGTACTTTCTCGCTGTCAAGGCGTGTGCAGGTCATTTACAGAAACAATAATGTTATTTTATGTATTTTTCTATTTGTTATTAATGTAAAAGCTGGGTCTGTGTGCTGTTTCTGTGTATGTATAAGGAGTGGGAGCATTGCCAAGATAGCAATGAGCAAACATCTAATGGGTTGACTGTTAAAACACACCTCACTTCCAGGCCACCTCACCCATTGCATAGACATATATTTGTAAAATTCAGAAGGCATCACGACGCATCTAAAATTTGATTTAAACAATTGCAATTTATCGCATTGCCTACAGTATCGCCAAGCTCTTGCCAACACACAGCCCTAACACACACAGCTCTAACACACACAGCCGTAACACACACAGCCGTAACACACACAGCCCTAACACACACAGCCCTAACACACACAGCCCTAACACACACAGCCCTAACACACACAGCCCTAACACACACAGCCCTAACACACACAGCCCTAACACACACAGCCCTAACACACACAGCCCTAACACACACAGCCCTAACACACACAGCCCTAACACACACAGCCCTAACACACACAGCCCTAACACACACAGCCCTAACACACACAGCCCTAACACACACAGCCCTAACACACACAGCCCTAACACACACACCATCCAAAGCACATCCAAGTAAGTTTCAGACTGCTGATTGAAAAAGCAGAAAGAAACACTGACCATATCCTGTTTTGGCTTTTGCACAAAGCGACCGAATTTCCTTTCCCAGACCAGCGCTCTTCCATAAACACGCAGTATCCACGCGTCTGTCTGCACCTCAACATCACGCTGCTTAATTGTAGCAAAGGTCTGGGACTAGACTACAGACCTTAACGGCCGCTTTCCTCAAGAACAAACAGCCGGAAAACCAACAGGCTTCGGGCAGCAGTCTCCATTTGAGTCAACAGTTCCGTTTGAAGTTGAGAGGAGCAGTCTGAAGAGGAGATGGATTCGCCTCCTCACTTCTGTCCCAAAGCTGAGCTAAAACCACTTCAGGTCCCCTGATCCTCACAGTGTACACACCAAGCCTTCCAGCGGTCCAGTCGTTACGCCCCAGTACTCAGACCACACGCTGTCAGGCGCAGCGGAACAGGGCTGTGATGGAATCCTACCCTGGATTACATGTTTTCATGAGCAAGCCATCACCAACAGGGAGATTTGTCTCCAACTAAATAAATCAAACAAAAACGTAAATATTTGGCCACGACCTAAAGAACTCAATCCACATCCACTAGACTACTGTGAGCTCAGACACGACATGATCCTTAAATCTGTGTGTAAATAACAAGCAAATAAACAGGATTACAGTAAGGTTTGATACGTTACATCTATATATGCACATAATGTTTCTGCTACACACAAAATTATCATTGCTAATATTTCAGAATTTTAATGACATGCCAAGAATTGAAGTTACAAAATTCTTCAGAAAAGAGCTTTTATTTTATTTTTTTTTCATGACTATTCCATATTCTAGGTATAGTAGGTCTAAAATGAATTAGATAAAATGTTGACACACAATCTTTATATAAAAAAGGGTGACAGATACTGAGAGCTCCATTGCCTAGGGCTAAATTACTAAATAAACTCTAAGCTGATGTATTTTTTAGCTCAAAATAGATTTTCTCCATCATTAAACTAAAACACAAAGATTTGTAGATGCAAATTTCCACGACTTTTCCAAAACTTTCTGGGTATTTTTACATTTCCAAAACTTTTCCAGGCCTGGAAATTGCCATTTTTAAATTCCATGACTTTTCCCAATTTTTCATGACCGTACGAACCCTGTTGTAATGAACGATTCTTACACCAGCTCTGTGCATCAACACACAATGTGACATTTAGCATTATTATGACAGTACTACCTTAAATTAAAGCCACATAGAAACCACAAAAAAACACAATAGATCCTTTACACAGAGTAAACTAGCAAACTAGTGCGAAGGCTAAATTACCTCAGCTAACATAATTATAAAGGCCCTGTACAGCTTGTATCTTCCAACTGGGAAACAGGAAAGCAGTAGCAGAAGGGGTAGTACAATGACTGAAAGCAAGTGTAAAAATTAGTGCGTTGTTTGAAAAGTAATGAAAATCATTGTAATCTGTGAGCACTGCTACATTCGAAATATGGCAAGCCTGGCTGTTATCATTGAGGCTAACCTAGTTTTTAAGCGTGAAGCATGATAAATGATGCTAAATGCTTTATTATTTAATTTATGTGAACAACTAAAAAGCTTAATCAGTTTCATCATGTCTATCAGCTTCCCCTTACAATACTAGCAGAGAGCAAGCTGCAAACAATGCTGCAAAGAAAACAAAACCTAGAAAAAAAAGTGAAATAAAGATAAAAACAATTCTTACCTTTTCAGACCAAAGGGACACAGCGGACAGTCAACCGGAAAAAAAGAGAAAAGAAAATCAGTTAAAAGCAAGAAATTGAAACTTTAAGACAACTTCCTTTAAAACATTCCATATTTCATTTTTTTTTTTTTTTTGCTCCCTCTAACTTCCATCAAGTGCCTCATCAATAATTGGACAGGCCTAAGTGTTTGTGGGTGGGACAAATGTCTATAAAGTGTAGAGAGTGAAGCACATAATGTGTACAAAGTGATGTGCATGCATGAAGTGTCTACAATGGCACGTCAATCAAGTAGAGCTAGAATGATGAAGCGCCAGAACAATCGGCAACAATCGAGCTGCAACAGCATCAAATTTCTTTTTTCTCCCCAAAAGGGGGTCATGTTTGAACACTGGAAAATATGTTTAACAGCCCGTGTTTACATACACTCTGAGAAACAAGGTCTTTGGTTAAAGGCTAAGAGTAAGGCAGCCTGACAAGGCCGCCTATTTTTAAGGCTCTTTTTTGTCCAGCGACAATATCCTCTCTGTGCCTCTAATGAGCTTTGGACAGAGAGTGTATCTTTCCTGAATGGACGGAGAGAGGGTTGCTGGGAGGAAAGAGCAAAGTACCCTGTAGCACAATCCTAAGAAGGCCCTGTACGACAGAGGCTCTTGCTTTCTGCAAGGCCAATAAAACGCTAATTGGTCACAGAGCTCGTCTCCAGTGAGACAAAGGGACGGGATCTCGCCCCCTCCCAGACAGAGGGTCTTCAGTTCTCAGAGCGTCGTCATTGTTCTCCTGAAGGAGCCCGGTAAGTTGGAGTGGACCTCGGAAAGAGTGGAAAGCAGCTTCTGCGGGAGTTTGTTTAAGAGAAGAGCAGCCGGAGACTGTGGAATGTGGATCTGGAGGTTAACAATGGCAAACTAGCTTGGCGGAGCTTTTGTGTGCCAGGATGATCAGTCGAGAAGCAAGCTGAGAATCTGTTGCTCAAAACATCCAGCAGCATTTGTTCTGTCTTAAAAAAAAAAAAAAAAAAAAAAATCTGTATTTGATTTCTGTTGATTTGGTATGAAGAACGATGAAGGAAGCTAGCTTGCATCTGGAATTAATTAGAGCAAGTTGCGAATATTTTCTGAAATCCTCCAAAAGTAAGCCCATGCTTTAGTCAACGCAGATGAGGCTCCAGAAGTATTTTGAAAAGTTGGGCTGTTGAGCTCAGCTGCTATGTCTGTTAGCACTGCTGCTTTAAATATGGCAAGGCTGGCTGTTATCATGGAGGCTAACCTAGTTTGTAAAGAGGTGAAAAAAACTTGATTCTAAGCCTAACCCAACAACAAATAATGACGAATGCTCGAAATCATTTAATATTTCTGCAAACAAGAGTAAAAAAATAAATAAAAAAACTAAAAAAATGTTGACCAGGTGATCATCAGCTTTCCCCAAGAATATTAGCAGAGAGTGAGCTGTCAAAACTGCTGCACAAATACCAGATGCTTCAACATCCAGCAGCTTTATTTATTTCTTTAAAACAAATCTGTATTTGATTTCAGTTGGTTCAGAATAAAGAAAGAAGCTAGCTTGCATCTGGAATTAATTAATTAAAGTTGCGATTGTGTATTTTCTGGAACTGGAATGCTCCATGAGTTTAGTTAGTCCATGCATTTAGTCGGCACAGATGAGGTTCCACGCTCAGCTTAATGTGACCTTGAACATCCCACCCCCCCCCAAAAAAAATTATGACAGTGTGAAAATACAAGCCTGTCTTGCTCAAGCCAAATGGGAGTGCATTTTCCATTCCGAAGTCGGCCAAAAACTGTGAATCTGCGCTCACACTGCCTTTGCCGTCACCTTAAGACCTATTCCGGTAACCGTTGTTCAAAGTGCACTTTCTAATGCACTAAATCAGTGCGATTGCACTGTGATTAGCAACACATTAAGTCAAGCTGCGCAGCTTAACAACAATAAACACAGCCGTAAAACATGTACAAGTGGAATGGCAGCGAGAGAACGCGGATATATCAAACGCAGATGTCCGGGATGGCATGGAAAAATTTAGAACAATTTCGGCTACAGGCATCTTAGGATCTTAGGTTTCAGTGCAGCCTAGTGGTGCATGATAGAGTGGGGGGAAAGGGGAAGCAGAGCCTGCATTATGTGCATTTATGATCAGATATTATTACAAGAGAATTGCAAACTGGCTTGAGCATGTTTGCTTGCACAGTTTCAAATAACATACCAGCCTCTTTTAAAGTGTACTATATAAAAAAAAACTGTCTGAGGCTCAATCCATCTTTAATGGAAATGAATATTCCCATAAAATGCTACTCCATGCTAGTGGAGTCAAATCACAGCTGTCTGGCATCTTTTATCTGTTTTATCTGTTGAGCAAAATTTCACAGATCATTCAGAAGAGAGCTCTTCTTCTTTCCTCTTTTTCTCTCCTGCTCGGACATCAGCGGATTCAGGAGCCATATAAGCCTAGCTTCTTCTCTTTAAAGCTGCGGTGGAGCAAAAGGGAGAAAGAACAAAGAGATTCAGCTTCCTGGACGCTGTTTTTTTTTCCATGTGGGGAGAAAGTATGTGTAGGCCAAACGTCTGAAACGTCATGAATTTACTGTCGCGTTAGTAAACTGGGCTCCATGCCCAGTTTAGCACTGTGGAGAACCCCTCTTTGAGTTTAGGACAGGACTGCTGCTTAAGTAACTGCCTCTCTTTGTGAAGCGCTGGCCGGTGTGGAAGACGGATGGACAGATAAAGAATAAAGAAAGAATAAATCAAAGAACGTCCCGCTATCCCACTTCTGCACTCCTGACTGCTGCTCAAGAAGCCGCTTCTTCTACCAGGTATATTTAGCAGTGTGTACTAATTGCACACAGGTCTAATTTACAGTGTGTACTATTATAAAAAATATTTTATAGTCAAAGTAGTCAAAACTTATTATTTGTGTAAAGATTGAATGTTGTAAAGATTGAGATTCAAGGTTTTTGCATGATAGTGGCAATTTCCCATCACTAGTAACTAGTAATGCTCCAAGATTAGCAACATTAGCATTAGCAAGACTAGCACATGCTTCTCCGATACATGTGGCTGACCCGAGATCATCTTGGGATTAATGGGGGGAGAGAGAGCAAGAGAGCATGGCCAATTGTGCTCTCTCGGACTCTGGCTGCTGATAGCGAGCAATATGACCAGGATTCGAACCAACAATCTCTTGATTATAGTGGCAGCACCTTAGTCTGCTAGAACACCCTAGAACAGCCCTCTTACATACTTTAAACTGCATTTTATTTTCACAATTTAGCAACTAGAATATCTTTTCTATTCACTTAAACGTACATATTACATTTGCTTGAATACTTATATACTCATTTATTTAATGTTTATTTTAAAAATATAAAACAGATTAAAATTGCTATTGACACTGCATAACTATGCTACACTAATGTGAAAATCCCAGGCTCTACTTAAGCTCTACAGTAATAGTTAGATTTTTTTTTTTCACCAGTAAATAAGATGTTCCCAGTTGTTTCCAGGGTATACTGCACAGCAAAGTTTTAAATAAAGGGGTGAAATTAGCCTCCCTGTGCTGCGAATGCTACTTGTGCCCGGGTGCAAACATTCACTTCCCTCCCTCTCTGATAGAGCAGCTGGTGTTTTTTTTTCCTTCTTTTTTTATTTATTTTATTGTTTGAGAAGACCCGGGATATGGGTCAGCATGAGGAAAACTGAAACACGGATGCTGCCGCCACGGCCTCTCCCCAACGAGAGAAACCTAAGAGCCTAATTTGCCGTGATATATTGAGGTCTTTCCTCGGATGAGCACAAAAGCTGGCGGATGAGGATCTCACAACTCACACCACCCCCTCCCGCCATCTTCTTCCCACTCACACTTTTTCCCTCAACACACAAACTCGAGGGTTAATCAGATTTGGAAAAAAAAAAAAAAAAAAAAAAAAAGTACCCCCCTCTTCCCCTCCCCATAATCCTGACCCCCACCTCTTCCTTGTCCCTTGCCCAGCCTTTACTAGAAAACAAGAAAAAAAAAAAACCAGCAGTGGGGTTTGTGCTGCTCTCCCTCCAACCTCCGATGACCTCATCATTGCTGGCTTTGTCGCGTTACCCGGGGCAACATTGGCCTTGCTTGTGAGTGGCAGCTGTGTGGAGAATTTACCCCCCTTTTGACAGAAACATGCCCTTCAGCCCCCTTCTAGAAGCCCTAAAGATACCACCCAGTGGTGCAGGGGTGACTCACCCAAGGTCCCCCCCTCTACACATGCCCACTTTCAGGCAATTTGTGGGCAATTCACTGCTAGCAAAATTGTGCTATTTTCCCCCAACAAATCTCTGAGATTCCGAGATTCCCATCTGCTTTCCTTTCCTAACACAGTCCTGTAAGTGGCATCGCTTTAACGCTAACTGAAGCCATGCTTGCTGAGTTACTATCATCGCTATCTGCTATACTATTTTCTGGGTGGTGCGTCTGCACTCAGTTCACAGCCTTGTCTTGTTATTTCTCCATAATGCTGGCATGACAGTGTAGGATATCATGATCTGATGTTCAGACGAGACAAAAGAAGAAGTGTCACTCCAGCACTAAGCTGACAGGACGAGCACAAGACATATCATACAGTATTCAGTACAGATTCAACCATGTCCTCCTCAAGTGCCTCGCGCCAAGACATGCAGACAGGACATCTCACTAGGCGCCGTTATGATGAAACTGGCTCTCATCAGGACAGTGAAAAGAGAGAAAAATCAAGAGTTACCTCTGTTGCACAGGAAAAGGTGAAAAACAACTTTTGTTGTATTATTATTATATACTATTATTACATAATAAAAAGTACTTACTTTGATGAATAGCACACCTCTGTTCTCCCACAGCGTTCCGAGATCCAGAAATTTTAACAGTTTGTGCAAACACACTTCAGACTGGGTGACAAATAAATCGCTTTTTCCATTGTTATCCAGGCTCAAAGTAGCTCCACACCTCCTTGCTAGAATCCGGAGAGCCCTGACATTTAAAACAAGGCATTAATAACTTAAAAAGTGTACAAGAAGCTTATTAAAAACCTCTGTTTACATCCTATAACACAAGCTTCAGCTTTGTGCGCCGCCATATTTGTACTGGATAAGGTCATAGCGTGTACATACATAGACTCCTGCCTGCCTCCTGGCACCGGTTGCAGGAGGCTATGTATATACATATGTCTATGACATTATCAGTAAATATGGGTGTGCACGGAGTGAAAGCTAAAAAAAAAAAGCTTCTTGTGCACTTTTTAAGTTCTTAATGCCTCGTTTTCAATGTAAGGGCTCTCTGGATTCTAGCAAAAAGATGTGGAGCTACTTTAAGCCAGGAAAAAGCGATTTATTGGGCCAAATTATGCCCCGTGTCACCCAGTCTGAAGAGTGTTAGGTTTAAACAAATTGTTGAAATTTCTGGATCTCAAAAAGCTGTAGGAGAACAGTGGTGTGCTATTCAACAAAGGTAAGTACTTTTTCTATCATATCATGTTTTACTAAACAAAACTCTATTTTAGTTCCTTTAAGTTCATGAGTTATCAACCTCAGAAACCTTATAAAGTTAAGAGCACCCTAGATAAGAGCCACCTAAATGCTTCAGTAATCAGTATTTTGGTTTAACAAGTTTCTACATGATTCCTTATGTGTTCCTTCATAGTTTTAATGATTTCAGTATTAATATGCAAAAACTCATCGCAAAAGTATTGAGGTAATGGACTACATATTCTCTATACAACCATTTATCAATTTAAATGGCAAACGTCAAAAAAGGTGACAGTTTTTTTTTCTGTTAAAACCAGTTTAATTGTATATAAGACACACCAAACAGCAAATGTTATTACCAGAAATGATCTACTGCAGCTGTTTAATCTCATATTCCAATGGAAAATGTGTTGGCTTTCCAATTTCCTGAGTCACACGATTTCAAGTCCAGCACATTCATTTCTGCTTTAAACAGTTTATGTTTTTCAGGTGTTTTTGAGCACAACTGTTCCTCCCACATTCACAATCATGTTCCACTTATTTAAACAACCTCAGATCTTTATCAGACATGCCTGTTTACTTATGAAACGCTACTGTCGGGTACAGCAGCATTTCATAACATGTCTTCACATTAAGTAAAAGAGATATGAAGGGGTTGATCTGCTTAACAATAATAAAAGTATGCTAGATGACCTGAACAATGTATTTTGTCTGTCCCTAGCATTAATAATCTTAATAATAAACTAAACCTCGACATTTTTGGGTCACTAGAAGTACAATCCCATTAAACAAGTTGTGGTTACAAAAGGGGCATTTCTAGGGGCAGATCATTTTTAGTTAACCATAGAAAGTTTTCTGTATGGAAATAAAATGCCTCTAATTGGTGCAGTTCAGCTAACCCTAACATTCATGTAACCTTGATTAAAATGATTAAACCTTGCAGTAAGTTTTCAATAGTTTAGAGTCTTTAGAGAAGCTTGGATTGAACATTTTTCCAACCTTTACATTTTTTAAGGGAAGCTTGAATTCTAGGAACATTATTTTGTAGTTTAGGAGGTATCATTTCAAATGTTCAACTAACATTCAGCTTGAATTCAACTACATGTCTATTAAATGCAACTCATAACTCTAAGGTGAAAGTAAATGATTGATGAATCCAAACACTAACCTTAATATTTAGGGTTAGATTTAAGGTTTAGGTTTAAGGTTTTAGGGTTGATTCATGGTTGAGGCTAGAATTTTGGTTAGGTGTAGGGTTAAGTTCTGCAGAGAATCCAAGAGTTACGTTGCATTTAAGAGACATTCAGTTGAATGTTAGTTGAGTATCTATGAACTGTCTTTTTATGAACTATCCAAAAGAAGTATTAAGAAACCATCATAAAGTTGTCCTAATCATAACTTTAAGAAGTTTCTTAAGAAGCTTGTTCTACACTTTTATTATTAACTGAATCATATCTAAACTTTCCAGGAAGTAGAAATGTGTAAACTAAAGGCAATCTTTATTGTTCAACTTTAAAATTCTTTGTTAGTGTTCATTCAATCTTAAGAGAATTTTAACTAGGTTTTATAGCTCACAGATTGTTCCAAGAGCTAAAATGATTGTCTAACAGTATGAAGTGGAGTCTAATGGTACAACATTAGAACGTTTTGTGCTAGCTTGGATGAGTAGAAAAACATCAGAAACTAAATTAACTTTATGCTCTTCAGATTTCCTGTTCTGATTAGACACACATTTAAAGCACAAGACATTCGGATTGTATACACTTTTCCATGCTTCTTTAAAAACAGTGCAGATGTGGACAATTAAACTAAAAATCCAGGTCAAAACTGATTACAGTAAGCCTATATTTTACCTAAAACAAATAAAAAAAAAACTTTACTGGCTGTATAACATTTCTGCATATTTTGCATCTATGCTTTATATTAGTCTGAATGAAGCCATACAGCATTAAATCAGCAATTTTCTCTCACTGTGCAAATTTACAGTTATAATGAAGCTGAAACTCCAATCAGATTAGGACCCAAGCAGCCAACTATCTAGGTGATGGATTTGCCCGAATATTAAATTATTATTATTATTTTTTTTTAAACCAAAACAGCTTTCCTCAGTCGATAAACTGTACAAAAATTGTGTTGAACAAATTTCCATGACTTTTCCAAAACTTCTGTGTATTTTTATTTTTTCGAAACATTTCCAAGCTTTTCCAAACTTTTTCATGACAGTACAAACCCTGGATGTACCAAAAGCACCTTTAATCACATTTGCGAATAATGAACATTGGAAAAAAAAACGTAGATTCCGCGATTCATATTTTGTGAAATCTGTGTTTGAGTGCTACTACACAGCCGGCTACACGATCACCAATACAATCATACGCTTCAGAATCGAAACTCTAAGAAAGTTAAATGAGATTTTCTGCCCAGTTGGGAACGACATCCTATCTTGACTTCATCATTTCGCTTGTCAATACTTACAAATAAACTCTTTTGTAGGTTATTGACTGACAACGTGCATAGCGGGGAGCACATTCGCACACAACTGGGATCTCCGCCGAGGCCCGCCGAGCAGGTGTGCAAGAGACAGGAAGAGGGAAATACTGAAGGGGAGGGAGATGCCATCCCACTTCATCAGAGCGTTTTTATCGTTAAGGGCTTATTGATTCAAGAACCTCATTAGGGCCCCTTTTCTGACAGGTCCTTATGAATCAGCAGCCGCAACATGGCTTAATAATTTGTTCCGAGCCTGCCCTTGCTCCGCTGTGCCTGCTACAGCAGTACGATCCATCAAGCAAGGGATTAGAGGAAAGCAGGAAAGATCCCTCTCTGTCATTACAACCCAAAGTCAAGAAAGCTCTTGTTTGTGTCTTATAACATTACGTTTTGTCACAAAAAAAATGTTTCTTGAGAGATTAAGAGCTATAAAATGCATTTTTCAGAGAGATCTGGAGAGTTTCTGAAGGCTCCAATTTTCTTTTTCTTTTTTTACAATGAAATTCAGTTTCTTGTCTTACTCTCACTTTCAGTCTCATTTAGATGGGTTACCTCAGGCATGAGTGAGCATTTCAAATGAATACTAAACAAGAGAAACAGGGGAATGGAAAAGTCTGGGCCATAGCTTGATACTGCCGTGTACTGCCACTACTGGGTGACAACAACATACGATAACATGGAAAAGTGAATGATATGGCTACATACAAAAACATAAAAACTATGTATCTGTATCGGATTGTATTTTCTGCCAAATTAATCAACCTATATATCTTGTATAAACTGAACACAAGAGTCAGTAGTAGCATAATCACAATTTAAGGATTACAGCAGCTCTGTGCAAAGCTCCTCACAAGTCACAAGATGCTGTAGTTCCTTGTTCAACCATTATAAGAAACTTCCTAGCAGACACTTATTAAAGCCAGTGTTGCACTCCTTACTATGTGCTGGCTCTGCTGTGTCAATCTGATGTTTTTTTTTTTTTTTGTAAACCATATCGACTTAAATATCTCTTGAAGGAAGCAAAGAAAAGATTGTTTTTGTCATCACTAACCAGGTATCCCTCTCAAGAGTACATCACTCAGCCCAGTACAGTGATTGTGAAAACACAGTAGAGCTAACAAACACCAGTAACTGCACAAAACTACTAACTTTTCAGACAACATTTAACCATGCCGCTGAAATTACAGCAAAAACAGTCGCAAAGCTAAAGGAACCACATAATGGGAGTGATTTTAGGAGTTTTTGATTAGCTAGATTAGCAGGCCTTATTGGTTTCAATTTCAATGCTGAGCTCTACAGTGTAGTTCTGCAAAGAAATTCAAGGGCTCTCTCAGATGGCGCTTGAATTTTACATGTTTTTGATTAAATGTGGTTTATTTAAAATAGTAAAGTATATTTAATCTTGAAGACAACACATCACCACAGATGCCCTACACGGTGATGAATTACAAAATTTGGCTGCAACGGTTAATGTGGCATGCACCCATGCCCTTGATCTGTTTTAGCAGTCCACATATTATAGCATACCATAAGTCATAAAAAACCCAGATTAGCCCAACTCTAAAAAAATTAATCTTATAATAAACTTAAAATCTAATTAACCTAAGCAAACCTGAGGTCCCAATCTTACTAATACTCTGTAAAATGTGACTTTACAGAAAAGTAGATGTGAGTCTGCTTATACGAAAATGATCCAGGAAGTGCCCTTTTTAACAAGGCCACTGGCAGCTAGTCATCCATATCTGCACAGAGCCATAAACTGCATTCAACCTTTACCTGAGACTGAAGAGACCGATTTTATTAGAGCACTTTAGCAGGCCTGGAAAATTCACAGAAGGTTAAAGAAGGATTTTTTTCTCACCGTTTGGACAAAAAAAAAAAAAATACATATCAGTGTTCAGAGTTAATCCAAAGAGACACACGGGAAACAGTTACAGCTCTGGATCCAAAAAGAACTGCTCTTGTGTTTGGCTTAAACAATTTACAGCTCCAGCGGCTGATCCGAAACACAGGGAGACGAATCCTTAAATGAACAGATTTGAAACTGAAACATTTTGACAAGGAGCTCACAAGTTTGGTCTGTCTGCTTCCACAGTTGCTTGATACTTGCTGCCATTCTTACAGTGGAAGACTCTAGTTCAGTCTTGTGCAAGCCTTAAGACATCCTCCTTCCTTCTTCCTTCTCACTGTGAAAAATCTGGTTTTGATTTCCTACCAACAATTGGCCAATGCAAAAGAGGAAGGCTGGAGAATGGCACTCCTGATCAAACACTGTGGAGTAGGGATGCCCTGACCTTATTTATTTGCCTCAAGTCTGAATCATCTAATTGAGTATCTAAAAAAAATCTAAGAAAGTCTTGATCTGATACTTTAGCATTGCAAATAAAAAAAAAGTACACATGCTAGTTGTTTGTTACATTTTCTTTTATTTAATTATAAATATTATTGAAATTACAAAAACATACCATTTTATCACAAAGTTGTAAAAGTCTTAAATTGGACTGTACTAGCCTATGCTTCTCAAAGGACAATAACTATAAAATAAATATATTAGACACAATATATTTAAGGCATTTGTTGTAATTTAGTGCAGATATATAACAGTGCATTTATGTGTAAACCATGTTGCCTACCAGATTTTCTTAATCCTTTAATAATGGGTATTTAAATGCATATAAAACAATCAGCATAGACTGGCAAATGTTATTATTTTTTAAGTTAGTACTGTCAATCACTTAAAAATAAATTGTATTACTCATTGAAACATTAGAATGATTTATTATTTTAATGCTGGTATTTTCCTATATTTTTGGGAGGGGGCAGTAATAATAGTGTAGTGTGGTGTGGTGTAGTTTAGGTTTGGCAGACTAATTCTAACCTCATCTCCTTCTTCCTCTTCTCTACTCCTCTATCCCATTATTTCCCTCTGACCTCCTTAAGGCCCTATCTATAGATGCTTTATTTTTAACTTCTATTATTTTTGTACTTAACCTCTTCTATTATTTGCACTTCAATATTGTAAGTCGCTTTGGACAAAAGCGTCTGCCAAATGTAATGTAATGTAATGTAATGTAATGTAATGTAGATTTAGTTTAGATTTTTTTTTTACTGTATTATAAAATCTCAGGGAAGTTTTAAAAAGCATTTTAAATTGGATTTTTAGTAATGTTCTTAGTTGCTGAGTTTTATTTGAGAGCTTTAATGGAGAAAATAAATGGCAGTGTAGCTCCATATTCCACACCTTCAAGAGGAAACTTTCCATCAGCTGTGTGTGTGTGTGTGAAGGAGAGAGAAAGAGGTGAAGAGAACATGAATGAGAGAGAGAAATAAATATGAAGAGAGCAAAAGGGACAATAAGTGAGTGAGGGTAGACGCTGTGTCAACAGTTTGGAGGAAAATGAAGCATGGATGAAATTAGCAGATGGCTACTTTAAAATTGACATGAATGGCCCAGATTTACAATAATTCGATCAGATCAGTGACATCCCTACTACAGAGCACTGCTGATAAAGTTTTATTCGGGTATTCCGAAGCCCTTTGTCAATCCTGGTGTAGAAAGCTCCCAGAACAACTCCCAAGATGGGCAGGAAATGAAGAGCATCTGAGATGAGGCAGTGAATTAAGCTTTTCTGGAGGTCGTGGCAGTGTTTAGTTTGTCCAGATTAAACCCTCAGCGCCTCGCATTGATGGCCGCAGGGTTACCTTGAGACTGGCTCAAACTAATCCACCAAAGACTGTCAGCGGCTCGCTCCAGTCCATAAGCAGCGCTGATGTCTTGATGGAGACAGTTTGAAGTCGGTAATGGACACAAATTCATTAATCACCCACAGATTCTCCCACTGTCATGTCTGAC